>NC_054057.1:4357655-5572298 GCF_017639655.2 Falco naumanni
ATAATAAGGAAGGAAACAAAACTGTGGCATGGCTATGAAATGAGACTGCTCAGAAGTCAGGAAATGTGAAAGCAAGCAGGGTCTATGAGCTTTTTCTATATTCAGGGCATATAAAGCTCACTCCGGTACAGGCACAGAAGGATTTGCATACTGAAGGGCAGTGGTGTGCTGGAAGCTACGTATGACTGTGAAAGCATTTTGCTTAGCACCAATGTTCATATTCATCACAGAATCCCAGAATGGCTGGGGTTGGAAGGGACCTCTGGAGATGATCCAGTCCAGCCCCCCGCAAAAGCAGGCTCACTTACAGCAGGTTGCACAGGATCACACCCAGGCAGGTTTTGAATATCTCCAGAGAAGGAGACTGGCCACAGGGCTTACTGCTGGCTTGTGGTCAGAACTGCTCACCTGTGCTGCCATAACTGAGCAAAGCACTTATGCCAGTGAAGAAAACGCCACTGCCTCTAAGTCCCCTAATAGCTAACTGTTCTCCAGTAACCAGTAGTCTAACAAGGTAGAGAGAGCTGAGCCAATGTGCAGTCAACTAGTAACGCTTAGAAGGTAATTTGGCCACTTGCTTTTAATTACCCTGTGTGCTACTTGCATACAGCTACACTCCCGCCTGCTTACCTCAGCTTTTTAATCTGGTGTTTCCTGATTTTGAGCCTTGATCTGATAGGCTTCTTGATTCTTGACAAAACCTCTTTGTTGTAATCAGAGTCCAACTCAGTTTGCCTCACACGGGGCACCAATTGTCACAGCACTTTCCAGACTATCAAGCTGCAACAAGCCATTACCATTGGTCAGAGTCTACTATCTGTGCTGTATCTCCTTCCTCCAGATGTCAGACCACACCGCTCCTCCTCCTCCAGCTGACGGACACACACAGACACACAGACAGACACACACCCACCCCCACCCCCCCCCCCAGGGCTATTTAACCACTGAGCAGGAACGAGCTACAGCTGCACATCATCCATGTCCATCAACCCACTGCCTCTGAGGCCAGGCCACAGCTGCATGTTATCAATGCTAATCAACCCCCTGCCTTTGTTCCTCTACACCGCTTTTGAGCTTGTCTGGCCCAGACCTAATAATGGGTGTGCACTTCCCACGTGTTGTGCACCATATAGTGTACATGTGTATTACACAGGTAAAGAACTTAGATATTAACATCTTCCCAGCAAAGCAGAAATTGCTTAGTTCTCAAGACCAACAACGCATCATACAAAGGAATTGCACCTTACTTACACAGTTACAGGTACTTACACATATTACCACTATGTTTAAGATCCCTGGGAAAATAAGAAAAAAAATTCCTGGATTCACGTCAGGATCAGCACACCTTCACGCATACTCATGAATATTCATATTCATATTATGAATAATATATTCATATTCAGGCTCATCATTCAGATTCGTCTGGGTCTGGTGAGGCAAGGGATGAAGTACTGGCTACCCTAAAAGCTCACCGGCGCTGGGGTGCTGCCTGCACAGAGCAGCTCCTGTAAGAGAGGCTGCTCCCTAGCGTGCCTCAGCTGGCCGGGCCATGTGGAGGCTGAAGGCTAGCACAAGACGTGCCTGGGCTCCCTATGCCCACAGCACCTCTCGTTGGCAGTCTGAGCTACCAATGCCCACCCATCCCACCAGCCCTTCCAGCAGAGGATGTCTGGGCTCCTTTCAGGAGGCATTTGGCCATATTTTCTGCCTGCGATTGCTTTTATGATATCTCCAAGAGGGAAAATTGAGTGCCAGGCCTATCACAGTGCCTCCAGCTATACAATGCACAAGCTCAGGATGAAGATACAAGTGTCCTAAGAGAAAGTTTTCTCTGGAATTCTCTGATGCCACCTTAGCCATTACCTGAGTGAAAACTTAGTGTAGACAAAGCTATTGCACTTGCATGAAGCATCGTTTCCTTGTGGCCCTTTGAGAGCTGTCTCGAGCTGACGGCATCAATGTCAAAATGTAAATTAAACTTAACCCCACTTAAGAGATCTCAGAACAGTCAAATGTTTTGCACTATTCAGTAGAAAAACAGTCATATGAACTAATTGGCCTGACAGTTTTTTTTTCTCCAATTCTTTTACACTGTTTATTCTAATCATCGCCAATGCATTTATTCATTTCATCCAGTGCGAAGCAATTTAAAATAAGTTCACACATTTGTTTGTTCACAAACATTTAAAAAATGTCTTTTGTGTAATTCATTTTAAAAAGCTGCACAATGAAAATAAAGCTTTCAAATAGCCTCATATGGAATATTACTCTACTGGAAGCATAATGTCACAGAAACAATTTCCAATTTCACTCTTTCTGTCATATGCAGCAATTTTCCACATCTAGTTTTATCACCAATGTCTTACTGTATTGCCAGCATCTGTAAAGGATTTCCTTTACCTGCCAACATAAAAAAAAACCAACACCCACACAACAAAAAAAACCCAAAAAACCCCACACAAACCAAAAAACCAAGACACAGACAGAAAGCAACCATGCTTCTTCGGAGTTCTATTTATTTATTTTAATTTCTTTTTGCCCACTCGACCAATAAATTATGCATAAGGATAGATAATATTTCAAGCTCAACTTCTGACATGGATAAAGAGAGATACTTTATTTCCAGAGTGAAAGACTTGGACTAAACACATGAATATTTTTAAAGTCTCATGTCAACTTTGGATTGTGTTAGAGGGAGATTTTTATTACCTTGCTATTTTATGTTTGATGTTATAAAACTCCTTCAAAGGGATTCAGACCTTTCTGCTTAGCTCTGTATATTCTGACTTGGCCATATGTGAAGGGTGCTTATATGTGTGAACTACAGAGGGGGTGTGGTTTGTCTTGCTCATAGCATTATATATTTATGAGTTAAATCACCTGGTTTTCAGATTTTGAGAGAGGAAGAAATGCACATAAATCACAAGAAAAATTGTGGGGCTAAATTATAACTGAAGCATTTTATCTGTGATTATATCCCACTCTTCCCACTTCATGCAAGACACAGTTAGATCCTTCATACTGTTATCTGCTGCAGACTCTCTGTGGTTTCCATCATGGAGGATATGAGACACAGCAGTCTGGTTATTTTTCCTTATAATCTGTTCTATTCAAAGCTACTTTTAGTCCAGTTGCATACCAGTAATTGTTGCTTTGCAAGACAACAGCTTTGAAGAGCTGAGAAAAATTAGTAACAATTTAATTAAAGCTCTGATTTTTTTGTCAGGCTTTGATAGTAATCAAATTTTCATTTTAATCAAATAGTGATATCAAAAGAACCAAAGAAAACTATCATGCAGCGTGTTGAAAATTGCCATTAGACACAAGCTAATTAGTCTTGTTTTGAAAAAGAGTGGCTGGCTAACAAGCAAAAGCAACAGTTCAATAAGAGGAAGATTTTCTAAGTAGAAACACACCAATGTACGAAACCACTAAGACAATAAAAGCTAATTATTATCAAGATTAAACAGTGATCAAGGAAATCTCTCTGATTACTAGAGCCAGAGTAGCAAGAGTGAGTGAACAAAGAAGTGAACTTTCACTATATAATGGAAAACTTGAAGGGGATAGTGTTAACGTACGCAAGTTACCAAGGGGGACTTGACAGCTGATCCACATGACATAAGGAAAACATAGCATACTTATGAAACATTTTTTAAAATCCAATAATCACACTTTCTTAATAAAAAGACTACTACATGGGTATCTAATTATCAAAATTAATTATAATCTGGAAAACACAACTACATGCCTTGTCTGTTTATGCACAGAAGACTGTAATTCTTTGAACTACACAGAGCAGATACATTCTGGTTTAATGTGATCAAATAGTCCTAGCCCTCCTACAATTTTTTTTTCCTCAGCTGTTACTAGCATTGGCAAGGCTTTCTTAAACCAGGCTCATCACTCTTGCTTCTGTAATATCTGTAGAGAGGAAAACTGATGGCAGCTGTGCATTGCAGCAATGAATATACCTTCTGAATATAGTGTTTGCGGTTTACGAGCAAGTTATAATTTCAGTGGAGGGGTATCAGGCCATCTCCATGGAAAGGAGACGGTTTTTTGTAGGTAAGATGCCATGGATGCTGATATGTGACTACATCTAAAAAAGAAAGTGATGTCCTACCTCCTTGAGGTAGAGAAGAACTTAAACATCCACGTGGAATACCTATTAGCTAGGATAAAAGATTAGACCTAACATGCAGAGATACACAACCATACTTTATGCTACCTCTTGAACAATAATTAGATTCAAATGATAATATTCAAGCCCAGTATTTCTTGGCTGGCTTCCTTCTTTCTCCTATGTGCTTTTGGAGCAATGGATTAGAAACACATCTGACTTGCATGGAATTTGCATAGGGTGACTTTAAAATAAAGTGACATTGTGGAAATGGTAATTACTTTGCTAATAGTTAATAATCTAATCGTGTCTCTTCCCAAGACAATGAAATAAGAGGATTTGTTGTCGTCTGTGAATCACTGACAAATCTGTCCAGTGATTTAGTCCAGTAGGACTAAAACAAAGAACACAGAAGCCCCAAACCTCCATTTTATTTTAAAAAGGTCAAAATAGTCACCATGTATCTTACACTTACTAAAACTGACAACAAAAAAGCCATTTAATATGAAGTGAAATGATACAAATGCAGCTGTACTTGATGTACTAAAAATAGCATACAGGTATTTCACTTTCCTCCTCATCTTTCCATTTTGGCCCTACTATTTGCTGTGATACAATAAGAGAAGACAGTTGATGTTCTTGGTAGCAAGAGGCACATCTGGATAGTAATGGATTCCTGGGGAGGAGCACTTCCCAGCTCCATCATCCCACCACAGAACCTGTGAGGAAGCCGGTGCCGTACAAACTAGGACAGTGTGTTTTGTTTCCCTGTGCTGGTTGGCTAAACGGGGGAAAGTAGTACTTTAAGTAAGCCCCAAATGCCCTGAACTGGGAAAAAGACACCATAAACTTTCTATCAGGTATAATTCTGTGCAACCTGCTAGAAGGAATGGAGGGAAGAAAAGAGAGAGTTTGGTCTCAGTAGAGAGATGCCAGAGACAAATCTGGCCAACTATGCTCACAACAATGTAAAAAGAAATTAGCCACTCCAACCACCAAAAAAACCAACTCAACCCAAACTGAACTAAAAAACCCCCTTTTGCAACAGCTTAACTGATATAGCTTTTTAAGTTTCTAAGAAAAATGGCATTATACCTGAAAGAATAACCCCTAGTTTCTGCCAAATGGTAACCAATAAAGAAATTTCTACTGATATCAGAGGATTCAATATTCTCAGAAAAACCCATCTTATTTCCAACCTTATCAAATACTAGCATAAATCTGTTTTCCAAGGGAACACATCCAAGACAAAGCACTTTTCCATGGAAAAATTATATTCTAATAACTTACGTCAGACAACAAAGAAAAATAACAAGTGAGTTCCTGAACCTTAAATACTAGGTCATAAAACTCAAAGGAGAACAGTTTGCTCAAAACTAGATGAAACTGTGGCAGGCTTTTTAGACTCTTTCTGCAGTGGGAGCTTGTGTGTTCAAGGCATGTTTGTACAATATGGGAAAGAAGCAAGAGTAAGCAAGACAAGTGGCGATTCCAGGGAAATCATCGTAGAAAATATCTGCCTTCACAGTTCAACAAGGAACCCTGTGCTTTAGGAAAGCTGTGACAGGGAGCTGCAGCAGCACCGTATCATACAAAAAACCTCCATACCTCAGCATTCAGAAGTGCACTCTGTGTGCTTTTCTGCATACCAATTCCTTACAGTTTACAGTTCAGGACTGAAGAACCTTCAGTATCTCCTCCCAGCACATTTCAGTGCAGTATGTAAACACAAGTGATGTGTTTTAATTGGCAGTCACCAGTGACCTGTGCTATGACAGTACAGGATGCAGCTGGACGTGTCACGAATACAGAGCAACAAGTTCAACACACATGCCATTGTGCAGAGACCACAGGGCCAAACACAGAACTTTAAAATAGCCCTCGGATGATTTGAAACCAGGCAGAACAAAATCTGGTCTTCACTTACACGAGCAAACTGAGTTAGTGGAGAATGAACAGAGTATGCTTTCCCCACTTACTCCCGTCCCAGGGAATCATCAAAAGATTCCAGCCTGAAATACCCCAAGTGCCAGGAAGGGGTTCTGACCGGGAAGTTAGCTTTGGAGGCCTGTCAGGCTCCTAATTCTGTCTACAATGCCATGAATTAACATTAGCAAATGCATGCTAGCCTACTATTTGTTGTAGAAGAGAGATTATTTTCCACGCTCCCTTTAGTAAGCCTGCATTGCACCATTCCACCATTCCCACATGTTCAAGCAGCAAAGAACTGCAAGCTCATAAAAAAAGATAAGTGTTTGTTTCCCTTTAACCTTACCTACCTCCTGTGATTAATATCAATCTGTCAGGATAATTTTCCTGCAAGTACGTTATTTTGAATATTAAAATAAACACTTAAACCACAAACTGCTCTGTATAGGTTTACTCAAAACCAGAATTATTCATCTCTGTTCAAAAACCGTACTTCTGTTATTGAAAAGCATTCGTTCTGTCATTATACTTAATTTCCATTCTTTACAAATGGAAGCAAAATAAGAACGTGTGTAGTTTTTTGCTGCTTCTTTATGATAAAGTACTGTGTTTACTGTTAGTTTTGAAATGAAAGAGCTTTCTTCGCTTTTTTTTTTTTGGTAGTTTTACTTGGCAATCCTTAAGATGGCAGGAAAATGAACTGAAGAAACCCAAGAAATCTAGTTCTGTTTGAATCAAGATGGTAAAAAACAAACAGGTTTTTTGTACAAAATATTGTGGGGTTTTGCTGAGGTTTTTGTTTTCCACTTTCTAAATAAAACTATTAAGAAAATAAAGGCAATGATTTTCCTGAAGAGCTAATGTTTACAAATTTTGACTTTATCAAAGTAACTAGACAATTTCAGAAGGAATAGCAAGTTTTACTGAATAAGGTTGTTTCCATTAATACGTCTGGTGGTTTTTTGTTGGTTTTTTTTTTTTCCTTTCTTTTCTTGCTGAACTACTTTAATGACATTTTCAAAATTTGATTGAACAAGGGCCATGGAAAACCTGAAGCTAGACCTGCTTTGAGCAAGACTTTGGACTCTGTAATCTTCAGAAGTCACTTACAACCCAAATTTTACTACAAATCTAAACAGCACAGCTATTTTCTGTTCCATTCTTTATCCAAAGTAATTGGTTAAAAATATCCAGTCAGGCCAGGTTCAGAGCAAGTCTGAAACAGCTACTTACTCCCAGTATCAACACAACTATAATAACCTCCATATGATGCTGTATCTCACGCTGTGGTCATAGCCTTGTTTTCTTTCCTGCCTCACTTTTATATTTTAGATTAACACCTATTTAATTCAAATTCCTGACAAGTCCTGGAAGAAAAGCTTTTTTTGGTGAAGTATTAATTATCTGTATCTCCTCAACTAAGGACTGAAAAATGCTCAATTTAAGTTTTTTCGTTCTTTCAACAAATTATGACTACCAACTATATTAACAACAGCAACAGCTATTATTGATTGCATTTGTAAGATTAGTATCTGTTTCCACATTCTGTATTGATTTATTGGGCTAATTTTGAAGTATCTAGGCTGTAGGAAACACTAGTGTCCTAAAACTAGGAACACAGATATAACCCAGGGCTAATTAAAATACTACATTTTTGACTTACAGATCTGGTGACTCGCAAGCTTATGCTTTTACTGGCATACAATGGATACATGCCAACATACCTTGTTGTTTTTTTTTTTTATAAACCCAGCTGTTCGCAATGAAACAGCCCTTATAATTTCCCAATTGACCCATAATGAAGGAGAGCAGCCAGCCAGCTTTAAAGCACCAGTTGTTAGTATCCTTTCTTAATCTAGGTTTGTGAGGTTACCTTTGCTGTAAGTATATTTTGTGAAGGTGAAACTGGAAATGCATGAGTACATGCACACATGTGTATATGTGTTCTTTCTACAGAGAAAAAGAAATGTAAAACGTCATTGGAAGTGGCTGACATATACTTGAAAATTACCAGGTGAACCACTTCAATGAGTGAGGTCCTGCCTTGGTCACAGCAGTCCAGTCAATAGTATGATGGTATGCTGTCCACATCACAGTCTGGATATAAATTTGGTTCTGGGGACGTAAAAGCTGTTTTTGTAAGTTACATTCAAAAGCTTTCCAAATTATGTCCCAATGAAGACAACCAGGAAACTCCTGATGCTACCAGAATGGATGGCAGCAAGATTATGTCGTTTGGAGAAAAAAATTGCTTGGCTAGTTCGTAGCTATTAACATCATATTTATTTATATCTTCCTGAGACCATGATAACAATGGGAACTGAAATTCTGAGTACTAGAAAAGAGGAACCTGCAAGTGTCAGTTCTGCCTTTCCCAGCTGGTTTAGTACAGACCATTGACAGGTGGGCAGTAGCGTTCAGCTGCAGATCACCAACGGTTTCTTCTGCCTTGTGAGGCTACTTCTATATTTAACAGATAAAGCCAAAGCTCCTGAATAAATCAGGGAGCAGTAACAATATAATATTTTCTAAATATTATTGATATTTTTCTTGTGATTAAGAAAAGCTTTTCTAAGGTCAGCTATAGACAAGTGTTACGTAACATGGGCCACAGATTATAACAGCTTAAACAGACACCTAGTTTATGGAAATAGATACACAGATACTACATTCTGTTTGAAGAACTAAAAAACACACATCAGTCAGAAGACAAATGTATATGATATGATATGATCTTCATAGCAAAGCTAGAACTCAGAGGAGTTGTCCAGCCTTTGCCTCATCTTTTGCCTGTGGTTTCCTTTTGATGATCAGTGACTGTCCGTGTTTGCTAAATAACTACTTAGCTGCTCATTTAAAGACACTCCAGAAATCACATGCAACAAGTTGTGAATGTTTCTGCTTTAAAGCAGCCAGAGTTCCTCTGAGATTCTCTCTTCTGACAAAGTTTAGATACCTGTCAGTCACTTGCCTTGGTGTTTAATGATGCAAAGACACGACAAGTCAAAAAGATACTTGGAAAAAAAGATTTGCAACAAAAAGCTATCAGACTTGATCCACACTGCAGGTCCAGATCACAGCATATAATGAATCTGTATTGCAGATGGTTAATAATGTACTTTGCCCATTCTACCCAGGTAACTTTGTGGTGGAAGCAAGGACAAGTAGCTTTGAACTGAGAATCCAAAGAAGACTTCTGAAAGTCTAAGTAAGAAGATTTGATAATACCAAGAATCAAGTGTAATACATACTATAAGAAAAAGTAATATATTTTTAACTACCCCAAGAAGCGAAATTTATTGGTAGCATTAGAGGTGCTATAAACAGGAGAGATACAGCAGGGGGTCTGAATATATTTGGCTAATAACGATTTTTAATATATAACACATAGCATATGTTTGTTCAGCTCTGTGAGAACCTGGTAATGTGTTTTCCAAGGAAGGGTGATATACACCTCAAATGGGAAGTGGTACCCTATAATGAAAACAATTTACTGACAACACCAGTTTTGCTTCTATCTGCATGAATTAGGACATAATACTGAAACACAGCCCTGCGAAGAAAACCTGTCAGTTGGGGCTCAGCATTCTTATGATATGACAAGCCTTGAAGGTGGCAAAAATATCCGAGACTTCATACATGGAAACTAATCCATGTTGGGTTGTGGGAATTCCTCTAGGGCAGGGGTCCTCAAACTTTTTAACCAGGGGGCCGGCACGCGGATGCAGTGGCAGGCAGTCATCTGCGGCTGCTTGGTTTCCGCCCCCCAACCCTGGCAGGGGGGTGGGTGGGGGGTGGTGGTTCTGTAAATACCGGGGGCGGATTGAGGACCCTGGGGGGCCGTATCCAGTCCGTGGGCTGTAGTTTGAGGACCCCTGCTCTAGGGAAATAATGTTTTGTTCAGGGGCTCCCAAGTAAATGAAAATGGGGAAGATCCTTTATTTGGATTCATTTTCACAAATGGATTGGAATAGAAAGGAAGACATAAGAGGCAGGTCCCTTCCTCAAATTCATTCTGACAAAACTCAGTGATGAGAAATTACTTTACTGACTTCACATATTTTAAGTCAGAGGTAATTTTGGCAACAGCCCATTAACAGGTGACCCAAGCTGTAACTCAGAGAAAAAAAAAAGAAAAAAGAAGTACATTCCAATGTTTCCTTTCTGACAGTATAATCCACATGAGCTGTGCAAAATATGCTCTACATGCTCAGCTATCTTCCAGAGGGCCAAGAAGGTGAAAAGTAGCCTAGAGGTAAAAAGCAATTTTTAACAGGCAATAAAATCTCATTATCTTAATGCTACAATAATGTACACTGTCATGGGAAATAACATGTTCCTTCACGCAAAAATGTAACCATACACATTGTAGTCTTTGTTCAAGGAGTTATTTGGGGAGAGGCAGGTGGTAGGTGTTGCAGTCATAAAACAGTTATACAAACCCATAGATATCTCCATAGATACTTGCTTACATTAGATTTGCTTTCTGATATTTTAATACAGACTAACAGAAAGACTGGAGTGGGAGAGGAAAAGATGGGTAGAAAATGATGAATGGAACTTACTCTTTACCCTGAAGTGGAATTCTGCAACAAAGGCATATCATGTTAGGAAAAGCCATTATTCCCAAATCAACAGGAATCAATTAGCTGTGGATTATATGGTTGGTTTGGTTATCATTTGCTGTATCTGCATTATTACACATGTTTTTTTCACAGCATGATTTACTTTAGCAAGAAAGACAGGACAGAAGGCAGTCTGAGGTTTGTGAGTTTGGAAGTACAGGAGCAAGACCTAAATTTCCGAAAGACCACCTCTCCATGAGCTTGTGGAAGAATATGTCAGAAGACTGGCAGACCAGACAGAACATAAACTACTCATTTCAGCCCTGCAAGACTCCACTTATCTCCTCTTTCTAACCAGAAAGGGAGTTAAGTAGCTATAGGTGCATCCATGATTTTTCCTGCCTTGGATACAAATGATTTTTCCCCAGTCCTGGCTAAGGGTACGGTGCCAACATACCTTTACTTCATGCCAGCCCTTCTGAAAACTGTCCTCATTTCCTCTACAAGCTAGTGCAATTGTTGGGAGGCACAGAGAGCGGGAACAACAGGCTTCTATCTTCTCTTAGCCCTTTTTGATGACTTTGTCTTGCTGTGAGCATTCAATAGGTTTTATACACTACCAATACTAACAAAGTAACTCACTTATATGTCTACCAGAAAAAGATGGATACAAAAAGTTTGAAAAATTGGTTGAAGCTGAATCAGATTAAAATAATTAAGACCCAGTTTCACATAGAGTATCCTGAATCTGTGTTACCCAATATTGATCTGAAGCCTTACTCTTCCCATTACTGGTAGATCTTGGTGAGAAGTTTTATCAGACTGTATATTGCAAGAATGACATATTGGACAAGGATAGGGTTATGTAGCATTCTTTTGGGGGGCTTATTATTGCAGTGGGGATACGGAGTATCAGAATTTAGAAAGGGTTGACTTTAAAGTACTATGCTGTGTATCGCATGCAGTGATTTGTGAGGCAAACCCCATCTTAAAAGCTACAGCTCTACCAAACAAGTACTTTAAGCCTAGTAATAATTCAAACCACATAACCAAATGTTCCAGTCTATTTCTGATCTAGTTCTGTCAGACACTCCTAAGCCATACTGTAAAAAAAAAAAAAACCAAAAAAACACACACACCAAAAAAACAAAAAAACGCCAACAACAAAAAAGCTCAAAACAACCCCCCAAAAACCCCAGCAAGAAATCTGAAGGTAATCACTTTGCAAGCCTTATTTATTTTATTATAAAGAAAGACTTTCAGAAAGCTTTCAAGACAATGCTTGTTCTTGAATAAATGCCATTACGAATGTCACAAATGTGTAGGATATGCAAACCAATTCTGAAGAGAAAATGAATGAGCATCCAGCTGAACAAACCACAGTGCCCTACTCACATCCTTTGTTCCGCACAGAAGCTGGAAAACAAATTTCTTCTGGATAAAGTGAATGCTGACTGATTGCCTTTTTTATAAAAAATTGCCACCTTGACAAAACCTGCCCATTTGCTCTATCCCTATGTACAACCAAGATTGCTTTTCTGAAACACTTTCAAACTCCACTTGCTGCCAGGATAACTGAATGTTTTATCTCTTAGGCTTGAATCCCCTTGGCCATGACATTATTCAAATACTGCCGATACAATAGTCTCTCCATACAGCTGCTTCTGCTAACACATACCAGTAAGAACTTTATTGTGACAGCTTATGAAAAAATTTACATAATCAAAGGAAATGTGGTAACACTTGAAGTGTCCAGTAACCAGTACTTCATCACGGCACAACACCTACAGGAAGTGCATATGACATCCATGAGTACTAAATGAATCCATTAGGATTACTGGTATTAAAATGAATACCAGATGCATTAACAAGGGACTGCATAAAACAAAATGCTGCACAAATGTTTGCATCCCAATCTCAGCTTTCAAATAACATCAGCATATTACCCTAAAATCATTACTTTGCTATTCTAGTTCCTTTCCTAGGGAGCTCTAATGATAGTTCTTGCCCTACAGTGAATTCATATTGCATCTGGCACAGGAAATTTGGCATTTCAATTTACATAACTGTTTTCAATTGCACAAATTTGCTGTTCCCTAATTCTCAGCGTACTTTGGACAACAGTTTTCAATGCTTGACTGAGAAAGAGCAGAACTCTGAGCCAAACAACTTTTCTTTCCCTCCCTCCTTTTCTGTCAGTAGGTTCTCATGCTTTTTCAAATGGAGATAAAGGAAGGTTAAATGTCAGATTTCAAAGAGCCGAAGCTGTCCATCATTTTGCCTAGTTCAATTTGGATACCTGGAACTGACTAACAGAGACTGGATCATGTATTACAAGTGAGAATTGGAGTCTGGGTGAAAATTCAGAGACCAAAAAGTATGACATTTCCCAAAAAATAGCATTCTCTTTTATGTCAGATCAAAAGAGACAAAGATAAATGGCAGCATTTCTATGAGACCAAACAAAATCAGTACAGCTTTATTACTAACCGAGTTTCAGCTGCAGCTATGGAAGGCAGATACACTTCTCTAGAATACGTACAGCTCTAGGCTGTACACTGCTGGATGTTAAAGGAATAAACTATGAGTGAACAGTGATAATATGCCACACGCAATCTGTGTGAAATATTAGTACGGGATTTAGAATGAAAACAACAAGGGACAAGAGGTGCAGGTGGACTGGAAAGGAGGGAATACAACATGTAGGAATAAATAAAATCAAGTTCTAAGAAGCTGCAGACCCTCTAGCTTAATCTAGTGGTAAGTAAAGTCCTCAGAGTGCCTGTAAATCAAGGGATATGCCATTATAGTGCGACCCAGGGTTTCAACTCAGACGCTGAAGGTATTTACATTTCTTGAGAGAAAAATGAAAGGCTGATGTGGGGAAATTACAGAAAACTACAGCTGTGGAGAAGGAGAGGCAGGCTGAGGCTAGTGGATTTTGCTGGAAGTGTCTCTGCCATTAGGAACAGCAGCAATAACATTGCCTCTCTGCTCACCATTTGCCACCCATGGTTTACATGTATGTTAATTTTTCAGCACTGGCTGCTGTGACATATCCCATGCCTGCACTACCTGCTGATGGCAAGGCACCTAGTTTTTCCACAAGCACATTCTCTGTGACCGAGTCTGGCATCTGAGATGTGAAAAAGAGACAACTTGGCTTCTGAAACAGGGCATATCCTGGGTAAAGGCAGTCAGCACCATCTTCACAGAGGAATCTACTAATAGAGAAGATAAAGCCACAAAGAAGGATCTTTCCTAGCAGCTCCCAATGAGATATGTGGCTCTTACTGAGGCAAGAGAACTGATAAGCAACGTAACTCCAGGAAAGGAAGTTTGCTAGAACCACGCTGTCTTGATGTGGAGCCATGTCCAGTGCCTCCTGGCCTTTTTGAAGATAGCAATGGCAGCTACAGGGTGGGCTGGGGACACGGAGACAGCAGGAATTTCAGGGTGGAGGAGCGAGGAGTTGCTGAGCTCAGTGAAGTGAAACACAATGCCAAATTTCTCAAGTACATCTCAGCCACAGAAAAGACAGGAACCACTGGTCTATGCAAATCCCTTCTGTCATGCCGAAACCTTCTTGGCAGCCTGGTCTTTCAGTTTTTTTCTGCTTCCCTTAACTGCTGCCACCATTCCACCCACTACAGCTGTTCAGCCATCTCCTGCTGCCCAACTAGTGTGCCGCAGTCCCTTCCTTCTCCCGATCTTTGTTGCTACCTCCCACTGCCCAGAAGGAAAAATATGGCAATCTCAGGATCAACAGGTTTGGGAAGAAATTAAAGGGGCAGTTTCGACTTCTCAGCCATATAATCTCTGTGACAAAATTAGATAGCAAGCCACAGAAACACAGACCACACCTGTATGTAGCATAATCATGGCTTTCACAGAATTCAGTATTTGATTTTCCCTGCTTATTTACAAATTCACTGCACAGAATAAATGGCCAATTCCATCTGGAAGGTCAGCCACAGTAAAGAGTTTTAAGAGATCTTGAGACAGTAATTTTGAAAAAAAAAATAATTGTTTTGCTTAAGCACCCTCCAAAAGGTGTTATGGTATAAACACATACAGGTTTCTCAAGTTCCTCCTAATTGAATGTAGAGAATGCACACTGGAATACATACATAGATGCATGTATGTGCAGTGCTGTGGAATTACTGTACTCTTTTAAAAAGTAGAAGTTCCAGTTTACATCAGAGAGGTCTTTCAATTATGAGGCAAGAGCAAAATATTCCACCAAAGCAAAATACCACAGAGGGTGAAGGGCTGTATTAGTTGCTTTATCCATGGTAGTTAAAAACAAGAAAAATATTTCCAAACCTCAGAGTCTGTGTTGAGTCTACTAATGTCACTGCCAATAAGAGTTAAAATTTCAGTTCCTATGTTTGTCTTCTTTGGATACATTTCAGACTATTTTTACAATATGTGCTCTGACAGGGAGGTCTTGAAGTGAGCTGCCAAACTCCTCTTCCCCCATACAAAACTACGAATAATCACCTCTTCCTTATTCCTCCCACTTTTTTTGATATCATGAAAGCAAAAATAAATTAAGCTGATTTTTACAAAGAATGGGAGAGAAAATCTGAACCAGTTTTCAAGTGTCAGCATTTTCAGCGCTACTAAAGAAATTAAAACTGATGAATACTTAAAATGGCTGCAACAGTTTAAGGTGTGGTTCTGTAAGTGAAATTCAGTTCCAAAGCCTTCTACAACTCCAGTGAAATCAATAGGATTTGGTTGAATTTGACACACTACCTTTATAAAACATATGAACAATCACAGTACCGTCTACTGTTCAAAAGATTTTTTTACAATTTTATCTTAAAGAAGCTTTGAGCGTGTAAAACTGGAAAGACAGGATTTACAATATTTCATTAGTTTATAAATGTTTTAGTTCTTTGGGATTATGCATCACCATGTCACTTCACATTCAGTAAACAATTCCATATTTGATCAAATCCTGATTAAAAAATGGGATAGAGAGAATCTGCTTTGAAATACTCAGAATCCTCCCCAAATTATCATTTCAAAGACAGCTTGATGAAATAACCTATGTTTACACCAATATTTTGGGTTAGAAAGAGATAAGATTAAACAATCCATAATTTTGTACACTAAAAAGCCTGCATATTTGAATTACCTACATAATGTGGTCACAAAAGGAATAGTCTGCCTTTAGAAGCGAGTTTAAATAGTTCGTATCAATGTCAATATATGCTGTGCACAGACACTCACAGGCAGAATTGCAAGGGAGAATGGTCTGTTTCTCTTCTTATGACTTCTGAAGAGCAGGTACAAATCACATCAAAAAAGCCCTGTTTGAGTCTCTACATGGGTCTCATTCTCAGATCTGAAAGCTGAACTTCAAGGAGAGTATTCCACAAATCTCTATTGCATTGCTTGTTGCTTTCTCTGTAGAAAACAACTGCTAATAGTTAATCCATTTTGGTGTTACCATGCTGTCTTTTCTACAGCTGTCACAAAACCAGCATTTGAAGATGCTTAAACAAACTGTTGGGTTTAGTAGGAGAAACAGGGTATAGTTTGAAGGGCACTAAACAAATACCAAGCCAGTAAGAGACCATTTTCTAGTCCAGAGCCTGAAGCAGACACTATCAAATACTCTTGGTTTCTGGTTTTGTAATACTGAATACTTATGGCTTGAATTCTTCCAAATGGAAACAACATCAAACATTTAATCCTGCTTTTAGAAGGTTTTTATACTGCATAGCAAAACCATTGCATTGTGTACATCTCACTGGAGCCTCATAAAAAGTAAAGTTAGAGAAACAGAAAGAAATTCCAAGTTTCTCTCTAAGGTTATCCATTTTGCTTCTCATTTATTGTTCCATCCAGCTATTACTATTTTCTCACTTCTTATGTAAGCATAGTCTTCCCTACTTCCCACCTTACACAGGTTATTATAACAACGTGTTGGATGACTGCTGGAGATTTCCAAAATTAACCCCAAATGGACATCAGTGTACAACTATTGAAAAAATTTTCGGCAGGCACATTCAGGTAATCTTGTTGAAGCAAAGGGCAAGTTTTGACTAACCTTCCCCAGAATGAACCGAGGTGCTTTAGTGAAAGGCAAAAAATTATCTTTTTCTAGGGAAGAATGGCACCCTGAAGATGTATGCAAGTAAGAGCTCTACTTCTAAACCATGTTCTTTTCAAGGTGAAAATTTCATTAAAGGAATGCTAATAGAGGTGTCACTCTAAACAGGATCAAAGCAACAATCCAGCTTTCGCACTGCTTGTTCTGGCTACTGTCTCCCATACCAATACTGCCATTTTAGGAGGGATACTGGGGACAGATGAAGAGCAGCTCACAAAAAAAAGAAACAAAACCAACCCCCCCACACACACACAAAAGAAACCCAACCACCCATTCAAGATGCAGAGGCTTGTGAGACTGTGCACTGTGCAAATTCAGAGACAACTAAATTATGTTAAAAAAAAGTACCTGGTCAAGGGAGCCTGTCAACATGGGGCGTTTCTGCTCTTGGATACATTACTGACAGCTAAAATGCCCAATCTAAGCTTTACTGAAGGCAATCTGAAGCTTGAAAGAGCTCCTTGCAGAAAAGAGAGCTCTTCCAAAGAAGATCTAGCGTAAGAGACAGTTTCAGTCTTTTTTCCTTAAAGCTCTCTTTGCTTTTTGTGCTTGACGATTATTCCTTCAGAACTTCTCTTCCTCTAAATGATGAATGACAGTCTCCAGGCTGCTCTGACTTGTGGTGGCTGACATTGACCCAGCTAGACTCTGCTGCAGTAACCAGCTTTCACAGTCATGCCTGACTGGGAGCACCACACCAGCAAAGCGCTCACACACCAGGAACTGCTTCATGGCCCGCTTCCTCATCCTTCACCATCTAGTGACTGCAGCTCCTGGACTCCTACACGTTTCTAAAGACAGGCCATCAAGAACAGGAGAAGACAGACATAAACGCAACCAAGGAAGGATATGATGGTCAACCCCACATTTTGATCTAGAGCCAACAGTATCAGCAGAGACAATGACTTCAGTGGCAGCCTACCAAATTCAATATATTTAGTATTAGCGAGTTCCATAAGCTTTTTATATTAAGCAGGCTAAATTGCTACAATAGTTCTTCCTGACATACTGTCAGTGGCTCGGTACAATGCTAGAACCTGAAGCAGCAAAAAGAACAACACAAAACTCAAGTCCCAACAACTATTTTGCAAAAGGAAGATGGAAACATCTTCAGAAATTTTATCTCGCAGAATCCCTCCCAATCCCAATAGAGAATAAACCTCTTTTCCACACAAGATTATACTTATGATTAAAAATAAAAATCTTGTGTCATCTCCTGAATTGTAAAAATTATATAGCTGCCAGTAGATGCAAGAATTAAAGCAAAAAAGAACACAATTATTAGCAGCAGAAAGACATTCATGCACTAGCACTCGTGGTCAGTAGGACTGAAGTTCTAGTGCTAAAACTGCCAGGACTACAGAGATGCACCTACAGTAGTGAATCACTGTCTAGATAGCCATTTACAATCTCAGCATGACAATCTCTTGCTTTTCCAGTCTATGCCATCTTCAGCTTTCACTTCCCAAGAAATTTTAAGTGCATGGAAAAAGGGATATAATAGCTCACATTAGGGCAACACCAATACTCATCAGAAATCCAACAGATAAAAGCGATTTTGGCTCATTATATTAGATACCTTCTTGATTGCAGAGAGGGCTTGACTTCTCAACCTGTGCTGTTTAAAATAGTTTTAGAGGCTCATACTAGGCATCAAATAACAACAAAATCTGTGTATCAGGATTAACCTTATAATTACTTGCTGACTGATGTTATGCTGGACAAGGAGAAAAAATGATCCGCTACAGAGAATGCTCTTAAGATTTACGTTTAGTTCTTATTAAGAACTACATTTTAAAGGATTGTTTACGTTTTTTCAAACAGTAAACCACAATTGCCTCATCCCTTGCACCTTGATAGAATGCTCCAGTTTACTAGAAACAGATAGGAGCTCTTTCCGTTCTGTACATTTCTGTTTTTTTTTTTAATGTTACAAACCTTTTCTGCAATTCTCTACCATATTTTCATACAATTTTTACCATAAACAGTCATGTTCATATACTGATTATTCTTTTGAGATTTTTTTTTTGTCACTTGTGGTTTTCTGCTCCAGCTTGTGAGCAGTTTTGCAGATGGTATTCATTTCTAAGCTTAAGTGAGGTGATCTTTTATATTATTACTGTTCCTGCTTGTTCATAACTGGCTTTCTTTCAACAAAATACAGTATTTGTGTGCTCTGTTCCACTAGTACATAATGTGCAAGAATTTTTCTTCATAAGAGTCAGGAATCCCAGCCAATTTCGATCTCTTTTATATAAACATTTGTCTGCACTGTTCTGTTGTTTATCCCACTCAAAGAGAGATGAGGTGCAGCTGGGGGGGTGGGGGTGCAGGGGGAAGAATATTAATAGCAGCATAGACTATTGCATATAAGTTAATTAATCAAAATAGACAGGAATGGGTCATAGAGAGAGTGATGGTCAAGCAAGCACTTCTCAAACATCGAAAAACTATGGGGTTTTTTCTTAAAAAAAAAAAAAAAAAAAAAAGCAAAGAGCTTCGGCCAAAAAATAACATAGGTGCTGTTGTTTTAAGGAAATCTGCTACTAAAAACTCAGTGAATCTATTGGTATATGCAAAGTAAGCACTAGAAATTCAACCTTTTCCAAATTCAGAAACAACCTAGAAAAAACAACGCTGACTACAGGTGTGGTCAACCTTAAACCACAGTACTCTGCCTTGAATCCCTTAGCCTTGGGGTTTGTCTTTTACCAAGATGAAATACAGACACCGGGGAATAAAATGCCCCTAAATTATTTGTCTTTTCTACAGTACAACAACCACTAGATATGGGAATGGTGAGGAAAATGGCTTTGTGTCACTTTCTGTAAGCAGTCAGACAGCTATTTTACATTTGAAAGCCAGAGTTTCATAAGTGTGATATCTTTGTGTGAAAGAGTTTGCAAGCCTAGCAGCTGGAGTGAGAAATACTTGTGTTTCATCTCAACCCAGAGTTATGGTGGGCATGGTGGGAAACCAATAAAGAGGAGGAGGTGGGGCTCTCAAGATACCTGTCTAGGCTGGTGGCTGCTGTGGGTATGTGAATGTCATCTTGGAACTCCTAGGAGTACAAAACCTCCAAGACTTTGTCACTATGGTGTGCCCCTGCTTTCCATAATTTATCCCCATAAGCACAGTACAAAACGAGCCAGGCACCGAGTGCTTGGGTGTCAGCTGAAGAGGGATACTGAATGCACAAAAATGTAATAAATATTTTAGGTTTCTACTCCTTCTGGGTCCAACTTCAGAATGTTAATACAGCCAACAACACCCAGTGACAGTTAAATATGACTGGGGTTTTTGGTTGTTGGTTTTTTTGTTGTTGTTCAGGACTAGGCTTCAATTCTCTGAATATGTAGAAATGCTGTAAAACCTCTCTGTAGTCCAAACCAAGTTTTTTTACAAACAAGTTTTTTAGCCATTCTTCCTCTTAATATGACTCCATTTTTTTCCAGCGGGATATTTTCTACAGGCACTCTAACCATGTTTTAAACCACTGTTGTGCTCCACCTCAGTTTAGAAAGTAGAGAAACCATGCTGGAAGTCCCCGAGTGAAAGGTAAGACTTTAAATACCCAGAAAAATACTATTATTCCATAAGAATGATCACCATGCAAAGTACAGCATACTGAAATTTCTTATTGGAGTTTCAGAAGCAATTGGAGAAAAAAAAAAAAGATCTCCTGGGGAAATAATTCCATTAACCTTGCACAACATGACAAAAGCTGTCTCAGTTTTTAATCCCTAACTTTCAAGAAACGTGGCTACATGAAAGCAGTACATGATTGTGTCAGAGCTAAAACTAATCAAATCTCAATGGAGTTCAAGGTGTTGCAACTTCCTGTTAGTTAGCCTGGCTGGTGAGGAGAATGCATCTGCCTGCAGTACAGTCCGACAATCACACGCATTTTGCTGTGCTATAAATTAACTTTTTTTTGCTTTATTCAACAGACTTACAGCATGCCTATGGTCCCATGTTCTATTTCAAGTAAAGGAGGGAATTTCCATCACTCTTGACTTTTTGCATCTCATTTAGAATCGAAGTAATTTCTGTTCAGACTCCTGAACCTCTGCAGGTTCTCTTCTGTAGACTTGCTTACATCACTGCCCTGTCATCAAAACATAGTTTATATAGCATCTGGGCCCATCTGCCTTGTTTTGTCCTAAGACTGTACTGATATACAGCCAGCATAAAAATGAAGCCCCACTTAAAGTTCCAGTTGCTTGATTGGTGGGTTACATCAACATAGATTCTTTGAGATATCATTGAAATAGGTGTCAGTAAATCCTAGGAAGCATAGCAAAGTATAACATTGTGTGCCATTCATGATCAGTTCAGTATGCTTGCAATGATGGCAGAAAGTATAAAGGCATGTTTTGTTAATTTAATTTTTTTTAGAACCAACAGGAGATTTTGTCATGGATTTTTACATTTCAAGGTCATTTACTGCACGTCTTGTCATATACTTGATGCCTCACATTTCATCATCTTGATCATGACTCTCCCATAGCTAGCACTCCCCCTCATCACAAAGTCATACTGTGAAGGGAACTGTCGAACTTGATTGCACCCAAGAGACAGGGTGCAATTCATGATATTAAGAACATCATTGTTGATGTCAACAGAAAGTCACTGCGAAGATAAAGCTGGCAGATGGAAGCCAGACAAATCAGAAATTGGAAAATACTACAGTTGGCTGCCAGTGCGAATTACTTTCAGGTGGTCAGGTTCATCCCTAATTAAGATGGCACCCTCAGCATGCAATCTTAATGAGCCCTCAGCAAAGGCATAATGAGTCCTAATTCTCAGCTTGCATAGTTGCATTTCTCAAAGTGGGTTGGTTACTATGCAACATGTGAGGCATATCAAGTATCTTGCATTTGCTGAGTGAAGTGGGAGTCAGATAAGATTAAAAATTTGGTTAGATCATTTGTGCATGCCCGTTTTAAGAAAGTATTGGAGGGAAAAAAAAGTTCACAATTTATCTATTAGTAAGCTAGGGAAGTTTCGCTGGTTTTGTGGAGAAGTTTATCTTAGCAGCATTTGAATAGGCATATCACACACATGATACACAAAGCTTCTTTTGAGTCTTTAGGTTATTCAAAAGCAGATATCAAAGCCTAGAGAAAAAATGGACTTCCAGCATGGTTACCTTGTAGTTAAGTGAGCTTTAGAACAAAGTTTTAATAAGGAAATTTGGCAAGATAGTATAAAAGCTAAGTCTTTTGTAGGGATGCATGGCCAAGTGGTTATAAGGCTATCAGGTAAAAACCTGGCCATGCCATAGAATTGTTCCATTAACTTCAGAAAAGCCATCTTCTTTACTGCAAAAAGAAGAAACTATGCAGAAACACATATTCATTCTCAGTTGCTGTTTTCCATGTATAACACCAGACTGATTCCTTGCCTCATGAGCATTTTCATGACAGCTGTTGTTCAAAACGTTCTTGAGCAAACTAGCCTTCAAAGGCGTTAGTTAACATGATATGGTTAATCACAGACAATTCTAAGGCACTGGTGTTTATCCAGAACCTATTTGACCTATTACTTTCAAACCAAAGAGCCATTTCGACTTCAAAACCTATTTGAGACCTGTAGATGCTACTGTATATGAAGAAAGAATGAAATCAGTATTCTTAAACTCTGTGGGTAAGGAGAACAATAGAAAACTTACATTCTCTAACAATATCATAGTAAATCATGTAATGTAAAACATACCTAGTTTAGTTTATCACATAACAGAGGTGGCTAAGTAGCAACAAGTCTTTTAAATGTAGTGTCTTCCCAAATATTTCTTCATAAGGCAATAATGAGTTTTAACAGGCATCTAGATTACTATCTACTCAAATGAACTCACTTGGGAGTATCTGGATTATAGGTATAGTGAAAGATTTGCATGGCCTTTATGTATAAACTTGCTTACATCGCATTTCATGAAAAATGTTTACCTACTTCTGGTTATCACTCATTAATATTTTCTTATAGGTGCTAATACTGTGAGCATTTGGGAAAAGACAACTCAGTTTAGTGAAAAATATGAAGTGCCAGATGTTCAGCTAATGTGAATCAATGTTGAAGAAAATGAGTCTGGCAAGGAAAATTTTGTTACTATATCCGGCTGGTGCATGTAAAGGTACAGAGCTCAGCATAATGGGGCATCAAATTCCATGGCAACATAGGCTGAAAATAAACTGGTTGATTTACAAGAAAAGATTCCTCCATTTTTTTGCCCTCCTCCAGAGCCTCAAGAAGCTGCCAGTACAAGACATCAATGCTGCAAAGAGTTCCTGGCATTCACACCATTCTGACACCTAACACAGATATGCTGAATACTGGTGTGAAAACTCTCATATATTCTTTTGCCATAGACCAATCTGACACAATTATTTCATCTTCATCTCCCCCTAGGCAGCAACCGCATTTTCATTTTTCTTTACATTCTTTTTCCTCAGTGTAAGGCATTGCCAGGTACTAACACACATTCTTCCAGGAATTTATACCACTCAGAGCTAGTCGGGAATTTTCTGTCATTTTTAATTTCTTTATTATTTATTATCAAATATTACAAAAACTAAACCGGTCATGGGAAAGTTAATTTTGTAAAGGAAGATCATGTTTAACGTGCGTTACACAGTTGCAAAATCATCATCTTGTTTTAACATTTTCAAAAGGAAACAGTTTATTTCCTTGGTCAAAGTGTCTTAGTTTTGAAATTAAATTAGCGTATGCCTCAACAAAAGGTTTAGTAAAAACACTACAGAAGGAGGTTGGCTTGACAAAAGTGGGGGTAAGTGTTGCAGCACAGAACAAAACTGCCCCGTGATTACCAGAAAGTGCCATGACAGCGCTGTGCAGGCATTGCTCAGCTTACAATAGAAACAACAGACAGCAAAAACATCACCGAAACGATTAGAAAAGTTTTGTATGGACACTGAGCCAGGAACTCAGATTTTTGTGATAGTCCAGCTAGAACTGGAAGGCTTCTCAGAGACATCTTCTGTCCCAAAGGCTAGATCAAGCCTTCTTACCTAGGCCTGAAAAGTGTTTCCTACCCTGCTCCTAAGACCTGTCAACGATGGCAGTTTGCCAGGGTCCCTAGTGATTCCCTACCAGTCTTCAGATGTCTCTGGCTCTACGGACAGAGCTACCAGCAGAACCCTTTTGCTTTGCCAGACCTTGACCTTAAGAATTAGCCTCAGAAACACTGAGAAAGCCTGAGAATTCATGTCAGGTGTCTTCTGAATCTATACTCAAACCTTGCACAATCTGGAAGGTTCTAGAGACTCACAGTAGCTGCCAGAACAGGTCATACATCGTTTTAGCACAATTTATAAAATTAAGTAGGCCAAACGGATTTTGCTTGTTGTTGCTAGTAAAAGACTTGTTTCTGGTGAACAACACCAATAGAAAACATCAGCATGATGAGACGGCGCAAGACCATACTTTGCTGTTACAACCAACTTTTACAAGAGGGCTTCTGCCTTAACCAAGCTGTAAAGACTGCTTGTTAGGACTAACGTTTTCCCTTTGATGAAAGCCTTATTTTGCCTGTTCCTGGCAAAGACAGTTCTAGGCACAGACAGAATAAATAACTACCTAAGCAATAGGCAGGTAGCCTGCTAAACAGCGAGGCTAGAGAAGGGTTGAAAGGTTTGCTTGGGTGCAGAAGCAGCACCATGACAAAAGCCTTGTCCCCTGCCCTTGCCTAGACAGGATCACAAAAAGCAGAAATAAGGCTGTTGCTTTTGCCAAAAGATTTTACGGTAAGTGGGGTAGCAGTTACTGCAGGGAGATGATATCCCACCCCAGCAGCAGCAACTGTCACTTGTGAGTCCTCTTACTCTATTTCTCTAACAACAGCTGGAACACAAAACCTATTTTTTCCTCTCTGTATCTTCAGGTACATCTTATCCCCTGTCCCCGGCTATGACCGGAAAGACTTTGCACTTCATTTTTAGGGCAACAAAATTCAGTTTTGCCTATGCCACTGAGAGGCTCTGAAAAAGATCTGCTTTGGGAGTAAAGGAGAAACAGTGTCAGGATAAATAGCATTAACCAATCTCATTTTTGTATCAGTTTCCAATAAACTTAGAAGGCAAGCTGTAACAACAACACTTTTCACAAGCTAAGTTACTGAATCTCATCTCATAAAATCAAAATCATATGAATGATTAGAAGTATGTATCTAAGCAAGCTGTAGAGTTTTAAATGCTGGAGATGTTGCTGAACTTTGTCACGTAGGTTTCAAAGATCAGTATGTTTCTCCGTGGACAGGGTTCTAGTCCAAGGTAGACATGGATTTCACTGAATGACTAAGGACTGTGCAGAAAAACCTCCATCATTCTTGGAATTCCAAAGCCTATAATAAAGAATTTGTTAGCATCCCCAAAACTGCTTTCTCCCAGCTGCATGCTATAAAATTAATTTCTGACTCTCATAATTGTAATCTCAGTTATTCATAACAATTAACTGCTTTGTTAAAAGGTTATTTACTGTTGGAATTACAGTATTTATTGCCAGTTGATAACATATTTATAAGTGGAGTGGGGCAAAGCCATAGGGGATTTCAGTTTTAGAAACTACAGTCACCCTTACACCTTGGTTTTGCCATTTCAGATGCCAAGCTATTGAGTAACAGATTAAACCACAAGTTCTACTGGTTCCAATTTTTGCTTATTGATCTATAAGTATTCCCCTTTTAAAAATGTTTTTTTCTACCTTTAGAGCTACAATTATGGCAAAAGCTAAAATTCTAGCCCTTGCATCATCATAATAATGCAAGTTAGAGGATTCAAGGTATCATTGTAGCAGATATGTATATACAAAGAATGACATGCGGTTTTGTAGTGTATATGGTAAATGCTCTCATCAATATTGCATTAGTTCCAGACCAGGAGAAATCAAGCAGGACATGGCTCCAATACATGATAGAAGTATTAATTGCACACAGGATCTAGTGTCCCACTACAACTCCTCAGTTTATATCAGATTAATTGGACCAGCTATTCACCTCGTAAGGCTCAAGAGAGTTAAAGCAGCTGTTAAACTTCCCTGTTAAGGATTATAACCATCCTTCTCGTACTTCCATGGAAGTGGTTGTTTAAGAGAACCAACACAAGCCCATATAGCACCCAGGTACCGAGAGCTCTTACCAACCAGCATCACTTACAACATGTAAAGCAGAATCAACAACGCAATCAGTAGAGCTGCTGCTGAGCAGCAGAACAAGGAGAGCAACAGCCCCCTGTGCCTCCCGTCTCTTGCCCTGTGATAAGCACAGTTCAACTGTGGGGAAGAGCAAAACAGCTCTCCAGCAGTGTTCTTAAAGCAGAGCAGACTGGAAGCGTGGTACTGGCCAGGCTGGAAGAAGAGAGTGTAATACCCAGATTATGACAACTACATGCTGCTCTGCATTTCACTGCAGGAAAACATCCAGGCACATTTACTTCCACATAACACTAAACAGTTTGAAACTTAATTTGTGTGCTATATAAAGGAAACATTTAAAAACTGTGCCACCACTCCAACACATTCACCTTGCAGCAGTCCTGATAGCAGTGAAGTTTCAACTGTAGCTTCTCCTTCAGGTGAGCAAATTTCAAAGCTTCAAAAGTTATTGTTGTAGTAGGAGAGATCAAAGGCCTTGTAGCAGGTGTTTCAGCAGCTGTTCCTGTCCAATTTCTGCCCAAACAATTCACAGCTGGCTATGAAAGGGCTTGCAGAAGTAGCTCTGAGAGCTATTCAGAGTTTCGGGAAGTCTTAGTTTCTTCAACTCAGGCACTTGGTTTGTTATGGAGGAAGTAGATTATTATTACATGACATTTTCTATGTAATAGCACAAGGAAGAACTTTTCTGCTCAGCACCTGGTTAGCCAAGTACTTAGACTGAACAGCTGTGCTGAATCATTCTGAAAGGCATCTTTCTGCCTGGCCAAAATACATAAGAACACTTAACTCACAGGGAACAGAGCTAGGTACAAAAGTAGGGAAGAGAGGGAAAGGACCAAATTCTTTACATGGTACAGGACATTATAACTCAACTGAAAAAGAGATCCGCTGACCTGTTGATGTTACTGTAATGGGGTGCTGTAGCAATAAGTAAACATATGCTGTGTACCAAATTTTGCCTGCTGCTTGCTAGTGTCTCTTAGCAAACTGGAAATGGTCCAGAAAACAGCCACACAGAATGGAAAATAAACTATACAATGAAAAATGAAACTCAGCTTGTCAGAACAAAGATTTATTTGTCCATAGTTTATACTACATGGGCAAAAAAATTCTTATGATAAAGATGCACAAGATCCAAAGCGTGAAAATTGAAGCCAGACAGTTTGTGTTGGAAATACAGTACACATTTTAGTACTAACAATAACTAACAAATCCTTATTTAACAACGAGGTGACATCTTTAAATAAAGTTGCAGGGTGGTTTAAGTTGTGTGCTCTAGCTCCACCAGAAGGTCTGGGATGGTGGAAAGCACTGGGCTGAACTGCCTCAGGATGTACAAATGCATGTACTGCCCACTTCCCATCTTGGAAAACTGTTTATACTGTCATAAGAAAACCACATAACTGAAGGATATGTACAGTGCACATCTACTTTCACAAGCATCTTTGGGAGACTTAGAGTGCCCCCACTCACTGTGGCTGGCATAATAGCATTGTGTTGAAGTCACTATTACCCCAATGCACAACACAACGGTCAGTACACACCGACATGATTGACATCCAACTTTGCGCTAGGGCTATAAAAAAACCCCTAGAACTTCTACTATGGAAACAATTTTAATAGTTAAATATTTGCTTATATTTTTATTTGGGGGAAAAAAAACCAGCCTGCAAAAAGAAGAGAATTTTTCCTAACAGGAGAGAATTTTCTTGGAAAAGAGAGGTACTGATCTAACATTGCTTTCCTACTTAAAAAGTTTCATTTTGGCATGAACTTTGACATATTTATATTAAAAACTGAAATGCTGATTTGAAATTAAATTATTTCATTCCCAATGTCAGCACCACTGAAAGTGCTAGGTAGAGATTTTCCAAAATGAAGTGTCACTGAAAGCTTTGACAGAAGGTTCTGATTCAACAAAGTTGCTTTTTCCAAATAGAAGGGGGGGGAAAAAAAGTGTTAGAAAAATTATTAACTCTGCTTTGAGACCTCTGGAGTTGAGTGGTGGTGTATAGTCTTTGACTGCAACTGAGGAAATTAAATAGTCTACACTCTTTAAAAGGCAGCATTAAAGCGCGCTTTTTTCCCCTCCCTTTAGCAAATCTAGCACACCTGCAAAGAGTCAGGATGACTGTCCTAGAAGGTAACTTCCTTTGCTAGAGAACAGTTTGAAATCAAGGAAAAGCAGTTTGCTTCCCTCCATGGTGTGGTTGGTTTTTTTTTATTATTATTTTTTGAACAAATCAACTCTCACCTGAGTAGACCATCTGCAGCTATGAAAAGACAGCTCAGTGTCCAACCCCTCTCAACTTCTTGATCTGCTTCCTGAGACACATGGTCAGTTTTTCATTTCCTTCAAATGCAAAATGTTAATTTGATACTCATTCAGGCATTTTAAAGCAAACAAGACAAGCCAGCAAAAAAAGTAATGGAATCAACAGTGAAGAGAGGCCTGCTGACCCAAACAATCCAAAATTGCAGAATGACTCTAAGGGAGCCACCAAAGTCCTGCAGAT
Source organism: Falco naumanni (assembly GCF_017639655.2). Taxonomy (NCBI): domain Eukaryota; kingdom Metazoa; phylum Chordata; class Aves; order Falconiformes; family Falconidae; genus Falco; species Falco naumanni. The sequence continues at coordinate 4,386,084 of NC_054057.1, forward strand.
GAATACTAGGGTCAAGGGCATGGATTCTATCCCAAAAAGCACAATTTCCTAACCACGCTACTGTGGCATTCCACTTAACCTCTGCGACTAAAGTAATTTAACCACTTTTATAATACTGAGACCTACAGATGAAAGTAACTTTGCATGCTATGCATTATTAATGTAAAATATCAGATGCTAGCCTGAGGTTTGCATGACTTAATGCAGTAGTTTCACTCTTGGATTGCAAGGTACCTACACTGCAACTAACCAACCAACCCCAGGCAAACAATTTTAGGGAATATACTCTTTGTCAAGCTATTTAAGAATGTTGCTTTCTTGATGGGTTAAAAAAAAGAAACTATACCACATGAAAGGATAACTATGATATCTACTTCACACAATGGAGAAAAATTACCTTTGAATTTAAGCCATGTGTGCAAGGAATGTATATAATGGTATATATTTATACATAAGTTCCTGGCACATCTGTGTGCTTGTAGGAGCTCAGAGGGTTTTATAGATATACAGCACAGACCGACTGAGGGGTTATTTTGTGCTTTGTAAACAAGATAAATAACCACCATTGAATTGCTTTGTGAATCATAAACAAACATATAATTGAAATATTTCAAAAGCTAGAATACCCTGTATTAAATAGGGACTAGAATATGTGCTTCTATTGGCACACGGTGATTTTACAGAAAAATAGAGGGGACTGGAGCCTTCGCTCCCACTTGCATAGTTATCATTGCTGGATGTGGCATGAAGTCCAAGGCAAAGAACAGTATGGGGGAAAAAAAAAAAGCGTAAGAAAAGAAAAAGGAGAAGGGTGTGTGTGGGGTGTGTGTGTGTGTAAAGAAAGAGAACCAGCCTACTCCTGCTCTATTTTCTTCTCCCAGCTTCACCATTACAACCAGCCCTTCCCATAAAGCAGCCCGGACTTCCTCCTTTTTGGATACAGAGATACACGACTGAAATAGCTCACCACACCCTCATACTGAAGGTAAGGCCAGAGACAATCAGTCGAATGTAAAAGCTGAACTCTCCATCTCCTTCTGCTGTTACCTAGTGAAAATTAGTTCAACTCATACTTCTTTTTCGCTCCAGCTGTTTGGCCATCTTATCCACAGCAAACTATTCAGTGAATACTTCAAGCATTTTTCTCACCATCTCCCTCAAATCAATTCACACTGTGCTTTAAATCAATGATGCTGAATTGGCTTCACAGATGAACAGTAACGTCAGGAGTAAACATGGGTAAGTTACGAGGTCTGAGAATGTTCAGCCTGTGACTCTTCTCATCTTGGCCAGCAAGCCATTACACACCAATACCATTTCCCATTGGACTGGAAAGACGACAAATCCGCGTAGGTTTTTACCAGTTACATGAGCTCAAGCATCTCCGCATCCTGGCTCTTTAAACGCATGTCTTCACCAGGGTCAGGAGATTCATTACAAATTTATAAAGCCCTCCGAGATCCTCAGAGGAATGATCAATAGCTATGACAGTGTCATTATTATTATGAATGTATTGCAGTTTGGCAGTGTTGTGTGTAGTAGAAATAAGGGAGAACAGAGTCATCTAATAGGCAACTATATTATGACTGGAAGCATAGCATGAGTTACCCAGCTGTCAAATTTCAAAGAAGTGCTGGCTACCTACATCTCATGCTGAAGTCATCTCCTGGGACTGGGCTCCATTTGTAAGAAATATGGAACTTGCAGGGTTAAGCAATGAGAACAGGGTCAAACGAGGCTGAAACAGCAAGATTAGTGTGCAGGGAAATGCAGAGCATGGTGTATCTGCACAGACAGCTGTAACAGCCCTTTTTCTTCTATAAACACTGCTTGGTTACAGCTCCCAAGGAGTATGTATCTACACAGTTACTATAGCTGGCACTAGATGCCACACAGTGAGAAAGTTTTTTTTAACCAGGATGTTTTGTCTCAGTCTACACAAAAGAAACATGATTATGCATAAAACAGATCCTTGACATTAGCCACATCAAATCCAAAGGCGAAATATTGCCAGATTTAAACCTCATCCTTACACAACTGGATCTGCTGGCCAGAAAGGCCCCTTGCATTACCCAACTGTGGTATCAAAGGTTTCCTCTGAAACCAACCCACCCCCCCAACATCTGCTATCAATATTAGAAAACATCGCTTCATGCTAGTCTGTCTTATTCACATGAGTTTACCAATGTGAAAGCAGATGATCTGCGTGTGGCTAGCCGTTTAGCTCTCAAGCTCATTCCCCCTGGTTTTTTTTATCCGAAAGGGAATTGTTCCCAGAGTAGTCCTCCCTTGTTTCACGCCTCCCTCCCAGTAAGCTAATGGAGTTCTAGCTGACTTCACTACTCAAATAAAAGAATAGGGGAAGGGATGAAGGCAGGGCAGTGGCTTCAGCTTCCATGAAACTTGCCAGTGTTCTGCAAGTAAACAAACTTGTTTCCTCCAGACAAGATCATCAAGCAGGAGACTGGATGGGTAAAAGATGTGATGAGTTCTGTGATGGCTTGCCTCTCTTATGCGTAGGTCTTGATGCAGGAGAAATCTGAACCTCTTGCCACCACCCATGCTGAAACATTTTCTTGATATCCTTGTTCTTTACTTAATAGACAGGCCTTTTATTTGAGCCCAGTCCTGCCTGGCTGCTAAAATCTTGCATTCAGTTCTGAAAGTCAGGATCAAGCAGTTTCCCCCAGGTGATCATGATACCTCCGAGAGCCTAGAAAAACGCGCCATTTTAACAGGTCTGCCAATACTGTTCTTGTCCTAAACTGAGGGATTATGCCACTCCTTACAAGAAGATCCTCTTTAGGCATTTATTTTGTGCCTTCTACTCAATACTTTAAAGTCATCCAAAGTCAGCATCTTCTGCTTCTATAGAAACTGCAGCAGCAAGAATGGGGGCAGCATAAAGCTTCCACTTTACTGCACCTGGATTTTAAAATACCATGCACAATTATTAACTGCCTCCCCTGGCCATTTCCTTCATTTATTTTGCTCAGGCAAGCAGGCCTTGCAAGCCTGAGGTTGAGTAGCCTCAGCAGCACCAAATGGTCAATGATTTATGAAGACAAGCTGTAGGTGCAGTAATGCTCACCAGGTGGCTAATAAACAGGCTTTGTGAAATAAAACTAAGAAAAAATAATCAGTGGTCTTTCCTTGGGATAGTTTCAAAACCTTTAAATATGCACAGAGCAGGCACACACTTTTTTTTTTTTTTTTTTAAACAGTTTGACATGTGCTTTGAATGTTAAACAGACATAAACTTGGCGTTTTCTAAGTCAGTGTAATTCCACAGTGAAGGAGAGGGAATATATTAATGTAGAAATAGTCTCCCTTCTGCATGAAACAGCGTTTAAATCTCCTAGTGAAATAGTTTTGTATAATGGATTGCAAGTATAATCTGAAGGCCAAAGAGGGCTTTGATCATGCTTCAATGTGCTTCCCAAGCTGTGGTGACACAAGGTAACTGTGAGGCTGAATAACGTCGCAGCCAATAGACCGGGAGAAGTTGAAACAAACATACACCTTCTTTCTTTTCTTTGCTAAACACAGCACAAGCTGCCATAAGAACATGTTCCAAAAACTGTAAAACTGTGGAATATGAGTAAAGAAAAGAAAGCGTGCTCTGGGGTGAACATGATGCATATATCTCAACAGTAAGAAAATGATCTTTTCAGACAGGTCATCTCTCTTGGGCATATAAAAAGCTTGGACAAGTAGCCTCAATAGCTCAGCAAGAAAATGGCGTATCCCAAATGTTTGAATTTTTATGCTCAGAAAAATCTTCTATGGAATTTAAATTTTTCCAGAACGAGAAAACATGAAACCTTCCATTAATCCTTTTTTTTTTGTTGTTGTTTTGTTTCCCAGCAGCTACAAACTTGAGGAGGAAAAGTCTTTAACTAAAAAATACATTGATTACAAGAATAGTAAAATAAATAAAAGAAAAACATAGTAAAAAAAAAAAGAGAAGAACATACTGACAGTAAGATAATAGACATTGAAAATTGATACCAATTTTGATTCCAGAAATATATGTTTACATACTTTCAACAAAGGAATAAGAGAATTTGTTTTTACCAACATCACTTTTTCCTTTCATACTCCCTATTTTAGTAGTAGCAAACACTAATGTCACTAGTACTAGCTGGTTGGCCTGGATCAGCTCTCGATAGGTCATTTGAGAACAGACAGCACCCTCTCTAGATGGCATCTAGTTTTACAGCCCTCTCTGTCCATAGGACAGACACTGGCATGGTGTGAAGCTCAAGAGAATGTGTATAGATAACAGGAAGAAAGACTATGTCAGTGTATTCAGCCACAGCGTATTTCCATTGTCAACTGCCCGTCTGCTTTTTATGTTACTTGCCAATCAGCACTGAGAAGACATAAAGACTGTCCTCTGATCATCTATGTATTACGTTATATGAGCCGCACACAGCATTCCCACAGACTGGGACCCAACAGTACTACACGCAAAGTAACATGCAGAAAGCATGTTTGATTACAATCAGAGAAAGGTCTCTTACTGAATCTATAAATAGGTCACTGCATTTGCCGATCTATGAAATAGGTAAGCTCTATTTCAGAATATTTAAACATTTGGGATTCACCATGTCTTGCTAGGCTGCACATATATCATGACATTCCAATAGAACTTCTATCATCTCTTTAGCACAAAAGGTCCTGCTTTCCTTCTCCTGCCCCTGGGATTACTCCACTGAACTTCCTCAGGTTGTACAGCTCTTTTACAAGGAGTAAAACCTGAGCTGAAAGACAAACAAAATCTTCGGCCTGTAGTCTAAGGCTCTAGTCCTGGAACATGTGGTTAGGACTATCCATATTCAGGAAAATACTTAAAACATGTACTGAAGTCAGACTGATCTCAGTTAGAAGGGCATTTAAAATGTATATATCTATATATAAATCTAAAATAAATACAAAATAAAATCTGAATGGAAGCAAGAACTCCAAGTAAGTGTATCGCTCAACCTGCTGGGAGACCTACACACTTCAGAGAAGACTCGCAGATGTGCTAGGATAAACTCACTTGATCCTTCTGGGAAAAACTCTTAATGTAAGTAGTGTTGAAACAGTATCTTATGTTTTGGCATCAGCTTCTGTCTAAAGTAATAACGCTGATGTCATATTAGTCACTGTAAACATGTTACTTATGAAAGGTGAAAGATGAACACGTTTGTAGTAGGAGCAGTTCAGCAAGGATTTGTGGAGATAATAGTAAACCCATACATACACCCAGGGTATAAACTCCAATATACAGAGTTTAATATTGTGAGATATGTATAAATAAAAAACACCTTCCACACCAGGATTGCTGTCTTTCCTGGCCTCCATCATCTGTTGTCTGAGGAATGACATCTCTCACTGACATGCCAAGCAATGACCTCCTCCCAATTTCAAATAAGGAATATTATCAAGTAACTTGTTTACCTTTTCAAATTTATGATGCATGGTAAAACAGTGTTGCCTTCTGCCCCGGTAGTCAAATTTCACAGAAATGGGTTGTCACAGCTGACAGAATTTCTTGTGAGAAATGGTCTCTTTTCTACTGAAACACCCAAATTACCAGTCCCAGCGGAGACCATAGCATCACCCCAGAGATGCAAGACCATCAGGATAAATAACCAGACAGAAGGACACATCTTAATTCTCAGGCAGTGCTCTGCCATCTTCTGAAACTTCCTGGTCCTGAGAGATTTGAAGTACTAACTAGATAAACTATAAAAGATGGCAAGGAATGATCTACAGTGACTTGTGCATCTTTCTCTAAACATAAATAACTTTATATTTAATTTCTGGCAGTATGACAAAGCAAGGAGGTAATGAGCCATTATGGAAAACCCATCTGTTGCTCATAAGGGGAAAAGCTTTGTGCTGGTAGATTTATAGAGGAAAATTCTCAGTGCAAGTCCCGTTATTGTTAATGAGAATTGCACATCTAATTGCCCATGCTGAATGTGTACCCCATTATGTTCCTTCACTGTCTAGATGGCTATTGTGTGCTTCAGCAACATGAGAAAAATACTATCAAAAGAAAACCCAGTGTTCAAGTGACAGTGACGTTCACATAATAGGGGAAGGGACATGAAGCAGAATAGGGGAGGCTAGGAGAAGAGGAGCACAAACATACTAGTCAAAATTTCTGGTAATACTACAAAGCCACTCAAATACTATCTTTTACATGCAAGCAGAGAAGCTACTTAATACCACAAAACAAACCAGGGAAGTGTAGTGCATTCGGTGTACTCCAAAATCCATATGTTTTTATTCTTCTTCCCATGTTTTGCATTTTAACCCTCAGATTCCCAGTTAGAATTCTAACCTTATATTGGTTTACTAGATGACTCTTGAAAATTGCTCTAGAAAGGGTGCCCCAAGCAAAAACACCTTGTCTACACCTACTCAACAGGATTTTCAGGCTTCTCCAGAGCACTGGAGACCTTGAACACCCTGGCAATGCCTTTAGCTTTTCCTTCGCCTATGATTTACTTAGCTCATGCACACAGTGGACCCCATGTACCAGTTCTGTACCAGTTTCGCAGCCCCAGCATCCCACAGCAACCGGAATGGGGCAAGGCACCTGGAAAAAAGGAACCTGGGCCATTGATTCCACCTAGACCTTTGGACCCATAACCCTTCTCTGTGCTTCTTCCCTGCCTTGGGCCACAGGACAAAACAGCAAGTACTCAACCCCAGTGGCCCTGCAGGCTCCTGAATAAGCAACTCCTCTACCCATCTTCAAGACTCTCAGCCTTGGAGATGCTGACATAACCTGTGGTTTCCTGCAACCATTTCTCTGGTACGGGATCTGGGACCTGAAGGCACTGTTCCTTGAGGCAGCCAAGAAGCCTGATCTTACATTAGAAGAGTTCACCAACACCAAGAAACGTGGAACAGATGGAAAGAGAAGCATAAGGAAGCAACGATAACAGGTTCCTTCCTGATTTCATGTTTGTGGTTGGTAAGCACCATGGGGAGAGGAAACACATGGGAGTGACAGCTCTATCTAAGTGACATAAACGTAAAAAAACAACCCCTGAACAGACTGTGTTTATTTTACCAGGTGCCACACACCTAGTCCTATCAACAGTGACACAATGTTACTGTTACTCAGAACAAAACAACTTTGCCCTTCTCACTTAGAGAAGCCTGTGCAGGCCCTCTAGCCAGACCCCAACAGCAACATGTTACCTTTGTGACATCCAGATACACAAGACAAGGCAGCTTTAAGAGAAGCTTCTCTGGGTACAGCCCCCAAAACATCTCTCCTCCTCCAGACTGTCTCTCATGTCATAAACACTGGGCTTAAACAACACTGAACTTCTACTTCATCTTTCCGAAACACAGCTGCAAAGGACAATCTACCGCTTACAGGAAAACAGAGCATTGTAACCATTCCCAAAGTTTTCTCCATTAATAAAGCTGATAACACCCCAGGTATGTCCTGGGCATGCTTCTGATGGCCATCAGAAAATTCATCCTGCTGCAACTACACAGTGTGGCTACAACTGAAGTTAGTCACTGAACTCAGCAAAGCAGATGTCTAAAGCAACATGACAAATCATACAACGCACACAATTTGAGGAGCTGTTGTTCAACAGCCTTTCCTACTGGGGGGCCTCAAGTACTGTACAAATATGCCTTTGCTTTGCATCAGCTCTGTGAGGTACAGACAACATTCCATATGCTATCCCTGAAACACAATCACATCTGGAATACACAAAGTAGTCTGTGAAAAAAATCCAACTGAATCTGCTAAACCTAACTGAAATTGCAGGACTGTAAGCAATCAGAATATAGTCAAGAGTTTGGGCAGGTGACTGTTTGACATGAAGTACCCTGTGGGTCTTTAGGTGCCATTAGTAACAATTATCTATATTAATTTCCTTACCAGGAACAGTTTAAGAAATAGTGGGCTCTGAAAGATTTATTTATTGACTCAGTGCTACTTTAGGTGCATGATTGCATCATCATCTTCAAACATCTTCTGCCCAGGTATTAATTCAGACTACTTCTTTGGGAGCTGGTGATAATAGCTTAGTATGGCATGCTACAGCCCATGGCTTTTAGAAGGACCAGTGGCTCTGAACTGGATGAGGAGCTTAAAGAACCACCAGAGGAGAAGGACTCTAAATTGTTCTAAGGATTGTCCATTTGTAGGATCATACTCCTTGTTAGATTGTGAAGACTAAACAGACATGAAACTTCAGATGACCATATGCGAGCTGCAGACTTTGTGAGACAGTTTTAAAAGAAATACTACAAAGAATTGAGAGAGTTATTTTAGTTCTATTTTTCAGCCTGTATATATGCATACGTACAAGCACGCACAGGCCTTGAATTTATAAAAGTTGGGGTTTTGTCTCAGAGATCACTTGCTGGGATGTGGTTTAAAAATGAAGATAAGGACTCAGGAAAGATCAGGACAACATAAAGGGAAACAAACGAAAAGTTAAACAATCAAAAACCCCAGCACAATTTACCAGAAACCACCTCACAACACCAAAAGCAGGAAAGGATATCATGTCTACAAAGTGCAAACATAACATGACTTTAAAAGAACAAAATTCCTCAAGAGAAAAGGAGAAGAATAAAAGATCCAGGCTGAGCTGTGATGTGGTACATCTCCATGTGTAGCAGATTTCAAATGGCACCAGAAAGGGATCTGGCACACACTTTACATAGCATCCTGCAGAACACCTGTGGACAGAGAGGGAACACACCTTTTCCTAAAGGCATAAAGCATGCCTTTACTCAGCTGCTGTGGAGAAAAAACGGATGGGAAAAACATGTTTAGGTAACAACCTAGCTGCAGTGTAAGACCATGACTGGAAAGGACAGCCCTTACACTACAGCTGGCCAGGGCACAAGGAGCTGAAGTTCACTTTGCCTTCCAGAGCCTGTATCTGTCCAACGTCTCCATGCTGCCTGGCCCTACAAAAGGCAGCAGAATGAAGCACTCTGCCTGGAAAATTCTGCATTTACAGATAGTACATCCATTTCCCTACTTATTTAGGCTTATGCCACATCTGAATTGATGTGCTAGAACACCTATATGGCTCAGCAAATTCTTTTGAATAAATGCAGTTATAGGAACATGAAAGGATAGATTATTCCATTTAAGAAGTGCTTTAAGATATTCCTCCTAGCACAAGCCGTAATGCTCGTGGCAGCATTTGCTGTTGCAGTTCTACCACTGTAACTGTACCAGCAACCCCTTCAAATTAGACAAGACCTTACTGCACCAGCCGAAAGCCTAAAATTGTTTTTCTCGGAAGACCTCCTCTCTTCCGTTGCACATCTCTCTGTCTAGGTTCAATTGCCGCCTCCCTGGGGACCTGCAGTCTGTACAGGGTTTTTTTGATCTCTACAGGCCTTGAAAGCAGCATGATCAAATGGATGACTGAGGAGACTTGACAGGTACGCAGCTGTGTGCTGCAGCTCCACTGCCCCCTGACTTCCGAGCTCATCTGTCTCTCGACTCACAGCACACAGACAGGAGGGAACAGGAGATTAAAGGCACATTACATGTTACTGAATTACATAGGAGAGAAAATAGGTATCAGCAGAGGGTAGAGATAATGCTCCCAAGTAGTAAAGTAGACAACAAATTCTGAGTCTCTTTCCTCTGGTTGAAAGGAAGCCTCCATCTCATTCTCCTCTGGATCTGCTTTGATATTCTTGTTCAGGTTTTAGCAATTTTAGGCTCCTTAAGGCCAAACAGATTAGTTCCCTATTAAAAAGTCATAATAGCTAACAACCCTTCCAGAAATGACATGGTTATCTGTTCACAAATATTATAAACAACCAGCTAAAAAAAGATTTTTTTTTCCTCCCCTGAAGAGCTGCTTAAGCTAGATCTGTGCTGAAGAACACAGTATGCTAAAGAGAAGTCTCCTGGATTTAAACTGACTTACTCAATACCAGACACAATTTAACCTTATCAGCACAAAGCTCAGTCAGTACAGGTGGGCTTACCCTACAGTGGGCCATCCATGCAGGCCTATTATAATTGCCAAATGCTCAAAACCTGTTTTCCTGGAACAATTTTGAGAAGACACTGTAGCTCTTTGGCTGTCTGAGGAAAGGGAATAAAGAACTGCACATAGCTCACCAGGAAATTTACATGAAGTTAATATTCAAGACAGTTTGGAGCCCTAGACAGACTCCAGAGTTCTGCTGCATGTTGTATTTCAGCTTTCATTTCTGAAGGCTGACCCTGCAGGGTTTAGCATTGCTTTGGACTTAGGACAGCTGGACTGTGTAATTGAACGTACAAAGGAGAAGACTGACAGGAATCTGTACCTCGAGAGCAGTTCTAAAAGACACAGACTTACTGAGGAAACAGAGGTATTAAGAAGACTAATTCTTCTATTGATATGGTTGAGCGCAGTATATATGTTCTGGGTTGCACAGTAAGGTTGTGCCTGCACAGGCAGCTGGACAGCACAGCACTGCCACACGTACCCCTAGCTAGCTGTAACATTCACAGACTCCCCAGAATGGATCAGTGATGCAAAGAGGCAGGCATCCTTGAGGGTCACTTCAGAATAGGCAGACTGGTAGTTCCAAAAGCTTTCTGTGTATTTTCTGTCGTATCAGAAGCAGATTATTAGTTTCTTCCATACCATTAATACCTTCTGGAAATACACACACACCAGGCAGGCCATCTCGTAAATACACTACTTCTATTTACAACAACAGCTTCAGCAGGTTGCAATTGTCTCTTCTCAAAAACAAAGAGAGAAAAAAAAACCAACAAACAAACCAAACCCCTGTATGTCTCCTTTTGAAAACACATAGTGGAAAGGCCGTCCATTTTAATTTCATTTTTTAGACAGCATGGTTGTGATCATAAGCTGACAATCCGACTACTGAAAGCGTGTAACATAGCACACTGTTCTTGACACTGTGCTCAAACCAACATTCCTGGTAAAAATCTGGAAAAATAATTCATTTATAAAGTACTTTATCTTGCTTTACCTAATAAAAATGAGAGGGAAAAGGATATCTTTACGTAGCCAAATCCGAATTATTCTTTTGATTTAAAATCCATCTACTGCAAAACATTAGAAAGTACCTCATAACAGTTGATTATTGTTTGATAGCATAAAACTCGAATTCATCAAGCAAGAAAACATATCCATAAAAAAAGCACAAAATAATTTGGACCTGAGTGCACAAGCCTGGTTACTGCACTGCACGCTTCTGTAATGGTGGATGCATCCCCCAGTAAGCACTCCTTTTCTATTCATTGATTTGACTAAACATTCTGCAGGCCAGAACCAGCCAGCATACATTATACTGGTTAATATGTCATACAGTAGTATTTACCAGCTTGAAAGAAACTTCTTCATTAGACCTTTCTGCTTTTGATATACTAAGATTTTAATTAAGCAGTGTCACAACAGGGTGTGCATTAACAGACCATTGGCACATGCCTTTGGAGCATTGTGAAGCACTGGACCAGAGACCAATTACCTTCTACCACCCAAGCAGTACAACAGCAGCCCATTAATGCACACCCTGGTGTGGCCCGTTTCAATTAAAGTGTATTTGTAAAACGAAGAAAGGACAGGCAGTGTTGAACCACTGAGAAAATCAGATGTTTTTAGGCTAGGATCCTGCTGATTATTCAAACTTTTACAAATGTACACACTGAAATTCAGTAAACAAATTACCTAGCTTACTTTGTTACACTGCATAGTAAGAAATTGGGCTATTAAGGGTACAGAATGTTACTTCCATCTGAATGTAGAGAATGCAAGGAGGAAGCTATGGTGTCAGCAATTCTGCAGTCTCCATTCCCCCCAAAGGAGGTTCAGCTTCTAGAATTTGGCAGACAACACTGAGGAGAAATAGGCTCTACTCAACCCATGACAGGGTTTATCCATGAGAGGAATGGGTAGACACAGTTAAATTCACCAAGAACTTCGTATTCTTCCTGGTGTTTCTTTTTTGTGGTTTTTTTTGTTTGGTTGGTTCGGGTTATTTTTTGCTCTAACTACAAAACTAATTTTTTACTTCCACAAAAATTACATGCCCGACTTCAGTAAAAGGCATATACACATCTGGCAAAATATATTTTAACTAAATAAACCTAAAAATCCCATGCACATCACCCAAGTCTTGTTTCCTCACTGGCTTTCAACTCCCTCTTCTCTTCCCACTTCTTTTCCACCTATTCATTTATGTCAGAGACTGTTTATGGTAAGCATGATCCCTTTGAGATGCTCATACAGCCCCAGACAGAATGCCTCCCACTTTTATTGGGGTGCTTTTGGCTACTCCAATGCAAGGCACAGGTAGATAAATATAAAACATACCCTTATGGCCAACTAGCAGAGTATAATTGTATGATAGAGGAGGAAAGCACAAAGCTTTTTTTTTTTTTTTTTACTACTTCACTCAAATTCAAGTGAGCAACAACATCAAAGAAATAACAATACGAGTTGCAGAAAGCACAACATAGGGTGGTAAAAGCTTTTTGGTATGACTCTCACTCAACACCCATAGAGGCCAACTTACCCTAATAGGTTGGGATCAAACACTTAACTACAAAAAAACTATTGCCAAAAGACAGGGTTGAATGAATCCAGGAGGAGCATTAAATGTGTGCTGAGCTATATCCTACCTCATTACTTGCCTACTAGGGTAGGCTGAGAGGTGATGCACTGACTAACAGTCTGTAGATATTTGGCAAATAGAAAACAGAAGCATCAGAAAAAGAACTAATTAAGTAACAAAAGGGGGTACAGCTAGTAAACAACTAGGAAGGAGGCTAAACAAAACGATTCTCTGGCTGAATGTGTGTCATTGTTTAACCCCAGACAGCAACCAAGCCGCACGCAGCCGTTCGCTCACTCCCCCTGCAGTAAGATGGGTGAGAGGATCAGAAGGGTAAAAGTGAGAAAACTCATGGGTTGAGATAAAGACAGTTTAACAGGTAAAGCAAAAGCCGTGCACACAAGCGAAGCAAACCAAGGAATTCATTCACCACTTCCCACTGGCAGGCAGGTGTTCAACCATTGTCAAGAAAACCAGGCTCCATCGCTATTAACGGTGACTTGGGAAGAAAAACGCCACAATGCCAAACATCCTCTCCTCCTTCTTCATCCCCCGGCTTACATATACTCACAACATGACACCATATACTATGGAATACCTCTTTGGCTGGTTCGAGTCAGCTGTCCTGTCTGTGTCCCCTCCCAATTTCTTGTGCCCCTCCAGCCCTCTCACTGGCCAGGCCCAAAAAAATAAGGAGTCCTTGGACTTAGTAAAAACATCACCCAGCAACAACCAAACCATCAGTGTGTTATCAACCTTGTTCTCACACCAAATCCAAGACACAGCACTGCACCAGCTACTAAGAAGAAAATTAACCATATGCCAGCTGAAATCAGTACAGTGCGAGACAATATTTTTAAAGAGAACAACTGTGGATAAGTTTCCTGTAAGAAATAATAGTAGGTTTACTAGCCAGGACATTGAAACTGGTCAAAACTCTGGGAAGTAATGTCCTATAGGGGAAAGCTGGCATTCATAGGAGGGCGGAGTGGATGGCACAGAGCTGCTTTTCCTTCTTCATTTTCCCAGGTTTCTAAATGACTCATCAGCCCAGACACGTAATGAAGTGAAGTCATATACATCAGCTACCTTCTCCCAAGTCTCAAAGGTATGGCTCAATAAATCTGCAGTACAGCTAGTTAGTTACGCAGGCGGTATTACAGCCTCTAGAGATTTTAATCGCATTATTGCACGTAGCAATTGGATTTGCCTCCATATTTCAGGATCTACCTGAGCCAAGTTTGAAATGAAAAATGAGAGATGTGATGAAGACACAACAAAATGATGAGATGTTGTCCCTCCTATTTTCTTTTCTTTCCTCAGGGTATGGTCTAATAACTCTAAAAGCAGATGTCATCTCATGTCAAATACTCTTCTTTCTCTCTTGCTGTAATAATGGATTTTGACAGTTCTAATTTCAAAGAAACTACAATGTCTTCTAGTCTCAAGTCACTGTTTAAGTATTAAGAGAACACAAGTTTTTCTTCGGCAGTTATCCATTGAACTGAACGCTGTCGACATTTTTAATTCTGTATGAACAAACTTCCAATGCAGACAATATGCTGCCAGAACGATGGACATAGTTGAATTATTGACAATTAGATATTGACCTCTAATCAAAGCTGCAAACATCAAATGATGTTTGACTTGGACTAATGTCTAGGTAAGATAAGTTGTAAAACATTAAAAATTTAACTCTGAACAATTTATAGTGGAGTTTAATATTAATGTTGTGTATTTCTATTTTATTTATACTAAATTTTTATGGATAAGATTAAAAACTGAAATTCTGAATTCAAGGTTAGTAGTATCTTACTCCTTATTTATATTGAAAGAACCTTCAAGTAAATTTTTCTGCTTTCACAATAGGTTTCCATTCAGAATGAATCAAGGTATTAGCACGTGGCTTGCAGTACACATATCTGATTGAGCAATGAATATACAATTTGCTATGAAGATTCAATTGAACATTTGAGGATAACTACTTCATTCATAATGTTCTTGTCTGCTTTCTGCAAAGTTTTGTATGATGGAGAGTTGTTACCGCAGGGAAAGCAAGTAAAATATTCCCCGAAAGAGAACTAAGCATGCTTTCCATAAACATTTGCGTGCAGAGTATAAATAAGAGATACTAAAATTTGCATCAAGTCATATCATGTTTAAAATACTAGTTATTTTAGAGATGGGAAGACTGTTGGAGTCATTCCATTTGTAACATTTCCTAAAACTTTCAAAATGAGACAAAAGAAATAAAGCATAAATTAATCTCCTAAATGGCCTTTTCCAATATGACCCAAGTTAATCCCTTGAATCTCTCCTAATAAAAGTCAATTGCTAACAGCCAAAATGAATAGGTGTTAATCCTTGTTACTAATAATCCTTTTTCAAGACAATGCGAGATCAAAGTTGAATTAGTTCTTCATGGTTCAAAGACTACCTGGTAGAAGTTAATAACACATAAAGTGATATAATGGCCTTACTGACAGAAAGGAGGCATAAGGACTTCACCAATATAAGGGTGTTACCTTGCTAGTCCTATAGAAGAAAATCATTCTTCCATAAGGAATGTCTCCTTAGCTGCTAATAATTGATTACTTGCTTAAAGTCAGCAGTTAGCTGCTGCACTGCAGCCATACAAAGTTGAAGCCATTATTCCAACAAATACAGGAATGTTTTAAGTTTAAATAAACTTTTAACAATAGGTCATATTTGAAGTATAAGGAACAATAAATAGTTTCTCTATTATTACCCATGTATAGTGCTGACAGTACTGTTACAGCTCATGAAAGGTTTGTAGGTTTCAACTACTAGCTCATGATTTTATTTTGTCCTGACACTTCACTGGTTTTTTTGCACATCCTACTAAAAAGGCAGGGAGCGCTAGATTTCCATGTGTGTTTTTAAACGGCAGCTCATGGGGCTGATCACTGTTTGGATTGATTTATGTTTTAATTTTATGGATGATATCACACAATTATCTCCAGATGGAATAATCGGGATGAAGCATTGCCAAAGAACATTAGACACTAAAGAAGTCAGCCAATGCAATCCATTCAGTACTGTAATTATTTTTGTTTTGGCTTCAGACATTTATACAGAGGCACAAACTCATTCTAGTATGGCCTGTTCAGTATCTATTTAAGTCAATGGAAAGACTTCACAGATGACTCGCCATTCCTTCCACATTTTCACCTATGGAATATTTCAGAGATGTCTTCACTATATTTCCTTTCTCTCCTCCTCAATTTTGGCCTCAACTCCTGCTCTGCCCCCCTCTCCTTCCTTTTTTTTTCCCCTTCCCAGCACTTTACAGTGGATATTTAGACCCATCATTTGTGGTTTATTAAAGACAGACAAATGAAATCAAAGTTTTTCAGCCTGGGTAAACCAGAAAATTATTAATTCCTGTAACAGTCTATATAGTTCTGATTTGTATTCATTTATTGGATGAGAAAGTGATAACAAGACTGATCACTTCAGGTTTCTCAGTGTTGAACTCAACCAAATACTTCTTCCTAGATTAAATCTGACAAGTCAAAGGGATAGACAAATTTCCTCTCCTGGCCCCCCCGGGAAACAGACAGACATTGTCTTGCTTAACAGGCCCTGCTTTGCTGAGCGTCCAACATTAAGGCATACAATTAATTTTCTAGGAGTGGATTTTCAAAAGGACCTGCCTCAGCTAAGAGCACAGATCCCATTCCAAACTCTCAAACTAGATTTAGAAACTTAAATAAAACCAAAAACGTTCTTTTGAAATGTAAGGGTAGGCTTCAGGTTGTAACTATTTTGGCTATATTACCTACTGCAGAACCCAAACAAGCACCATGGAGGAACATAGCAGATGGTCCTCTTAGGACATGTCTACGTTGCTAAATGCACTGCCACAGAGCTGATCACTCAGATATTTGAAGTAGTGTCATGACACCAGTGCAGCTTGCTGAAAGATACAATTGTTGTGGATTCAGAGCTGTACCAATGTATTTATAACGCTTTCAGAACACAGGAGAGATTTGAAATAATTAATTTCTCTTCATCTTTTGGTTGTGCTATGTTAAGTATGTTTGTTTATTATTATGTATTTGTAGCTGGCTGAACAAGGCATGAAATTTTTGACATGATAAAGATGTATGGAGTTCTACTTCCTATTGTTCCAGAGTCAATGAGTGAAACTTTCAGGCTTCAAGAGCTGAGTTTCCCAGCTTCCTACTAGATTTTGGATCAGTTGCACAGGTTGTAACCGACATTTATTCTTAATTCAATAGCATGTTCTCTTCCTACAATATAAACATATAATGGTTTTGGCGTAGGGCAGCATATCTACTTATTTCAACTAGTTCCTGAAAACATAAATGGAATTCTACTTTGGTAGTCTTCTGTCATGTCTGGAGTCCTTTAACATAATTTTATTAACCTCCATTGTAGACTTTTCCCATAACTTTTTCTGAAAGATTCCTTGCAAAATGTCGTCAATATAAATATAATTAGGAAGTATTAAGAAAAACTTTTGAGAAGCCACTGTTGTTCTTTCTCTTCTCACTAAGCATTGAAAGCATTCAGGTAGCTGTAATGATAATTTCCTTACAAAATTCCTAAGATGTTCTGTCAACAGTCATAAAAAAAGTGCCACTTGCCCCTCATTTAATAAAAAATAAGTTTATACTTGGGTTTTAGCTATAGCCTAAGAACCTAGGATATGAGTTCACACGTTACGAGCTACTCGCTAAGTACCCCTCTGTATGATCTACAGTAAACAGGAGGTAATCTCTGGTGACTTATCCTCTAACACAACAGCAGTAAGCTATCTCAGAGGGTAGAAGTATCCTCTAAAGTGGTTGTCACAGATTAGCTAATGCTGTGTAAATTCCCTGAGTTTGCACCAAACAAGCAAGAGGTAACGCAGTCTTTTGGTAACTTGCTTTATTTCACCATACCTCTTGGGTGATTTCTCAATCCCTACAAGTAATTTGGCAAAATAAATCCCATTTAAAAGCCCACTGCGTCTTCTTGCAGCACACACACATAGCATAAGAAAAGAAAACAGAAAGCTGTAATCTGAAGCACAGAGATACCATTGGCTGAATTGTGATACTTCTTTCACCATTAACTTCATGCTGAGTTCAAAAAGTTCTTGCTGAATAAGGTGCTTGCTCTAGCCACAATACAAGGAGACATGCTGACAAGTCTACGAGTGAATTTATTAGACTGGCATTGAACCTGAGCTAATAAATCTTCTTGGAACCTCCTGCATGGTATAGAGATGTTCAGGTGGCACTTAATAAGCTTGGCTAGCTTTGAACTGCCTCTGTGCAATCCCAGTCTTTGTGGGAAATAGAAACGCAGTACTGAAGCCTTCCTGATGACTCCACAAAATGAGCCTGGGTCTTTAGGGCTATTAGTTTGTGTTCTGCAGACACAACGTGGCTAAACTGCTCATGGACTCAAGCTGGCTGAGAAGGCAGTACAGCTGTCTTTTTCTGGCATTGGACCTAAACTAATAAGCCTGGGCAGCCCAGTGCTGGCTTGGTGAGGGGAAAGCTCAAGTATCTCTGCTTCCATGGTATGATTAAACCTCAAACCGGTTAAAGCACCCACAGATAACTGAGCATTGATCGCATGTAAGTTCAGAATCACACAGAAAATATGTGGTAGGGCCAAGGGCTGTGTCTACACCTCCTGTATCTCAGTCTTGTGCCTACAAGAAATAGCATACAAGACTCTTTCCCCTTACAGAAAGGGGTATATTTTCAGTACTGTGCCAATGGAAAAAAAAAAAAAAAAAGTTGCTTCTCAACCCAGATTTGTTAGCACATAATGAAACCATAATTAACAGAAGACATATGACTGTGCTGATAAATAAAAGCTAAAGAAAGTACATGATGAAAAAATTTAAACTTAGAAATAAAAAAGCCAGGGACCATTCCTTATACCTGACAAGGGGAGCACAGCCACCATGCTTATAGGTTGTCCCCCTGGGGCAAACTGCTTATTTGCAAACTACACAGCATTCCTTCCCTAGTTCCCTCTGGTGTCTCCATGGCCCTAAGACATAATTACCGGTTAGTGGTTTTATTTCAGACTCTTCAGACTGACCAATGTGCTTACTGACTGTGCTGTAAGCTATCAGAGTTCATAGCACGAAGCTGAAGCTGTGTGTTGTACGGGCACATCATGAGGATGCTTGAAGGGGTAAAGCCTGCTGGGATCACGTTGACAGATCATACGGGAAAACACAACCAGACCTATGGCAGTCCTATCTGCTGAGCTTTCCAGGTGCAGTCCCCTGAGCGTGCTTGCAGAGTTGTATCTATGCAGTGGTTTAGAGAGCCAAGTTGTGCAGCCCAGAACAGAACGAGGGTGGGGAGGGATGCAGGGAGGATGCTAACGATGACAAACCAGGATCCAGTGCTTTAGCATGGTCTCGGCCCCTTTTATCAAACAGTGTACATGCACCCTCATGTTCCCAAACTCAAGTGGTTTCAAAAAAAGAGATATTTATATTTAAAAAGCATTTATGTATTCTGGGAGTGATGATGGACAGTACTTGTGCATACTGTCTACTCAGTAGAGACTTCTTTGCCATGTAAAAAAATAGCCTTTCCTTGAAAAGTTTGCCAAAACTGATTTCATTTCCTATCCTAGGAGCATGCTTAGTGCTAAGAGAAATATTCATAATCTCTTCCTAGCAGTGCTTTCTCCCTGCCCCTTTCCCCAATTATCAAAATAAACCACAACACTGGATGGCAAGGAAAATAACATGACAGGAAAAAAAGTACACAAAAAAACCCTAAACCAAAAACCAGACAGAACATGCACGTGAACTTCATTGGAAAAAGGAAATATATCCACTGTTGTACTGTGACTACAGATCCTATTGTATTTGTTTGACACACATAAGGTTGTTGTACTGTTTGCACAGAACAGCCAAAAATGAGAGAAGTCACCTTTGCTTCTTCCTAATTATTATCAAAGATTGTGCAATAAGTTTGAAAAATTCCACTACTGCCTTTAACTTTATTATTTGCAAGAAAAAACCTCTGCTAATAAAGATAATTAAGGTAGAGGAAATGCAAAAGCGTTCTGCATGCATGGATAACAGGGTAGGAATCAAAACGCAGCACCAACTTACCACATCCTGCCTGACCTCTCAGTGAAGGTCAGTGGCATTCTTTGAATTCCTGGACTTCCATTTCAGAGGAACACAGCTATAGAAGGAATGTATGGGTAGCAGAAATAAGACTACAATAAACTCAGTTAGCCCCCTTTGATTCCTAGACGAGGACGTATCTAGCTACATTGACGCATTTAAAAAATTTGAGCTCCATCTTGTGCTGCATTTGATGGAGCATATTCTTAAGCGCCAAGAAAAATACTAAAACTAGTGGTAGAAATAGCTGCAGAAAAAAGGCAGGGTGGACATGTCTAGTACCTGGGGTGGGGGGGCCAGAAGGTATGGGTAATAGCTGAAACTGCTTCATCACCAATGGTTTGCTCCATTACTCAAAGCAACACGTCACTTTTCTTGCTCTGTGAAGTCATACTGTAAACAGCTTGTGGGTGATGCTAGTTCATAAATAGAATACAAAAGATTTGTACTGTTAACACCTCCTCCAGTGTTATTTTGGGTTTTCAGTACCAATTGCTTAAGACAACGTGACCAAATAGAAATTCACTCTGGAAAAGCACTTTGAAGTGTTCCTGGAACTCAGATCTGCAACAGACCCAATACCAAGTGCAGCCAAGTACCTACCATTAAAGGACTTACAGACTAACACAGTTTCACTATTGGCAGCCTGCACCCTTCTAACTTATTTTGAGGGCTTGAGAGCGATAAGTCATTTGCATTATAACACTTTGCTAAATCTGGGTCCCAGAAAACAAAATATGAGATAAGGCAGAAACCTCATGGGTTATCTCAACCGCTGGTCACAAGCTCCTGAAGTTAGAAGTCCAGTGAAACATGCTTATGAAAAAAACATGTTTATGAAGAAAAAACATCACTGAAGACAGTCTTCTGTATCATGACAAGTCATCATGAAAAAGCAGCAATCGCTGTTGTTGAGATTGTAGGATTATCTTTATTATAGAAAAAAAAAGTACTCTTAAATGATGTATAACTATTTAGAGGACCTAAACTTTTCCAGTTAAAAATACATCCTATCATCCAAATGTTCTCCTATGGTACGGTAACTGCCTTGGGGTGGGGACAGTGAGTCAGGGTTAAAAAACGACCAGACATAATATACCTTGATTTTGATATAGCATTTGCATTCAGCAATCTATGAAATAAAGTACAGATTAAATTATCAAACAGTGGGTGAAAAAGTGATTGGTTTTGCAATTAAAGGGATCTATTATTAAATTATTAAAGATATTATTATTAAAGGGATCTATTCTAGGCTTGATTCCACTCAATGCTTCCTTGATGACCTGGATGAAGTATGAGAGAATATGCTTTTATATTTAGGAATGATAGTAACTGGGACTGCAAAGGGTAGGATTCATCATAATGTTGAAAACTGAATATGGTTGAAACAACACAAGTAAATAATGAACAAATGTAAAGCACTACATGCTGAAAGGACAGATCAAGTATTAGACGTGCCATAAAGTACATAAACTGTTCTACAGGAAAAAAGAAGCTGGGGAATTATAGTAGGTAATAAATAAATATATTTTGAAGTCAGAACATGGCATCGCTTCTTCTGATGCCCTGTATGTAGTGCTGGTGAAATGTGCCTGGTACACTCTGTTCAGTTTTGGGCATAATAAATTGGAGAAGGAGAGAAAATATCAAGAAGAATGGGACCAGTGCTAGAAAGCCAATCAGTGAAGAAAAGCAGATTGATTTAGTGAAGAAGTCTTCTCTGGAAAGAGGAGACTAAAAAGATGTATAGCTGAAAATACACATTACAACAGTCTTCCAGTATATAAAAGGGAGAAAAATCAAACATTACCATGTGTAGTCAAAAATTCTGACCTTCTGAGTGTAATCAAGAATTGCAACCTATTATTTCAGGAATGGGAATGATTAAGAAATCTCTTTCATTACAGTATTTTTATTATTATTATTTTTAAGTTAGCTCCAAGAAGATCTGCTAGCCATACTTGCCCTGCATCAGGGCAGAGGAACTCCTCATACACACTCTCTGAAGTCCCTCCTAACCCTGTACTCCTAAACCTACACCAAAAATTATTTGTACATTGACAAAGATGGTTTTGGTACAGTGCTCTTATATAATAATGCTTAAAGCTGAACAGCCCTATGCTGACTCTCTTCAGTACCTTTTAGATGTTTGTGCTAGGACTCCATGGGAGTTTAGGTAGACAAATGCCTCAATGTTTAGAATTATATATATTTACCAGAAAGCATGAATCTTGATCTAACTATGATGTTTTTAAAAACTGGGTTTCTGGTTTGCATTTTTGTTTTGTGTATCTTGGTAGCAGTTTATAAGGTCCAGCATTACACTTTTGGCAGGTAGTGGGAGTTTGGTGTACCAGCAAGTGCTTTGACATTCCAGAGCAAACACCAGCAAAGTACAAAACCTGGTTTAATAAAATACATTGTTTAAGGAAGCAATGCCTCATTTTTTAATGACCTCTACTACCTTTTTAAAAAAAAAGACATATTACCCAATTCCTGTACATTACAGCTCATCCTAAAAAGCCTGCTACTGGTGTATCCACATGTCATAAAACACGTGCATAAACCAGTCTGGACCATTGACATGTGACTGGTCAACTCTGTTGCTCTAAATTCTAGGAAATCTTCCATTGAATACCAAAATGAAAAAGTAGCCAAAGGGAGAAGGAAAAATTATGTTTGCCATGCATTTTCAGCTTCTTTTGAACTTCACAGACACAAAGTCATTCTTTGGTCTTAGGTTTGAACAGCATACCACAAACACAATCTTCCAGAAAATAACCTCCAACATTACCTTTTGTAAAGGCCAGTTCCAGATCTGCTTTTCAACTAGGGCTAAATCAAATCTGCATGGTGTGCACTGACTTAATCTCTGTCACCCAGTCAGGAATGGCAATCTTTTGACTAGTAGAAGGAATGAGAAATATCCTCTTCCCACAGCCCTCTAAGTTCAGCTAATTATGGAAGAGAAAGGCACCAGGAGGGAAAGATGGGACAATATCCTTTGGCATTGTTTTTTTAAATAATTTACACCCCCTCCTTAAACAATTCCATCATTAACGCCAGCTTCAATATTGCAGTACAATACTTTATGGGGCTCAAAATAGATAAGTACTTAAAAAACCCTAAACCACTCAGAACAAAGGGTCTTGTGCACAGGACGACAAAATACTGTCACTGCTGATGGTGAGCCCTGTGGCAGCTATTTGTTGTGAGAAGAGAGTTCATCTCAGAAATTAATCTCTCCTTAAAGGTAAGCCTTACTCCCAGTAAAGACAGAGGCAAAATTTGAAGAAAATTCACCACAGCTAGAATTTTACCCCACCTGTCAGGAACATAAAGTCTAGCCAGCTCCACACTGGCACTGCCCCAGTTACTGTAGCAGTACAAAACATACAGCCCTCTACCCCATCTCACCCTGACGACACATGCAGAATAGGAAATGCTTGCAAGGGTAATTTAATCTATCTGGCCTGTGTAAGGCTCTCTTGATAATCTTGGATGCCACACCATGTCTCTGAATAAATGAGAAGCATGCCTCTGTTTTTTTAATTGAAACCAATTTCAGTGCACAGAGTTCCATTACCAGGCCGTTCCCCTGAGATTCTGCTGAATCCAGGTGATGACAGCATTGCCAGTGTTGAAGTTTATTCCTGTGCAATCTTGCATAACATTGCCCTATTGGGAAAGAGCCCCTGAAAGGGCTTGAAAAAGTAGCCAGTCTGGATAAAGCAAGCAAGCAGGCTTCAAAATCTGAATTCTGACTGCCTACTGCCAGCCAGTCTGAAACACTGCCTGATTGTCCAGAGCAGCCCGAGATTGTGTGGGAATACAAAGCTACACTTGTAATCTAGACAAGCGAATTGGCTGCTGTTTCCCACACAATGATATGGATTTAGCTGGAATGCTCTCCACTGCAAACACAACCGAAGTAGAAACCTTTAACACTATTAGCCAAGAGCCTGAATTTTGTTTCTTTTATCCTTTAAAAGGGACAAGTACCAAAAGACTGAACTGAAAATGCAGACATCTAAAATTGGGCACGTGTCTATTAATATTCAAAGTACATCTGTTTGAACCTTCTTTTGAAAAAGACCACCAATAATAAGTTTCTTTCTGCAGAACCCAAGGTATCGTAGTCCGTTTTGATCACCTACATAAAACTACCCAAGTTTCTCTTATCTCCCACCACACTCTGCAACAGGTCTTCCTCCAACCTAGATAGATACAGCCTTGCCCTTACCCTTATCCATTCAAAGATCATTTTCTTATCTCATCTTTCTGTTCATCTCATGTTCCATATCTCTAATTCCTCCCCAGTTTTCTTACTTTACTGAATCCAATCCAAGCTGCTCCTTTTAGCTTTTTACATGCATAATAGCCTAATGTCAACTTGTCACTCACAGTGGAAACTCTGACTTTTACCTCACTGTCCATAGCTGTCATCCTTGCCTTCATTTGCATTTGGCGTTGGTTATCAAAGATGCAACACTAAAATTCATGCAGAAACCAGTTTTCAGCATCTGGAAGGATGAGATTTTATTTCACAACAAAAATTCTCGTGCACTACAGTGATATACAAAATATAAGACAGCACACTAACACACCAAAACAATTTCCAATAGTCTTCTACTGGCCTCTGGGTTTAATTTGTAAGTTACTAAAACAGGACTGAGATTACTAAAGTAGATAATATACTTATTTTCAACCACTGCAGCTCTTCTCAGCTAACCTTGCTGTTGGTATTTATATAGTCATTATCAGCATAACACGTAATCCTGGCAAAAACTTCTTTCTGGAAAAGCTGGTTTGGCATTTTATTATAAGTGTGATCAAGAACACACCTCAAAGCAATATATATTGCTTATTTGATTATATTGTTATTGATTATACTTAAGATTCCATCTTCATTGACAGCTTTAAGGACTGTCATATTCTCTAATGACTTACATTTTTGAAGAATGAGAACTTGTGGCTAAGATTCTTACAGTGTCACTGGGAGGCACGATGGTTTAAGAGCGAAGTGATCAATTATTCAGTTTCTTTCAGAAGGAGTACCCAGAAAACGTGGGCGCTTTGAATCTCTCCCACTCCCCATGCTCCCATCTGTCCATATATATGTGTATAAGTATATCTAGACATACATATATATAACCTGTCCCCCAGAATCTGAATAGTCACAAGTGGAATGTGCCTGAATTCTGGTTTTGCATTCAAATTTCTACAGTTGCAGAGCCCACAGACTAGTAAATTGACAGAACGCCTAATATTTAGCCTAAATCATTCCCACAAAATACTTCTTTAGCCTGTACTCAGAAACATATTCCCGCTAGCCTCTCGCAGTGTTCACCAACTGTAAAAAAAGTCAGAATTCTCCCTCACTGGAAAAGAAATCTCACAGAAATCTAAGCCCACTACTTCATGTCTCATCTGTCACTGAGAGGGAAAGCAAAGCAGACTCCTTTCTTCCTACAGCACCTTTTTATATATCTGAAGTTGCTACATTGTATCCTCCCTCTATTCTGATCGAACAGCCTTTATCTTCCTAGATCATTTTTCCTATGTGTCCGATCACTGTCTCCAGGCTGTTGTTTGCTCCACACCCCTTTGCAACATGTGTGTTTGCCTGTGTAACATGGCAGCTGCCGTGGGAAACTTGACACGAATCCACTGAAATCTGACAGGCATTTAGATTCCCATTTGTCTTGTTTCAAAGTTTGTAGGACTCGTCACATTGCCTTCAACAGGGGCCATCTCACATCCCATTCATGACAACATGTGTGTTCAGCTTGCTTCACTACAGGTGTTCTGAAAGATGTGGAAAAGTCAAGGCTCTTCTCTAATAAAGGATCACATGCATTCTGTCATTCCCTTTAGAGCTGAGATAATCCATGAGGACAAAGCAGTAACCTTGGCTCAGACACATGCTGGCTTTGCTCTTCATGTTATATTCCAACGTTCCTTTTCCTTCTGCTTAGCGTCTCATGAGTACTGCAGGTCCTCTAGCAGTGAGGCTCAGAGCAAGTCACCAGCCCGTGAATCAAGCTTCCTTGGGGATCTGGTAGGCGGTTGGTTCAGCAGTACATATACAAACTCTTTAGTTGATAGAAAACCTAGTTTACAGAATCATGTGTTTTCTGAATCGTGAGTCAAGAAAATTACTTACTGCACTTTTAATTATTGATGGAGGCTTAATGTCTAGCGATACAGTATATCCTATGGTTGAAAGTGAAAAATAATTTAAGAAAAAGTTAACAACTTTATTTAGAGAGTCTGAACTGATTGAAATACCACTGGTTTGTGATTCCACTCACCCACCCCCAACTTTGTAAGAAAATATGTGAAAGCCAGAAATACCACCAAAGAGGAGAAATTGGCAGGATATCCCAAAAAAGAAAAGTGGTACTCAGCTTTAACCTTGATAATATACTTAAAAATCAAACTCATCCCTTTAACTATACAGAGGCCACTTAAAGGAGAAAAAAAAAAAGCGTAACATGAAATCCTCCTGTCAAACTTTATGAAGGAGTCATTTAATAGTGATCATGAATGAAAACCAAAGCTAAACAGTTTGCAGACATCATTTGATGTGCTATATGAATTAACATCTTGGAATAAGATCCTTACAATTTCAAATGTTTTTATCAAACTCTGTCATGGTAAGATTTACTTGGGATGGAAACCAGCAAATAACTGCAATGATCAATGAAGCTGACAGCATCTAAAGAGGACCTTTTCTCAATTTGAAATGTGTTTATATACATAGCACCAGTTAATTTATTTTACTCTCTCTATATATTTCATTATCTTAATGTTGTCTTTCACCTGCAGGAATTCATCACACACTGCATGCTGTGAAATGAGTTACCCAAGGTGCATCTTAGACAGGAAAATTCTCATTTCAATGGGAGTGCAAGATCAAAATAGATAGAAAGACTATTAATGACTTGGAAAACTAAGTCTGACTGCTACTTCACTGGTCGAGGCGCATCATTCATGCGTGCTTTCAGACCACTTCTGTGCAGTATTTTACTACATGGCACAGGGCTACTCATAAGAAACTTAACCTAGCCAATGTTGAGTGTAGTCCAGGATCAAACTTCAGTATATCTTCACGATCCAAGATGCTACAGCCATGACTACAGTTTAGGAAGCCAGTTGGCCACAATTACTACCTGCATAAGCCAACATAAAGCACAATACTAGCTTGTTATGATGAAATAGGCATAAAAAGAAGGGGTTGTAAGCATATAAACATCTAAAACATCCCTGCTCTGGAGTAGTTGGTGCTGTAAGGCAGTCAGCTCATTCCCCAAATTGGGCAGCATGACTGGGATACGATTAGGACAGACAGGGCACAGATTTATTATGTTTTCATATTGGCTTTGGAGAAGAATTCTGTCAATCCTCAAGCACAGAAACACATTGCTGCCCAGAGAGGTTTTTATAAAGTTTAGTGATACAAATCCTTTCTTTAATGGGAACTTATGCTGATTAAAAAGGTGTTCATGCTGTCCCACAGACACTTGATATATAAGCAGACCAAGGGAAGTCTCCGTAATACAGACAAAACAGTTTCAGTAGATTGGAGTGGCAGAGCAGGCTGGGGAAATCATTAGCTTGCTTGGATAACATTCAGCACATACACATATACACAGAGGAAAGAATGCTGCAGTGATCCCTTTTGACAAATACAAATCATAGGATCATAGAATCATTTAGCTTGGAAAAGACCTTTAAGATCATTGAGTCCAACCGTTAACACAGGGCTGCCAAGTCTACCACTAAACCATGTCCCTAAGGGTTGCATTTTAAACACTTCCAGGGACAGCTATTCCACCATCTCCCTGGGCAGCCTGTTCCAATGCTTGACCACCCTTTCAGGAAAAAAAAAAACAAAAACCCACACACCAACATTTTGATTTCTTCACAGTTCATTTGCAATAGGAGGGAACACCATTATCTCTTTTCTAATGCATTTATTCACAGTCTAGACACTGCTTTGAGAGACAAGATAATCCAGGTCAACTTTCACATGCCAGCCTGGGGTAGGGCCTCACTCAGAGGCCTCTGCTGATCAGACTGTAGAAATGAATGTTTTCCAACCTTCCCAGCTGAAACTGTTAAACTTCACACGTGCTCACATGTGTTGAAACAATGGCTCCTTTTCACTCTCAAACGGGGAGTGCCATCACAAGCTATCTGTAGAGATCCACTTTTTTCTTTCTATCCTGACAAAGATGTGATGAGCAACCTCTCTCTAAGATACCCATCCGCTGTGTAAGATCTTTTGCAGTTGCAGCCCAAATCCTTACTCCTAGTAACACAAGGATCAGAAGCAATGATGATCCGAATTCCAGCTCAGAAGATTCCATGAGGCTGGTTGTGGTAACATTTGCTTTTATATTTAACACTGATCTTTTACCATATTTTCTTAAAATTAATTCCAGCAAGGTTTCAGCTAGCCACTCTCCACTTTTCATTGCTATTCTACTTTCTGAAGTACTGCAGGAAAGAAGGAACTTTTTTGCTCCAAAATACCTACAGAATTTAGGTCAGAATAGCATTATACTACAAATGCTATTAAATTACAGAAGGCTTACTTTCTCCACCTAGTGGCTAAAATACAAAGCTAATATTCTGTATTGTAGAAGTGCCCTAAAGAAAAAAGGCAAAATAAAGAGAAAACAATAATCCAAAAAGATAAATCACCCAAATCCTGAATACTTTGGGAGCTTCATTTTATCTGAAAAACAGACGAGGTTTTACTCTCCCCTCTGCCTCGATAAAAGAAATTTTGCCTTTTCGGGCAAATCAAGAGACATGGATTTTGCCCTCAATGAAAGCTGCTAGGCTAAGATCCCTGGGGGTTCAAATCAAATGTTTTCTCATGGAAGAGGCACAGTGCAAACAAGTCAGCTCACTATTGCGACACCGAGATCTGCCCAGATGCACACTGAGCAACACAAGAGGAAGAAATGCAAAGGTACTATTTTTTTTGCTTTTTTACATTTGTTCTTTTAAGCTCACTGCAGGTACTACTTTAGTGGAACAGTCCAAAGCTCACAATCAGGTCGGCAAGAGCTCACATGACCCAGAAGAGCAGTCTGGAGTTTATGACGTATAGGAAGGCCACAGCCACATCATTTCTCAGTTATGTCCTGTAGATTCACAATGATATGAGGCACTCTGAGAATACCTCCAGCAGGATTGCCCTCCATCTGGGTGACCCTCCCGCTTAGATTGGCTTTGTAGGAACATTATATGCTCGATCTGGTCCACAGAATCCACATGATTCTTGACAAATTTTACTGTGCATGCAATTATTTTCCAAGACCAAATGAAATCCACATAAATAAGCAAGAATACTGATGGGTCCCTATCTAGAATATAAAGCAATCAGGAAAAGTAACCAAGAACAACTTTGCAAGGCAGCAACTTACCAGTCTATCCTTCCTTCCCCAGCTCCCAGCAGCAATGAATACCAGTATCACCTGCTGGGAACAGCTTACAGAAAAGGAACACTGGAAGTACAGATAGAATACAAACCCATTTGTGGCTCCACAATCTGCCATTTCCTCCAAGGCACAAAAGGAAAGCAGTCCCTCCTCCAATTACCTTAAGGGAGGATCTCACCTAAATCTGGGTACCTCAGGCTAGACCAAAAACAGTGTGGTGTCCCAAGGCTCTCTTCATAATCAAAGGAGATAAACAGGTGCCTCCAGAGAGTGAGTTACCTGGCTTTGCTCAGAACTTGGTTCAGGATGAGCTACACTGGCCTCTCTAAGGTCCATGTCCCTAGAAGAGACCTAGGAAGACTAGCTCAGAATCAAACCGTCTCTAATGTACAGTGCTAAAGTATAGTAGAAGATTTGTTCCCTAGCATACTAGGACTGAAATTTTTAAATGCTACATGCTTTACTTTTTAAGCTAAAGAACCACTAGGTTTTCAGATTGCATAAAACACTCATGCGGAGCCTTATTTTTAAGATCAAAAATCCAGTCAGCACATTTTTTACTATTTCAGAAAAGGCGGGAAGACAGGGAGGGAGAGGAAAATTTTCTGTTCACACTTCCACCTCCATCAGCTGATCATCTAATCGGGTCTAAGTTTCACAAAATCAGGACAGGCAAGAGACTGAGGAAATGCAGAGAGAAGTTTTTTCCACTTTCTAACAGCCTAGTCCAATGAATTCTGAGGTATCATAGAAGTAGTCTGGCTCAGCAGCTGCCCACTACTTATTGACACATGCAGATTTGGTTGGAGATCACAAACACCTCACCCACTGTGTTGTAAGGGGCTTGGCTCTGGAAAAAAATCTTTATCATCTCTCTGATAATGAGAAACAGTAGAAAAAAATTTCCTTTGTTCTTAATACCCAGTAAATCCAGTCCCATCCAAATGTGTATGTTTGCAGTTATTCTAAAAACCCAGGGAATTCAACGTGTTTATGTTTACAAAGAACAGAACCTTAGGAGAATCTCTAATTCTACAAGGAGAATGAACTTCTTGCAAAATAATTGCAATTATTAAAAGCATGGGTTCGGTTGTGGGGAACGTGTAAGGTTGGTTTGAGTTAAATGGAATTTATGTTCACCCTTACAATTAAGCATATGGTTAAGTGCTTCCTGGAATAGAGATTGATTTAAACCTGTATTTAAATGTTTTGCAGTTCTGGATAATCTGTACACCAATGAAAGTCATAAACAGGACCTGAGGGAATCATTTTGATTTCAAGATTTTCAACATTATAGGAAAGTTACAAAATGTAAAAAAACCCAAACACAAACAAACAAACCCCCCCAACAACAAATCCCCATAACAAAATGTATGGGGAAAATAAGCATTATTTTTATGGTTTCTGAAGCTATTGGGGTGGGGGGGAAAAGGGGGTGGGACTCGTAACATCCATTTTATACACCACTATCATCATCAATGGGTCATCTGCATCTTAAAGCGGGAAAAGCAGAACTATACTATACTTAGGAACACATAATAATTTATATTAAGATAATTCTTAATTAGTTTGTTAATTGGAAATATCCTTTCAGAGTTACAATATTAAATCTCTCAATGTCAGAGGAAGGCACTTCCTTAATGTATTCTGAGAAGAAATATTACTGACCTACCTTTACTTTTCAAGCACTGAAAAGTACCCAACAGACATTTGCACTGTTATGAAACGTCACAACTGTTCAATCAACTTAGGAAGAACCCTCACCCAATGGCTTAGCAGATAGCTTAGAATTAATAGACTTTTCTGTGTTTCTAATTAATAATGCTAATTAGTAAGTTGTATCACTATAGTAGTGTATGATATAGTAGCACACATTAGTAATATGTCTTCTGTACTCAGAGGAAACATGGTTTAGAAAAGAAGTACTTTAACCTACCACTGGTATGTTCAAAGAAGCCCAGGACTTCTGTCTCTATGTCTTGCACTTTCCAACTTTGGTATTAAGCTCTGAACAAGCTTAATACTTAGAGCTAGCTATTGCATGGTACTTCATTAATCTTTTTTTTGGATTTCAGTATTTGATTTCATGCGAAACTGAAGTGAGAACAACATACCCTGTGTGCTTCCACAAACCAGTACAGGGTCACAATGCCATTTTCAGCCCAAACAGGTTGTTACTTCAGGTCTTACCTGAATCATACCTGCTGGGCAATGAAGCACCAAGCCATAGATCCCAGAACTAGAACAAGAGACCAAGTGGTCTTACACGGCACAGCAGACTACCATGCAAATCCATAAGCTTGTTCCTGTTATCTCTGCATCAAACATCAGCAATCTGACTGTGTTTGTGTCAGGTTAATCCACCTTTTCTTTTAACAAAACTGATAAACAAGTATGGCTACAATTTAGTGAGGGAACAGCTGCGGTACAGAAGTCAAAGTATGTTACGTCAGAATCTTTGCTACAAAAAAGCTAAACATCTCTATTGACATAGTATATTTAAAAACTAACTCAAGATTCTCAAGCACTGCATTACTGAGAATACTTTTCTGTAGCGTGGGTAAGATTACTTTAACCTGCTAAACACGATAAAATGGCTAGTCACAGTGCCTTTCTCTTTAAAATCTAGCTTAGCATCTGCCTCTTCAGTGAGGGATAACACCAACCCAATGATGTACAATAGCTGACATTGCTAGGTTAAATCTCCTTTTCCATGCTATCAAGACCCATGGTGGAAGTCTCAAAGCAGCTCTTTTGTTAAAACCCTTACTAGCAATCTCCAATTTAAGTTCCCTCAATCTGACCAAAGGGATAGAAACACAGATCAATAGTACAGAGAGATAGAGGAGGATGACTCTTTCAAGAAATTCATAGCGTTGCTGGAAGAATTTGCAATTACATTTCAAGTAGGATCTAGAAATACCTGTGCACTACGTCTGCTTTGTGAATTGTCTTAACGGCATCATCTCGGCACAAAATGGATTCTTTGACCTATCAGTCAGAACACTTGTGCTTTGGGCTAAGTCTACTTTATTAACTCTTGGACCACTTCTGCCTCCCCAGAAAGACACCCCGTATATAAGTGAGGGCATTCACATTTTCATCTAAGAAATTACCCAAATATTTGGAATCTAATACAGGTTGACAGAAGTGTCACAGGCAGGCTGCAAGAACAGAGCTGTAGGCATTTCCCACTCAGATACAGGCTATTTTTAGATAGTATTGTCTCACTAGCCAAGCAAGATTTACGGCTATCCTGAAGGTGAGATGGAAGGGCAGTACAACTCTTTACTGATACAGTAAAAACAAATGTTAGTTGTTGCAAACATGAGAAGGTTTGCCTTTATTTTTTTGAAGGCGTTATTAATATTCTCTAGGTTACTTAAAGAAGAAGAGTCATTTTTGTTTCTTTCATTTGGCTTTTTTTTGCAATGATTGCTTGATATCCTACTTAGATACACAAGTTATAGATGTGTATATGTTACAGCCAGCAAAGACAATCACGCATTCATATCCCACATTCCCACCAGGCGAGACAATATGTTGGTGGTATAAATGACAGCTATCTGCACTGCTTAGTCTTCAGACCTGGCAAAGGTTATTAATAGTCAGTATGCACTGGAAGACTTTTTTCCTGTGCTCTTCTGCAGTGCTTAGGGGACTGAAATAATGAAACTGCTGGCAACATCTTTTTAAGAAGTAATTGCAGGTAAAAATATAAGCAGAAACGAGAAATAAAAAAAGCCCTGGCTATAATCAGTGAATTACTTAGACGGGGGAGAAGAAAGGGGAGAAAAGGCTTACCACCACAGGCTCTGCTCCTTCCCACACTGACCCAAGCTATTTCACTCTGCTGAAGCAATTTCACATTGAAGTGATTGAGACTTTCAAAGGCTGATTCCCCATCACCACACACCTTGTATTTCTGCTGCAGTGCACTTTCATTGTACAATGTTTTACTTCAATTGTCTGCTTGAGCAGACAATTAAAACATAGTACCACATTAAGCTGATAATCCACCACCTACTGGAAGGAATTCCAGAAGATGAAAGATCCACTTCAAAGCAGAGCTGTCGCAAACAAGGAAGTTTGTAAATGCAGGAACTTCAGACAGAGAAGAATTGTTTTATCCAAACCCGGTTTTATCCCAAAAATATGTTTTTCAACTTCCTAAACTTCCAGGAGATTCTGATTTAGACTGGTACTTAAGACTGAAGCCATACTTCAGTTTAGGTATGATCTTACAAGCCCATTTCAGATTGCCTCACTATACACACGACAAAAGTCAAACACACTGCAAGTGCACTGATGCGCTGTGTCTTAATGCAGTCCAGACAGATCACCTCCAGGACATCAGCTTTTTTTTTTGTGGCAACTGGAGTAGTTTGAACCAACTGCTTTTTACCTGTAGAAACTATTTATCCTTACACTCCTGCCTAGCATGATGCCAGTTGTGATTTCCAGATAAATCTCAGGAGACAGACTGATAGTGGAAAGAAACAGAGAAGCCTGCAGTTACACCGCCTGTGATACGTGCCTGGAAACTGCTCCTAAGAGTGGCTTAGTCATAATATGCACTGACCTGATGGAGGGCCTCGCTGTTTGTGTCTGGTTTTAAATTATATGCCCCACAAAGTTAGGCTGGCTGTAATTGACTACTGTAATCAACACCACAACATGCTGTTTTGATGAGTATCACTCGTTCCTCACACTTCAGTCTGACATGCTGATGCTTTTTCAGCCTCTTTCAGTGTTCACGTTTCATACTTCAGGTTTAGCACTGAAGCTTCTCTCAAGATGTGCTTTCATGGCCCCTGAAACACTCCAAAGTTAATTCAGATTCCAAGAGTTCCTTCCTTGTCTCCTTCCTCCCTCAGTAGACACCCAATACCTAAAGTTCAGGTGTGCACAGGGTATGCCTGAGTGGCAGCCAAAGTATGTTGTGGGCTCAACAGTCCTGCTCACCAGAGAATTGATTGACGGAGCATCTATCACACTGCTGTTCAACCTGTGCACTCAGCAACATCCAGGATGCCGTCCTGTGTCTTACACCACAAACAGGGTCTCAGTTACCCAAAATTAAAAGGATGTGCCAGATCCATGACAGGTGTCCCACACTGCTGCTCTGGCAGTAATCAGGTTGCTGAAACAAGGACAGTAGCTTTAAGTTGGAATTTCAAAGGTGCGGAGACCTGCCTCCTCCCATGACCTGAGAGCAATGCTGCAGCAAATTCCCTGGTGTCCCACCTTCCCACCCTCCTCCTGCAGGAACAGTACCAACCAGCACGATTTGAGCACCTACACCTCAGAGCAATACCTTGACCCCTCTCCCCTCAGTGGTTTCATTGTACCAACCTCTTGGGGAAAACAAACCAAAACCACTTCCCTGCTAAGACAAATACATCTAGGAATACACCATGCACTTGCAAGATCTGCTTCCTTACACTTCAGTGTAAGCAAACATTTTCAGTTTGTAACATAACAAACAAAAAACAAAACCACAAAAAAACCCCGAACACCTACACAAAAAAAACAACCCACAAAACCCCTACACACACCCAAAAAAATCAAAGAACACCTCCCCAAAACCACAAGAAGAGTGATTGAAAATAAAAAAAATTGTACTTTGTTTGTTTGGGGTTTTTTAATTAAGCTATTTTTACATTTTTTTCTGTTGTTTTCTGTCTATTTCAGTTTATTTTAGGGAAACAAGGTATTTCTGTTGTTTGACAGACCACAGCTAGTAATTTCTGAACCTTTTGATTAACTTCACCAAATCTGAGAGTGAGACAGAGGTCTCAAAGTAACAGTATATTTTTTTAATACATAGTTTTTTCCATTAAATGGAAAGAAGGGAAGTTCAGACAGGAAGACGGACACCACCGATGAAGTACTGAAAGGCTAGTTAGGCCAGACACACTTGCCATTTGGCACCCACCTACCGGGCAGCTGGTCAGACCACTTGTAGCTCTGACCCAGCCGTAGTATGATGGACTTCCATATCTGAAAGGCTTGAGTGGCAATAGCTTAGAGACGTTTTACACGGGGATAATAAGAGCGCAAATGGGGAAACAGGAAGATCTGTAAGTATTGCAACAGGAGACTGACAGGGAGGTAGGGAAGTGAAGAGGATGCAAGATCCAAATCAACAGAAACTCAGGCTTCATTAACTCAGCCACAACTGATCTATTGTTCTCAGTATTCCTGTTCAGAATTACAAAAGACAGCTTCATTTATTCTTCCTGGTTTGCCCATTATTTCTATGCGAAAAGACTCCAATAGAAGTAATTGCAACACCAACAGATTCAGCTTTTCACAATCTCACACACACAAGCCTAACATCCTTGTTCCATCTTCTTCCATACAGTGCCCTCAGAAACACACACTAGGAAGAAGGGATGGGCAGAGAGCTAACGCTTATTATTTCATATTGGTATGTAAAAATGAGATGTCTATATACGCTTTCAAATTCCGATGCAACAATCTTGTATGGTTGCACCCATAAGAAAAAAAATATGACTGAAAACCAATCTTAGTGGGAGATGTGCTAGATATTGGTTAAGAAGATGAATTTGTTAATATGTTCCTCTTCCTTAATAGCTCTAAAGTAGACAGGCAATTGTGCACCATTTATTTTGTATAAAAATTGATTTTATATTAAAATGACAGTCCTATAAAAATGTTGCAGCATCCTTGGGATTCAAAGGCAGTCATATATCATAATTTCATCTCAGAATGCATACTGACCATGTTTTATCATATGGGTTTTTTTTTCTAGGAAACATATCCTATTGAATATGTAGGCACAGTAATGGAATACACATTAAGTAAACACAGGGAATTATTTATCCTCAGACATGGGTGTACAGCTGCCACTCACTTCAGCAACTACACAAGGGCAGGTCTGGACCTCTGTTTTCAGCATAAGTTCAAATGAAGCATTAAAAATCTACCAACAGGAAAGCAGACAGAAAACGACACTGCTCCATCTGAAACGAAAGGAAAGGCGAGGCTACACTTGTGTTCAGTTGTCAGTTTATTAATTAAGAAATACTAAACTATAACCATGCAACCATTAGTTTAGCTAATTATAGGCCAAGAAACTCAACCGATGATCTGGCATACTTCCACTACTGTTAATGAAATGACGGCAGTTTATACTAGCTGAAGTTATCACGGGGTAAACATCGGCCTTGCCCTATACCTTTATGAAATAATTCATTATCAATTATTTCTGAGAAAGTTGCATTCCCGGTTGCATCTTTTAGATCTTAAGAGAAAATTCTAAAGAAGCCGTTCACAATTCAGAAGTTTCCTTCATCTGATTTTAAGTTTTTCATTAAAACTGTGCTTGGCTTTTCTGCCAGGCTTCTGTAATGCATTAGGGAGTCATACATCGGGTTGAAATACACCGCTTTAATATGATTTCATTTCCTGATTGGAGAAAATACCAATAAAAAAGACAAAATTACATCTTATTTTAGCCCCAGAAATGGTTCCCTCAAGTACTGAAAGATGCAAATACAAATCCAGTAATACTACATTTTACAGTTATGTAACTCACCACCTCCATTTTTACTTCACCTGAAATCGAATCACCTGCTGCATACTCACATTTGAACATGCTCACCTGCCAAAAACAAGCTTTCTAGTCATTAAGCCCTCCCCCAAAACTGCAACAAACAAAACAGAACAAAGAAAATCAAACCCACAGCCAAACCAAACAAAATAAATAAATAAAGTAAAATCTTTTAGCAGTGGCTGTCAGTGTTAAATTACGTACCAAGGAGAAGAGTTTTATTTCCAAAGGTTTGTTTGCTTTGGTAATTGATGTCTCTTCCTTTTGTCTTTTAAAATCTGGCTTTAACAAAATGATAACTTAAAAGCCCTCCTTATTCACAGCTTGAGGTTGAAACGGAATCAAGGGAGAGCTGGAATGGCTTTCCAAATTAGCAAGGGAACCTACTGTTGAAGTAGACTATTACCCTGCATGTGTTTGTGCGTACAGCCTTATTTTCTCATACCCACAACTGGGCTAGCTATCATTTACTCACCTCAAAAAGCCGACTCCTTCCTGTTCTTCTCAAATGATTTAGTTAAAACAAAAGAAAAATCAGTGTAAAGTCTTTGGTGCTTGAAAGTACTTTGCCACTTCAAATGGCTGAGCAGCACTGCCTCATTTAGGAAGTAACCAACAAAGGAGTCTTGAAGTATTTGGGGGAAATTCTGTGGGCTTTGCAGTAGCTCTGAACATCTCATGTCTAGCAAGTACTTACATGGTGCGAGTAGCTGTACGCAAAAGGCCAGTGCTGCAGTCACACCAAGGAAACGTGCGGTTTCTGTATAGATCTGTATAGATCAGCTAGCTTGTAGGTCTGCTAAGGAAGTTCTTAATATAGATGCAAAGTCAAAGGGTTTTTTTATGTAATGCACCCCATGACATACATTTTGGGGAGACCAACAGATGCAATCACTTTAGAAATCCAAGTCACAGAAAGGCACAGAAACATAACAAGAAACCTCTCAAAGAGTCAACAACAGGAACAGACCATGTCCTTCCAATTCTAAACTCCCTACCCTTACACAGAAGAACCCTGAATTTTAATGGAGATTAACAGAAATTACCTAGTTATTGGGCTAACTTGCTTACAGGTATCAGCATTTACAAAGCAGCCTAGCATGCAAAAACAATGGGCAGCAACTTCCCAGCCATGCCCTGATCATTTTCTCCACAATTTTAGTTTGCACTGAAATCCACAGACATAATCAGTAAACGTCCTCCTTACAGACACACTCCAGAGCTCACCAGCAATGAAGAAGGGCAAGAACAACGAAGCTACTCCACAGTTCCTGGGAGAGGAAGGGAAAATACCACACACTATCAACTGCGTAAGTTTATGGGCTGCAGTTGTGGCACAATTGTGGCATGCAACCCAAGATCTCCATGCTGACAAAGTTTAAAATAAAAGGAGCTTAAAGTAGGAATTTCATAACAAAGTGAAGGGCACACACAGAGCTTAAAACCACTTGTAAAGTTGCAGCAACAACAAACATGAGACCACATGTCAAGAATACTGAAGAAACTGAGGACTATGCTAATGAACTACCTTTGAAAAATTACAAGGTAATTCCACCTTGCCAAATGAGTCAGCTCACACATTACCCCCCAAAGCAACAGTTGTTACTTACAGTTTCCTTTCTCGGCTGTCTCATCACACTCCTTGGACTTAAACACCAACCCTGAGATGGAACACCACACAACCACCTTCTCCTGGTAAAGGGGATCGCATATAACCTTGTGCGCCTGGTGACTCTCCTCATCAGCTGCAAGCAGTTCTAAATTAGCCCTCTGGAAAAGGCAGGTGCAGCTAGGATTGACTCAGCTTTTCCTGCCATATGCACTAATCTGAAAAACCTGGGTGAAATTCAGCCCAGCCCTGGTGATTATCTTCTTCCACCAAGAGGAGAGGCCACCAGAAGCGGCCCTGGCAGCAAAAGATGGCCGCCTGTTCCTGCACAGGCCCCGGGGTGGGGCTGTGCCCCCTTTCCCTCCTCCCTGCTGGCAGCCTGCTCTGGTACCCCACGAACTCGCAAGGGGGGACAGCGTGTGGCTTCGATTTGCTGTGTGCACCAAGCATTTCGCTGAAAGGCAGGGCTGGAGGCAGCTGCTGGGCTGGGGACTGCCTAGAACCTTCTGGAAGGGGTGGGAGGGCGAGGCCGGTGCTGAGCGCATATGGTGCCGTGCCCAGTGGCTGCGCTGCCAGGGACGGTCCCCAGCGCTGGGCGTCAGATTTATCAAGCTGAGCTCATGGGGCTGCCTGGGTGGCACCCACTGCCCGGGGAGGGCGGTGAAGGGGCTCCATGAGCAGCCAGTGAGGCCGGCTGTTGCCTACGGCACGGCACAGCTTGCAGGGCATCGAGGTGTTAGTTCCAGTAGAAAATCCCAAAGTCAGGCAAACATTGGTGTGCTTCTGATACCGCAGTGAACGTTTTTCATAAAGTATAGGTGGCTTTTTCAGAGGTTAATATTGCTTCCCAACAGCCCAGATTTCCTTTCCATAAATTACTGCAAATTACACAATTTCAAAGGTGCACAGAGAAGACACAAGCCCAGGGCTTTGGTTTTTTTTTTACCCTAAATAAAATAATTAATAAAAAAAAGAAGTCCCAAACTGGTTCATGAAGTCTCCCCTTTTAAACCAGTTCCCTGCTTGAAACTGATTCTCTCGGCAGCAGATCCACCTTGGGATCACAGATTAGTGTCCCAAGACTGAGGAGCTGCTGCAGATTAACGTAAAAGCAGCAAGGATTAGGGCTGCTGCTGCCCAAGCAAGCTAACCTTGGCAATGAGAGAGAAGGCAATGGTATTTATGTTGTGAAAGGCCCAGGCTACTGAAACTGATGGAAAAGAGAAGTAGGTTCCTGTGGCCAACAAGGGTGATGCAGCACGGAGCGGTGCCCTCACGACTGCAGCAGTTAACCCAACACATGCACGCGGACCGTGGGTGGCACCGACTGCCCGTGCTGGCTCTTGTGCTCACACACAAGCTTTTCAGTCACTTTGATGCGAAAATGAGGGCTTGTAATTACACCAAACTTTTCCTGTCTCTCCAGACTTTCTGTTCCAACTTTTATGCAGCACTCCAATGGGCTAAGTGTAGTCCACTTGTACGTCCCAGTTGCATGACTGATACAATCTGACTTTCCAAAACACTGTCCTGAGAGGACTTAGTGGAGTGAGAAAGACAGGTTGGCAAAGGGATATTAGACATTAATTGTAATGGCCAGGAAACCCTGGAATTTATATTTTCAAATAGGAGTGTGGATTAATATGTTGAAATATTGTATTTAATATGTCGTAATATTATATAAAATGGAAATGAGTCAAAACAATTCTTTAGGGAAAAGCTTCAGATCTACACATTGGGGGAGCAGCAGAGAGAAGGCCATCTTCCTGGTTGTTTGTTTGTGGTTTTTTTCAGGTATTCTATCATTCAGTAGAATCTATCTTCACTTAAACTAAAAGATACAGGCTAGTGCAATGTAGTACTGCTTTCAGGAGCCCTATTTTCACCGCAGAGTGCTACCTGGCATGAGTAAGCCCACTTGGCATGTTCTATCTGTCTGAAAGACACTGCTATGTTTTGGGTGCTCCGTCACTACACCAACAATTTTCATATTCACAGCTCACTAGCTGTTGTTCCCCAACCTAAGTTTCTCCCCCATTTCATGTGTTCATCCCCTCCTGTTTTTTGCAGCCTCTTTCCCTTGCACCTCCCTCCTTTTGTTCTCTTCCATATATTGCAGCCCTTGAATCACACCCCTGTTGCCAGACAGTTTGTCCTCTGCCGTGCTGAATGGGCACTTCAGAAGGCAGCATGTCTCCTCTCAGGAAGCGCCTGCTTATTTCACACACGGAGAGGAGCATCAATTCAGCACAGCGGGAGAAATTACAGAACAGAGCCTGGCGGGGAGGTCGATGAGACAGAACACCGTTCTGGAGCATTCTGGCTTCATTTAACCTCTTATTAAAAGTAGGTTAGAGCATCCTGATATTAAGGACCATGTGAAGGGGGTTGGGGGGGGGGGGAGGGAGGGGTGGAAGGAAAGAAAAGCATAGAGGAGGGAAGGAGGAGGAGTAGGGAGTCCTCCTCTAGGAAACATGTCCTTGCAGGTAATGCACACAGAAGTCCTTGGTTTTATCATGCTCTGCTCAGCAGTTTGCAAGTGTGCATTTTTTTTGTCAGAGTGGCAGGTCTGAGCAGTCACACCTCTAGCCATGCTTTTTCTGCACCTGGGCAGGGGTAGGGGGACACTTAGGGAGAGAGGGTAGAAAAAAGCATTGTCACTTAACAACTCACACAGAGAAATCTAGAAAATAAGTTGGGGTTTTTAACCTAAAACCAGAAGTGTCTGAAGCTCCAAAATATTTTTCAAACATGATCAATTATGCTTTCAAACAGGTGCTGAGAAAAGACTCTTATTCCCATTTTTCTACATGGGGAAACTGAAGAACCTTTCCCAAAAGTTAGTTTGAGATGGAGCTCTGCACTGGCCAGGCACAGGTGAAGAGGTGGGGACATCACAGCTAAACTGAAACGTAAAATTGCATGTTAATAGAAAATACCCAGAGAACCATCAAGAGGCTGCTGCTTTAGCTGCATGACACTTCCTAATGTAGACTGATATTGAGGGGGGAAAATAGACCAGCAAGCTAAGACAGTTTTTACCACTGAGTTATGATGGATAGCTGCGATCCAATAAAGACATTTGAGTGGGATTTCATAATACATTATTTCTGTTTTAATCAGGCACTATAAAGCAGCAACAGGACTTATATACTTCACAGCCACTTTGGATTATTGAACGCTCACAGTAGGCTAAAAGAGCACTTACAGCTCATCAAATTAAGCAAAAATGTACAAATTACCATCAAGCCCACAAGCCAATGCATTTACAGGGAGTGAAGAAGGGGGAACAGAAGAGATTTAAAGGATGAGGCATGAAAATGTCCTTTACAGTATGCTTTTAGAAATTACATTCATGACTGAAGAAAACAATTAACAAGCATCTCAGCCTATTCCTTGTGCCAATCCAAGACCTGTTTCCACACCTCTCATTTGTCAACTATCTTTCCTGGTAACTGATTTCTGAAATATTTCCAAAGAGCATGACTTATTGTCCCCCACATACCCTACAACTTACATATCACACCTGTCACATGAGGCAGGCTCATCCTGGAGCTTAACAACCACCAGTGTGGATACCGAGCTCAGGATCTCACACCCAGAGCCCGTTCTTCAGGGTACCATGTGGGGCTGAGACACTGGTCTGTTCAAAATTGTGCCCTCCTGAATGCAGAGCAGCGTTCCTGTCACAAAAATGCCTCGTCTGGGGTTAATGATCCTAGGAAGCAAATTTCTTCTCCCTCTTGCTAAGCTACCGTTGCGAGTGGGTACCTAAATGGAAACTTTTGGCTTGTTTTTTGGCCTTATGAGTTTGCCAGTAACTCAGTCGCTATTCCCTTCCTTTGCTGCTAGTTCCTGGACACCCACCATGTATCAGCAATGCATCTTTTTTTTTTTTTTTTTTTTGTGGCTCCCATGGAAGTTTTCAATACAGTTGCTTAGGCTCCCAGCTAAGAGCTGAGGCTAAGACAGGCTGAAGATGTCTTCAGCAGGAGCTGGAGGCAGCAGGTGCCTGCCCATTTGGGAAGGGGCCGGCAATTCAAGGCATAGGGTGAGAAGAGGGAAGTGTCACCACTGTGACACCTAATCAGGAGGGAGGGAAGGAACAGCTGGAAACAGGCAGATGAAGAAAAAAATGCAACACTATTTTTTTTTTCCATACACGGTACCTAAGATCATATCCTTTCTCTTGTGCCTCTTACAGTTGTGATAGACTACAGGGATTACCACAAAGTAGTGATAACAGCACAAGCTAAGATAGCTCTTTAAAGCATGGAGAGAAAAACATAAGGAATTATGAAAACATCAGAAATTAAGAGATTGGAAATGAATCATGAACCAAAAAGGACTTTATGGATCTGATAAACTGTTTGCAAAGGATAGTCATATAACTTCAATCTACACTGCGGTACGAAACAGCAGCTTTCCAGCAAGGAATTTACAGTAACAATTAAATATGGTTGTCCTCAAATATCTTCATATTATTTCACATGCCTATGAAGGCAAGACCTCAGACATTAAGCAGTCAGCTGACAAATCCCACTGAAGACTCTTCAGATCAAGGAGAGGTTTTGTTTCTAAAGCAAATTGAAATAACTAAGAACTACTTAAGAAAAAAATTTGGAACACTAAGTAGCAATCAAATTTGTGACATGTGTTTTAGATATATAACCCAAACTATAATGAACGTTTTATGAGTGTTATTTGCCAATTTCTTTTAAAACAATTTTTCGCTGTGCATTATTTATCTTTGCTCATCTTTCAGATCTCTATAGTATTCTTACAGTGAAGAGGTTACATCAAACTATTGAAGAGTCAAATTGAGATAAGGAAGGTAACCACTTAGGATAGAAAAAGCAATCCCTTTCTATTTCCTACTGAAGTATTGGGTAGACGGCTTGTATAGCAATGTGGAATGGCTGGATTGAAAAGCTTTCAAATCTGGATTCCAAGGAGTAATCCTTCAATGATTGAATTGAATTTAAGAAGGAAGAATATACAGCAGGTATGGCAATTTAGAAGAAAATGGCTACCATAAATGGTGCTAGAAGATAAAATCTCATGATAGGCATTGTCTCTTTAATCATTTTTATTTTAAATAGTACAGACTGCCAATACCATGAATGTGCCAAATGCAGAAGCATTATTTCTAGTGTGGTCTCAATGCAAGGTGTCGCTTGGTCTTGGTAGGATAACAGACACGTAATGTTGGTGAGGTTTGCAGGTGTCTAGCACTCATACGTTTGCACCAACAAATACACGCCTATGCCTCAGTTCATATGCACATACATTTATAAAAAATATATATACACACACACATATAGATAGTGGTTATGGATTACAGTCTGTGGTGCCATCTGGTGGAAACAAGTCAGCAGCATCTCTACGGGTAGGTTAAAAAATACAAGTGCAGGTATCCTTAAAATATGGAAGGAAGAAATAAAACCTCCAAAGAAGGAAGGTCTGATCCATATGATTTATAGCAGCTTCAGTGTTCATCAAATCCCAATCAGTTCCAGTCTGTCTCAAAACCAAAAGCTTCTTACCTTGATTGTCCCAGACTGTCATTCTCATTGATATGGATCAGCAGTCATTGATGAGCTTTTAAAAACCACAAAAACTTCAAATGGGTTATGGAAAAATGCAAAGACTCGCTGACTTTTCTCACTGTCTCCATCCCTGATTCTGTCTGAGGTAGATGAGTTGGAGTTTTGCAGATTTACCAGAACAGCAAACATCAACGT
This sequence comes from Falco naumanni, assembly GCF_017639655.2. Classification (NCBI taxonomy): domain Eukaryota; kingdom Metazoa; phylum Chordata; class Aves; order Falconiformes; family Falconidae; genus Falco; species Falco naumanni. Next base: position 4,430,206 of record NC_054057.1, read on the forward strand.
CTTCAATGTCTGCATCTCATAGCGAACATTTTTCCAGTGAGCAAATATATACAGGAATACAAGCTCTCTTTTTTTTACACTACATCAACTTCATTAGGCTTGAGCTGTCTCCATTTCTCTCAGTAGATGCAGTTCTTGGGATAGAAATGGGCTTCTATACAACAATAAGCGATCATTTAGTTTAGAGATTACTTGGGAGTACTGTTTGCCATATAGGCAGAGGAAGGCAGTCTTCACATTTTGTTTGAAGAATTTGGGCTGGCTTTCTCAAAATTCCCTTTAGTTTTTGAAGAAAAAAAAGGTATAAAAGGGCTAGTTACTTTCTAAGAGAAAGCTTTTATCTTCAAGGACAGCACTCATATCAGAACAGACCAAGGCCTGAGGGAGCCTGCCTAATAACAGTAAGGTCTAATTCTTCACTAGGTTATGCAGAATTTGGTCATTTGGGAAAATTATTTTATACAGAGTTATTATATACTTGTAAGGGTGTATTTACAGTGACACTGAGGACCAGGGATCCATTGTTAAGGATCATTGTTAAGGCTTCCATGGTAGAAATAAAGACAGCAAACCCAGGTGTTGTAGACAAACAAAACCAAAGCTGAAATGTTCTTCAGTAAGAGAGGTGACATTATAGTTTGTTCATATTCTTTTAAAGGTAGCTTGACCTATTTCAGCTTTCTTATTTCAGATTAAGATCCTGAAGTGAGTCAGTTAAGTAATGATCAGGGACATTTCAGAAAAAGGCTGGAACGTTTGTCAAGTTCTGTGTTTCACAAAGAAAATGCTCTGGAAAGCAGAGACTATAAATGCGTAAGTGAACAAACATGAACACACGTCCATACACGAGCTGGTAATTAGCTTCTGCGGCTGAGGCAAAGATGCCCCCTACATTTCTTCCTTCCTTCCTTTTGTTTCCCCAGGCCCCCTTCACCCTTTGCCCATTCAGTGGTTGTCTGTCACTTCCCCACTTCCTTCTCAGGCTCTTGTGAGGCTCCATCCACCTCCCTGACAGCCATCAAACCCTCTCAACAAAGCAGATGGAAAGGCAGTGGGGAAGAAAGGCAGTATGACTAAATAATAATACCATCCCTGCTGAGATAACATCCTAATCCAATGGCGGTTTTTCTTGATAAAGAGGGAAAAAAAATCTTGGATAAGATTTCAGGACTTGAGTTGTGCTTAAACCATCTTTATAGCCAGCAAATTAAATGTATTTCTTGCCCTCCAAAACTCATCATTGTCAAAATGTGTTACCAGAGCTCGCTCGCTCACTCACTCAAAAAAAAAAAAAAAAGTTAAAATGTATGACTTCTGTTTCCACCATTGCCTTATTTCTGCAATTCTTGCTTTTTTTTTTGTCTTGGATTCCTTTGTTTCTCATTGCTTATATTAAGATGTCTAAATCACAGGCTGCTTCTTGTATCCAGTGAACTCAGCAGAACAATTCTTATTGACTTTACTGGGTACAGAATTGGATTTACTGTCCATTGCTCTAATCTGTCAGATTACTTTCCTTCGGTTATTTCTTTCCCTTATGTAAATAAGCAATGAATATAGGGAAGTTGCACTTATTGGCTAACGCAATTTGAAGAATGGAAGCTAAACAAAAGCATTGGTTATTTTGGGGAACAATTTCTGTACGTTTTTAACAAAATCTTTGTCCATAGTTTTGACTGACTAGAGTTGTTCTAAACCAAACTTTCATTTGCTACAGAAATGAAACCCTTTTCCAATAACTACAGATCCCCCTTTCTGCCTTCCTGTAACTGAGACTCTTCCCCACCCCCATCACCCACCAAATCCACTGGGAGAAAATTATCTTTTTTCTCTCAGTTTTTCTAACCAAGCTCCTTGTTTTCTGTGTAAGCCCAGAAATAATTACTGGGGGTGGGGGGTGGGGTGTCATTTGTAGGACAGTTCAGCAGGTTCATTGGTGAATGCCTGGAAGATCCTGTGATGTGCATTGTTACTATGATTAATGACTCTTATTATTGATGCAGAACCATAAATTTATACAGAATCTGTCAAGAATAAATAAGTGAGCGGTGTGCTCTGCTACGGAGGGTTACAGCAGGAAAAGAACAAAGATTTATAAAAAGAAAACCTTTACAGGTAAACAAATGCATTACAAAACTGTGAACATGCTCATGCTGTAGTTCTTGGGAACGTCTTTTCTGTATGATGGGAGGAGGACTGTCCTCTTAGTGGATATAACAAAACCAGATCATAAAATTCAATTGGAATTTAATAAGTGAGTTGATTTGTTTCCTCATAAAACCTTGAAAAAGTAATTTCAAGACAATTTGTTTATGAACACTCACCTGAACTGATGACGTCTGACTGCAGAAGCTGACAGTAAATGGGAAGGTGTCACAATTCTGGGGAGCAGGGAAGGGTCTTGCTTTTTAGCCTCAGTGATTTCTTTGCAGGCTCACAAAGGAGCATTATCACCTCTGGCTGACGTGCGCTCTTTTTTCTGGGGTTCGGCTGCACACCCTCACTTGACAGTAAACTCTGCTCATAGGCACAAACTAGGCACAAACTCGGAGCTCGGAAAGCAGGGGCTGGTAGCGTCTGGTAACCTGGAAATCATTTAGGTAATCAATGGGCAAGAATATACACCTTGGGATTTGGTAGTATCTGCCTTGTAAGTTTAGATATCCGCCTCTGCCTAGAGCTAACAAAGTGGAGCCACTGTAATTTCAACTGGGGCCACCAGAACAATCAGGGAGAAACAGCAGAAAAATCCTTCAGGGATTCCATATTAAAAAATACGCTTATCCTATATGTCAAGTTGACTCCTTCTTCAGTGGTTTTTGGTTGTAAAAAAGTAAGAATGTCATCTGATTTTGTGCATAATGGAATACATCTCTGAAATTATTATAATGTTGCAAAATATAATATGGAAAAAGTAAGACCCAAACTCTCGAGAAAACCTCCAAACCCTGTAACTGGATGCAGAACTGAAATCAAATATCATGAAAGGGTACAAAATAAGAAAAGAAAGCAAAACCCAAACCAAGTCACATATGGATGCTGTATTAGCCAACAGGGAGGGAAGGAAGGAATGGGATCGGAAGTGTTTCAAAGCTGAGGTGAGAGGGGATATACAGTAGCATTTTTTCCTCAGTACCTCAAAATCATGGTACCTTACATGACCACATGCATCACACTTCTTCTGAAATCACCTCTGTCTTTCCTGCGCCCTCGCATCGTACTCAAAGGCATAATCTAGGCTCTTCCGTGCTTGATTCTTCTGGGCTGCTCTTGTTCCCTCTGTGGTTGAATTCTCTAAGGTTTCCCATTACACGTAGCGTGCAGCCCAAGGACTCCTTCAGCTGGCACCTCTCACACGTTGCTTCTGGCTTCATTCTTAACACACCTCATAGGTATTTCCATTGCTTTTTCTGAGCCATAATTACTGAAAATGTGCCTGGGCAGTATCAACTGACACTAAAATGATTTCCTCTTTAATGTCAATTGAAAAATGAGTTCCGTTTCTTGCTCCAAACATCGCTTTCATGTCAGTTATTTCATGAGCCCAGGAGAGTTTTACTAGAGCAGCCAGCTGCCACGGGCAGAGCAGTGCCTTGCTGGCCCAAGCTGTGCTAGCACATACTTGGCTGTTACTGGCGTTCTGCGTTTTGAGTGCTCAGTACCTACTGGAACGCCACACATTTTGAATAGATCTGCACACTTTGGTGGGAAGTGGAGACAGCGCTGCAGGGGGCTACTCTGCAGACAAAATGAGTAATGAAGTCTATTGCAAGGAAAGGAGGATTGGAGGCTTCTTAAGTAAGGCTATGGGAGAGGACCAAAAGGTGGGTTTTTTGTTGTTCATTATGGTGAAAAGATTCCCCTGCTTTGGTCTTTGACCTCTGCACAGAAATCATTTTTCCTGTCTAGAGACTTGAACCCGCATACTTTTTATTCTCCGTTGACCAGATCCCTCTGCTGTGTCTGTGGCACCAAACGGCACCTGCAGCCATTAAAAATGAGGGCAACAAAAGCCCAAGTTCACACTGGCATGCAGTGAGGCGGATCAAATGTACAGGCACGTTTTACACATATGCTTTGCTACCAAGCAGGTTTTATTAATGGAAGTGTTGTAGGAAGAAGGAAACAGGTTGTCGGCTGTGCAGTTTGCTTTTTCAATTGCATTCTGAGGAGGGGTTATGGTTTAAAGAAGATGGAGGATTATACTATGTGGAATCCCTATCACACAAAATTATCATGGGTCTGCTTACATACCTGTACATACACTGATATCCACAGCACAATGCCTTTTTTGAATGGCATTTTATAAATGGGCAGAGGTAAGCAGAACTTTGCAGAGGAGTTGTAAGAGAACTTTCTAAGAGAACTTTGCAGCAGCAGTCTCTCTTGCCTCTGCTCAGTACCGTAGTCTGCAAACAAACATCACACAGGTATGAATCTTAAAGTGTATCATTCTTTTTCAGTTCTTCTTTAATTTAGAAAGTCAGTCATTTCAGGTACAGTTCTACCTTACCCTCTACAGTAATTCAATTTATAGCTTGGTTTTGCTGGTTTTTTTAAGCTTTATTATTTTAAATTCAGTTACCTCTATGTAATCTTTCTTGGAAAAGAAAATCAGCAACCTAAAATATGAATGATACCGAGGAAGTCAATGGAAACAAGTCCAAAATACTCAGGGCTAGAGCAGTATCTCTCACTGCATTTCTACTAATGTCTATAGTCCAGTGTAGCTGCGCTTATGAAATGTCTGGCTGAGTGTGCTGGGTGTGGGGGGCAGGCAACGAGTAGCTGGGGGGGGGGGGGAGGGGGGGAAGACTGGAGCTTTATTTTGTAAATTGTTTATTGTGGATCATTGCAGATATCGCTACCGGGAAAAGTAATCCTGCTATAAAAATTTTCATCCCATATTTCTGAGTCTTTGTTACTGATAAAGCAAATGCTTGTCTGTGCCACAGTGAGGAGGAGACAATTTTCTGGGCTGGGTGTTGATGTCCTGCTATCTGACATTCAGGTTTCCTTGTTCCCTTGCAGACTGTGTGCACCTCAGCCATCCATCCTGCTGCTTCAGTTCTTTCCCTTTTATCTGTGTGTAGAATTAATCAAAATTATTTGCTAACTCATTCACCAGGGCAGCTGATGCTCAGTCTATCTCAAACTTCCTAAACTGTAGCTGCCTCCAAGGAGAGGCAAAATGGGGCAGAGCCCTGCTAGCTTGCAAAGCCTCTTCCAAGTTAGGGAAGGTAATTTCCTGCCTTTTCTTTTTTGGAAGTTTATCTATTTTTGCCTCTTTTTGTCCAGTTAGCTACACCCTTTAATACTCCTGCTCCACAGATGAACTGCTTCTCTCAGGTAAACAGTCGACATTACCACAGTGAGCTTTGATGCTCAAATCCCTATTTTTAAATGAGATTTCTTTCCAAGCCTAATAAAAATTAACTTGCTTTGGGAAAAAATAACCAAAGAAGTCCCCAAAGAGAATCCAGTGTGGTTATAGCTTGGTGTTCATGCCTTGGATAGTTTTTGAAGGTTTCTCCTAGGTTCTGTGTAGGCAGGTAATGGAAATTGCCTCAGAAAGCTCACACTCTGCATGCTAGAGGGGATGCGACATGTGGATGGCACAGATAAATGAGCTGGAAGTGGACTGGGAGGAGAAGGAGGTTATAATAAAATAAACTCCGATTTAGCTGAAAAGCAGAGGTTTTTGTTTTTGCACTTCCCTGATCCTGGGTCACCACAGCTGAAGGAACTTTCTGACACTTTTTTTTTTTTTTTCTTGGTGGCGAGGGGACAGGGAGGACTTGTTCTCTCGTACTTTCTGTCAGAGGGAGCTGGCTAGAAGAGCTGAAACATATTAGAATAATAAACATATTTCATGCAGCCAGGGCTGCCAAATGGAAAGACTATTGCTGCAGTCCAGGGAAGTCCTTGATGCGGAAGGAAACCTTTGCCAGGGGCCTCTTGTGCCTCTGTGTGGGGACAGATTCCTCATTAGGAGCACGGACACTACTGCCAGTATGCAGTGAGCACCGAAAGAACTGCGTTCAAAGGCAAAGCAAGGAGAAAAAGTCATTTGCACAAAAAAGCTGCAATGCAACCCCTACCCCCAATGCAAAAGTAAGACAAAAGAAGGGACAGTTTTATGGCTAGCCCACTGCACAAGTCCTTGAAAAAAGGTTCCCATGTAGGTTATGTGTAGGTGAGGCCGCCTTCTACAAATGCAATTCAGTTGCCTTTAGTAGAAACAGTCCTGCCATGAACACCCGATCTTGGTCATTGCTATAGACAACATTCATTACCAGCCAGAGCAAGCTCAAAGCTTTAGAACCATTTAAGGGTCAGTCAGGCCTTTGACATAAGTTTTTTTGGACTGAAGAAATAGCTCTTCCAAGCCATATGGGTCTGCACAGGGGTGAATCATACACCTCAGGATGATTTTGGTGGCAGCGCTTTCACCAACTGAAACTATTGGGTAACTATATTTTTCTAATCAGCAGTAGATGTTCCTTCTGAGCATGTTTTCTTCTGGAAAAAAATACAAATCGGATACTCTCCAAAAACTGTCATCTGCAAACAGCTGTTTGTATCCCAAAGCCCTCATAGTACAGTCAATACGTGGAAAGGGAAATGGATTTTGGAAAGCAGTCCTTGAACTCTGTGCTATAGCCAGCTATTGCTGTGAAAAGTAAGCTGTAATGTTGAAGCCCACTATATTCAGCTGTGTCTGAGTGTCTAGCAGAAATATGAATCACTTAATGGATTAAGCGGATCACTTTTCCTTCACCTCATAAGCCTAGCACAACATGTCTTTTTCCTGCGTTTGCACAGTACCCAGCGGAGACTGGGGCCTCTGTGTGTTACTTTAACAAATATTTATTTGGAAGCTCATTTGGAAGCATGCACGGGACATAATACTGAAGAGACACAGCTGAGAAACAGGGAAGAGACACTGCTAAAATTAAGCACTTTTTTTTTTTTTTTTTTTTTTTTTTTCTTTCTACATGTTATCTTCCAGGGCCCCTTGAAGACTCACCTCTACAGCAAGAAAGCCAGGCTGTCGGGGTGCTTGTTAAGAAGACAACTGTTCACTGCTGGAACTTCCAGCACAAATGGAGGATGGAAGCATCCACTACTCCCGATTGCTTACTCAGTTCTGTTCACTGTGCACTGGACGTTAAGGCTCAGGCGAGCGTTTGAGCGGCTACGAACAGGCAGACACGTCCAGCTACGCCAATGGCTGCATACTGCACCTGAGAATGCACACACACAATTTTAATTCCTTTGGCTGGCTGTGCAGGCCTCCAAAGCAAGAGAAAGAGAGAATGAGGGAAGTTGCTTTACCTCCCTCAAACAAAAAACTTCCTTTCTTTTCTCCAGCTAATGATTGCTGTGTCTTGCTATCAACTGGTGAGATCTGTCCACTCTGCTTCTGCCTCCTCCTCTGTACTAAAAAGGAATTGGAGGGTGGCCAAGCACCCCCTTTGCATGTCACAAGATTAACTAGAAAGTAATCAGGTCACGTGTGGAAAGCTCAGAGGAGCCCGAGTTCTGCTACAGAGTATTTCGTATGAGACTAGCACCGTGTAGAAGATGCTCTTCCTGAGGAAAAGAGCATCTTAGTGGGCTGCCGTGCGGTGTAGCACATCTGTTAATAAGGAGGAAATGATTTCTGAGTGAAAAATGTGGGATTAGATCCCACAGGAATGATGCTCAAGGAGCTTACACAATTTTCAGTTGGCTGTGTATCAACGGTTGAGTTCCACACAAGATAGAGAATATATCGACTGCTAACAAATGATGAAATAAGTCAAATAATAGGTGTAAATCATGCTTTCTATCTTTTTCTCAGACACGTCTATTTTTCAGCAGTATTTCAATGCAGCAGAGCTTAGGGCCTCAGCTAGCCACACAATAAATGCAAGCCTGCTCAACTAACTTTAAAAAACAGATACATCATTTTTACTAGATCAAGTTTCAATTCCTCCATTTAAGCGGTGCACATACCCAGTAGATTATTTAGTTATCATTTATGTCCCTCCAATAAACTCAGTGATGCACCAGTGCAAAGCAAACTGATAGAAGTGAGCGTGCCTTCGGTGGAGGTTTATACATACACATTTTTAAGGAAGTGGTTTGGTCACGGCATCTTTCACCCAAAGTGGCATTTTTCGGGAACATCGTAACATGGGAAACACACCTTGCTGACCACGGCTGTGTTTCTCTGAACTGACAGGTTCTGGGAGGGCTTAAGTGGCAAGCTGCAGTCTCCTGCCTGCCTCCCATCACCACAACTGCCTTGTGAGCAGCAGTGGGCTGCGGCAGCCCCCGCCTGTCGATGTGACGGACAGCACGCTCCCCGCCAGGCAGGCTTGCTATTTGCCTGGCAAATTCATCCCCTGTTGTGTGCAGCCTCAGGACCACTCCTGCTACCCAGTAATTATCACTGTGCCTTGCGCTCCCCTAAGTCAAATGGAGGCTTTTGCATAGCATAGTCTTCTCCTGAAGACCAGGCTGACAAGAATGGCGCAAGGAGCTGAGGCACAGAGGAGGGCTGCAGCAAGTTTACCAACAGTCAGGCACACACTGAGGTTTGTACCTTGGTTTGTTGGCCACTTTCAGTAACTTGCTGCAGTCCTGTCTGCTCCTGAACATTTGCTTCTCTGCTGATCGTTATTGGCACATTGAAACCTTGCTCTTAATTGGCAGTCCCTGGTCACCCAAAATAGAAATGAGATGTATTTAAATCTGGTAAGTGCAGAATTATCCCGTTTACTCTACACCAGCTGTTGTTTTGGGTTTGTTTTTTGGGGTTTTTCCCCCCTCTGCCTGAAATCTTGGGGAGTGACAATCAGAGCATGTGGCTTTCTTCACATGGAAGTCATGGACTTCATTCCAGATGCAGACCACTGATAAACACAGCTGTCTTCCTCTGGAAGCAATATACATCACATTACGAAGGCCCGTTTTCCCTTGTTATTTTAATTCTGTAGTATAGATAGGGGACTTAATACAGTCACATAATTTACCAACTTTTTTTTTTTTTTCTTACACTGATGGTGGTACTAAGAGGATGAGGAGGAAGCCTTCTTACCTGCACTTCTGTGGAAGATGATGCAACCCCCCCGTAGCCTGGTTCCGTACGCACACAGCCAGCCAGAGCAAAACCAAAACCACTACCACCACAGTTGTTAGTGATATCCTTGTTAGTAGAATCTGAAGTGGAATGACCTTGGCAATGGAGCACTCCTGGAAGTGACAAAGCTGAACCTGATGCCAGAGCATCAGCTGTAAACCACCTTGGCACCACCTGTGTTGGTGGGACGAACTGTTTCTGCTGCTCTCCCCAGGCTCCTCAGCTACCATGCAGAGTGCCAGGCAGCCTGTAGCTTCAGCCTCCTGCCTTCCTCCTTCTCTCACCATCATCACAGCCAGCAGCAATGCACATTTCAGCATAGGTGCAGCTGAAAACAAACCCTCTCACCTGTTTCTTCCTCCTATTCCTTCATCTTCTAGATTTCTTTGGGCTCTCCTGATTAGGCTGAAGGGAGCGAGAAGCTCCACTGATGGATATTTCCTTGGGCAGAAAGAATGAGAAGGAAAGTGTGTGGGCAATCCCACAAAACATGTTTAGTGCTGAAGGAGATGGCCGTGTTCCTGGTAGGTAAGAAGGAGCACTCAGTGATTTCCAGTGTGTGAATAAAGCTCTTTGGCTGGGGAGGAGAGTTACTGGACACTTCCACCCCACCCTCACCTTCGTCACACAAACGGCCCTTGTGGCAAGAGATGCTCATGGCCACACGAGAGTCGCTGACTGAAGCAGCCATGGGGAAGTGCACCAAATAGCTTTCTCATTCCCTGTGAGATGTGGCTGAGGAGGCAATTTATTTTCCAGTTCCCTTTCAGGATGAAGTATGGCTTGCACTACCACTGCTTAGGCTGTACTTATTCTGTAAATAAAGATTTTCTGTCTTCTGTGTGGCAACTTTTACCCTGAAGTCACTCTTTAAAATAAGCCTCAGAAACCAAGGCAATGTTCTTGTAGCAAGTGCACAGCTGAAAGCCTGGACAAGCAGATACCTGTTAGTATTAAACACTCAGTCTTGGTGTGAGAAAAACTTTCTCCTGTATTTCACCTTCTGACACGTGGGTGGCTGTGCTGCTGACAGGGCAACAGAGCTGTCCTGTCTCTCACAATTCTTTCCTTCCATTGGGTGAAGACACGGAGATGGCAGACTGTGCTGCAAAGCCTTTCTGCTCCCTCTGTGCTTGGCACAAGAGCCACAGCCTTGGGAAGCCTCTGCACAAAGGGGCCACAAGAACACAGAGTCACCCAGCTCTTTTCTTTCTTTATTTTTTTATTGAAAGCTTCATCAAAGAAAACAGAAGTTTAAACCTAACATCCACTGATCTACAGAAAGCCCCAGGAGTGGGAAAATGGCAGCTATTTAGGATTGTGGTACAAATGGAAAACATAAAAAAAATAAATCATAGCAGTACAGATCTTTCAAAGACATTCTGAGACATCAGCACACAGATGCCCATATAAATAAGATTCATAATTTAATGTACGACAGAGGTTCTGTATTCTATATTTTGGCTACAGTGAGGTCTGTAAGGGCTTTAAAGAATCTCTGTCCCATTTGTGTGATGCATGTTTTCTTGATAGGAAGTTTATCTGCTTTCAAAGCTGCTTTGATTTTTCTTACAGACAGAACCTGTTCATTCTCCTTTAAAAAGGAAAGCAATTAAAAATTCCTACATGAATTCTGTACGCTTCCTGGTTTTACATAAAATTGTTTTCCCTCCAAAAGACAGTAGAATTTTCTTCCACTCTGGAATACAGCATATTTAATAATACTTCAGTTACATAAACATCATGTTCTCTTTTCTAGGCTGTATTTTTGGGCTTTTAAAAATATAACTGACTGTAAATTTCACCAAAATCATAAAATTATTATCCACGAGAAAGTCACTTAAAGGCAGAAAATTAACATTGGGCAGATACTCTCTTAAGGACAACAGATCCAGATCTTGGAAGGTGCTTACACCTTGCAGGCTTTGGCCCTACAAGGAAAAGTGGATTTGTGACCCTGTCAAAGGCTGACATTTTTCACTTCATTACACATTTTTATTAAGGTGAAAGAACTTAGCTGTCACTGTTAGGGAATTAATAACTGAACTGAACAACTGAAATAAATACAAGATTTTTTTGTCATCATGGAAAGCTAAACCAACACTGGGATTATTTTTTTTTTTTTACAGCTTTTTTTCTCATGATTTTCTGCTTAATTTTAACAAAGAGCATGTTAAGAAAGGGGAGAAGAAAGGGTCTGTTCTGCCTGCCTCGAGGCACAAAGGTGAATAAATCTCTGGGGTACATACAGCGCTCTAGCCTATTTGTGTGACAGGAGCAATATAGAAAAAGCTGGCGCTCTTTTTGAGGGACAAAAAACCCTCCTTATGCTTCATCTTTGCTGCTTGCTGAGATTCTAGAAATCTGCTCCACTGAGGGAGAGGAGCAGTCTGCTGCTCACTCAGCCCTCCTTCTGAGAAAGTGTGCGTGCATGATTGTGTGTAAGCATATTAGGAATGAAAGGAATCTTCGTTACTAGAGTCAATTGTCATTAAACAGAAAAGACTAATGCACCAAATGTCAGCATTTTTGTTGTTTTCTGTTTTGCACTTCCATCACACCGTGACTGTTTTCTTAGTTCACGTGGGCTTCCGAGAAAGACCAGGAAAATCCCTTACCCTAGGGCACTTCTTTTATATCTGGACCAATTTCATGTTAAATGAAGTTTTGAAAGGAAATGTTGACCATGCGTGTATCAAACATTACTATCTTCAACTACCACATTTGGTCTCATCACTAGAAATGGATTGATTCATTACTTTAAGCACATTATCACTCTTTAGCATGACTCTAGCTATAGGTGGAGTACAGCGAGTCTGCCTAAACCTCTTTTGCTCATGACAACCTCAGCATTAAAATGAAGTGGCATGAGGAGCACCATCAAGCTTAAAATCATGAAGCACGGCAATTCGTTAAACACTTAGTATCAGTCTGATCCTTCAGTACCATAAACAACATAATATAGATCCAAATACTATGACATATTAAAAATAAACTTTATTACAATGCAGGCTTCCTCAAATTTGCTGAGTTTTGGTACACATACATACATAAATAATACCTTTCATTTGATTTTTACTTGAGTAAAAATCCATTCGAATGCTTCAGCCCATTGCCCATTGAAAGTTTAAGCCCTCACCTCTCTAACCACCAGCCTTTATATCCCACAGTTGGGCACGCATCCAGAGCAGAAGATGTGATGCAATTACTCTCAGATATGCCTCATTCTGCATTACGGTGGATTTCTTGACCAACACGACAAAGGCAGTCTCTCGGTAAACAGAACTTTACAAGTAAGCACAAGCTAAGGACATTTCAAGAGTCTGTTTCACTGGAAGGCAATAAGAGGACATTCACAATCGGAGGCCTGACTGTCACACGTGAAAAGTGCTTACAAAACCAGCAGTAGAGCCAGATAGGAAGAAGAGTCCCTCAGCAATCTCACTGGGAACGGTGAGACTTCTCAGTGCCCTGATCTACACTCGGGTCAGCACCTGCAAATATAATACTCTTCAGTTCCACTGTATCTTTTTTTTTCCCCTCAATGTTAAGTGACAAGCCCAGGTATTCAGAATTTTCTAGCCATAATTAATAGTTTTCTGACAACCCTTCTGTATTTATCTGTTAAGGTAAAAACAAAAATACCAAACCTGAACATCCAGATTTGACTATTTACAAGAATTCAGGTGTGATGGAAAGTACATACGCAGTTCAGCTTATGGATTTCATGGTATTTCTAGACCTCTGGGCCAGGCACCATTGCCTTAGGCTTCTAGAGTTGTTTCTGCAAAGTTTCGGGAACCCTCCTGATATTTAAAGCTAAATTGGTAAGACAGACATAGATATTGATTTTTACAAATTCAGGTCTTCAAAAAAAACCCAACAAAAAAAAAACCCAAAAGAAACCCAAAAGAAAAACAGAAACTCAAACAGATTATTACAATACACCTTCCAAAAAATCTTATCAGCCGCAACACAAAGAAAACCAGTTTTAGATTTCAGAGGCCACCAAGTATTCCTGTCCTATGACAACACCCATGCAGCAAGCGTGTTGCTCTTCCACTGTTCTCTTTTATCTCATCTTTTAACTTTTACAAATAAGTTACCACATTCTGGGCATTGTGTGTGTTCCAAATAGGTTATTTTCTTACCTTATGATCTATGACTGTTAATACTCAAGGCTCACATTGTTTATAATTCATAGACTTTCAAGTACCAGTTCACTGTTTTTTTGGGGATCAGTAAGATGATCAATTGTATTTAAGGGATCCATTTTCTTTCCTCTTCTTCTTCCTCTACTTCTTTGCTTTCTTTCTTTTGATTTCAAACACCGTTGAACATTATAGCATGGGAAAAAAGGGAACAATTCTAATACAGAATGCACTTGAAACACTTTAAATTGACAGGCATCATGATACCATGTTGTCTGTCTGGCTTAATAAAAAACACTGAGATTGTTTAACTTTGCTGAAAAAAATAAGAAAAATGTTTCTGAATGTATAAATAAAGCAGCAGAGTTCTGAATAGAAACAAGAAGGTACCTCAGCATATTCATCAGCCACATGGTAGCTACCTTGTAGCCTCATTGTTGATAGTAAATGAGACTTTTTGTGTGTCACATTAGAACTAACACAGAAACAAATGTGTTTATTTCATATTTAACTGACTTGTGCCTGGGGTTATCTCTATTTGTACAAAGAATTCAGACAGAGACAGAAAGAGAGTACGTGTAGAAAGGAAGAAAATAAGGCTAGATCGATTTTTCCCCCTCATATGCCCTCCAAAGAAAGAGGGAACCTTTATCCAAGGACAAAATTCAAGTGCCACTCTCAAAAAGCAACAAGTAATGAGACAGCATGTGAAACAAAGAGATTATGTTTTTTTCTGTATTGAAAATATGTCGTGGTTGTTGTTGTTCTTTAATACTTTGGCATTATCTGGTTTTCAGAAGTGTTGAATATCAACAACTACTCCGGAGAAAGCAGAAGTTTTACCACTTCTGAAAATCAGGCCCTCTTCCTATGGTTAAGAACCACGTGAACTCCCATTTCTCTCTTTTCTATGTTGCATATCTAGCAGCCATTTGCTTGGGAAACCCCCTCCCCCCCACTATGTTAAAAAATATGATCTTGTTTTATCAATTTAAAAAAATAATTGTGTGGGGTTTTTCCCCCCCCAAAAAAATCAGGTCAGGGAAACACAGATCTCTTTAGAATTGGGCAGCTGAATCAGATTGATCCAATATATGTTTTAAATTAATTATTTTTAATGGATACCCTGTCCCTAATGCACCACAATACAGGTGATGAAGCTTCCCCTCTCTTCTGGATGGAGGAAAGTTTTAAAATGTTTGGTTTAATTTTTACATATAGATATATGTGTATGTATGTATATATTTAAACGCTGCTTCTCTTCTGCCTCCTCAAGGAAAAAAAATCATCTTTTGACTTGCTTCTCACCTTCTTCGGTTTTTGTTTGGAAAAAATAAGGGCCACAATCAAGACTTCTCTATGGAAAAAACCTGTCATTCCTAAAACAGGTTTCAGTGGATTCAATTTAGTTAGTGTCTTTTTTTTGCCTAATCATACTAATTAGTGATTGTCAGCCAACATATTAAGACAACAGAAATCACAGCAGAGAAGAATAATTTTTAACTTCCTGCCTGCATGACAATACTAAGTCATTTTCAATATTTCTGCTTGTGTGGGAGAGCTAAAATGAGAACAAAGATCAAGTTTGCTTTCTCTTGCACTATCCGGCAATTCAAATGCATCACTGAAAAAGAAATGCAGAATTAAGGTGGCTATGCATGCTGGACGATGACAAAGACTGAGGTGAAGAAATGAATCTGTGGTATGTCAGAATTCAGAAGGAAGACTGTTGTTTCAGTAGAAATACCAAAGATCAGGCAATTTAACAGAAAAACTCATCAAAATTAAAGCCCACCTGGACAGATTAGTTGGTAGCCCACTCCCCCTTGCTTTGGGATGTTCTCCAAAGCACACCATCAACAAGCTTCTAATACCAACTATTCTGAAAGTTCCACTCTAAACATGTGTGGTATGTAAAACACCAGTGGAAGATAGTTTAAACAAACAAGAAAGTAAGAACTGGTCCGGCCATGTAGGTCAAATAAAGATAAAAAAAGAAAAAAACCTCTATCTTCTGGACTGCGTTAGGGTGTCACTTCATCTTTGGTATAAAATAGGCCATCCATAGGCTGCATTTGTTCACAACTAGGAAAGACTACAGAAATTGTCAACAATTTCTTCTATCTATTGCTTTTTTTGCACTTTTTTGACCATAAGCTCCTATCTACTTAAGTTTTTTTTAATGCTCTTAAGCTAGGTTTTTGCAATGTGACAAGCAAAGCAGACTAAAAACTTCTTAAAGCTCATAAAAAAGACTGCAGATAAAAAGCACTAATGCTTTTGCTAGCGATCACGCTTTGTAAATAAAAAAATCTGCATTCTGCAAGAAAAAAACCCTGCATTCTCTATAATGCAGCAAGTTTTTTTCTCAATTCAATAACTTTACTGTAAAATGCTTTAGCCTTCTAGAATTTTTTCTGTCAACACTTAAGACAAAGTTCATAAAAGTCCCAGCATTTTTCCAATCCTTTCAGTTGCCACAGTTCCTTTATCATCAACTTTTCTTCAAAAGAAGAAAATCATTTTCTTTTAAACTGTACAGTTTATTTTTTGTTCACCCCAAAAACTCAGTCTATTAAACTTCTGCACCAGCACCGGTGTGAGCAGTTTCAATTCATTCTCGGGTTTTCTAACAAGACGTTGACAGCTTGCCTTGAGAGCCTTTGACGTCCTTAAAATTAAGGCAATTAAGATTCAAGATAAACCTTACCTAAACATTTCTTTAAAAAAACCCAAAAAACAAAACAAAACAAAACAAAAAAAACCAAACCCCCAAACCACTCTAGATTTAAAACAAGAAGAAAAATAAAATGAGAGAAAAAGAGTAGCTTAATTTTTGAGGAAGACAATTGGTTTTCATCGCAACTTGCTCCCTCTTGACATCATCAGTTTTTTCTGTTAAAAAAAAAATATCTAGCTACACCTCCAGGTAAATTCTGAATTCAAATGTTCGTCCAGATGACATGTGAACCCAGACTTTTTTCCTCTGGGTTTTTTCTTTAGTTTAAAAAAAAAAAATATAGCAAAAATAAAATTGTCAGACTACATGACGGAACCATTTGCACAGCACATAAAAACACTGTTTTGTTTTCGTTGGGAAAGGTAGAAAAAAAAAGCATTCATTTGACGCCTGTGCAAACTGGAAGCCAACTTCTTGTTCAGTGAAGTTTCTCCATTCAAGGCAAAGATTTCAGACCGACATTCTTCAGTCCTGTTTATTGTCTGTAAAAACAATTGAATTAAAGTGGTCATTAAGTCAAAACAACTTTGAAATAGGCTCCTCTCCTTTTTTTTCCCACCCAATTCCCTTTAAAAGTTATCCAAGCTAAACTAACTTTGCAGCTGTTTAAATATGATACCACCACTAAGCTGAAAATAGCCAGGCAGAAACGGGGAACTCCTGCTTTGGGGATGTTAACACATCCTAAGCAGATGAATTTACTCTCGTTAATGCTATGCTTAATGGGCAGTCTAACTACACTGAAATGAGATGAATACGTGGCTTAACACTGTGTAAATATTTCAAGAGTAATACAATAAGAGAGCAAATATTTTTGTAATAATAAATGGCACTATTTATTTTGGATACTAATAATGAAATGAAGGATAAAATTGCAATAAAAGGATACATCCAATTTGCTGAAAAGAACACATTTGCATGGCAAGAACAGTTAAGAATGTGGAGCACACTGCTTAATAAGCCAGTTATGGCTAACTTGGTAGAAACATTCAAGATAGTATTAATTAGAGAAATACAGTTTTTGATCTTATAGCATCAAATCTTTCTAAATCAGCACAGAGAATAAGCTAAACTATCGAGCTTTTCCTTACAGAAGGTAACTCTTAATTTTGTGGGTTTGAGTTTTCATGCCATTTAAAGATATGTCACATCAAACTCATCTTAGCAAGACTATATGAGATCTTTGGGGAGACGTGAAACCTACGTATAAATGCTGTTTCATGTCTAGGGCTATCAATAAGGGTTAGCCACTGCTTTTCCTACAGCCCTCAAAACTTGCATGGAAAAAATCCTTTTCTAACCAAAGTTCAACACAAGAAAATCCAGCACCTTTCCTTTTGCAAGCATTGACACATTTGCCTTGCTTAGTTTAAAATTAATTTTAATATCAGGAGTTAAATTGTGAAGAATGTTGATGACATAACATTTGCCACAGGACTATTTCTCTGGGATGGTAAATATAAAACTAACTTCAATTTTAAATATTAAATTTACCAAAGGACTGAAAATTAATATTTTGAATGTTAACAACAGATTTATGTGGAAAGCAAGAATTAACTATTTTCTTAGGGTTTTCTATGCATAACTTCAGCAGGAGTACTCAAGGTGGATGCTCACCTCCTGAGGTTTTACTGCCCCTGTGGGCTGAGTGGCCACTATATGTGCAAAAGACCAATTCCACCGAAGGGTCACAGCACACGCTCTCTAATCTAACCTGGCACTGAGTTTGCCCACAAAAGGCTCCAGAAAATGTAAGTCTTTCCACATTTAAAATCAAGAGCATGTCATCCAGCAGTTTTGCCTAGAGGTAAGAGAGTACACTTTTCAGGAGCAAGGATTTCCACTTATCTCCACTTCATAAATTTCACACTTTTATGTGCACAAGTAAAGATTTAAAAGGAAAAAAGGGAGTATGGATCTAAAATAATTAAAGTGATTTCCTTATACAGTTCTCTGCCCAGAAACCAAGGGCTGTTTCTCCTATATTGCTACACAGTAGGTAGCCAGGTTTTTGACGTGAAGTTATAATTTCTGAACACCTATGGATGGTATCCTCAAGTACAGCAGCCAGCACATTAAATAAAAGAACATGTATGCTGCTTAAAAACCCTGGAAATTAAATTTTAAGTCTTGTGGTTTATTTTATCTTACAAAGACATTATGGATTCCTTATACCACCCAGTACATTCTGAGTACATTGCCCCTCATTTGTTGCCTGCAATTTCATGATTGTTGCAAAGAAAATAAATATAATTAAATAAACTGTTAAAACTTTTCTCCTGACTGATCAGCTCCTACGAAATAATTTTATAGTGTCTGTCTTTGCCTGTATCTGACAAAATCATTGTCCGGTCCTGTTAATTACTTCCTCTCAACTCGCTTTGAAAACAGCTGTTGTACATTGTTCATGATGCTTGCTATTAAAAGATGTGCCCTTCGAAGAGCAGATTAATACAATTATATTTTAATTACAAAATAACTTCACTTGGCCATATATTAAAGGTTACTGAAATATTCCAGCAGCATTTGTTTTTCAAAGACAGAGATTGTGTACATTTTAGTTTGTTTCTACAGCTTCCCACACTGCAATTCTGCCCGCAACCAGCAGATATAAATAGGGGGCACATTACAAAAAATACCCCTGAAATAATCATAATAAAAATCTGTAGTGGATCTGCCTGTGTGATTAAAAAATAAAGAAATTCCTCTGAATATAAATGCCAGTGCCATTAGAAGTGTATCCATCATTGCAAAAAGGCAGTAGCTGACAAGAAAAGATGAGGGATCTCATTCTCAGAGAAGGTGGGAATTCACCACATTGGCAAGAAACACAGCACCCATCTCAATTAAGAATTGCAATGTAGTTTCCTCCTGCATGGGAAAAATGCCAGAATCTGCTGCTCAGAGCTACCTTACAAGGGCTTCTGAAACTAAGTCCTTCTGCTTTGAGACTTCAGTGAACGGAACTGGAACACAGGAATGGTCAGATCCAAACCCATACAGAACACAGTCAACAGGATAGTACAGTCACATGCATTTCTCTCTTTGCCCTTTATATTCTATAAGTATTTTGGCATTGTTTATTTACAGGTGCTAGGGAGACTGATGGGTAGAAGGGATACACCTGCACAGACTGTATTTCCAATTGGGTGCATCAACAAAAAGCTTGTGATCAATTGTTTTTGTAGTATGTACATACGGACAAATATGGACAAGACATAAGAAACAGTGAGACCTTAGGTTTTATGGTGGTCAAAAAAGACCACTGTGTGATCGGAAAGCATTTGTTACTCATATGTTTGTCAAATAAAAGCATCTTCCACTTCCAGAGGTCAAAAATGAAGGAAAGCAATTGACAGATTGGTATAATTGTAATCTTTCCTACACCAGCTCATATCTTAAGCCTCTAGAAGTACTATGTCATGATGCATTGACTGACATATCTAACATATTTCTTGACTGGCTGTTTGTCTACTTCCTTCTCCAAGATAAAAAATGCATAATTCTTTTCTCACAGTGATGCTTGTGTTCAATATACGTGTAATAATAAAGGACTGGGTTTGGGCTCCTTCCTGGAATCTGTCCATCAGTGACCAGTCCCAGTGAGCACCCTGTCACTAAGTTACATTACCTTCATGAGGACCAGTTTTATTGTGGCAAACAGAGAAAATGTTTGAGGATTATTCTGAAGAGGAAGGGACACTTTAGGAGCTCTAGGTCAAGCTGTCAGTGTGCAAAGTTTGAATTTTCCAAGGTGTTCCATGGGAAGCAAACAAAGGGATCAGAGGACAGGAGAAAGACAGAGCAGTGCTTCTCCCCATCCCTTTCTTATCCCTTCTTCTTCTGTTCCCAGTTTCTGCCCACCCAGTGCCTGCATGCCACCAGTTTTGCACAATCACAAATACCAGCTTGGGGCTTCACTAGCTACACTTTCAGAAAGAAACCTTTACATGTGTGTTGTGACAACCTTTACATGTTTATTGTTCCAGTATTTTTGCCACTGCAAAATTTAAGCACTTTTTTAACCTCTGACGCCAGATGCTGCTTTAGCCCAGCATGATGATTGTTAACGCAGTGGTTGAGATCCTTCCGAGTCCAGAAAAGCAGCAGTTAGAGAGCGTATCATTGCAGGCAGGAACTCAAGGACATTTTGCCAAGGTGAGGCCATCAGCCAAAACCTTTTGCTAATTACACTGCTATATATCCAGAATTCATCCGAACTTAACAAAGCTACTCAGAATTTATATTGCTGAAATGGGGACCAGAATTTGGCCCGCTATAACCGCAAAACAAAACCTTCTGGTTACAAACAGTACGCCTACTTACTTAGACTGTTGGTAAGAATATGCAGGTGCATGTTCACTGGATGTTTCCACTGTCATCTGTTGCTGTTGACCACTGGCTTCCTGTGATGAAGATGCTACTGTCTGTGGAGAAGTATCAGCAACAACACCCTAGGGAATCAAATGAGAACATAAGAAACTTACTAATTTTACTCACAGCAGTGAATTACATACAAGAGCTCAGACCCAGCTCATCATTCCTGTATTTCTCTAGAGATCAAGAGAGTTTGAGATAGCAGAACCACATGCTAACACAACAAACACCATCACTTTTAGAGTGCTAATCCAGCAACAAGAAGCTTCCTCAGCATACCAGCCCCTGTAGTATTTGGCGGCTTTGTAGTATTGTAGTATTTGGATTTGTATTACCACAGGCTGCAGTGGAAAACACCTTCACCTTTGAGGGTGGTTCCCTGCCCATTCAAAGCCAGAGGCAAAACTCCTGACTTCAGTGGATTCTGGATTTTACCTCCTGTCTCCTTCACAACATATGTATGGCTGTTCTGATTTTCACTTATCTACCCCAAATTCACAGTGAGCTCACATTTATCTTCTTTGATTTGCAGTGCAATAAAGGCAGAATCTAGGCCCACTGCTCTGTGCTTTACTCCACATCCAACAGAATTTTAGCTGCCTTAGAAAAATACCGCACTCCTCTACACGCTGCTTTTATGTATGCTCCCTTCAAAAATAAATTTACTTCACATGAAAGACTTTTATCTGTTAAGTCAAAGCTCCAATGAAGTTTTGTATTATTTATATGTTTGCAGAAAAATAAGTAAATACACAAAAGATGATATGTATGAATTTAACAGTATGCACTACTTCTTATCCTATTTAGACAGTCTGAATAATATTATGCTTAGGTATTTTTGTACGCTTTCAAAGCTAGCTATATTTTCTTTCCTCTCATGCTTGGTGCGTTGGCCACATGAGTAACACTAGCATGTCTCTTCAGGGAATACGCTTTATTATTGTATTGCACACAACAGAGCCAGAAGAGGGAGCACAAAGCACTTGCTTTGTTTTTGTTTGAGTCCTATGTAAACAACAGGTAGTTTATTTTAAATTATCTGTTAAGAGTATCAGTTTCATTTTTCAGAAATTCTTCCAATCTATTGCTTAACAGACTGTCAGTATAATCTTTTTCCGTCTACTTCCTTATCTTTATCCTTCTGCTTTTGTCCATCTCGAGATTGTAAGCTCTCTGGGGCAGAGACTATTTTTTGATCTCTGCTTGTGGAGCATCCAGCATAGTAGTGTCCTGGCTCATGATGCTACATGAATACAGATAAACATTAATGATCATCACTGGATCAGAACAAGACAGGCTATATACTCAGATAATATTTTGATTATTATAGTGGGTGACAGATATCATGCTACTTTAGCAGGCATGAATATACCAGTGGGTGAATGGAGAGGAGGGCTCAGAAAGAATTAACCTAATTTCTCATTTGCACCACTCAGCACATCACACAGCCAGTACAGCTGTATGAACCACTCTCCATCCCACCATCTGCATTTAATTTGGATTTGTATCTGTCCAGTTTAGTATGTAAGAATGGCAATTGAAAAGAGGCACCCATGGCCTGTTTGTAAACAAATGAGGTTTAGGACAAAATTATCCCGAGGCACAAAAGACTAAACCGAAAAAGTCTAGCTCTGCATGACAGAACAGTAGCAGCCTTTCCTGTGGGACCTCATTTGGGAATCTCAGTAATTGCAAAGAACTGGGAGAAACTGAGATGAGTCCACTTGACTGCTAGTGGAGCCATGCCAACAGGACCATTAACTCAGCATCCTCAAAGCACTGAGTAGTAATAGCACAAACTCCAAAGTTCACACAGATGAAGACAGAAGTACAGAGAGCCTGGCACTCCTCGCAATACCCCAGAGTACAGGAGAAGTTATTAATAAGAGAGGGAAGCACCAAAGAGAAGCACGCAGGGAAGAGGATGCCAAGGCTCCCTCCTCTCGCTGTGCTTAGTGGCCCTTATGAAGCTTCACAGAAGTGGAGGCCAAGCTGACACTCTCCCGGCAGCTTGTGGTCTACAGGGTTGAGTAAATACTTACTCATTAGACTGTCATCAGCATGACTCAGCCCCAAGGAGGGAGGGAGCGAATCCTTCCTCAAGGATGAAAAGCACTCAGTCAGTGCAGCATCCTCCACGTCTGTATGTACAAGAGGAAGGTTTCCATTGCTCAATCACTTTTTCTGGTGGCTAAATGTTTCAGCAATTACCTATACTTGCTAAGGACCGCATCAAACCCTCTTGCAATGTTCTCTTCTTGGAATCTCTTTTGGGTTTGTGGTCTGCCTGCTGGGTTTGTTTTCCTGTCTCTTCCCATCTCCCCCCAAAGTACATGGGGAAAAAATAGTCATAATCACTGAGGGTTTATTCCATGTCCTGCTGTACAACAAAACAAATGCAAAACAAGAGGCCTTGCAAATAATTTAAAAAGCAAAGGGGGAGGGGAAATTAAAAAAGAAGGAAAAAGAAAGGAAGAAAAGAAAAGAGAAAGAAATGTGCAGTCCTAATTTTAAAAGATGGAAGCTTCCAGCCACCATTCCATAAAGTAACTTTAGGCCCCTTTCAAATAACAAGTGCAAGGAAGCGTAACAGGTAAGAGTTCTGCTACCCCTTCACTCTACTTTCCTGGATGGAGATAAACTTACTTCAATAGGGACAGCTGTTGGAGGCACAGGAGTGTACTGGGGAATGTAAGTCCCTTGCATAGGTGCAGCAGCAGTCATGTACTAGAACAAATCAAAGGCAAATGAACATTAGAAAACCACAATCAAGATGCATAAAACCGTATCAGAAGCATGACACTGTTTCAGTTTCCTGCTCATATGTTTTTGGTTAGCGTACAGCCTATTGTTTCTTTTAACTAAGGATTTTAGGCAATGGTAGGAATTACCTAGCTATTAAACATCATAATCTTGAACTTCAAAGTCAGTCATATCTGAATATAGGCAATAGCAAACATCTTGCTGATAGATTGATTGTTCACTTGGCTTCTGAAAATGGGAGACTCCTATTTGTACTTACAAAAACCCCTGTAGAGATAATGATAGCAGCATATATATAGTGGTTACAGATACAAAACCAGCCTAAACAATCTTTTGGAGTCTTATTGATCTTATCTAATAACACCTACAAAAAATGAAGCATTAAATTTGACAGGTTTATTCCAGTCTATATTTAATCCCATCAATAACAGCAGTTGAGTTTTCAGGGATACAAAGCTGCAGGGAGGTGTAATCTAGGACAGGAAAAATAAAGAGGAAGATATATATGGGAGTTTCTCCTTTTGTATACAGAATTCCTAGCCAAATTCTTATGACTTATTCTTAAAATCCAGGGATCTTTTCTATCCATTTTGAAACTTCTGCAAATTATTATTATAGCAACACTTTGTATTAGTTTCTCTAGAATACTATTTCTCCCAAGTGCTACCAGATGATATTTTTTGAAATTCATGAGTGCATGTGAATTTGGCCATTGGTATGGCACCAATTTCTTTATATATAGCACTTCTTAAAAAGCCCTTGAACTTAATGCAACAAGTATTGTTCAAAACTTCAAATAAAGTATCAATATTAAGTTTTCAGATCTGTCTGTACTTTTCTTTCTACAATCCAGTCCTAACTGGGTGTCTTCACTGACGAGAATCTCAGAACGTGCCCAATCCCACAACTGACTGTATGACACTTCCACTACATGTTATCTTCAAAGACACACCAAAGATCTGAATCAGCCCAGAATGTATTTGATGAATTTTAAAATGAGTTAAATATAGCTTTGCTTCCTGGCAGAGCTAGGAAGTGCTTGCAAGATTTTATTCCGCTGTTTATAGTAAAATTTACATTTAAAGCACTCTCTCACCTCAATTCTAAACTAACTGGATAGTTTGATATGCCTGTCACAAACGTGCATTATGAAATTGCATAGTGGGGTGCAGACTCTGCGGCAATGCTGTCTACAGCCTCAGGGAATGAGAACAGCATATTTAAGAATCCCACAGCTAAATTCTGAAGTCTTCATTCAAGTAGAAGAAAAAAAATACTTAAATAAAATTGTTTTCTATAGAAAAAAGAATCAATGAGGAATGTAGGTGACAGAGTGTATACTTGTAATATGAGTAGCAATTTGTGTTGAAAACCATTCAAATATTTTTGCTAAAATTTAGCATTTTCCTTAACTTGAGCAAAGAGAGGGGAGTGTCCCCAGTGTCTACGTGCCTCTATCAGGCCATGTTTTCCTGCTGCTCCCTTTCCCTGTTCTTCAGCAAGAGAACTGAATTCAATAGCTTTTTTATGAATGCTAACCCACCAAAGACATTAGGCCAACTATCCCTATTGTACTCGGTACAGCCGGGTTATTCTCCTGCCTTACAGATTAGGAGCTAATGAGAATCTTACAGCAGGGTGTTCCAGAGCTGCTTCCGCTCCATTCATTCTGCTTTGTAATGTTGCATCACATGTTGGGACAACATCTGTTGCGTAGCATATTGTTCTAAATGTGTCAGTATTTAATATTAACCTGAAGCACTCATTCTTATAGTTCTGCAAACACCTACAAGAGTTTTAAACACTTACGCAGGCTAGCTTCACTCAAATACATATAGATTTTAATTAAAAGTGTCAATTTAAAGAATAAAGTTGCCTCACTCAACTTGGACTTCCTCTGAGTTCTTCCCTGAACCCAGCAGAAGATAATGCTCAGACTCTTATAAGATGCAGTTCTCTGCCATTCTCTTACCTGACACACAAACACATACAAGTTTTAATACAAAAGTATCAAATTAATCAACTGCCTTTTAATTCAGACCACTCCACTTTTTGTAAAGTCCTTTGGCATTAAGTTCGGTAGCACAACAACTGAAACTGTTCAGGAATTACCTGGTGTCTTCACTGATTCCGCAAGCAGTGCTTTTGGTTAGTTGTGCAGTTTCTTAACTCTACTGTTACTGTTTTCCTCTTGAGGCAGATCCTGATCTTACTTGCCAGACTGCTTCAGGTTGCTCCCTTCGTCGCTACACAATCTCTAGGGGAAACTGTTCTCTTGACTGGAGTGTGACTGGTGGCTCTGGCTAACTCTTGCTTGCCCTGGTCTTTCCAGGCACTCACACCTCCCCATACTCTCCCAGTCTAATTTGTCTGCAGGAATTTTAACTGAATTCAGCCCAACAGCAGGTGATTTACAGTGCTGGAGACCAAAGCCATCTAGTTACTTGCCAGACTCCCTGAAGAACAGTAGTCTGCATGTGGCTTCCCATCTACCTCGCAAAACTAATGCAACTTGGAAGTAGGCAGGTGGCAAACAAAGAAGACATCTATGTCAGACGACCATCACTGAGATCTTGTTTTCTCCATGAACCACACTCACTAATGTTCTTTATCCACCTCCCATGCTCAGCTTGGCAGTACCCAGCTAATTCCACTAAATATTAGTATTGTAAACCCTGAAATGAGAGAATCTGAAAAATCCAAATCCATTCTTTCTTTGTCACATGTTTCTATCAGGATTAAAGATTCTTGAGCTGTAATGTGATCTGTCATTCAACAAAGTATGCGCAAGACAGAGGAAAACACTGTTCTTTCTTCCACAACTGTACAGGCTTTGTAGGTCTAAAAGTAGAAGCTGCTTATTTCTGACAGTAAAATGAACAGTGACTCTACAGGCACAGATGACAGATCTGGAGGGTGTAAGGGAGCTTTTTTGGCACCCTGATCCTTTAGAAGCTGATAATTTCTGCTACAGTAAAAGAGACATGGGTGGTGATACTTCGCTCTTAATTTCTTTGTAAACTATTATTTTCTTCACACAGCATACAGAATGCATGTTCTAAGCACTGCGGGTGTGCGGTATTATAATATAATGCATGCTTTACAATGCTTGACTGCTTAATTCAGACTGCGCTTACCAGGGCACTGATGAGGCCTATATGCTACATTAACGATTCTACTCACTCCTTGTCCGGTGGGACTTTTGTTTTTAACTTTTTGAAACTGCTTAAGTATGTGAAAAAATCTATAGCTAGAAAATGAGTAGTAATATACACTTAAACCTCTGCTCTCTTTTCAGATATTACCCTCCACGACTAGGAAGAGTTAAATGAAAGGAGGTAACAAATGAATGAGGAGGTGGGTCGAGGGAACAAAATGGAACTGTGAGAAGGATCATGTTTAATTCAGAGAGCAACATCAGTTCTCACAGATCTGCAAACAGTGGGGTATCCCAGCCTGGCTCCAGCAAGAGTCCTGTTAAGCCTGCAGCAAACACTAAACCCATAAAGGTGGCAGGCATCGGGAAGAAATAAACAGAAGGAAAGCAGCTGCCTTCACCAAGCAGACCGAGGGAGCATGCTGCAGTCGGATAATATGTTTCACCCATCAAAGGTGGAGCTGAGTGACCTGCAGGGAATTTTCCGGAGCTGTTACATAGAGGCTATGGCACAGGTAATGTCCATTTATGCATTTGCCCTAGTAAGCCTCTGGCCTGCCTTTCCTGGGCCCAGGTTAATGCAGAGTCAGGCAAGTGCCTAATAGCTGAGATACATAGCAAACACCTCTTACACCAGCTGTTAATTACTGAATTTCAGCTGAGACAGTGCGTGGAAGAGTGAGTGCCTCCTGCAAGACCAAACAATTTAATTTACACTGCCAGAAGACTTTGGCCACATGCTTTGTTTAAATTCTGAAGGTCATCATGAACAGAAAATACAAGAAATAGCCCTAAAGTACAGTTCTATTTATAGGCCTAGATGCCTATAAAGTAACACAGCTGTGATCAGGAGACGGCTACTGGATATATGTTAACTCTCTTGGCCACTATGAGTACTGTGAGGTTCTAGAGCTGACAGATTTGATCAGTTGACAACCTGATCAACATTGAATACGCTTCCTGATATAAAGAAAAACAAGAACTTAAAACCTGAGATGTTAACATGTAAGTTTGCAGTAGGTTTGGAAACCTTGAACACCACTAAGAATTAGTAGGCTTACTAATGACAAGTGCCAGTGAGCAGTGAATAAATGTTAAAGAAAAGGCTTTTTAACAAATCTGTATGGAAATGCTGCTTTCTGGTGTTTCACTTTGGTTTTATGTAAATGTGTATCTGTTGTAAAAATCAAAGATTGTTTTCCTTACTTCAACAACCACCATGCTCCTGAGAAGGCGCAGGGCCTTTTCAGTCAAGGTGAGAGCCAAAGTGCAGAAGCCTTGTAGCAACGTATATGCTGGTAAGCATTTACACCACAGCAGCCTGCTGAAGGGAGATTAAATGGGACGTCTTATGTGAGTAAATGCTTATCCGTGTGTCTTAAACGAGCAAGGATGCCAGAGTCTGGTCTTCAGTGACTATTTGTGGTTTTGTATCACTGCATGAGCTATAGCACAGTAGATAATGACTTAGCTTTTTAGGATTCTCAGAATTAATGCCAGGGTTTGTTTGTGTTTTTTTTTTTTTTTTTTTTAAAACCATCTGAGAAGTCTAGACACTGCATCACTAACAGAATTATGTGAA
Source organism: Falco naumanni (assembly GCF_017639655.2). Taxonomy (NCBI): domain Eukaryota; kingdom Metazoa; phylum Chordata; class Aves; order Falconiformes; family Falconidae; genus Falco; species Falco naumanni. The sequence continues at coordinate 4,458,106 of NC_054057.1, forward strand.
AACATTTGCGTTGCTGGAAAACTGAAGGAAATGAGACTGTTGGCTGGATTTATTTTTATAATATTTTTTCTTTTTACCCATGAAGGAAACCTGCACTCCCACTTTTAAATCTCTTTCCCTGCAAAGAACAAAAACTGCATCTCTCTTTGACCATTGTGAAGTGGTTATAACTTTAATGAAATGCAGAATGAAACTGCTGCTTTTTTGTCCCTGGTTCCACCTTCTCATTTGAAAATAACCTGTTCTCCAATAGAAAAGAACATTGTCTTGCTGTGTCCTCTTATCCCATAGTCTGGCATGGAGATGTAGGAACTCACAAGAGAAAAGGACCATCTAACTCATCAGCGCCAGCGACAGTTCAATGAAATACAATATCCAGCTGCCACAGTTTTTACTTTAAAGTTCAAGTATCTTTTGCTACCCAGAAGCGTTCTCATTTTGCAGCTCAATCCTGTAATTATTCAATGGCTGTTACTAATCTTAGTTTTCCCCAATTAAAGAATGTGAGAATAAAAGATATGGCGGTTTTGCATATATTACAATATTTTTTGCTAATAATTATCAGTCTGGTCTAAAATATAATAGTGTAATGCTATTTTACCACACAATTACCATAGCCCTATCAAGAACAGCACTGTCATTCAACAGAATCCCATCACTGGGCCACTGCACTCATTGTTCAGGCAGAGAATAGAAATCTTTGCAAGATTTAACCTCCCTTCCCTGCTGCTCAGTAATACACACACATTTAGGAACACTGGCTATCCCTTTCCTTTCAACCTTCCTCATGAGATGTTACCTAATTCTCTGAACAAGTTAAATGAAGGTAGAGAAAATCATAACTTCAAGAACTATATTTACAAACTAATCTCTTTTACTCTTCAGGAGTTCTAAGCATCCTTCACAAATCCTTCCCTTTGGAAATCACAGTAATACAAAGGAATAGAAGAAACCGTGCAGATGAGCTACCCCCCCCCCCCCCACCCCCCCCAGCTAACAGGACCTTTTGTTATTTCTGAAATTCAGGCCTGCTACCGAAGGGGAGTGATCAGGACTAATCAGATAAAGACTATTTAGAGTAAACAAATGGGCAACCGTCAGACCACCACATACAGCTGGGCACCAGGCTCTCACTAGCATACAAAAGCCCATGTTCGTAAGAAGTGCAGTAAATGCAAACTGCACTCAAGTATCTACAGGAACAGATAAATAAAAACCTGGTTCATTTGTTTTAACCACTTTTCAGAGTCTAAAGGCTGGCATTACAAAGGAACTCGGTGAAAGTCTCAAATCATTTTCAGATACCTCACCAATGTCTGAAAATGGAGAATATGGAGAAAAAAACCATCAGGATGTGAAAATTAAGTAAGTTCCCATTTTGATTGTACCTCTCATTAAAGGCAAGTGAAACTTCTTATAGGAATACTTCTTTGTAACGAGTTGTTCATATAATGTTTATCAGTTTATACACTGCTATGGAACTTGACCTGAGGGTGCTAATGAGACCTGTAGTCCACATCAGTGTACAGAGGCCCATGATATTTTCATTCTTGCCTTCTTTGCGACAAAGCCTCCACTGTAGGCAGGGGTCCACAGAGGCTGTGCAGAAACGTAGACTGATTCTGCTTGTATGACTGCATATACGAATAGCCTCCAGATGTGAAAGCTGTTTTTTTGTGTGAATCGAATAATGCCCTATGTCTGATGGATACATTTGCACGACAGCAAGATTTCGCCTATGCTTAAAACAAAGACCAAGACTCGGGTGATTTGTTGTACTTTGAATTCTTAATTCTTCAGTTCTTATCCATTTCTCTACGAAAAGGGCACTTTTTAGTTTTTCCCATACCCTCTATGTACCTGCTCTGTGAATGTACATTATGAGATCTCTGGGGCAAGTTTCTGAGCATGGGTTAGTGCATGATTTATTACAGTCCTGTCTGCAGCACCTTACGTAAAACCAGGGTATAGTGACTGTATCATAACAAAAGAGTATACTGCATCAGTCTTGGTCAGCTAGGGTCGGCTGAGACTCTACCACATTTATATTCTTCTTTCAGATCCTGTATACTGAAGAATAAAGGGGTGATGCAGCATAATTATAACTGCTTCTTCCGACATAAAAACTCACTATGCATCTCCTCAGTTGGAAATTCATAGGAATTTCCATCTGAATACAATTCTTTCAATTAGTCCCTGATAAATGGCTGCTCGTATGATGAAGGAAGACCAATCTGCACGTTTTAATATTTTCAACATAAGTAAATAAATAAACGTGCCACTGAAACTCTCAACACATGAGCACATTAAGTTATTATTAATAACATATCCATTTTTATGATGAAATAACTGCTTTCTAGAGGTAAACATGTCATCTAGAGGCTACTAAATCTCCATGAATTTGAAGAGTCTAAAGAGAAGCAGACTACTGTGTGCAAATGTCCATACTGTATGGATGAAGCTGTTGTTAAAACAACAGGGAAACTGCTTAGACTTATTAAATAACAGTTGCTCATTAATCCCATACACCTTCAATTCGCTCTTCCAGATCAGACATAAAAGTGGAAATCTCATGGGCCAACTGTCCAAGAATGAAGCAGATGAAAGCAAAGACAATAATAAACTAAAAAAAAAAAAAAAAAAAAAAAAAAGCACAGTAGAAACACACAAAAAGCCACCTGAATATTACTATTTCTAATTCTCCTAGAAACAGGAGGAATTTCATCACCTCCTGCATAAAAATGTAGTCGTGGCTCGCAGATGTAACGTAGTAAGATAACAGCATTACACCACCAAACTACAGCTCGGAAGTTCTTAAGAGCAGCTGAAGCATGGCATTGCTCAGTCCTTCACCTCTAAAAGATCCCTAGATTCCAAAATATTTGGTAAACTGTAATGAAGGACATTAGTGGCTTATAAAAAATAAAAAAAAAGAAGAGGAAAAAAACTATCTCAAAACTTCACAAAAAACAGCTGTCCAAAAGTAGCCTGCATCAAGAGATGGAGAAAAACTTCCCAATTCAGTGAGCACAAAACACCTTGCAGACATCACCTGTGTCTCCTGTTGGGGCTTACGCTGGAAGCTAACAGGGGCAGTAGAGATGCCTTAAAAGCTGGCCTTCCTGTATTGATGGTGAACATGCAAGTCCAGGCTTAGGCAGCAGGAAACACGTTCCCTCTCAGAAATGCTGGGCCCTTATGCCTAAGAATACAAGGAAGATCTGCCCGCTGTCAGGTATGCGTGGCCAAACGTCACGCAAAACATGCACTCAGGGCTTCCAGGCTGCTCAACGCAGAGTTGGGGTGGTTGACTTGGGAGTTTGCAAACCCTGAGAGCCCCGCTTCCATCTGGATCTTGGGTGAAGCTCTGGGACATTCTTGCCTCTTCCTGCACACCCGGGAACCAGCAGTCCCTGTTCAGTCTTTGAGCTGGTGCCCTGCTTTTCTTCCAGGACGATCCCCCCGAGCAGCCTGCCCAAGGCAACATTCGTAGGGTTTTCTGACTTGGCTCCCAGGACAAATCTGGTCCTCAGTAAGCAGACCTGTAAGCTGACTCATTAGGAGATCTGGAAGCCTGCCCAAAGCATCGGACATGGTGAGGCTGCTCTGGAACATGAAATCCTGGGAGCGCTTTGCAGCTGCTGCCTGAAAGTTGACATGGAGCAGGACAGCAGCCGAGGGGGATGTTTAAACCAGTTGGCAGCTGTCAAGACCTTGTGGAGTATATTTTCTATTGGAAACACCATGAGCCATTGTTTCTGAAAATTTATTTTTTTGTTTGGAATTTCTGGCTCATGGGAGAATCTTTCTGTTTTGTTTTGAGTTTTTAAAAGATGAATCAGAAGGAAACCAATTTTTGTGAGATGAATTTCCCACAAACTGGAAACTGTGGATGTTGCTCAGCCAACTCTTCTTCTATCTGTAACTTGGGCAGAAGGATCAGCCAGGGTGGTGATAAAAAAGATTACTAACTTTTAATGGCTGCTGGCAACTTCAATACATTTAAAGTCTTATGTTTTAACATAATGTAGTACAAAATACTCCTTCTCATTAGCATACAAATTGGTCTGTAAAAATCTTTATGTTTGCATGATCATTAGCTTTGCTTACATGGCAGGGCTGTGGACGGTGGCAATAGTTATTGTTTTTGTGAGGACTTCCTTTTTCCCGCTTTCCACAAACTCCTGAAATTCTTCTAGGATAAAGGTCTCTGTAAAATTGTTAATGTCCTACTCATAGAGCATGACTGAACAAGAACATTACAGCCTGCCCCGAAGTATGTTAATTATCAGCTGTGGGAGGATCCCTGAGACACACCAGACCACAGCAGCTCCAGGGCTGCATAACCCAAGGAGAAACTGACTTTCAGTAGGTTGCTGGTTAAGTGGACTTAACTATATTGCCATGTCCACCATGTAATGATCTGCTTACAGTGTTGAACTCCTAAACTTACTTTGTGGTAAAAAATTACACAGGATCTCTCCTACTTTGTCAGTGTTTCATCCAAATCACGGGGTAGGGGAAGGAGGGGAGAAGGAAAGATAACAAAAAGTAAAAAAACCCAGCAGAACAACAAAATAGAACATGGAAGAAGGAAAGAAAAAAAAAGCACAATACTTCAAAAACCGGTCAGTTGTTGTTACCTCAAGCCTTCCTGTTTTGTCATCTAATCACTAGTTCCCCTCCTAAAAGTATCTTAAAGAGGTCCCTTTAGAATGTCTCCCATTTTTCACTACTGGAGGTCTTCCACACTATTTCACTGTACTATTTTCTTTACTTTGTACTGGGACACTCTAGTTTGTTGGGAAAGAGTGATCGGCACAGCTGAGGAACCGTAAGTGAAGCAGTCAAGAATGCTAGCTTGATGCTTCAGCTCTGAATCTCACTTTGTACAGGTGAGTAACTTAAGAGCTAGGAAACTTGAGGTGTACTAAAAAAAAAAAAAGTGCAAGCACCCATTCACCATAAGACGTTATTTCATATAGCTTTATGGGTGTGCTTAGTGCTTATTTTCCCAGGAATGACATTAGAAATGCTTGAAGGGGCCAGTAAAACAGATGTGTTTTAATGCTGGCGAAACAGCAGCATTCCAAGGCTGTTCTTTGTATTCCTTCAGTGCTAGCTTTCCAAAGGACACAGCCAGCTCATATACGTTCAAATTATATACAATTACCAGTTGGTATGGATTTGTGCTTTAAACACCCTCTTACAGCTCTGGACAGTGTAAGCACAAATACTTGTGTATGAATTTTAATAATTTTTAGGGCTAATAAAGTCCAGGCCAAGTGAAAAGCAATTCACTTCAGTGGGGGAAAAGCCCTCTTGATCAATCTTGCTCTCAGTCTCAGTGTACCGATTGTAAATAGTTTTAGACAGGGCTCAAAAAAAGCACAGCAGCAGTGTCAGGTAAAGTCTTGATAGATGAGTATGCCGTAATGGTTGTTCTTGTGATGTTTTTTTCAGGCTAGCACATTCTGTGCAAAATTAAAATCAAAGCAAAGCAAAACATAACAAAATCTTCCCAACTTCCTCCCCTCCCTCTAATTCTGATAAGAGGTGGAATACGAGGAGGATAATCCAGGAAGGGAATCAACATAGGGGAAGACATTAATACATGTACAAACACTCATATTTCCTTCTTATGAATGCCCTTTGTATGACAGAGCTGTCCAAACAGCACTTAAGGAGCAACAGCAAAATGCCTGACAGACAGGCATGATAAGTTATGGCTCAAAACGTTTCCTTGCCAGACAGAAAGGGTGACTTTTTTTTTTCCTTTTTTTTTTCTTTACTGAAAATCCTTTAAGGTAAACTCACTCCATGTCCGCTGGCACGCAGCCATTTTTCCTATAAATTCATATTACAATGCTGTATTTCTAATGGATTGGGTATGGTGCTTTTCCATTTTGCTAATGAGAAAAGCTAAAGGCCATTACTTGCTCTGATTAAGATCCTGAGGGAAGAAATGTGATGTGTATATTACCAGGCCATACGTAAAGGAAGTATGTGGCATTTCTAATCAATCAGACGAAGGGTAGACAGAAAAAGTCTTATCCTGCAACTGTACAGGAAGAAGATATAGGGGGAAAAGAAACATAGAAAGTGTCTTTAAAAGGTGACTTACGGGAATCAGTTATAATGATATTAGTATGATCAATGGCTATGGCTACTATCTGGGAAGGATGTAATTACCAAAATGAAAACTTTCAGATGGGAAGCCTAATCAAGGGCAGAGGTACCGTCATATTTCTCCGAGCACTGTCAGCTCTCATCCAGGCAATGTATTACTGTGTCCCTCACAAGCGTTACCGTACCCAGGCTGAGCTGTGCCTGCCTGGGGTGGGAGCAGACCCGGGAGTGAGAGGCTGTGAAACTTTCCATTCAGCTCAGAAACGCGGGTAAGTCTTGGGCCAGAGGCAAATTCAAGATAAGGAAAAGCAAGGCTGGGAAAAAGGACAAAGGGAAAGAAAAAAGTCCCAGTCATGACTGGCTTTAAGGGAAGTTTTGCAGCGGTGTGCATTTAAAAACCATTTCAGCTTAAAGAAAGGAAATGTAGACCAGTAGCTACTCATCGCAAAGGAGATCCAACAAAAAAAAACATACCACAAGATGCACTGCTCAATTTGCAGAAGGATACTCTGGAACATCTGCCTAAGGTGTTTCAATATGCAATTTCTACGTGTTTAATCCTGATGTCATAGAACTTTTCAAAATTATACCTGATTGAAATACAAAGTTTAGAGACATTTTTTTCATTCCTTTTTCAATGGCTGCATAGCTACAGCTTGAAAATGCTACAAGATACACGCTCCAAATGACAAATGAATAGAGCTTGGAGATGGGTGTTCTAAGAGAGGACAAGACCTTTCAAATGTGTCATAACGGGTAGTCACAGCTGTATTTTTAATAATATATTAATTTCACATAATATTATAAATCACTGCTGAGCATTAAAACTGACAAAAATTGTAACATACTACAACCTCTCAAATGGAATTCCAGATCAATGAAATATTCATGTCAATGACAGCAAAACTATAACAAGTGATAAGGCCAGCGTCTTGTGTACTCTCCCAAACGTGCATTAGGGCGCCTAGCTTTCCTCTGTGGGACACACTGCTTCTTTACAGATTCCTGGGAATGCTTCAGATAGATCCACCTGGCAATAGAAGAAAAGAGTCTCCTTCATCAGCTTTAAAAGTACAGTCACAAAAAAACACTGGGACTGTGAATCTGGAAAACATCATTGTCCCTTCCTTTCATCAGGAGGCAATGACAAGAGACATATTCTTTTAAATGTCATGGGTGACAAGGCATGGATGTCACATACCTTGTTGCAAAAAAGTAAGAATCCCAGCTGAGAAAGCCCATCTACAGCTATCATACTGAAATTCAATCATATTTAGCTTTCCTTAAAGGCCTTATTTTACAAAAAAATCTACACAGGCCCTAACAGGAGTTTTCAGTGAACTTTTCTGATCCCTCTGCTCCACTCATGTGGAAAGGAACAAACGCTGCACAAATGTACCTCATCCTGTACAGGCAAGTAAGCAGGATGGGGGGGGAAAACAGCCTGGCCTCTTCTAACACCACAGCCCAGTCAGAGAATTGTTCTTCTCAGGAACATCTTGCAGAGTATCTATTTCTAGGCTAGGTTGTCCTTTCTGGTTCTTTGCTTTGATGCACTCCTGGCTTTGGCACACAGATTGACTGGAAAGCTCAAACATCTTCATTTTGCATTGGTGCTCATGGGTCAGCAAAATGTTCCCTTTCTGCTTTCCTTTTATGTTAAAAAAAAAAGAAAAAGAAAAAGATTTAAGTACTGTGCAAACATTTGCAATGGAGAAAGTCCTAACTGCACGACAGATTTTTTTTGTCCAAGAACGTGACAGATGACAAAGTGGCCATTTTCCCATCAAATAAATTTACATCAACACCTTTAAAAACATGGGACTTTGCATGATTCACCTTACAAAGAAGGATTGCTGCTGACATACGTGTGTTACATTGAACTCCCAGGCGTCACTCCTAAAATACAAATTAGCAGAGTTAACATTTAGAAAGTGTAAAAGTGGCTATTCCTGAAGCTGAATAAGGGCATTTGCAGATTACTCTCAGTGGCTGATGACAGGGACAATGAATTTAATCTTGGGATGGAGTGGGGCAGCGGGAGGGGGGTGGTGGTCTGCCAGCCTGTCCAGCCGTAATATCCCCTAATAGCCTTGAGGAATTGTAATTGTGAACTGAAACAGCATCTGCTTAACTGTCATCCTAGCCTCAGGACTGGAACTTTTTGCTTGTTGTGAAGGATCATGAGAAAGACTACACAGAGCGTGAAGATGAAAACAGAGTGAGATTAGAACCATTAAATACAACCACCAAGACACAGCTGTCCACACTGCTAGTGAACTCAAGGAAATATAAATGCCAAAATGTATTTGACATTCAGGATGCATTTTGGTATGGGAATTTAGAACACTGAGTTGACTGCAAGCATCTAGTTCTACAATTATTTTCATCATTTTTATAGAGGACAGATTATTGCAGATTATTTGGTGAGAAGCAAATAAATTTCACTGCTAGGCACACTGAAGAGGTCAGGAGTAAAGCCAAATTTAACCAGAACTGGTAAAATCTATTCTTTTCTTACTGGGACACAAGGGCCAATTAGTTCAGCTGCCATGACCAGAGCAGCTTACGGCAGTCTGTCACGTCCAGAGTCTGGGCTTTGCCTCAAATGTCCTGCTTGCATTAGCGGTACAGCTGAGCCATCCCTGGGTTTGGAATAGGATCTGCTGTCCATGCTGTAAGAAAGACTACACTGCAAGGAGGTCATTTTCCTCGATGGAAATCAAAGGTCCTGCATTAATTTATTTAGGTGGTGCTATAAGGTTTAATTACTGTTTTCAAAACACTTCAAGAATATAAAATGCAAGATAGGTGCTGCTATTTTATTTGTCAGTTGTGTTCTGCCTCTGGATGTCTCTCAAAACACTTGCATGCTGTTGTGTTTGGAAGGAATAGCAAATGTTATAGATTTCCTCCCATATCACTTATACTTGGGGGGGGGGGGAATGTTTGGCAGGAATCTGCAGGATATGTGCAGATGGAGTTAAAATATTAACCACAGAAACTCCACAGCTACATAAACTGAACTGCCTAAAAAAGAAGTGCTTCAAACTAAACGTAAATGCTGCAATTTCTTAGTTTGCAATGGGCCCAATTCTGCCTGCAAAAACGTCTATAGAATAATTACAGACCAGAGACATGCATCCTCTACACTTCCACACCAGACTGGTAATTGCAATCTTGGAACACATATCCAATAGTGTATGCAATAAAGTAAAAATCCTATTATTAAAAACTAACTCAAGATAATGCTGTGATGTTTAAACCACATTTTCTCTTTTGAAACGCAATCAAATATAATGCTGCTCATGACATTTGTACAAAAATTAATGAAAAGCAAAACTGGATTTATAAGCCTTGAAATGTTTCATTCTTTTCTTTGCCTTCTGTTGCAGGTTAATTACGTTAAATTTTTCCACCAATCACTTTCTGATTGCCAGCTCTGTTATACTCAGTTTTAAACAAAGGACAGAAATTTCAGGAAGGTCAGTGGTCTTCTGCTCTCAATTGTTCAGACATAAGCTATACAAATAAAATAAATCTCCTTATTCAACCAGTGTCTATACACTGAATGGAATTTGGTTTTACTATTTCTCTATGTCCCATAACACATCAAGGAAATCTGAAGTTGCTGCTACTTGTATTTTTAGTTATCAATAAACTTAGTGTATATTTAATAATCTTCTAGAAGGTGTAAAGGAAAAAAAGATATCCTTTTTCTTACCTCAAAGTAGAAAACCTCAATTAAAATAAAATACAATGAAATAAATTATGGCCACCTTGATGAAGCAGCCATTTATTACCAGAAAACTAAAGTTCCGAGAAAAGTCTGTTATCTTCACAGGAAATCAGCACTTCTAACAGATAGTTAGAAGCACCTTCATGCTGAAAAAAGGCAGCAAAATAGTTTTTGCTAGAAAATTACCTTTGGCTACTAAAATCCTGAGCACCAATTTGGATTCTGTGGGTAGACTAGGCAAGGTCATCCACAGGAAAACCATCACAGCAAAATACTCATTGTACCTTGTTACTGTATTTTTCTTACTCTGATTAGTACTGCCAAAAATGGTCATTGAAAAAAGAAAAAATACACCCCATTTTTTAGTCCAGCACAGGTGTTTTAGTTGGGAAGGGCTGGCAGCAGAGCAGAATAGGGGTAAACAGCATGGGAGGAAAAGAATAGTCAGGTGCCTTAGTGGCTGGAAAAAAAAAAAAGAAGTCAGTTTGGAAATCACAGCATCTTTGGTCTATACTGCAAACCCTGTGGCTGTAGTTGGCAAGCCAGAGAGCACAGCATGAAGTTTTTGCATCACTGAAACCAGTTTGTATTGTAGAAATATACTGATTTGAGGGAAACCCCTAAGGGAAACACACTCAGCACAGGAAAACAGGGAGCTGAGGCTGGCAAATGCACAATAATTTGGACATTTAGATACTACACTCTTAAGAAGTTGCTGTATTACAACTGCTAAAATTAAAAAGGTAAAATTAGAAGCAGCCAGGTGTGCCCATCACATTTGAAAGCCATAATGAATCCCAAAGGACAGAGAAGTCCTCCATGGGACTGCAAAAGCACGTGCCTCTGAGATATGATTGCCCCCTGGACACATCCCAACATGGTGCAGCTCTCCTCTGCCACACAGCAGAAATCTGCCGTGTTCAACAGTTCATTTACCTTGCCAGAAAAACAATTCAGTTCAGCAAACTCTCAAATTCACTTGATGCAGCTGCTCTCAAACCCCTTGTTACAGTTTAACGAAACGTGCTGACTGAGCTGTTTCATAGTAAACATTAGTTATAGCAGAACTCTCCTCCCAGATTGAGTCTTCTCGGAGCAAGACGATTCTCCAGCGCCATAGCACTGACACAGAATCAACCATAACTCACAAATAATAAAACACCATCTGAGGGCACAGAGGTTAGTGCCATCAGCAGATCCCTATGGAATTATAAATCATTTGAGCAAAGCTTACCCTTTTTTGAGAACTTCAGGCTGAAATCACTGTATATGCAGGATCCCAGTGTCTTACACAGTGTATGAAGACTGTGCCTTTAGCTCCTTCATTTAACCTTGCTTCACAAATGAGTGAGCCTCTAACAGGCTGCGCTTTCCAGATGAAAGTAAGAAAGATACCTCAAAAGCACTGGCAATTTATCTTAGAGGAAGTTTAAACCTTTGGGCTACCAGCTTGACAACCATCTGATAAGCCACGTGGATTAACTGTGAAATGCAGTGTGCACTGAAGTTCAGTGGGAAATGCTGTGGGAAAAGGCAGTGAAATTCAATGGAATATTGTTCTTGCGACCATCAACAGGTCCAGGCCTTTGACCAACATACAGGTTACGTTACTTCTGCCACTGATCAAAATATGAAAAGTACTGAGCATCGTTCAAATTAAATTCACTTTCAACTCCGTTGTATGTATTTTCAATAATGTGGCAATGTGTCATCTTCAGAAACACTGCAGCATCTATGATCTAGTGTTTCTGTGGAGTCCCAATGCCCCTAGAAGTGAAGCTTTCCCTATGAGAAAACGCTGGGAATGTAACTCAAAGGTTGCTGCTCAGAGTGGAAACATTTTGCTTAACAAAATGTACCCATTCCACTGGGAAAAAAAAAAAAAAGAGACAAAAGCAAGCAGTATACTTACTAAATTCACACAACACATGTTCTACATCATCTAGCAAAAAAAAAAAATCATAACTCTTGGCCCCAAATGTTTTTTTCTAAGGAAACACTGTGAATGGTCACTTGCAACCAGTTTACTCTGACTGTTTAAGCTTCAGACATTATAAATAACATGCCATTTTGATGTACAGCTCTTTTCTGAGTCTTGGTACATCATTCTCAGTAAACATTTTTATAATTTCCTGAATTCTTAGTACTTAAATGAACAGAAAATAAAAAATCAATTATTATTACTTGTTTTGAACCGAAATAATGTTTCTTTGCAATGAACAACACAGGTTGAAGATGAAAAAAGGCTGTTAGACCACTGCTCTGTTTTTGTGTCAACACCTGAAAGTCCCTCCTGTGGATTTTAAGATTTTTGGCCCAGTTGATGCCCCAGACAGTGACCTTTCCATGATTCATTTTAAACATGTCTCCCTCTTAATATATTACCAATTTCTGTGAGTTATTCAAGTTACGCTTTCCCCATTTTACCTTCAGATCCTTATTTACATTGTTAGCACCATTAAAACCATCTCCTCCTTTCCATAGATGCCCTTTGCATACCTGCACAGTTATAAGCTACTGTTGCCTATCACCTTAACGCCCTCTCCTTTCAGCTCAAGTTTAATACATCTGTGACTGAAGTTGATAGAATTCAAGTACTCCATCTTAGACAGAACTGATACTGTGTGAAGGACTGAAACACTGCTTAGCAGAAACTAGCCGTTCTTCCATATAATTTATCATGTTGTTCTTTTCTATTGAGGATCCAGCCTGTTCAAGGATTTCAGGACTTTTTGCTATGCTTACACACACTTGTAGCATGTGGAGACATGACCACAGGACTGCTTCCCAGCCCTTGGCAGAGAAGAGCTGTGGAAGCACCACCTCTGGGAGATACTTCTTGCTTTTCACATGATCACAGTTTGGCAAAAAAACCCTCACCTCTCTAAGATCCTCAAACTTGTCTTGGATTACAGGGGCCCCACCGAGCTTGTCTGCACCACTGATGATTGAGATTCATTACTTCTCTGGGAAGCCATATTCATCATTTCTCTCAGAATCACCTGAGTCTACTTTAAACACAGGCAGGACAATAAAAACAAGTTTCATTCTAATAAGGCAAAGAGATACATTCTTGATTACAAAACAGAAAACACATCTACAAAAGAGAAACATCAAGAAAATGCAGATGACAGACCTGACATTCAGAGTACTTTTGTTTCCCAGCTTTTATTCAGTTTGTCAGTTGTAGGTGTGGCAGGATGTTTCAAACCTAGCGTCATTTTCAGCTCTTTTTACCTATCATTTGTTCCCTTTTTCTACTTCCCTGCCTGTTAAATAAAGAGCCTCTTTTGGCTAAATCTTATACAAAACACAAATCATCTTATACAAACCAATTAAAATTAAAACAACCTTCTCTCCCCAAAACCTGCCCTGTTATTTGTGGCATCAGCACAATTTCACATGAACATGAGTGAACACACACTTTTCTCCTCTTAACACTCCACGTTTTTAGGGGAGTGATCTACTAGTAGCTAGAAAAATGAGTTCACAATATTGGTACATCTCTAGAGACATATGAACAAAATTTTCTGGGAGTATGACTAAAGGTGAACCTTTTGGGGGAGAATATGCTACAGACCACCAACTATATGCCAGTGTTATGCCTTTCAGTTTCTATTCACTATTGCAAAATGAAAAAGTTCACTTTATATGCAGTGCACGGCTATCACTAAATAACAAACATTCTTTGGAAGAGGTAGCTTTAAACTACATTCCCACTGTCCTTCAAAGTACCTCTAAGCAGCACTTGTAGAAATCACAAAACAGAACTGCCGCGATCATATGTGAGAAAGTACATGAAAAACAAGCCTCTAAACATTCTAGTTCACAGATATGTGAAGCCAGCTGCAAATTAATTATATGAATGACATTTGTCTGATGATGAAACAAAGCTATATTAGTTACAGCTCTTCTGGATGATACTGTTTGCTTTGCTGAACCATCACTGTTCCTTTGTGTTGCTTTACATTTTTATCACCACAATCAGGGCGCTGAGTCCTTCTCTGAAAGGGAATCTGGGCTAACGTTGCTTTGAGTCAGTAGCTGATACCTCAAAGAGAGGCAAGGAGTCCTCAACAAAAGCACTTGTTCATTTGTGCAAGTCTCATATGAAGGTAAAATTTAACACAGAATAAAAGCTACGGACATGCTGGGCTCATATGAAGAGCTGCTTGAACGGAAAATGGAATTCCCTCCATCTGCGTTTGTTCTCCTTTTACATTCCCCTTCTCTGCCTACACCAGGCAGTGGCTTTGAAGGTAGGCACAGCTGCACATAAAGGCAAACGATAAGCCACTACCAACAAATGGTAGGAAAGTAAAGCTGAGTTCAGAAAAGAAGGGGAAACACTACAGAAACGGGATTTTATAAACTCTGTTCATTCAAAAATATCATCTAACCGCAGCTATGGTCAAACACAGACTGTGGAACCCATGCTGAGACAGCTGATTACAAAAAGCCTTCCCTACACGATGACTGATCAGCCCAATTCTTACAAGAGCCTGTGGGAATTCAAGATGGCACAAAAAGGGAAAAGATCACATCTCTCTTTGTTCACCGTACCACGCGTTTGGCCTATACTGTCAAATCAAGATTTTTTCCACCCTGCTGTTGCATCTGCAAATGTTTCCTTATAGAAGCACTAAATCTATTTTTTCAAGATTACCAACCTATTTGTCTCGATAATATTTAGTGGTGGTGAATTCTGCGCATTGATTATATGCTTCATCAAAAGGTTATTGTTCCTTGTTGACTGCTTGGAATCTGGTGCTTTTCAGTTGCACTGAGTGGCCCTTTTTTAACTCAAATTATGTATCAGGCAAATAGGAGCTGCCTTTCAAGAGGCTGATTGGGAAGGAAGGTGCAGGAGGAGTTATTTGGTTTGTATAAATCTCAAGAGAGCTTATGCTGTTCTTCTCCTTTCCAACCAGAATAATTTATCCTTAAATGGATCTCCTGCCCCAGACAGCTCCATGGTGTTAATCACTTGCATTTGCCCTGGGCCCTGGCTGAGTAAATGGACAAGGATGACCTTAGTTTCAGCCTGAACTAAGCTAATTTCATTTGCAGTGAGTTCAGTCCTATATTTTCCGCACAAACAGTAAGTGAAAGTCAGTCAATAAATATAATAAAAGCTTTAAGATTAACACTTGATAACATGAGAGGCACAAGACTGCAAAGAAACTTTGCTCCTGTAACTCTCCTGGGATCTTGCAACATCCTATTAGAATAACAGAGAGTGCTTTTTGAACAAGCATCTGAACATCAAGGGAATGCGATGATGTTTCAGCTCCATGTAGCTGTAGTATGTGCAAATAGAATTGCAGATTAAACAGGAAAAAAAACAACCCTATCTAACAAAGCAGTTATTCTGCTGAGGCCTTTAGGTGACATTTTAAGCCACCAGTGACCATGGAGTATCCAAAGGAAATAAAAGATAAAAAACTTATAACAAGCTTGTTGTTCCATTGAAGGGTTCTGACGATATCATCAAGCTCCGCTGGCAACAAAAAGAACTAACAAAGTGAAAGATAAGACTGATGTACCTGCACAACAAGCCTGTTATTCCTTTGAGAGATTTCTGGTGATACTATAAACCAGGAAAGCTGAATGAGGGTGGTTTGCAGTTTCAACAGAATCCCACGTTATGTCAATGCAGTTCTTCCACCTGACTACATTTTTAATACAGAGGTATCTGGAATAATTAAACAATTTTTTAAGTGGGTTTTTTTTCTGTTTCTTTGTTTAAAAAGTGCAATGGAGACCTTATTTTGTAAGTTGCCTATTACGTTTCTAAATTAGAAACTGAAAGCTGAGTAAACTGTGTGCAAGTGTGAAGAACAATTAAGCAGCGCAGTTGAGCAAGCAGTTTTAGTAAAAAACCTGGCTTCTGCTCCACTATCCCATTGGTGTGGGCCTCAAAGGTTTAAGATGAAACACGGCTATGGTAAGGCAGTTCCCAAAGAGAGGGGAAAAAACCTGGAATTACCTCGCTGCCAATGAAGACTAACAAAGGCTGTCTCGATCTGTTGGATGAAACTGGAACCCAACCGGTATCTGAAATGGATGCTAACAGCAGGGAGGGGAGAGAAACCCAGACCAAGAAAGTGCAGAACAGAAGATTTCCTTCAGGAATGAGCAGCAGAGGAGAAAGAATAGAGGAAATCTAGTTCCCAGTGAAGATGTGAATTATTACTGCTGACAGCCGAATGTGGAAGCGTCGCAGCAACAGGGAGCCGAGCAACAGGGACTGAAAGCAGTGATCAGACTGCTCAGTTTTTATTTTTCTAAAGGTTTTTGTATTATATCCAATCAGGCATCCATCACAACTTTATTAAACCATGAAACAGATGTCAGATCAATGGCTGTATTGGAAACATTTTGAATGACAGGCTGATGATGGAACAATTCCAGCCTCCATACATTATTAAACATATACTAATGCTGGTCTTTCAACGCTACCCTTACAGACTCGCTCAATCTATTCTCCCTCTACGGTACCTTTTTTAATAGCAGACCTAATAGTAGATGACTATTACATAGGAAAAACAAGACATACTGTAATACATAGTAATAAAGTAGTAAACAACAGAAAAAATTCAAGGTTAAAACCGATTGTCTGCCTTCACATTATGCCTCCTGGCATTAAGCTTTCATTTTAATACAACTGTAGGAGCTGAGGCTGGGTTGTCAGCCTTAATCAGAATATTCAGACTTAACCGCCTTTTTGTTGCTGTAATCTTGACATAATTGAAGAATAGGTTTTCTTTACATATTTGCACACAGCCAGCATACCCGTGTAAATGCCTTCTGCTCTTTTTGAGAGAAGAGGTATGTACGAAGAAACACAGATAAATATGGCAGATTCTCTGCTTAACTCCAGATTTTAGGCAGACTGGGGAGGCGATCATAGCAGCACATTCGCCTCTGAATTCACCAGTAATGTAAACTGTATTTTCACCAGCAGAAATCAATTTGATTTTCATAAAGACAGAAAGAAATTATGCTCTTGGTGGATGAAGCACAAAGCACAGTAACTGGGAGATGCAAATGCCGTACAAAATTCCCTCACAGCACAGGAACGTAAGGTTGAGTTGCCACAAACTGCAGACCATTACCTCCTCTCTGCCCCCAGTGCCCTACACCACCCTTTGGCCCGGAATATTTGCTCCAGCTGTGTGTTTTCATGAGATGGGCAGTGAAATCAAGTAAAGATGGATTTGTAGCTTTTCACTTGGCCTGGCATCTTGATAGCCTTAGTGCATCCTCCTGATTAAGGGCTGCTTAGTATAGCAGAGACGTCTGATTTTATACAGACAATTCAATAATGGATAAGAAATAAGAATGTTAGAAAAGATAATAAAATTAAATACATGTTCTTTGGGGCTTTGGAGAGAAAGAAAGCTTCTTGTTCTTACTGATGGCAAATGGTTTCCTAAACAAAATTCTTTGTGCTTTTTGGGGCCAGTAACCAAAGGCTTCCCAGCACAAAGGGAAGGCAGCTGGCTCTGAGTGGGGCTGTAGGAAAACTGCTCTGTTTTGGCTGCTGAGCTGGATGCTCCCAGCTGGAAGTGAGCAGCCCTGCAGCATTTAGCCAGAAATGCCCCCCTGGGCGGGTGACTAAACAATCAAGCGCAGGCAGGGATGGAGGCAGCTGCCCCTCAGATTCTCATGGGTTTTAACGTGTGCTTCAGGGCTGAGAGATCAAAGCTCAAATCTAAATTTTGGTGTTGAGGCAGGAATTGGCAGAGGCTGCTCTTACCCAGGTAATCACCTCACCAAAGGGCTAAAGAGTGCTCTTCTGTGAAGGGTCTCTCCTCTGCAATGGCTCCAGCCTGAGCCTGCACGGAGTATTTTAATCTTTCAGAGAGCATCAAAAGGCAGAGTAATTCCCACAAGATATGAGGCATTCATAGGCCCCTGTACTATTTCTCTAGCTTACTCACTAGAGAATAGATTTTCTGTTGTAGCAATGTCTTAGAAACCCAGCATTCATCCCAAATCAGGCAAGTCTGGAAGAGAGTTTGAAGTCAACTCTTACCTAAGTGACCACAGAGGTCTGTTGTGGCTGAAAAATATATTACATTACTTCACAAAATGGTCAGTCTAAGGAAGTGAACATACAAAAAACTTTCAATTAAAACTGCTTTGCATACTGCAAGCTTTTACATTAAATTGTGACAAGAGTTGCAGCCAACGCTGAGCAGAATTGTTTGTGACTTTGTGGCTTCTTTGCTTAAAAAAATCTGGCTGGTTTCTTGAAAGATAGCTGGTGGCTCATTGTGGCACCCTGTTGCACAGTTTTAAGGATAAAATTAAAAAATATGTTCGTAAAAAAAAAAGTGTAGTTTATGTCTTATATCTCCCATAAAACTTAGTCCTCCTGAGGTACTCACAGTAGCATGGTTTGGATTTGGCTCAATTCGTCATGGCTTTATGCTCTCAGTGCTCCTCTCTCTGGACTGAAATTCAGACTTCAGACTAAAGGAAGTAAAAATATCTCTAAATAAATCATATCTCTAAATGGGTTGGCCATTTTCCCCACATTCTGTTACATTTTCTGTAACAGAACATGTTAGGAAGATTCAATTTCGAGTCAGGATGGATACATCGAACAAAACTGCTACTGGCAGCCTAAATCCTGAAGTTCTCTCTTTAATTCATGACAGGAGGAATTCCCGATGACCTCCGTGATTATCCTGCTTGCCTGAGGACTTTAACTGACTATGGTGCTGATGGTGTTTTTACCAAAGAGAAATCCAGAATGTGATAAAACAGGGTGTCATTTGAGATTTATGAAAAGCCTATGGATATTGTAACACCCATCAATCATTTAGTCTTTCTTGCTTTTTAAGTTTTCTGCAAATGAGTTAGGAGTTTTAAAGATAGTAAACATAAACCTATACAGTATACCGCTGAATGTATTTCAAGAAGTTATCAGGGAATGCTGTGACCTTGAAAGATAAGACTGAGTAAAGAGCTAGAAAAAGGAAGGAAAGATTTTCTTTCAGTTGCAGTAAAATAAATTCAGGATCTTATTATCATCTGGCTAGATCACCTACTGCTTTTCAGAGTCCTTCCTCTGCCCCCCCAGATGGATTTGTTACAATGAACCTTGTAATAGTGGTCTCAAGTCAGAAGAGAACATTACCTGGGAATTTTCTAGTTTGCATTACGATTTTGAGAAAACAAGCACAGACGACAATGTCTGTAAGAGTAATGGAAATGAAAATGACAGACAGAAGGAAAAATTCATAGGAGCTGCCCATCAGCACAGCTAGCATTCATTTTCAATTTCCTTGTCTTAATTTTTAAACAGAATTCTGAATTACAGTAATTCCACAAGTAGAAATTCTCACTAGTCCTAGTATTTCCTTCAATTTCATGTCTTCAGAAGGGAAAAATGCTGATATTAACTTTGAGATATAATTCCTACTTCTTTTGATTGTTGAATGAAACATTTTACATAGCAGGAATAAACAAAAAACCGTCATATTTACCTTTCATCAGAAATAAATACAGAAGTCTCAGACCTCAACAGATTTTTTTTAAAGAAGGGGGAAAAGACACTGGAGTTAAGAATTAAATTCAACAGATAAGAAAAAAGGAGAGGAAGAGGATCAGGAAGAGGAAGAGAAGACCCAATAAGTGCGTTAAATAACTTTGTACAGATGTAACTTTATTCAGTACCTTATTTAAATAAAAGAAAAAACAAACAAGTTGGAAAACTGTGTTCCTATAGATTAGTATCAAGTACCAGAGTGGTGAAATAGACAAAAATGTTGTAAATGCATAACAGATCTTTCAGATAATTATTACCTAAAAAGCACGTGTGCCAAGACATAAAATTGTAAGGTTTATGCCTGCATTTTCATAAAAATGTTCATATACATGCAGTGTCCACATACTCACATATCAAACCACCACACATTGTGTGTAGGCTGTTGTATCTTAGGAACTTTTCAGAGAGTTTTAGTAATTTTCATTACGAGTATATTTTGCCTTTCTCTGACTCTGGGGGAGTTAACTGAGACCGATTTACACAGCTTAGAGAGAAAGTAATCGTTGAACTATGCATGTTTAAATATAATACACTGGAAACACAGCTGACCTTGACCCAAGACAACATCTGTGAGCCTGGAGCAAACTATGTATGGCTGGCTGCAGTAGTTTAGAAGCAAGTAATGGATTCCACCATAACGCCAGAACTCCCATTTTCCAGTGGTATAAAACTTTCTAGATTGACAAGCAAACAATTTCTGATTAAAAATCAAACCGAGAGAGGAGTACTTCCATATCTGCCTGGGAATTAGTAGAGAGATTTCCTGCTAAGTACATGACCTACTGTTTTACTATCCATACTACTTTGTAATTTCTGTTCTATAATACGTAATGCTGACTGTATGATGGTTTTAGAAACATATCTGTACATACATGTTCGTGTGACATAGCGATATGAGGATATTGTTTGTGTAGTACATCATGTTAGGGTCATGATGAAAGACACTACGATACGTGTGCCCAGACAGGGCCAGACACCTCTGGACACAGAGAAAAAGCAAAGTAAACCACGGCAATATTAAACTGAAAAAAGTTGAAGCGCTGAAAAACCAAAGTAATAAATTACTTTGAGAAACTCAGTAAGCAATAAATGTTTTGCAATATAGAAAGTAAGCAGCATAATCTATGATCTTACCGTTCCTGTTGTGCCCAAGGAAAGGTGGTTCATCTGTTGGGTCAGAGGGCCCATCATGCTTGCTGGCTGCATTGACATCGTATGGTCCATTGTTGGTGTTATCACAGCACCCTAGAAACACACATTATTTACACTTCAACATTTCACTAAAAAAAAACATTAAAAAAAGCAGCATTCTCTAAATGAGTGAACCTGGCTGAAAACTTGACATGAATCTTAAAAGAGACTAATATATCTGTCAGAGGAAATATGTTTTGTTCCTATTGACAACCAAGCTCCACACACACATTATTTGTACTACTAATGAGGCCATTTTATGTCAGTTCCAATTAAGCATTATTTTTTACTTCATTGCTTCTGACAAACAAATGCATATGTTCTTTCTAAGATGAATGCTACTGTACATTGCAAAATGCCTGTCATTTCTATTTTTCTGTATCCTATACAGAATGATCTTACAGACAGAACACATATGTTCCCAATTTTCTCTGACTTCTAAAACCTTCAGACTCTGAGATCTTCAACCTATTACCATAATTATCCTGGATTTTTCCAGTCTCAATTAAGAACCCTTACTCATGACATTTTATAGCTGATTAAGTAAAACTAGCTATTGACAGCGAGTTTGGTAGTGACACCCATTTAAAACACATACACAGCGCTTAAAAGCATTTTTCTTCTCTGCATGAAAAACAAAGACATTAATAACAAACAGCATATGAACTAAAGCAAGAAGAAGACTTCGAACAGAAATGGAACAAAAGACATGCCAGAGGAGCTTTGGAGAAAGCTCCTTTGCCATTCACATTCCTTGGTTTTTCCTCTCCCACTCCCCAAGGTCCCATGTTGGTAACCTCATGCCTTAGTGAAGTGTTGATTCTCTTCAGTTCTATGGTATAAAACGCTATTTCCTGGGTTGGTTAGAGAAAGTCAGTCAGAAACAGAGTGGTCTGCTCTTTTTCTTGCAGACAGTGAATTACAAAGGTATTTCCAGCTATTTCTTCATATTAAATAATAGCTCTACTTTGTGCATATGTATGCTTGTGTGCATAAATTATAAATTTGAACAATCAATCACAACATCTGCTACAAAGCATGGAAAATGTGGATGAATCATTTGTTTAAAAAAAAATGGAAAACTGACTTTTTTCAATTGAGATTACTGACAACATCCACCCATAAACAGGAATTTAAAATAAACTAGTTCCAAAACCCACACCACAGCCTGTTCTTCAGTGTCTGTCTCACATTTATGTAGCGCTATATGACTGCATTGCCAAGGATGTGCCTAGAATCAACAGATTTCAAATTTTCAGATGCAAATAAAAAATAAACAAAAATAAAAAAAGCTGGGGAAGTACCAATTCAATTTTTTCTCACCTTCCAGCATATTTTGTCTATGCACATCCTATCTGAGAGGCACAGATTCTGCAGTCTCTGCAAATTCATTACTTGCATGCAATGGTAAAGAGGAGATAGGTTCAGCTTGGTCACTCCTTTTTGTAATACCCTCAGCATACGAATAACATACAAACTCCTTTTATGTCACACTGTGGATTATGCTTGTTGCACTGACAACAGTCCCTAGAGACATTTGGCAAATTACAGAAACTAGCCTCCACAGACTCAGACTGTCGTGATCCCAAATAAATGCTTATAAAATGAGCCGATCAGTTTGCAAGTATCAAACCTGCAAAACTTGCAAACACTTTTGCTTCTTTCTTGGCTATGTTAATTTTCACTGGTTTAATTAGATTTACACATTGATTAACTCATTCTAATGACCTGCCACAGTGCTAACCTTCTTCTTGTTGTTAAGGGTCCTTACAAATCAAGATAGTCACAAGCTTTCACCACAAAATTTCTTTCAGCATAGTAGACTTAATATCCTATTCAAAAAGCCCTTCTTTCTTCCTTACATGACATTCTTCTCTTTCATGCTGGCTCCTCTCTTTTAGCTAAAAAAAAATAAAATAAAATAATCTACTCTATTGCTGAAAGAGTCTGAAAGCAAATCTTGGGGGCTTATACTCATTCAGCCTATTTGGCATCCCTGCATAGCAGATTCAGTGCAGGAGTCTGAAGCAGCACCATGCCCAAGGACAGTTAGGTTCTTGCTGTATGTTCAAAATCAGTGGCCTGGGATACCATGCAGCCAGACAAGGTCTTGGGGTTTGGACATTCACATAACCTTTTTTGTTATGGTAAGGAATCATAAACTTTATGCTCAGAATGATCCACACCACAAAACAGCATTTTTACTGTACCAAACCCTAAAATGCTCAAAATAAATTTGTCAACTGATGAACAGTTCTCAGTTTCCTCTGCAAGCAGCCTTCTCCTTTGGCTTAGAGATGGAGAATTGCCTCAGGACCTTCTGTGACAGACAGGTGAGCTCCCACTTGTGATATGTGACGGGGTAAGCAGAAAGTCACACCCACACTGCAGCTTCGTGCAGCCCCATGCTGCCAGCAGTAGTGGCTGCAATTAATTTAGGATGTCCCAAAGCCTTAACATACCAAGCTTTCTTTGCAAAGATGTTTACTGCAAAGGTACAGTTGGAGGAACTTGCTGTGACTACAGATGTGACAGACTGATAGCTATTCCTGTGTATAAATTCAGGAACCTGGAAATGAAGAAGGGGCAGGGGTGAAGGAAATCTTATGATTTAGTGTAGCAAACACAAGTGCCAGCCACAGAGTGGAAAATCTGATAGCAAATGTCTTTCAGTAAATAAGTAAGCAAGACAGGTTTTGCAAATAAACTATTAAAAAAACCCATGGAGAGGAGAGAAAATATATTAAGGACAAAAAACCTGCTCAGAGACAGTAAATGTTATTTTTAAATAGAAAATACATATATTCTAGTACCTAAACATATCCTGTTTAATACATTAGGAAAAGAATTTAGGAAAATGAATCAAGTATTTGCAGCTTTCCTAAGGCAGCTTAATGTGTTTGAAGGTGACAGTTACCTAGAGCAGCGAATTACATGCATTTGCCAGACCATTAATTCACCAGTTTTCAGAATCCTCTTGTGATCACGTAGGGAAAAAATTATACCTAATTAAGGAAATATCGTCTGGTTGTTAGGGCAACACCCAGTCTCCAGACCATAATGCATTTCATAATACATGCTGTCAAGTTCATTCATATTCAACTTATTTAGCTGTAGAAGACAACAATGTCTTGCATCAGATGTTGCCATCA
Organism: Falco naumanni; assembly: GCF_017639655.2. Taxonomy (NCBI): domain Eukaryota; kingdom Metazoa; phylum Chordata; class Aves; order Falconiformes; family Falconidae; genus Falco; species Falco naumanni. The sequence goes on from NC_054057.1 coordinate 4,481,879, forward strand.
TATTACAAGTAATTTGATTCTTTTCAGCCTCTAATAGGTAGTTGCTGATAAACATCCACTTGGCGACTGACAAAGGCTACAGCAAACATATTTTTCACCTTCATCTGTTTGGATGTCTGATTTTACTGAATTTGTAAACTGTACAGAGAGACATCTTAGCATGGCATAATGCTACTGAAGGCCCAGCTTAGCTGAAAGAAACTGTAGAAGAAATTATGATGAGGTTTTTGCCACTGTCTTTGCCAAAACAAGTAGTTGGCTTGCCAATTATTTAGGTCTGCCCTGTTGCCTCAGTATGATTAATTTTTATAGAATTCCTGCAAGAAACTGGTTACTATAATGACTTTCAAATTTGGCAAGATATTCTTGGCATATGACTTGTCATACAACTCTGTTGACGCTATAGTGGCTTTAAAAGAAATTAAAATTAACAGGGCAAAAGGTAAGGAATCAATGATTCAGAAGCAAATGCACAATTTTTGCAACACTGCAATAAACCCAAGATAAATCCATTGACAAATAGACTTTAATTCCTCTTCACTTTATTTGAAAGACCTTGCTGTTTTATAATGCTCTAAGCTGTATGGACAGAACTTTCATATAAGAAAGTGAATATATTTATTTCAGACTATTTTCTAGTCTACCACTTGCAAAGAAAGAATCCTCACTTGATCAGCTACAATCACTGTGCACTCCCTGTATGGCAACAAACTGAAATCACAGGAAGGACACTAAATACAGCCTATTTATTATATTAAGTAAACTATCTTTAAGTACTTGCCAATACCAACAGGCATCAGCAGGAATAAAGTTTACGTTGGTGCAATGACATATGCCACCTTACGTGCCCTGAAGGGTGGGAAAGTGACATCAGAAATAAAAAGTGTATTAGGGGGATTTAGGAACAGAGAGTTCACTAGTTGAGAGATGCACTTGGGGGCCAGTGAGAGGAAGGTTTAGTTAGTCCCAGCTTTCTCGAATAATGAACTGTATTAAAGGCTTCTGCTTTTATTCCAGTGTTCTAATACTGATATTGGACTTAAGGCACAAATACCAGCTGAATAAATAGTTTTTAAAGCTTACAGTAAGCATCTGCTCATTTTACAGTTTACTTTTTCTTTATTTAGGGAATTTCAACAAGTTAAGCATACTTACACATTCTACTCTAAATACTGGTCAATGTAAAACCAATGAACATTACAGCAACAAAGTTACTTTTCAAATTTCTTTATAGACACATTGTGCAGTCATAAGCACCAGGTCATTCCATCTGAAAAGTTATTACCGTACTACCAGGTGAATGTCTTTGAGAACATGTTGTTTCTTGAGGTTTTATGAAACTAAGTGAAAAGATGACTTCCCTTACACTTACCAGAGAGACGTGTCTATCAAAAACTAATATGAAAAAAACCAAGACGCACACTTTTTTTTGCAGATAAATGTACTCTCTCTGCATACTGAATAAATGATGGCCATACTTCTATTGATTTACTGTTCTGTCTAGACTGATTTGTCTCACCCCCTTCTGCTGCCTCTTACCGGCAGCAGAGAAAATAGGGTCCCCTTGTCGGAGTAGCGTGCCTGGTGAAGTACTCTGAACTGGCTGTACAGTGGCCAAACTTTCATGACTATAGTAGAAAGATTAAAGGTAGCTGTGAAATCCTCTCCGCCCTCTGTCATCAGCTCTGCTGCGAATACTTGTTGCTATACCATAAAAACTGATTACATTTCAAAACCAAGAAAACTTATTTTCCTTTTCTCAGCAAAATGTTACCAATTGTCTTGGCATTTACTAGCTAATCAGAGATTAAATAATGATTTGAGTATGGTGAAGAAGATCAGCAAAAATCACTAATAACGTATATTCTACAAATCTTGGGATTTGGTTTCATTTCACTACATTGTTGAATTTAAAAGCTTGCTAAAAATGGGGTAAAGTGAGCAGGAAGCCCAAACCCTGCACTAAATTAAGCAGGTTTAATTTGGGAGTGGGAAAACCATGATACAGACCATCACCATGGCAAGTACTAAACGACAACTTTGTATTGTAGTATTTCTAATCTTGGGCATAAATTCAAATTCTTATCTGACATCACCTTCATATCTTAGTTGAATCTCCTTGGAGCAATGGACACATTTGCTTTCCCCTTCTCTGTTTCCCCCCCACCCCCTGTTACGTTTGCAAACTTCTTTCCTCAGCTGAAAGTATGTAGTGTAGGTCCAAGAGAGTAACTACCCAAAAGCAACTGCTCTTAAAGGATTAAGAATCCAAATATAGCGTGGCAAATAAAGAACAAAGGTGACCCTTGTGTATACAGCACCTTTCCTACAACAGCCAAGGGTTTTGATAATTTCTTTCCCCACTTCTTGACTTTATGTCCTGTCTCCTAGTTTGAAATACAGCGTTCGATAACATACAGATACTAGCCTACAAATATAAATACAGATTAAAAAGATACAGAAATGGGAACATCAAGAGATAAAGAAAATGCAGTTGATGTAATAGAAAGGGTTTTATGTCAGTAACTGTGTGCACAAATAGAGCAACATCTGAAACTATATTGGTACAGGTTAATAAATGTATTACATCAGGGAGTACCACTGTGATATTATGTCAGTAGTTTATGCTCCTACTAGAGCTGAAAAAAGTTTCATAGCATACAGCTGCCTGTTAATCTAAAATTACTGAAAAAAACCCAGAAAGAGATAGCATTTCTGTTGTAAACAAAAAGTTGCCTGTGTCAGTCAGTGCCTAAAGTGTCCTCCGTATGGTGACTTAAATCTCTGCGCCCAAAATAAGAGCTCAAGAGAAAGGCCACTGAACAACAGGACAGTATTTATGAAGGGACGATATACCTGAACTGCTACAGGGACTCTGAAGCACAGTCTGAGAGTCCTGCACTTATCCCTGTCCTTGCTGTCTGCACATGCAGGCTGGACCACAAGCCCATGTGCTCTCTCTAGGCTGGCTGCGGAAGAAACAGTAGTTTTCATACCTTTCTCAAACTTGCCCCAGGAATAAAATAAAATTACTGGTATTATGTGCCTGAATAAATGGGAGTAGTTTTGCTGGGGCCTGCTAATAGGAAGGAGCCCACAACAGTTAGGGAACAACCTGCCGCAGTGGGCCATTCATTCCCAGCAAGTGCTGGAGCAGGCAGAGAGGCCATGGACAGCTCTTGCTCCCTCTTCTGACATATTCTAAGGGAGAACAAGAAATCGTATTTCTTTCGTTTTCTTCCTACCTTTCAGTTTATAAGTGCACTTGGCTGCACGGCGGCTTTATGTATCCAATCCAACTAAAAGTGCTTTTGCTCTGTCAAGAACAGCCATCACTAACAAAAGCAGCCTCACAACGCTTGCACAAGGCTTAGCATCCTCAGAAGACAAAGAGGAAACACAGAGGTGGTGATTTGCCCAGGACTACTGGAATATACAGAAGAAATCTCCTGCTCTTCTCACTTTCAGATTTCACAAAAAATATCCAAAGGTCTTTTCATTCCATGTCAAAATAAGCACAGATTTCAAAAACTTGACACTTGGTGAACTGCACAGAACTCCTGACCTATAACTAATTAGTATGTGATGTGTGCTGAAGTGTCATGCTTGGCAATTCCATTCTGTTTATGTTCTTATACATATTTTCTGATGTGGACTAATTCCTTCACCCACTGTCTCCCAGTGGCAGACGTGCCATCCTAATAAACAGGAATCAGGAGTCTCTTTCCTGTGGACTAGTTTTTCTTAGCATTGGAATGGAGTTTCATCTACTAAAGCTAATTCCAAATAATATTTCCTCATCAAACAGTTCTGCTGTCTTCCCTCCCTTCATGTCTATAACCAGGCGTGAAAATTGACTTGATGGCATATCCTAGTTCTAACAAGATGCAAAATGGAAATTATTAAACAGCACAACGAAAATATGAATCACTACTAGTGTTTAGCCTAAATTTTTACTTCCTTGCCTTACTGGGTTCAAATGAAACTTTCAAAAGGGATGCCCAATTTGCATCCTCAACAGTCTGATCTTACATATATATATACACACTTATAATTGCATATGGGAAGAGAAACGATATTGCCATTTCTATTACACCCACTCAGGCCAGACTGTTTTTTCAACATGTGGGTAATTTTTTTCATGTTTGAAACTGTCAGTCCGGGATTTATTATGACAAAAGTAACTAAAAGCAAAGGTTTTTAAACTCCTTACTTATGAGGAACATTTAATAAATGATGACTAAGTGCTTCCGTTATTGGCTGAAAACACTTACTTTATTCAGGAAAACAGGCTCAAAATACAAGAGAAGTGCCTAACAGCAAGGTTTGTCTCCAGAGCTTGTGCTTGGATGTAGAGGAGCAGAGCAGGTTGATGGCACGACAGCACATATGGTGTGTTTAACGTGGTAGGACCTTGGCTCTCCCTGGGTCTCAAGCCTTCCAGACAAGGTGAGGCAGCCCTGCCTGTCTATGTGTCCCCATGAAGTCATGACAACAGACATTTGATCAGACCAAATGTCTGAGACATGGCGCAGTTGGTCTCTGCTTTTTGGGCGAGATTTAGTACATAGGTCATTTGCCAGGCACATGGAGTGGGTAACTGGGTTTGAGGAGGAAATGTCTGTGACATTTCTTCTACATGCACTTCTAGCCTCAACACCACAGTGACAGGACAGCAGCTGTGATCTGCAACAGATGTGCTGTGTTTCATTTCCTGCCCAAAATCAGGAGGGACTCGCGCTGGGTGAGCTGCAGTGTAGCGGCTGTGCTGGAAGAAAAGATTCACTCATTAGAAGAACAAACACTGACACTGGGAGACATCAGAAACGCTGAGGAACTGGCTACCAAGAAGAAAAAAGAAAAAATCAACAGAAAAGCTGGCAGGTGATATAACCCTATGTATCCACCAGAGGTAAGATGACAAAATGACACCCTACAGAACCACAGCCAGTGGAAAATACTGTGGCTGAGCATGGTGTTAACTCCACAACACTAGAAAGACCTAACCACAACCAGACTTAGATGGCAATACCTGAAATATCATCAGCTTTCAGAAAAATGAGGTGGTATCACTGAATGAAGCACTAAGGAGACACACTGAGGCGCTAGGGTGGCAGAGAGCAGAGTGCTCCTCTGTGAGATCCCTAATCCCCGAGAGGGCAACGGGAAGAACGGTCAAGGGATGGGTAGAGATCAGGATGTCTCCCTGCAACTCCCAAGATCAGATAGGCTCTTGCAAGCCAGAATTTATTAGTGATAGTCAATACAAGTGAAAATGCTTCACGCAGCTGCTCATGGACTGCATGGCGGCCCTTGCAATGTCAAGCCAAAGGTAACTCTTGCCCATCAGAGCTAACTCCTAGGCTAGGCTCAAATCTGAGCTGCATCCTCAGGGGGCTGCCGTGCAATCCAGGTATCCAGCTGCGTGGGGTGGGGAGAGAGCCACTTTGAAATGCTGAGGCTCAGGTTGCTGCATCACTCTCGAATTCAGCTACAAACCCAACATCCATCCTCCGTGAGAGCACACTGCAGAGCACTGTCAGCTGCTGCTTATGTCTAAACTCCTTTTTGTGCAGCTCCTGCACAAATGAAGATAAAGGTATGGAGCGTGAGAAAATTATGTCCTTTCCCTCCTCACCCCATTTGACAGATTTAAAAGTTTTGGATGGCTGATGAGGGGCAGTAATATCCACACAGTCCTCTCAGGAATCCTTTTCTCCAGCAGAAGATGCTAGAAATGAAACCCTGAGTAGGTAAGGATGTGTTTCTAAAGAAATGTTTATGTTAGTAATAGTTTTTAGACTTGAAGTGGACAGACAGCGGAAATCCTGTACTAAACCACAGTTCACATTATGTATCAATTCAGTTCTAGATCACAGCAGTTCAGTCTGACCTTGAAATCTAGAAATGTGTCCTTATTAGAGAGGACAAATACAGAAATCTTTCTCTCTGTCATGTTCTGTTAGATTTGTAATCTGTTATGTTAAACAAAGTCTGTTCTCACACAGTAACGGAAAGAAAAATATTCCAGCCCTGCCTTTCCTCTCATTTTAAACCACAAGTTTTCACAGCCTAAATGCCCAGCCCCAGATCCCAAACTGCATTTCATTTTCTGGACTTGCAGCCCCTCAGGGGAGGGAGGCTATGGGTGAAAATCACTCTGTTCTGTACTGGGATTTGTCCTTTGACTGGTTAATGCTGGCTACCTGGCAGTGCCAGCTTTGTGACAGACCTCAAAACCAAGACTGAGGCACAGATTTCCGATAATGCCCTCCCACCGTATATTCTGTCATTAGAAGTAATGTGAGCCTATGCCTCACTTGTGCCTTTACAAACTTTTAACTGTTTTTTTTCTGATTCTAACCAGACCAATTGCTGCTTGGGTTTGACTCTGTACAAGCCAAATGCCACCAACATGGGGCTTTTGCTGCACTTGGACGACTCCACCATTCCCGGATGATGCCCTCAGTGACACCTGTGCAGTTCTGCATTGTTTTGAACAACTGATACTAAGGCACAATCTGGAGAAACTGCAGCTGCAAAAATGCCCTTACCTAAAAAATCTGTCCCTGGTGCACAAGACCACCAGAAGCCAGTAAAGCCACCAGCAGCAAGCACGCAGAGCATGTACTTCAAAGGTAACCACATTTAAATCAGTAAGGGTACACTGATGTAAATGAAATAAAATTCAAGCCCTCTGTTTTGTGTCAATAGTCAGAAAATAGAAGTTTATAGAGGGTGAACACATTTTATAACTATAAATATGATATTTTGGGTTCTTGTTTACCTTAAGGTACTTGCAGTGAAACCAGCCTGTGTATTACAAAAAATGCTTGACATTTATAAGCCTCCCTTCTACCAAAGACCTCTAAGTGCTTTACAAACCGTGTGATATACAGAGGACTCAGAAGCTGGTCTGTTATCAGTGTTCTGGTATGGGCCTGGATCTAAATCTGAAATTTCCCACGTCCACGAGCATTCAGACTAGGAGTACAGCCTGGGTAATCACCATTGCAGGCCTGAAGGGAACAGGTGGTTTCGATCACACACGGCAGCCCAAGTTAATCAAGAAAAGAAAACATTTTACCTCTTGATTCGTGCTGAGCAGATTTGAAGTACATCATAGAAAATGGCTAGCTGAAGTCTACTTTGCTCCACACTTTATCGTCTTTTAAAAGATGATGAAAATATTGAGGAAGAGCACTTTAAAATTGACCCTTGTGAGTAAAACTGCATTGTGAAAGTGGTCCGGCTAATCTAAAAAGTAGTCATGAAAAGTTCAAGGAGGTATAGTTTTTGGCTAATTATTAAGCTAAAAAGAAAAAAAAAAGTAAATAACCGATCCAGCAAGGATTACTTACTTTCTTTTTAATATATCTGTACTGATTAGCAATGACTAAATTGATAGATTTCCCCCTTTTTTTTCCAGATAAAGTCACTCTTGGGCTGAGATCTTCCTTATAAAGTTGCAGCCTGGAGCACATTTTTACAGCTGAGTTATTATCCTTAAAATATGAGTTCATACTGGAAATGCTGGCAGCCCTCTTAACTATTGTATAGCAGTGAGCACAGCTGTAACGTGTTAAATATGTTGAAAGTACACGAGGGGAACCGAGTGGCTCAGAAGACTGGTAATAGAATAGGGAGTCTCAATGCTGGGTCACCAGGTTTGGTCATTGCTGGGACTGAAAGTCATTATCAAGCTACAGCTGTTCAGTTATGTCCAGGCATCAGCTACCCACAGAGAAACTCTACATCACAAAAATACATGACCTCAACTGGTGAAGTCCAACAGCCTTCCCAAAGATTGCAAAAGGTGGGGGGATGCATCCCCACAGCTGCATGCAGGTTAGCTCCAAAGGGAAGAGCCCTGATGGTGCAGAGGGGAGAGGCTTGCACGGTCCCTGCCCTGCATGCTGCCCGCTCTGTGCGGGCTGTTCATCACCAGCATATCACTACTGTCTTTCCAGGGCACTCTATTTTATCAGAAAGTTGTTAACCACCGAAGAATGATCCCAAAAGACTCCATTTTCCAAACCAGTGAATGGACCACATCCATCCCATCACGCTACCAGCTTCAGAGGCATTCTGGTGATACTGGTTAAATGAAGGTAGAAAGCAGGTGGCAAAGTACTTTTCCAGTTCTCCCGTTAAAGTAATGCCTAGAATGATCAAATACTTTATCATTACCTCTCTCTACATTGATGGCAACCTACTGCTATTGGCATCAAATTACAATCCGTTTCAACCTACCCCGAAACAGTAGTCAATTTTTACCTTTACACTTACCCAACAGAAGTCAGTTCTTCAAGCTGCAAGGCAGCTGAATAGGAAGTGCCTACCACCAAACAGTGCCGAGAAAATGTTCACACAATGCAAAGCAGCTCTGCTGCCAGAGAAGAATAAGCTGGTGACCCACTACCACCACATGTACCAGCATGAGTCCTTCAACCCAAACTGGATGATCAGCCTTCTGGGAAGCACAGATAGGGCAGCTGAGTCTACCAAGAGTTCAGGGAGACATCTTTCGTATGAAGGTAAGAAGATCTTTACGCTTTGAAGGAATAAATCTTAGCAAAAGCTAGAGAAAAAACAGGCCAGCTGGACAGTATACACATACTGCTGAGATGAACAGTAAATTATTTGGAAAAACCACTTTGAGGGAGAACATCCTGTGAATTCAGGTCACACTTGGCACATAATTGTGACCAAAGAATGAAAAAATTGGAGCTGTCAAAATGCAATGTTTCCACCATACTTCAAAATGACACATCATTTCAGAATTTGTCTAAATTTGAAGGGAAAAAAAGCTTAAAATTAGTTCAATAACCCAGAAATGAAAATGGAAAGATTATAGATACTTTGCCTTTGTTCTTCTTCCACCCACTCCACAAGTTCTCTCCTGGAGTGGAGCCAAAATAACATTTTCAGAACTTTTTCCATGTCACTACCCTGTCCCTCTGCACATTTTCACTTCAAGACAAGTTTTGGAGTTATTATTTGATTCTGCCCACAAAGCCAAATTTTATTATTCACAGAGTACTACATATGTAATAGTCTTGTCAGTCCTAGCCAGAGGCAAAGGGTAGCCTCAGAGGAAAAGGAAACAAGAAACATCTAAAGGAAGATAAATAGGATTGAGCTGATAGGCAAATGGATAGTACGCCCATCTTTTCTTGAGAGCTGTGTGGATAGAAAAAGAGCACTCTAATTGATTCCAGTCTGGGACTCGAGGGCTGGACTCTGCAACACTGCATGCTTGTGAATCTTCATTCCATGTGAACCCCCTTCCTCTAAAAACCAAACAAACCCTTGTTTTGCCTTTGATGTCAAAAGACACAACATAATTAACAGCAGATGTTCTGATAAACTCCAGTAGAGACCAACCTCTTGGCAGTCATATTTCTGTTCTGCAGTGGCTTTTCCAAGCACGAAGAAAATCCATTAGTGGGACTCAAAAGTACATGAAATGGTTTTCTGGTAGTATTTCCTGTGGTATTTTCTGGTACAGTTTCTACTATCGAGGAACTGCAGTATCATGAAAGACCCTGTTCGGTGGTGTTTCAGCCCTGTGTCACTGCAAATGATTATAATTGCAGGAAAGCAATGGAGAAATGCACGAGCTTGAAGCATAAAACCAGAACTAGACAAGGACAAATTTTTAGCAGAAGCTGTTTACAGTTTCAATGATTAAAACCTCCATAACCCCACAATCACAGTAACATACAGATCTTAGTTTAGTGAATTTGAAAAATTTGGCCTGAGATACTTACCCCACTAAAATCAATCAGAGTTTTTTCACCAATTTGAATGCTACCAGAATTCCACATTGGTTTAACCCTCAGAGACAGATGCGAAACTACATTACTGTGCAGGTATCCAATAGATTTTTATACCACAGACAGACTGTCATTAATTAATTAGCCCAAACAGAGAAAATTTTGTTCTTGTTTTCAGATTTCAGACTGTAATTCAGAGATTTTTTGTTTTTCAATGACCCAATTTTAAATTTTGTGTTGTTTTTATTTTCTGCAGTACTTGCCATACAGCCAGCCAGCTGCAGACTTGCTTAATCAAGAAACAAAACCTTATTTTACGGCAAGACAGTCATCTTGTCTAGAAGCTGAAGTAATTAATAAAGATAAAGACAACAAACCTCAGAACAGGAAGGCAGCAAGTCTAATAACAACTTCCAGGATGAAACCATGTAATAAATACTTGTTATGCACACTGAGAACAATCCTTAGGCTGAATTGTTGCCATAAATTATTCATATGGAAGTTTTGGACAGTAAACAAATTTATGAAGATAATGATCTCTTTGCAATTCATGAACAAAAGTAGGGGAGGGGTCAATCCCCAGAATAAATTGCAACGTATAAATCCACGAGCTGTAAGCATAAAGTCCTGATGCAGAGATTTGCTGCAGAAATTGTAAAATAATCCCTGTGCGTTTTCTCTTTCCAGAAAGACAGTTTTGAAGAGCAAATGCAGAGCCAAATAATTTAGCATATACTCATCCGCTGTTCTTGACCACAGCATTAATCACAAGTTAGGAATCAAAGCCCTCGGACTATAATGGGTGAATCAAATGAGAACCGTGCACAGCATTAGCCCTGGTCTGCTTAAAACTAACAGCAAGCAAGCGTGAAACCTTCGTCAATACAGACCGCAAGGGGCTGTTGCAAGTTTGGGGAACCTTGATGTACGTTTTTGTTTGATGTACCAAACTGCTTTTCCTCAATTGAGGATCCACACCGAGTGACTAGGCGGTTTAATAAGCTGAATGAATTTCACAATGGCGAAGTTTACTTCCAGTACATTTATTTAATGGTTGAGTCAACTGATGAAAGGGAAATAAAAATCTGATGAGGAGAAAAAAAATTAGTCTAGAATCTAGACTCCCCTAGGACAATTTCTTGTGCTTTGTATCCTCTGTACTGACAGACAACATATTTGCTTTCTAGCTAATTACCAACAAGACTAAAATTTTACATCTTTGATGTGTATGAGATCAAAGAATATTAGGAAATAAAAGTAAGATTAACATAATTGTCTTGTACAGCTATAATAAACTATGACTACATACACAATCAGGCACCCTGCTCATCAGGAAAGCATGAACTAGAATCAATTGAATTAAACAAGACTCTTGTTTAACTTTGCTTCCTCAGCAGCTTCTCACCTCTCCTGACACCCAGCACTGGATCACAGATGCAAAGCCAGGAAAGATGCCCTCTCCTAATGGCCCACCTGACACCCTGAGACCCACAGAAGGTCCAGTTTCAGCTGTGGAGCCTTTAAAAAAAAAAAGTAGCTGCCTTGTGCAGACACAGTAGGCCATCGGCAAGGGAATAACTAAAGGATCTCCAGGTCCAGTATCACATATCCCTACTACTTACTTCATCTAAGCGACTAACTTCTGTATCTTTCTTTCGCTGCTATTGTCTACCTTACACGCACACATAGACTGGGCACTAAACCTCTTTGGAAGCATGCCTCAGTAGTGAAGTCTTTTCCTGTTATGCATATAGGATACAGTTCACATTGTCAATTCTGTGTGCAGTTAGTATGCTCACTTTAGGGAACAAAAAAAAAAAGAAGAAAGGAACCACTTCTTTGGTAGATACCTGCATCTAATTCATCCTTATCATGGCTAAAATACTGCATTAGGAGTATTGTATTTTCTTTAAGCCGTCTACGAAAATACTGCCCTGTAACAACCAATAAACACATGGCTTTGACTGATTCATATTCAACCTTTATACACACAGCATATTTGTTTACTCCAGAAATATCTAGAATTCCTGCTTCCTCATCAGCTCAACTGTGAGACGAAAACCCAAAGGCAGCCAAAAGTAACTGCCTTGTAAGAGTGAAATGGGGTGGGAACATCGGAATCACTTCTGCTCATTAAGGTGATGCAAAAGGTCTACTTCTGGCTAGGAGCTGTGAGCTACTCCTCAGAGCAAAACAATTTTGAAGTTTTTATTTGTCATCAGGTGGCAGTGACAATGAAAAACACCTATTGCACTTCAAGACAGCTGGTAATAGAGCAGTGTGGGGGAACGACCGACAGAATAACAGTTACGTTACCAGTGCAGCTTCTAAGTTTTTACAGCTACTCAGCTGGAATTACACCATTGTATTAAAAGTGGTTTAGGGTATAAACAACATTTGGTACAGAAAGGCTCCTTCCCTCCCCGTTGCCAGGTCAGGAATCAGAGTAACGAAATTCGTGAAAAAAGGTCTTTTGCTTGATTTTAGGTATTTTTCCTGTGTAGTTTTGCTTTAGTTCACACAAGGGCAAGCCTGAAACTGTTTCCTTGCTGACAACCGCCTCATTCAGCACCCTTGCAAGCAACTCCCAACAAATCGCAGTCTTCAAAGGCACGTTGTTTTTGTTTGTTCTCATTGTAACAGATGTTTTGTATCATGTACTTCAACCAACTAATTCATCTGCAGAGGACCGCCTACTCTGGCTGGTGTGCATCCAGCTGTGGAAATAGCTCAAGTGTCATCTGTGGCCACTTTCATTCCATTCTTCTGATCTCACAGGATCTCAGTGACCGCATCCAAGCCCATAAAAAATAAACAGACCTGAGAACATCCTTTTAAAAAATTTCCAGCGGAGGAGTAATGCTACTCCAGGCAGGAAGCCTTTCTGGAAAGAATGTAACTGATGCTGAAGGAAGATTCACTCAGCTCTGGAAGTCTCCTCCAAAACATGCTGCTTTTACCATATGAACTACCCAGTCAATATTAAGAGGACTGGAGCAATGTCATGTGTGATTTTGATGGAGCTGAGAGCTTCTGACTAACTCAGTGTCATATCAATTAGCCCAAGCACCAGGCAATCAATCACCACTTCTCTGTACTGAGCTCCCATTAGAAGCTGCAACTACTGTGAGGCTAGTTCATTTCAACACACTGAGCACTTTTATATACTGTGGCCCTACTGTAATATATTTCTGAAGTAGAAACAAAATCAATCTGAATTGCTCTGGAGTGGAAGCATATCCCATTAATAGCTGTGCACCAAGATTAAAATGTATTAGTGGATAAAAAATAGTCTGCGTCTGTAAGAAGTCAATTACTGCTTTCTTAAAAGTGACCAAATAAAACTTCCAATACTAATAAAGAATAGACTTTCTGAAGATGCCTTTAAAATCAGCTGGGATCACTTCATCACAAGTCAAAACATGCCTGGGATGGTGCAACCATTCCTTGATTAGCTTCTTTAGAAGAAGGAGCAACAAGTTGCCTTCTGAATTTGTTGAGAAGTCGAGCATGGTTTCCCACAGGAAATAAGTAGTTCCTGATAAGATGCTGATCATACACTTCAATATCAGATCCACTGCATTTGCTAATTACTTTCAAACCACTTAGTCGAGTCACCCATTAAGAGGAAATGATTCAATTGCAGATCCACTGAACTGAGAAACTAGGTGACCAAAACTCCTTGTAGAGCTTGAATTATCCACCTGTATAAAAGGGCTCACAATATGTCAAACTAAGCAGTTAATTTCAGCTTCAAGAAGCAACAATGGCTGTATTTAATTAGATGGTTTGGCAGGATTTTTAATATTGTACATCACCAATTATTGGAATATTTCAGAAACATTTCAAAAGCCTTTGAAAACTTTCACAAAAATTAAAGTCTTATATCAATCATCAGAACTGATTCATCACTTTTAGGCAGTTGTATTCCAAGTCCCTTAACTGTGCAGAGAAAATATTAAAAGTTGATGGCAACTGTCCTATATTTTAGAGATGATGATTCATCTTTTCACTTCTGATCAGGCATATTTGCTATAAACTTGTAATTTGGGTACACCTATGGGTCAGCTGCTTCAAGGCCTAAAGCAGATGACTGCAGAAGCCTGAACAGCTCGCTGCAGCTCATGACATTTACTGTAGTTGCTAAGTTGGAGGTTCAACAGAATGGACTCGCTCAGAGAGAAGCTAACTTCACATTAGTGTGCACTGACTTCACAGCAATTAATTAAATGATGATATCTAGGGTAAAAATGGGTGCCTGACAGAATACTCTTTTGGGATTTTAAGTCTTTGTCCGCTACATATTCTAGCCTTCTGCTGATTCTGCTGTTGCTTGGTTTGGGCTTCCACTTTGAAGCATGTCATAATGATAGATAGCCTTCTCTGAAATAGAGAAAATACCTCTCAGAGGGAAACCACCACATTTGAGCAAAACTATTGTCCTTTAGCATATATAACATACAAAAGCAATACCTGTGATGCGCCTACAACTTACACTGGATATTGGAATTATTAACTTCAAAGAGTTCCATCACTTGTATTTATCCACAAGAATTTTACCAACACAAAAGAGTTAACATAACCTTTTCCTCTGTGAGAAGAATAAATATGGCATAATACCCGGTTACATATTGTCCCAGCTTGGCCAAGAAGATGAAAGGAAAGAGAAAGGCACAATCTCACACTTTACTTGACACAACGGTACTCACAGCGTGCTCCTACTTACTCCTTTACTTGTCTGTTGAACACAATGATGAACAGAGGCTCAGAGAGGATTCGAATACATTGCATATTGGGGAGGCAAGCAAATATCACAAACAGATTGTGGCTAACCACATTAGCCCACACTCTCAAAGCCATGACCTGTATCACATTGATTTTTATCTGGAAGACAGATTTGAATGGCATATAAAACTCGAGGAAGAATGACAAATTAACAGAGCTGAACATCCAAACTCTATGCGAGGAAGTTCTCATAGATTATGGTACTCAAAACTTCTCAAGTACTATTCCAAAATCTTTACATGAGCTCACCTGGCTTACAGCACAAACACTTCCAATCTTTTTTTTTTTTTTTTTTTTCTCTGAATGGTTGGCAGTTATATACATTCATCTATTTATATTATCCCTGTGGAAACATCTGTGGTTAGTACCCACTGAAGTACAAAGCCCAGAATATCAAAGATGTGCACATCATCTGCGTGTTCCCAGCAAAAGGTTTCTCAGTGTTACAGCCAAAGCTGAACTTTGTCACCCAAGGAAGGACAAATGGTCTGGTTTTGGTACCTTGGAAAGTGAAAGCAAAACAAAGGAAAGAGCAAAACTGGTATGGAGGTCCTGGGAGCTACTCCAGGAAAGTCACACCTGCTTTTACCGTGAACACGGGCATGGACTGAAGGCAAGTTTGCTGTTGTGAGCCTAAATCTGAGCACTGAGCACAAATTCTCCCTTGGCAGCAGCAAAAGTTCCAAGTCTACCTTTCAAAGACCATTTTCAACCCATCACCCCGCCCTAAGTAACTGCCAGAAACGGGTTCTCTACTCACCTCCCGTTAAAAACAACATGCCCAGGGTGTTGGACACCTGTGAAGATTTAGGCTGAAATGTTATGAAATTGGATATCGAGTGGAAGTTGAAGACATGAACTGGGTGTAACTGTCTGTAGAAGGCAGCATGAAGCCAGGGGAATTGCACAGGTCTTTCCCTTCAAATTCCTGTTATTCCTGTGCTGTTCCTGGGGGAAGACGTGGCCTGTCACAGCATTCACTGTCATGATGAGTGGCTTTGCTTGCTGAACTTGGAGCAGGAGTTAGTGAGGGAGCTAATACAGCTTTGCTACTTCCACAGACACGAATTACGGAGAAAGGGTGTTGCATCTACCCGTCTATCAGAAACATTCAAACTGCTGCTGACAAATGTCCACCCCCTCCTATCCCTGAAGTAAGACCTGTGACAAGGAAACACAAATTGCATTAAACACTTCATCCCCATTTAAAATAAGTACACCTAGAGCAACCCTCTCCTTTCCACAGAAATGACATGGCCTGCCAGCAGGAAGACATGCCAGCAGCGGAGTGCGTACAGCCAGGCTTTTCCTGAAACACCACGGGTGCTCCTGGCCCACTGGAACCCAGGGTTAGTCAGGAGCAGTTGCGGCAGCGTGGCTGGACCAGCTTTACAGCAGCAGGTCTCTCCACCTACCTGCCAACAGAAAACATGCCTCTGGCCTCAACCCCATCAGATGTGGGACATCTGTGAATGTAACGCCCACCATTTTGGCTAGAAGCAGGCAACAGACTACTAATTTCCAAAGCTGCAAGCAGGAGTTTTTTTTATTGATCCCACTAAAGAGGAAGGCTATCAAGCTGGGAGCTGACATAGACTCACATCCTGTGTGGATTGGGCAAAGAGGGGGTGCGTAATGATTTACAGATTGCCGTACTGTAAAGTACAAAGGCTGTTTGAAAGCAGGCTGTTTGCTGTGTGAATCATATGCAACCCTCTTGTCCCACCATGGAGATCAGTAGCAGGGTGTCAACCATGTGACCCTCAGCTCAGAGCCGAAGAAATCAGCCAAGCTGTTCTGGCCCAAGCCCTAGCTGAGAACTCTGCCCATTTTTATTCACCGTGAGTTCTACAGCTTTTTAGGAGGCAGAAGCAGACGTCTGATAATGAGGAACCCAATTGTCTTCCTGCTTTGAGATATGTTTGCGGTTAGCAGCGTGTAGAGAAAAGGTAACTTCCACTCAATTTCTCACTCTGAAAAGCACAGTGGTGAAGGGCTACACCTGGGATTTGGGATGGATGGTAGAGACGGGGCTCTCCTGGGCAATAAGGCCTGCAGCGACATTACAAAACCTCCCAGGTAACTTATTTAAAAGGCATGCAGTGGGAAGGCTGTTGAGCAGACATCTTTCAACTAGGTATGCTCAAGGCTGTAGTCAATAATAAGAAATAACAAACTGCATTTACACCATGGTTAGAAGAAGTGAAATTTCCACCTTCCTTATAACAATAGGCCATTTGATAAGAAAACCTACCCTGCTGGAAGTGCATCTCTCTCTGGCAGGTAGTCTAAAAAACAACCATTCAGTGGTTTCACTAAATACCAACTGGGCACTCCTTCAAAATGCTTCGCTTTGTTGATCTGTCACTGTGTTACACAATTCATTCTTCATCAATCCACCAAGAAACAGCCAAAGGACATTCAGTGTTTATACTGCGTATTTCACTACTTGTTTTTGCAGTCATGTAAGAAAGAGGTTGAACCCACGCTCTCAAAAATCTTGCAGATACTACTGATTTGTAACAATAAGCTTTTTGGAACACACTGTTGAATGCATGGACTTAGAATGGATTTACTCCTAACTCACACCAGTTTGAGAGAAACACAAGGCCACAAGGTTACAATCTGAAAACTGTAATTAAGCAATCACTTCAGTGGGACTGAAATCAGTTTAGGAAAAACGCACAATCTTACCTACATTTGCCTCCATACTACAAAGCTTAGGTCAATATTGCATTCTTTATATTTTGAACTAAAAAATAAGTGTTTTATCTAATAGAGTAAAAAACAAATGGCAAATACTGCTAGACCTGACTCCATTCAACAATAAGCTATTACTTATGAGATCTTGGACATTTCTAACTTCCAGGACATCAAATTAGTGTACATTTATACATCGATATAACCCCCCTGACACACCTGTTAGCACAGTTTCTGCAAAAATAATTTAAAAATAATTCTTAAGATGCTGCACCAGTTACAGGTGAGGATGTGTTAGTCAGCCACTTACTCAGACACCTCGATAAGTATATCAGGAATGAACACAGAGGGGAAAAATAAAAGACAAAAACCCTCCACCCAGAGGCCAGAATTAAGATTCGTTAACAGTCTGAGACTCTGGAAATGATATTCAAACACTTAACAAAAGGTTTCTTACGTAGATAAATGAAAAACAAGGACAGAACCCAGAGCTGGGTTCCCCATGCAGTAAGGATGGGGTACACATTAAAGGTACTTCAGAAGTAGCCCCAACAGCATGAGGATACCGCCTCAGTCTCCCACATGAGCCCTCAGACAGCAGAGGCAGCTTTCTGAGAATAAGGGTTTGGGCAGAGGAATGAATACAGTCAAAGGAGATGGAAAACCCCGGAGAGGTCACTGTACTCAAGGTGCAGGTGTAAGTGAAATGAGGAACCAGGACTGGATCTTCTCCACTGCAGAGCAACGGAAAAGCTGGCACATGTAAGCACAGGTACAGTGCCCAGGACTAAAGGATATTAATAAAGACAGAACATAGATAAACAAAATATAGACCTAGCTAACCTCATTTTTTAAAAATAAAATGATCTATTTTCTAGACAAAGGACATGCAGCAGATCAAAGCTCTGAAGGTCAATAAAGTATCTCAGGCAGTGCCACACCAGAAATTACTAAACCTTGTGGATGATAAAGAATTAAGTAACGAGGAAATGGCAACAGGTCGTACTAAAGGACAAGCTATACTGCTTCAGTGGGAGGATCACTAAAATCTCCATAAGGACTGCTCTCATCCAGTATTTTTCATAATGCCCTTGAATCATAAGATTTCGGGAAATTACTGAATGCGTCTCACAACTTCATAATGTGGGAAATCGAACTACCATACAGGAAGGATGGGATTAAACAGAGCAAGGTGCAAATTCATGAAGACAATAAGGCTATAATGTGTTTTCCTTTATAATCTAGGAGCATTTGCTGGAAACCCAGAAAAAGGAGAAAACCTAGGTATATCAGTGAATTACATGATGACTACATTACTAAGGTCGTGCACAAAATGTTATTTTACAATGTAGCAAAGTACTCCCAGCAAAGAGAAGGAAGTATTAGTACTATTGTACAAAAGGTTGGAATACTGTGAGCATCGGCTGTCCGAGAAAAAAGAATTCAAAGTGGAATAGATCCAAAGAACGGTCACTGCTGCAGCCAGATGTGCAAAATCTCTTAATTACTGCAAATGCATAGCGATGTTGACATACTTTGCATAGAAAATGAAGACGCAGGTAACATTTTTGTCTACAAATTAATGTGGTAAACATCAGAAGGCAGAAGAGTTACTGAAGGCAGGTGAGAATGTTTGACCACGAACAGCTGGATGTACAATGAATAGGAGTACCTCTAGGGTAGAAATTAAAAATGCAGTGTTAAAACTAAGAGCAAAGGTGTTCTGAAACAAGCCTCCTGAGAGGATTACCAAGAGGCAACAAATGAAACTGTTTAATCAGGTTTTGTAAGGGTTTATATAGCCTGGCTCCTGGATACAACAGGAATCCTGCATCTTATAAACTGGTCACTGAGTCCTTAGAGTACATTATTACAATTTTTACACTACTCCTTCACCAGATAAATCATGATGTAATCATAAGTAATATATAGATTAGATATTTTCCCCTACTTATGTAAATTAGTCCTTGAATACACTTGCATAACATCATGGTAATTTATGGAAGTGCTTTTGTTCTAAGGATTAGGAAAGTGCCAGAGTTTCCTTCATCAACTTATTGCTGCAGGCATGACTCTCTTTTCATTCTCACTGTTTCACACTTATGCAATTCAATTTTCTTCAGTGAAGTTAACTGTTGATTTATACTAGTGAAAATCAGATCTAATATTTCCCTTTGTAGATAGGACATGCTTATTCTAATACTTAACAGTAAACCCCTAAATGGTAACAGTGTCATTATGAGGCTGTGTTTAGAGGTATCAGTCAAGACAGGCCCTTAGAATCATAGAATTGCTTAAATTGGAAGACCTTTCAGATGGAGTCCAACATTTAACCTGACACTGCCAAAACCACCATGAAACCAGGTCCCTGAGCGCCACATCTACACATCTTTTAAACGGCTCCAGGGATGGTGACTCAACCACTCCCCTGGGCAGCCTCTTCCAGTGCCTGGCAAGCCTTTCGATGAAGAAATTTTTCCTAATATCCAATGCAAACCTCCCCTGGCACAACTCAAGCCCATTTCCTTTTGCCATATCACTTGTTATGTGGGAGAAGACACTGACCTCTACCTCCCTACAACCTCCTTTCAGATAGTTGTAGGGAGCACGGAGGTCTTCCCTGAGCCTCCTTTTCTCCAGGTTAAGCAACCACAGTTCTCTCAGCTGTGTCACCTGCAAACTCACTGAGGGTGCACTCAATCCACTCGTCCAGACTGTTGATACTGAACAGGCCTGGCCTCGGTACTGAGCCCTGGGGAACACCACTTGTGTCGGGCTGCCAGCTGGATGTAGCTCCACTCACCACCACTCTTTGGGCTCAGCCAGCCAGCAAATTTTTACCCAGCGTAGAGCAGACCCATCCCAGCCACGAGCAGCCAGTTTCTCCAGGAGAATGCTGTGGGAGATGGTGTCAATGCCTTTACTGAGGTCTAGGCAGGCAACATCCACTGTCTCTCATTCATCCAGTAAGCTGGTCACCTTGTCACAGGAGGAGGTCAGGTTTGTCAAGCAGGACCTGCCTTCCATAAACCCAGGCTGGCTGGGCCTGATCACCTGGTTGTCCTGTATGTACCGTGTGATGGCACGCGAGATGATCTGCTCCATCACCTTCCCCAGCACCGAGGTCAGGCTGACAGAGCTGCAGTTCCCTGGATCCTCCTTCTGGCCCTTCTTGTAGATGGGCGTCACGTTGGCTAACTGCCCGTTAGCCAGGACTGCTGATAAATAATTGAAAGTGGCTGGGTGAGCACCTCTGCCAGCTCCTTTGGTACCCTTGGGTGGATCCCATCTGGCCCAATTGACTTGTGTGTGTTCCACCAGACTTTTCACAAACATTTAGTAAAAGCTATTCAGTGGTATGACAGTTTTATAACCTAAATAGATTGGGATTAAGAAAAAAAAAAAAAAAAAAGAAAGACAAATGAGAAACTGAGGCTAAGAAGAAAGATGTTTTCTCCAAGGTCATGCAACTGATCTGTGGCAGAAGAAAAAGTATCTGCCACTAAGTGCTCTAAGCCTATGTGCATCCTCTGAAACTAGTGTGAGGAAAAGCAGGCTCAGTTCAAAAATGAGCTCCAGCAAGGATGAATAAAACTATACATTAGATTTATAGCTGAATAATTATACATTATTTCCATTTGGAATTTGCTTCCAATAACAGCTGAATCCTCTGGGACAAACCACCATATGAATACCATATTTTAAAAAATAATAATACAATAATTAGTTTTGCAGTCTACACCTTGATTCTTACATAACCCCCTTCCTACTCAGTCAACAGCCTAAAACTTGATCCTTCACTAGCAGGAATTCACATTTACAACTTAAGACAGCTTGTGCCAGTCCTAATTGTTACTTCAGTCATCATAGTTACAGTGCTGCCCGGGCATTACTCTAGTTGTATAACAAGCTGCTCCTCAATAACGCTCTTCTGGGTTCACAGGACTGGGTCCTTCTCCAATGCTTCCCAGTGCCTCACCTGTAATGGAAACGCTGATTTTCTGCAGGGCACGGATGGGGTTTGGGAAAACAAAAGGAGATCCAGGTCCCTTTCTGCTGAAGAACTGTCCTGCAGCAACATCCCCTATACTTACCTGCACTGTGGAAGTGAGAACCACATCTCCATCCAAAGGGACCACCACCATGTCCAGCAGGCACCCACAGCAGATTATTCCCAGCCTAGTCACCAGCTAGTGCGAAACCTCTGCGCTCCCAGAGCACAGAGCTTATTCGAAGATTTTTGCTGCCTGTGGCAGATGAAAATTGTTGCCTTTCCTTTCCACCTTCACAGAACCTGCATGTTCAGCAATCGCACTGTATGACCATCTGTGTTGCAAGCAGGCTTGTGTCCTGCTTTACTACCTGCGTATCATCTGATCTGCTTAAGCCAGTGTAGCAGAGCTCTCACTGCAGAGGTTGACTAGTATTAGCACCAACAGCAAGACAATGGACGTTACCAGGCAAAAAATAAGAGGATGATGGAGGACATGACGGAGGACAAATTTGAGAGGGCTGTAATATACACATATCACATGGCTCTCTAGTTGACAGTACACATACGTATGTGTAACCATAATGCAATACACATGGCAAAATGTTTGATGGTGAGCTAAACTGAGAAATCATCTGAGAAATCACATGCTTACCTAATTCACCACTCTGCTGAGATCATTGCTTTCTGCACACTCATTAATCTAACTCTTGGCCTATAATTAACACCATGTGATTACGCAGTCCATCGCTCTTTCCTGATCCTATCACATTCTGCCTACTTATTAATCTACCACCTGGACAATAACTAACTTGACCAGTGCTCAACAAATGAGAAATTTTTGCTCAAAATGGCAAACATGACATATGAACCTTATAGTTCGTGTTCAGGTTTTTGATTTAGTGTAATTTAAAAACTTGACATAAATGCAAATCTACATTCAACCAGAGGTGTTACATATATTATATGAAATAAATAAAGTAGTAGTGATTTTCAGTCTTAGTTGATGTACATGAAGTTGGAAAAGTTAAAACAGACTGCAGGCTTTGCACAAAATTAGAGATTGATTTTTTAAAAAAATGCACTACATTTTCCCACAGAAGGTACTCTAATGTCTATTGATTAATAACTATCTTTTAAAAAAAATAGCCCCCATTTGATAAAACTTACTGCTTTTAAACAGCTGTTGTGTTAAGATTTTTCTTGACAATGAAGGTTGATGGTTAAGGTTGCATCTTTTCTGTTAAAAAGAAATCAATATTCCATAACCTCAACCAGAATTTCCTGGCTTCAAAGTCTCTAGGGTACATTTTAAATTTAGTGTCAGCATTCTTCTTTTCCAAATATCTTTTCCATTTACGTTTACAGATTTGTATGAAATATATATAGAAATATCTGCTTTTTCCAGTAATGTAAATGTCTTTAAAAAAATCTTAGAATGATGATTTATCCATTTAGTACTCACACATTCTGTAGAATTTTGAAAAAAAGAAAAAATTTTACTAGAACTCTTAAGCCTTTTTATTATAAAACAGCAAAGCACAAGTTCCTCACATGCAGGGGCTTGTCTACTGAAAACACCTGTCCCTGTTTTCTAAGTGAATCCACACGTGGTGTGTCTTGATGCCATCACAAAAAATGTCCAGTTTCACTAGGAGGCTCTAACAGTGCCAAAAGGGGTTGGAAATCTAACTAGGATATCTCTTTTTCTGCCATTCATAGTAATTGATATTCATTTTTACAACAGCAGAACAAATGACTGCAGCAATACTTGGACTTGATTCCAGATCTGTATAATCAAACGTACAATCCCCTATACCTGAGTATGGGATGTAACTTGGGTGAATTAATTACATGCATTTCCTCCTCTTCGAGGCATGAGCTGGTTGAGTTTGGGCATTGCTCCTCTGTCCTGGGTACTCTCCTCAACATAGCAGCACCTGGCACTAAAGAGGGTTGGTTGGGAGGCGCGTGCTCAGCTGAGTCTGAAATCACCCATTTAGCAGCACTGAGGCAACACCTATGTACGGTGGGCGGCAGAAATGACCTCATGCGAGCCTGCCTGTCCCAAAGGAATGCTGCCAATTACTGTCATGATTATCAGAGTTATGGAATTGGCAGTCCTTGATTTTCTGCCTCGGGAAACACCGGAATTAAAATTGTTGAGCAGAACTTTGGCATTGGTATTTGGTTAGTTATTTCAACTTCTAAACTCTTTAGCCTTAAAAGTTCAAGTGAGTTCATGTTCAAAGGATCTCTTAAAAAGACACAGCTAAAAGTTAAAAGACTGGCTGGAGATTCCAATTTCTAAGGGATTATTTCCTGTTTACTTTTCATACCAGCTAGCCGAACTCTCCCATTTCATCTTGGAGTCAGGACTCGGCGGTCTGCAGAGGACATACTTTGTTCCCTCACACTCCAACAGGCAATGCAAGATGGACTCCTGGCTCTATTTGCTAAAGAGGTAAAACAACAAACGGGAGGCAGAGAAAGCTGCCTTGGGAGAGGGCCACTGAACAGAGTACAAGGAACTTCTTTGTTCGAGGGCATAGGAATTAAAACACTGAAACTGCTGTGGTATTTTGAGTATTCTCCAAAACAACAGCGTTGCTAGTGAGAAAATGAAAACTGATATATTTCAGTTGGACAGTTTGTACTTTTTATGCCACATTCATGCACAACAATCAAAAGGCAAGAATTTGGAGTCCTTACTCGGCCTCACTTCTTACCAGAGCAGGGGTTTGACACTGCTTATGAAACAAGAAACGTTTTTGTTGTTGATTTTAAAGACAGACAGATTACATTCAGCCATGGGCCAGAGGAAGGAAGGCAGAAAAAATTAATAAGGGCATTTGTTAAGACGATGACCTTTCTAAGAGGGCTGTAAGGGCTTGAGAAATGTCCAGAAGAGAAGTTCTCCCCAACACACTTTATCATTATCAATAGTAGGTTTTTCCATATGCTGCTCTGCTTGCACACTTCATGCTGCCACTGGCATATTCATTCTCCAGCTATTATGCAGAAACTGTTCCACACAGACTGACAAGAACATCTATCTGTGCGTACCCAGTGATTACTTATGGTCACACCAGTTTACTTGTAAATAAAAGAGGGTTAGCATAAACCCACATACAGTATTAGGGCAGAGCATTTCTGTTGGTTCACTAAAAAAAATTGCCTTTAGAGAGGAGGACTACACATATTATTTGTAATAAAGATTCAAATCAAACAAGTTTTATACAAATGTCATCGTTAATAAAAGTGAAGATTATCTATATGTGAATTGACTTTAAACAACATGTTTTTCAAAGTTTCCCCTGAACCACCAGACAGCCTTCAGGGACTACAGGAAAAACACACTAATATGGCTAATGTTATAAATCCCCAGAATAACTCTTATCCCATTTATGTTTTTATTCTGTCATCGCTATCCATCTATCCTTATCCTGAGGCTGTAATGAAATACAAGACTTGTTTCAAGTAGGGATGAGTGAGCACTGTACTTTGAAAGCTATAGTTAACTGAACGGAGCTCAGACTGCCATCAGTGCATTAAATGTTATGCCAATATAAATCCAAACCCATACTGCCATAACTCCTCTGGAGCTTGTCTTCCATTACAGCTACTGAGAGGGACAGTGCACGTGGCAAAGCAACAAAACTGGCAAATCTGAGGTATTCTTACTCAGACACAGGGCAGTCAATACGGTCAAAAAGTGGTGAAGGTTACATTTACAAAGGGTACATTTTTCAAAAGTGTCTAAGTCACACATGAGCCTCAAGGCAAACTTTTCATCAGGTTCATGTGATTCAGGAATCCTGTTTTCCAAAACCCCCAAGGTTGTGCAAGCACAAAGATGTGAGAGGTTTTCACATGTAACCCTACTATTGCCAGCAGAAGAATATCTTTAAATCATACTTATTCTGAAATAGCAATGTTACCTAAACCTATCTGATATTAATTTTCCATGGCTCTCTGTATAAAGCTAGCAAAAATCACCGATGACAAAAAATAAAAACCCTTTTAAAACTGTATTTGCAGGTGCTCATTGGCATCAACCTATGATATCAATGTTAAAAGTTACATGGAAAATCACAAGTAAGTTATGATATACCTGCAGAGTCCTTGACTGCCTCTCTGATTTTCTCCCAATAGGAAAAAAAAAAAAAAAAAAAAAAAGACTTTTTTTTTTTTTCTCATAGATTTGCATTTTGGTTGTCATCTGCTTTTAAGGAGATCACAAAAGTAAGACAACAAACAAGGTTGGGGAATGGAAAGCAGTATAAGCAAGTATTTTCTAGTTAATATTTATGTTACTGTTTTTTGTTGGGATCAGATGTTTATCTGGTAGTAGTTAAAAAGCTACAGAAGGAACCAGAGATACAATCTTTTGCTATAGCGGGGTTTTTTTAATCCACCAAGTAAACGGATGCGGAATGCACACATCAGAAAAATGTGGCTGAAGTCAATATACAAAGGGAGACGAATGAGCAGTGTGTCAGGCAGACCAACCTACCGCAGGGGCTATCACTGACAAAAGAGCGCGGTATAAATGAGTGGGCAGGCAGGTGGCAAGGCAGGTGAGACGGGCAGGCAGAGAAGAGGCAGGCAGGCGCAGGGTGGTAGCGCCCTGTGGCACAGCTCTTCCCTCCTGTCAGCAAGCTCGCCAGCCTGGGAGAAAACTGTCCTGTCTGTGCGCAGCATGCTGAATGAAAAACCTCCTTTGTCTCCTACACAGCAGTCCTGCCTATTTTTCTGTCATGAGGGACACTACGCGGGGTTAGATTATACATAAATATCAAGTAGGACTTTCTGTTGGAAGTGAAAAGCTAATCATCCAGTAACATGATTTAGTGGATACTTATAATCAAAATAAAGAATTAACCGCCAGCATCTGAGCAATTCAAACTGTGCTTTCTGTATGAGTTCATCTCTACTCACACAGAATAATAGAGGCTTAACAAGATGTTCTTCTTCCTGGGGCAAGGGGAACGTAGTATTTATCTGCACTGGTTTCCAGTGGGACATCACGTGTCAAAATCAATCATTTCATAAAGTATTACAAAGTGGTGGCAATTTAGATAATAACATGGCAAACTAAGTTACAAGAAGAAACAAAAAGCTAACCAATTTTGAAAGTTCCCCGTTCACAGGACTTCAATCTTACAGGGTTACCAATACCCATGTCTTAAATTCTGCCAACTTTATCATAATCTTTTCTTCATTTTTTTTAAACTACGGATGTGCCTAGAATAGATTCTATAGTCGGGCATGAAACTAC
The DNA here is from genome assembly GCF_017639655.2 of Falco naumanni. Classification (NCBI taxonomy): domain Eukaryota; kingdom Metazoa; phylum Chordata; class Aves; order Falconiformes; family Falconidae; genus Falco; species Falco naumanni. The sequence continues at coordinate 4,508,415 of NC_054057.1, forward strand.
AGCAACTTACAATGGACACAGATTCTTTATTTCCTTTCAAAACAGGCCATTAATTCTGGTGCCTCTTGAGTCCTCTGTGCAGTAATTCTCTGACAAATTTTCAGACATTTCTAATAAAGAATTCCTCTCTGAATGAAACCTGGGGAATGGCAGTTCTGCGTTTTTGCTTTTATACTTCTTCAGTACTAAATGCCTCATGTCCTTTAAGAGAATAATCTTGGGAAACGTAAGGGAAAAATCTTTCTGTGAAGAGATTGGGTTTGCTACAGAGAACACATGGACACATGGAGGTAACCTGCCATGGCACTAGAACTGAAACGTTACACCACTGACCCACCGTCCCTCTGCTCTTCCATCTACAAGCACACATCCCTTCATTGATGCAACTCTCTGGCTGGCAATGAACATAAATGTAACTTGCCATACTGAAGGTGCCACTCACTATAAAAGTTACTTTTCTCTTCACAGCACTTTACTAAGGGGTAAATAAATCTAATTACCACAGCAAAATACCTCTTCTAATACTGCAAAAAAATGCTTTGCCGAACACTGTCAAATTAAACTCAAACACACACATATACAAAAACTGGGACTGGTAAAGTGCTTAGGTTTTCCTTTTAGAAAAGAGGTCCTTCTGCAAGGACCAGAGATCCTTTGGCTTCCACAAGTCTGATAACTCATCATATACACACCCCTAAGATTACCTGTGGGCTGCAATTAAATACAAATACTAGAACACAGGAGTGATTTTAACTGTGTTTTTTTGATACAGCTTGTCTCCCTACAAAGACCACAGCCAGCAGCTTTACTCCATTGAGATGGAAACTTCCACCAGGGTCTGGAAAGAGGCGCAGCACCACAGTGGTTGGAATTGGGCTCCCAGGAGACAGTCATTCCCCTGCTATGGTCACTGTGTGGTGAGAGAAAACTGAAGAACTTGTCTCCAAAGAGTTGAAGTGTGTGGAAGTGGGCTTCAAACTGGGATGAGAGTCCTGTGCTACTGAATGGGTACGTAGTGTATTTCTATCCATGTTGTTGTATAGCTAAGTCCCACCAGAGGTTATGCTATTATGAAGTCAAAATATTTGAACACAAAAGTGGATAATGAACAATCCTAAATTATATACCTTCATTTTAATTTTACCCTCCTCATATAAATCAATGTACCGATGCTTATGTGGAGTACAGGTTTGAATTTTGATTAATTGACACTGTGAAGTGGAACCATACCTGAGAAACTGATCAAAGGCAGGAAACAAAACTAAAGTAATCTGTACACAGTGGGATTCTGTTTGTTGCTTCCTTCTAGTATACTGCTAATATTTAGGCAAAATATATCCAACCTCTCCTGTGAGGTAAACAAAAAATCACCTGCACTGCTTCTAATGAATGTCAGTAGAAGTGTAATGCAGCTTTAAGTAGCAGTTATAAATTGATAAAAGATGACATTTTACTTAGGGGGAAAAAAAAAAAAAAAGACACTTGACTGGTCAAATCATAAAGCAGATTCAGATTTGGCAGAGACTCTGTAAGACAGCTGTGCTTTACCTTTTTCCAGTATTTGAAATGCATTACTGAAGCACTGAGGATACAACTACAAAGGACCTTTCTGATGGGTAAGCATGTAAGGGAGGGGTAATGTGCTGATCCTGGCAATTCAGAGTATACAGGAATGCAGTTATCTTGCAGTCCCTGAAGCAAAGCTTCAGAAGCAACACTTTAGATATTGTTATTCTCCAATAATCAATACAATTAGCTAACATATCACCCATCCTCCCCTTTTCACTAAATCAAATGGTGCTCATAAAAGAAGCAGAGTCTTAACAGCCGAGGGCTCTTGTCAAAAGGAGCAGCTGGCTGCTCTTACATGACCTAGGACTTTAAATCGGCTGACAAGCAGAGTGAGGTTACAATGTAAGCACTTTTAGCTGGATAGAAGCAGGTATCCACTTACTGTTGGTTGCATAACATATGGTGGATGAGGCATCCATGAAGTACTCTGGACCTGTGTATCAAATACTTTCAATTAGCACAGAAAAGTTTAAAACAGAAACCAAAGACTTACTTGATAATATTTCTATTACAAATATGGCGCTAATTTTGGCAAAAGACTTATGTAACTGAACACAAAATTCATTTATGCTTCATGGAGCTACTGACAAAATGAAAAGGTTTCAAATTTCATTTGATATTTTTTTCTACCAAAGTGGGATTGCATCACTTCTGTGATCCACACCATTTTATCTCATAAAGCAATCTTCAATTTTCCACGTTGTCCTATTTTAACATATGTATTATTTGCTTTCAGCCATCAATACAGTCATGAACATGTCATCCAACCGACAGTGCAGGAGACAAAAAGTGTTCAAAGTTTATTTTCAAAAATTTCAGTATGAACTTTTGATGATATAACATTTTCAGAGATTCCAGAACGATTTATTCAATTTTCAGTAAGAACTGCTGATCTAATTCAGAGTTTTTGAAGCTTATTCTAATTGAAAGCTTCCATGGCAAAGCTGGCTTAAGAAGTCTCTGTCCTTCAGGATCAGCTCTTACCATGGGCATCGTGGGGTCCGTTCTCGCCAGAACTCTCTATACCTCACCAAAGTCTGTCTTTGTTGTTCTGCCTTAACTGACAAGTAACATATTCCAGTTTTACTAACAATTAAATGCATTACAGAGTGCTTGCACATTTGTAGTGGCATCTCTGGTATCATAGCTCCTTCTTGTGCTGAGCGTGAACAGCCCACATGCTACCATAGCTCAGCCTCAGCCTCCAGAATCGTGTATCCCACTTTCCTTTTGCATCAGCCTGGGCACCACAACACACGGGACGTACACCACAAATATAGCTGTGCTACAGCCATCGATGGGCACCTCACTGGCTACCCCCAAGCTCCCAGAGATGGGCATGTGGCATCTCAAAATGAACATGAGCAGGAATGATCAGGAGAAAGCTACAAGGTCCTGATTCTCCACATGCCCTGTGATTTCATTCTTGAAACAAGTGGCGAGAATTAATTGCATAATTGTGTGCTTCAACACTTCTTTAAGTCTATCAAAGTATTTTTTGTTGAAAAGCAGGTTCAGTGACATATTTAGAACAACAAACAGTGCACACACATGTAAACACACCTCTACTACAAAAATTGCTGTTGTGAATACCCACTAGTTAAAATATATTTGAGCTGTCACAGCTTGCTGCTGTTCGTTACTCCCATTCTTGCACCCTTGCAGTTCTTCCTCTGTGCCAGGGCAAATGCCTTTGGGCTTACACTGCAAGCTATCTATGGGGAATGATATGGGGCAGAAAAATAAAACCCAATGCTTTTGGTGCAAACGTGTCAAATGCAAACCATGAACTGATGCAATGGTTCAAGTCAGGATGGGAAAAGGGAGCAACTGTGAACCGTGGAGCAGTGATGACAGTAAGTGGCTGGGTGGCCTGAAAAATAAGAGGGAGGAGACATGACTCTTAAACCAGCTTTGCTGCTGAGAAAAGTGCATGTGAGCTGCACTTGTATGTCTCTGGCACTGACGTTTTCTTGGTGTTGCCATTTACTGCAATTTACTGAATTTCTATCACCAAAAAATTTTTTGTTTGGCAAGTGTTACCTAGCCATCTACAATTAAATAACAAAAAATTCCAAGAAAATTACAAGGATCATTTATCTTTGAATATCAATTTTAAAACACAGTTAAGTGTAATCATAACTTCCTAGAATTACCTGCAAGCAGTAGCATACCATCTCACTTCCCCTCCCCCCGCCAAAAAAAAACCCCAAAACCCCCAACAAACCAACCCTAACATTAAGAACAACGTGTAAGAGCAATGGGAACCACCGTGCAGCTTTGCAAGTTTTGGGTAGCTTGTCTCAGGTAGGACTCAGGACTGGAAGAACACTGAGGCTATAGGACAGAAATAACTGAAATGGGAAAATATATAACCAATGACCAGCTTCAGAGTGAAGTGATATTTCCCAGCGAATGGCTAATAATAAAACTATACAATCCGGTTTTGACTTCCATCTCAGAAAGCCAGAGCACGGCAATAATTTCCCAGTGGAGATCTGTGAGGGATATGCTGAAAAGAGAAATTCTGAACGACAAAGTGTGTGGGGGACTAAAGAAGGATGTGAGGACAGTTATCTTCTTGTAACTTGCTTTGTCAGGGATTATTGGATAAAAATCAGTGCTTTTAAAGGTTGCTGTTACTCAAACAAATACAGCTGAGGTCAAAAGGACAAAATATGATGCAGTCAACATACATTATAAAAAAACACATTTAAAAAAAGAGTTGGCTAATGAAGGGAAGCCAAAATGACAAAACATTTCAGTAAGAATGATAAGCTTCTGCTGTTGTCAACTGGAAATGAAGCACATGCTGTTTACTAGAGAAGCTGACTGAAACAAAAATTCTGGTGGTTTTCACTGCTAATGTAAAGAATGAAGGAAATGGTTAAAACCCTACATCAAATGATACCTGAATACTACTAGAAAGCCTTTTTTAAAAAGTGTGACTCAAGAGCGCAAGCACTCACATTTTTCTGTGGTATACACTCTGCCTTCATCCACATCCAAAACGTAATTAACTGGGAAACACAGTAGACAAGCGCAAATCTGACGTACCTGATATGTAGAGACAGGGGAAGCAGCAATGAATGGCGTGATTGATGTCTGTGGAATCATGCGGTTTGTTGGAATACTGTACGGTGAGGAATAAAATCTGCAAATAAAGAACAAAAGCAAGATATTTTGAACTTTTCAACTGCTCAGCTCTGACTAACTAATTCACTGCCTCCCAGGCAAAAACAAGAAGAGTCTACACAGGTAATTATGTCCATCTATTTCCAAAACCACAATAAAGAAGATGTGATGGCTCCACTGAACAGATCTTGAAAATGGAAAGGAGGAGGAATATTTACACAAAGCATATTTTTTTCACTTCAACTAGCACAAATATAGAACTTCACGATACAAGAAGTAATTATCTGAAATGCAAAGGCAGCTGATTTTCCAGAGTGCTAGCTAGTGAAAGGAAACTTCTTATGCAATATCGAAGACAATATTACTGATTTCGTTTTTACATGCAGTGCTGTTTTCTTTTCAGATCTTAATGCTTCAATGCTGAGAATAACACATTCCATATACATCAGGAATTATGAGTCTAAATGCCCCAGGCAGCACTGAAAATCTCAGATTTAGTTGTTTTTATTTCCACTGTTGCATGCTACGAAGAAAAGTTGCACTATCTCTTGCTTGATGGTAATAAATGTTGTATTGCTTCTTCCCTGTGGGTTAATGATTATTGATAAAATTATCACTTGGGAAATACTGCTACTGGTGGATTGTGTAAGTACTTAATATGAATGTGCTTGTAAAGATTTTTGCATTTGCCCTTTTTCCAGTTTTAACTCTAAGTTAGAAAAATAAAATTGCTTAAAAAAGAATGTTTGTGGTCTTACAGCTGTCAAAATGCTGATATTTTGGACTCCAGGAGAACGAAACAATCCTGTGTAGTGTTCTCTTGTCCAATTTAAACCCCATGCAGATAGTCCTCATACAGCATGCACCAATCTTAGAGGAGTAACAGAAAATTTTGCACATGTGCTCTCTCTGTAATGGTGAAGTGGGTTACACACCTTGTCTTTTTATGCTGTTTTTCTCCCCACGCTGAGGCAATCAACAGTAGCTTTCCATGAGAGCCATGCAACAAAAAAATCATTACTGATGTTTAAACAAGTGCTCTGTTTCCTGATCGCCCTGGCATCCTGGATTTACTACTAATCAGTCTAGTTCAGACTGGATGCAGTCATTCTGGATGCAAGCTCAAATAACCACCAACTTCATCCAACCAATAGCACTGGAAAAACAGGCTGCCGTCTTTGAAGGTTGGGTGGAAACATTTGAAGTTAGGAGGGAAGAGGGAGGCAGAGAAGCAATCATTTGTACTCTCTATTCCAAATAAGATTTTAAAATGCCAAAACCAGCAGGTGGCGTCTGAGTGATTTTTTGTTTTAATAGAAATATATTGCTATTTTAGGAACATTTATCTGCCCTTACAATGCTCACACAGAGACTATTTTAAAACTGTGCCTTTGCCCAATTTTATATATATCCTATTATGAGAACTTAGAGGCATTTCTGTCCCACTGCTTGTATCAAATGTTACGTTCATACAACCTTGGGGGGGGGGGGGGGGAGAAGAATTTTTATAGCACTAGCCAGGTTCATCTATGGCATTAACATGATGCATATGCTGTCTAAAGTCCTGTCCCAGGGGCCTTCTCCCTGATCAAGGTTAACAGACATCATTTTGGCTGTGCTGTTGGTAAGTGGATGCACTAAGAAATGCTCTGTGTGGCAAATGAAAACAGTCAATGGCAGACTAACAGAATGTACTCTATGGGTAAAAACTATAATGCATAGAAATACATATAAACCTCTTAAACTGAAGAGCCGTATAAAACCAAAACTCTTTTGAGAAAACAACACTTTTCTTCCCCCCCTTTTGTTCTCATTCAATCCATCAGCCTGGCACTGGTGCTGTGCTCATACCCATATCGCGTAAAAACTGCCTGCACAAAGACAAGTGCAGGGGAGAAACAACTTTCCATTTGGAAGTAGTGCTGACTCTTTGGAATAAACTCTCCAATAAATCCCAGCAAATACTACCAAATTTACAGAAAACGTGTGCTAAGCCCAGAACTTGACAGACAGCTAACCATTTCAGTTTCAGCTTAGAGATGCAGTTATCTGAATAGAACATAAGCTTGTAGAATATACACTCTGGTAATGTGAAAAATACAACCCTTCCAACACCCCTGCCAATACCATTTATCTGCCGCAGTTTGGAATGCTCTCAAATAAGCATCAAATAAAACATGCTATCCGGACACTCGGCTATGTTGTCAAAATTCACTCATCAGAGCGTCATAGAAGAGAAAGGAAGGAAATCTGGTGTAGCAAACAACAACGTGAGAAAATCCAGTTCATATATTTCAATTTTAACAATAATAAAACAAATTCAGCAATCTGAGTCACCATGAAAGGCTGTAGGTCAAACATTTTGCAATTAGGAATCCCTCACACCCAGACACGAAGGCTTATCTTCCTGCCACAGTGTCACTTGTGCCAAAAGGGACCTAAAAAAAAGTACGTGGATATCTCTGCCATGCGTGAAGTACAGTGGTATGGTGAAGATGCGGCGTTCTTGCCGAGGACAGACTCAAGCGGAGCCTTCCCAAGGTGTGGGATGCTCAACCTACCACAGTGCTGGAGCTATGCACTGCCCCAGCAGCGCCCGCTCACAGAGGGCTCAACGTGCTCTCACCCACGGGACAGGCAGACATCTCTCCAAATTCCCTTAAATATAAATAGGCCAATATCCAAACATGTAATCGGCATAAGTGACATGCTGGGGACCTAATAAAAGACAGGAGGAGCAAAAATGCAAGAGTGGCCTGTTCTGGTGTAAACCCTACAGCATCCCAACATGATCTACAACTGCTGATCCTGCCATATTTGATCTTAGGCTTTCTCCCTTTTTTTTTGTTTTTCTTTAGGCTCAGTGAGAAGTGAAATGAGATGGAAGATGCATGTTGTAAGCCTGTCCAAGGGAATACAGGATTATCAGTCATCAGAATGGGTACATCACAAAGAGGAGTGGAAAGAGAGATGAATGATACAGCTTTGACTCATTTTAGATATATTCAATTATTTCCCCAAGGTTCGTGGCATTATACTGGTATGGTACTTTGAGAGCTGTAGGCTTTGTGCTAGTTGACCTGTGGGCTCTAAGGAGAGCTCTCCAAAAGGCTCAGTTGCATCTTCTGCAAATGCACTTTGCATCCTTATATTGGTCTGTGCAGTTTTTTGCAGGCATGAGCCAGTGTCCCTGCTCCTCAGCTGCAACTGCAATGCTAGAAGCAAAAGTACAGAAAGGCAGGTGGCAAGGGTGAGGCAAAATGGACATTACCCTTGTATTAAAAATAGTTTTTCAGCATTCCCAGATTCCGTAAGCACAGGGAAAACTCATCACTGGGAGGCAAAAAGATGTTCCTGGATGCTCATGAAGAAGGGTTTAGAAAGGGGTCAGAAGAAAATGTTTTTAAGAGATGTTAAAAGAACCACATTCCCAGTACATCATCATCAGGCACGCACAGGCAAGGCTTTAAGAACAGTTTCTGTTGCTTAACAGACAAAGCACATACTCCTACATCAACCTTCCCTCTGCATTTGGGGACTGCACTATCTGTAGCGTCTGGTCGCTATTTCCCTGCCAAGAAGTAGGAAAAAAAATCCATATGGTTCCCATCCTATGGGGGAATGTGCAAGCTTCCTCACAGAATCTGCACAAGAGCAAGATCCTATTTGCACTGCAATAAACACCATTTGCTCATGCCTCATGCCTGCGGGCAGTACTGAAAGAGTTAGATTCATAAATAGTATCCTGGGGCTCACATAATGTAAGAGTATTACCAAGCGTTATCAAGGCAGCAATTTTCTGTTGCAATAAGCCACACAGTCAGATGTTTGAGATGAAAAAGACCTATCTGAATATTGAGCCCACTGGCCAGCAAATGCACAGTATAGTCCCCCAGATATCAGATATTAAACTGATACAGTACATCGCAATCTTAGTCAAATGGCCAGGAGGACTCAAGCCTTAGGATGATTTTAAATGAGCATCCTTACAGTGCAAGTACAAGAGCCCTTTTCTGTTCTTTGTATGAGTGCATTAAACCACTAAAAAAAATATTAATACCACAAATTGAAAAATCAATAGCATATTACAACAGGCACACTACTCCCCAAAATAAAACCTGAGTACCTTTGTAAATGCAATTCAGAAAAGGCTGATTATAAAACAAAAAAGACGCCGAGAGATTGGCGGGGGAAAAGAGCTTACCTACTGAAGTGTGTGGTTACCACGTCTTCAGTAACTCATACTGCAATGCTAAGGTGCACTACAGGCTGGATTCTCCACTTCATTATACCATTTTTACACTGGTGTAAAATCACTGGATGCTCAAATAGAGTTACATGGGCATAAAAACAATATAATGAAATGGAGAATCAAGCTTTACAATGTAATAGACTCAGAAGAAAATTATCTATTCCTTTGTGGGGAAAAAATCTTAGCTATTTCTAGTGAAAGCCTCTCTCTCACTCTCTTTTGTTTTATTCCTGCTATAGATTTTCAAGGCAAATATGCAGTTACACGGTAATAAAAGTGATAATACTGCACCATGAGCAATGAGAACCCACCGTTTCATCTGGACAACATGCAAGAGTCCAGATTCTTCTCTGAGGTGTGGGTGTGGTTATGCCCTGACCCAAACCCTAATATAATCCACACCTCTTAAGGAATTGTGAATTTTAAATACCACCCTGTGACACCTGAAGAGACATGTCTCTCTAGTAGGCTTCCACCCTCCATATAATCCTGTGCAGACTTAGCAACTTGCATGCATCAAAATGCATCAACCCTATAAAGGACTCTACAGATGTCAGCATGTGCAGTCAATCTCTCTTTTTTTAAGTTTTATTGGTCATTCATACCTCACCTGAATCTTCACCTTGGCTTGGGTACCTTTACAGTTCCCGTCTCCAGCCTCAGTTCACTAAGCTCCACACTGGTGGGCACCCAAAAGCCTGAGTGACTCATGCTTATCACAGCACATCAACAAGTCCTGAGCTGTGTGCAGGGTCAACAGCTGCTTAACCTGACTGCTGCACCAAACAGGCCTGCTGCAAGGAAGCAGTCTTTGTTTTACAGACCTCTGGGTGACACTGTTCCGTGCAAACGCTAATGGCTTGGTCCACCTTACTGACAAAGTATCATGGAGGATTTCACCCACAGGGCAGGTACAGGCACACCATCGACACAACCAGGCTGCAAGCTGCAGCTCTGTGCTCGCTTCCAGACTGTCCTTACTGTGAGGAAGAGCAATGTGTTTGCTTAACTCCCCTTCATTGACAACTAGGCGAACTTCATCATGCTTAAGAGCATTTAACTCTTTCACCACGGCCACACGCCTGCCATGATACCAGTGCCTGGTGTCAGTGAAGAACAAATCGTATTTGCCCATTTTACGAGCAAAGCATTGAGGTGCTCCCAGACTTAGCTAAAACAAAACCCATGAGATAGACTTCTGTTGCACTTGCAAGCAAAGAGGCTTCTGAAAAACAGTAAAAATGTAGAACTACAGGATATGTAGACACTATGATGTGAATGTCTGGGGAGCTAAAAAGAAACTGTGTAACCAAAGGGTCCTGGTGATCCCCAGGTAAGATGCAACCAAAGGAAGGAACAACAGTTGTGTAACTTTTGGTGGACAAATCGATTTTCCCGCATAATAACAGCTTCTCCTTATAATACTGCATACAATCAAGATCTCACCATAAGAACATTTTGAATGAGATGATTTTGTTTTGATGGAATTGAAAATATTTTGACACTCCAGAAAGAAGAGATATGTCAAAGCGGTAATTAATTGTCACTCGTAGAGAGATATCCAGGGCTGTAGTTTATTTCATGCTCTACAAATAAAAGAACATTTTAAAAAACGGAGAGCTGAAATTCTACATTGTGTACTATTTCTTTTCCCAATGATCAGTGACAGTAAGTTCAAACAACTGAATGACCAAACCACCTGAGCAGCCTGAACACCTGAGCAGTACTGGTACTCTTTGATACAAGTGATGTCTGAGATGACTTTCACAATTTAAAAAAATATATTCTTAAGGTAAAATTATATTAATCTCAAAGGATCATTCAAATTACAGTTTCCAGACATTCATGCAACTGACATGCAGGAATTCTACTGAAATAAAAGCCAGTTGTCCAGACGAAACGCTGGTGGACTATGAACTAGTGGTGGCTTTATTTACAGCCTATAGCATGTAACCAGCTGAAAAGTATGATGATAGAGAAGAAAGACTTTGTTTGGGAGGTCATAACAGGGAAACAGAGCCAGAGGATTCTGAAATCACAGCCACAGTGTGAAAACCCTCTTTTTCCTGAGTTGCTCTGGTTTGGCTGTTTCCTTCACAACATGGGAATATCACGAGTCCTGCAAAGCTACTGCTTGTAAAAGGCAATTAAGCAAAATATACTATTATCATTGTTTTTTGTTTTTTAAAGTACTGGGAATGTTAGTTTTTTCCTAAACGTTTCAACTAGCAGTGCCTGAACAAATACTTAACAAATAAACCCATTCTTGTCTGTATCAACACATTCTCCCCTTCAGCTGGAGAACACAGACAGAAGTATGCATGGAGTTTGATAATCATATCAAACATCTCTCTGATCAAAGAGTGACTGTCAAAGAGTTCACGGCTGAACCTCCTGCTTCTCTTCAAATTGTTGTTCGCCTATCTGAAAGGATAGCTAGATTTCAAGGCTCTGTTTTTCCAGCTCATGAAATAATTGGAAATGTAATCAGGCAGGTAAATAATAAAATGATGTAATTTCTTTGCTAAATTTGAAAAATTTTACAATCCCTTGTGTCTTCAAATGGTAGTTGAGAAATGAAGAGTGTTGCTCAGAGTTTTACCCGTAAATCCCATCTGCTTGCACACTAATTTAAGGCTTTCTTCTGATTTGGCATTTCTATTCAGACAATGCCATGGAAGCCAGCCAGCCTGTAGAGAGAGCCCCAGATGAAGTAACAGCTCTATTATCCAAAATACACTGGAATCTTCAATGATTATTTTAACAAAAGCAAAGTCAGTAAAGGGAAACTTCATTGGTTTCCACTTCATGACAGAGAGATTAAAAAAAATAAATCCACTAGCATTTGCCAAATAGAGATGGAAACTATTAGGAAAAACAACTTCCCATTCAAATGGGTATTACAAACAAGAGGGCATAAAACCAAAAGGGAAACTAAAAGAAGAAATTGACAATATGACATTACATGCTTCAGACAAAATATGACTGAGTGAACTTGCTTCTGAATAAGTTTCACCACAGAAAGAGAAAACAGAAGATGGCATTCAAAATAATTTTTAGAAAGGCATAAGAAAACATGCATTCCTTACCCATTCTGTATAGCAGCTGTTGGATCGTAAGTCAAAGCCATGCCAGCCTGCACATAGTTAGGGAAGAAAAACAGATTTTTACTATTACTGCAGGGGGAAAAAAAAAAAAAAAGACATTAAACATATTCTAAGCCAATATGAATAAAAACTGAATGCAACTTAGATGGAAATCTAAATTCTCCAGGGAAGCTCAGATGACCCAAAGCAGCATGGACAGATTGGCTACCTTCCCTGCCAGAGAGCTTCCTGAGAAAAAGATCTGTCCAGTACGTTGGTTGTCATCTCTCCATAACTTTTATGGCAAATGGTGGTTTTGTTGCACCAGTGTCAATTAATAACTCCACTGGGATCAATGCATTTACCTCCGATTGCTCACTGTAACAACAGAGGGCCAAATCCTGCCGTTGCTTGTGAGACAGGTAGCTCATAAATATTCTACAGCCAACTTCACGAGAGCTTCTCGGGAAGGAGCCTCATCTTTCCTACAAAGGCTACACCCTGCAGGACCCCAGTCTACCATTTTCTTGGGCTGTCACCCTTACTTACAGTTAATTCATTACCATGAGACACGAAACAAAAGTAGAAGGGCTGTGAAGCAGAAAAGACAAAAAAAAAAAAAAAAGTGCTTGAGCTTTTGAACAAGGCTTCTAAAATACTTCAGAGGTCTGGACAGCAAAAGAATTTGTTAATGGGCTACACAGAGCCTTTCAACTGCCGTTCACCACCAAGCAGATGGTGACCTGTGTGAAAGGACTTGGCAGTGTCAAAACAGCATCCAGTTAACAACCATCACCGCCGCCACCATTCCAGACATACCCACAGCTACTGCAGGAAAAGCAGGGAGCGGGCAGGGCTGGAGACTGAATTCCCTGCTCCACCTTAAGCTTCAGGACAGCAGCTGGGGCTGTGCGGGAAGGACCAGCTTTTTCCCCAGCGTTTACTTGAATATGTGGAGCTGACAATCTCTCCTCCTACATACTGCATTTGCTTTGACTTTTAGTCTTCCTTCCTCCCCCCCCCCCCCCCCCCCCCCCGCTTTGTGAAAATCTTGCCAATATAAGACACTACCAGGAGATGGAAGACATCTCCCTTTGTGTGGGGTTAGAAGCAGAGAGGAGAGGACCCCGTTAGCCAAGGTGCTGCCACCTCTTTGGGAGCTGCTGAAAAATGGCCATGGCACCATCCCACCCCAAGGCGCTGTATTTCTCTCTGTTTGTCATACAGACCATACGCTTGTTGCCTGCGATATGAGACAGCAGCATTTGCTTCAAGGACAGGTGCTCTACCAAGCATGCAGCAGGGTCTGTGCTCCTGGTGGGAGCTTTTAATGCCCCTGGACCCATCTACCGAAGTACTTCTGAATAATGGCATCTGTCCCCTTCCAGATGGCTGCTCAGACAGGTCAGGAAAGCATTTGGGCTTGGCCAGCTCCCACGCAGGCAGGTGAGCAGCCAGGGTAAATGCTCTGGTGACGAGCAGGCAGAGAGCAGGCAGCACTACTGGAAGAGCCAGGTTAGCCCGGCAGCTGCATGCTGGTCTAAGAGGAGATGGTCCAAGTTCCCAGAGGCCAAAAATAATTTCTGATCTGAAAGGGCAGGCTTCACACTACCTTATGTAGCAAAAAAAAAAAGTTCATGTCAATATTAAATTTTTATATTATTCTCATTATAAGCAGACACTAGGGTAAATGTTTTGCTTATTGAAAATGCCATTGTTTTAAATAAAATACGTACTATCTCCCAAGCAAAGGATAATTCAGGAGACTAAGGCCAAGAACACATGGCTACTTTTTTAAAATGCATTCATTTCATACAAAGAAAAATAAAAAATGGCTAATTCTGCAAGTTTAAAATGTCAAAGAATCAACTATAAGATGACCCCAACCAATGCTAATTTTGATGTAAATATTAATTAGCCTAGAAAATCATGAGGGATGATCTACTTGTTTTTGTATTCTTACATCTTACACATTCTCAGCATATCATATTGTTTGGTAAGGTTGCATCAATTACTAATGGAAATGTATACAGTTCATCCCAAAAGAGAGCCAATAAAACCTTAATGTCATAAACATTTTTTGTCTGGAATAGATTTTAGAGAAAAAAATCCTCTCTTATTTTCCTTTCTCTTTTTAACACTTGTAAAATTTGTTATTGCTTTCTTTTTATATTCCTGTGCTGGTAAAGAAAACTCAAATAGTATGTACAAGCCCTAGAGGGACAGAAAAATTAGTTCTAACAATTTTAAAAAATAACTTACAATATTCTCTATAAATCAAGGTGCTGACATTTTAACATCTCATAACATGTCTACTCAATACTAAGAAAAAATACCCTTATAATTCCTTGGGAAAGGAGAGATCCAAGCTTTCTAAATAAGGGAGTTCCTAGGTTATAGCTGCCTGGATCAGAGCTCGCTATATCCCACAGCTCGCATTAATGTGACCTGGAGACAAAGTGGCAACAAGGGAAGGAGGGCTGGGAGGAAAGAGGAAAACGAACAGTTGCTCTTATTTTAGTTTCTTTGACATAAATAAGAATGAGGGTGCAGAAAGGATGACTTGCAGCAGCTTTTTCACTGAAGCCCTAACAACGCTCAATGTCCACAAGACGTGCAAACACATGTTTACGCTGCCTTCGGTTACCTGGATTATGGATATTTGAGCACATGGTTCTGCACAGGTCCTCAGCCCACCCTCCAGCCCCACCGCGCCTCTGACCTGTGTGTGGGCACATGCAGACAAACCGCACATGCTCCATTCTCTATATATTAGCATCACCTCCATTCCTGATCGTTGGTACTAGGAATAAGTGACACTGTGGTGGGCCTGCCAAGCACAAAATACGCAAGGCTTGACACTCATCTCCTTATCTGTGCTCCACATCCATGCTGCACGGTGACAGATTACCAGAATCTGTTCAAGAACTTCAGCAGTGACCACTATAAATATCACTATCACACTTGCCAGTAAATGAAAAGTTTCACATCAGACAAATACCACACAGCATGCGGCAATATGTACATATGGTATACCACCTACAGTTTGCCCAGTAATATTGCTAATATCCCCCATTGCTGAATAGTATTAAACAGCTGCTATTTCAAATAGCTGCTAACAGAGGACTATTTACCTCTTTCTCATCAAGTTGTGTAATTCCTCCCTACAAAATTATGCTGGCTGGAAGCCCAGGAGAGGCAACAGTTAGCCTGGACCAGTGAAAGATTTATGGTCTGAAGCATCCTCATTCATTAGGAATAAAAACTGATGAGCAGTAATGACTTACTGGAAAATTGTCTGCACTTTCTTCCATAGCACACAAACAGGAATTCCAAAAATACCAAATACAGAATATTAGGGCTGGCCTCAGACTTCCATGTGACAGAGGTCCAGCTTTGTCAAAACCAGAACTAAATATAGCTAACTCTGTGCTTAATACAGTATTAACTATACCAAGGCACTGGCTGATGCCTCTGCAGCAGTCCTCTGTTGTGCTGAAGAGCATTTTCTCCCAGGTCTTTTCATCTATTGTTTTGCTGATGTTTCAGTGGAAGGACAAGACCTTATTCCTCCTTCCGATAGTGACACTTCTGATGAAATGCACCTGAGAAAGTAGCACTGATGAATGCCGCTTTAGGAAAATATTTGTCAGATAATTCTCCTACGATGGAACAACTGAACCGCAGAATTTTTATGCCGCTCAGCCAGATAATGGACATACACTCAGCTACTGAATGAAAATCTTGCACTTCTTCAACACGCAATCCCTTAAAGTAATACTAATACTAATATTAATACTAATACTAATAAAAAAGGATAGCTGCTATCAGCCCCACACATAATAATAAATTAAGACCATTCTCAATGATTACTCAACTGGTCTGTTCAGAATGTCATGTGACAGAGAAATAACACCATCTCGTTTGAAATACTGATTTTTTTAAAAAGACTATTTAAACCATATGTGTCTACTTACTGTTTATTTTTACTGAAGTGTCTGAACTTAAGACAAAGGAATGAAGATTTTTGTTATTTTGTTCCTGCAGTTTTCTAATTATTGACATTGGTGAAGAAAGAGATTCTAGTAACAAGAGACCCTATCCACACCTTTCTTTAAATTTCAGGTCTTCAATAAAGTGCAGGGAATATCAGAAAGCCTCTGGAAGGCTAGGATTCCCCCAGTAAGTTTGAAGGCCTTTGTTCAACACTTTAACGTGCAAAATTTTCCATGGGCAAAGACAAGGTGTTCTGTTTCTGTCCCCTCCCCCTCTTTGTTATGATTTGAACACAAATGAGCACATTTGCTTCATTAAAAAGACTCTTAGACCATCACATTTGCATAGCTTATGTAAATTGGATTTGCAAATCTCACAAAGAAATGATTAAGTTGCGGAGTGATTATAAAAAAATAAATTATCACATCTTCAATATCAGGTGAAATAAGGAGGGTTTATTTCTCTTCCGAATCTCTGTGAAGTCTCACAAGAACCTTTATCAGTCCAGTATCTGCCTTCCAGCAATCACAAATACCTATAAATGACCAAATTTTAGGTTGCCTGATACCTTCTGTGCTGATGGGAAGCAGCTTTCATGAACAACTTCATCAATATATCACCACCTACTTGCAGCAAACAAGTTTTTCCCTCACTGTGTGCAAAAATTCACCAGAATATTGACCTACTACACAGATGTCCTATGCCTGTTCCTCAGAGGGGAATCTTCCACCCCATCCCCTCGAACCTGCTCTGGCCAGCCTACGCCTAGTGCTGGAGCACCTGCGCAAAGCCAGGCTGCTGTCACTGCAGGATTTCTTACTGTGCAGGAGGCCACAGCCCCATCGGAAAAAACTGGGGAGACCTACAAATTACAAAGTGGTGAAATCCACTGATACGGTAGGTTTTCCATGCGTAAGGCTCCCGAGGTTTCTCCTCCTTAAGGTGAGATTTGGAAAACCAAGGTTGCATCCTAGGACTCAAGGGATTTCTATGGTGAACCGATGTGGGAGTTAAACCAGAAGATAAGTCTCTCTTCCTCATCGCCTCTGACTCATCCCCCCGTCCTTTCACACTGGGGGACTGCCGTCCCAGGGGAATGGGTGTGCTCTTGGCTGCTACGGTGGAATCAATTGAAATCTCAACACTGAAATTCCTGGAGTTGTTTTGTTACCACCACTAATATCTGCCAGGCATCACAGCAAGGATCTCTTGGGCCCTGACAGCAGATAGTCTGACTGAAACACCTTGTTTCAGGAGGAAGTGAGAGGAGGGGAAGAAGCCAACAACCCAAATTAGATTAATTTAAAATACTGATTTAATAAAAAAAGCTCAGTCACCAGTAAAGTTAACTTGGCAGATTTCCTTCCTTTGATTATTCACACAGTTCTGTCAGAAATGTTCCACATTGTTAGAAAAAATTCTGAATTTTTTTCTGAATAAAAACCACCTTTCCTTTTTAGAGGAGAAATCTAGAATGTTAATGTGACACCTCTTAAATATATAGACGCATATGAAAGAAACGGAGCATTTCCCAGTGATGTGTGCTCCTTAAGGAAGTTCTAAGAAAAAAGTGGTTGTAGAGGGAAAGTATGTAATATTGAGGTCAAACTTGGGAAGTGATTCATGAACCTCAGAAGGTCAGAGGTTGAGCTGATAAACACAATGACAAGTTCAGATACCCAAATGAATGACAAGAAGCCCTTTTTGTCCTACAGAACGGGACTGGAAGTCTGATCCACACAGCTTCTGTTCTTGGGGTCGAGTCACTTTGTTCCCACTTCAATTTATCTGATGAATTTAAAGATAAGTGCTGGAGTTTACAAAAGTTAAAAGGAAAAAGAAGAGGATAATACCCTCCTTACAGGGACATACATAATAAACCAGAATCATTTTGTGTTCACAGCCAGCTCATAAATTTAACCTTGCCATCTTCAGGTCCATGAACCATCTGCTTTTGGGGATCTGGCACACCCGTTTTGCCATCAGTCTGATCCAGTGTTAAAGCAGCTGTGGATTACAGTCACATCTGCACGCTAAATATGTGTGTTACAGTGAGCTGGGAAGACTTCCAGGGATGGCTTGCAGTGCTACTGAAAATGACAGCCCACCAAATATCTCTTGGAGATACAGCAGAGTGTAGAAAATGATATGTCCTTTTCCCCTGTCTCCAACATCTGTTCATTGTGCAAAAGAAAACACTGTCGTAGCAGCAGTTTGGAGGAAAACCCAACTGCAAGAAAATCTCTGGGGCAAATGGCATGGCATTTTTCACTGTAGAAGGAAATCCAAAAACAAAATGAAAAATAAGAAAACTAATCTCAGAGACAAGGTACAGTCCTGATTCTATTTAACCAAACCATGGCCCTGTTTATGAGTAAAAATGGTCCCTTTTAAAATCCTGATTTCAGGTACAGTGACTGCATATAGGTCATTATTTTAAAATACTTCTCTGTTTTAGAAGCTCAAAATCCAACCATTTAAACTGTTCTCTGGTATTTGTGCCACTTAGGCATCTTTCCAAAACATTGCTCACAATGACAGCATCTTGTTTCATGAGGAAGTTTTAATTTGTTGCTCTGTATCTTTTAACTTATTGCCAGTTACCTTTTTCCCTTCTACTTTCTCCTTCTGTGTTGAACCTTCAGGTTCAATTCCTCTCTTTGCTAAACTAAGGTTTTGCTGAAAATAAGCATGCAAAATACTGACCAATGTCTAACTCACACGCATGCTAAATACACAGTAAACGTCTTTGTGCATGGTTTGCATATGAGGGTACTACTGCATATCTGGACAGGCTTGGAAACTGTCTCCCACAGAGAAGAAAACATTGTTTGTCTAGGTATAAAATGCATCAGCCCTGGACACTGTGGATTATGAAACACAACTAAGTAGCAACTATCTCCTTGGAAGCATAAAAATACATCTATGTCTGAGTTATAAATGGGCCTGGCACAGATAATCATTTCTAAATGCCTGCTGTTGGTACAGAAAGGATGACCAGCACCAGCATCAACTGCTTCAGCCCTTCACTGGTACTGACTTTACAAAAAATTGGGAAGTCTCTCAAATTACCTATTGTATGTTTTTCTCTCTAAATCACTGTTTGCATTAGACAAAACTGTAATGAGTAGCAGATAAAGAGAAAATGTTAACAAAAGCAACATTCCCAAGCTACTAGGTCATCTTATTTTTTTAAGAAAGAATTAAAACCATGTTTAATACTTCAGACATTTCAGCAACTGATCTTCAAAGAAAACAAAGGAGAAAGGAGGAAAGGAGGAAGAGAGGGAAGGGAAAGAAACAGAGGTTAATCTCTTGGCTATTTAGAAACAAAAAATGTAACCAAGATTACAGAAGCAAGAAAGCAACCAATAGAATTATTGGTGGCAATTATTAAATGTCATTTTAGACATCAGACCAAATTCAATGACAAGGGGGTCGCATTCAGTGGTGCATGTTGCTGTTGTGATATATACAGCAATACGGTAATGGTGATAGTGTCTTGCAAAAAGATTATGCAAATATTTAAATGGTCCAAGTTTCACAGAAACTTGCAAATGAAATTATCAAAATTTTCAAAATACTGTGATTGTAAAAATCCCCAACTTAATCAGTTTGGGCTGACCATAACCAGAAAGGCCACCATTTCTAGAACTGTAAACAATAATAAGCTTTGGGCTGATGCACAGTGATTTCATTTGTTTTCACTTTGTGAGATTTCTCTCTTTCTACCAGATAAATTGCAAATAACCACTCTCTTGAATACACATATCAAAATATTTATTTCTGAATAACCAAAATGAAGTTTCAGTAAACCTGAAATAAAAGATTATGTTGTAAAATTTAAGTTGCAGTTTTAAAACCGGTCCAGTCCGATCTCAATTTGTAACTACTGTTGATTCCCCAGATATATTTTCAGCTAATGGTAATTTTTTTTGAGATATGTCACTCACCTCTGGACTTGTTAACTGAAATCAGAAGTAAATCAAAATAAATATTTTACAGTCAGAATTTGAATCTGATTAACCTCGACCACCATCTCAAAATGGTCTTGTCAGGGAGGTTCAAAACAGAGTGCTGAATGAAACCAGTGTGACTCAGGAAAAACTAGCCTCAAAAAAAGTAATTGGACTTTGTGCAGCAATCATGTCAGTTATTAGGTCAGAATTTCACTGCAAATATTTCCAGCATTTGCAAGTTTCACTGTACATTTATTGCACCTGTATGTTAGATACCTAATTTGACAGCCTTTTATAAAGCCATCAGTAATCTAAGCTGTTGGCTCCTTAGTCCAGAACTGGTCAGCCATCACAAATCCTCAGTTAAATGCCTCAGTAAATCTGCTGAGTATTTCCTGAGGCTTCAAACAAGAGTGGAAGAGTAAGGACAGAAAGTGCTACTCGAGGTCAGGAATTCTGCCCTGGTTACAACTGGCCAAGTGACCAAATACCGAAAAAAGACCTGAAAAGCCCTAGAGAAATTCAGTGTATTGCTAAAGACCTGACTTCAAAAGGTGAGCCAATTTAAGAGCTAACTAAAACAGTTCTATATGGTTGTGACGCAATCTACAACAATGTATGATAGGAATAAGATTTTCTATTACATTCTGCAGTATGGCCTGAGAACTTCACCCAAAAGAAGTAATCTTCTCCTATAAAAATCCCCAGAAGCTCTCCATAAAAGAGCGTGAAACCTCCAAGAACAGCATGGCCGGAGAGGCAGCGCTGCGGCAAACTTGCCCCTCCGCGCTAGATCTCCTGCCGTTCCCCCCCGTGGCGGAGTCCCGGGCACAGCTGCCTGTTCCCTACTTTGCATGCTCAGATCTGAGGCCAGCGACAGAACCGTTAGTGGCACTTCCCTGGGATCAGCCTTTCCGAGCAATAATCCTCACGCACGCTCAGTGTTAACGCTGGTTCAACCTCAGAAGTTTTAGAAATGCCCTTCACGTAAGTATTGAAGAATGCAAAGGCTTATCTGAACAATAGCCAAAATACATCTTGGTCTAGATGCCACAGGATATGGCCAGGGTGGAAATACTGAGGGAGTAATCTCCTGGACACTGTTTCAATGCTTTCCTTTGGGGAAAAAACAAAGAAAAAGCAGAGGCACGGGGAATATGCCCAGATCCCACTTGTCATCAGAACTATGACACTTGTCATATATCAATTCTTCCTCACTACTCACTGCCTGTTCTTTTTTAAAGAAATTAAAGTTGACAGGAGTAATTGGAGGAAGGTTACCCAAGCGCAGCTACACAGAAAGCAACTGAACGGTGTATCATGCTTAGAGTAAGATCACTAAAGGGCAAAGAGTTAGAAAACCCTACTGCATATAGAGTATAAGAGTAATTACACAGAAGGATTTTACATTGGAAATAAGAAAACTGCAACAGTGGGGAAGAAATGCAATGAATGAATGACCCTAAAAGAGAACATGAATTCCTGCCTTTGATGCAAAAGGTATCAACCAGATGTTAGTAAACAGAGAGAATCTAACAAAATCTAAGAAAACAGAACACATTCCTAGTCTGAAATATTTCTGAGTTTGGATCTTTACAATCTTTCCACATTTGTAGATTATACCATGACAACAGCTCTGTAGTTCTTTGTGAACAATAAGGAATGATGGCTTCCAGCCCTGAAAACTAGTTTTTAAATGTTGTTAACTATGAACACAGCAACCACACCCTGCCTCTAGGCCACAGGGATATCACCGTGCTTAATATGAGCCACTCCACTAGCAGCAAATGGACTACGTACAATGTAATAAGCTGATGCCCTGAGGCCATAGGCATAACGGTGCCTTGCTGGCTTTAACTTTATATTCTCTTGTTTATTGATTTGAACTGAAGGAAGTATAGAACAGTGGAGATAATAGCTGTGATGCTATTTACTATTTAAATGGGGATTTAGAGGTCTTTAAAATATGGACTGTTGACTTCCTGAGGGTTCATTATTGTCTCCTATATATAGACCTTTGTTTCAACCTCTGTATACAATGACCTGAGTCTACTCCTGAAGCACTTGTGCACTTGTTCCTCAGTACATCCTTAACATGACAAACCATAATAGCTCCTAAGAAGATGTCTCCATTTTTTGAGACATACAACACAAGAGACTCCAATGAACCTTTGGACACTTCTGCAATCTCTTGTAGCAAATGTGGTTGTCACACTGCCCACTTTCAGCCCACAAAGCTAAAAAATATTCTGGAGCATTACTGTTGGAACAGTGTACAACAACCACCTTGCTGGAGGGAAAAAATTCTATCATTTCAAGAGGCCTTTTTGGTTGTTTTAGGAGCTCACCGATTGTGCTAGAGTGTATATGTCATAAGCTAATGGTCCAAAAAGTATCAGCTAGCAAAATCAAGTAGTTACAAAAAAGCAGAAACCCTCTAGAAACATACAACTTAGAAATACAAATTGTTTTCTTGTCTATTTGCTTTGTAAAATTGAAGTAAATATAGGAAAACCCAACAAACAAAAAATCCAAACAAAAACAACAACAAAAAAGAAAAAATCCCAACAAACTTGTATTCTAGTGGGTCACAATTGAGCAACATACTTTTTTTTTCCCTTGAAGTCTGAATCACAAACACAAAGACTAGGTGTTTAGGATAGAAATACTTGTAAGTCCTTCAGCCTTCGTAGCTATAGTCATGCATAAGAATGTACTATGACCAGATCTACCTTAATCATTCAAGTGTCTTTATCCTATAATAACAGTCAAGAAGAGTAAACAAGCTCCTGAAGAGTCAAATAAATTCCTTCCTTATTTCACCCACGTTTGGAATCACTTCATGTACACGTACACAGAAAGGAAACTCCAGTAACAGGCTATTTGTAGCAAAGCAGAAAGCAACCATTAGAATCTTCTTTTTTTAAACTTTGTACACATGATGGAGCTGAGGCTACTACAGACTGTTTTGTCTTGGACAGACTGAAGAGCCCAGCTCAGCTAACCTTTTGGAAAACTTTTACAAGGCCATACATTTGGATGTGCAAAAGCGTCTCTCCCTTTTGTAAAAACCCACCTAATCCCTGATGATGTTTTATCAACGGGAACTATATGGAGGAAGTAACACTGTTGAGTTGCTTAAGTGTAAATCGCTTGGGGTATATAAAAGGTATACCACGGTGCTGATGGCACACCAGTAAGAGAATACTGGGCTCAGGTCCGGCTGCAGAGTGTTTGTGGTGGTGCAAGCCTGCGCACAGTTCCACAGCTCCACACCAAGCTCTGAAATTCTCTTTTCCTGTAACTGTACGCCCCACGTGTTATTTTAAGCCTCCCTCTCCCCCCCCTGCTTACATACCTTTTTCTGTGTGAAACTATTGTATTTTGTGTGCAATCTGATTTCTTCGTAGGCCTGAAAGGTAGACCTCCAGGTCTGCAGTTGACTTCTGCCAAACCCCAGGAAAATAATTGCCGTGTGGCACTTACCTCTCCTTCTCTGGGCCACGGCCTTCCATTCTGTGTGTATTTGCTTTGATTCTGGCGCTTTTTTTGCCCTCCATCAGCAAATTTGCACAGCAAAGGCTCAGTGGGGGCTGTGAAGACAAGAAACCCAGTCTATATTAGCATCCTCCCCAATGAAAGTGATTATACCAGCAACAGTAGTGCTTTGTAATACTGATCTTTTGAAGTAAAATCTTGCCTTCTGCAGATATTTTTTGCCTCTTTTAGCCTTGACTCCACTGGCAGCTGTTCTTATTAACTAAGCTTCAAAAAATATATACTGGCAGCCCTTAAAAGAATTTAGCAAATATTGTTGAAAAAATAATCAGCCTACGCAGAACGTTAAGTTGCTGTAGTGGAATAGTAGAGTCAGGCATTAGTTCCAGCTAAGTTAGACACGTATTCATGACGAGCATTAGTGCAAGGATAAACACTGCTTTACTAAAGCAGCTTTCTGTTTTTATTGTAAAAACTTCGCAAGAATCTGTTTAAGGAGTAAGTTTTCTCACTATTTCTGTGTTTCTCAGCACCCACTCCTTTACAATAAACAGAATGAAACAGACAGTTTTGCCAAGCACAGTCCAATTAGCTTTCTTTTCCTCTTAACTCCTCTTTTAAGCAAGCTGGCAGCTGAGGAACCCCCTTTCCTCTCCAACTGGATCTCGTGTATGTGAATACAATAGTTGGGGGGGGGGGGGGGGGGGCAGAGCTCGGGGAAGAAAGGGTATTTCCAGAGTTGCACACCCCAAAAGGCAGCTCACAATAGGGACCCCCAGTGAAGCAATCACCACACATCAAACGGGTACAACAGGAAGAGAACTTTGTGTCTTGGGATCTTTTCCCATCTACTCGGCTTTTAACAGCTTCCTAAAAAATATTTTAGAACTGTAATTAGCTTGCTGGTGGGAGCTTGCTTTTGCTGCCTCCTTCTTAAGAGAGGGGCCAAACTCTACCCACTTCATTAGGCGTATGGTAGGATTGTCTATTGTCTACAATAACAGAGAAGTAAACTAATACTGGCTTGGCTGAAAGAAATCTAAAAATGATGTGTCACATCTGAATCTTTTCAGGAATTTTTGGGTTCCCAGGCATGACAACTAGAGGCTAGAATTAATGAACCAGGGGTTTCCATGGAAAAAAAGCAAGAAATCTGTTTTTTCCTCCTCATTTCCTGTTTCTGGGAGGCTTGAAATGTCAAAAGAACAGAAGTGCAGGGACATGAAGGAAATGTTGCAGTAAGAAGGTTAGTCAACTTGCTGACTTTCATATTTGTAATAAAAATTACGGTTTGGTTAAAGGCTGAGATAAATTCACATAATATTAAAACAAGCTCACCTCCCCCAAACTCTTAGTTACAACCAGCTCAAAAAGGGTCAGAAAGTGAGAACTGCGATCACTTGAAAACTGCAACCAAGGAGCAATGCACATAGAGGATCTCACATCAAAACCACAATTTCTCATTGGGACAGCGTCACTTTGGCTACTTCTGAAGCTTTAACAGCTTTGTTTTTTCATTACCATTTTACCAGGCTAGTAATTTCCAAGGTCACGAGAAACTGAACTGCAGGGAACAATCCATTATTGGCAGAAAGCTCGACTGTGTGACCCCAGAGGTCATTCCCCACCTCTGACTTCGATTATTGTATCAGATTTTGGTAAAAGCAATGCTCAGCCAACCATTTTAAATTTAAAATAATGAAGGTTTAAAAGCATCCAGGTGGCTATGGAGGTTCTTTCTGCAAATGGAGAGATTTTACAGAGCTGATTGCCCTGCACTTTCACCAGTTTTACTCCACAGCGCGATGCTGCATGATTTCAGAGCGGTTACTTACAATTCACTTTGATGTGACTGTGAGGGAGGAGCAGGTGCTAAGCCAGCGTTAGAGAAAGACCTATTAAACATCACATCTGAAGCTTCAAAAGCTTTTTGTTTTAAGCACTGAACAACTATCAAACCACACACAACACCATTAGGAGGAGCACGTAAAAACCATCCGCACATTGGGTATTTACACATGCTAAGATCATTTGCTAGTGTACACATACGGTATTATCCCATACACTATGATGTGGCTGAGCAAGCTAGGAAGTCGTATGGCTTACTACATGTCCTCTCTATATATTAATCAACCACAAATAGGAAGCTGTTGCCGTTTCTGGAATACCCATATCCAGTATTACCATCTGACAACCTCTTATTTGTTAACTTGGGGCCTCTTAAAGTTGACTGAGATTGAACAGAACTGCCAAACAACCTTAAGCCCCTGCCCCCATCCAGAAAATATGTGAAAAACATTGTACAAACTTTTCAGGAGGTAGGGAAGAAGGTGGAAAAGGACAATGGTACCATGGCCTTCACAGGTAAGTTTCTGCACAGGAGGTTATATTCCTCTACAACAAACTGAGGGGAACTCTGGGGAAAGAGTTGATCTGTGCTGTTCAGCATTAACATAAGCAAAAAGATCAAAAGAAAATGTTCTGACAGGAAGACAGAGTCCAGATAAGATGGCTTTGGGGGGTTGTTGTTTGCTGTTTTGTTTTTTTTTTTAAACACAGGCATATAGCTTATTACATCCAGCAAGACAGAAAATTATCTTATTAGCTCTGAAGTGGCGTAGGTCTTAATGGTTTACAACTGGAAACAACTATGGTAACCAACCTCAAAATATAAAGAAATCAAATTAATCTCTCTTCCTTCAGGATATAAGGTAAAGTGGAACAGAGTCTTAGGAGTTTAAACATGTTGATCTAAGTACACAGAAGAACTCAAATATCTGGTTTACTTCAGCCCTCTTGAAATCCCTTCTAAGAAAGGTTCTCTAGGCTTTGCAAGATCAGACATGAATAGTTGACATTAGTACTATCATTCTTACTAATCAAATATGTAACAACAGAAGGTACTGGAAAGAGCATATCCTATTCCATTATATCAGCAAAACTATTGCTAAGTAGAATTCTTTTTTAATGGCTTCATCAAATGTCAGAAGTGCTTTAAAAATAATTATTAATAAATTTACATCAGACCAGAAAAAAATCACGATTAGGTACTATGGTTATCAATTAAAAAAGAAACTATTTAGGAACTATTCAAACAATACCAAAATTACATGAATAATATCAAGACACTGCAGCAGAAGTGGGATATTTTACCCCCAAACACTTCAGAATGAGAGGAAAGAAAAAGGTGACTCTTTTAAACATTTTCTGCTTTAATTCTCTTCCATTCCTGACAGACTCTCTTCAATTTATGAACTGAATTTTTACTTTTCTCATTTTCCTCTGTATGACCACAATGACTGGGGGAAAAAAAAAAAAAAAAAAAAAAAAAAAAAAAAAGCAGCAGCCTGTGTTCCTGCCTCTACTCTCACCTTTTGTACCTCTGACTTAATAGAAAATGTAATCTGGATATCTGTAGATGTTCATATTTTGAACTGATAAGCACATCTTTTTATATGGTTCCTGACATCTTCAAAATTTTGAGCATGTGTGGTATTTTGAAACATATCTAGAAAATGTACTGTTGGTATTTTCCTGTCAGAGAAGTGAGAATTGATTCATTTGAGACAAATTTCAGGCTATTCCATCCTGATAAACTCTTCAAGATAGAAGGCACTGCTCTTTCTTTGCCTTCTATCTGACAGTAACAAACACTAATACCAAGAATAAATAACAGCTTTAGCCTGAACAAGGTTCATTAAGCCATAACCCATTTTTCAAGAAGATTTAAATGCTTGCTGTAGTTCCAATCCAAAGCCTGCTCTAGTTAAGACATAAATAGCCCTGAACTTGGCTTTCGGTCCTGAGAAGGAAGTGGGATCAAATTGATAGTGCTCCTAAAAAGCATTTGCCAAGATATTCAGGGCTGCTTTAGAAGAGGGCAGTAGCTGCTAGTGTTCCAATTCTGTTCCCATGGAAGTCAATGGCTAAAGCCCTATCTCTCTTCAATCAGGCCCTGAATTTAGTCGAAGAGTTCAGTGGAGGTGGAAGAGAGAGACTGGTTTTATGTCAATCAAGCCTGTCGATATTGTTGAGTTCCCTTAGGAGATCAGCTTCTCATGCTCCGCTACTTTAGATGGACAGATTGTGCGGACAGACTGTGCAGACAGACAGCGCTGAACTGCCAAAAGGCTGTTACTATCACCAAAAGCAACACTGGTATTTAAAATAGGACAAAACCTTTAGATGGAAGAAGATGGGGATAACAGTGCCCCCTTCTCAAATCTGGCAGCCTCTTTGAAATGTTCCTTCTCTGGAAAGCAACTTCAATTAAACTGGAGAATTCAACAAAAAAAGCAAACTTCTAACTAGTTCTGAATACATAATATCCTTATTCTTTCATTGATCGGAAGGCAGATACACTTGAGCTTCTACATATGCAAAAATGTATATATTCATGAGCATGTGCTTCATAAAGGAAGATGAAAGCTGTCATTTGCATTCAGTGAATCTTCTTCATTATTTCAGGCACTCTGAAACTTTTCTATCTTGAGAGTTACTGAAAAAAGCTTGTCCTCCACAACTTCCAATTCAGTTGTATAGCATCGTCTGTCCAGCAATGGCAAGAACTGCATATATAAAAAAGTAATAACAAGAACATATTCATGTATTTTAACTGCTTTCACTATGAATATTTTTTAAGACAGAATATTTTTTCAGGAATGTCAGGAGGAGTTTAATCTCTTCTTCTCATCTTGTGCAAAAATGAAAGTAACATTTTCAGTAGACAGCCTAGCAACAAGTGCATTGTGGAAATTCATATGGGTCTTTAAACAACTTCATTTTGTTAATGTGAAGAAAAATGATGAGAAAGTCACCGGTATATCAATGAACGGCTAGTGCACAGTCAATGATCTTTTTCAAAGTATGTTTTTATGAGAAAGCTGGATTAATTTATTTTTCAGCCTTGGCAAACCCTCCTCCACAATAAAAAACGGAGCAGAACCATAATTGAGTTCACAATTACAGCAAGCAACCAAACTGATCAAGCTTTGATAACTATTTTTCTTCTTAACTCCCTTTCAAATTATTTTGTTAACATTTTCATGTTCAAATCACACAGGATACCTGCTTGAAACATCCATGCAAGAACCAACCCCTTTGTCTGCCACAGATCAATCATTTTCAGTCTTTAAGAAAAACTTCATCCTATG
Organism: Falco naumanni; assembly: GCF_017639655.2. Taxonomy (NCBI): domain Eukaryota; kingdom Metazoa; phylum Chordata; class Aves; order Falconiformes; family Falconidae; genus Falco; species Falco naumanni. Next base: position 4,537,066 of record NC_054057.1, read on the forward strand.
GTAACATCAAAGCCACTTTGTAAGCAGACCTGTTTACTCATGCAGTATTTCGAAGGGAGACATGAGACAAAAAAGCTCTAGAAGCAAGGCAGGACAGAGCAAGTTCAAGTTTTGATTCCATACCTGGGCTCAGAATGATGTACCTGGCAGGACTACAGTCTTTACAGAACCATCAGTTTATTTACAAAATGAATTTTGCTGTTGTAAGCTTTAAAACTGCAAAAGTTTCAGGACCCCATCAACAGAGCAAATCGCCCTAGTGAGTCCACTGGCTTCTAGGAAAGTTCTGTCACATGGTACTTATCCATCCCAAAATCACAAATACACAAAACTCAAACTTCAAGGAAGATTAGAAAACACAACCATAGCTATTCTGCTCTTGGGAAATGAAGGTGAAGAATTACAAAAGAAGGTAGGTGACACAAAAGGACATGTAAGGACAATGTGTTACCTGAGTGAGGAAACCACAAGTAATGAAGCAAATAGACACATCATCCTATCCCACACGGAGTTCCTGACTTGCTGAAGGACAGAGTAATACATTTTGTCCCAGAAGCCCACAATACTGGATGTGACATCACAGGACAGACCCTCACATATATACATAGAAGTATCATGAAAACACTATTACATGTCCAAATGATTCCTTGCTGCTCAGTGTTTCTGCAAGAGTCGGTGCTTTTACAGAGGTCAAGCAATATACAGCATACTTGTCCAGTAGGTTCGCAGTTAAATTTGACTATGTGATGTTCAGTGGACTTGTACAGCTGATTATGAAAGCAAAACAATGAGTGAGCACTGCATTTTAGTTTCTACAACATACCACTTTCACAATACAGTTATAGATATTGGGGAAACAGCTTTACATAAAAGTACCCCAAAGAAATAATCAAGCAAACATCTCTTTGGCTAGCAAAAAAAAAAAGAAAAAAAAAGAAGTGATTTACTTTTGATAAGGTGTATTATACCTTAAGTAATTCCCTCTACTTCATCCCTTTGTCTTAAGAAATGGGAAGCAATCCTTTCATCTTTTTGTATAATAATTATTTCTAAAGAGCAAGAATATATTAGAAAAGGAAAAAAAATCCCAGAGGAGAAATAGTGCATCAAGCATAAAGTTAGTGTTTCTGTTCTGTAAGAAAGAAATTACTTGGAGCACGTAGAACAACTAACCACATGTATACATTGGAGAAACAGCATGCCAACTGTGAAGCGTGGTCCAGATCTTGTTGCAATTGATGCAAACTCTCCAGCTACTACCTAGAAAAGTTATACTTCATCATCTTGTTGCAAAAGCCCCCATATAAAGATTCATTAGAGCAGATCAGAAACTAGTCTCTTTCTATGAGAAACTGCAACATTAACTTTACAGTTTACTTTTGTTTAAAAATCTGTTTTTAAATTTTCAACAGAAGAGCAGATTGGGCGTGCCTGATCCAGGGTATTAAAAAGCTTCATTCCAATGTTGCTGATAAGGAGAAAATGTTATAACTCAATGCATGATTTTACAGAGATAACGTATAGAACAGATGTTTCAATATGGTATTCAAACAAATAAACTCAATCAAAATAGCAAAGCTAAATTGCAGTATTAGAACAGTGCTGAAATGTTGTAACACAACGGTGTATTTTTATTTTAACAAAGTCAATATCTAAACCAACTCTAGCGCTGGTTCTTTTGGAAAGCATGAATGGATGAGGAGCAAAGTTCATTTATTAACTTTATTAACTAATAACTAACTAAATAATACTCCCCACCTGGATGTTGGATTCTGCCTTTATTTTAAACAAAAGGCCTGAATCAGAGCTTACAGAAGTTAGAGAGAGATTCTCAGGGGATCCAAAGGAAGTCCAATTTAAATTTGAGATAACTGTGAGCAAGAGCAGAGACAGGCCTGTGAATTTTGCCTGAGAAAGCAGCTTCCTCAAACTTGATGATACAGCAGAGTTCTGCCCTGTTGGAGGTCCTTGGTGTAACACTGAGAAATATCAGCTGTAGTCCATCCTTGGCACCCAGCACTATGACAGCTCTTCACAACCTTTAACTACTGAATGAAAAGGAAGTGGGGTCTTCGAGGAGTGATTTGTTTTGCAGTATTTAAATTTCTCCAAGTGCCATTACAGAGAAAGAGGAGGTGCCTTCACTGAACGACTGTGCAACCAAACCAACTAAGTGCGTGCATCCATTTGCAGAAATCATTTCATGTACCCACGTTTAGACCTGAGTTTTCCATGACTTTCGGACAGAACCCAAAACCAACTGAAATTTGGGGCACGTTGTTTTAACATGCCAATGCTAATTACAAAACATAGAATTTGGCTGGGTTAATACCTCCTCCAAAACCCTACTTTGATAGACTCCCTTGGATTCCTGCCTCACTGGAAAAGCCATGTGCCAAAAAATAGAGACAGTATCGCATTTTGAAGAGGAGTACTGGTTACAAGGAACTGAAAGCACTTCACATATTATCTGTGAGATAGATAATAAACAAATATTGGAACGAGTAGATGGCTTTTTTGTTAAATAAGAAAAGCCTCACACTTGCCCAATCAGCATTGTTAAAAACTAAATACTTAAGAAACTAACCCACCTTTCCATGTTTGAAGACTTTTTGTGTGGAACTTATGAGCTTCCCTGGACTTCTCTCATGCCACAGTTAACTAAGCAAGTTAGTAGTAACTAAACAACCAAGACACTGAAGGAAGAAGAGCCTACACAGCTCTTCTGGAAACCATGCAAGTAATTAGTAAAATTAAGATATGGTAATGCAATGGTTTCCTACGAAGATTTTCTCTCTGTTGAGAATGGATGACAAGTGTGAACAGCTTTCAAAGAACAACAACAAAATATATTTTTTCTGGTTTTGTATAGATTTTGCAAATGCTAATTACTGTCTGGGATTCTGACTTCTATGATTTAAAAAGAAAAAAAAAGAAAAAATAGAGGTTGCTTTTAACGTTTTTATGCCATTGGCTCACTGCTTCAGAGCTCACTAGACTACACATGTTTGGGCAGGAGTTGATTTCTCCAAGTGAAATGAAAAAAAAAGTCAAAAAATATTCCTGAAAACATTCTAAAACATTTTGTTGTTTTTCACTGTGAATTCCTAGACCATGACTTGCCGCACAGGCACACGCTCCTGCCACGTGTGACGAGGAATTAGGAAGGATCAGGTGAACAATGTCCAACACAAGATCTAGTGAAGTTAATGAGAACACTTTCAATACCTTAAATGGGTTGCGGCACAGGCTCCTAGCCTGCGACTTGACCTGGAGGTAAATATGACAGCAGTTACGCTGGAGTATCTCTTATGAATTTTATTCTCTCTCCCAGCATTTATATTTTCAGTGCCACCACTCAAAAATTACAGGTGCTACTGTTTTATTGGGTCTTTAAACTTAGAGCTGCAATCCCTTCATATCAGTAACAACATGTAAAGAAAGCCATGACAAGTGCTAGTCCGTCATTAGGAAGCAGTTTTCAGCGAGAGAATACAGAGTGAGGTTCTGCTGTCTGACTGTGTTGTCCCTTATCTCAGAGAAGCATTAAAGCCAAAAGTTCCTGCATTGCAGCAGTGACCTAGAGGAGAGTTCTGAGTTGGATCGTGTTTTTAAACAAGTAGCACCCTGACTTTTGAGCATTTACTTCATACCGGTGTACCACCTGAATGCTCCTGTTCCAACCTTCGCCAGCTGAGCATACCATCCCAGGACTCCAATCTACTCGTAGAAGTTGACTGGAAAAACCTCATTTGCCCTCTAAATGTGAACCCAAAAGCACTCTTTAAATCCCCCTCTGAGACTGCCCTGTGAGCTTTTAGGAAGATTGTACTTCATATACCTTTTTGCCCTCTCCCATAATCTCAGAAGTTATTTTGTTTGGATGAAAATGGAGATCTTGTATTTCTTACTGTTCAATTATTAAGGAACAGCAACAGAGTCAGCTTCATCGGAAAGGCTCAGCGATTTTTAAATGATCTCATGTACCGTAATTTATAATGGAAAATCAGGTACAAATAGTGTGAGATGCTTTCTAGTTCCCCTCTAATGGAAATAAAATGAATCCCTGGTAATGGGTGACCCTACTTGCTTCTGTGGTCACCCATTTTACTTTTTAGTGTTCTCTTTAGTAGTCTCAGGAGAAAAGAGCAAATGCAAAGCTTTTATCTGAAGCTGCTTCTCAAAACAATAGCTCTGTGCTTCTGCTGTAAAATCTATTTTTACTATTCTCATAAACAAATATTATTGATCACAGAGACTTTGCTATTATCCCACTAAGAAAAACTTACTTGCACTGACTGTCCAGAGACAAGATGATTGGAATTTATGCACTACAACGAATTATTTCTGGCTCTGCTAACACAAGGTTATTTCATGTAGCGGTTTAAGTATTTCTTTATTATTTAGTATTGAATTTATTTATCTTAAATTTAATTTTATTAAATCATGTATTACTTTTTATTTATTTATTTAGATAAACCAGAACATTACCATCACAGCATTCTGTGTCTGTGTGACACTGCTAGAACTAAAACTAGAGAAGAGACAATTCTTTTCGAACATACATTTTCAATATACACAAGGAAACCTGGTCAAATGTCTTATGTCAACACAGTGTTTTCTTTCCATCAGCATAATGACAATTGCTGTACACAGACATGTATTTTTGACTTATTAAGGTTGAGTGTTGGCATTCATGGCTCACACTCCAACATATGTATACCATTATCGTCCAGAAGAGCTTATGCAAACCAGTGTTGAACTACATGAGGAAAAATGCTTCGATTATGACCATTAATTTATTTAATTCAGACTACCTTTAAATAGTACATTTTGTTTACTGATTATGGGGAAAGACACATCTGTTGTGCCTTTTTGAACGGTCACTGCAATTAAAAAAATTACCCTATATATAATGCTAACACTATTTGCAGCTCTACTCATAGCATCCTGAGGAGCAGCAGTAGAAAATTCTTACAATAGAAAAAAAGTTTTGGTTTGGGTAAAGATGCCCTGTTCATGGTTGAAGCTGTAACATTACCTTCCTGATATCAGAGCTGAAACAGCATATTCCTAAAAGCACTGATTACTGCAATGCATGAAAGATGTCTGTGTAAATGAAAAAATAAATCCAATTTTAACCAGCTATCAATCTGTTCAACAGTTTTAAAATATTCAGAAATATTCAGATATTTTTTTCTCAGACTGCCTTATGAAAATCCTTTTATTTAAATCAGTTCTAATTAACACACATTTCAATGACGACCACTGGGTGCAGCAACAAAAACTCCAACCACTTATAATCTGAAACATACCTGAACAATATAATTTTGCCACTACTGTGAGAAAGAAGGAAAAGCTGAAGGGAAAATTCTTTTTATTGTTATTGCCCTTTTTTCATTTTATTCTTCAGCATTCACTGGAAGACATAATGTGCATGCCCTAAAATGAACAAGTTTGCTAGAAGCTAACACACAGCTTTGCCAGTTTCCTCACTTAAATGCAGGAGCACCTTAAAAAAGTGCATTTGACCCTGACTGTGTCAGAACCGCGGCTGGGTACAGGTTACACAGCAGAAAGCATTTACAAGGCTGTGAATGACTGATTCTTAAAGGCAGGAATTCATTTCGCTGTGGTAGAGAATATCCAAATCACACTAAACACCTTGGACAGGATAATTACTGTGTACAACAAAACCTCGCTGCATGCTCTGCCATCTCCTCCCGTAAACAGGCCCAGAGGGAGGGAGGGAATACTTTGAAACCAACACGTAAGTAAGGACACTGATAGCCCTTCCCTTCTCCTCCCCAGCAGAAGGGGTGAGCAGCAGCTCAGACCATGGACCGCTGACTACGGGACACACCAAACCCCTTCACAGCCCCAGTTCAGCAGCCCTGGCCGCTCCTGATGGCAACTTCCAAGCCCCGAGTCTTCAAGACGGGCTTTTCTGGGTGCTCCTGAAGCGAACATCACTGTTCCTGTCACCAAGTGCCTGTAGGTAGGGAGCAAAGGTAACTGGCACGTATGAGCCAGGAAAGCAAGGAAGGGCCTCGGAGAAAGAGTTGCTTAGTGGCTCCCATTTCCTTGAAGGGCAAGACGGCAGCAAGCCCCTGAAGCATACCACCGCTCCTGCCAGGACATGGAGGCTTTGCACCAGCTTACAGTAAGTCTCTGCCTTCAAAGCACCATTGTACCTGTGATTTCCATGACAAAAAAATGCACAGTGGGTTCACTGGGAATTGTCCAGTAAGTCACCTATTTATGATGATACTTTATCCAAGGGAAAGAAAAAAAAGTGAAATTATAATCTTCTCCCAAGACAGGGGAAGATCTTACTCATACTTCTTGGCTCTTTTCAAAATGTGTTGATGACACCAACACTAAATCTAATGTGTTATGACATAAGGAAAATTCTAACCCTTGCAGCTTAAAAATCCTTTCTTAGCATCTGAGACAATATCCTAGAATATTAAATAGATAACACTAAACTCTTCTGAAATAGTCAGTTGCAGAGCTCTCAGCTGAGGGCAGACAAGAAAGCAAACTTACGTATTAGAGACTGAGTGATAGCCTAATCTTCTTTAACTCTGTGCAATTCATATCTTAGAGGTTGTATGAAGGTCATGCTAGATCCTGCTTTGCAATGGGTCCAAAAATGGCAAAAAAAAAAAAAAAAAAATTTCAGTGCTAAGACTGGCAAAGTAAAATTAAGTTCTCTTATAGTCAAAAATACTGGAATAAGAACAGGAGTGAGACAAGCACAACAAGGAAGAACAGATGAAAAAGGAAAAAAACCAAAAAAGGTATAGAAATAGATGAAGAAAAACACCTTAAGAAAATGAAGGGAAAAACAGGAAGGGAAGGGAGATTCTGAATTGCCCTTGAAAATATTTTAGCTTCACAAAAGAGCAAATGCAACTCATGCTCTTCTCCATTTCTGGATGACAACAGAGGTCTTCACAGGCACAAAGACTGCAGTGAGAAAACATTGTAACTGAAAAAGCAAATGACTGGGCTAAATGTCACTGCCTATAGCAAACAGAATGACAGAGGTTTATATAAATTGTGGTTTTCTCTGAAAACAGAGACTAAAGACCTGTTCTGTTGCACTGCGAGGACTGTGGATGGTCTCACAGTAATTGTATGGCATCAAAACATGAATGAAAATGGGAAGACTGCAGAGTCTCCTTTACACAAAAATACTAAGGCTCTGTTATCAAAGTATCAAAGTCAGTTTAAAAGCTTATCTCAAAACTCTATAGATGATCCAACACCTACATGCCACGGGAGATAAAATTAGTGATGACGACATGAAAGATGAAAAAGCAAGGACCTCTCTTCCAGCTAAATTAGATTATGAGAGACAGTAAAAGTCTCTGACATCAAAATCCAACCATTCCGTAAGGTTCTGTCCCCATTTGGGTGGGATCCTTCCTTGGTCTACAGGCATGTGGACGCAGCCATGGTGGCATTATGAGTCTGTGTGCCACTCTATTTAAAGAATGATTAAACCAAACAGCACTATCAGAGTCTGGCCTGACAAAAGCCATCTCCAGCTGATGTGAAGCAGCAATTTTCTTCGGAGCAAATGATTTCATGAATCAGCCAGCAGGGAGTGACAACATTCTGCTGAAAGTGACTAAGTGTGTGACCTCTGGGTTGCAATTTCCACAAGCTTAATAAGAGTCCATTGCAAACGTGATCACATTTTTCACTCTGCTGTTAACAGAGATGCTAATCTGGCTCTCACTTTCGTTGTTTTTTTTTTTCTTCCCTTTTCTTTTTCCAGCTTTATTGCTCACAATGTAGTATTTCCCCAGAGACAGAGAACAAAGTCTACTCCATGTTGCTAATAAAACTTGAAGACAGCACAGTACAGTAAGAATTAAAGGGCAAAAACTTTCCTACTTTGAGGAATGTGGCAGGCCTAGCAGAGTCCTCATGGCTTTCTCCTGCCATGAGAAGGCCAGCTCCGTACTGAACTTTGCAACCTGGTGAGAGTCAGACAGACTGAAGTGAGAGTGAGGAAACCTTTTCCAGAACACTTTCTGGTACAGATCCAGAGATGGAAAAAAAAATCCTACCCTCCTGAAGACAGTCAGAGGAGGTACAATTGAGTTTAAATGAACGGTAAGGTAAAGTCTGAGTAACAAGAGCATGAATCTACCCAAATTTTTGAATGTTCTCCAAATACTTCAGCCAGGATCTGCACACAAATTAAATCTCCAGATAATGAACCGCAACACACTGATGTCAGTATTAATGCTACAAGATTAACACAACTGTTGAATGCTGTACTGCCTCATAAGACTTGATTGTAACTCTGAAACATGGTAGAAAATGGTTTGTTTATACCTTTAATAGCAGCGTTGGGGAGAGGAATAATGGAAACCTAGGTTTCATTCAGCATCAGGATTCTAGATGTTAGTCGATCCTAAAAGGAGCCACAACAAATGGTTAAAAATGCTGCCACTGTTGCTCCTATGCAGTACAGTTCCACTCCTTGGGCTGTTACCAGCAGCAAGGACAAAGCCTCGGGCTCTAAACCTCCCAGCTGAGAAGGACACACTTCTCACACCAGAGGTAAGACAACCAGTGATACCAAGACTCCTTGCCAAGCGTGGAGGAAGCTTTATTGAACAGGCCAGCATGGACTTGCTGGTGGACCAGGAGATGAAAAATCTGAGATTTCTTTGTCTCCACCGCTGTCTGAGATGCCCAGAAGAACTGGACTACTTGGACAGGCACCATATAATTAAGGTGCATCTGTCAAGTTGTGCATTCACTGGGACAGTCATATGAGATTTCCTCAAAACTTACTGGTCGGCTACATGGTACGTGCCCAGGCTTTTTAACTAGCCTGGACAGAAATACAAACACATGTGACATCGTGGAAACACGGTGACCCAGGGGTCAGCCAGGCCTGTTCACAACAGACTGCTTTAGCCCCTGGATAAGCAAAGATGAAGTGCATTTGGGCAAAAGTTTTTGCTTTTAGGGTGCCTTTGTGTCAAGCTAGAATAACTTTGCATGTTTGCTCCAGGAAGACTTGCTTTACAATACTGGGAAAAAAATACAGTTATTGGATGTGGTTAGCTTGCACCAAACTAGCTTGCACCAAACTAGCTTGCTTTTATTATCAGCTTTTACCGAGTTTACATAGCATATAAAATGAACACAGAGCTATTCCAAGTTTATATATATTATATATATATATATAAAATAATCCTGTATTTCTTATTCCTGCTTTATAATTCCATTCTATAAGAGTCTTCTCATACTAACTGAACTATTAATATTTACATTATGCAACATGTACTAGTGTTGCAGGATTAGGGTACGAGCATGCTTATGTAGTTCTCAAGCTGTGTCATGCCATGCTCCTTCAAGGTAACTTCTGCTGCCACTTTTTGTATACTTAATATTTTTTTTTTACAGTGCTTATCACAGACTTTGTTTGCAAACACCTCTCAAGCCCTAATTAATTCATTCTCCCAGTAGGTAGTGAAGTATTTTCTTTGTTTCACAAAGAGATGAGCTGCAGCATGGGGAAAATGCAAGTTGTCCAGTGTCACACAGTCACTGAGTACAGATCTCCTGAGTTCTTGTGCAGTATTTATTCACAAGATAACCTCTCTCAAAGAGCTTTGCCTAGGTGCCCTATTTTCTCAGCCTCACTTCCCACTTCACGCTGTTTCAGGGAAGATCTCTTTCACTGATCCAAGTTTGCAATGCCACTCACTAAAATGCTTTATCAGAAGACAGCTTGATCTACAGTGCTCATGAAAATTGAGCTTGTAATCATAATAAGGACTGGATGCCATTATAGCTGTACATATGTACATTACTCTGTGTGTATTTGTGTCTCTGCACCTAATATATTTACATACACATATCAATGTATGTGCATATTATTAGGTGTATGTGGAAAGTTAGCAAATACATAACATTAGAATAGTCAAAGTGCAGTTTTATCTGAAGCTTCAAACAAACCTGTATTATTTACTGTAATATTTAGCTATTCCACGCTCACACTCCTATATCCCTAGAGGGCAATGTCACCTAATAGGTTGTGCTCATGTCTCTGTCATCTTCACATAAAGCCAAAGATGATGCTATTGCACAGACAGAAATAAGTCTGTACTTCGTAAAATTTAATTTAGCTAAATATAGACTTGCCCCTGTTTACTTTCAAGAAGTTCTGCAGCCTGATTTCAAGAACAGCAAAGTACAAAGATTATCCAAAATTTACCTACCTTCACAAACCTCTGGGATTTTCCTACCATGTCCCTGTGTCGAACAGTCTCAGGCACAAATAAAGAGACAGTTCAAGACACTGAGGCCTTGGAGAATAGCATGCAGAAATTTGATTGCCTGCACAAGAGGCACTTGAAGGAAAAACAGAACGGTCATTTTGTTCTCTGCATTTACTGCTTTGCAATTAATATTCTTTTTTGTAAAGCCATGTTTCCTGTTGGCAAGGTCCACATCCACCCCCAGGTCTCAGTCCGCATTTACGCTCAGCATTGTTCGCCTTCCGTACTATGGCTCTGGCAACCCTGGTGAATGCGGTTTCAGTGGTCTCCTCTCCTTCGCGTATGCAGTGAAACCTCACTCCAACAACGATGTGCTACCTCTGAACAGAAGACAGTGTTTGGGGAGCAAAGTTTTCCAGCAAAGCTGCTGACAGTGTGACCTCAAGGGAAGCTGTGACTGTTCAACATCTTTTAAAATCAGAATAATGCCATGTATTTGCTTTATTGATGGACTTAGCCTGGATTTAGACTCTGAAATACATAAATGTAGGCTTCTGTTGTTTGCTTCCTTTTTGTTTTAAATGATTGATAATTATTTCACAAATGTCTTCCCCTGACATTTGATTTGCTAGATAATACATAAACATACAGTTTCTAATGGGTTTTCTGGCCTTTTAACCTAATTTCTTTTCTCATTACTTTTCATTTCATTTCCAATTCTGATATAAAATCTATTTTCCAGAAATTTTTTTTGCATGATCTGAAGCTCCTTCACTTTAATAATGTACAGAATGATATTTTAAAACAACAAAGCCAAGATCAATGATAGCAGAGGTGAAATCAACCTATTTTTTTTAACTTTTCTTTTTCATGTTGAGCTGCTGAACACACACTCCCTCCAAGGTGGTTCCAAAATTATGTTGGAGAATAGTAATTATTTTGTGCATGTGAATCTTTAAAAAAACCTGCCCCATGACAACAGTTGAGCGAGGACAAGCCAAGACAGTTCAGCATAAGAATACATATATTTTTATGTCAAATACTGTCTGGTATTGTTACTCTTTTGCAAGGATTTATTAGCTAATTAATGATTAGGCAAATCATGGAGATAATTGTTAAGAAATGAAAATTACACCCGTTAAATTTTTGTTACACAGAGAGAGGAAATAACGGCTAGAACTTGAGGGACATATATGAGTGTGCATAGAACAATGAAAAAAATCTCAATGTTAAGAGAAGTGAAGTACTGAGTAAGTATTCCAGTACATTCACTAATTTCAATGGCAGCGACTAACAAAGTTCAGTAATCTAATTTCCGTAACAGCATTTACACTCTTTGGATCAAAGCAGGCTACAGTAACAATTGTTCTGAGTGTATCTTTGGGATTGCATTCATTTACTCAAATTTCTTCTGCTTGAAGAATTAAACTGTTTTTTGTGGTCTTCCTCAGCCAGTATAAATCTGGTGAAGTCAGTGGGACCATGTAATTATTGGTCTTACGGCACTACATGTCCATCCACTACTCCATTCATAAATGCATGAAAACGCAGGTCAGCTTTCTAAAGAAAACGACTTAAAAGTCTAAAGGGTGATTGCCCTTTTTCCTTTGACAGAATCTTTCATGACTAAGAGTGACACACATTTTTTTTTCCAGTGAAGATTCTCAATATGCCATTTGTATATCATCATTCTTTACACAAAGGCCCACTGAGATTTCCTAGCACTACACTAAACAAATTAAGCACCTTTTTGTATTGCTACGTTTTTCAAAGCACTGATCCCATGCTCTAAGACTCAGAACAGAAGAAGTCTTCTGAAAGCGAACTCTAAAGAGAACACATCCAATCTGCTATACAACCTATTTTTTCTGTTCTAAAATATCTTTTTTTTTGAAGGTGTGGCTGTGGGTAGAAAGGATAACACAGTAATGATCTTCAAGCAACAATACCTGTATTGTAAAACCGCAATTTATTAAGATGTCCTTTCCAGTGTAGCCTAAAGCACTAACCTGACATGCTAACAGACAGGTTTCTATTTAAACAAAAAAGAAAAAAGAGAAGTCCTTAAGAAACAGCCTCTAAAAAACATGTTTTTGACTTCCCTCCTTGAATTCCACTGACAAAAGTAATGAGTGAGGTGACAGGAAACCTGATATTAATTCTGCGAGTTCTAACTAGATGTGCAGGAGATCTAAGCCCAAGGAATAGAGCTCGAATGCAGAGCAAATAGGCAATTATTCTGAGCAGAAGAATTCTGTGCCTGATGATGACTTGCCTGTCTCCATTCTCCGGTATCGGTTCTACAGAGACTGTAATCTTCTATGTTGATGCCTATATTCAATCTTAATGCCTGATATTGAGTGATGGGCAGCTGTAAGGATTCTTGCAAGATTCATCATTAATGGGTTTAACTCAATTGGCATGTCTGCCCAGGATATTTCATAAATACATAACCTTAGCTATGTGATTGGAATAATTACTTAGAACCACGCAGAGTGCTCATCCCAACACAGCACTTTTTGTTCTACAATTGTTGCCACTTTCTGCTTTACTTTAGCCACTCACCTTTTAAAAATAATGAATGCTGGTAAGAGGATATGGAATGATTTGCCCCCTTTTGCATGCACAAACATGTACTCACACAGTTCCTGCCTTCACGATCTGAGGTTCTGAAGGAATCCAGCTCTCAAAAAGTAAATATTTGCCACACGCTGGGATGGCTACAGTTCTCCTCTACTGTCTGTATGGACTGTTCTATACTGATGCAAGTTATACCAGAAAAACAAAACTGCCATCAAAAAGAAAACTAAAGATTTCGCATGAAAAAAATTTGAGGAAAAAAAACCTGCTGCAAATGTGTTTTTCATGCATGTAGCTTAAAATGTATCTAGCTGGGTTTTTTTTCAATTATTAATCTTCTGCCTCTTGGTTCTGTCTTTTCCAAATCCAACATCTGCTACCTTTGTTAGCATATGACGTGCAGGAGATTTATTTGTCCGTAAGGCCTCTCCGTACATAATGCAATTGCTATGGTTTCTGACCTATCTGAACACTATCATTCACAGTGGACTGCCTTCATTTATATAAATGGACTTTCATGACAAGAATCTCAATGACCCACCATCGAAACATTCTTGGTATTTGCTTCTCTTGCATTATTGTAATAAACAAAAGGAGGAAAATGACATAGGGTCCACCCCAGGGGAGGGTGTTCCAATTTAGTGTGCCAGGCATCTGACATGATTCAGGCATGGTGACACCATGCATAGCTCCTTCCTCTAAACCTACCTTCTGTTTTTCAGCATTCTTCCCAGTCACTTCAAAATTAAGCAGACATACTGAATAAAATATATGTTCAGGTGTACAGGACTATCAGATGATGCAAAGTGTTCCCACTCAGTCTATACCACAGTCCCATGGGTATATTCAGTTTGCTAATAGCAACCGTGCTGAAAAATCACTGCAATGCAATCTTCATTTCCAATCCCATCACAACACGTGGTTAAAAATTATTTTCTGGAAGCTGGATCTCACCAGATCTTTATATAAGAGTTTATGTGGCATTTCTAAAGATTAATATGAACATGCTAACGTTGGCCCCAGGAGCTAAATAAGGCCAGGCTGACAACTGAGAAACCAGCAAAGTTAAACAAGGAAAATCATACTATTTCGGTTTTAATTTATTTGTTTTTAATACTCATGCCTAGTTAATTCCCTTCAATTAGTAATTGTTGAAACTTTATTTTGTATTCTAAAAATCATATTACAAAGTAATTTAACAATGGTTATTACCACTTAAGTCTTTCAGATGTGCGATTATGCAAATCCACCGAGCACAATTCTGACTATATTTTCTTTACGTGGTTCAAATCACTGTTATGAAGAATGAATTTACATAATGGCACCTGCCACTCCACTTACAATTTATATTTCAAAAATAAAGTGTGTGTAAGGCAACTATTCCTCATCTCAAATAGCTGCCATTTCAATTTTTTCTTTCTTGCTTGGTAGGGATGCAAATACAGGACTGAAAATAATCAAGTAATTAAGAATACCGTTTAGGATATTTGCCAGTACTGGTCTCATTTCCAAAGCACATGCTCTCTGAAATGTGCATACTTCATTTTAGATACAGCCAGAACATATATGCAGAGCTGGATACAATAAAGTTCCCATTTTTTTTGGAGTACCATGAAATGTATATGTTTTACAAAACTCAAAGCATAAACCCCCAAATTAAAATATCCAGCTCAATACTCTCTGCTGACTCCTTCTTCCAGTTCTCCTGAGTGAGGTATTTGAAGCTTCTGGGCTCTTCAGTATTTTATCACACAGCAAGTTAAGAAAATGGTCCTTTAGCCTTACAGCCTTGTTCTCTAGCACACTTCATATCAGCTTTCACTCGGTAATCTCCTTCTGATCCAACTGCCTACCAATCCGTTTTTCCCTATTGCACTAAATGACTCTGTATTTGGTGACATCTTACTTTCAATTACACTTATTTCTTGATTACCTAATTGGTTGACTTGCATCTAACAGCACTTAGTAAATCAAAAGTAAGAATCTTGACTAAAAGTATCTTCATGTTTCAATAACCCTATGATTCCACTCATACAATAACACAAAGAAAAACAGTAACAACAAATCCTGAAGGCTTAAATGGACCATTATATTCCTATAATACTGTGGCATACTGGGCTGAACATCCTATCATCACCCTCACCATTATTATGGGTCTGAATTACTGGAACAAAGGGAGTCTATTGTAATAGGTTCCCTACAAGCAACAAATAAAGTGTTTGCGATTGAAGTATGAAACTAGAAGCAACAGAAACATAAGACAGTATTTAACACTATTCTTTATGCACAAACAATGTAACTCATGTAAATTTTCTGGTTGTAGACAGAGACTTCTCAGAGAGAGTGTGAAGGATGAACCCGGAGAAGAACTGCAAAGGGGACATAAAGATGCTTCCACATCCTAGATACATATCACACAGAAAAAGAAAAATAATGCACATTTTACAGAAGAGATGGACCAAGAGAAAAAGGTGTTACAGCCCAAATGAAGGTTAGCTCAAACTCACGTTCATGACCATTGAAATATCTGAGGTTTCACTGCCTGATCACAATGCAGGAACTTTTTGCAACTTTCATTCAGGAGAGAAATGAAATTCCATCACTTTGCACAGAAAAACACATAGTTTGGAATAAATAAAATACTGTACTTTTGTCTGGTTCCAAGTTCTGTGCTTGTTTTCAAATTTTGTGTCCTTGTTCTCAGTTTTCTTTGTTATTTCAACTTGGAAGTTTCTTTCTCAATTTTAAATGGGAAAAAAAATCAGCACTTCTTTTAGAGGTTGCCAACTTTTTCTGAGTTCTGTAACAGGTACCCTCGTCTAAAGATATCTAACTTTGACTCCAACTTTTCCTGCTTTGAGTGACAAAATGAAAATTAGATTGGAGAAGCTGAAGTTCAGTACTGTTGCTGTTGACACTTCCTTTGCAAGTCCTTTCTCTTACCATTTTCACCTAAGACATTTCTTCTAGTTAATCTCAGTGTTTTCATTAAAGCATTTTATTTTTATGTATCTGATATACAGTGCTTTGGAGTTTTGTGGATATGAAAACACCGAAATTGTGTTTTAACCCACCATATAAAAAAAAAAAAAAGTAAGTTATCTGACATTTCACAAAATGTTTTTTCCATTTTTTTTCACTTTGGAACTAACTATAATATTAAACTTGGACAAAGAACAATCTGCTATTTCCCGTGTTTCTCTGGAAACAATAAAAGCAAAGTACTGCACACACATTCAAGGACTTAAATCCCACATCCATATACCCAATCACCACCAATATTCAGAATGAGTCAATAGCCTTGTGTCTCATCTGTATAGTAAGAATCACAGACATAAAAAAAGACTCAATAGGTGATTATTCAAGTATTACTAAAAGTAAAGGTAGTGGTATCAGTGCATGTGTACTGCCTTGGAAAATACCAAGATAATATCTATGCCAGAAAGAGTACACAATCTAAATTAAGAGAGACGATGTAATGAGAAATGTATATAGCCTTTGAATAGCACATTTGCACATAAATGAATTGAAAATAACCCATATTCCATATAAACATTTCTTGCTCTTTTTTTGTTAACTCCTCTAAATTGACATATCTTAGCACACTGCAATATGACTGCTAAATTTGCAAAGATATTTACACCAAGAAATTCTACCTAGGTGTTTATTTCTGCTTGCAGCATGTATTTGGGAACTGTGAGAGAACAATGAAGCTGAGCTAGATCCAGATTTCTCTGAATACCATACATTTAATGTATTGTTTTACCTGTTAGCAGTACAAAACCCAGTTTCTTTAAACATGAGGCTGATAGCTGCTCTTTTGCATTTTAAGCCAAGGTGCTAAATACTTTTCTCGTTTTCTACTTCAATGAATAAAGCTTGCATATGTAATAATAACCCTGGATATTCCTTACTGTTTATTCCGCCTTCTGTAAGTGTGACAACCCAGTACTTACTGATTTGATACTGGTAAAAGGCACTACCTACATTATGACATCTGGTGAATCAATCACTATTACCACAGCGGTACATTACAACTCAGTCCAAGGTTTTTGTGCTCACTGCACAAAGTAAATAATGTTTATTGCTGAAAAACTACCAAACTCAAGCCAAGCATGCTGTGTTATCGCATATTTTATTATAACTTGTGATAGTAGACTATGCTCAGCGTGCTCATCTGCACACTGGCTTTCTGAGGGAGGAGATGGGGGAGTCTCATCTCTCTGCCAAAATGAACTGTAAGAGGGAGTCATTACAGCTAAGTCCATAATAAAAGACTGCACCGTGCCATCCACAGCTCAAGCAATTTCTCTTATGCTACTGCATTCAGTATTTAGCCTTAACATCGAACAAGTTACTTTTCTCTCTCACTGGCAGGTCAGCACCTTTCCAAACCACTTTTTAAGAGGCTTGGCAAAACCAGTGCTGCTGTTGCCCTTGATCTGTGCAATCAGAGCCATATTTTTGTTGAAGTGAAATATACTTAGACCACCAGCCCAACACTTACTGTAGGTACAATCAAAGCTTTGTTTTCTATGAAGTAGTGTGAACAGGGGAGGCTTCTCAGGATGATTTCTCCAAGCAGCACCTAATGCTACCGAGCTGATGGCTACCTGCTTCTGCTGCAGTCTGACTAAACAAAACAAACTAAGCAGGTTTCACTGGGGACAACTGTTATGTTTTGCACCTATAATATCATGTTGCCTATGAAGTTTATATACACACTAACTGGTTGAAAACCCTGCTTAGGGTAGGTGCCCTCTCTCCAGAGGCAGGGAAAATGCAGGAGAAGGAATGAAGCATATGCAGAGCAAGTGGTGGAACCACACCAAGCATGAAGATGCCCTTTGACATCAGCTTTATGGTTACTAACCAAGATCCCCTCATGGGACTGAACTTCTACTTTTGTGGAGGATTTGTTTCACCTTAAAGCGGACATACATGGGCATTACAAACCTCTACATGTGAGCTAGTCCTCCTGAGATTCCTCTATAAATAAGAGATAAAAGAGCACACTTGTGACTTGGGAAATATAAGCAACTTGAGGACAAGATGAAACACAAATTGAAAATGCCTGTTGCCTTCCGTTCACTGTGAGAGAAAACCAGGTGATGTATTGGGATGTGAACGTCCACGTTCAGCTTCTGGTGACTAAATTCCGTCTCTTGAGCCTGAAGGCTAGAACTGCTACTCACAGAGGTGCTTACTGAAATGGAGTAAGATGCAATCTTTTCTCATTTTCCTGGCTGTCAGCACTATAAAAACAACAATATACTTAATATACTCATCATGTTAAAAATAGGTCAAAAAGAAAAAAAGGACAGTTAAACCATAAAAACAGCTAAGAAAGTTAGCAACAGCATTTTACATATGGAAGTTAGTGTTTCTGATTAAGAAAATATGAGTCTGTTGGCTGCTTGCTGATGCCATGCCAGGACTTACGTCACTGATTTATATCAATGCAAAGGACACCTTACGCTGCCAGTATTAGGTCAAGTGGCCCTACCGTAAAGAGAATTAATTTTGCAAAGCCAAAAGGAAAGGAAAATGAACCTTGATATAATACATTAACTGTATGTGTGCATGTGTGCATCTGTGTGTTGGTGAGAGCGCGTGTATGTACGTGTATCAGCTCTAATACCAAATGAAGCTGCTTATGCACAAAGACATTCTCTTCTTCATTTGGGTTATGTTATAGTTATATTAATTTATCCTTTAGCTTAAAAGGTCTTATTTCTGACACCATGATGGATGAATATGAATAGGAGTTCAGGGAAGGATTCTTTTCAGCCTTTTTTGTTGTGCATGATAAAAAAAGGGGAATCTAATTACAAAGAGTTTGACTAAGACTCCAGTGCCTCTCTCTTTTTAACTTGCCTGTGGAAACTGTCCTCGTCATATGGATGGGTGAAAGACAAAACAAAGTCAGAAATCACCATTGCTCAATTTTCTCTACCTACAGAACACATTCATATTTGATCCACATCCCAGGCCCAGTTCTTATCTTCTTCAGAATAGTCATTCCTTTTCTTCTCTTAGCCATTCACTTATTCTTATATCACATCAGTCCAGCACGGCAGATACTTTCATTAAAAAAGCCGAGAAATAGAGATGACTGCTGGTCTAGAGTGGAATTTGGAAAGAAACTCAATTTAAAATCAAAATGAATTTAAATGTCTCTGGATATGGCACTGCTGAAAGAAGCACTGCTGAAGCTCTCAATTTATTCCACCAAGAACTTTCAGGCTAATATATATTAATCTACTTTTGGTAGTTGCAATTCAAGTCTGATTTGTTTCTCCTAGAGGCAACTTACGTTTAAATTCCGAAGCTGGAGGCATGTGAAGAAGGCTTAGGTTGACTTAATCATGGCAAAGCAAAATATACAGAGATTAAAAGAAGCCAACAGCCTGCACAGAGTCTGTTTAGAAAAGTAGCCACCTGATAGCATTAAGACGGGATAAAAAAAAAAAAGAACTTCTAAAACTTCCGAACAGATTTTTAGAACCAGCAGGCCTGATCCTGCAACCAAATACGTTCAGCATAAGACCTGCGAGGAACAGAAGTGAAGAGACCTGTTTGAAAGCTGTCTTCACATGCTCTTGATGCATTCACAAACCTACTCTAACCCTTCTTTGAATTAAGGGAGATGCTGGAGAGGAAGTTGCAGCGAGCATTTCAGCGGCAGTGGGCAAAGGTTGTGAGCCAACAGCTCTCCCCCATGGAAGGCACTTTTTTTCCCCCCTACTTCCACAAAATTTGAACTAGGAAAGATAGCAGTGCCCATTGGGACTCTCCTGCCATGATGGGGATCTCTGGCATTCAGCTGGAAGAGGAGGCAAGGGGAGGTGGAAGGAGATGGTTAGGCACTACAAGCACTGCTAACAATCACTGTATGCAGAACACCCAGCCAAAGAGTGCTCCTCAGGCAAAGGGCGAAGCTGGCTTTTTTGAAGTTTGACTTCAGATGCCTTTTTACAGTGACATAAGAGGACTGGTACACCTTTGCTGTTAACAAGGGAACCTCAAGTCTACTTATTTTATCCAGGGTTTCCTTATCTTCATGTAGCTGCCTTTCACAACACTGGCCATTGATCTCATGGTAGCTCACAAAACTGTGCACAACAGTCAGCGAGGTGTTAACAGGAAAAAGTGGCATATTTCTAAGTGGTCTATTTTTGCTTCTATATTTTTTTTTTCTGGAAAAGCTAAAAATCCTATTAAAACAATTTGGCTGGCTTTCGCTCTCTTTACTAATCAGACTGGCTACCAAGTGACTTCTTGGTAGCTGAGAAATACCTGTCTTCCAGATTTTACTAGTAACACCAATTAACACAGCAGGAAATAGAAATATTTCTACCATGCAAGTGATCATTGCAAGGCAACCACACTCTGTTGATCAGGGTGAATAATGACTCCAAATACCTGTGCAAGTTTCTAATCCCCAGCACAGGAAAAGAGAATAGGAAAAATGTATTTTTAACCTTTTCTAAGACAGAACAGCTAAGTTCTCAATTAAAAAAAAATAAAATCCCCAAAATCTATTTGTCAGAATGTGAAAATGCATGTGAGATATAATGTCTATTAGCTTCTATTTAGTGTCTTTCTCACACCAGGGAACTTTATAATAAGAAGCAGCTGAGGAGAAATCAATGTTAGCCTCCATAGATGTTTTGTATTCATAGGGATGGCTCCTCTGATTGATTTGTTGGCAACATGAGATAAAAATAATTTAAATTAAAAAAAAAAAAAAAAGCCTAATGAGAGCTAAAGTTTACATGAGAGGAGTGGGAGACTAATACCAAAACAAGGAAAAGATCCCTAACAGCTCCTTTGACCTTGCTTTATTAATGTTTTTTGTACATGGACAAGGACAATGGAAGGAGAATGGTTTCTTCCCTAAATTTGACCCCCCAAGGTAAAATAAACAGGTCGAAACACTTCAGGCAGTATACAGTATGAAAGGAACTATTTGGCTGAAATAATAGCAGAGCCATTTATTCTTCTCCAGTTTAGAAACTATACAGCTCTTTTCTTATTTCTTTATGGTTATAATAATGTCTCCCTACACTCCCTACTGCTGCGAAGCTAATCCTCCAAGCTTCCACGTAGCACTATTGGGACAATGCAAGAGTACGCTGCAGCTGCAGGTCAATCCAGCACCTCATACTACCTGCAGAATGTAGTCCCCTCCAAAAGAAATACTTCTTATAGCTACTAAAACACATATAGAACGTCCTTTTCTTTTTCCACATAGAATTTTATACACCGCACTATATACATATATGCTTCATAGCCACAGATACCTTTCTCAGCAATTGTTAGACAGGGAGCCTACACCCGAAGGCAGCAGAGGGGGACTTGGAGCATTCAGAGGTACAGACGAATGAAGCCTGAAAATGGTATGAAACATAAATTACACTGTACATAAATTCAGCCAGTGCCACTCTCCATGTAAGAAGCTAACTGCGTGTTCTTGGTGGGCAATCTCCTGATGCATATTTTCTTCCCAATCGGTGTTGTGCATCTCTTATCTGAACCACAGGTCTCTGCTGTATATCCTGATGGTGCCTACTGCACAGAAATCCTGTTGAGATCAATGAAACTTCTATGCATAGAAGGGGCAGGGAATGAGCAACAGAGATCCCTGAGGTAGATAAGTCTTAAAAATCAAGTTCAAGGAAGGTGAGTTTGCCCCGTGTGACTGCTAGAAGATTTATTTCAGGCTTTATACAATTCACTGAAAGCCAAAGACAGGTCGGGTTTTACTTGTTATTGCTTTTCAAAGGAACACTGAATTAATTGTATTTAGAGGCAGATCTTGCAGCTCTGCTACACTGTCCAACAAAGAGCAGCATCTATTGCCATCCAGCACAGATACAGAGTCAGCATATAGATGCACTGAGGTGTAAAAGTTCCAAACTGAGTGGGAGTCTGGAGCCTAATGTATAGCTGTTCACTTAGTCTGAAGTGCTTTTGGCAGAAAATAATCAAGACATAACACTTAGGCTTAACAGCAGAGTACTTACTCTTGTCTTTTGTCTCCTGGTGGTGGTTAAGTGGCAGAACAGAGCTGGTTATAATGCAAAGTGCTTTCATCCATGCAGGATTACGCCCCTCTCTTCCTCACGATTTCCATTTGTGTGCTTTCCAGGATCAAGTGTATTTTCCCAACACATGACAGAATTATCGGCGAAACTGAGCTCTCATAAGGGTTCATACCTTGTCATCACTGAGCCTGTCCTAGTATTTCGTACTGATTTCCCTGGGTCACAGCTGCTACAGAACACAGCAGACTGTGAAGGACGCCAAGATTAGGCCATCGGCTGACACCACCACCAGAACACAGAGTAGGAAGTTTGCTTTAAAGATTATCTGTTTATGTGATTCACTTTGTCTCAAAGCTCTGCAGTTTGAGAAGTGTTTTTCTTCATCTGAGTTAGTACATTCCAGTGTAACATCACAGTCTCTGCAGCTCATCCCCTGTAACTCACCACTATAATCAAAACGTTAACATGAATGACCCAGAAAGCATGCAATCACTCAGCATCGACACAAAACTACCTCTGTCAGGCCACAT
Organism: Falco naumanni; assembly: GCF_017639655.2. NCBI lineage: Eukaryota > Metazoa > Chordata > Aves > Falconiformes > Falconidae > Falco > Falco naumanni. Next base: position 4,559,482 of record NC_054057.1, read on the forward strand.
GGGCTTACAAGGTACAAAAGAGCTTTTTGCTGTGAAGGACAGATATTCCAGCAAATATACTCTGCTAAACCTCCACCAACAAAAGTTAGAGCTCATCATACAGCTCTGATCATACAATTATTCCCATACTAAAAAATCATATGCCTTTGCATTTCATGCTCTGCAATGTGTTTCCACATATTATTAGTCCATTCCACAGGAGTGTACATCCACTCAGCCCTATTTTTTTCTCAGTTTTATGATTTAGCATATCCCTTGTATTTGTAAGTTAACAATTTATATTTTTTCAAGCTAATCTCCCTCCAGAATGCCGAATCACCGCCTGTTTTGATCCTGATGAAGTATGCCAGCTGCCATCCACTACAGGGCCTTGTCTGTTACCAGTTCAGTTTCACCACAGGGCACCAGTGTGCAACGGTTTCAGCAGTCCACTAAATCCCAAGAGTAATCACATGTTACTGCTGAAACATAGAAAATGTATCAGCCAAACAATGCAGATAAATGCATTTATACAGGTACTTTCAAGAACATGTTTAACGGAGTATAAGGCTTGTGCTATAATTCTATCCCATCCAGGTTATAGCACAGCAACCAGCACTTTGTTATTTGAGCATGTGACGCATGAAATGTGGAAACTTGGCACCTACAGCAGGAGATGGCAGGGGCCACTTCTTTGTGTCACAAGCTGGAGTATTAGGAAATATTTCAGGAAAAATTTCAAGCTTCAAATCCTTTGTCAATCATTTGCGTAGCAACCCGCATCATTGTAAGCAGAGCAGAGACAGCTTTCCTCACTCATGGATGCCCACTTTGGGTGATGTATGCCCACAGGCTGTTACGGAGGATACAAGAGGTGGTTGTATCTCCCGTAAGTGTGAACTTCCCACCTTCCACGGGGAGTGTGAAGCCATTAGTCTTAATTAGTCACCCAACTCACTTGAGGATACATCTGGTCATGACTGCTAGGCAAACCTTGGGAGTTCAAATCCCAACTTTGGCGGTGCAATTTATTTACACATAGATGATAAAAAAAAGCTTGAAAATGCAATATGAAAGAATAAATCATAAACCCAGATACAGCTGTCTGCCATGAATAAAAACATCTCAATAAAAATCAGTGAAATACATTTTAAAGAGAAATACTCCAAAAAGCATAGGACCCAACCACTTACACTAAAATCAGTTCCTGCTAACCCCAAGATTTATCCTCTAGTTTGAGTATTTTGAGTACATTACTATACTGATTAGATACTAGGAGGATTACAAACATTTGTTCTGGTCTCAAAATTAAGGCCCAGGTTTAGAAACCTGGCGATCTGGGTTATGTTCTGTTTACATCTCAGAGGGTCATGCTGGAAGGTGTTCATGCTGACTACACAGCAATTGCCTCTGCAATTCAGTGGGCAAAATTTAGGGGCTTCAGTTCCCCATGCATTTCACAGAGAGGGTCTTTGGGAGGCTAGGTCCACTGGTCTGAGTACAATGCCGAGTTCAAAAGGTACTGAGCACTCGTACCCATCACCTCACTGTGATGTTTTCCTTATATACAGAAACTGAAGGAAGCTAACATAATTGGTATTTGGAAAACATTACCTTGAATACTGCTAACAGAAAACAGATTCTTTAATCCGTTGAGAGGATCTTACATGAGAGAAGATAGCATCTCTGTGCTGGTTCTAAACACGAACAAGTTCACATCCACAGGCACAAGGAAGGAAAGGGGCAGCTACCGTCGTTCTTTGCCACTTTGTGGCACCACCAGCCACTGAGCTCTCCCAAGCCCTGTCCCCAGTAATGGGCCAGATTTTCATACAGCTCTACCTCACAAAATCACCTATACAATGACTAGTTTTTTAAAAGTGTTCCGTCCCTTCTAACATCCACGTTGACAGTTAAGATTGTACACTTTAATGATCTGAAACGTTGGATATTTATGTTTGTGCTCAGATGAAACCTGAACTCTGAACAACGCGTACCTCAAATCTTTAGCAATCATCACAGCAGCTCAAACCATTAAAATCCACTTGCCACTGATCATCCAGAAGAAGAGGAAATCCTTTAAAGTCATGTAAAAATTTCAGCTTAAATTCTTTGCACCAGCTTTGTAGAAAGCTAAACCATAATTTCTTTACATATTATGTACAAGATCTTCAGGGATTTAGTGAGAGAAGCATGTGTGCATTTTGTTTTACTCTCTCTGCCAACCTTCCCCTCGAAACACAAAACCAGGTCTAAAGGATGACTAAATAAGTAATGGAATGAAGCATAATGTGACATCATACTGAAAGATAAGAGGACAAATGCAAGTATTTAAACCTTTCTTCTAGCTTGTGATAGATAAAGCCAGCACTATTATGTAGAACAGTCTTCATGTTACTTTAAATATCCTGTACATCTCCCATAAAGCTTTTGTGTAAAATTCTTCCCTGCATATGTAGAAATGAATCATATCACATTATAGCTGGCTATGCATTCTTCCCTGAGCACACTATGTTTTAAATTGCAAAATCCATTTTTATTTTCTTTTTCATTTGTCACCTCACCGCTGGAAGGAAGGTTTCCTGGAGCGTATTCCATTGCATGTCTGACAATATCAAGTCTGCCTTCGATACATTAGTATAAAAAATTGAGGATAAATGATTACATTTACATGAGGTCAATGAACAAGTACAGGAGACAGAAAGCAATTCATTGTATCCTCTGCTACAGACCTCTGAGACTTCTTGATGAGAATACAGATATAATAAATAAGCAGTGAGAAGGAAAATAATTCATCTGTTAGTACTCTGATAATTTTCAGATAATTTCATGAATATTTGGATAAAAAAACCCTGATATGAATATGTCTTTTTTGTTACCTGCCATCTCACAATACAGCAACATGCCACACAGTGTTAGCCTCTCTTTGTCCTCTAGTGTAAGTCAGCCACTTGGAGATGAAGCACTGATGGATTTTATCTCCGAGGCATTCTCCTCCTTAATCCTGAATTACTACATCATCCCAATCAATGTATACATTCATAACATGCTAACGCAATAAAGCTTTAAAACTGGTGCAAGCATAGTATAATGCTTTATGTCACACATGCATGGAAAAAAGAGGAAGAAAGAAGAAAATACTTGTAAAACATGCATGAAGCAGAAAAGTTGAGCATCCTCTGCAGGACTAAAACACTCTTCAGGATACTAAGAGAGAATCTGTAAATATTTAACACTGCTACAACCAGAGGGATTAACAGAGTAGAGCTCTGTGATCAATACTTACAGCATCATGCATTATTTCCAATGGGCATGAACAGCAAAATGCTATTTATTGACTAAGTATACTACACATCATTGAAGTTTAATACAAGGGGACACAAAATTCTCTCCTGATCAGGAGTAAGCCACTGACCTGACCGTAGTCTAAGTAACCATTTCTTGCACTGCAGTAGCACTTGATGGTTCCCAGACTCATTTTTCTGGGAGCTTTCCAAACCATAGACAAATCCAGTCTCTGACATCAAGAGATTAAGTATTAGATAATTTAAGATTAAATTAAATAAAGGTGGTGTAACAGAACAAATGGAAGTATCAGTACTGAGAGGGTAAAAAGCACAAAATCACTTGGCTTCACAGACTAGGTGTTCAATTGGCAGTTCTGAATAAGAAACATTTTTGGTTTATTTTTCTAGCTTATAAATATAGTAAGAAGGATTTTTGGTAGCTTTTGTCCCAATTTCAGTTTATGCAGTGCCACGCAAGCTGAAAAGGAACAGCAAAGGGGAACGCAGCTGCCAGACAGAAGTTAGTGCTTGTTGCCGCACATCAGAAACCACCCGCTCAGACCGCTGCCGAGTCTGCCCCAGACAACGCTCTCTATCCGATGCATAAAAAGGAAGTTCAAGAAAGCAAACTGTAGACATCTGTGAAATAAACGGCCTGTAAGAAAACATTACTTGCCTTGTCACTCTGAGTCTCTTAAGATATATTGCAAGATTCTCACTCATTAATCTCACTGGAATACATATGAAATTACCTAGCGCTAGGGAAAAATCAACCTGTGAACCTAACTCTGCTCTTTTGAATTTCAAAAGCTTCCAGTAGCTAAAATGCCTTGAAACAAATGGTACGGCTCCCACCCTTCATGCAAAACCCTGCTGTACATTTGTCTGCAAAGGAAAAGAACACGGGATTTCATATCAGTCATTCCTACTGCCAAGACCTTTTGAAGACAAACTAGTGCAGTCCACTGTCCTCAAAGTCTGCCCCCAATCTCCATCTTTTCTGTTGTTGTAACATGCAATGTTTGTTTCATTTACATAAAAACTTGGACTAGGTAATACACCAGATAAGAACCTGTAACAATACAAGTACCCTTGTATTGCCTTTAAAGCCCAGCAACATACACCTGTACAGGGGAATGCAGACAACGGATTTAGAGTCCAAGTGAATCTCTTTTTTCTCACAACGCTGGACACAGATGAATTAATCTCATGATAGTCTGCACCTGAAAATTGTGCTTCTCTGCTACAGAAGGGACCAAACTCTCACTGAAGTGCAAGGGGAGGCCTTCCAGTGCACGTGAGCTCAGCTGCCTCCAGACCCACAGCCTGCCAGGGCTGAGCTCATTTCCCATAGTTCATAACCTATATTTGACAGTGCTGCTCACTGCTGAACCCAAACCTATGCTGCTTATTTGGAACTAGGTAATCTGGGTAAGATGAAATAACTTCTGCCTAGAAGGGAACTCTCAATTTTCCCTTCACAGCTGCATTTTCTGTTACTCAATTTCAAGGAAGCCAATGTGACTGAACATACCTGACCTAATCTTTTTAAAGGGCTAATATATGGCTTTCAATCTCTTCCTCGTTGACTGACGTATCATATCCAGGAAACAAAGTGGAGCTTCCTATGTAAACACTGAATAAACTTTTCCAGAAAGTGTATTTCAACTCCTATTTCTAAGAAGGAAAAAACTTAGTCAAGTAAACAATCACCATGTATTTCAGTTTTCTATTTCACTTATCATATAACTCTCATGAGGTTTCTAAGCGACACATGTCAAAACCTAATTATAAAGTCCCAAGAAACTACACAGACACAACCATGTACCTTAGATAAAATGTCATCTATTCCTTAAAAATTATTCTTGAAGATAATTCCTTAAATTACCATTTTATGTTTTTTTCTTTTCAAATAGGGTCCTCCTTTTCCTCTCAAACATTTTGAATTTTCTTCTGCAGTTATAAGCTTTTCTTATATTTTACATTAATAATCACACATAATCCTAAACACCTATAAGGGATTACAGAGAACAAATTTCAGCAGTCACTGAAATAAGAAGTCACCGACTTTGAAAGGTTTCCACCTCAAGCTACCAGACCGACTTGTTTTCTACAGCTGGTTTAAGAAATACAAACAACTCTACAATGCTAAAATAAATGAAACCAAGCCAAACACTGTAATTATTGAAAGTATTGATAGAGGAAAAGAAACCATAAACTGAATAAATTTGAAAATCACCACCCTTTCTAGCACTGCAGCTAGCCTATAAGAGTTCTTCAGGGCATTTGAGCAAATGATGGATGTTCTCTTGGCCAATAACAGGACTAATGCATGGAACACGTTGTGTATATGAACTATGGGAAGTGTTGAGAAGAGGATGTATACCCTTAAAGGGGAACAAAGATATTAAAAATACAAGAAAATATCCTGGAGGAAATTTCTAATGGTGCTGAAGAGATGACTCATAGAGCCACTCAGAGAGACAGATGACAGTGTATGCTGAGGTAGGTGGTTAAAGGCAGACCACAAGTATACATTCAACAAATAAAAAAAAAAAGAAAAAAGAAAAAAGAGAAACAGTCACATTAATGAACCTCTTTGCCATAAAACCCTTTCACACCTTTCCTCCTTTTTAATGCAAACTGTATACATAAATGTGTGTAAGGAATTTTAATGAGATGTACACTTTAAATGTATTAAAATGAATTATGCAGAAAAGCAGCAGGAGAGCAACAGATGTACAGAATCAAGGGTGACATGCTTAGTTTCACTTGATGAATGTTTGTTTTGTTGTTTTGAAAAATTAATGTAATGAAATATTTAAAGTGAACGAGAAACTTCAAAATTGACTTGGGGGATGGATTACTTCCTTACAGGGACAGGGTTTTATTAAAGAAAATATGCTGCTGGCATCTGAATCAGGACTCTATGAACAACCATTATATTACTCTAGACATTTTAGGAATGTCTTACAGACAGTGTGTTTCCAAGCCATGGTATAACAACTCTAATGGACGATGAGGCCAGAGAACAGTCTTCAGAGCAAACTCACAGGATGGTGTTTCTAATTAAAAAGGTGGTGATACGATAATCTTCAAAAACTTCTGAAGGCTGACAGAAAACCAGGGCTGTCCTTTGGTCCAAAAAAATTCTTGGAACACTGCTTTTACCTGTTCCAAATAGAGGCAGTAATAATTCTAGAAACACCATTAATCATCTTCCTTCCAAGTATTTACCAAATGAAGGAATTAGAAAATCATGAAAATTCTTTCATCTCATATTTCTGTTCTTAAAAGTGTCTGTTTTCCTACCTAGAGCATGATTTTCTGAGGTTTCTTTTAAGCAGTGGAATTTTGGGTGATAGTTACCTTTGAAAACTACCTTAAGGTATTAAATTTAGGCATCTAAATACCTAACATGAGATTCCCTGCCTAGGCTCTTCACCTTTCATTGGTAAGAGCTGTGAGGGAGTCACATAGGTATGCTTGATTCCCCACTGCAGTCTGTACAGCACATACAGGAGAAGCAAGTACTAAGCCTCTGATTCTGCAGCCTGAGGTCAAACCCCAGAATTATAAATAACAGTGAGGTTGTAATGCCCAATGGAAAGTGATTGTGAATGAAGCAACCAACAGGAATTATTAACCTTGCCCACAGTGCCTCAGGGAATCAGAAAATTGTTATTACTTTCGAAGAGTAAGAACGTTCTTGAGACTATCCAGCCTCTCCTCCATGAGAAAATTGTTCATGAAGCAAGTAAAGAAGAACAGAGGACGTTATGATGACATAACTTGCATGCCGAGCCTTTGAAATGATAGCTTCGTGAGAAAGAACACGAAACAGAAGGATTCTTTGATTTTTCCTTTAAAAAAAAAACCAACAAAAAGCACAACACAAACCCCTCACGTTGTCCAGTATATGCTCTTTACCATTTAGAATGGATGGTAGCCAAGAAATGCAAACTAACCACGTATGAATGATACAGCTGCAAGGTTGCTCTGCGAAAACAAAAGCATGTTTTGTGGCCTAATAATGTTCCCTGACTCTAATCCATCCATGAACAGATCACTACCGATAACAGCAGCAGCAATGAAAAACCTTCTGGGTAAAAACATCTAAATTGCATAATACATGGAAATTGTATTATTTTTATAACAATTTAACCTCAAGTCTTATCTTTCTATCTGAAAGACACCCTCCCTCCCCCCAGTATCCTGATCTCGTATATACAGGGTCCACAAGCAGAACACATTTTCATAGTGGACTTTACCAAAGTATATTTTAGTTTTATTAAAAATCAGTTAAACAACAGTGTGCAATTAGCTGTTTACTGGCAAACAGGCAGTCCAGATTAGTTCAGCTCTGCTTTGCTGAACTGTGTTCAACAGCTCAGAGCATTCAAATGTTTCATTACGAGATTTCATCAGACACCCCTGGGTCAGCACCATGGCACAGAAAATGGGATGCACAATGCCCACTGCTCTCCACATTTTGGCTGCTGCTTTTTAAAAGCTGCCCCTGCTCTTCACAGAAACTGTTTACAAGTATATCAAAGATTAGGATAGCTTCACATATATATGGCTTGCATAATCCACATCTTATCTAGGCTGCTCCCTCCCTCCCCTTTTTTAGCATGGAAAATTGAGAATTAACTGTAGTGGCTTTGCTTTCACCTCACTTCAGTAATAATGCCTAAAAAATCAAGAGCGATGGTATTTCACACTGTATTAACCACATGCAGCCTAACTTCGTGGTGCAACTTCCCACCAGCACACATGAAGCCACTCTGTCCCTGCATGGCTGAGCTGGCATCTACATGCTGATGGCACAAGATACATCTGACTGAATTGCCATTTAAACATGAAACCCCTGATCGAGCCAGAAAAGCCTTGATCCTGGGTAATGTTTCAAGTGAGCTGTTCCCCTTCCCGAAGCAGACAGATCTCAGATCTGAAATATCATGCGCAATTACCCTAGAGTCCTTGACTCTGAATCTCCAAATAACTCCCAGCATTATGCAAGCTCCCCTCTTCCACCGACAACTTTCAGGACTTGATTTCAGTGAACTACAAGATTTCTCCTTCATAAGTACTGCCTAGAAATGAGAGCTATGACTTAACATTGGGGGAAAAAAACAACCAACAAAACCCCACAACAAACATTCTTACAAATTAAACAGAATGCAAACTATTAGGAAACAAATTGTAAGAATGACTCATTATGCAGGCCATCTAAATATTTCCAGGCTGCTTTTTGTTCAATCCATGTTTGGGACTTCTCTAATTAGGACAAAATCTCCTTTTTTGTGATAGTCAAGCATACAGACACCGGTAATTGGAACCAGGTTTGTACTGTAATTCAATATTCTACTGTGTATTACAATTGCTGTATCATTCTTATGTTGTATTTCCACATACTGCTATATCACTCTTCTAAATAAAAATCTCATGTAGTATCACATATCTTCAAATTCCTAAATTTAGTATTAAAACATTAAACTCTCCTGCTGTCTCAGACTTGCTGGACAGACCACAGCCTGCTGGTCAGGACTGGCAGCCGACAAGTCTCCTTGGCACTACAGGGATGAGGAGGTCGGAGAGTTGTAAGCCAGCAGCAGGGGTCTATGTTTCTACAGGACTCAGGAATTAAGGCGGGGAGGTGGCTCTTGATATCAAGAGGCTGCTTTGTTGTGATGGCCACATGCACACCTACCATTACAATGGCCATCAGAGTAGCCTTCTGATGCTCCACATCACCAAGAAGACCTGGAGCAAGCAGGATCCAGACAAGCACAGGCTGCTGTCCTTTAGGTTGTGTGTCAAAGAGGCTCTTCACTGAGCCATGGAATGGATCATTCGGCTTGACAAGGAAAGGCAACAGATTGAGAATAACATCTGCGATGACATCTTTGGCACATGAGTCACCAACTGCTTGTAAATGATTAAGGGACGGACCCCATGGAACAAAGAGACAGAGCTGAACCCATGGTGGTGGGCCCACTGGCATTCCCTAGAAATGTATGTTCTCACTGTCACTGTGCCCAGGCAAGTGGGCTGTCATTCATGTGATGAATGTATTAAGCTCACTGTGCAACACCAGTGATCGCTAGTGCTGGTCTGAGATGGAGGTAGAAAATCACCAGCCAACACCTCCTCCTCCTCTTTGCAAGAACGCTCGAAGGAGATGGGCACAGGTGAGGTACGTGGTCATGAAGCTCAGGCAAGAATACAGGGGGTGACCACAGCCTTGTAAAGAAAGCTGAACTGAGCTCAACACAAAGGGCACCATAAAGTGGCCCTTGTTTTAGATAAATGGCACTGTCAGTTGAGTGGATCACCTGTTTCTGTAAATGAACTTCCCTGAATTAATTCAAAAGGTGTGAATGTCCTCCTGAGCCCACCAGACCAGCCTGGATGAAGTGTCTACAAGTCTCAGGCCCACGTAAAGTTAAAAATACAGACAACTAATAAACCAAACTTGGAAAAAACCAATAGATTTGAGCTGGCTTCAAGCCACATATTCTTTTCCAGCAACTGGGAATGCTCAGCATCATGATGGTGAAGCATATAGAGATCAGCCCTGGGAATCACATTTCTATTGCAAATTGTAACAATTGCTATAACATGCGTGTGTTGTAGTTTCAGCATATTGCTGTATTGCTCTTCTAAACCACAATCCCACATAATGTCAAATATCTTTAACTAAGTAAATCTGCGAGAGTGTCAGGAGGAAAAATGTTTTCTGTGGGCAGTTAAAATGATACTACTTACCATCCAGAACTCAAGAGACCCTAAACTTGCCCCTTTTTATTTTTATATAATGCAAAACCCAATAATCACAACAAAGAATATAAATAGACTAGAATCTTCTCTCTCAACCAAGCAGTAGCAGCCACGGGAAAACAGTGATGATGCCATGAAGTGCCTATTCCCCAGCATCCTCTTCCTGTGAGTTCACAAACCCAAACACATTCTCAGAGCTGTCATCTCACTGCACATGGAAATGAGTAACCAATTTTAAGGCAAATAACGGGGAGGAAAAAAGGCATTAGAAAAAGGAGGAGGGCAACTCTTTTAACCAGGAAATTAAAACCAGGATCTAACAAAAGCCTTAAGCATGTTTCTAATTTTGGGAAAGGAGAAGACTCATCATCTTAAAGAGTGTCTTTTTGTTGAATAGAGCTTTGAGATTTCCAAATAGGCAACAAGCAGTGAAAAAATTTCAACACACAGAAAAAAGAATGAAATCCAAGACACAACAGCAAAAGAAAAATCTATCAGGATGTCAAATGCAAAGGAATGTGCTGAGAACTGTCTGTTTTTAAGACTGATGCAACTTTTAAATGCTAGCAAGGAAGAGGAGGAACTTTTTAAGTTGATAGCTGCTTTAGGGTTCTTAACAAGAGAAAACAGGAAATACCTAAGGAATTGTTATTTTGGTTTTGGCAGATATTAGGGACAGACCTTTAATGCACCCAAAGAGCAAAAGGATATCCTCTTTGAAAGGAACACAAGTCCTTCTCTAAGTTCAATTGCAGAAGCCTGTAAAAACGAACTGATGCATGTGAATGTTAACATTCATGGCTCAATTCCCCATCCAGCTCGGCTGAGCTCTAATTCCAAGAGACAGGTATTTCAGCACAAAAACACATACCAACAAATTAAAAGCAGTATCCAGATAGAAGATGCAGGCAGCAATGGTCTCATAAATCAGCACACAATGGTAAAATATCAGGAAAATTAATTCCTTAAAAAGGATTACCTAGGAAAACAGATTTATAATCTCTAAAACCAAAATAAAATCCATCAAAATCATCAAAACACAATCTGACTTTAAGAAGAGTTAATGAGCTTGAACTAAGATGTAGGATTAAACCCCAGATTTCTTTGAGATCTGCTAGTGAAAAAGTATATGGAAAAGCTATACATTAATTATTTTTATTATTCTTAGCACTTAAATGTTCCTACATGATACCAAGCAAGTCCTCCCTTTTTTAGTTTCACCTTCCCTGCCATAGAGAATGACCAAAGATTACTCAGTATATTATCCTGTGAGTTAATTCATTTGTAAGATGCTCAAGTATTAGGGGCATCAAATGGAATGGAAATAGATATGCATATTGAACAAACAAAAAAGTCCAGAGCATTAAAAGTATAAAAAGAAGAGAACTGTTTTTTAATGTAACTGGATGTCAATATTACTCTATAAATTTGGTGATTCAGAGGAGTTCTTAGCTTGTTTAAACAATTCAGATAAATTGATTTTGATCTATCCAAAATGATTAACTTTCATTTGTCTTTAAGGAAAAGATTCAAAACTATCCTTCAAAACCTCAGTAGATGTTAGAAAGTGAACTTTGTGCTCTCACCCAGCTGCTCTTTTACTCTTTAAATAGAAGGTTCAGACTTGAGAGACCACTGCTGTTCAGTACAAAAATCAAGCATGTTCTTAACATCTGAGTAATGGTTATTTAAGTATGTGCTAAGCAACCTTTCGCAATCAAGGTCATTGACGACATTTCAGGGGGAAAAAACTCCCATATATATATACACACACACATATATATATATTTATACACACACGTATACAGAATCCTATGAGAATCAGCTTTGATGAAAAATGGGCTTGCCAACAATGCTGGCATGACAAGTGGGACCACCACTCAAATTTCCCCAGATTGTTAGCCTGTATTGTCATCTACAAAAATCAACAATGCAAGGCATATTCAAGTCAACATCTTTCTCGCATTTCAGAGCTCAAAAAGCCCAAGCAAACCAGACAAAGCAAGACAAGTAGCTGTCATACAGATTTAGCTCCAACGATACAAACTTGTTATCAAAAGAGGTTATCAGACAACAGAAGGTTTCTCCTGTCTCATCTGTCACAACATAAAACATTAAGCAATTCTGACTCTGCATTGAGAACAGGACAGCAACAGATAGGCTCTAGGTCCAAGCCACTGGCGCCCAGTCTGCCTACCAGGAGTGAAGGAACCTGTGCTGCATCGTTAGCTGGCAAAACCATTCCTTCAGGAGCAGATAAGTGACAAGATCCAGACGGTGTCTGATCTAGTGCTGCAGGCACAGGACATGTAGATGCAGGATTGTATTTACAAGAAGTTCAATGCAGCTGAGGCTGCTCAAAACCCATGGAGGAAATTTTTGAAATGCTGGAATAAAAGAGATGGTGACAGCAAGGCAATGCTACCTGCAGGGAAGACACTACACTAAGCCTGCTGGGAACAGGAAAGAGTGATGGACAACCATTAGATTAATCAACATACTCTCTTCCAAGGTGCTCAGCAGCAAGGAAAGTGAGATGCAGTCAGCTGTTCTTGAAGTAGTTGCTTGTGCAGGTTAAGCTTGTTTTTACCAAGATCAAATCTATGGTATTTCTACCAGCTGCAGCTCTCTCACAGAGAGCATGCACCTGGAGCTTCCACTGCGGTACCTAACAAAGATCCCTCTGCTCACAGGTCAGTGGAAGGACTGACATCCTAACTAAACTGGTATCACCTCTTCCCTGACTGATCTTTCTCTGCCACATCCCCTTAGAAGCTGTACATAAAGTGTCGATAGGCCCATAGCTGGATCCATTAGCTGTGGTTAGATAACTGATCTGATTTCTTAACTAGTGTTTTAAGTTCTGACAACCACATTTAATTTTACTGACAGCACCTGTGCTAGCTAAAGCCTGTTCACGATGCCTCCTTAGGGCTCTATTACAGGTTTCAGATTGAGACTGGACTGCTTGGCATTCATTGTATTCCTGGAAAAAGGGCTAATTACAATGGCAATTTTGCACAGCAGTTACCGCTAGTCTCTGTCTGTATTGCTCTTCCCCTGCAGAAAGTTAGAAACATAAAAATAAATAGAATTAATTTTGTGTGTGCTATTAGAAGATGTGCAGCAATCAGGCAGAAAGGTTTTCATGTTCACTGCTAGGTACAGGATCTGATATATGACAAATGGTAATGAGATAACAAATTTGCCATTGATTCAGACCCACCAGTGGTGACTGAAAAACATTATGTGGTGACTGCTCTTATTTGGGGGTCTGTTTGAAGTGTGTTGGTGGTCCTCATATATTTCCTAGCAGAAAAACATCTGCTGAACAAACCCCACTATCAAAATCAATATAATTAGCATCTTTTTGAAACTGTTGGCTTAAAGGAAGGGTGGATCTCTTTCCTGATCCTCAGTTGATCTTTCTTGTGTGACAAATAGAAGCCTTCAGCTTCCAAGTTGGTTTTGTTGGATAAAGAAACATTTTTATTTCCCCACATCTGACAGTCTGGTTCCATCTATTAATTATCATACACTTGTTTATATTAATGTTGATTAACGGTCGATAGTTTCAATTAAGCCTAAAAGACTTCAATACCTAAATAACCATGCAATTTAATGGGACCGACGTACCTCTCAAACCACTTAAAAAAACAACAATGTTAAATTAGGAACACATACCAGAGGAGTGTTATGGAGCCTACTTACAAAACAAGCCTCCTATATGTCACTATTCTGACACCCAGAAAAACTTTATGGAATCAAAGATCACACAAAATGGTCAGAACAGAAGAACTGTGATTCCACATCTTTGGAAAAAAGCTTTAAAATTAAAATTTCAGATGTGCCCCAGTATCTTCAATATTTTCCATCTTGAACTATTAATGTCCCATCTATATCTTTTATCTTCTTAGCACCGAAATTAAATCCCACTTCAGATGAAATGCATAGTACACAAGGCTAAAAGCAGCAACCTGGGTCATGAGATGCACAGAAGGACTATATTTGGTTGAAAATAGAGGCAGGCAAAACATATAGTTAAATGTATACATAAATGAAACACTGCCTACCAACACCTCGATCACAAAAAAACGTGTTTAGTCTTTCTCACATTATATGTGGTACGCTGGAACACAGATAACTCATATAGGAAAGGAAAACTGCTCAGCCTAAACTTGCATCCACCACACACCACGCCTGCTGGAATCACAGCCTCCCACGGCAAAGGCAAGTTTCTTGGTGTTGCTGCTCACACGCTGGGAGAACACTCTCTGCTTTTAGAGAATCCAGCTCACTTTTCCCCAGTTTCTATCAGAGCCACCCTCGGGGCTAGTCTGAAACAGGATACATTAGAGATGAAATCCTGCCATCAGTGAAAGACAGACTGTCACAATGTATTTACCCATATGTTACCAGGCTTCTTTTGAAAATTCCAAATGCTGAGGCTTTCATTACACTGTAAATGTAATGTAATGTAAAATTCAGCTGATGAAGATTTTTTTGAAGGAGTGAGCTTTGGAGGGCAAGTGCTCCCTCATGGTGCTGTTACAGTGGGTGAGCCTGGAAAGGGAAATCCAGACAAGAATACAGGTAGTAGGCTGCTGGGTCATATTTTCTTAATTTGAATACATACCTCAAAACCTTACAGTGTTAGCTCTGAACTATAAAACTTTACACTTGATCACAAAGTTATGATATTTACTGAAAGGTGCGGGGAAATAAGGAGGGGAAAAGAAGAAAGGAAGAAAGGAATTAAAAGGAAAAGGGAAAAAGAAGGGGAAAGGGAAAGGGAAAAGCTAGAGGGCAAAAAGGCTCAGAATCAGTGAATTCACAGTGTAACCAGTAATCTAATTTAGAAAGATGTTGATTGTATTCAGTAAAGGAATACTGTAACTGAAGAGACACCATGACAATTGGTACATCTTTTGTTAGGTTGGGGGTTTCTTTTCTGGTTAAAATCTGCATTTTTTGAAATAGAAAAGTTGTATGTGAAGTAGCTCTTGTAAATCTTGGCCTTTGAGAAGTATTTTCTCATACCGTATCTGTGCAATCAAAAAGCTAAATTACTCCTTTCCCCCCTTCTCTCTTATTTTTTGGTTTCTTTTTCTTTGCTGAACAACAGCAATTCTGGAAATACTATATACTAAACAATTATATACAAAGCAGTGGGGGAAAAGCTACATATACAATGCTGGTTTAATGAGCTTTAACAAAAAAGGATAAATGCAGAATCAGACATCCAGCACCTTTCCCCTCCCTCTTGATGTCTCTTACATTGTAGAAGGTAAATTGCAGACACAGAGACGCTAAGGCAGTCCTAGTAAAATGCAGGCTGTTTTGCCCCTCTTTCAAGTTCCTGTGATTGAACCTGGGAAAAACCCTTCTATGATCTTGATTCAAACAAGAAAGACTATTAGAAATGGCCAAGAAATGGGGCTTTTACAGCTGCTAAGGACTGCTGACCAGCATAAGGACACTGTTGTTGTGACACAAAAAAAAAAAAAAATAATCAAATAAAATGTTAGCCTCCTGCTTTCCCAGTGCTTTTAGGATGAATTGCTTTTCTCTGTTGTGCAGTACCATTTGAGGAGTAGAAGGGGGAGGGACACACTTCAATTACACAAGAGGCTCCTGGTATTCAAAACGTATGGAAACTGCTGTTGTGACACCACTCATCTTACTTTGTTTGGATGAATCACAAAGGGAAAAATCTTCACATGCTACTTCAGACACCTCATGCCACTTGACACTCTCGGGGGGGAGCCCTGCAGAAGAGTCCTCAATGCTTCTCTAGTGGCAGAGGAAGGTTTCCTTTGGGAGGGAGGGAGGGAAAGTGGCAGAAAGGTACGACCAGGAAGGGAGGACCGGCCCCATGTACTCCTTTCTTTTTATATGTGCCTTCCCTGTCACTACCCTCCCTTTTCCCCTACACAGTCCTTCCTAAAGGCATCAGCACCAAATTACTCCCAAAACACTTAAGGATACATCAAGCACCTGCAGGCTGACTTCTGTTCACAAAAGCACTCAGAAGTCTGGATACATATCCACCCTTCCAAGCCACCTAATGCTTCACAAGCTCTGCCAGTAAAAATGCATTTTGGAGAACCCCCTCCATACCAGCCCTGATGAAGCAAACCCACCTGAGAGCCTCGTGAGGCTGTCTGCTAGCCAAGCGTGCTTGAAGGCAGCAGCCACCGTGTCCCCACTGAGCCCTGCAGGGAGCACAGACTGGGCACATATCACCTGGACGCTCACCGATTTACAGTGCTGTTCCAAAACATGTGGAAAATCCATGTTCCAATTTTATTGGGACAACTCAAAAGTCTAGTCCCAGAGGCTTCCAATTCTGGCTGAAATATGGATGCCCAAAAGAGTGTGTCAAAAAATACCTATTTGTACATTGCTAAGCTTCAATAAAACTTTTCTTTCCAGTCTAGCTGGCATTTACAGGACAAAGGTTCAGACTGAAAGTTCTGACTTCCCTATACTTTGAATTTCAAAAAATCTAATGTGAAAGCAAGTGGAAAAGTGTGAGGGAGAGAGGAAGGAGGAGGAAAGAAGAGTATTTCTATGAAAGGGCTGAAAGGGACATAATTTTCCTCAGTTAAAAAAAATAAATGTAAACCACTTGCTGGATATTATTGAGCGCAACACACTATCAGCTCAAGTGGCTAGTCTGTGCTCAGCTAGATTGATACCCTTGCTCAAGTTAGCTTTTTAAATGAGTTTTAAACTGGCTGGCTCAGGTGTGACAACACTACACTGCAGCAGTAGGGCCTGCAAAGCAGATACACTCCATCATGTAAACTGTCCTGAAGGGACAAATAAAGTAATGCAGGAGAGGAAGAAACAGGAGTCGTGCCACTGCTGGCCACAGTTGATGCAAAAGGAGAATTCCTCCCTGAAATCTGAATCATGTACAAATGACTTTACAATGTTCCACATTGTTTCATGCTCTGATTTGCATGTTTTTATTTGTTTGTTTTAAACTGCCAGCCCTTTAGACCTAAACAATCTGAAATTCAAGCTGTGAATCTTTCTGGCTCATAAATTTTGCCTGCCATAACACCTGCACAACTTGTCTGTTTCGTCTTGGATTTTACAAGTGCATCCAAGGAACAACACTGTCCCTGGACCAGAAACTTGTCGACATTTCTCCTGCTGATGTATGAGGCACGACAGAATTCAGTGCACATGCTCTCAGCTGTGCTGGTTATGCAGCAGTAACATACAAAAGAGACCCTTTGTTCATAAGCAAATATATCTGCCGTTGCATATAAAGGGAAAGGATTTGCTGAATTAGAAGATTTACACAGTTATTCTTCACAGCAAAAATGCACTTTGAGTTAAAAGAAAAAAATGTATATATTAAAATTAGTTTAGATAAACTGTGACACGGTTCATTACCAGTAGATACTACAAATGAGAAAAGAAAGCAATTCACCATTTATGCTGCAGACTTCTGGAAACCTTAGGAAAGATATGACAGGTGATACTGCAACCAAAAAAACCAAGGAATGATCTTTCCTCATTTATATACCATATTGTTCTCTAACTTCAATCTTATAAACCAAGTGAAAGATCTTAATCCAAACTGCAGTAATGCTGTTTTATTTACCATGACCTGAATTACTGCAAAATCACAAACAAACTGATCTTATACATTTTTTATTACTTCTAGTTACAAAGTAATAATAAAAAAAAACCTGCTATGAATTTTTTATTAATTATGCAGCTGGATTAGAAAAGTCAGTATTTCTTAATGTGGTTATTTAAAAACCAAAATTATATGGTTCCTTTCCTAGGACCTTACAGACCAGTACAAACTGAATAAAATAAAGACATAAATACATAGCACATCAGACCTGTGAGACTGCCCCCATCACCAACATTTTTATGTATTTCTGGAAAAACAGGCCTTAGACAATGTCAGCATTTTGCCTTCTATCACACAAATTCCCTGACGAGCCCAACTATGTGATTTAGCACTGACAGACATCTAATATCTGAAATACAAATTAGCTCAAGTCATGTTCCTCCAAGAAATAAGTGTATACCAGCTACTGGGGTTTACTGGGTAAACATCTAAGTTTGTATCCTTCTAACCAAAGGAAGTCTTTGCCTGAGCTATGTGGAAATTATATAAAGTCTTGTGTAGATAGGAGAATTTTTTTTTTTAAATTAAATTATCCCTTGCCTTTAAAGAGTACACAGTCTTCAAAATCCAAGAAATCACATGGAAACGTGTGCTATGAAACCAGAAGCACCTACACAAATGTCAACACAGCAAGGACAACTGAAGGTTACAGAAACAAGTCTGGAGAAATAAAAAAAGGAGCTAAAGGCAACCCGTCTTGTTCAGCGATACAAAATGACACACTTCACATTTGAAATTCTCAAGAATGCTGTGAAGCAACACAAATATCATCTGACTTCTAAAAGCTGTCTTTGAGAGGAAAGAGACAGTCCAAGAAACACTTTATTTCACTTGAAGTCACAACCTATTGAAGATCTATTGCTGAAGAGTCAGTACAGGCTGGATTAACTATAAGCGCTATTTGGCCGAGTCCCAGAAGGAGAGCAAAGCCATGAGCCTCTGCCGGTGCTGTGTGACAGCCATGGCTCTAAAAGGGAGAGCAGAACGTGAAGCACTGATGAGGCTGGCCACACCACAGAACCCTGCACGAGCCACAAAACAAAACCACAGAGACCTACCCAGGGAACTACTTTCTAAGCAAAACATCTTGTATTTTCTGCTAAATCAGTACCCTTTTTGTAGTTTCTTGGTTAGAAAGTCCATCTTTACGACTGTCTCCTGCAAAGTCTGTGTGATCTTAACCATTATGTGATGTCTGAAAAATGAAACTCTGTTTCCCTAGGGAGACTCTCTTCTGCCAGCCACGCATACCACTGTGGCAGCTCTCAACATCCCACATGACCCAGGCTATAGGTCCACAGAGCCTATTCTGCATTGAGCAGTTTGTCAGAGAAACCCGAGCTGGAGACTGCCACCTGCACATTGCTGAGGGTGTGGGAAGCACCTGGGGTCCAAAGCAGGAGGAGTTACAGTGGCTTCATGGTCACCATCAGGATTCAAGTAGGACAGTAACAGAGGGAATTAAAGATTTTGTCTGTCAAAGATGAAGACTGAGAACTGACAGAAGTTAAAAGGATGTTTAGAGGGTTTGAGATGTAAATTTCTGCTAACAATGAGCTGAGCATGTGCATTCACGGAGCACAGAATGCGAAAGATAACAGCAATTCCATGAAAAATGACAGCCAAGAATTGGAAACAAGATAAAGAAATAGAAATTTTGTTAAACAGTTATTTTTTACAAAGGTCTTTACATGGATCATATCTTCCGATATGTTAGGGAAGGATTTATATACTGCAGTCAGCAGATAACAATGGAAATATTTACAAAACTGAATTCTTAGAAGGTAGACAACATAAAAGATTCAGATAACATTAACATCTTATACGTTAAAGGAACTGAAGATACAAGTGAGGGAATTTGGGTTTTTTGAATAAAGATAATTTCTCAGGGTAACAATATGTAGAAGATAAACCCCTTCTTATAGTAGCTCCACTGAGTATTACCAGTACCAAACCTAGCAGAATGCCCTTTATTCTGTTTCAGTTCTCTGTAGCACTCAACAAATGTTTTAAGCTAAGTAAAACCAAATGCCTAGCTTCTACTTTTGGCTGCTGTTTTGTCATGTTTAAAATGTCAAATACATACACATATACACAGAGAATGAGATAAAAAGACATGGATATTTACGGTAATGTATTACTTACCTTCATAAAGTGAGGTAAACTCC
The DNA here is from genome assembly GCF_017639655.2 of Falco naumanni. Lineage (NCBI taxonomy): Eukaryota > Metazoa > Chordata > Aves > Falconiformes > Falconidae > Falco > Falco naumanni. The sequence continues at coordinate 4,579,359 of NC_054057.1, forward strand.
CCAAGAATCTAATTTTGAAAGAGTTTTCCAGTGATTTATGCATATAAATGAGACAAATAAATAAAAAGATAAACCACCAAACTAAGAGGAAGGGGCTAAAAAGTTAGCAAACAAAACATTTTAAGTTTATTCATTCAGAAAAACAATTTACAGCATCACTGATGACCAGATACCATTTGTTCATCCACTAAGAGGAAAAGAAAAATAGCAGAAAATGTTGCTACTATCCATTGCACAGTTAAGTCTCAACTGGAATACTGTTTTCTCATGACCATTTTAGCCACAATGTCCTAGAAAACATGTTGCTCTAAATATATTATGCCATGTTTTAAGTCTACTTCTCTGAAGCACAGATCAAGTATTTGAATTTACTCTCTGGTTGGAGAATCGGAGAATCTTAAGAGATAACAAGAGAAATATTTGAAGTAAGGATAGAGGCAGAAAATAGCCATTCATTCTGGTGAAATGACTTTGTAAAAAATACAGTGCTTGGGACCTTTTCAAGAGAAAAATTCATGACCAATAATGATTAGAGTAAGATACGAGGTATTTGCAAATACATCTGTATTGTTGCAGAGAACATCTTTCTGTTAAGAGTTTCTGCTCTAGCAAAAGTCAGTCCCAAAATGCCACAGTCACTTGTTATTTGTGGGTTTCTTAACCTACACAAGAACAGCACTTCCCTCTTCCTTCTTTTTGTCATGTATTTTTAACCTGGCATTAAAATTAGCGATGAAAGCCACACAGAGCTTCTACAAAAGATCAAGATTCTCGACCATGCATTGGAGCACTCATGAGTCTCATTTTTGTAAAATTTTCCTTGAGATGGGAATTGACCAATATCCTCCGACAACCAAAAGTATTTACAAAGCAAATGAAATTTAGAAAGTACTATAATGACTAGAATATGCTGTGAGGGAGCATAAGGAACGTATCAACAGGGGATAATTACTGCAAATGAAGCATGTTCCTGTGACATTCCAGAGAGAAAAGTAAGAACTCGTTAAGTCTTTGCATTTATTCAAAAAGAGAAAATGAAGTTTTTTGAAGACATTCAAGGATACTGGGAGATGAACAAAAACTCTGTGCAAAGACTGTACCCTAAGCCTGCCCATCCAAAGATAAATCAATTTGTTACTGACAGAAAAGCTAGGAATTTTTACTTGAATTCAGTGATTGCAAAATGTGATAGATTAGCAGGTTTTCATATGAAGTATGCTATTCACCAAGAAAAAAGAGATGCAGCACTGAAAAACTGAGGGCGAGCTACCTTACTACCTTCATCATTAGTAGTGCCCTTCACATCTTGATGGAGGCATACAGCGCTGCAGTCTGATGCATTCATTTGCTGACTTCTCTTTTAGAGTGGCAATACAGGGTCTGTACAATTAAGTTTCATGTGGGGCTGCACTCCCTATGGGAAGAGAATATACCCAGTAGGTCCTGATCTATTTATCTCAGAAAAGCAGTGCTAATAAAGGGAAAACAAAAAGAAACACAAAAAAACCCACTAAAAAATAATCACTCAAAGCTACTCAGAATATTTATGAAGTTCACATGGAATCTGCCAAGCACTGAGAGTTTGTAGATTTCTGGAGACAACTGTACTTTCTCAGTCTGGAAGAAATGCAAAGATATTAACTAATTATTTATGGGACAACCAACTATTTTGTACTGCATATCTAAGACTGAACATCATGAAATGCTTACTAGTTGAGCAAGCAGGACAGTGCAGCAATTTGCTTTGGAATGGAACGAAGCCAAGGCGTTGGACTAAGAAGCACCCTTAATGAGAATAGTTCACTAACAGACACAATACTGCTAAATTTACCTAGGCATTACACATCTGACCAGTGACATGTTTCAAGTGCCAGAAAATAACCTTTACATTGTCACTGGATTGAAGCAGTGGTGTGGAGCTGCAAGTGCTCAGCTCTACAATTTTTAAGAGACAACAGACAGTAGCTGAAGTTAGAAAGTCAATCAAGGAATGATATATTTTTGCCTTGGGAGCATACAGAATACGTAACCTCCAGAGTGCCCTGTGTGCACTCCTCTCCTTGCAGATGTAACACTGCTTTAACCTTTCCTGCCATATTGCTGGCCTGTGTCAGCTTAGATATGTGACTCCTGGCTGGGCTCGCATGTCCAGGAATACTAGCGACTGTCCTGTAATTTCTATCTTATTTCCAACAACAAAAAAAAACATTCCATGAAATTTACATCTCATTTTCCAAGGAAACACTAGCTGGGAAAGAGATCTGTATTCAAAATTACTGTCTGAGGTAACTGTTTGGGAGGATATAACTTAAGTCATGGTCCACGGTTTTATTCGTCGGGAAAGCCAGAGCCATGGCTGCCCAGCCTTTCTGATGAGCTGTTCGGCAGCATGTGAAAGCTACCTGCTCCAGTCCTTCTTCCATTGTGACTTGGTAACCAGGCACAACCTCCCCACAAGATGTGAACATTTTACCCTCCTGACATGGTATTCTCACGCACATAACACATCTTAGAGAACACCACTGGGGAAAACAGCATGGATGCAAACTAGCTGCCAGAACGGTTTGCCTGGTCCATAATCCCACTGCCTCGGGAACCAGGGTAGTACAGAACAGCCTGCAGCCAGGTTGATTTCTTTCTTGATGGGCCTCATGCAACTTTCTATTAGCTGGCAAGCCTGAACCAGAACATCAGAGCTTGGGTGAGAGGAGGTGCGGACAAAAATGTAAAACCCTTCACTGCTACGCCTGAAAGAAATCCAGCTGAAAACCCTAAATCAATTTAATTTAACCCTAAAAGGATTGATTAATTTCCTCCCACAGTAAGACCATGTCTTTGAGCAGTAGAGGTTAATAACAGACAGCATTGCATACTTCCACTAATATTCTCTGGTTCCTCATTTGTAATGGAAATCCATAGAGAGGTTACAGCAATAACTAGAGATGTTTTTCTTTCTACGTCAATTACTAACGTGATGGAAGGATGATTTTCAGACTCTGATTGTGATTTTCCAAGTACACTAGGAGACTTGGTTTTCCTTCCTTCTCCATGCAGGAAGATAAGCAACTTCCAAGAAGAGCATAAAACAAGATGCTTCCACCTTTGCTGAGAGGCTTAAATACATGTTCATAGCACTGATGTATAAACCGAGTAGAAGCTCTAACAGGAATCTACGTCAAGAAGAATAAACTAGGACTGCATGGTTTTTTTGCACTAGATCAAAGGTAAATGAGTACGAGTAGCCAGTACCACTTGAACTGACCCAGCTGCTCAAGTGATCATGTTTGCCTTCTGGCTTCTTAAGAAAGAGAGGAATGAATAATAAAAAAAATATTTCAAATATGGATTTGAAGAGTGCCCTACTCTAATAATGAGGCAGAAATATTCTCTTTTATGTGGTCAAATACCATACGATAATTTCTAATTATCTGTGTTTGGAACTACAAACTCTGTCCTCCAAAAATGGAGGGCAAAATGGGATTTTAAGATACCTAGTGCACAGTTGAGTTCAGTTACTGGTTCAGTGGCTTTGCCCCTAGCTGCATTATGCTTTATCTGCATCTGAATGGTACTCAGGTAAATGAAAACTCTAAACTAGTCACTTCCCAGCTCATTCTTGCAACTAAATGCCATCTGATCACAACAACCATAAGAGAAACAGACAATTTTCCCACATGGACATCTTCAAGAAAGTAAGAGCTGATTCATGTCCTTTAATTGAGAAAGCAGAAAAAGTTATAACCATTAAAATCCAATTTCAGTGTATCTCTTGGAACAATAGGTAATCATGCTATCTTATCAAGACTCTTGTTCTGATGTCCCACATTTTTCATGTTGAATATCCAGGATTTTCCTGACTAATTAAAAATAAAATAATAATTAAAAATATTTTAAACTTCTAGCTTTCATTCTTTACAGTGTAGTCTTTTTTGTCTGAAGCATGCACTGTAAGAATATTTTGCTTTATTTCTGCCTCAAATGATGGGTCCTGTCTGAGACAACCAAGAATGTGACCATGGAGCACACGTGGTTATAATGATAAAGCTGCACTACTCATTCCTTGCTATTCACAGTCTTTCCATTGGGTGTTGCTATGATATTAAACAGATTACTTCTGGGGCTCAATGTACGCGTACAGAAAGGCATGCCAAAAGTTTAAGGTGTCTGCTTATGTTGCTTTGCCCGTTGTTCTATGCAGCCCGTGTCTGCTGTACTTCACAAAGTTGGTGGTGTACTTCATTAGTTGGTGTTGAGAAAAATTGTCAGTGACTACTTTTGAAAAAGAAATTCTGTAAAATGGAGTCTGACAGCTTGTACCAAAAGTTATATACTCTTTCAGGAAGGTGATCTGACTAAAATTTGTATGTATCTTGCAGCATTCAATTACTGTATACAATAGCTGTGCAGATGGCCCTCTTTTAATTAAGAGTATTTAGTGCATCTTCTCCATAAAGAACCAGGCAATGAATAAGGAGGAATTCAATGAAAGTAACCAGAAAATGGAATAGTTTAATGGAAGTTAAAAAGAAAAAGAAAAAAGAGATAACTTAGGATGCAATTCTTGCAAGGACTTCCTGCTCATTGAACACAGCTCTTCAGATATTCTGAGGGAGAAATCCTGGCAGATTTGTGGGCTGGAGAGGTCTTATCAAGCACTAAGAATCAGGCAACTGATCACTGAACTTTGCACAGCTGATGGCCACATAGGTGATAGCTGAAGATTTTAAAAGATACTGGCTAGAACTTAGCTTTTGATGTGGCACAGACACGCCAATGAATGTATTCTACAGGTATCTTCAGAAAATTGCAGGGTTTCATTAAGTTATGGCAAGTACAAATGGTATAAAATCACCTCATATTTGAAATGCCCTAACAGATACTGCTGTTAATACTCGTAGTAACAGTAACTAGTAACTGTGAAGAATACAAAGTTACTACAACCTGAAATCCTGACTATTTTATCACCCGTAATGCAGTTGCTGATCTAGTCATATTCCCAGTTTGTTAGAAAAGCACCAGCATTTACTTACATGGCCTTTGCTCTGATTTAAAAAAAAACAAACCACCACACAATATGTGTATTTAAATAGAAAAAAACACAGTAAGATACCATGATTTTTACATGTCCTTAAACTTACTGCTGTCAGGCATAAATGCTTGAATCATACAACCTGGGCAAGGAAGAAGTTGCTACGGGTCATAAAGGATAGGCTTCAACCAGGAAAGTCGTATGCCCTCTTAGCAAGGCCAATAATATAAGCCACTCTCACCATAAATTCTAGCATTTCTGTATTCTAAACTCTTCAGTGAATTTTAAGTTTCATAATTATGGCTACACTTACCTGGTAGACCGGGTGGGGTTTTCAGATATTTGCCATTAAAATGTTGAATTACTACTTCACATTTTTCTGTAGACTCCATTCTGGAAAAGAGAAGAGAGTGGGATGGGGGTAGAGGCAAAATGTGTTACTAGACTGTTATGAAAGTGCTCAGTCAGCAAAAACAAAAAGCAAAAGGATTGAAAAAAGGACAAGCACAGATGCTCAGAGAAAACTTCAAAGCTGTTCTCGCCGATTTCTGCAGAGAAACTGTTTGAGCTCATTACAGTATGGTGTGGCTTGTGAGAAGGACCTGCCACCCTCAAAGCCTGCAGCTGCGCTCCCGGCTGTGTGTGAGCTGCAGCAGTGTCAATGAACAGTCCCCTTTTGGCTCCGTGGGATCACCCTGAACAAGGACATTCTTTATGCTCTCACGTGCTGCTTGGAAAGGCAAAGGACATGTGTCTAGATGCCTTGTGCACTCAAAATAACTTCAAATGGCATGGAAAAAAACAAACCACCAGGGTTTTGAGAAGAACACAGAGGATTAAGCATCCATTATTAAGGATTACAATGTTAAAAAAATAACCTGCAAAGACAGACTGTATAGCAAAACCACAGACAATGCATATATGCCTATATGCCTATTACAACACAAAGCCAAAAAAGACAATAATTTACATGTAATACTGGTAGGTGAAATACCTTTACTGTTCATCTCATATGACCTCAAGGTAACCTTCAGCACTGAGACATGAAAGCATTAACAATGAACTGGTACATATATTTTTTGAAGGAACGGTAAAGAATACAAAGCTACTAGTCAAATCCCAAACCATGGTTATACCACCTCTGGGAATTCACTGTTCTTTCAGGTCTTTGTAAATTGACTGTACACTAGTCCAGAGAACAGTTGACTTGGCTGCAGAGTGGGTACAGAAATTTCAAAGCGAGGAAAGAGAGAAATGGAAAGCTAATAAGCAAGCAAAAAGAAAAATAATGCTTTTGTTTTTCTTAGAAGAATTGTGTTTAAAACCCATGTTCAGTGCTCCTTCAATACACCAGTGCTTACCTCCAGGTACTCTCCACAAAATAACTCCATGGACATAAATATTGCTTACTTCTCACCAGTCTAAATCTTTTCAAAATTAATTTATCCACCAACCTTCCTGTCAATTCGTTTTGGGAAAGAATGGCTTACTTAGAGCAGCAGATTGTCTCCCAGGGTACAATTTTGCCAGTGTTCAAAGGACCACCCCATCACCACTGAAAAAAAACCCCAAAAACCTACCATCCTGATTGCCTGATTAATTCTCTGAGAAAGTCAAAGTCTTTTGTCATGTTTGTTTCAGGTAAAATCATTAAAAATTGTCCCTTCCAGGTTGTATCACTGCATACCATGTGGGCTGGGCCATTTCTACAAGCACAAAGACAGCAACTTAGATTGTTCACTTCGGCTTCATTCAGATTTAACTAAGCGGATGTCTGCACTGAGCCTTTAGAGACTCTTGTCTCTGAAAGAATAAATGCAATAAAAGTCTGTTTTCTGTAGCTGCAGGCACTTGGTGTCAAACCATGTTATGTTGCACCACACAGCAGTGACAATTTCATTTTAATACATGGGGGTACACTTTAACAAGCCAAAGCAGTCCCTGCAAAGAATGCAATATATAAGCTGCCAAGTGAAAGAGACTCAGCGCACTTCATGCATTTTATGTGGGAAGAGAATAAAAGTGAAACCCACAGTGTTCTGGGATAAAAAGGCCATCATTCGAATAGCACTCTGAAAAAAGAATGTGCACATTTTCTTCTCAAGTTTCACAATTAACGGCTCTCAAATGCCATTGCTAGCTATCTGTAATCTGGCACACGCTTCGCTTGAAACTGACACTGGCATTATCGACTCAGTCTGAAAAGGCAGCACAATAGACAAAGCCATCTACACATGTTCCCTTCAGATGTGTTGCTGAGTAACAACTGCATCTACCCCTCATCTTCCTTACCTGAATCCCTGTCTGCTTTCTGCAACGTGTGCCTGGGGGGTAGACCTTCCTCCTGGATGCACCAAGGCTGGTCAGGCAGCCGCTAAACTTATCAGGATGGTATCTGTCCCAGGGCTACCTAAGTATGAATTATAATTTACACCTGCCCACAATACCTGTTTTTTAGAAATAACCCTTTCAAATTGTGTTATTCTGGATGATTAGCTTGCTGACTGACTGGGAAGAATGAGGGGTATAGAGCAATGGATATATTATTAAAATCATCTGATACTCACCATCACAAGATCTCAGTCTTAATTTACTTAGAACTCTGATCAACGTCAACAATGTCTATGGCAGGCACCTGCCCATGAGCCGAACCTATCTGCACACATCTGTTCAGGCATTTCTTACTTGCTTGAGCCATAAAGACTAGCGAGTGATACCTGGGAAGAGGCCCAATAAAAAAAAAAAAAAAAAAAAAGAGGTCCACACTAATAAATTCTACCTATTTTTTCTTCAAAAAGCTATGACACTCCTCTATTGTAGAATGTGTTTGGAAACCCGGGGAGATGGACAAAATATGCTTTTTGTCATGAATTTATTCTCTCATCTGAGACAGAAATATTTCAAAATGTTGAGACTGGGTTTAATAGAAATATCATTAACAAGAATGTTACATTGTAAAAGTTAGCCTCCAGGGGACAGGTTTTCTACAAAAGAATGTAATTGAAGCACAGGTAAACTTGGGGGAAGAAGAACACTTTAAAATCCCTTTTTTAGATGCTGGGTTTTTTTCATAATTGATAGAGCAAAAATGTGGAAGATGATAATATTCTGGAGAAAAGACAAAGATCTCAGACGCTTCAAAACCTATTGAAAGACAGATACTCAGCTCTCCTGCTGGAAAAAGGAGAGCATCAGCTTCACATAGTTAATAGGAATTTGCTTCTGATCAGATCATTCATGAAGTATCATTTTCAAATTTCTATCAACAGTATATTTTTGGTGCCGATCCTAAGAGGATCTTAGATAATTATTCACATTTAAAAGCAATTTGGAGACAACAATAAAACATCTGAGTATTACTCTGAATCAGGAAATGCAGTGCAGAAAAAAAATATCAAAGCTATAGGCCAGATTCTTATGATATTTTTAAAGGTACAGATAATGATCTAAACTAAAAAAAACCAACAAAGCTATGATAATTCATTTTTACCTGTGTCAATACATCTCCAAGTTCTGAAAACTAAGTTGTAAAGTTCCCAAACACATTATGAGTAACTAGACTGTCTATATTCTATTCAACTGGAAAGGAAGTGAATTAAAAAAAAATCTGAAAAGGAAGACTGTTTGTATGGATTTTTTTTAGCCATAGTTTGCAAATTTAAGATATTTCAATACAATGGGTAAAAGAACAAAAAAATTAGGCTTGCTTAAGCAAGTATCACAACCAAATAATTTGATGTTCATGTATTACTATTAAATATTTATTTTAGATTATTTTAAAAATGTGTATTACTCTCTCTACAGACCATAATGGCTCCAAAGTAGTCATTATGTGTTGTTATAAGTAATAGGGAACCTTTACCATGAAAAAAAGAAAAAGGAAAAGGATTTTTTTACAAACTAAAGCTCTTACACATGCTTATTATAAAGATTGATGCAATGTCAAGAAACAACTTAATAAAATTTATATACAGGGAATAACATGATGATTACATAATTATTACATGAGAAATACTCAGTACCATGTAATTACCCGTTAGCAGTAAAATGTGGGTTTGGTTTACATATACTCTATAGTCGCTTTGCTTAATAATAGTAAGGTAAATGAGAATAAGGACTATATTTCTTTATATCCAGAGTAAATATTTAAAGATTAAATTGTTACTACCAAATTTATATTACCATCAACATATGAATATTGTTGTTTTCTTATATTTATGACAGCAGCAATAATAAATCTTGAGGGGCAATATTTCTTTACTATTTAAGGCACCTTGCAAAGACGGCAGTAGGTAGGTAGTAGCAGTATGATACAGCAGAGGTGTCCAAAGAACTGAGGCCATAGTTAGAATACACACTGGAGAACTCAGTTTCTTTAGCATATCAAAAAGATGAGCAGAGGGGCACTCTGATAGCAGTGCCTAAGTACCTTTGCAGGGAGAATAAACTAGGTGCTAAGTAGTTCTTTAACCTCGCTAGAAAGTTGTGACAAGAACCAGATACATTTGAAAGAGAAATTAGGCAGAAACATTTAACTGCAAGGAAGATGTTCCACTGGCACACATTAGATAGAAAAGAGGTGGCTTTTTTTTTTCTCATTGATGCCTTCAAATCACTTCTGAAAGCTGTATTTTAGTAAAAGACAAGTATTATCTCAATATTAGGTAACTGGGAGTACTTCAACTGCCTGCGATATAAAAGTGGCCAGGGAAAATGATCTTCAGGTCTCAAATACTCCAAAGCTACAAGACAGGTTTGATTACTATGAGGTTTCTTAGCACCTCCTTACATCCTACTCATCCTTCTATGACAACATGTTCACTAATTAATTTATTCAGCTAATTTAATCCCAGGCATTCCAAGACCCTGATATGGCTGCAGCCTGTGATTTTCTTCTCTCCTGTAAATGAAATATCTTACGTCCCCAGCTTTTCAGAGATTGCTTCAAGATGTTTTTGTGCTTTTTGGTTTGAATCCATTTTATGCTGGAAAAATTGCTCCCTCTGTCATTTACAGCCCAGGAAGAGATATTAATTTTGACAAGTTTTCCTCATCACTCATAAATTATATCTTTTCCCAAGCTGTCCTGCCTGTATATTCTTCATGTTCAGTTCTGTTTGCATAAACAACAGGGGGTCACTTACTACCACAGATGAATATAAAAAATCTGTAGAAACCACTCCAGAGAGGACAGAATAGGCTCCTCTTCTCCGGGCATATGGTCCACACTATACCTTGCAGCATGATCCATTCTGCCAAGGTGACCGTTTAGCTGCCTGAGTATCTCTGCACAGAGCTACAGTGCTCTCCACAAAGAAACCTCTTTCAGAAGAAGTTTCAGAAGAAATACAATATAACTACATGACATCTACGTTATCCTGAAAAACCCTGAAAGATACACAGCTTCCTTTAAGGAAAAGAACACACAAATTAAAGACTTGGCTCTCTTCAGTGGAAACTGGAGCGCATCCTACTGAAAATCAATGCAAAACTTTTATTAATAGAATAATGATCCTGTGGAGGCTCAAAATCTTGTTTCCCATTTTCTGTTGCTCCCTTTCAGTTGCTGAGTTGAATATGATTTCCAAAGACTAAATATAAGAGATGTAAAATGCAGACAAATGGGAGATAAGTTTAACAAAAAACACATGCAGGTAGAGAAAAGCATCCCATTGGAAGGTCTTCCAGAAGAACAAGGTAGGGAAAAGACAAGGATGAAGCTGAACCTGCCAACGACAATATGGGTAAATGCCTCACTACAGAACGCCTGTCTCTGTCACAAAGGAAGCACCTCCTTGATATTTCCTTTTGCTTTGAGATTATAGACAGCTAATTGAGAATATCTTGACTGGGGTCGTTTGCTAGGAACAGCATTATAACATTCTTTTATGACAGTTTGTGTTGGACAAATTTTCTCACGTTACTGGGAAAGAACAGTATGGATACACAGTCATTTCCACCTAGACCCAGGCTGATTTATGCTACTGTCTTCACAGTCTCAGGTTAGGTATTATACTGGTGCCCGCCAGCAGAGCAATACTTGACTGTCTGACTGTCAGCATTTCCATCATAAATTTCTGTTTTCAGAGGCTTATGACTTCGTTGTAAAATGTCGCTTGGGGGGTGAATCTTGCAAGGTCGTTTTAAGTTACAAGACAGCAAACAAAATAAAAAAGTTAGTGGTTTCTAACTTTTTCTTTGCCCTTCATCATTTAAAAGGACCTATAAAATGCCTGCTCTGCTGTTCGGCTGACTGTGGTATACGTATGCATGGCATTATTATTACTATCTCTATAGGGAGGATACTTAAATATTTGAATGACATCTTACTGTGGGGTTATAAAATGCAATTTTGATTTCACTGATTCATGATATCAGGAATTTCTTCCCCAAAGTATATCCCAATGACTCCTTGCCCCCCTTTCCACATCCCGAGGAGCTCTTCAATTAAACTCACAGTACCTTGGACTTTGAGTTTTGATTATAAAAATAGCTCAGCCAAATTACCTGATGGCTCCTAACTTTCCTTGTTCCTCCTTCTCCACCTTTAAGGGCTTCATAGCCATTTTCATGTTGTGGAGTCCCACTGGTATTTGTCCCAGGATCCTGCCCCACATGTCCCGCTCTGGAGCCTGCTTCTCCCTGAAAGTGCTGCTCCATGCCTGGCAATTTTCTTAGGGATGCACTACAAAAATTTGGTCCAGGTTGCAATGCCAGATGGAAATGGGAGGTTTTGGGAGATAGGTTCTCCCCCAGCCCTCCCCAGCACCCTGAAGTGATGCTGTGAGCCCCTTCCAGGGAGACCTTCCAATGGAAATTTATCACCACAGGCACTGGAATATTTTATGGATATCACACAAAGTCTTTGAGGCATGTTTGGGACTTCCAGTTTCATCTGAGATATCCAATTATAAAGCAATTTCCTGGGTAGGATGTAGGATGTGACAGATCATTCTTCTGACTGAAAGTAGGAATGATCCTCATAATATCTAAGCCTGCACTACTGTCCCTGATGATGGATTTGTTCAAGCTAAATTTATAGCACCTTTTCAGCTGCCTTCAATTAAACCCTTGAATAAGGAAGAACAAAGCATTCTCCCTCTTCATAAATGCATCCTTAAACTGTCTGGATGTTCGTTATCCCCAGATACTGCTGACACTTCTCTGCTCCAAAGATCACCGATCCTCAGAAATCTCCCTCTAAATATACCCCCTTCTGTTTTGCAAAATTTTGCACTGCTGCTTTGACTCCACTACGATTGTGTGATTTCTTTATCTTCTCCTGCCTTAACATCTGGAATTCACCCTTTATGGTCCTGTGGAAAGCCTAGTCTTCCAGCACATACAGTTACCTCTTTTTAAGTGATAACACATCTTCGGGATGAAGTGTTTCCCTCCATACTCTTAGTACCTTCTCCTATCCAGTAATTCCAGGCTCCCTCAAAGACCTTCCCACTTACTCACTACCTCTGATTTGCTTTTTACTCACACCACCATCAACATTCCTCATGTCCTGTTTGCAAAACTCAAATCGTTAAGACATCAGCTTTAAAATTGTACGTTGAAAAAAGTCTTAGAATCAAGTTTCTTGTGGGGTTTTTTTCTTTGCTTTTTTTTTTTTAGGATGAAGGACTATGCTTTTCTTCTAAGTTCTGAGGAATCCATTCACACTCTTTAAATGAAAGATCAGATGTTGAAGTCATTACATGACTCCCAGCAACAGGGATTTAAGAGAAACACCTACAATTTTAAGTCTCATGATGAAACCCTGTGTGAGGGCAGCACCGCGTTATTCCCTCTTTCACCCTGCAATCCTATGACAGTCTGAAGTCAAAGCTTCTTAGGTGCACCATCTCCTTTTCCCAGTTCCTTACTTCTAGTATTTCTTCCTGCTCCTCCTCCTCCTAATTTCTCTCTTTGCTGTAAGATAGGCTGTGTTCAGCCCCAGCTCCTGCTGGGATTTCTGTCAGCAGAAACCCACGTCACAAATGACAACAGCAACAGGAGCTCTGCAGAGGGCCAGCTCCCACGGAGCGCCTGGAGGCAGGCAGCATGGCTTTGAAGTACAAAGCACGGCCCAGTGGCAAGACAGAGGTGGGCAGCCAGAGGTTACGGCAATTCCCTTTCAACTCCATGAACTTTTGTGGAGCCACAGTCGGAGTCTAAAGCTTCCTTTCCTTGGCCCTTGCTCGTAACTTTCCTCCCCAAAATCTCCCCTGGAGCATACCTAGGCACAGTTGAGTTCAAGCCACGGAGAAATGCTCTAGAACGTTTTGGAAAAATCTGTCCTGTTGCTTTTGAGGGATGCAAAAGAGAGGAAATACTTTCACAGCTTAAAAAAGAGACCTAGCTTTGTAAGTGCATACTTTAAAGGAGGCTGAACTCTAATGTGGCCAGACATTACTCAAGATAATTTTGACCCAAGAACATTTGAAGTTACCCAGGTTATAAATGAGTAGTCACCTGCAGTACTATAAAACTGCTAATCATACACGTTTAGGAAAAAAAAATTAATGATAGCTGTCTACTGCAAGCCTTTACTTGCAATTGCTGTTTGAATATGCTTGAGACAGACTATTCACGTAATTGGGCAGAATCAAAAAAGTTATTCTTAATCACCATAGCAGTTAGTTAATAACTTTGAAAAATCAAATTGCTGGATGCTGCATCATTTTAGCATATGCAAAGTTAACTTTTTCTCCTGTGCTCCTGTGGCTGTTAAGAGCTATGCTAAGCAGCATGGCACATGCCACAAGCAGGCACGATACACTGTGATAAAAAGCCCCAGGTCAGAAGTATATTAGCCAGGATCACTACACGGGTTGCTGACTTGAACTTCTCAAATCTTATCTGGACTGAAATACAGCTGCCACCCTACACCTGTACCGTATTTATACCCGCTCAGCGTGTGCTCACACTGTAGGTACACTAGAATGAAACCTTTGTTGGCTACAACCAAAGCTAAACAAATTAATCTACTTGCATTGGCATGCAGGAAAAAGATACTAAAGAGCACTTTATTACAAAAAGAAGGTCAGGTGGTCATGTCATCAGATCTTGTATTGATAATTCTGCAAGGACAAGTGTCAGCATTCAACTGCAGTTCTAAATTCCTGGATTAACTCTGGCCTTATTCCAGTCAACAGCAGATCTGCTGTATACTTTGATGGAACAAACGTTTTACCCCTCTGTTGTTTGCATGGTGAATTGCACAACCTTCATGTAAGATCACTAAAGGTTTCTTTAAATATGTTACATAATTAAATACATTCCACAGAGTCAATTTTAAAAAAAGTAAGTTTATCCATGAGTTATACTTATCTATATTTAGTGAGCTAGAAAAAAATTTATGCTATTATCTGCAAGAATGCGTAAAGAACAGTGTGTCATCTTTCAGCATAAATGTTTTGCCTTTTTACATTTGAATTCAGACAATATTATTTTAACATTCTTCACACACGATGATCTTTCAAATAAAGGACAGAGGTAACACTATAATGTCACTTATCTTGCAAGCTACCTTTTTATCATACAGTACCCCATTTCACTCAGTGGTGTTATGACACTAACAGAAGTGCCATGACATACCAAGATATGGTGTATTTCAAAGAAATTTGCAAGATGATTAAGTCATTTTGCCTCCTCTACAAAGCACAACGCAATGAATATTCTGTAGAAACAATGATTTGAGCTTTTTTTCCCTTTTCTTTTGAAGCAGAAGACTGATTTACAGCACAATTGCAAATTTCTCTTATTTTCTTTTTCAATACCTTTCTATATATAGATAGCTCTCTCTTCCTTGGCTTCTCAAAAGATAACTATTTGGTTTAAGAATGGTTCAAGCTGAAGAGAATCTATGTAAATATTCCCTGAGAGTAAACATGGAGATTTGTCTATCTGTACTGACAATGAAGTACATGGTAATAATATGTTGCCCATTCCGTCTAAAATATCTGACCACTCCAACAGGACTTGTTATATGCAAACATTTTTTTCTTTAGCTCTTTTCACAGGCTTGAGTCCCCTGCAGCTTTCAAGGAAGCCACATTTCTTCTGTTACAGTTCCTCCCCTTTGCTTGTCCAACTGCTAAATTTACTTTTTCCTGTTGCAAAATCTTTGCAAAACATTTAAACAGTTTCTTCAGCAACTGTGTGCTTTTGGCTGTAGGATATTTATTATTATCCAAGCTTGATGCTGCATGGATAGCTCACTATTCCTAGCAATTTTTATTTACAGAGACATACAGACAACAAACTATGTTTTAGAGCAATGAAATGAACATCCTTCTGCACTGGTATTCTTCAGCTTGGTAGAAAGAACAGACACACGATCTAATAAAGGTGCTGTTCTGCATTTTCCACAGCTATGAGGCTTCAGAGTTACAGAATAGACAGCATTTGCAAAGGACCAAAGCCAAAAAATCTGCATGAATCAAAAAAGAGCAAAAGTTTCACCTGGCAAAGCCGACTCCTCTGCTGACTCCATTAGCATCTCTTAGTATTCTGGTGGAAATGACATGTCCAAAGGGTTTCAGCATATTCTCCAGTTCCTGCTCATCCATGGAAACGGGTAAATTTGAGATGTATAGATTTGTGGGATCTTGCTCTTGTTGCTATGACAAAATAAGAGAAATATCCTCAGTTAGGCTTAGGACAATGGAACAGTTTATGCCTCATACAACAAAGACTACTCAAAATAGGACCAAGCCAAGAAATTATAGCTCCATTAGAAGCAAAGCTGGGCAATCTGTTCATGACGACAACATATTTGCCAAATTTCTGCAAACTCTCATGCATGTGCTTAATTCTGTGCGTGACTGCTCTTATTGAACTCAGTGACACTACTCATTTCTAAAAAATTACTCTCATGCACAAGCATTCTCGGGTTTGTGTCCTAATTTAGCAAACAGATTGTGAAGAAAACATGATTTCCACAAATGTGCTCACTGTTAACATACATAAAGAAAACTCAACACATGTTTTAAGCAGATGTGCTTTCCAGCCTGCAGACTTTCCATTCAACCTGTTCATCACGAACAAGGTTGGTTGAAAGCACACACAGAACACTTTCCATAGTATCTTTTTTTTTTTTTTTTCCCCCTCCATCAGGAACATCTTGATTGATAATGTGCAAAAAGACCTAACTGGGCTGGGGGGGAGTTCTGTAGTTCAATTTAAGGTCTTGGTGAGATAGGTCACATGTTAATTCTCAGACTGGATTAAAATATCTTATAAAATAAAGCCTGTAGTATGAATAATTGAGAAAACAAATGTGAAGACAGCTTTCACATTCTATTTCAGAATTTAAGGCTACACTTTCCATTTTGGCAACCATTCCAACTTTGATTCTTGCTTGCCAAACTACTGCAAAGAAATATCAGAGGCATAGATGCTGCATGTAAAATAAGTGTATTAAAGCTGTAAATAAAAACACTGTATACAGGGAACCAAGCCCTAATTACATTAAATCAATTTAGTCAAGCCCTTGCAAATTTTTAAGGCTCTGGTTCCATTTTCATTGATACGAGCTTGACATAATTATCTGATCACCTGTCAGTACAAACCTGATTGGGATCAGGAATAACTACATCATTTTAGCTAACGGTTAATAACCAAAAATATAAGATACAATCTTTATGCTGTGCAGTAAGCCAGACAGTACCTTACCTTGCAAAGTCTTCTGAGACAGATTTTCGGATTTTTTCATTACATATTTTAATGGGCAGAATTAATTTGTACTTGTTCTACACTGAGCTGACAGCAGTATTACTGTCATTTGCTATGAGGTGTCCTAAAACCAGATTAACAATCTTGCAGCAGCAGCACAACTTTACCCTGAAGAAATTACACACAGTCCTTCAGCCATCTGCCCTGGCTTAACTCAGCTAGTTTCAAATTACACTCCATTAAAAGTAGTGCAGATGTATCTTGTCAAACACAGACTCACGTGCCCTATTCTAGAAGATGTATGAAGGCTAGACAGAACCAAGATGTCTGCTCCGTCACTGCCTTGCACGTTCAAGGCCTCAAAAACGGAAGCAGAAATCGTTCCAAGCTGTGATTCACACACACCATCTTTGCAGGGAGAAGAATGACGAAGCAAAGTCTAGCATACCTAAATACCAGAACCAGAAGCCAAAGAAAGTCTTCAGCTTCCCTTACCCCAGGCTCAAGGGAAAATTCAGCCCTTTGGATGCGAAGAAAAGCTGCAAAAGGATACCCCAAAGGGTCCAAAATCAGGAGGTGTGTAATGCTGCTTTACTGCATAGTTTGGATTCTGACTTAAGAGCTGTGAACACTTGACTTTGGACTACTGCTTAATGCCCGTTGCATTCTAGCTTTGCATCTCCAGACTCATCACACCATGAAACAACACGTTACCATGCAGGTTGAATTCCCCACTGTTTTACAGAAAAGAAATAGAAGACCAAAGTAGGCCATGTTTGCAAGTTGCCGTCCATAAAAATATATCCAGTTATTACCACGCCTTATAGTAAGAGGGAGAGGAGAGGAAAACCACACACACATGAACGGTGAACTTACTGCAAATTGAACTGAAGTTACAAACCCTAAATCTAGAAAAACATTCCTTCCCTTTCCAGTCATCTTTCCCTGCAGTCATCTTCCTTTCTCTAATGTCTATTTACATTCACACAGATTCAAAAGCTAGTTCCTCTCCAATAACTGAAAGATATTAGTGAGGGGCCAGAACTGGTACAGTATTGACAATGCAAGGAAAATCATGCAAACAATCCTGGAGGAAAGGTAGGCAAGAAAAGAGAGGAGTACGAGGAAAGCACTTCTAGCTTTGGGAAATACAAACAAACAAAACCCAGAAACATTTTTTTCTCCTTTATTTTGTTCCGTATTTTTCCCCCTTTCTGTGTGCAAACTATTTAATTTTTATTGCTTCTTACTTTTTTGGGTTGTTTTTTTGGTTGGTTTTTTTTTTTTTTTTGGTGCACATACAGGCCACAGGAAAAAAATAAAGAAAGATAGGAGACAGGAAATATCGTCACTATTACCAAGTACTCTGAAAATGTGAGCAATGGAGGCAGTTAAAGCAGAGGTGTTAGGGAAGCAAATAAAAGTAACAAGGTTTGCGATTCTAACAGGCACAGTTTTTCAGAAATAATCACATTGTTATGCAAACCTCTACTCATTGATTGGTTAAGGACTTTGATTAATCAACCAGTCAGTGCTCAGGGACTGACATCACTTGTCAGTATTTAGAAAAAATATGCAGATGAGATCCCCCTAGCCAAAGGACAGACTAATCTGAAAAAAGCAGAGTTATGCATCAGTAACTGCACAACAACCTTGGCTTTCACTGAAGCAATTCAGTCCAGCAAAATATTACAATGAGCACTTTTCTTTTGACTACGCAGTTTTCAAGCTGGGGCAAACAAATAAAATAAGTAAGAACCGCCACCAATGTGTCTCACTTCTGGAGTAGGAACACACAAGCCTTTTAACTGTGTTAGATATTAAATGCTGTTGTTTTAAATATCCATGGAAGTTTTAGCTGCACTCTGAGGATGAATGACAGACTAGCAGGCCGTACTCACTCTATCACAAGGATTTACCAAGCCTATCTTTTATCAACATGATAAACAAGAGCTGCAAGCAGAGAGAGACAGATGAGGCCACTCATACTAACTCCACAACGCAACAGTGTTTTCTAAGAAAGGAAGAAAATTCCATGTTATTTTTCCTTACTATACAAATACAACATTTTAGAGAAATACCCCTTTCCTTCACAGAGAAATATCTCCCTACAGAGGCTGTATCTCACACCGCGAACTGAAACGAGACAAGACGCCTTCCCAGGGGTGAAGCCCGGCGCTGGGCAGGCTGCGCAGGAGCGGCGCGGGCCCGGCTGCCCTGCCACCGCACCGCCAGGCCCCACGGCCGCTCACCCTCGCGCGCCCCTGCTTCTCAGGCTCGCCCCCGCTCCCCGCCTCTGGGACCAGGGCTCCTCGTCATTTTCTTCAGTTGTGCAGACATCCCCTCTGCAGCCTGGAGGTGCTGACACGTGCTCCTCGTTTTGCATCGGCCTTTTCACCCCAGATTCCCCAAGCTCCTTCATGACGTACTTGCTTCCCCAGCCCAGTGTAACTGCTGAGTTTTCCAGTGTGAAAGGCAGGCATCCTACTGTTCAAAATGCGCCTATCTGTTGACAAGAGGAGCCTAACCAGACCCTCAAACCAAGCACCCCGTGAACTACCAGTCTTTCAGAATCCTAACTAGTCAACAGTCAGGTTTCTGCCTTCAGTGATCACAACCCAGGGTCACAGGTCCGGTGGCAATGGTGGTGGCTGGATCCACACAGTGCGGCCCAGACTCTCTCCAGTTCATTTAATTCTTTCTGTGGCTTTTCACTAAGGCATTAAAAAATGCTACGTCCCACCTTGGGATGCTAAAATCCCATTTATTGTTGTGTCCGTTCCCAAACCCTGATAACCGACCAGGCATCAGCGAGAGAGCTGAAAGTCATTTGTGTGATACTCATGGTCACTTCAGAACTGCGTTTTCCTATAATGCCCCCAATACTCTGGACAGGAGCAGAACGGGTGGGGTGGCAGAAAGCCACAAACACCTCCAGCAGCACTGTGCCTTGGATGTCCTACAGTTGCTGATTTAGAGCTACTGCAGTGGGACCACCAGCCAAACGGTGTCCCCACCACTGCCTGGACTTTGCAGTCCCTGTCTCACTTTCCCCCTCCAGACCACACCAGAGACACCAGGCTTGCCTCACACCGCAGGGCAACGACACATCTGTCGACACAGTCTTCCCAAAGCCCAGCGGCCTCTCAGGTTTAGCCCCCCACGTGTAAGAGGGGTCCCCCAGGGGGGCCAGGGCCAGCCGCTGCAGTTGGCTGCCGCCCGGGGGGCGCAGGGGAGGAGGGGGCTGCCGGGACCGGCGGAGGGCTCGCTGCAGTGTGGCAGCACGGCTCCTCTGCCCTTCCCAGACCCCGCGTGCCAAACACAGCTAATTAATGGGTACAAGAACAGGCCAAGTTGCCGCTTCTCGAAGGGAACAGGAAGGCAGCTGTGGAGCCTGCTGTGTGTGCCAGCTGCAAAAGCATCATGCTCAAGGCACGCAGACTTGCAAGCACAATCTCAAGGCACTGTCAAAAGCCTGCTCCTGGCTGTCCTCGCTGAACTTCATTTTACCCAAGATCTCGCATTTGACAGCCCAAGGAGGGTCACATTTTCCAAGTACAGCTTGCACTTGCACTGCAGCCCTGGAGAAATAGGGGCAAACTCATCCAGTCAGCCGCAAGCCTCTGAAATCCTGACACAGCCTCGTACCCAGGACTGAGCTCATTCTGGGGTCCTGGTGTAGGCCTGTCTGCGTGGGTACACGGAGTGCCACAGAATGGGCCAACAGAAAAAAAAAAGAAAAAAAAAAAAGAATTAAGCCAATTGCAGCTCCCCTGCAGACAAGTGCAGGGCTTTCTGCAACTCCCTTTGCTCCCACCCCAGCCTGTCTGAGCACCACTGGTGCCCAAATAACCTGTGGGCTCCAGAGGCATTAACTACATGTATATGTTGTAGTTGGGCCATTCTGACAGACACATCCAAATTGGTCAAAACCACACCTAGGAAGTTTTAAAATTGTGAATACTGCAAACTAACAGTAGGTGAAAACTAAGCATCTGATGAGCTCAGAGCATTTCCAGCATTCAGCAGCAGGTGTCCTGCTGCAAGGCTCTGGAGTTCAGCAGTCAGGAGCAACTGTCCTGGGGAAACAGACAGAAATTTTGTCACTGCCTTTTAGCAAGAACTGGGCCAGTCACTCGGCTCCCAAGGCCTGTGCCAAGGAGGAAAAAGAAGTTTATAATGCAGAGGATTTGAAACGCACTACACCAACAGCATTTGAAACAGATAAAACCCAGTGGAGGGCGTGCTGGAACTCAGAGTTTGCTATTTGCTTTGCTGGATCCTCCCAGACACTTTTAAAAGAAGGGACAATGCTCAGATGGGATTTTCCCTCCCATCTTGAGATAATCTTTGGAAGCAATGCATGAAAAGCTGAAAGAACAATTCCTGCTGGTACAAGAAGAGGCTGAGCCTCTTTACATAGTACATTTAGTAATGCATTCTTTAAGGACACATGTGCAGGGAGGGGTGGGCTGGTGTTGGCTACATTATTTTTTCCCCAGAAGGAACTCAAACCTCTTGTAATCTCAGTAGGGCTGGAAACTGAGTGCATTTGGTTCATCTGGGAACCCTATGTACCAATTCTTTTCATTCAACCTAAATTATTTCTCCTTTAGAGCAGCTTGCTCTAGGAAGCTAAGCACTGATTATTAGTTCAAACAACTCTTTTTTCCATTTTCCAAACTTATTCTGGGAATGTAACTTTGTACGCGGATCGATATGAGATTCTGAACTCTTCTGTTTAAAGTTATAATCAATATTTATATTAATAGATCATATACTTTTTTTGTCTTTAATAAATTGAGACTTCAACATATTATCATTGACACAGGTCAACATTACAGCTCACTTTTGGAAGCATGGCCCTGTCTTTCTGAACATTCTAGACCCAGGTTCAAATCACCCTCTATTAGTATCTTCCCCATACTAGTTCATCTCTGCTAATGGCCACTGCCCAATCTTCAGGCTATGTATGTAACTTCTCTCCTTTAAAGATCTGCGTTGAACTTCTGTCTCCCCTCAACATAAAAATAGTTACGCTTTTTATGGAAAAATCCATTTATGTGGAACCATTTATATGAAACCAGATCATTTATATGGAAACATTTAAATGCCATTTCATAAATTTTCCAGTGTTTGCTCAGTATTTTGAAAACTGTAGTTGTACGCAGCACCAGTCTCATCATTGGTTTATTAGATTATTTCTAAACTGGATTCCATACAAGCCACCGAGCTTAAATGAAATTTAGAGGAAGCATGTAATACTTTCTCTCAGTAGATTCACATTCAATATCTCTTCTTGTTGTTCTATTATTTAATATTTACTTTTCTAGTACTGAAGATCATGAGAACTTCCCAGGACATCTGAAAGAGACATTCATTTCAAAGCTGATTAGAGATGCATTTGATTAGATTCACGCAAAAAGCCTGAATTAAAACATTTCTCCCTATTTTTCTATTGTTCCTCCATTTATTCCTGCTGCTTTTTCACATTAATATCGCATATATTTGCACATATGTAAAAGAAGCCTAGTTTTCAAACAGAGTAAGCTACCAAATTTATAATTCAGATATTTAACTTCAGCTCTAACACTTCATGTCTGCAAGTAACATTCGGAGAGGTTCTCTCTTCACTGACCTACCCAAGCATGGCAGGATGCTCCTAACCTAGTTATCACAGTTAGGATGAATACGGGCTGGTGGTGTGAAAGTTAGAAGAAAGTCACCACCTCCCAGTGACAGAGAAGCGGTGGCAGGAAACCCTTTTCCTCCCTCTCAGTGGGAGGAGGGAGGGGTTCTGTGCAGTGGTTGGGGACTGGGATCTTGCCTCTGTACCTTCATGTGGTGCCTTTCAAATCAATGAAGATACACTGATTTGAATTAAGTGACAGTAGCCCTGCTTACAAAGATTTTTTCCACATTATGGTTTCTTTTATAAAAAGAAGGAACAAACAAATCAACCAAACCAGACGAAACACTTGCTATAGCAATGGTCCAGACCCATACAACCTTTCAGAATTGTTAATGACATATTTTGAGCCTTCATTGCAGTAACACGAGGTGAACAGAGTGAATCAAGTGCAGCTGCCAGGGTTCCCTTTGACTTTTTACTGGCTTATTTGTTTCCCTTTGTGTGGGCACATTTTTAACAGTGCAGACAGCTAAATCAATGGTCAGTTAACTATTGATCCCTGGCTGGTTTCACTCTTGTTGAGCAGCACACCAAAAGGCTTACAAGATTGTACAGAAAGCCTATCATTTCCATGGATTTTATTAGTACACTAAGTACTGATAATCCAACAGATACAGTAGAAGGAAACTGTTAAAAGCGATGCTGGCCGCCTTCTGAAGAGTCCTTTCAAGGCTCTTCCACAGATTCAGAGTATTGTTTAGGTTGGAAAACACGTTTAAGATCATCAAGTCCAACTGTGAACCTAACACTGACAAGTCTACTGCTAAACTATATCCCTATGTGTCACATCTACACATCTTTTAAACACCTCGAGGGATGGTGACCGAACCACTCCCCTGGGCAGCCTGTTCCAATGCTTGACAACCCTGTTGGTGAAGAAATTTCTCCTAATATCCATCCAAAACTCCCTGGAGGCCATTTCCTCTTGTCCTATCAATTTTACCTTGGGAGAAGAAACCAACACCAACACTGATACAATCTCCTTACAGGTACTTGCAAAGAGCAATAAGGTCTCTGCAGGGGAGCCTCTCTCTAAGGGGAGCCTCAGCCTCCTCTTCTCCAGGCGACACAACCCCAGTTCCCTCAGTCGCTCCTCACAAGACCCGTGCTCCAGACCCTTCACCAGCTTTACTGCCTTTCCCTGGACATGCTCCAGTACTGCAACATCCCTCTTGAAGGGCACAAAACTGAACACAGTATTCGAGGTGCACCCTCACCTGTGCTGCATAGAGGGGGACGGTCACTGCCCTTGTCCTGCTGGCCCCACTGTTTCAGATACAAGCCAGGGTGCTGCTGGCCTTCTTGGCCACCTGGGCACTCTGCTGGCTCATGTTCAGCCTGGGTCCCCCCAGGTCCTTCTCCACTGGGCAGCTTTCCAGCCACCCTTCCCCAAGCCTGTAGCACTGCCTGGGGTTGTTGTGACCCAAGTGTAGGACCCGGCACTTCTCCTTGTGGAGCCTCATACAATTGGCCTTGGCCCATCAGTCCAGCCTGTCCAGATCCCTCTGCAGAGCCTTCCTGGCCTCCAGCAGATCAACACTCCTGCCCAACTTGGTGTTGTCTGCAAACTTACTGAGGGTGCACTCGATCCCCTCATCCAGATCACCAATAAAGATACTGAACAGGCCTGGCCTCGGTACTGAGCCCTGGGGAACACCACTTGTGTCGGGCTGCCAGCTGGATTAACTCCACTCACCACCACTCTTTGGGCTCAGCCAGCCAGCAAATTTTTACCCAGCGTAGAGCAGACCCATCCCAGCCACGAGCAGCCAGTCTCTCCAGGGGAATGCTGTGGGAGATGGTGTCAATGGCTTTACTGAGGTCTAGGCAGGCAACATCCACTGTCTCTCATTCATCCAGTAAGCTGGTCACCTTGTCACAGGAGGAGGTCAGGTTTGTCAAGCAGGACCTGCCTTCCATAAACCCAGGCTGGCTGGGCCTGATCACCTGGTTGTCCTGTATGTACCGTGTGATGGCACGTGAGATGATCTGCTCCATCACCTTCCCCAGCACCGAGGTCAGGCTGACAGAGCTGCAGTTCCCTGGATCCTCCTTCTGGCCCTTCTTGTAGATGGGCGTCACGTTGGCTAACTGCCCGTTAGCCAGGACTGCTGATAAATAATTGAAAGTGGCTGGGTGAGCACCTCTGCCAGCTCCTTTAGTACCCTTGGGTGGATCCCATCTGGCCCAATTGACTTGTGTGTGTCTAAGTAGGGTAGCAGGTGCCTAAGCATTTCCCCTTGGATTTTGGGGGCTTCATTCTGCCCCCTATCCATGTCTTCCAGCTCAGGGGGCTCGTACCTGGAGAACAAATGCTCTTACTATTAAACACTGAGGCAAAGGCAGCATTAAGTACTTCAGGCTTTTTACTCATCCTCATTCCGCATCCAGTAAAGGATGGAGATTCTCCTTAGACATCCTTTTGTTGATAATGTATTTATAGAAACATTTTTTTTTTCTTTTATGGCAGTATCCAGATTAATTTCCAGTTGGGCTTTGGCCCTTCTGATTTTCTCCCTGTATAACCTCACAACATCCTTGTAGTCCTCCTGAATTTCCTGCCCCATCTACCAAAGGTAATGAACTCTCCTTTTTTTCCTGAGTCCCAGCGAAAGCTTTGTTCAGCCAGGTCAGTCTTCTTCCCTGCCAGCTTGTCCTTCAGCACATGAGACTGCCTGCTCCTATGCCTTTAACATTTCCTTCTTGAAGAATGTTCAGTCTTCCTGAACATCTTTGCCCTTCAGGACTGCCTCCCAAGAGACCCTGTCAACCAGGCTCCTAAACAGGCCAAAGTCAGCCCTCTGGAAGTCCAAGGTAGCAGTTCTGCTAACCCTGCTCCTTACTTCTCTGGGAATTGAAAACTCTACCATTTTGTGATCACTATGTACAAGACAGACTCCAGCCATCACATCACCCACAAACCCTTTTCTGTTCACAAACAAGAGGTCCAGCAGCGTGACTTCCTTAGTTAGCTCACTCCCTGGCTGTGTCAGAAAGGTATCTTCCACACACTCCAGGAACTTTCTAGACTTTTTCCTCTCTGCTGTATTGTATTTCCAGCAGACCTATGGTAAGCTGAAGTCCCCCATGAGAATAAGAGCTAGCAATTGTGAGACTTCACCCAGCTGCTTATAGAATACCTCATCTGCCTCTTCATCCTGTTTGGGTGATCTATAACAGACTCCAACCATGATACCTGCCTTTTTGGCCTTACCTTGATCTTACCCATAAACACTCAACCCTATTGTCACCATCATTAAGCTCTAGATGATCGAAACAACCCCTAACATGCAGGGTTACCCCCCTGCCTCTCTTTCCTTGCTTATTTCTTCTGAAGAATTTATAACCATTCATGCAGCATCCAAGTTGTGTGAGTCATCCCACCCTGTTCCTGTCATGGCAACTGCATCATAGTTTTCTTGCTGCACAACGGCTTCCAGCTCCTCCTGTTTGTTGCCCATGCTGTGTGCCCTGGTGCGCATTCACTTCAGTTGGGCTATTTATCCCACCAGCTTTTTGGGGGTAGAAGCCCTGATTCCTACGTGACCATTCTGAGGTGCTTCTATGGTTTCTGACACATGAATAACCCTCATGTCTTTGCTGCTACATGGATCTCCATCCCCTACCTCCACTGAGATGGCAGACCAAAGGACCTAGCTAACATGCTGTCCCTCAAATATTGTGCCACCTCCAGGCTTATCTCTAGTGAGCCTGGTTTTATCCCTTTCCCCTTTCAATTTTTTTGCGGCAGGCACTGCTAGAAGCACTAGCTATCTCCTCAACTAAGACCATGTCTAAACATTGAAGGTTTTACAGAGAAGGTACTGAAGAGCAGAGGACATTGGGGTATTCAAAGAAGCTTATTTTGTCTTGTATATCTTTCAAAGAATCTGTGTGGTGTTTGATGGCCTTTCAAAGGCTCCAATATATAAAGATTTAACATCTCAGGATTTAACATCTCTTTCATCCTGATACATCTACTACGCAGTAGTCACTTTGCCATTTTAGACCGAGTGCTGACTGCATGTTTCATAAATTATCTTTCTTCCATAGTCATCCTTACCTGGCTTCTACACTATAATGGTTGACAATTTATTAGCAACGTGATTTTTTCCACGGCACTGCAGGAGATTTGGCCTCAGCATAATTATGCTGCTATTATACAGCAATAATTAAGCCCAATCCATCAAACATTATAAATACAGCTATACTGAACTTGCAGCATGCATTTTCTGTATAAGCTTGGTTATTAACAAGACATGTCAAAAGCCCGTTAACAAGGACACTTTCTGAAAAGATACAGTGGTACTGCACATGAACACAGAAAACACTCATAAGTGCTATTGTGAAGAAAAGCATATTCCCAATGATTTTCAGAAGTATTTCATTGTCATTTGCATAAGTAAAATTAAGCAGCTCTGAGCTTTATAATGACCCAAGAAAAGAACTCCTGCCAGTAGAAATAGTTTGCCTGCGATCATCTAATCAGAAGAGAGATGTGACTCAGACACACACCATTACGGTGCCATCACTGAAACACTTTGCAGTCACTTCTTAAACAAGGCATAGGCTAAAATTTGCTCTATCAGATTTTGTCAAAAAATTGTGAAGCAGCAAACTCCTAAAACCCATGACCTATAAAGAGAAAAAGAACAAAGGTATTGTAGTAAATTATTTGTCACAATTACCTGTATCAGCTCCACAGCGGAGTATTATTTATAAGTACTGTTTTAATTAAAACTATGAACTTTAAAAAGAGTTCACAGTTTATATATGCACAGGATTTCTTCTCACTGTTCAAACTATCAGTGCTGTGCTGTGTAAGCTGGACTCAGCTTTTTTTAATTAAGTTTGTTCATGGACAGCACAGCATTTGCCAAAGCTAAATATTGCTGGAACTGAATTGTTATTGGTCTGTCCATCGCAGAGCTGCTGCAGAACCTTCCATCATGCACTTCATCTGCCAATGGTGATTTGATCTGCCCTTCATCTTGTGTGGCAAACACGGACTTGAGTTGCTACGGTCGCCACCTTCAGAGCATTGCATAAGATACAAGGTACCTGTTTTATTTCCACAAAATACAATCATAACCAGGACTATCACAGACTGACATAAAAACATATTTTTCATACTTCTGCCATTACGAGGTGAGATTTTTTAGAAGTCCTTACTTCTTAGTTTTCCTGGAAACAAATTTCCAGTTTCCAACTTGCACAGTGCACTGCAGTCAGAAATGCAGCTCGACCTCTGAAAAAATCATTGTCACTCTAGTTTTGAAGGTGTTCAGTTGCCTCCATATTCTCTTTCACACTGTTTTGACGACTCCTTTGCTATTTATATTAATGTTAAATAAGATTCATTTAATTACCTCAGATTATCTGAAGGCTGTCTATAACAGTATCTGAAAGTGCTACGTAATCTCCTGGCCATGAACCCTAAATTAGAAACTCACTGATGACCGCTGGAAGCAAAAGGCTGATTTGCCAGATGAGCTGCAATCTAAGTTGAACACCTTACCTATTTTGATTTGTCACCAACTGTGCCCTAGTGAACTTAAGACACAGTGTCCTATTGCACACTGGACAATATTGCATTGAGTATGTCTATTTGTTTTATGCTATAGTGGGCTAATGACATGTTGTTTGATGTATATTTTCCAGGATTTTCTTACCGATACTTAGACAGGAGTCAAGCCCTTTGACCCTGCACAGAATCAAAGAATCTTGCAATTTAACTCCTACTATTCGCATTCTCACTAAATTGTGTTGTACATGATACTGTCCCACAGAAAGAGTTCATTTGTACATGTGCATGTATATACTTACACAGAGAAAGAGGTCACAAAAAAGATTATTTGCTTTACAGAGGACAGAGCATGGAATCAGGGCACAGTATAAATTTTCCATTGTCAACAACGGAGGAAAGAAAACGAATTCGAGCTAAAATGCCATATGCACTAAATCAATAAAATAAAATTAACAGCTTAACTTAAAGTGCTCCTAGAAAAAGGTCTTAGAAATATGCACAAACCCCATCCTGTTATCATGGATTCTTGTGATTATTTGGCATTTTGGGAAGCATGATACACACAAATAGTATTTTAGTAGCACCAGTTCAGGTTTTTAAAAAAGAGCTGCAGTGCCACTGGCACTAATTAGTCAAAATGCAATTTTTTATATGCAAAATGTTCAGTGCAAAAATGTCCAATTGTAAGTCTCAAAAAGAAAATTACAATTATTTTTGCTTTACTTAAAATCATAATATTCCCAAGCACCTGACATGACCACAAAGACTTTCAAGATGGAACTCAAACAACATAAAACTCGATCAAGAATTCTATAGTTCTCCTTTGAATAAGCTGAAATATTGAAAGTTCTGATAATAGATCCTGAAAAGTTGGTTTTATGTACAAAGCAATCGACATTCTAGAGTAAATGGTTGGCATTATTACCGATTTTCTAGATCTCACCTTTTTAGTCTACGTTTGTCAAGGTGGTGACTCAAAAGCCATGGTTTGGTGCCTCCTGGAGCTGACTGGGCTGTGCTGCCTTCTTATCTCAGTTTCAAGCAGAATGTCTCTGTTCTCCTGACAGTAACACTGGACCAAAAGGATTGCAAATGGTAGTGGAAAGAAATGTTTTTCTCCCTAATCTATCTAAGGATACAATAATACCGCTTGCTCAGTGGACAGAATCTGGCATTGCGGAGGACAAACTTGGGTTCCTCAAACTGTAGATTTAAAGCATTTAGATCAACCTATGGATTTACCTCTCCTATATTATTTGTGGAAACTGTGCAAGGTTTTAGAGCAGAGGTTGCATGTTGCTCCTGAAGCTCAGAAAAGGAAGCGATGGGACTTTCTAAATGACAGGAGTGTGGGAAAGGGGAGGGCTTTGCTGTCTGATCTTCCAGTGGCCATAGGATGTCATAGTGAAGCACCAGAGGCACAAGTTACAGGTGTTTTCATGTATGTGTAGCCCTACTCGGCCAGGCCAGGCCAGGCCAGGCCAGAGTATTTGCTCTGACATGACCTGATCCTCCTCTAACTGAATTCTACAGCAAAATTTTCAGTGATCTCACTTGTCAGTATCAGGATCTGAGCTTCGAAAAGATTTTCAGAACTATATTCAGATTAATAAAGATGCAAAAAGCTGAGTGGACACATCTCTTATGATGATTATCATGCATTTGTTGTTTGCCTTTAATATTCCCTTTCAAAGCTGCCAGCAAAATGAGAACAACATAGATTTGAAATGCTATATATACACATGGGGTTAAATTATTATCAATATTGCATCTATCTGCAGATCAATAGGAACTTATGAGTCTCTATTCAGAAGCTTCTCTAGGTTGGGGCTAAGAAAACTCATATTTCTTCATGTAAAATTCAAAACCTTAGCATTTAACTGTCTACACAATTGCACTGGAAAAAGACTGTAGCTATTAACGGTAGTAAATTATCAGCAGTGGGAAAGCATTAGAAGCTTTAAGAGGACTTTTTGGGACTTTATAATGCTTTTTAATATTTGACCTACTGACCCAAAGGCAAATTCAAGCAGCACACAGATCCCATGTGATTGCCTGTGAAGAAAACGGAACGCTTTCTTTTGTCATGTTTTACATTACTTCCTATAAACCATAAATGAAGTCAGAATTTTCTTGTCTGGGAATTCCTGTTGGGATAAAGGTTGAGGTCTACTTAGCCTGAGTCCATACAAACTGCTAGAGATCAGTTATTCATCTTGATGCACATGCCAGAAATGGAAACCTACTAGTCCTTGAGGATGCATCAATTTTCAGGGAGTCTGGATTCTTTTAACTACTTCAGAAAGTTAAGAAAAAATCTACATAGATACTGCTTAAGGAAAACAAAATCCACCATAAAACACAGACTTGACAGTTTTATTTTGAGAAATCTGTATTTAACACAGACAAAAATACCATTCCCATTTAAGACCAGGCACAACTCACAAAACATACACTGCAGAAATACTTACGCTTCAGATCTAAAAAGGCAACCAAGTCATGTTTCAAATGTGACAAGGGACGGTTATCGCTCAGAAGCATGACAGACACAGCAATACCACACTTTCCCTGTGTGTGGAATCCCCGGTGCTGAGTCAGCAAGTCCCAGCAGAGGGTTAGCAGAAAGGCCTTGAAATACTCAATTTCCACCCTTAGAGATGAAAATGAGGAAATACAATTAGTAAGTGAAGAAACTGAAACTTCGCTTTATTTAAAAAAATGAGATATTAAAATAGGGGGGAAAAAAAAAAAAAAAAGGCAGGGTTGAATTACTGTGACCGCTGAACCCCCTTGCACAGGAGCAGATGAGCTGTCTATACTCTCCTCAGCACCCATCAGAGCTCCCTGTGATGAGACCATTCCTGGTAATGAAGTTGAGATGAGGGGCCAAAAAAATCCAGCGCCGCTGGGGAAGGAAGCATTATTTAAGGGTGTATTATGGTTTGTGTACGCAGAAAGTAGGGATCTGAGTGGCACAATGCATTAGCTAGAGGTGAGGGGTAAGCCGGGGACAGCAGTAAGTAGGCACTCCTACAACTCTACACTATTGGGGGGGAAACCAAGGAAAGCGCAGTATGAGAGACATGGTTCTTGCCTTGCCAGTTGAAAGCAGAGATGGAAGGGAATTTCATTGCGCTTTTCCATTTACAAAGAACATAGCCTCTGTGCAAGATGTGGGGCAGTGAACCAGAAAGGAGTCTATGAACTTTCTTACTTCTCAACACCAAGGAAAGCATGAGTTCTTCATGAGAGTTTTCCTACAAACCTTTCATTAGTTCCTTCTGCCTTTTATATCAGCCAGAAGAACACAGTTTTCTGAGCAGTTAATGCTGACTCAAGTTTTCCAAGCCAATGAATGCTTCCAGTTGCATATTCACACAGAAAAGACAAAGTCAACAATTTTCTGCATAGGAAGCAGAAAACTATTCTGAAATTAGAATAGGTATAGCAAGGAGAACAACATGGCCCGTTCTATCCACCTACTAAGGATTAAGACAGAAGTATAAAGCAAATTTTGTTGAGCCATGAAGAGCCATAATCTGGTCTTACTGTGGAGAGAAAAAAGAATTTCCCTCTGCTTAAGAAACTGATGTGAAAAGGCACGTGTGCTGTTCTTGTGGCAGAAATGAGGAGTTTTGAGAAGACCATTAAGCAGAGATGTCTTGCATTTGAAATGAAATAATGGATGCAGATGTCTGCAGTCAGCTGGTGAGACACAGCAGAATTGGGGTGGCTGGACAGGAGCTCTGCAGCACAGGGCTATTCACAGGGCAGCGAGGACAAGCTCAAAGGCGTTGCTGCATCAAGGGTGCCTACCTGAAAACCTCATGCCGTTCAGCTCCTTTGTAACCAAGAGACCAGGAGGCAAACTGTACAGGAATGGCACAAGATGACAGAAGAGACGAGTATAGCTGAGACTGAAAGATACTACAAGTTGAAATTCAAGACAGAGCACAACGCTTGAACCCAAGTACGCATGACCAGTTCCTGGGAGGAGGAGGGCAGGAAGAAGGAAGTGCTCCAAGCCCTGTAATTCTCTTTCCTTCTGTTTCTAGAAATCTGGACTTGACCACCCTGCCTAGCACACAATGGGCTGTGACTGCTCACATGTCAATGACTTGCTGTGTTGTACTAAGCTGGCCTGTGGGAAAATGCACTAGAGTTCCAATATTAAGTTCTCTGTGGCTTGTGCTTTGTTCTTCTTACATCTATACAGTATTTCAGCTGTGGCTAACGTATATATATGTATATGCATGTGTATATGTGTGTATATATGCACGAGAATGATGTGTTTAAGTACCTAAGTACAGTTCTATATTACATATGTAACAGCAAAATGTATTATACACATAAAAGTGCATTCCAGTTTAAGCATGCTTTCAGTTTTGAAGATGTGAGTAAACAGATGTTTGTGTGTACAGACTTCCAAGACTACAGCCAGACTTCGAAAAAAGGAGACACATTTGCAATTACGCATACATATGTGTGAGTGACTGTATATACAAAGGAGATACCACCATACGTAGCCACGTAATGTGTTTAGCTGGTGGTATGCTTGCATGTGATTAAATATAACTGCATGTAATCATATTTTACATTTATTTCTATATGTGTACGAACCATTCCTACAAAAAGGGATGGCTGTATCAATCCAACAAATGAAGGATGTTATCTTCTTTCTCACTTAAAAATCAGAAGAAACTTTAAAAACTGCTGCAGTAATAAAACTGCGAGACAAGATACATTGGCATTCCTTGAGGCCCAGACTGGAAAGGAATTACAAAGGCCGCATTCTGGACATAGTGGATAGCTGGGAATTAAAAGACAAAGGAGAATGTGCAGCAGGGTGTAGAGGGACTGGTCAGGTTCTCCCCCTTGGATGCTGAAAACTGGACCTGGTTCTGGTGTTGGCCCTTAAATGGTCTGAGTCATTTTGCTCCAGCTTTAGAATTTTTTTTTTATAACTAAAAAGGCAGTGTTGAAGAAAGGAACTTGAACTACCGAACACTTCAGGTTTCTGGATTACCTCTCCCAGGTGCTGTATTTGCAATGTGTTTTCAAACCAGTTTTCATGAAAAGAAAAGCTGAAGACTTAAAAGCAGAACATCTTACATTCTCAGGTATCTGATACTGCACCACTAGGGCAAAGAATTAGAATGAGACAGACACTTTATCATATAAATTAGAAGGTTTTTATCAGAGGTATACTCCTCATGGCACTGTTTATCCTTGCTGATACTGATATCACCAGTTGATGACATTAGCAGAAAACCACCCAATACTTGGGAAACAACTTCAAGCATTTTTGGGGGAGATAAACACAGTTGTTCCTAAAGAGAGTAGGGCTGAAAGGTACAATGTACAACACCTTTAAGTGGATGCCTATAAAATTCCAGAGTTTGCTTGCAAAGTTCTCATCATGACTAGCAGTTCCTGGTGGCTCATGGTAAAACACATACAGCTATGGACATGTGTGTGTTTTTTGCAAGCCATGTAAACACTTTAAAAGTAAGGGCCCAAATTCGATAGTCTGCAGTCCTGAGAAATTTGTGCTCAGCTCAAGTTTGTCAACAGACCAAGCTAGTGTTATGTGCATTCTGTGGCCACTTGCAACCCCCCACCCCAACCCCACACACGCACACACAAAACACCCCTGTGTTCCAAGTATCAAAGTTGGTTGCATCTACACAAAATCCCTTAAAAGCTCTCAGGTTTCCCAAGAGAAAAATAAATATCCACTGGATCCCATTGAGTAACATCTCAGCCTGATGTTGACTCAGTTGTGGATCAGCAGATCAGTGACTGTCACAGATGGACGCCCATCCAGCCGCCTCAGGATGGGATTTGACATTCGGAGGCTTCCCAGCCTTACCCTACCAGGGAGGGGATGAGGCTGGCTCTGCTGAGAAAAGCATTCAACAATGCCTGCAGCTTGTTGGCTTTTTAAGAGAAATAGTTGCAAGTTACATGACCCTATTTTTATAGATCAATCAACTTAACCTGCTGCCTAGGCTGCCTTTCACAGGTTTTTGAGATACTACACTGTTTTGAAAGAACAAGCAATTCCCAGCGAAATCGAAAAGTTAAGGAGCAGAGCATTTGCATTTACTCTGCTGTTATTTCGAAGAGCTAAAATAATAATATTTAAAGAGTTCAAAATAGCGATGTGTTGAGAAAATATTTTGAGGGAGACAACCAAGTCAGAAGGACATGCAGTGAAACAGGAAGACAAACCAAAATACACAACCAGCTTCTGCCACTTGAGATACATATAGAAAACTGTTGCACTGTCCAAATTTTGCTGATCCATGTAAGTAAAAGATTTCCCCGCTTTTCAATTCTGCTAAACCTGCCACTCATTCTATAAGCTCCAAAATTAACACGAAGAAAAAGAAATGCTATTCAGAGACAAAGCACACTTGAAACCAAGGCCCCGACTACTTTGGGACAATTAAAGCGCAGCCTGGGTATATTAATCACAGTCTTCTGGCCCGGTTCCAAGTTGGGCAATTACAATCTGCCTACCTCAAATTCTCCCCAGAGTTTCAAATGCAAGAGTTATTTGTGATTTCCTTCCTATAAAGTGTTGTTTAGTGCAGCCAGTAAAGACTGGTTTCATTCAAGTGATGGGTGAATGACCCACATTGACTATAGAAAATGTGTAAAAGCACTTTGGGATCCTTCAGGAAGAAGGACACTTATTACATGGTCATTTTACAGTGCTTTTATTATTCTAGGAGGAAGTACTCCTATCTAGATGTTTCTTCACATGCCTCTTAGTAACCAAGTAGTTCACAGTTTGGACTTGTTTTTCTAAAAATTAAATTAGGTTAGGTTATTTTTTCTGTAAATTTAAGATGATAGATTTGAAATGCAAGCACTGTATCGTGAAGACAGTTTAGGAAAACATACACAACTTCCTCTACTTTGAAAACTATTCAGATAATTTTTTGAGCCAAAAAAGATTAATGATTTATTATGGGGCTCATTAATCAAAAATTGTGTGTGCATATTTTTTAAAGGACCGATTCCACTGTTCAAGTCAATTAGGTCCTCTAAAGCTATTAAATCAGGAAGGAGCCGCAATATTACCAAGACTTCCTGCAATATTGTTGAGACTTCCCTGAGTGTATTTAGAGTATAAAATAAATGCTATTATTCAGGAGATACTGAATTGCTAAGCTTCTTAAATTTGTACAATTTGGAACTTGAAGTACATTAAAATGCTGAAACTCATTAAGAGCCCTTTTCACAGCTGCAAAATCGTTGGCATTCACAGCACCGTGCAGAACAATAAAACACTCCCCGCACCTTTGAACAGGGCGACTTCCGTTCCTCCAGCTCCGCTTTAATGAACCACTGAGGCAGAACTGGTATCTAACCTCTCCGTCAACCTCCTCCATTGAAAGGGAGAAACAAAAAGCCACAACAACGCTAATATTCTGAACAGAAAGGCAAAATGTACCAGCATACTGTACGAACCCTCCCCCAACACAAAACCCTTGACTATCGCTGCTACTTTGTTAGAGTACAATTCAATTTTCTCCATCGACACCAAACAAAACACCTTCAGAGGCAGAAAACAATCCATGGTTTTCTCAGCCACCCACCAAACTATGCCCAAGTAGACTTTGTTTCCTCGGGTGTCATCCTTCTGGACCCAAAGCACAGGATTTGGCATTTAGGTAGGTGTTTTCGCTAAAGCCAGTGGCGTACGGTCACTCTGCATGCCAAAACTGTCCTCCTGCTCCGTTCAGTGAGGGGCCGGATTTCGTACCTGTGGAGTGGCACCAGAACAAACAGCCCTAGTCCTCAGCAAACCTCTGGACGCCCCATATACATTTCCTACGTGTATGTTTTCCAGCTCAGCGCTGGTCCTGATGGTCAGAAGACAGCACCTTTCCAAGCTTCAGCCAAGTTACATCTTGCTCCAACTGCATCAGGGTAAGCAGTGCTCATCCCTTCCCAGCTAGAAGCCGGCCACTGTGCGTGCCGAGCAACTGCAAATGGTGCTCAAAAAGCCTCCTTGTCTTTGATCTGGTAACAGCATGTTCTGCCTCTTCCTCAGTCAGGAGGATCACAGCTATGCCTCTAATATATACAGATCTCATCAGCCCCGGGGCAAAGAAGCCCAAGCCTTATCAACGTTCAGTGTGCATCTCCAGCTGCAGGATTGGTTTCTAAGTAAATTTCCACTGGGCCACCTACCACACTTCCTTTGGTAATTGAAAAACAGAAGGAAAAAAAGTCAGTAACCAACCAAAAATTAAATGTGAATAAGAACTATGGGAATAGTGACTACTCTAGAGATTTCACAAGATTCATCATAAGCTTGGTGCTGGGCAAAACTGAAAGAAACAGTCTTGGGACTATTATTTAGTTTGTTAAATTCTATGTGCAAGCTCTATCTGTTTATTCCAAACTATTGCCCAAAGCAACGACTGGATTGCCTCCCTGAGAGGGAGAAATTGCTTCCTTTCCTCCTCTAAACATTTTTGAAAGGAATGGAAGAAAATGCAATGCCAAACTGGTGAAGAAGATTACGTATTTCAGAAGTGGGTTTGAAAGATTCAACAAGAGATATTCACATTAAAGATTACAGAATTAATTACAGAAAAAAGGGGGTGGGGTTCTGCGTGGGTGTTCCCATCTACATCAAACAAACTCAAAGAAAGCAACATTATGAAGGAAGATTAGACTATGAGAAAAACAAGGCGTGCGATTAAAGCAAAAGATACTTTGATAGTGTACAGACTGAGGTGGTTTTGTTACGGGCAACAAAAAACGCAGCTTCCAAAGCTCAGTTGAAGAGTAGTACTCAAGCCCTATGGTTCTTGACAAAGCACAACACAATTGCTCTTGAAATCCAGCTATTTTGGCACATCATTCTGACTTCATGTGTTCAGTTGGGAATTCCCAAGCCATGAGAAGTGAGGAGAGTAGGAAAACCTGCCTGCTGACCAACACAGAAGCACACACACGTGCACCCCCCCACCCCACCATCATGATCACGTTTCTGAACTGCTTCCCAGCCACAGAGGCTTGGGACCAGCCACTGTTGGTGTGTGGCCATCAGCAGTGTGGGCAAAAGGAGGCGTCTGTCTCTCTGTCAAACACTGCAAGAGATACAACAGCAGCGGCAAATCCCAACTTTTTCCCTGAAAACAGGCCCAGTAAGAAAAGAGCTGTACCAGTTTCAGCTGGCCAGTTGTTTGGCAGTTGGAACCGACTGATACTCGCATGGAGACAACAAAAAGAACAAAGACAGCCCTCTAAACTTTTCAGCACCTAACTTTTCTAGCAGATTTTGCCATCTGATCAGGAAAACACTACCCAGAAGAAAAAGAAACATTTTCAACAGCATTTTGTCCTTTAAGGCTTCTGGATTTCCCTCCTGAAACCATCTTACTTTTGCAATCGGATCATTTCATTACAGCAAACTGAGGTGTCCAAGCTGACAGTTTTAAGATATAAATAAGAGGGGATGGGGCAAGAGGTTTTCAGGGAAGGGATCGCTATGGAATTCGTCCTGCTTGTGGAGTCCAACAGAACTCAACGCCTTCCACCCTCAAGCCCTGCGGCAAAAAGCTGTCTTTTACAGAGAACTCAGGGCTTTCCCTGTCCTATAATTTAGAGTGATTGAACTTTTACCATCTTGTATTTTGCAAACACTTTAAAACAGAATCGTAGCCTTCTATGACAATCTAAAAAACAATCTTAACTTACTTAGGCTAAGCTTTTGTTCTCTTGAAAAACAGCATAACCATGCTGACATGCAAGAGGTACAACTAAGCATCTCCTGCGGTGTGATCAAGTACACCTTCACAGGTATGGTAATCTTACTTATTCTAGAGAATGGGTCAGTACCTTTACACAGTACGTACCCTTCTGGAGAGAAGATCTGGCTTGCAGAGATTTTCCCAGGATTCTTTTAAATATACAAATGAAAACTTTCTATTGCACTCCAAATTGTTGCATTAAAAATTGCATCACTGCAGTTGCATAATACTGGGCATTTAGAGCTGAAGGCACGGCACATGGTTGCACTTAAAGCTACTTGCTAGTGGCTGAACTGCACACAAATACAGAGGTATGTGCTCATATATCTGCATGCCCACACCATGGAGGTTCAGACATGTACTACGTGCCTGGCTTCACATATCCTAGTCTGGCTTTTCAAGTAAAGGGAAGAAGACTTCCCTGATATTAAACACAACGCCTTCAAGCATATTCCTATTTTTCAAAATTACTTTTAAGAACACTTTGGACTATTCACTTCACTCATTAATTATGCTTCAGCCATTAAAGTGGGTTGTGCTTTCCAAAAAGAAAAAAGAAAACCTGAATATTTTCCAGGTGTTGTCCAGACTGCACACTGTGGAAAGAAAAGGGTTTACTAAAGTTTAAGGCTCACAACAGGAATATCAATATTTCTGTGTAGTATTTGGAGTATCTGGCTAGACTGAATACTAGTGTAGGACAGCAAGCCCCTCAAGCCATGGAGGAGAAGACAGCCCCTTCCTAGTTGCACTGGGACACAGTGGCAGAAAGGAGGAGGTGAGCAGGTACCTCATCATTTACAATTTCTCTCCAGCATGTGTGAGAGACATTTAAGAGATGTTTTAGCTTAAGATACTGTCATAGGGAACCTCAATTATCATAATCCAAAACTGCTCTGCTTTAGCACCTGCACCTGGTGCTAAAGCCCACATGAACAGGCAAAGAGGACTGGGTGGATTGCAGACCCCTGAGGACTGTGTCTGATTTTGAAAGCTTTTTCTTCACGCACTAAACACTGTGTTTAACCTTTTAGAGGTGGAAACGAGAGGAAGAAGTAATTCTAAAAGACTAGAGTAAATTTAACTTTGCTACCTAAAGTCAGTCCAGGAATTTTTGGCTAAGATTTTGGGTTGTTTGCTTTCACTCCTAAGTGGGTTCCAGCTTGATCCTAGAAGCCACCTACAGCAGCTGAAAGTGATACCGTCCTTGCGGAGCTCATCCTCATATAGGTCTTGATACTACTGCTTGCAGTCCCCTGTGGTTTTGAGCATCATTCCTTGCCAGACGACATTAAGGGGATGAGTGCAAGGGTCAGAGTGGGAAAGACCTCTAGTATGCAGAAAAGTAAATGCAAGAACAGAACCTGCATTTTTAATGCAGACAGTAAGCAGAAAAAAAAACCCCAAAACCCACCCAACAACCAACAAAAGAACCCGGGGGGCAGGGTGTGTGTGTGTGTGAATGTATTAATGGATTTCTGTTTCAGTTGTTTCAAGCATATAAATCAATGATGTCTTATTCAGTTGGACATTCTGCTAATCTAATTTACACTAGCTATTTGAAAACCTCTGCCACCAAGAGAACCAAAATTAAGCTGTAAAGGAATACCTTTCCTAATCTTTCACTTTAAATACTGTATGCATAAGTAAATCTGATAATGAAAGACTTCTTACATCTTTGCTACATAGTAGCTAAAGCTTTGGTCCAACCACATTGAAGCAGTTTGTCAATTACCCAAGTTTGAACTGATAATAAGAAACAAACAAAGAGTGAATATTAACTTGGCCAAGCAGGTTCAACACCGAATTATGCTAAATGTACATGGCTATGTACAGGCTAAAGCACAACACTTGTTTGTAAGTCCCAGGATAAAAGGCTATAGAAACCACAAAAGAGTGCACATCACTAATCTCATAAGCTCCTAAAGAATACCTTAAAGTAAGGAACATTCTTAACCAACATCAGGAAAGCATGTACCAAATGCTCTTTTGAATCACTATTGAAAACGTAGCCCTCTAGTTTTGGGTTTGGGTCTCGGCTTCTTTATGCTTGTGCCCACTCCATTATAAAGAAACTCTAATTGCGCCCCGCGCCCCCCGCCCCTTAACACTGTCAAACTTCTAGCTATACCTGCGCTACTGGATTCCCATGCTCACATCAGTTAAACCCAATTCTTTAGTTTGCCAACACAAAGAGGACCGAGTTTAGTTGAAATCTTCATATGAAAACATGTCCAAAGCC
Organism: Falco naumanni; assembly: GCF_017639655.2. Lineage (NCBI taxonomy): Eukaryota > Metazoa > Chordata > Aves > Falconiformes > Falconidae > Falco > Falco naumanni. Next base: position 4,619,295 of record NC_054057.1, read on the forward strand.
AGGAAAGATTTCTGTTCCTAGCAGGCTGAACAGAATTCGCAAGGTAGAATGTAAGCATAGTTCAAACCCCCTGGGAACTACTACGAGACCACTTTCTTTCTGAAGACACATAAATAGTTAATAGAGGAGTTAACAGTAAATGATGCTTAAAATGCGGATCTTAATTCATGAACTTTATGAGAACAATAAAATATAGTGATGGGCTTGTCTAATGGCTTCCACAGTTCAGCCATCATCTCTTAATGGGTAGGACCCCAGGCTTTATAGTGAGCATAAAAAGGCAGCACTTGCCATTCTGGGTGAGGCTGCTGGTCCACCTAACCTGGAGACTGCACCCCTTTCATACCAGTTTTGTCATCGCAATGCAAGAGCAATAGCAGCTTTTACTCATATATAAAGGAAAATTTTACTTTTTTTACTCATATTTTTATGAGTAAAAAAGTTTACTCATATATAAAGGAAAATGAAAATACAAGTCATCACTGCTTTATGTAGTACATAAAAAATAGCCTAAATTAACTTATATTTCAGACCTGAGGTTTCTTCAGGACTGTTCTTTGTTTGCCATTAAAACGGAAGGCTGGGTTAAGAACTTCCCAGGCTGTACATACATTGTGACACTAGTCCTGCCTGGCCCGTGTCTCACCTGGCATGGCAGCAGCACTGATACAGGAAATTCACTGTCCCCCTGCTTGGAGACCCCAGGACAACACCACAGCTTCTGCCCCTTGGAAGAATGGCAAAACGTTTTCAGCAAAGCACGTCTTTTAAGTTGACATCATCCTTCCAGAACATGTCAAACACAGCCACTAAAACTGCAACCTACATATGGTCTAGATTAAAACTAACAAACAAACAAACCAGCCCTTAAATTACGAGGCATTCCAGAAGCAAGGACCCAAAAGTACAATAATTGCTTTATACTGTACTGCAGGGAGTGACAGTAGAACCGCTGCGAGTGCAGTGCTGCAGCATATCCAGCACCACTCACAAAGAGACATCGCTCGCCATTTCCCTGCACGCACTAACGCCCGCTCCCAGGGCAAAAGGGCTGCCGTGCTCTTCTCCTCCATGCTGCGCCTCAGCTGGCAGACACCCCGAGAGCATCTGCACCCATGAAGGACAGAAAAACATGACACAATAAACAGAAAAAACCCTCCACGTAACTGTGTGCAACAGGCTCCGGACCTCAGCCTCGAAGAGCAAAGAGCTCCAGGATGGTTGGGTATTAATGACAAAAATGAAGAAATTAAATTTGTGCAGCTTCCTACATTTAGTAAAGGAAATTATGCATTTCCCACAAAGCCTAATGCCAGCTCCACGGGGATTATATTACTATTTATTGTTTTGTTTGCTCAAATAAAACACCTGTCGAGGTCAGCTATTCAAAGAATTTTTAATATACCAGCCTTACACTATAGAGAGCAAGAAATGTTTATAGAGGCACTCCTGGTAAGATTGTTGGCTTTTTTTTCCCCCCAGGTAGGTGCATAATGATTTAATAACAGAAACAGCATGCCCACAAACCTCTGAACCTCAGATTTAAATAAAAACTAATATATCTGAAATCTGGGTATCGGTCTCCACAGCTCCTTCAGCCTTCCCCTGTTATGAAGGGAGGCGTAACCCTAGGATACGGCATCCCTCTTTTATAAAGTCCTGTCTTAAAGTGTCAGGAGTCAAGGAATTAAAAACAAAAGCGGCATAAATCGCTGTCAATCATTAAAGTCTTTGATCTGCTCTTTGCTTCAGAAGGCATTATGCCTCCTAAATGGAGGGATCAATCACAGCACACCAGACCTGCTGCTGGGCCCTCTTGTGCTGCGCCGCCCGCGCGGAGGGCAGCTCATCGCGGCGCATTCCAGCTCCCCTTTCAGGCAAACCAATGGGCAAAAACATGCCAGCAGGACAACAAAACAACACAACACAAACGCCTTTGTGCAGCTACATGACATGACTACTTCCCCCTTTTGGCATTTTTTTAGGCTTTTTTATTAAAAGGCAGGTCGCTTCGGCTTGTCTTTCATGACACATCCTCACCAGGCGTTTCACCATCACCACTCCTCACTAGCGAACAGGATTATTGCTTACTTCTCCAAAAGGAAAAAATGCTTATGTTTTCATTTATTCATATCCATATGAAGTATTATCTTGGCCTGCCTCAACTTGTTTGCTGCTTTTTTACAGTAACTAAACAGGTTGGTTGAGTAAAGGGGGAGAAATTTATTTACCACTTCCTCAACTGCAAAACCTCCCAAAATGCAGCACATTTGTCTCACTACGAAGAACATACAGTTAAAAGAAAAAAAAAAAGTCAAAGAAGAGATGAACTTTCTCCCTGAAAAGTGTGACAGCTACTTTGGTATAACAGGTATGTATGCTAACTCAGAAAGCCACGGTTCAATCCAGATGGGCCGTGCTGTCCTACACAGACAGATCCTACAAGAAAGCTCCAGAAGAAACCAACCACAGAGCTCTGTACATGTGCACAAGGAGATTCAATTACACTCCAAGACAGCAGGATTAGGCCCTTAATTAAAATGCTGGCTACTGATAGAGTTGCATGGATTTGATGAAAAGAAATGGATTGTAATAATAGAAAACGGGATTAACTGCCGGCCAAGAGACACTATGAACAGAACACCTAGCTTAACAGGGGTGTACCTGGCCTGTGACAGGGGTTGAATAGTTTTTCAGCCTAATTCAAACAGGTTTGCCACTTTTAGGCTGCTGTTCCTCATGGGTCTCCCATGGTTGAGTTCTGTTGCCCTTCCTCAGTTTGAGGAGTACTCTTTTCCGTAAACATTCCCTTTAATTTCAGATTATGGCAATCATGGGCACAATCTGGTCTTTATAAACAGGGAGTTCAAGAAAAAACAAAATGTCAAACAGAGATAAAAGTAGCATTGTACTTTTAATTATCAAAGTATTTTATTTCATTTTAAGGAACAGATTTACTGGTCTTTTCCAGCTGCCTTGCATCATCACAGCAATGAAAAGCACTGTAAACCCAGTTCAGTCAAATGGTTACAGTGAGCAGCTGCTTTGCATCACTGGAGCAGCATAAAGCAGCAAGCATTTGAACCTAACCCATACTTTCAAGGCACTTGTCTTTACCAAAACAGAAAAAAGTTTTTCTTCTCCATCAGTGAGACAGCAGAGCCATCTAGTTAAGAGGAATAAAAGCTACCAGAAGAAATCTCCGCATACAATTCTGAGGTAGAATTTGCTCACTTTGCTGTCCTTTGCCTAGTTAGAACATTTTAGTCTCGTCAGTGTCACTGATGGGAAAAAATGTTTAAACTAATACACCTGATTTTCAAGCCTGTGTTTAGACAGTTCTCAATACAATGCTTCAACACAAGTTAGAAGGGCAGATTCACTGTTACTTAGGGCTTGGAACACGGAGAAATCAATACACAGAGATAAAGACGGATAAGCACCTTGGGCAGATATGAAATACGAAGAAAAATACCACTCTCAAAACCCTCTTGCTTAGCTAATGCAATATAAGTGGAAGTGTGGTATCTTCCACAAGGTGACTGCAATGCTATTTTCACTTGCTTTCAGTCTCATGTGCATTCAAGGCTCCTTCTGTTCATGCACTGCACTGCAGCCTGACCAGCTCAGCAACTAACTATGCCCCACGCTGTTCTTTTTTTTCACCTAGTTATTGCTTCATTTCTCAATTGGATGGAGCAATTCCTCCTGTCCGGCTAAGCTCTTCGGAACCACAACTACTAATTTAACAGGTTTGTGTTTGGTTTTTTGTTTTCTAGCGAAAGACAACCTGCAGCTTAAGAGTGAGCATTTTCTTTTACCTCAGTGCCAGAGAGAATGGGGGAATAGCTCCACGGGAATGAATGGTTTCTCTCACCAGCATGTGCTCCGCTCCGCATGTGCATGCACACACACATGCTCATCCACTTTCAGTTGTCTTCTCTTACCCTGTCATGTTCGGAAGATAACTAGAAAAACAACTGTAGACTTCATTCCCATCTCCTATCAGTAAACAGTGACTGTTTTATCCTCATTCCTAGGGAAATGAGGCAAACATGCTGTTTGTCTGTGTTCATAATTTCTTAACATAATAGCAGCTTCCTGCCAAACCCAACAGAAAGCTAAGATTTTCAAAGATCAGCTATAGTTCTACATGTCTTTTGCTGTAAAGGGAGATGAGAGACCAAACGAGTTCCCTCAGCTATAAGAAAAAAAGTATGTGTTCACATATTGTTAGACAGCAGAGTATCCACGTAGGAGAGATGCCTTATAACTGCCTTCATTGTGAAAAAAGTTTCGCTCAGATCTTGTGAGCTTCTGAAACACCCCCATCAATCAACTTTCCAACAGAAATCTGCAGGAAACTAAGCTTTGTTAGTTCTGGTGCTCAGGGAATGATGTGTTAACAATACCATTGCAACTAACTGTGCAGCATCCTTTCTTGGCTCCGCTCTCTGATATGCCTGCACCATGGGTGGCTGGTTTACAGGAACATTCAGGTTGCCCGAGTTACCTCTGTATTTGCATCCCCATTGATCTGTACTGACGCTGCAAAACACTGAACTGCATTTACACACAGGGCTTCTGTGCACGAAACCGTTCATCCTTGCATTCCTCTCTCCAATCGACTGTGGCATGTCTTAGGTGAGGTTGGGCTTGGCACGCTAGCCTGGCTGATGCGTCACTCCTGATGGACATCCCAGAAGTACTGTACTGGCTTCCCCGTCCCGAAAGCAAATACGGAAACTTGAACACAGACAATACTTTCTCCAAACAACAATTACTTGAGTGCCTTCTTGCAAGCCATTTCAACTCAATTACTCCAGTGAGCAGCAACATTTAATTTTACAGCCTGGGAGCACAGTGATTCTGTAATTTAAATGTTCCTGGCAATTTCAGTCATACTACCGTTTTCATGCAGTTTTCTGTTCCCAACATCCAGTGGCAGAAACTGCAGAACCAATGTCACTTGCCACAGTTGCACATGCTCGTTGTGCTGTCACAACAACCTGGCAGCCTGGTGCCTGTGACACCAGGTCCTGGGCACATCCACAGCTCAGCTCTGCTGTCCAGCCAGATAAAACCGACACCAGACAATGGGGAAGACGGCAGAGCCCTCACTAATACACCTGCTGCTACTTCAGGAAACCAACAGCACTAACAACAGCAGTTCATCCTCCACATGTACCATTTTCTGGATTCCTTATAATACAGGAACACTGGTGCATTACATGCCAGAGGTTTCAAGCACAGCCCGTCATGCCAGACTGCCAGCCACTCTTCCTGCTTCTGAACTTGCTGTAGGGACGTGCAGTCCCTCTTCCCCTCCCTGCACCACAAGGAAGGACTCAGCATGGTGGGGCAATGTGGCAATTCACCAGCTGACAACACAGCTGTGAAGCTCTCACAGTCGCATCTGCTCTGTACTTTTGAAGGATGGTTGAAGCTTATGTCCCTAAGAAATTAGGGCCCTGCATCTGAAGGAGGACAAGCGGAGCTGCTGTCAGTCATATGTTGGAAATGTGTGCACTCACAGTGACTGTGCATACCTTATTACCAGGAAAAAATAAACATTGGGGGAAAAAAAAAAAAAAAAGACATCCCCGTTGTAGGTTTGAACTCAGGGAAAAAAGCATAGCTTTTAGACCTGTCTTTCCTTTTTCTAAATTTAACAGAAAAAAAAAAAGTCAATTTAATTTAAAAATTCAGTTTGAATACCAGTCATAAATATTTCTTATGACTACGTGGTATCCAGTTTGGACTGTTTTGACTCTTGGTTTACTAGTATTGACACCCTCACTTTCTATTTCCACGCCTGAGCAAGGTAAGGATGAGAGATGGACGTGGACAGTGCCCATTCAACACAGGCACCACTCAGAAAAGTAAGGGGGCATTTCCCTCCTTTCTCTGCCAAAATGAACAGGAATGAGATGCCTACCATGATGAAATGGGGGTAGCTGAATGCGATGCCAGTGACACCACTGCCATTTTGCACAGGCACTATTTCATTCCTGTAGCTGCAACTCCCCTTGCCACCTCACCTATGTGCAGCAAGGTGAGCCGGGAGAGAAGCAAGGGATAGCTATCTGGCTGCCGAGCATGGAAAAGTGCAGGGATGGCTCAGCACCAAGCACAATCCTCCTCCATACATCTAAGCCAGACATGGATTAACATTTCTCAGTCTTCCTCGTCTTCCCTCCTTCCTCCACCCAATTCTCTTCTCCCGGAACACAAGCATTCATCACTAGGAAGGTCACTTTAGAGATGCAGAGTTTCTCTCTGGCTGTTAGTACCTCAGCTGAACTTGAAGTTAGCACACACAGATGATGCTGGGTGTGAGGCAGAGCCCCGCAGACATGCTTCGACCCAAATCCCAAGACCTATAATTAAAGTAACTGCTATGTCCAATGAAAGAGCTTTAATTTCACAGGAATTCTTTCCTTCATGAAGGCTACGTAAGAAACTCCAATGGCACAGGATTATTTTTTTTGGTCTTTTTTATTAATTATTAATTTTGAGGAACACACCCCAGATGTTTTCCACAAGTATGATCAAATACGTTATGCTGTGGAAAATTGTTATCTGCAACTGAAAACAGTTACAGATAATGTATAAAAATGCATGACAGCAAGTCACTTCTTTCACAGGAAATAAAAATTAATAGCCTACTCCAAATGAATACACTTCCCATGAAGTACTAGATTTACCTATAGAAAATTTTTGGTGCTGGAGAAAGTATTTACTTCCGAAAGACAACTATTCTTTGTTGATGAAAAAGTTAATAGTACAAATTAAACCTGAAGAAAATTGCAAGCAAAAACTAAGACCCAGTGCATGACATCAACGACATCAGATTACTCTTTCTACCCACACCTTATGAACTTATCCTCCTGTGTGGACTACAACGATTTTTACCCAGGAATTTTCTGGAGGGAAAACTATGCCCATAACTATGGCACATACTTGGTAAACTCGGTTTAGGAACATCATACTCTCTATGTTCTTTACAAACAGTTGACATGTCCACATGTAAATCCCAACACAACAAATGCTGGATTTACTGTTTCGCAGAAATCATCTTGGTGACACATTCACGGCTCAATGCTTTGGATTTACTGTGCATTGTGACACAGTGTAGCATGCATGAGCAGTGACTCCAACCACACCACACATCTGCACACTGTGGACGTGGCTACAGTGCACAGAGTTGCCCCAGGGATCCCTAAGAGAGTTGGCAGTGAAAGTGGAGTTGAGTTTAACAAAGGTCCATATTCTGCCCAAATAAAAAGCCCTGACAATCCCCCACACCCCCAACAAATCTTTTAGGAAAAGAAAGACACTTACAGGGAAAAGCGGGTAAAGTTGCTTTTATGAAACTCCCCTCCATACCTCAGTTATCAAGGTTTGACGATTGCACGAGCAGGAGGACTGCTTGGGCGGTTACCTGTTTCCCAGGGAGGCACAGGAGCTGTCTGCAATGTGCCAACTGCAGAAAAGTAAACTCAAAACATCTGGAGCTTTGCTTTTCTTTCTTTGCAAAGAAAAAATGAGTTTACTGCTTAAGAGCCCTGGGAGAGCTGCTGTCCAACTATACATAAAACATCCCCTCCCTTCAGTGTGTGAATCAGCTGCTTGATAGAGCTATGTGGCAACTGTGGGGCTGGGGGAGCCTTTGGGTAAAAAGGATGAAAGCACATTTTTCCCTGAGGCTGTAGTGTCAGTCCAGCTCTGCAGGGGAAGTGCTGTTGCTGCCAGACACCATTTCAGCTATTCCTGCAAAATGATGGATGGCCTCACCCCATTCCCTAACGAAGATTTCATCAGGAAAGCCACCGTTGCGATCACCTTCTTTTTAGGGCAGCCTTAAAGCATAGGCTGAAAGAAGAAAAAAAACCCCAAACCCGACCCCACCTCCCCATGCACCTATGTGAGGACAATTTAGTGAGGCTGGAGTTTAAGAGGAGAAGTATGGGAGAGTCTGAACCTCTGTATCACAGGTTGTACCTGCTTTGTGGGAAGAGTGCAGTCACGGCTGTTGAGCTCGCCCTCTGCCTCCTCGCACCACCACCACGTACAGACAAACTGGGACCAAGCTCCCACCAGCTCCACTCACCTCTGAAAAAGGAGGTGCTCAACGGCAGCAAGGACGTCTTTGAGAGGCTTCTCTACTGCATTTAGTAGTGTCTCCCTTGTGGAAACGAAAGGGGAATGGGGAAGGGGAATGGGAAGGGGAAAAAGGAAGGGGAAGGGGAAAAGGAGAAGAAGGGAAGGGGAAAAGGGGAAAGGGGAAGAAGGGGAGGGGAAGGGGAAAAGGGGAAGCGGAAGGGGGCCTCTCCTACAGGCTAGGAGACCTCAAGAAAACCTAAAGAAAGGCAATCTTTAAAGCGTAGTACTCAATGAACACTAATAAAATGCAGTGGTGGAGGAACCAAAGCACGCATGTGGAATAGTGGCACTTAGCCTTCACAATGTAGTGCTGTGAATTCAGGAAGCCAGCTTGTTATAACGAGAAGGATTTCTATTACATTTTATAGCATCGTAGTGGTCAACAGGAAACGTTTCATCGGATACTCTTGCAACAGCTGCTGCTGAGTGCTCCATCAAAACCTCTCTCAGGTCACCCTTCTCTCCTCCAGCATTTAAAACAAACTTGGCCATGTTTTATATTTCATTTCAGAGAAAGACAGTCAGGAACAGAGGAAAGCTATACTCTTGTATACAAATGCATACATTATACCAACCTGTAAAATCATTATAAACAGAAAAAGAAAATAAATGCCCTTTTTTGGTTTTTTGTTTGTTTGGGTTTTTTTTTTTTTTTTTAATGACATTAGCTACACTAATTGGAAGTATGAATAAAGAACTGAGAGTGTTCATCTAAACAGGAAAACAGAAATGCTTCATGTTCAGTAGCCTGAATGATGTATATAAGAAATAACATCACATAAAACATCACTGCATTTGCTGCAGTATGCAATGGTGCAATGTTTTTCTTCTCTAAATTGACCTGGTACTCCATTTTGACTTAGGAAAAAAAGATCCATCTTGCTCAGTGCTTTTGGCCATAAAATATGCTTTACATGTAGAATACATAAAAAGTTTATGTGAACCTCTGAATATTTTAGAATAGATCTGTCTCATTTGATTCACAGTCCTGCAGCCGTTGTTCACTAAACTTCTACTCCCTTTTTTGACACAGACAAATACCCCAGTTTCTCAGATGGAAGATGACATTCAAGTAAATCAATTTCATTACAAGTTAAACTATTCTGGTTGATTGCTTTCAATAAACAGAGTATGTGCTGTTTCCTTCTCCGTCTCCTACAGATCACTAAGGTCTACCACTTGCTTTAGACATTGTTTACTCTTATTCATGATCTTCCAATAAAAGCACATAACACTCCAACTCCTCACTCCAATTCTGGTTACGGCACTTAGCGCATGGAAAGTATGCCATCACACATCAGAAATAATGTGATATGGATATACGAATTCTATTTGTATGGCCTATTAAACTAATATTTATCTAATCCCCATCACCAAATGGGCCACTGTGGCTGTGGTCTGTCTGTGATAGTTTAACCCATCCACCAGCTCTGACGTGTCTTCATCTAGCAACGGTCTCTCTCCAAAAATCTTTTCAAGACTGTAGACATTCTTGAGCACCATCACAACTGTGTTCCCAACTCCCCGGTATTATTATTAGTGCTTACAACTGCCTCCTCCAAATCTCCTGATGGGACAGCAGACAAAAAACCCAGAATTGCTCAGAAAGGAAGGGAGGGCCCTGCTGTTGCCCATGAAAATAAAGTGAAGTACAAAACCGGAGTTGTAATTTGAATGGTTACCAGCCAAATTTCTAGCATGTCTGTGGCTGGTTGGGTTCCAAAGGAATGAATGAGGGTTCAGGACACTTCTAATATTATATGAAATGGGCAATGCAGTCCTACTTCATATAAAAGGACATAACATAATGAAACACAATATTAGTTTAGCCGATGAAAAAACAAAACAGAGCAGTTCTTACCTTCAACAGTCTCTTTTACTATCCAGATATAACAAGGACAGACCAAAACCTCAGCAAAACAACTAAAACCAGCCACCTAAAAATTAATGTTTATTCTCTTTGCCACACTCTTCTTATCTCAAGTATTATGGTCATCTTCATCCATCTTTCGGGGAGGAATAGAAGACTAACTGTTCTCCAGTGTTGTACTACCTTTTCGGTCATTAGCTACAATGTTAAAAAAGCCAAGTGCTACTTAGTAATCTCCTCTATAACAATGTTTTATAGGAGGATTTTCCCCTCCAAGATTATAGACAGAATAATGCAAGCAGACATGGTACATTTTTCTAAAGAAAACATCTCCTTAAAGTAGAATAAAGCCCTAATCCTTCCACAGAGCCAGCAGCTGAGTGAGAGTGGCACCAGGCTGCCCCCATCATCATCTGAGAAGCCATGGAAACTTCCTGCTTTCAGAGGTTCAACACCATAGCTTTTAATTGACTTCCAAAAAAATGCACCTGCCTTAAATTTGCCCATTTGTAAGTGGGCGCAAACTGGTAATTCCACCAACAACAGGCAACCTGAACAACTTACTTGTAACACTCCTCCAGATGAAAATATGAAGTTGAAGAAGGAGCAACATCACAGCTGAGGAAGGTGTGATCTGAAGACTGCTGAGATCTGTCGAGTCCAGTGCACTATCTTTACTCAGCTTCCATTGTTGTTAGCAGGGGGAAAACACTACACAGAATATTGATAGTCACTGTTTCTGTGGCTCGAAGCCTAATGAAACATTATCGCTTCACTTGAATTTCCATAGCTATTGGTTATGAAGAAGCACTGTTCCAGACAAGAGCAATATTGGTACACTAGACTTCATAACTGTGGTGCATAACTTCAGTGCACAGTATCTGAAAGTGCCTGATGCACTCCAGGAACTACTGTTAATGATTAATTTAGAGTTCAATATGAAAACTTTGGGGAAAACAAATGTGTCCTCAAGATAATTACACTCAAACACAAACCATGATTTTACTCTATGCACATTCTGAAACAGAATGCTGGGCTGCAGACTGTATTTAATAGCATTAGCAGCCCTTTGCACATGGATGATACACTCTTTCCCTTACTACATCACTTGCCATGGGTAAGTCAAACCCCATGCTCAGTCAGATATTTCAGGGTTAATACAGACCAATTAGGAGAGATTCTAAAGCCAGTCCTGTGCAAAAGGCCATCGATTGCACCAATATATGAACGCTAAGGATGCCCACTCCCTTTAGAAAGACCACATGTGAAGAGAGGTAGCTGCTCACAGAGACATTTTTCCCCATAGCCTTTGTATTTATTAATTGGGTCCTCATTTAGTGCTCCCCTCACATCTAGAGCATATGAGAGGATGTAGACTTTATCATAGATAGGGGGCAGCTCTTGTAGTAATGTGTTAGTGTTGCCAGCAATCATATCACCTGCTTTGTTATTACTCACTGGTTTGCTGTGTGAATAAGCTTTCCTTGTTAAAAGGTGTTCACTAAAAGGAGAGCAGAGAGCAAGTACAATTAAAGATGTTTTGAAGTTTTACAGAAAGTTGGTTTTCCTCAGCAATAATATTAGGATTTAAAAGTCTGAAGTCATTCAGGGATAAAAACAAATCTTAGATCATTGAGATGTTGGGTGTTTCTCTTCTTGTTTTACAGAAATAAAATTCCTCTTCTAGCTACCAAAAGGTGTATTATTATACAGTTTAGGAAAAAAACCCTACTATACTTTCACAGTGCTTATTCCTCTTCCTTAAGCATCTGCTAAAAGCCACTCTGATGAGCTACTGTATTTGGCCAGGTTCGGTGCAACTGCTCTTATCTTGTAGTGGACAACAGTCCAGTACAAAGTTGTAACTTTCATCCTTTTTAAAGTGAAAATGACATCACAGCAGAGAGAGTACCCTCTCCTTTTCAGATCATCAGAGTGCTGTGTGCTTTACACTGGTATACTCAATACTTTATTTTTGTACATTTATTTTCCCTTCTATATAAACACAACTTCAGAAGTAGCTGCCATATTCTGCAGTCAGATGTATAGAGAGACATCTATAGACACAATATTCCCTTCACTGGCAGCTTGTATTATAGAACCATACAATGGTTTGAGCTGGAAGGGACCTTAAAGATCACCCAGTTCCAGCCCCGCTGCCATGGGCAGGGACACCTTCCACCAGACCAGGTTGCTCAAAGCCCCATCCAGACTGGCCTGGAACACTTCCAGGGATGGGGCATCCACAGCTTCTCTGGGCAGCCTGTTCCAGTGTCTCATCACCCTCACAGTAAAGAATTTCTTCCTAATACCTAATCTAAATCTACCCTATTTCAGTTTAAAGCCATTACTCCTTGTCCTATCACTACCTGCCCTGGTAAAAAGTCACACCCCAGCTTTCTTGTAGGCCCCTGTAGGTACTGGAAAGCTCCTGTAAGGTCTCCCCAGAGCCTTCTCTTCTCCAGGCTGAACCATCCTAACTCTCTCAGCCTGTCTTCACAGCAGAGGTGCTCCAGCCCTCTGATCATCTTCATGGCCCTCCTCTGGACTTGCTCCAACAGGTCCAGGTCCGTCTTATGTTGGAGGCCACAGAGCTAAACGCAGCACTCCGGGTGGGGTCTCATGAGAGTGGAGTAGAGGGGGACAATCACCTCCCTCGACCTGCTGGCCACGCTTCTTTTGATGCAGCCCAGGGTACGGTTGGCTTTCTGTGTTGCAAGTGCACATTGCTGGATCATGTTGAACTTCTCATCCACCAACGCCTCCAAGCCTGTCTCCTCAGGGCTGCTCTCAATCCATTCTCTGCCCAGCCTGTATTTGTGCTTGGGATTGCCTTGACCAGGTGCAGAACCTTGTACTTGGCCCTGTTGAACTTCATGAGGTTCACACAGGCCTATCTATCTATCTATCTATCTATAATAATCCAAAGTATATTTGGTATGAATTATACCTTTTTACAGGATTCTGGTTGCTGTTCTTTTCATATTTATATTAATCTAAATTTTTACCTAAATGCTATTTCATTCTTACTTATCAAATCCACTTACTAAATAATAAACTGGAAATGGCGCTCTCATATTAGTGCCATAATATAAATGCAATGCAACTAAAACTCTAATAAAAGAAAAGGAACAAATCATAAAAGATGACGAACTGACATTGCTTTGTAGCTCACCTGGATGTTATGAGGAGCAGGTCTAACCTTGGCAAGCACCGCTTGGTTTCAGTGCATTGTAAAACTATGTCATGTTGGGACCTGGGGAGAAACTGAAGCTTCTATTCAATCCGATAGGCCATGTTAGAAATCTACCCTGCCTGGTCTTCATCGAACTTGTAAAACACGACTGCTAGAGTGCAGTGCATAACACCTTCTAATAGCACAGTTTAAACACCAGTCAACACAATAGAAGAGGCAGAGAAACATGAAAGAAGTATTAAAGCTAAGTCAGCCCTGAAATGTCTGCAGTTCTTTAAACATCTATCCAAATCTCTTTGGACTTAGAATCAAGAAGAAAAGTCTTGTGTGAACATAGAAATGTTTTCCTCCAATACCTGTTCGCAGTCAGGCTTCAAATACCATGAAAAAAGACCAAGGATATCAAGGCAAAAAAAAATATGTTTGAACAAAAAGAACCATATTCTTTCCTTTTCACCTCTCCCTGGCTGAAATCACTCTGTCACCCCACAGAATACTTAAGTCCTATGAAATGCTTCACTTCAAAGAGTTCCTCCATTATCTTAAAAAGGAAATATGAAGCAAGTATTCTCCAGGGGAGATTAAACAGTAATCTAACTTGCTGCCGAAGTTTAGAGAGTGGGCTGGGGGAGAGAGCATTCGGTAAACACAAAAATCAACCCCAAATAAAATAAAAAATGTATTTTTTTAAAAAGCATAAATAAAAACCCCAGTGATAAGGCAAGTCGGTTTTGAATGAAAAGATATTTTTCTCCTTACTGATTTCAGCAATAGGACAATTTTCTCTTAAAAACACTGTAACTATTATTTCTCCAAGGATTTTTAAAGTGTATGTCTGGGCTTTTTCTCTAGCTAGATTACTAGCTTGTGGCCTTATTAAGAGAAAGTTAGGTGACATAGGGTGGGGGTTGGTTTCAGAAAGGTCTAGTCAAACTTCCAGGTTTTGCAGGAAAGAGCGTGCTTGCCTTCGATGTCTTTAATCTTGGAAGAGTGTTCCCTTTTGAGGCTGAGATCTAGTAAAATTTCAGTGCTGTTGACTTCATGGAATTTATTTGATTTCAAACTTCAATATTAATAAAAATTCAGTGGAGATAACTGAAAATGGGCTTGCAGAAGTTATCTTGAGCTATATTGATGGATAGGAAAGTAATGTCCAACATATAAATAAATGTACACAGCATTTGTAAGGAACTGAAAGACTCCCATCCAAAAGATTGTTTCAGTAAGTCTTTTTCTAACTTTCTTAAGTCCTAGAGGCAATAAAATTATTTCCACAATGTTTCTTCATAAAGTAAGTGTTCAAGTGAATCAGTACTTGTAAACAAGCTCTACTGAGGATTCATGCTGCCAATTTAGGATAAACTATTTTGTATATTCAACTCCATTTCTCTGGTAAAATTTCCCTAATGAAATGTAGTAAAACTCACAAACCATCAGATCAACACACACCAGCAAAATTAACCCCCTGAGAATATTCACTGCTTTATTTTTATTAGTACTGCTTTAAATATTCAAAATGTATGGGTCATAAAATTATGCTTAGGGCAACATTTTCTCATAAGTTCATTTGTGCATGTTTTAAAATAGATTTAAAAACTAAATAATTTCAACCTCAACCTTAATGCAGAGACAACCAGAAAAAGTAGGGGTGGGAGAAAATCTTAGTAACCCCCTGCTCAGGTTGTTAATTTCAGGGTATTTCAGGGCTAAAGCATGCCCCAGGCAGCAAAAGGAATGTATTTAAATGCCTGAAGCAGTTTATATAACACTTCAAATTTCTAGAGCAGCCCCCACATTCCCTTCCTTACAAACACAAGATAAAATTACTTGGAATTTCCTTATATTATTACTGAATATAGGACAAACAATAATAACACTGTCAGAGTCAGACAAGGTGACCTCTGATTATTTTTCATGGAAAGATCACAGGACAATATAAAATCTTACCAGCCTATTAGAAAAATGGGTTTCCACACAGCTAACACACATACCCCTTGGCATACAATTTATCATGTCATTACCCTGGTCACAAAATTCACTGGGAGAAGGTCAGGTCTAATTTCTTGTAGGAGATGCAGCCATCCTCTGGCATGCTGACTGCCTCTCAGCATACCCACAGAGAGCAAAGCACTATCAGCAGCATCCCAGACTCCGCCCCACAGACTTATATCCTGCATATCTCATGGAGGTACCAATGGGCATCACTGCAGCCCTATGCACAGAATAAGCGATGGAAAGCCACAATGTGATTTGAAGGGGAAAAATATTTTTTTCCGCTCGCAAGCAATCCAAGACAGCCTGTGATATGATGTGGATAGCTTCAGGAGATAAAGGATGCATTAACTACAGTCACCGGGAGAAGAGCGTCCTCATATTCACCCCAAGAATCAAAAGATGCAGAGTCGCAGAGGACAGCCTTGCAGCTCCTCATGAGTTTTTTGCCACGTCTGAATGTAAAAGCAAGGCTGAGGAAGAGGCAGAGGATGGCAGCAGATTGTGCAGGGAGCCTGTCAGGCACTAGGGGAAAAGGAGCTGCCACTAGCAGGATCTGCAGGTGATATGACACCTCATATTTATCCACAAGAACTTGGAAGCATCAGGGACAATATTCAGCACCAGCTATGCAGCTCCACAAAGTGCAATCTGATTTGAGCTGCTGTCTGCCCAACTTTTGGATTAGTGTGAGCTAGAAGGTAGACAGGCCAGTGCTGAAGCCTTCTCGTGAGGCAGGGACATCACAAGACGACAGGAATATACTGCTGCAGGACTGCATGTGCCATCAGGAGAAGATGCGGAAGCTGCAGGAAAAGCCTCCATGCAAAGCCACCTTATGCACACAAACCAACTTTTCCTTCTTTCTTTCCTTCCTCCCCCCTTTCTCCCTTTCTTTCTCCTTCTCTCTCCCTCGCTCTCTTTCATCACTGTGTCCTCTAGGAACAGACATTAATTTTCCCTTTCTTTTACTCTTTTCTTGCAGGCAGGAGCAGAAGCATTCACAAACAGAAAGTCCCAATGACAGTGACTCCTGGGGACAGACAGTGTAACTGCCCAGTACCGTCAGGGTCTCCCTGTGTGAGGAAGCCAGTTGTGAATACCTAACTGTCTCTTGACTTTGTAAAAAAATGTTGCCACAGTGCAAACTGGCTGGAGACCTCGTAGAGCAGAAGACTGCCTGGCTGGAGCCCTTCTTGGTGTTGAGACAGTCACATTCACCCACAGACAACACCAGTCAACAGCCCAATTGTCAGCATGGCCGAGTAATCTTGGGAAGGGTTTTGGATCCAGCAGTATCCTTCCAGGAGAAGTTTGGAGCAAACCCCAGACCACTCCTTTGATCCTGAGTCAGTTCTAGGTGTGGAGTTTTATCCTTCCATGTTACAAAGTTTTGCATCCAAAAACCTCTGCCTTGGCTCTTCCTCACAAGAGGCTCTAAATGTAATCTCACAGAAAATTATTTTTATGGAAAATCTGAAAGTATACACTGGATTATCCCTATGGAGAATAAAATTTTTCTACAGAAAAGGAATGAAATCCAATGCACATCACATAGTACATGGTCTTAAGAGAGACAAATGGACTCGACATGCACAGCTTATGTAGCTTCTCTTTGGTTACTTTTTTGGTTCAGATATCCCATGCCAGAAAATGATGATAAGAATTCAAACTGATTGACCATACAAACCACACTTTATTTGACTACACAGTGAGGTAAGAAGACGCTTTTGGCTAAAATTTTTAAAAAAATCTTAGGGAATCCAGTGAAGTCACAGAGCAGAAAGCAAGAAGTAACAACACAAGGGAGGTGCAGATAATCATAACCTTTCTCTAGAAAGCTGTCGATGTTCAAAAGTGACAGGACACAAACCCACAAGTGAACATGTACAGGCTGCTCCATAAATAATGTGTGATGTTACAGCTGGTTGGAAACCATTTTTAACAAAATAAGCCATTCAAATGCAGAGGGAAATATAACAGCCAACAAATCACCTAAATGCTTTTCATAACAGATTCTCAATAGAATATTATTTAAATATTAAGACTTATAATTGATGAAATTGCTATTATAAAATATTATGTTAGCAATAATACTTCCTGAAACCTCCTCCTTGCATTATACTGCTCTTTATTCTAATTTCAGGCAGCCTTTTTAACATGAAATGCCAACATGGTACTACACATCAATGGCCTCGAGGGTATAATTAACACTTGTTATTTACATTTATTTTTTAAAATAATTAACTAGGAGCATGTCTAATGAATGGTAATAGGGCTTAAATTGAGATACAATATGTCAACTACCTTGCCATTTAGAAGCAAACTCCCAAGCAGCTCAGGTCTGATCAGGAGGACTGGGCTGGAGTGAGAGCCTTGCAGATACAACACTACTGAAGGCATTCTCCTGTGTCCGCAGGTATAAAGTCAATGGCACAGCACGTATTGGCTGCCTATCGGTAACTCTGAAGGAGCTGATTTTCTCATACATAGAATATCAATGAGTTATGGTACCATTTTTTTGTAGGCTTCAGAGATTAAATGGAGGCTTATGCATACGTTAAACTAAGCCCACTGCGGTCCTTTGTTACTGTGCTCTCGTTGCTTTCCACTACTCAAAGGTATGTCCTCAGTTGACACAGTTTATAGGACATGGCATAAGCAGCTAGTCACGCCAGAATAAGCTTCTGACTCAGAAAGAAGCTATGCATAAAGAAAATCCTCACACAGTGATGTACTTTCAAAATGCATGACCTCATTCTTCCCCAGTCAGGCTCTCAAAGGGAAACAGACCCAAACAAAACATTTTGTGGAGTGAAACACGAAACTAGTATCTGCTAGTTCACGTCCAAGAGCGAATGCCAAATTGCAAATGTGTAATCGATGTAACAATGTTGCTGTCCACTTAGTAAAGGAATAAATCCATTTTTCCAGCATCCTGGAAGATTTTGCCATCACAGTACACTTGGGGTAAAAGCAAAGAATTGACTTATAAATGCATATTCATTCAAATCTGATCACTGGTTGGGGGTGCTGGTACTAATGATGTTCATGACTTAAAAAGTATCTGACTTGCAATGTTTCTCTTAACAGACTCATATAAACAGTTTGGCTCTTACAGGTTTAGACAAATTCCCCAGTTTTTCATGTATGGCTTCAGATGTATTTTCATAAATTATTTGCAGCTGTTTATGTGTAATACATATATATTCCATAGGATGCATAAAAAAATCTCAACAAGAAGAAAAACAGAAGGTCCTTGTGTGAAGAGCAAAGCCCCTATGCCACATATCAAATAACCACATGAATGAAGCTCCGGTTTGTAAATACAATAAGAGAAAGAAATAGAAGGAATGTGGTATTTTTCCAACAGAGCACCCATAACCAAAAGAGTACAGTCACATGTGTGTATGACTAATTACCTTCCTCCCCCTACCTTTAACTTCTTCCCCTAGGTCTGTCCATTTCCAGGCTATTTGTTTCTTCCTTTGAAACTCCTCCTTGCTCCCTCTCCTCCCAGGGCATTTTTTTGGCTCGTTGTGTACTGCTAATATTTCATGCAACCTACTTAATTTAAGCAAGTCTTGTACATACCGATACTCATGAGTTGGTAGTAAAGGCTGCAATACCTAACAAAGCTAAGCTGACACCAGCACAACTACTTCATATAATTCTATGATAACAAATTGAAGAAATGCAAGATGAGGATTAAAGAAGTACAGGGATTTATTTATCTAGATCCGTATCATGTTGTGTGCTATATACAGGGATACAGCAAACGGCCCCAAGAAATGGGGCAGAAAACCGTGAATTCCTTAACATAGGTAAAGCAAAACTGCAGTCCATACAATTACTGCTTCAGATGACAGCAAGGCTACTCTTTTGGCCCAAGTGTCTACTCATCCTTCTCTAGACATAAATGCGTATGTATGTGCATCAGCTCAACGTAAGAACAGAGGAGAAAGAATGCTCCTATTTCAATCCTAAATACTTGAAGTTTCAAAACAGCCAAATAGTTTTTAGTAATTGTATAAGCAAGGGTGGTTGTTCTGACTGAAGAATGATTGTCTTGACTACCATGTATGATATACAAAAAGAGGTAGAGTATCAGAAACACATATATACAGTCGGGTGCATTTCTATACTGAAAGCAGGAAAACAGCAACCATAATGCATATGCTAACAGAAACTAGAAGGTGGTATTCTAGACAGAAAATGTACTGTACCTGTAATATCTGTCAGTGTGAATAATTTCTTGGCTGCTGGCTAGAATATATTCTGCAGTTCATTTTGTTTTATCACATTATTCACACTTTTTTCTGGAACAAGCAGTTCTTTTCTTATAAGACTACACTCTAGTGGAACAAATGAGCTCAAGCCTATGATTGATTCTCTAACATAGTTGAGATGCTATAGCTTTATTCACTTTTTTTTTTTTTTTAAATGGCTTTATTCATTTACTACCTCCAGCATGACTCCAGAGTGTCAGCTGCTGAGAAACTGCATTGTGAAAGGTTCCCTCCACACTCAAGAAGGTGGTGGTCGGGTTTTTTAATAGTAAATTCCTTGATAAGGAGGAGGAGAAGTGCCCGATACAGACAGACTGTCTCTGCTCACCAGTTCAAAAAGTGCACTCCCAGAAATATTTTCTAAAACCTTATCAGTCTCAACATTTCTCTTCAGCTCTGTTTCCCTGAAGAAATGCTGTGCAAGTCTATTTGGATCAAGGCAGCAACTCCCTGTTTTATTTCCTGCTGGGGAACTGGCAGGAATGGAAAACCAGCACTGTCCTGGCCAGGGCCCCTTAAGAATCTAAAGCCATGCTATGAATGAGTAGGTTTCACACAACATTTTTGTGTTACAGTGTCACCAAAAAACCCCCCAAAAAACCAAACAACTTTTTTTCCAAACCCTATGTCTTTTTATTTACCTCTATAATAACCAACAAGAATAAAAGTATTTGGGGGATACAGAATTTACACAGAAGTCACCACACTGTCTCTTTGCGTGACTCTCAAGCTAAGAGTAGAATGACCAGGACTATGGACTATCACAGATTCCTGTTCTCTGGACTTGCTTTTTTTTTTTTTCCCTGGTTGGAATTCTGTCTAGGGAGGGGAAAAAAAAAAAAAAAAAGGCCACTTACCCAAACTTTTCCCGGCTATCTCAAACCCCGCAACACATAGGCTGAATGGCTCATGCACAGATACTTCTGCTCATTTTCAAAACCAGGCATTCAGAATAATCCTGGACAAATAATTGCATTCCTGAAACATCCTAGTAAAGCAGAGATTGCTGAAAGGCCACCAGGAATAAATAAATAAATAAATATAAAAGTATCGTCTCCTAGTTTTACAACTCAAACAAGCAGTAATAAGATTAAAGGAAAACATGGCTGTTCTCCAGGTTTAGGTACAATCTAAAATTGACCTGTGTTGCCTTTCATTATGACCAAGGCAGGCAGCTATACTGAGTTAGGCTCCATCAACTGCAAACAGCCAGTTGTACAATATAAATGTTAAGATCTGTGTGGGTGAAATGCAATGGCAAATTAGTGTTAGAATCAATTGTGAGAATAAAGTTGCACATGTGGAATGGTAACATCCACTGATACCTCTATACTATATAAAGCTTTTGCTTGTTTGTTGAAAAGGATTTGTTATTTTAAATGCAATAACTTTACACTGCGTAGTAAACAGTTTATAAAAATGTAAGTCTCTAAAAGGGAGACAAGAAGTAAAAAAACCACATGAATTAAGTCAAATTTGATGTAATAAAATGACCTTTTTAAGTTCCACTTCAAAAAATTGAAAAGCAGCTGCATAATTTATGCTGCCACAATCTTTAAAAGCTCATAAGGTTGGATAAGGAACAAAATTCAAATATTTGGAACTCAACCACTGGATTTTGGACTCTTTCCTTTTCCAAAGTCTTAACGTTGTTTATCAGCAACTCTTCTGTTGTGCAAACAAATTTATAACCACACAACTAAGCAAGCAAGAGATGCCTTAAATTACAAACGTTCTGTGAAGAGAACAACTGTAAAAAAGCAACATGCAACCCAAAAAATTACTAGGAGCAGAAGCAAGCTAAGAAAGCTCATGAGGTCAAGGATCTCAAGAGGAGGAAGTTTTCATTTTCTGAAAACTCTACTTCCTTACTTTTCCAATGCACGGGACACAAGAAATGAAGGGAGCAGGACTTCCCAGGGAGTGCAGGGGCAGAGAAACACAGGAAGCCACAGCTGGTTCTTGCTTCTGCTCACAGAAAGGCTCCTTCCTTTTAGAAAATTCCTTATCATGTCAGATACTAATCCTCTTGTGGGGAGAGACTGAGACCGTCCCTCTGCTGTAAAACCAGTGCTCATTAGGTGCTACAGGAGTAAAAAGGAAAAGAAGCAATAGGAAACATCACCTTTGTCTCTCTGAAAGACACAGGGGTGAGAATCACTGACTTCACACAATTTCCTTTAAAATTGACTTGTAAACAAACACCCTGCAGTAACGGAACAGTCTCGGAACACTGCACCCTGCCCCCGGTGTTACGCTGTTATCTGCCGGTTTGTGCTATTACAGTTGGTAGGATCACCTCAGGTCTGTACTAAATGTGAAGCTTTTTCTTTCTTCCAATTTCTTAAATCACTAATGTAATTTTCAGCTTAGGGGAGAACCCATGGCTCTTCTGGGCTGGCTCAAAGCCATTCACTATTTGTGGTTTGCATGTTTTCTTCGTTTTGCTTCTTTTGACATCCTTGTCAGCAGTTTCAGAAGAAAGGGAGCTCACAGCTACCAAACTACCCGCAGCCCTTTCACCCCATCCTGACTGCTGCCACAGGCTCTGCAAAGCAGCACGCCGCTGCAGTCGCATCCTCGCTCTCTGCCTGTGAAAGAGGCTGCTCATTTGGCACTCTGCTGAATGTTTAATTCAACTACAACTAATCGGAAAGAAATGTGCACTTGATCTCAGCCGCCTCCTCACAAGCAGGGACTTCTCATCTCTCCTCCTACCCCTTCAACACTGTAATTTAGAGCACAATTCTGGGTCTGTTATATGCTACTTGGAAGTTATCATTGCTCCAGCTATTCATGGCTCATGAAGTATTGTTCTCTCAATTGCATTGTACGGCTCTTTGTGTGGAAATGATGGATGAAATGGGATACATATTACTTAATGATTAGACTTCTGCAAAACATGTTCAAACAGATATGCCAGGGTTGATGTTACCTTATTATCATCAATGAAACAGAGACAGCATAATGGTGCCATGTATGTATTTCTCAGCAGTAAATGCAAGTGGAATGTTTCTGTTTCAAACCCCGACAGCTCCTTAGTCTCAGTTATTTCAGTTCAGCTAAAGATGACATGCTAAAACGAGGGCATTTATTACTAAGTGGCATTAAGAAGGGGGATATTTAACCTACCATTGAAATGCTTACAGCAATGCATGGGAAATCATCTAATGTGTGCTGGCAGTAATTTATGACATTGGAAAAAATGCTATCATCTTTTTTTTTTTCCACCGTCTGTGGTATGGCTTTGCAAACTGTAAGCCCTGAGGAGCAAGTTTGATATAATACAGCTAATGAAAATAAGTGAGCACACTGCAATATTCTTAAAGGGTTACACTGCTGAGTCTTTGACTCTTTATACTTTTTAATTTCCTTGTACAAACAGTGCAGTGAAAATGGCAAAATCCATTTGGCTGGTCTGTGCTACAAATTAAATCCTTGATTAAATTTTGGCAATTACTTCTCCAGGTCTTTTTCATTTAAACATTTTTAATTCATTTGAATAAGCTTCTTAATCATGATTCTGGCAATCCATTGTATAGCAAGACAAACTCTAATAAATACTATAATGCAGCAACAGGCAAACAGAAAGATGGATGGATGCTGAAAAGGAAGGGTTCTGTATTTGATTTTTTTTTTTTTTTACTATTTTGCTAAGTGTTGCCTATATCCATCTTTCATGAAAGTTGCATTCCAGTATTCTGTGATGTTGAAACTTATCTCATTACATGTTGACATTTCCTTTTGTGATGTCAAAAGCTAATAAAGACTCTAGGTAGGGTTTCAAACCCTCTTAATAAGAGAGTGGAAAAAAGATTAAATCATCCTTAATGCACAAATCAATACTATAGTCAACCAAGGAGTACAAATTAAGAGGGAAATGTGAAGGGCTGTCACTCTGCTAGCGGGACGCTAGATGGACATTTTCAATGAAGGTGCTTGAAATTAGCTACTCAGCCTTTACTGCACAGCATTGTATTACCTATTGAAAAAGTATCCCACAACTTGAGCTGTTCTCTGGAGGTTTTGGTTTTTTTTCCATCTGTGAAGACAGACATAAGAGAGCAGGCAGTAAAGCACCTCCTCAGTCAGAGAGGAAGGTCCAGAGCCTTCTGAGCATGGAGAGCAGCACTACACCATTTTCTGTGCAAAAAGGATATGAAGAAAAGCAGAGCAACTGAATGAGCATAAAGAGGGAGGACAGAATAAAAAATACAAGTAAACCCTTCAGGACAAAAAAACCTAAGTAGAACTAATTAAATGTTAACTGTTTCTTTTTTAATTACTGTGCTACCAGTTTACTGCTGGTATGATGTGTAGAAAATATTAATAAATACAGAGGCTCAAAAATTCACACAATGTTTATCAGTGGCTTTAGGAAAGAAAGAGTTAAAGTCTCACTGCAAGGCCAGCTCTCTGTCAGACAGGAACTATGCTAATATATAACCTGCAGCATCCCTACTCCTGTAATCTCTGGAAATGCTTAATCTCACCAAAAGAGAAAAGACAACCTCTGTGATCCTGAGAGGACAAACAAAAGGACTGCAGATGCCCTGTTTTTTTCCCCTTCCCTTTAAGCCAGAAGATACCTCTGGATCGATTTGCTTCTTTCCCCCACTGCATTCCAGAGGCCTGCCTGTATGTAGTTCAGAAAGGAGAATTTTAAACCTGTGCATTTATTTAGGTGCACTTAAGCACGATTTCACCTGTACCTTACATTATGAACTCAGTGTGAGGCAAAGACACAAAGCAGCCAGATAAACAAAAGACTGTGAAAAGAAACCATAGATTACATTAAGACTTCAGAGGGCAGATGCTAACTCTCAGCAGGCAGTAGTAGAGTTGTATCCTGCCTCTCCTTGTCTCCAAAGACAAGGCGACTGAGGCATGGGGATGTAAATCAAAAAGTGAAGGTTCGAATACTGGTTAGTTAGTATGCAGGGGATACAAAGAGTGGGTAAGGTCACCTGTTTGGTATAATGCAGTAGCGGATAACGATGTATTACCCAAATGAGAAGTCTGTCAATGCCATATACCTGTACTTATGCTCCATTTCACCAATATGTAGAGCCATTTTAAACCTCAAACACTGGGCCACACAATTTAGTCCTCAAGTTAATAAAAACATGCTTTTCTTTTTAAAGCCTCTTCTCATGTCAGAATTTCATTCTCTAGAGTGTTGTTATCAAACCTGTGTTATGATCCTGAATGAAAAGCTAGTGCCTGAATAATACCACAATGAAGAGGGAAAAAAATCCCAAACGAAGCACAAGTGGGAAAAATCCTTACCAAGATAACATTCAGTAAATCACAACAAACCATATTACAGCACAAGTGACAAACACGCCAGATCCATCACCAGCAAAGAAAAATAAGCTACCATGATCTATTTATACAAGCATAGTGATAGAAAAGGAACAAGGAAAGAATAATTCACAAGGAACTTAAAAGCTCTGGGCTTCTAATTTTGTAGATTATTGCCATTTTGTCTACAGATGTTGGCACAGAAAGGCTTAAAGAGCCCACTTTAATTCTGATTTCTCCTCTTGCATAAATGAGCGGCTGTAAGTATCCCGATACTGGATTCAATATAATCTGAAAAATAAGTTTGGTACAAGTAAAAGTAAAATGTCATGTGTAAATGCTGGTGTGCCAAATGTTGGGTCTCATATACAAGTTTAGATGATTGAACTGGTAATACACTGAAGTTCAAAGGTAATACCTTCAGGATCAGTATTCTATTGCAAATATATTTTATTTCTGTAGAACCACTTTAATAAAAACCAGTAGAAGATGCAAAGACATTCTCACCATGATTAGAAACTAAGGCCCAAATTATACTTCTTGATGCACAAGAGTGTCTCTAAATGAAAAGCTGTAGCATAAGAGAGACCTGCAGCTCACCATCCTCTATAAGTAACCAGATGGCAACAACAGGGCTCTGCTGGTGCCTGTCATTTGTTGGTAAGACACTTCTTTTTCTGCACTGTCTGAATATTACCTCAGTTTTAGTGTGAAGAAAAAGGTCCTCTGTTTAGAAAGCAATGGAAAATACAACTACTGGCTGATTAACTGGTGCATCAACAGATTTTTGACATCAGTTATTACGTATTACAAAGTTGGCAGCAGGAGGGACGTATGACTTCCACAACCAAAGGCTGCAGAAAGAGGATACTACATTCAGACAATTCCCTCTCTCAGCTAGCCAACACCTGGCAAGCTTTTTTTCACAGTTCTGTTGTTTTGGGTTTTGGTGGAGTTTTTTTGTTTCTTTTTGTTTGTTTGTTTTTGGAGTAGTTGGTTTGGTTATTTTGTTGTTGGTGGGTTTTTTTTGTGGTTTGTTTGTTTGTTTTTTTTTTTTTTGTTATTGTAAAATAAAATGTTCCTATGAGCTTCAACTCCAGCACATCACAGCCAAATTCATCTGCTTATAGCCTTAGGCTGAAACATCTTTTAATACTCAGTTTCTACAAAGCCTGAGAAGGATGAATCCTAAGCCTGTGTTGTACCCACTCCTTCCCCACGCTAGCCTGCCCAGCTGGCACCTCCTGCCCAGCCAGAGGGGCACCTTCAGGATCTGGCACTGGCAGAGACACCCTTTGTTAATAAATGTTGGGTGCAGGCTGCGGCCCGGCGTTTGTCGGGCCATTACCATGCAAGCCAGCATGTTACTCTTCTCTATTCAGTCCCTAAAGGAATCGTGTTTGACAGAAGTGAACAGCTGCTGTGTATTTAGAGATGTGAATGTACTGCATTATTTAATGAATTGTGTCATTTTAATATAATTATTACTAAAAGTCTGAACATAAGCCTATTTTTATTTATGCTTAGAAATTTTACCCACTAAGCATTTTCAAATCCGTCTGCAGCCAAAAGTGCTCTCTCTCCTTTCCAGATAGTACCAGGACTGTAGCTGCACTGCTTGCACTTGAGCCAGCTCCCCTGCATGCCACTAATATTGCTATCTTGTGTACAGTATTTCTGGGCTTTTAACAAATTACATCCATGCAAGGATTCCTGTTCCTCCTCCTTTTTTGTAGAACTATTTTATTACCCCAGTGCCTCCACCTACATATTCTCTCTTACTTAATACCATGACAGTAATATCTATGCCAAAAAGTCTTGCGTACGAATTATTCCCTTGTGCAAAGCGAGTACCTCATGTGGAGGAAAGGATGAATTTCAACAACCCAATTGATGCTACCAATATCTTCACATGCTTGCAGCCTAACAGCCACCACTGCAGCTCAGCAGCTCCCACTGTCAAGCCCTCAGCAGAGCTCAGCTCCCACCATGTGCAAGGACATGACAAGGCAGTTTTGATCCTGGCATTTGCTTTCCCTTCAGAACAGCACCGCTAATAAACTCATGGGGTTTTTGGAACAAGAGGGAATAAAAAGGGAACACAGGTTGTGACACTTTGCTTCCTTATTACTGGAATCCAGAGCGTGACTTGACTCTGCTTACTTGCCACTTAAAATTACAGCAAGGTAAAAAAGGCTTTAAGAAGCAGTGCTCTGCCTCTAGCAGAAGATGGATAAAAATTGACTGGTCACAAGACTCTGGCGACCACATGCATTTACAGGGATCTCATTTTATGCACTTATGCAATAACCTCATTTTTGAAAGTCATCTGGAATCCTCCTCTAGGGCCCGGACCCTGGGCCTGACACATGTTCTTTTTGGAAGGTGCTTGGTTTCCCAACTGTTGTTCTGCATTGCTCTAGGGCTTACAGACCCTCTAAGCACCGGACACCGCCTCATGCCTCATTCACATACCTTTATATTGCTACATTACTGGGTGGATACTGGATTACTCATCTCCATGGGTTACTGAAATATTAATCTATTACTTCATTTGCAGTAGATGTTCCTGTGGACACTAGCCAGGTTAATGCTGAATACGTTTTGCAGCATTCGACAGAAGATGCCTTTTTTTCTAAAATACCCGTTGCTATCAGAAGGAAAATATATATTTCTGTATCTTTCCCTATATGCTGCACACCTCTAACATCTGAAATCAATCAATCAAAGACAGGAATGTTGCTAGCCTGCCTTATAAAATACCTAAAGGTAAAATGTGTGTACACCAAACTAACCCACACGTGTTTTTTTTAAGATACTAAGTATTTGTTTAAAACAGTCAGACTGAATGATCTGCTAGCACATAACATCCAAGTCAGTCTTAAACAGCATAGAGAAGGTGAGTGCAGAAGGATAATGCCCTCTTTCACCCTGTTTAAGAAGTAGAGAACTTTATATGAAACTATAGGCAAAGGTATAAAACAATTACACAGAATTAATTAAACTGTGGAACTCACTGCCACAGGACATTTTAGATGTGTTCATTCACAAAACAGTAAGTATGGAAAAAAGATCCAACCTGTGGAGCAATCCAACTCAGGGAACTCGTTATGTGTACGTCTGCATTTGCATACCATACCCTTAATTGACTCAGAAGAAAGTCACAAGCACATCGAAACCCTCTTGCTTCAGTGCACCCAGGCATGATGCTGTTTAATCTGTCCCTTATTACTAGTTTCCATTTGCAAATTGAAAGGGGGAACACTGTGGACCGGAGGGATGTGGCTTGTTCCTCCCAGAGGGGTACTTAAAATCCAACCCCCTTTCTGAGCAGCCACGAGGTACAGAAAGCAGCAGAAAAATCCTGACAGGCACTCTAATGAAAACACAGGCTGTTGTAATCCCTGTGATACAGAAAAATTCAAAGAAAAAGAAGGAGCGGCTAGTGGGGCTTCACAAGGGACTACTCTGAGGGTTTAAAAAATGTGGGTACACTGGAAATAGAGAGGATCCAGACAAGACTACAGAGATTCAGTTAAGACTTGCAGGGAAAATAAGAGTAACAGAAAAGCAACGGCAGTTCATGCTAGCCAAGGGTATTAAGGGGAGTAAGAAAGGCTTTTACAAATACTTCATGTCAGGCAGAAAAAAGATGGAAGAGGTTCGCTAACAAATGAATGCTGGGGCAAAGAAAAGACAGTGACTCTAAAATGAATAAATTCGCTTTTAACAAGGGACATAAATAAGAGAAAGCTGGATAATAAAAGGAAAGACAGGAGGAAAGGCAGGTAGAGGGAAGCCTGCCTGCCGTGTGCCAGCGCCGGGGTGCGGGGGCCAGGAGGCCTGGGGCAGCTGAGGAGCCTCGGCAGCAGGCACCCAGCCGGCACTGTCCCCACTGCGTGGGCAGGGGGCTGCAGGGCCCCGCCAGGGCTCCCCGCTGCCGTCACATGTCACACGGTGCAGCACGAGCCTGCAGCTGTGCCACCCCCTTCTGCTGGGAGTAAGGAGGGAGGGCGACAGCCCTCCTCCTCCTCACCTGCCTTGGAGACCAACGAAAGGATGGGCAGCTCCTCCCAGGATCTTGCAGAAATAATCGACTGCACAAAGCTCAAGAGCACGTGAAGCCAATAGTTCATATTTTTGACCGAGAACCATGTTGCGAGGCCACCGGGTTGAGGACTGAGTGAGGATTCTCTGCCTGTAATTTCATATATATTCATATTTCAGTGTATACAGGCTGCCCTCCTGCGAAGACATGCTGGTCCCGATGTCCTGGTTTACAGACTGGATCCACCGTGTTACCAATACCTTTTACAGCACTTTGGTCAAGAGTTTCAAACTCAACTTGCTGGTCAAGCTCAGGCCTTTTTCCAAGGAAGCACAAAACCTCAGTGGATAGCAGAGGAGGGGCAGCAGATCTCCTCCAGTAGGCCTGGCCCGTCAGTCACCACTGGTGGGCACCTATGGAGGCGGATGACTTCTGAGGGCTACCAGCTCAGGCAGTGGCCTCCAGATCCAAGCTAATCTTACTGCAGAGCATCTCTAATACAGGTAGTGACAGATCAACAACACCCGTAGGTTTTAAACTGCTCTTCAAGCTTTACCTTGTAAAATGCCTCTCCAGAAAGGATCAGACTTACCCTGATTTATTTTTTTTTTTCTTGCCAAGAAGAATGCCACAAATATGACAGAAACGTATAGGCCACTTGATTGCTGTGTGCCCTTTACCATCTCTAAACGCAGGCCAAAATGGCAGCAATACAGTAAGATGCCCATGCCTGAAGAGCCATACAGCAATTTCTGAGAAACCTTGAGAAATGTTCTTTCAGGGATTAAGATATTAAATAATTTAAATACATTTATGGAAGTTTTCATGACAATCATCTGACCCAACAAACTAAACATTTGTTAAATGTAAACTGTATTGTTGGACTCTCCCACTTAGCTACATTAATTTTTCTCTGGGGAAATTTTGCAATTCCTGAGTGTAGCCCAGACCCAAGCAGAGGAGCCAGCCTGCCACTCCTAGCCCTCTCACCCTCCCACAGGCCCTGTGGCTGGAAGACAGTTTGAATGGCATCTGAGTAAAGCAATGCTCCACAGAGGCAGCTCCCATCAAACACACAGCTGTTAACCCAAAGTCACCCAAAGGCTGTAAACCCAGGCAATAAGCCCCAGCTTTGCCTGCAGGGGTGGTGGGACAATGTCTCTCATTGTGACCACTGCCTGTTTCTCCTTCCTTGCAAAAAAAAAAAAAAAAAGGGGGGGGGGGGGGGGGTGTCTTTTAACAGCTGAGTCATATTCTGAGTGGGAGCTCTGGTGCAGGCCAGGAGGGCTTCTGAGCCCCATGGGGAGGCACGGCTCACCCCTGCTCTTAGCAGGTACATCCCCCGGGATGCCAAGCCCACCTCCCTCACTGCCACATTTACTGCTCGTTTCCTCCTAATGGTCTTCAGCTCCACACTATCAGACAGGGAAAGACAATTTACACTGGCAAATGGAGGTGCACATAACAAATGTACCAAACGGTAGAGGTATTTCACTTGTTCTCAGTCAATTCCACTTTCAAATGCACCCGGTCTCTTTGAATTGCTCATCAGATATTATTAACTGAGTACTTCCTTCCATTTTTTCCAGTTTTCTCTTGGTTTCCCCTATTATGCCCCAGACAAACCCACTGAATTTGTACAAGACCTTTACTCAGTTTAATACATTAAAAAAGAAGCAGGAATGAACGGACCCCTAACACAATTTGTACCAAACTGAAAGTAGTCAGAGCTGAGCTATCACACTGTTGGAAAATAAGCAAACCCAGCCACTTACACTGTATCTTTCTCCATATATCAGTCTCTTGATAAAAGCATCTGGAACTACTTCTCCCGGTTCAGATAGGACATCAATTAAATGCACTTTAAACAAGGGTGAATATTTAAGCTTAGGATGGATTAAAACCTTGAAATCTGATTTCAAGTACAAATGAGATTGTTCTACGCAGTAACACAGTATACGTGGAATAATATATGTCAAAGTCTCCAGAAATTTCCAGGCATTAAGACACAGGAGAAGCAAAATGCTGTTAAAGCAGTGACCCAGATTAATTATTCCACTGGAAACCCAGAAGCAGTCAACATTACTCTAAGATTGGACACACCAAACTATGTCAGAGAAATAAAAAGTTACCTCAAAGGCTATCCATTATTCTTTGTTAATACCCCTAACCCTCCCTTAGGTTTTTTGACGAGCTAATGACATAGGCTGCTGGGGGAAAAAAAATCTACCGTGGAGAGAGAATTGGGTAAAGCCAGAAATCACATCTCATATGGGAGTCAGAAAATCAAACCCTTTTTAAGATATTTAAACAGACTAATTTATGCACTAACTTCGCTTTTCAGAATAAATTTGCTGCTGAGGCCCCAAGGATGCCTCTCACCGAACTAGAATATTATCAAACAGGAACAAGTCCTTTACTTTCTCAAAATCCCAAACAACTCTAAGAAGAAAAGCCGAAGCTTATTTACAAGCAACGCTTGTGCACCCTCAGCCATGAGTAACAGATTTCCATTAACACTCTGAAAAAGAACATTTGATTTTTACAGACAAGCTACAGGCTGTACTTAACTTTGAATGCAGTCAGTGACCAAGCTAGATGCTTCAGTGATTAATTTTTATGTGAACCACAACTATTATGAGAATCTCTGTGTTGTTTTCTTCATTTTCTGATTTTTCACTTTCATGTATTTATGTCAGAGGCTTCAACAAAACAGATTTATAAACACGGACTTGCATTATTACCCTTGACTCTTTCATTTTCTGAAATAATCTAACATCTAGTGTAAACTTGGACGAAACCAATATGATATACACAGTTTATCTGTTCACAATAAAATTACAGAGAATAAAAATGATTTAAAGATTATTTCATCTTTTCTTATATTTCATGTAAATTGCATTTTGCTACTATGGCTCCTTTCTGCCCACACAGGGGGGAAAACCAACTACGTTTTATGGCATAATGAACACTTAGATAGCTGCAGAGAGAGGCATTCAATTGCATTTACATTTGGCAATTATTTAATGTCACCTATTAATATCCAGCTACTGTCTCCGGCAGTCCTACCTTGCAAGGTGGCTGAGCATGCTAAATGTGCTAAAAAGGAATTTCCTCCTCATTTCCACCTTTGTTATACTTAACCATGGCTCCCACTGTCTCTGCGCACCTTCCCCAGCAGCAAGGCAGCTTGCCTTTAGATGCTCCCTCAGTACAGCAAGCAGCAGATGCACTGCTTGGCTCTCAGTGCTGCTTCTCTTTGCTGCTCACATATTACAGCGCCTTACTCTTTCTGTTTTTTTCTATAATCACTACCCTATTGTTGCCTGGGCACCTGAGCTCCTTGTCTGCCTGGTGGGGGTGGGGGGGGGGGTGCGGGGGGGAGGGGCTGGAATTATCATAGATTTTAACACCCTCCCAGGTTGTGGTCTTGTCTTATCTTTCCATCTAAGGAGAGCTGGAAGATGCAAGTGCAATGTTGAGACTTGGAGACCAAAGTTCACACCATGCCACTGACGTTCCAAAGATAATTTTTCTGAGAAGCAGGCATCTGTCTAAGCTGATTTCATGGCTAAATTCCACTTCTCATAGTTTGGATGCCTGTACACCTTATGTTTGAGTACTGTTTCCCACCTGCCTTAAGCACTGCGTGTTACCGCTGTGCCTTGAAACCCTTGTGGTATATCTGTACAAAGACTGATGCACGCCACCAACGCAGAGATTCACGTAAAACTGTGCACAGAGTGATCTGAGGCCCTGCATTATTAAAGGAAGATCATAGTGTACTTTCAGAGCTTTACCATATTATTGACCCTCTTCTCTCTACTTAAGCAGCCTTTACAGTTTTAGTTTCTTAACACACCTTCCTTCACCAAATCCACAAATTCATCAACATCTCCCTCAGGAGACCTCATCTCCCCTTAAAATGAATATACACGAAGTCAGAACACGTGGTGATTAATCCCACCGTGGTTCTAAATGGTGCAAATTTTGGCAACAGCATAAAGTCAGGAATTACTTGAAATCAATGGTTAATCTTGTAATGACCTCAGCAGGACTGTGATTTCAGCAGTACAAGAGAGCTTACACAGAAAGCTTGCTACCATGTGTATCTACGTTGGAACCCCAGGTTGTTACAGAGCTTGGCAGCCAGAACAAAGATGGGCAAAAATTCTTTCAGCCACATTTGCAGATGGACTTGTAGGTATGCTGCAAATAGGTCCCAAAGACCAGAGAAAAAACAGTTTTCTTCCTAGTGTCATTTCATTGCTGATGGCTGTCAATGTTTTTCAACTCTTACCTCTTCTCCTTCACTCTACAAGAACTGTGCTAGCAGAATAGATTCCAGTATCTGAATCCATGAAGACCTGTGGCCCAGCATCTTGATATCTATAAACTTACAGTCATGGATGAAAGATGCTGTGCAAGGGCAAAGATTGCTGGCATCTTCTCATGGGGAGAACCCAGACCAGACTGAGGGAGCTTCTCACCAAGCACTGCAGACAGCTCACTTGATGTTAGGGCTGGCACATAATGTCATCTGGCCAGCAAACAGCTCTGAATTAAAAATTTGGAAAAACCTTCCTTCGTATTTTATCATCTCAATGCTATTTTTTCATACCATTAGGTAAAAATTTGTAAAATGACAGACAGGAGGACCTTACCTAAGGTTCTAGGTTTCTCGGAAAAATGCTTACAAAATCCACCAAAATCAGCATCTCCAAATGTGCAGAATCTTTTTTCTACATGCAATTGTATGATTAAAAAAATCAGCAAATCAGTAAAAAAAATAAACTTAAGTCTCTGCCTTGCCTGTGCCCATTTTCTATGTAACAGTTGTTTCTTCTGCAACACTTCTAAATATCTCCTAAAGGTCTGATTTGGAGGACTAGAGAATCAGAGCAGGAGACAAGCAGATGAAATTGGCTCTTACGGAGAACACCTAATATCAAACAATTTCTTTTATACTTGAGCACCTTTGCACTTAGCAGTTACGGCAATCTGGTATCTTAGACAGCTAAGTCTGAAGCCACTTAGCTCCCCAATACAGGATAAATTTGCCCATTTGGAGGAAGTGTCAAGCCCCTTCCACAAAAGTGACAAAATTTCCCTTGGCTTCAGTGGAGGCAGAAATTGATCCTCTAAGTTTCCTCTCAAAGCTCATAAATTGATTTGGGCCAAAACTTGGAGAATTCGTACAAACCTACTACGTATCATGAGCAGCACAGAAAATACACTGATTTTAACTTGGCATACGAAAAAAAACCTGCAGAGAAAGGCCTGCTGTGGACCAACTGCTATCCTCTCCAAGTTGTAAGACACACCAGACACAAATGTTTGTGCAGCGTTAGTGGCATCCTGTTTTAGCTACAAATAACTACTCTAATGCTATCTATCACAGTCACATCTGGTTTAGTCAAATGGTTTCAACCCATTCTGCCTGGGTGGGAATTTATTTAGATAGATAGGTCCTAAAAAATAATTTAAATACAACAACAGCAATTACACTCTGTTAGATCTGCATTCACAATTTATGTACTTATTGGTATCTTAAATGGTATTCAGAAGAGTATTTTCTCAAATTGTCAGAGACCTTATTTTAAACCTCTGCATTCTAGCTAATCCCTGTCTTTGTCCAGACTCAAAGCAACAGGTATCATGAAGCAGCTGATAGCAAACAGTTCTTTTTCTAGGCTCCAATTCCCTCTACAACCTCCTCACCAGGATATTTTGAGCCTATATGGGGCTCATTAATTTTCTTCCTTCTCTTTACTTTCCGCTCATATTGTCCTTTCCATTCTTATTACACACACCTCTACAGTAGCCTGTTCTTTGCTAGGCACTATCATCCCCTCTGTCTTCCACTCCACTGTGTATCACAGGCAACACAACCAAGGCAGAAGAAGAGAGCAGTGTTTTAACTTCTGAGCTAGTAAACCACGTGGTAGGTAGCAGAACTGATAATAAAGCCAGATTAATTGTTTAAAAGCCTGGACTACTATAGAGTCCAGTGAATCAAGCTGGTGCATGTGTCAACTCCGGATAACATTTCAGTGCACGGCTTCTGGGTGCCCTGTTTGATAAATCCCCTCTTACTGCTAGATATTGTAAAAAGCAGCATGCAAGAGAAGCATCCAAAATTTTAATGCTTTCCCAAATCTTTGTAAAAGTTCTCTAGATCTTTTTGGAAGAGGACTGGAGAATTGCTGAGAAAAGACTACTTCACCAAAGTTTTCTGATACTCTAGTTTGGAGAGAGTGAGTCAGCAGCCTGTCCAGATGTAATTCTGAAGCACTGCAGACAGGAATATCATACAGACTGCCTGAAACAGTCTCACCGAAAAGTAAAAATGCTGAAGAGGTCACTGTGCCGGTGCAGGGGCTCTGTACCATCAGCACTGGGCCCATTTTTTTCTGAATGGTGTTAATTTACAGCCATGGAAAGACAGCAGGTTTCCATAGATGCAAGGAAAATCTGAGATGCAGCTTGAAACGGAAAGCTTTTGAGAGATGTACGGACAGCACTACAAAGTCTCTGTACTTGTTTTGGGGTGGGGTTTGCTCCTTTTGTTTCCAGTCCCAGACAAAACCAGGAAGGAAGAAAAGTCCTCAAATATTCAAATTTGGGTTTTAAATAAATGTCCCACTGTTTTGTGAGAACTAGTCTTTTGTGGAACCAGCATCCCTCCCTCATTTGTGGAGAAAAAAAGGGAAGATTTTAAATCTTGACTAATAAAATGAATCTATGAAATACTGACCAGAGCTACTCCTCCTCACAAAACTACACAAAGACATCATTTTGTGTTACTGATATCTGACCAAAGGCAAAGAGGCTGAGCAATGTGCCTTCATGTCAGGAAAAATAATGCAATGCTTAGATTGTGCCAAGAGTGTGGTAGCCTACTGGGGCCAAAAGGGAGGAAAAGCAAACAATAAGCCTTTAGTTTCTCACTCCACGCACTACTCTGAGGCTGAACATCCCAGACCTAGTCCAAGTGCTGCCTTCAGAGCCAGCCTTTCTTCTGCATGGCCAAAGCAGCTCTAGCTTCCTTTGCTCAGGGCTAAATAAAAACTAAACTAAAATAAATATGCAATACAATAAAAATAAAACAAAACTAAACTGTAAATTACAGGTTACCCTTTTTCCTCTGAATTACTAGGCACTGCTACTAAATCAATCAGACAGGGGTTTTGCCCAAGCATCCTTGCCAGCAGTTACATCCTGGCATGCCCCCACAGATGATAAGAAGGCTTTAGTCTGATATTCCTCTTCCAAAACTCGCAGCTAGAGTGCTGCTAAGGTACTGCTGATGAAACAAACACCACCTAAATGCCCCAAAGAGCAACAAAACTCAGAAACACTGCTCTGCCACCATGTTTCTCAGCCTTCTTGCAGATTAAGCTTTGAAAAAATTAACATGCTCTTTTAACGTTTTTAATTAAAAAAAATGAATTAAAAATATATTTTTGAAATTAACCTATTTACCTCTTAACTGAACAACTACCTTGAGACAAAGTATTTGAAACACATGTAAATATGAATATTAAACTCTTAGTATAAAAATACCTCCTGTAGATTTCAATTTTGCTTTTAGGCTCCTCTTGGGAAAATTATTTTAACACAGGTGCAGATAACAGTAGGCTTAGATAAAAAAACTGGTTTTCAATAGTTCAGGGATGGATTAAGGGCTAGTAATTCCTCTATAAAGCCACAACAGTAAAGATAGCCTGGGCAAGTCCTGAAAGCATACACATGCACCTTATAAATCTTGCACAAGATTAGATATTGTTCTTAAGGGTGTTAAGGACCCAACAAACCCCCACAGCTATAGCGACAAAAGCCAAGAAAGCAACCAAAACTTGCAGTTTTGGAGACCTTTTTCTCCCACAAGAGGGTGAATTGTCTGAGAGAGAAATTCAGAATATACCATTAGCCCAAGAGTTTCCAAAAAAGCACATGGGTCAGTTTTTTATGGAATTTCTGTGCTCAGGAGTTAGGTACCTATCTTGCTTTTTAAAATCTCCATGCAAGCCTATTTGCCTCTTTAGATATCTAAAATAAATTTAAAATTGTGGCCAACGGTGCCCTATTTTCTCCCATCTAGCCTCCGTAACTTAATCAGCCAACTCATCATTTTGAAAGCAAGAACAATTAAATCCTTGTATTAGAACTGGGTCCCATTAGATCTCCTCCAGCAAAACACCTTCTTAAATGAGATCTGCAGGAAAAAGACATCTGCTGGAAGAACCAGGCTGTAAATTACTATTTGAATCCTGATGGCACTTGGAAGAAAAAAAAAAAGAAAGAAAGAAAAAAAAAAGAGAAAAAAGAACTAAACCCATTTAAATTTCCGTACCTAGAGAGGTATGCTTTTTAATTAGATGGGAGAGTTGACAAAGCTTAGAATAAAATATTTTCATGTGCTGTGCCTGCAAATATGGATCTCTCTCTTCAGTTCTAAGAAAACTATCATTTGGATGCGACTGTGTGCTAACTCTATTTATGGTGTAGTCTAACACATTCCACTAATGTGTTCCAAGAGACGGCTCCCTGGGAAAAGCCAGCATCCACGCAAGCAATGAAAAAATTTGTCTGCGGAAGGCATGCCTTGCAGTGCAGTGGGAACAGACGATGAGTTTGTATGCACTGCTCCATCGTGTCTGTTTTCAGATAGCCCTGCATTCTCTGAAGGCAGTTAAATATCTCCAAAATGAGTACAACTCTAGCGCTCAACATATTAAATCAATTTGTCCTGAAGGAGGCTGTGCTAATGATGGCAGGAAAAAAAAAAAAAAAAAAAAAAAAAAGGCTCACTCTTTGCCTAGTCTGACTTTGGAAATAAATCTGTGGCAAAAGAAACATTTGTATCTGATCCAAGTTGTTAGTGAATGAGTTTGACAGATTGATAACACTTTCTCTGATGCAGTAATAAAAATTTTGAAACAGACATCAAGATGTCTCCTTTCCATTTTAAACAAGGATCCTGAGACGTCCAGTATATTCAACATTCCAGACATATATTCAATTAAAACCAGCTTGGTAATAAATATTTGTAATTTTTGTCAAGTACTTCAATTAAAGAATGCTGTGGAAGCACACCTTTTACCTCTGTACCCTGTAGCTATCACAGAGATGCCTAGTAGTGAAGCCTGCATGTGAAGACTGTGGCAGGAAGGCTAGCGGAGATACAGAAACGTCTTCAAGAGGTGTCCCACCTACCTACCCAGCACAAGGCTGAAGCACAGTTATTCGCTGTCCTTTACAGGGCAAGATATGGATTTCAGGTGCTGGATAAGCAACACAGATGAGTTAGAGGAGAAACCAATGTTAAAGGAGATGGTTTAAGGGAGCATTATTATGCGAACTGGATCTCTAGCCATTTGGCAGGCTGTCTGATCAGAGATGAAGGGAACCGCTTGCTCCCATGAATCTATTTAGGGTCGCACTGCACCAGCTCTCCTGTGAAGAACAACAAGGGCTCAGAGCACATCCCTGAGGCTGCCACATGCAAGATGCCAAATGAGCAGAAAGGTCTCTTATGGACTTCTGAACCCTGGACATTTTTTAAATTATTTTTTATTTATTTTTATTTGTTTGTTTGGTTTTGGTTGCTTGTTTTTTTTAAATTCGCAGATGCCCAAAGATTTCGGCAACCTGCTGGGGACTGCAATGAGTAAATGGCTGAAGAGCCACAGCAACAACCTACACACTCCCCTCTTGCTTGGATTCACCAGGTAACGCCAGGAGTTTGATACGCCCTGGGAGCTCAAAGAACAGCATGGGTGGGTGACTGTCTTGTGAAATAAGGACGATTAAGTCAGATCAGAGTCATTGTTTGCCTTTATGATCCACGTCTAGTCTTTCATCACATTCACAACACTTAATCCTTCATAGGTAATGCTCCATTTATTTTGACCACTGATGTATTCAGGACAGTCTCAAGGGTCAACACGCTCTCCATCTTCTTCTTCCCATGCTACATTATTATTACAGTCCCTTGGGAAAATCAGGCTTCGGCTTACCACATCTGTTTCTTGCAATCAGGTGAAGGAGCTCCCTGAGAGGAAAGGGAGCAGGAGGGAGAGCCAGGGTGCTTTCCAGCAAGGACCCGAACTCTTCCCTACCTTAAGCGTGTCTGCTGAAAGGGTGTGACATGAGCTTTCCTTGCTAGTTCACAGGGAGCTACCAGAAAGGCATGGCTAACAACAACAGCGTTTCCCCCGAAATACAGACTGTGTGATATTGTTACTCTACCTGAATTTGTATCAAAAATGGCATTTAGCTAATACAGCTAACCTGGAGTGACAGTCATTGGTATTAGTAATTCTGTTCATATTATTTAAATGTTTAGCATATTTGAATGATTCACATTAGGAGAATAAAGAATATATTACATTTAAGGGAAAAAAAATTTCTCCCTTCCAAATCTGTTATTCACAGAAGACCAGTAGATATATGTTTACATTGTTTTTACTGAGGTTTGTTCATTTGTCAGCTTTTTAAGTCAAGGATATCACATCTCAGAGAGATTCAGGTTCTTTAAAATGACTTCCCAACTTCTTTTGCAGAGCTTTTGACCAGAATAAAATATTTTGCCTCACAAACACAATATGACAGCTTTGCACTTCACATATTTTACAGATTTAAAGTAATGCAATAGCAGACAACCAATGGAAAACTGACAGACTAAAATACACAGGTTTATAAAGAGAACTGCATGGACAGGTACACTTAGCAAAGTCATTTTCTACAAGCCTACAAGTATCAAACACCTAAATTCTTAGCTCTTTATTGATTCACCTTTGGAAGGTTTAGTTGCCAATTCATTTTCTCAGTCTCTCAACTTCATAAATTTTCATTATTTGCATTTTAATATGAGCACAACCTTAATTCTAGATTCCAAATGGGTTAAGATAGCACAATAACAAAAGAAAAAAGCATGCTTAGACGTGGTAGAAGTAGAGTGAAACGAACCGAAGGGAAAAAGTTGATCCCAGATACGGAAAACATCAAAACACCAGGGAGAAAACTATTTGTTAGAAATTGGAAAAGAAGAAGGGAGAAAAAGCAAAAACAAATGGAGTAATTGTTAACAAAAACATATTATGAAACAGGAAGGAAAGAAA
Source organism: Falco naumanni (assembly GCF_017639655.2). Taxonomy (NCBI): domain Eukaryota; kingdom Metazoa; phylum Chordata; class Aves; order Falconiformes; family Falconidae; genus Falco; species Falco naumanni. The sequence goes on from NC_054057.1 coordinate 4,659,286, forward strand.
TTTAAGTTCTTTTAAAAGAATGAAAAATAGTATCAGAAGAAACCATGGGCAGGGGACAGCCTGCAGATGAGGCTGCAGATGTCAAAATGGAGAACATGCAGCACTGAGGAAGGGCACCCTTAAAAGGTCATTCTTTCCATCCAATGCATAAGTTTGACTTTGCCACATATTTCCAATACTCACAGCATTTTCTGTGGTATGTGCTGACCTTTTAGGTTTGTCTACTGTAGTATTTTCTTTTACTTCAATATTTTTCTTTAAACATTTCGAATCAATGATTTAATGTCCTGTTAAGTAAAGCTCTAGTAAAAATAAACCCACATACAGAACAAAAAGAAAAACCAAGAAAAACAAACCTTTAGAACATTTCCAGCTTTGGCTCTGGATATGGGCGTAAATAAGATGACCTCCTCTGAGCAAACCTCCAGGGCTTATTGGGGTAGTTTCAGTGTTATGTAGAAAAGCTGCCTGGAATAAACATTCTTACATGCAGCATCTCTTAGGACACTAAAAGCTTAAGGGGTGATGTAGCAAAGGTGTAAGCATGTGACTGGTGTGGCACCTGTGCATTATGCTGGGAGCCAAAAGACGGGTTATAATGCCAAGCCTGGACATAACGGCCTCAATCAAGTGATTTAAGTTCTTTGGGCCTCTTTCTCTTCCTATGGTCTTACAAATACTATACAGACCACAAGCCCTTTTGTCTCTCAGCATTGCCTGCTCATGCTGTACCACTTCAGGTACACACAGACAGTCAAATAGCGGTCCACTGCTAGAAGAAGGGAAAGCGCATGTTTTCACACAGAGCAATACTATTGGTAGCACTGGTATTTATGGTCTGACAGTAGGACTGAGCAAGTCTGACAAAAACTAATAAATTAAGCTGGAATTCATGGTCTGGTTAAATAGAAATGTTTCAGTTCTGACCCAAGGTATTCCCACTTGATGGGGGAAAACAGATAGAAAGACTACAGCAACTGCATGGATAAAGTCAGTCAGTCATGTGACCATCATTTATTAATGTGAAAAAGCAAAGCAAAACAAACAAGTTAAGAATTGGATAAAAATGCAAGGCCCTATATATTACATCAAGATTTGAAATGATAACCCCATTATCATTTTCCAGAGTTCAAAGTCCACAGTTATTTCCTTGTACAGAAAGGCAGACTGATAATTCACTTACGTCAGTTAAGGTCTTTTTTTCCCTTTACTCTTTCCACAAAGCCCTTCTTGTCACTGGGAAATTCCTTAGACAGTAGCAGGCCCTCTTGTTAAGAATGAACAAGACAGACAGCTCAACTTCTGCAAAGCATTGCTCATTCAGCAGATATTAATTTGAACACTGAAATCAAAGTGTCTGCTGACAAACAGCTCAACATCCCTGGAGAAACATAAGACCCAAAGTATAAAGCAGTGAAAGGGCCTTCAGATTTGTACATACCTATGCATTGCTGTTGCACTGTTAAGCAGGAGTTTTAAAACGGATGCTGAGTCTCAGCATCTCACTCGTTAATTACAATTTAAATAACCAATTAAAACAGACCTGAAAAGACAAGGAAGCTTTTCATTTCTCCTATCTCTTTTAGAGCTGAAGTTTGAAGATGCTTTTTTTCTACTTAATGAGGTTGGTTCCACAGGCCCCTATCTGCAGATTGAGGTAATTTTACTTACAAAAGTTCTTTTAAGAAAAAAGCCAAGCAAAGCATGTGTATCTCATTTATCCACATAGGGAATACTCAAAACAAAGCACAAATCTCTAAAAGCAATAACAAGTCCTGTTTCTTCCAATATGCTGGTTTCATGCTCTCAAGAAGTCAATCACGTAAGTAAATTGTGCACATAGGTAGCATATCCAAGAGCAGAAATTTAATTTATTTCTACTTTCTCAAAGAATAGCGATGAACGAGGACATAATGGTAAGTAATGGTAGCACCTTCAGTTTTTAGAAGCGCCATTTCCATTACATTAAAATTAAAAAAGGACCAATGCTTTTGCAAAGCGAGCTCTTACATACTTTGTTTTCAAACTTTGCAAATGCATTTTTGAACATCAGCTCAGATCTGGTACTCATTTGCAAGTGAAAAAACTTGGCATAAATTTTAGCTCAATTCATCTTGCAGGGTCATTTCTTCCCATTCTCCCTTTTGGTGCGTAATGCCTCCTTGTTGACTTCTATTTAGTTACAAGCGTTTCAAAGGAGACATTGGTACCTCTTTTTTAAGAAATTATTGTTATTTGTAATTGGAGCCATTTGCCCTTCTGAGAAATCCACATCACTGATGCTAGGTCTTCTGTTTCTGACCTCCACCACCTCCCTGTCAAACTGGAATGGAAAACAACCAGCTCTTCCATTTAAATCAGCTCCTGCTGTCAGTGACAACACCCAGAGTTACACAAGTAACAAGAAAGCTGGAAAAATGCATGACCAGTCCGTACAGACTGCTGCTTCAGGAACTGTCTTCACTCGTTTCAGCCTCTTTAATCCGAACAAGGTGAGAAAGATGAAAGGAATTCAGATAAAGCAGAAATCAAATTGAACTGCAACATCTGGATCCAAAGCAGCGTTGTTCTGTCACTCTTGGAGGAGAGACGGGGAGTTTCAGGACACAGACCAGATCCAATTTAAAGCTCACTGAAAGGGAAGACCACCAAAGTGCAAATATTTTACTAATCAGGTCTTTTCTAGAGATAGAACGATACCCTGTTCCTGGCTTTCCAGGCAGAGCTCATGTTCTGGCCTGGCTCAAGAATGCGCAGTCTTTCAGGCAGGTCAGGTGCATTAGTGCTCTTCCAGTTAAGCAAGGCTTAGGGAAGAGATCTGACTGTGCATTTTTCTTTTCTTTCTTTTTTTTCTTCTTCTAATTAAAATTTATTTCTGCTTTATGTACAGGTAGCTTGTTCATGTACCATGATGCTGTCCAAAGGCAAACCACTGCAGTCCCATTGGGACTTAACCAAGCCACAAGGTGCTCGGTGGTGTCTTTCAGGGAGTTCAAACCCTCTGCTGTCACAGGGAAAGCTGAGAAGCAAGCACTTAAGTATCTTCTGGCAGCCCTCAAGAATCCCCTTTCAAATGCCAAGTGCAGGAAAGGCACACACTTAGAATACCTTTCTTCTTCCACTGAAGCAAGAGTAAGACGTATCTTGCCCACTTACAAGAACTGTGGGCTGGACCACAGAAATAAATAAATAAATGACAGCACAAGGCCTGCTGCCTTAGCAGAAAATGATGAAACATTCAGGGATCAGCATTTTTCACCCCAACTACTTACAATCCGAAGTAGATATTTCAGGCTGGCAAGTTATACCTCTGAGGACAGAGTTATGAAATAATTTCTCCCCTGGCTTGACAATAAAATGTGGGGGGAGAAATGACAGGCAGGATAAATGCGCCTGTCACACAACTAGCAAATGGTAGAATCAAGCCTTAAGCACTGTCAAATAAAAAACAACAAAAGCAGAAAACCCAAAGCTCTGAACTTTTGTGACAAAACTAAGTGAATTTCTCTCCCTGAATGATCCCCCCAACCCACCTTCTATACCATAGATGCGTCATGTTGTTTGACACGTGGCCTGAAGATAACTTGACAATCTTTGGCTAAACACTCAGCTTTTTGGTTTTGGGTGGTATTTTTTTTTCTCCTTGATTTTTTTTTTAACATTTATTTACTCATTATGTCCCTTAATTTACCATAGGGCATTAGGAAGAAGAAAAAAGGGATGGAGGAAGGACAATTTTTGACAATACTTTTAATGGCAGAAGATTATACCCCTTTTCCTCCATCTTGGGACACCCAAAATTAGAAAGTGTCTTTTGTAGTTAAGGACTGATGGTGAACTGAGAAATTATCAGCAGAGGGTTACCTCATGGAGCAAAACCAAATCTGAACAGAAACACTTTATCATAATTTACAAAAAACAACCTGACAACAAACAAAGCCAACAACATGATGCTCCTCTTGTGTACCATGGGCTACATTGGGCTAAGAGCTCATCCCTAATAGCTCTGCATGTGCAGTTGCTAATGCACGGGAAATATGATTAACTGACTGAGAAAGGCCTAGAATTACTCCCATTCTGACTAGATTACTGGATAATTAGATTGGTGGCACTCTTCCCTTACCGGACTGTCAGATTAAATCCTGCTGGTTTTCTTCAGATAACTGTCAGGTTCCAAAATAACAAACAGGGACTGAGATGAAGTGCTTTTCATGTTCAAAGGATGTAAATGCCTCTTCTGCCTTCACTGGACCAATAAGAAAAATGCCCAGTGTACTTATTATTTCATTGAAAATGTCATTAAATTTGATTAAAACATACCTAGTTGATAAACCTGGTCAGAAACATTTAATTTGACTTGATAAATGAGAATCACAAGGCTTTGAATACTCATCTCACCGATTACTTAATGGAAGGGCAAAATTGAATTATGCTTTAATGTGGGTAAAGAAGGAACATTTCAAAGCTCTGCTCACAGACATACAGGTGTCTCATTTGCATGCTCTTTCTGAGGTTCTGTTCGGTCCAAGAAAGGAGCTGGCAGGTGCTTTTGGATCTTCCACATTTGCTTAATGTGGAAAGTGAAAACTTCCTATATTCCTGAATTCCCGTAACTGGTACCACACCACATGTTGTTAAAACGGTAACCAATGATACATTTATGGTATTTGGTTCCTCTGTTCTCTCCTTAAAGAGCCTGACAGAGCTTGACACGCACTCTGTTATCTGACAAGAATGAAAAGTTGCATTACTAGCTCCCAAAATAGACAAATAATGTTACTATTGTCAGACCTGTACATCTGAATCTCACGAAGATCAGCAAGTTTGGCATTTTTTCCCCGAGGTTACCGCTGGATGGGAAAAATCTTCTGAAAGATAGCAACGGGTGGATGCCGAACCCAACTCAGTACCTTTATTCAGCTGAAAAGAGCGGACAGTCTCCCATCATCCCATACAACACAGAGGAACAGCCCTTGGTGGCCCTAGCACAGGGGGCTTTGCTGCCCCATTGTAACCCTGTTCCAACAGCAAACCAGCTACTGGGGCACCCGCTAGCTGTCACAGCACCACTGGGTTTTTTTCCTGGGGATTTCAAGAAGGCACAGAAGTTTACATTCTAGACATTCCAGCATTTCTCTTTCTTACTTCAAATTACGTAATAGTGCCATATCTGGAGTCTTTCGACAGCCAGTTAATAGAGGTAAAGTTTTCTGCACATCTGGTCTCACTGGCAAATTTATGTAACGTGATGAAAAATATATCTTTTGAAGTTTGCACAAGAAAGAGGAGATTGAAGCCAAAGAAAAGGTGGAACATCTCTGATAACGTATGTCAGAAAATCAAAAACATTTGAAATTGTAAAGCTGTATCTGCATTTCTTTTTCGCCTTCTAATGATTTTTTTTTTAATTTATTTTAAAATGTAAAAGTAGTTTACATTTGTATATTATTTTCCAATGAAATGCGGAAGAGGTAGAGTTATAAACAACAACAGCACTGAAGTAGAGACCAGATAAGCAGCTGAAACAGTGAACTATAAATGTACACAGAAAAAGTTAATGTTAAGAAATAGTTACATAGCTTGTATTTACAATGCTAATGTATATTTATCATACCTGATATGAATAATAGTTCCAAGGACATGCAACAATAGTTAGAATAGCAAACTTAATCAAGTTAACGATATGGAGATATTTATCTAGAGAACTCCCCCCCCCCCCCCCCCCCCCCAGGTTCTGTTTTTTATAAAAGTAGATAAGAATCATTTGTCTTTTTCACTTATGGCTGAAAGAAAGCCACCTTGGATGGAAGGAAAATGAACTGGCTGATTTACAGTGCCCGGCAATATCAAACAAGCAAGTCTGGATAAAGAAGTGACTGATGCTTTACGTAAGAAAAACAGCAGAGGGATTGTAACAGGCTTCTTGAATTAGAATTTGATGAAAATGTTCAAATTAACTCTTCAACCTCACAGATTAGGAGAGATGGTAAATATTGTGAGATCCTTTCTATCAAGGTGCATTAATACGCCCTGATATTTGTATTAACCCTATTTATGAATGCATGCTAGCTTGTTATCTTTATGAGTCAACCATAAATGAGATTAGCAACGTACTGCCTTGAAGAGACCTTGCCATTCCATATGTCTTCTGAATGCTACAGGGAAAATAAGTTCCCACAGAACACTGAAGTTCCCAACAATTAGTGTCCATGTGCACATAACTGGGAACTGGTGTAAAACCTCAAATCTCCATTCACTTCAGTGGAGCTGGTTGATTTGTATCCATCAGGGGCATGATTCATCACACCCCCTCACCCACTCTGATCCCAGATCTATGATGTTTCGTACAAAACTACACAAAAGAAAATGGCTGATGAGCAAGAGCCTTGGGTTTATAATTTTCGGCTGCTGGGTATAAACATGTTCTGATGACTACTCAGTGGGCTAGGATCAAAATCAATACAGAAAGGGGTCTGGAGTAATCTTTTAATAAACAATTCTTCCTCTGAGAAAAGGAAGGAAAAAACGTCTTTGACTACTTGACAGAAACAAAATGGCATTTGTTTAAGGTTGCCTGGGGAATCAGAATGGTAGAAAATGACCTGTGAGAGATGGATTAATATAAAGTTAATGTTGACATAAGTACAAAACACATTATTCACCTATGCTGTTTACCAGGATAGACAAATGCATATGCAGTCGAACACTCATAAAACCTCGACTAAAATTTGAAATAACACTCTGCCTTTCCTTAATTGCACTGTAACTCTTCCCCCTTTGAGGCTGCTTTGATAACGCTGTTTGAAGGAAACCTTTCTTGGCAGTGGCAGCAGGGGAACTCCATTTCCCTCGGTCTCCATCCTTGCGCTCGCTCAGGAGCATGTGTGGTTTTGCTCACTGTGGTGGAGGTCTTCTCTGATGTGAACACCTGTCCAACATAAGCTGAACAGAAACCACCAACACCTTTCACAGTGCCTAACAACGATCAGATGTTAATACATTTTGGCTAATAATGAGTGGGATTATGATTAAATCCATTAGCATAAGAATAGGAGGGGTTTAATCTCATTCTTATGTGCGCTAGGGAGTGAGCACTCTTCAGTTTGAAGAGCTACCTTCCAGTCCCTTCATGAGAACTAAATGCACTAAACCAGTAACATGAATAGTGTCCACCACTTCACGTCCTTTGGGCGGTCTTATTTTAACAAAAGGTTATTCACGCTGTTACATTACGAGGATCCCTAAAACCTCATTAGCAGCAATGAAGCAGATCCAGTGGCAGTAATAAACTCCAGTTTAAATTAGAAACAGCTACGTTTTGCACATTCACATACACACACAACCTGTTTGCTGATAACCCAAGATGACCAATTTGTTAAAGTTTACATAACTTAAAGAGGAAAAATAATAAGCAACCTCTGCATCTAGAGCAATAAAACCTTTATTCATCCTACAGCTGAGCCTTTCCTCTAATCACTACGGAAAAACAAATTAAAACAGGGCTTCATACACCTTTGCAGAAAATTGCATCCCAGGGTGAGATGCGGTAGAGCCAAAGAAGGTGCGCATTTATTTGCAGTGTGTGGTCCCTGCTGTGAAAAAACACGCAACTTACAAGTCACTCACATTTTAAATTTTTCCAGCTTCGATGTTCACTGTAAAACGTCATTGCTAAGTTTGTATTCAAAAGGCATGGCATAGTAAAATTTCCCTTTAAAAACAAAAGGAAAGCTTTTTGTTTTACAGCTAAACACCCCTCTCCTTTTATTCCACTGAGAATAACACTACATACTGTAAACCCAAATCAAGTCAAGTTTGCTTTCCTCTACAAAAATTTCTATTTCAACATCACAACTGCTGTTAACTTCAAAGGAAGCTGACAGTTCTTCAGTTGGTAAGTTAAAAGACGGCCAGCTTTCAGCTGGAGTCATTGCAAATTAATTCTGCCTTACAAGGCCACATTAGGTCATTTCCTGAGCTGGTGGTAATAAATAGCCGTAATGTAAGAACAAATCAGTATAGTGAGGCTGTCCTGATGTGAAAACAGGAGGACCAGGCTAGGCTGGGCGCAGGGAAATGGCATAGGGCAGTCTGACACAGCCGTACTCAGACCTGCTTCCACCGCAACTCCACCTGCAACGTGAATCTGCATCGTGACGTACAACAAATTTAGGCAATATGTTCAAGCTGGAGTCCAACAGTAAGTATGATCTGACAGTACCTCCTCTACAGCCCTCCTCCTCATTTTACACTTTGTCCTGCGGATTGTAACAGCACACTTGCCAGCCACAGGACAGAGCTGGCAGATCGGAATCAAAATGGGCTGATCAGCAGGTTTTGTCTTACAAGCTTGATTTCTACCATGCCCTCAGCTTTGAGGGGCTCTTATTTATTAATGGATGTATAGGAAGAAATAGAGTTGGCAGGAACATGCTGTATAAACAAGCATCAAACTCCTGGCATTTTCACTTCTTGCTGAGTAATTTGCCAGCGTCATGTGAAAACATTAGTTAAACAGAGTCTAAAAATCTAGGATTTTGTCTTCCAACTAAACCATTCTAGTAGTTTCATTTCTTAGAATGCAATGACCTCCCGGCAAAATATTACCTCAAGCAGTGGAAAAAATCCTGCCTAAATCTTGCACAGCCTCAAGTTTGTACAACCTTCTCTCTCCGCGCACAGAGATGGCAGTGAAGACACCACAACATCCAGGTACAAGGCCGACCTCCAATGCACGGTGAGCATTATCGCCTGCCTGTCATCAGCTGCTGTCTCCCACTTGAATCCCTTCAGCTGTTTGGGGCAAGGGCTGCTCTTTTCTTTTGATTTACACCGGACCCAGTGGATTCATGGGCCCAGTCCATTACTACTCTAACACTATTTATATATTTTATAATGTCTCCCTGTTGTCCATGTTAAGGTCGGGATCAAACGACACAAGACGGTGCAGAGCCAGCTTTTCTGAAAACAGGAGCAAAACACATGGGAGTTTTGCTATTACCTTCAGTGAAGCTACTGCTTAACCCAGAAGGTCCACAGCTCACATTGCAAGTTGAATAGTAAGAAGTCTGCGCTGGTCTCCGACACCTGCCTCTCATTATGGGAACACAGATTTCCCCTCTCTAATATTTCTGGGTTTTATCTACTGAAACCTCCATATCTGCATTCGACACTGGTTAAGTGAATTTCAGTGAAGAAGGGACAGATTAATTCTCATTATTACCATTATTATCATTATCACTGAATTAGTACAGAAAAAGAAAAAACCCAAAACTCAGACTCCCTGACCACAAAATGAGCTTAGGTTTAATTATAAACAAAATGGGCTTGATGGTAGGTTTTAGCACAGTTTCAATCAAAGCTACTAATAAACAATAGCCATCGTTTATGACGGGAATTAACTATTTTTTTTCTTTTGGACAAAAGAAGGAAACCTGAGAGCCAGGAGTGCAACAGGGTATTTCCATGGACTAAAAACGTACATGTTACAGCACACAGAATATCAGCACGAAAACCTATGCAGAGATGGTTACACAGCCCATTGTATTGTCTCTTTGAGGTAGCGATGAGAATGCAGGTCAGTGTCAGTAAGAACAGCTGGTAGATTATCTTGCCCTTGTCGAAACCAGAAAAGAACATCAAAGTGTGGGGCACAATCTGACAGCACAAGGTCCCACAGGGACTCTAGGCTTCTCCAGCAGGATGTGGAGCTCTGGGTTCAAGGCTGTACAACCCAGATACATCGCAGGCTACAGCTTTAGTCTCTTGCACTGCCCCAAAAATTATTCAATTATTCCTACAAGATGGGAAAGGTCTGGGTGAGAGAGAATGTCTTTCAAGACAGCCAATAATTTGATGGGGGGGGGCAATCACCTGGCATGTAAGAGACCCTCCTTAGAACCCCTGCTTCAAATTGACTGAAGCAGGACCGAAGCCAAGCCACCAAAATCTAAATGGGTTCTTTAAGCTCTGAATTATTAACTGTTCTGAAGAAAAGAGATTCTTTCACTACCAAAATTCATTTTGGAAGCTCTAAGGTTTGTTTTGTTTTTGTTGGGTTTTTTTTTTGTTTGTTTTTTTTTGTTGTTGTTGTTTTGGTGGTTTTTTGGGTTTTTTTTTTTGTCTAAATACATTTCTACAGCTTCTGTTTTGTTTTATTTTGGGTTTTTTTGTAAAGTCAAAACCACCTGTTTTCACCACCATATTTATCTACCAGTGCAAGTGGCAAAGCACAGTGGGGTTAGGTAGTCCAGTGAAATCCATGATGAAGGGTCCTACACAGAAATAAGAGAGAAGTAAACCAAGTTTTTAAAGTCCAGGAGGATGAGGAGAGAAATGTTGAAAACTGGTAAACAACCTACATAAATTGAAGTTTCATTGATTATGCATTCAGAAAATAGCACTTAAAAGGACTTCAGCAGTGCCTTGAAGTATTAGAATGTTTAGGGTCCTGATAAATGGATTTTTTTCATTAAAAATAAATTCACCTAACAGTTCAACAATGAATACAGCAACTAGTCTGGTGCTACTGTAGATTAATATATACAATCAGCTTAAAGACAATTTTTTCACACAAGACGCTGCAAAATAAATCAAGCAGGCTGAGCACCTTCTGTTACACCAAAGTCAGAAATAATTGCTAATACATCGGCATATGTTATTTATCACAACACTCATATCTTTCACCTCAGAAAGTAGCCACTCATTGTCCTTTGCAAGCATTTAGTCATTTCCATTGCTTTGGGTTCTTAATATTCTGGTTGTCATATAAAATGCATTATGGCTACTACACAAATCCTTTGCAATCACAGTCAAATTTTATGAAAATGGAAAGAAAACCAGCAATATAACCAAGTGAACCTCGAGGAGCTTGAAGTCCCAGGAGAACTGTACAGAGCAGACAATTAGTTTCTGCTTACCAGTAATGTTTTGCAGGCAAACACAGGGGAATCAAACCAAAAAAATCCCCTCATAAACAAGCAGGATGGATAATAACTCTGAAAGAGGCAAATTGCAAAGCACAAGAAGAAAATAAAAAACCAGAAAAAAATATCTGAGATCATCAAAGCTTGCCCGTGTTTCACTTCTGTAAGGTCTCTCCCTTCACTTCTACCTGTGGATACATATCCTGCACTGACGTTTTGAAAACATCATGAAAAAAAAAACCCAAAACAAAAAAACCCACAGGTTCATTTGGAATAACATCTTTCATTATTTATTTACTTGTAAGCCACAAACCGCTATGCAATGCATTTACTGAGATGGGAAAAAAAGATACTTTTTATTGCAGTCTGAGTAATTTCCTATTTTCTTCCACTACTGAATAATAATTTAACACAGCAAACAAATATACACTCATTAAAGCTTCTTAGCAGACTAAAGCTTTGAGTCATTGTTCTGGCAAAATTCTCTGAAAGCTCGTAGAAGTGCTTCGTGAGCGATCTTACACAGGTAATGAACATAGAACATTGTGTGGTTTTGGCTGGGATAGAGTTAAAATTCATAGTAGCTAGTATGAGACTATGTTTCGGATTTATGCTGGGAGCAGTGTTCATAATACCGGGATGTTTTAGTTACTGCTAGGCAGTGCTTACGCAGAGCCTAGGCCTTTTCTGCTTCTCATGCCACCCCACCAGTGAGTAGGCTGGGGGGCACAAGAAGATGGGAGGAGACACAGCTGGGACAGCTGACCCCAAGTGACCAAAGGGATATTCCATACCATAAGACATCATGCTCAGCATATTAAGCTGGGGGAAGGAGGAGGAGGAGGTGAGGATGTTTGGAGCGATGGCGTTTGCCTTCCCAAGTAACCGTTATGCATGATGGAGCCCGGCTTTCTTGGCTGTGGCCGAACACCTGCCTGCCCATGGGGAGTGGTGAATGAATTCCTCGTTTTGCTTTGCTTGCGTGTGTGGCTTTTGCTTTACCTATTAAACTGTCTTTATCTTAACCCACGAGTTTTCTCAGTTTGACTTTTTTGATTCTCTCCCTCATCCCAATGCGGGGGGGGCGAGCGATCGGCTGTGTGGTGCTTAGTTGCCAGCTGGGGTCAAACCACAACAGACAGGAAGATAAGTAACATATCTTCTTGTGTTTCAGCACACTGAAAATCCCACCACAGGCTGCAGAAGAGCTGTGCATTCATTAGGTCATGTTCACTTTACAGTCCTCCTCTGGCAGCTCTCAGGCTGGCAGTCACGAACCTTGTCACCGGTCAAGCCCGGACCAATGCTACATGGGTCTCATCAGAAGAAAGCCCGCTAATTAGCACGCAGCTCTGGGAGGCAAAGTCTTGGGTCCATGGTGGGCACAGAGACGCTGGGGAATAACGCTCTGAACAGCACGTGTAATGTGGGCAGTGATGACTGTAAAACCGCAATAAATGATTCAAAGGTACCTCCTGACTGCCTTGATTAAGCTTAACACAAACCAGTGTTCAAACCAGCTGTCTCGAGATACCAGGGAGCGTGACCAGCTTTGAGGGGCCTGTATCTCATCTCCAGAGCAGGCACAAGTTCGCACAAGCAAGTACTGAAAAATTAAAGATCAAGAGGACAGCAGTCAAAAAACTTAGGTAGGAAGGGGAGAGGAAGCACGAAGGAGTTTCCAGGTGCTGTTCAAGACTACACCCGGCAGAGACCACAGAAAGTCTGAAGGAATTTGGCCTCCTAAAACTTAAAGGAGAAGGCACGCACACATACTCTTTGTTTAGATCTGTGCTTTCTTCAGTGTTTTGGTACTCAGGGAATACTACTTGGGTTAAGAAAGGTTTTTGCCATTTATGACGGTCACCGTTTATGGTGCTCCCAGAGGGCAGAGAGCTGCAGGTGCCGAGCCCAAACTAGACCTGCTGATACAATCAACAATACATGTTCCTGCTCAGGGCATTCAAATCCAGATATGGAAAATTGCACAACCCTGTCCCAAGACAGGCAGTAACCAGGAGGCTGAAGGCCAGAAAGGATACCGGGAAAACCAGGAAGCGACAGATGTCAGCCTGTGGTGCAGACTTTAAATCCTGACCTTAGATTTAGAGAGCAAATCTTCTTGTCCTAAATACCTACACAAACTCTCAGGTAAGGATAGGAAGACAGTGCCCATATATCCATGCAAATGAAGTTTCAGCTTTAGGTGAGAGGGACAAACGTGGCCCAGCCCGGGCAGTTGGAGTTGGCATCCCTGGCCCAGAAGGACAGGCTACTGGGTGACACTGGTAGCAACGGCTGGAGCTGCACCTAAAAGACCTCTCAGGAGCAGAGCTGGGAAGTCAAGCAGTCCTGGCAGCATCCTCCATACACACGCAGCTGCACTCTTGCCTGGCAGCATGCTCATAGGAGAACTGCCAAGGGCTTCTCCAATTTGCAGCAAAAGCATTATTTAAAAAAAAAAAAAAAAAAAAAAAAAAGGTAAAACAAACAAAACAGGCCAATAAGTCAGGCACAATCCTATCCTTCTATATGGTACCAGTGAAGGACTTTGAAGCCACAATAACGTTGCCACGAAGCAGAGCTGTTGTCCCACAGGCAGCCCCACTGGAGGCATGTCTCCTTCCATGCAGTAGCACAAGAAAGAGAGGTGCAGGGGTTCCAGTCCCTGCAGGGCACTTCAGCCCTGGGGGAAGCGAGAGATGAGAAACCACGGCAACACATGCCCACCATGGGCTCCATCAGCACCACCGGACAAGGACTAACACCCACTAGCCCTACCATGATGTCCTTTGTCCTCTACCACACAACTGGTTTTGTACAAGGAGGACCCAAGAGCCTCCCTCTGAGTGATCTACTACAAATAAATAAGTTATTAATACTAATGCAGGTAGTAATCTTTTTACAGCTCTGATTTATTCTAGGTTTCTTGTTGCAGGGTTAAGACATCTAGTAGGCTGAAAATGCACACGTGCACTGGCACCGTCACATACAGTGAAACCAGTGGCTCTGAGAGGTTTGGAACCTCTCAGTTGTTTTTTTTTCATTAAGCATCTGGGACTGGTTATTTCCCAAATCAGCCACAAATTTAACAAAGGGCACCCTTTCTCCTCTCCCTCAACTCTCCACAAAGTCTTTTCCAAACCATAACAAAATTTGTTGAGCAGGTATTTTAGCATCTGGGACTCAAAGAGGCTGGGGAGGAAGGAACACGCTGGGAGAGATAAGGAGGTAGAGCAGAAACAACTGCAGTTCAGAGGGAGGAGGAGGAGGAGGTTCAGACTGGGTTTGCACATTTCAAAGTATTTCACATTCTAAGATAGGACTGTGAAGCTCCAGATGACACCAAGGTCTATGGTAATACTCTCCACCACAGTAATTTACAGCACTGATATAAATAAAATATGAGGGAAAGACACACATGTAGCAGCCAACCATTTTAAAACAAGCAAATACCTGATTTTTTTTATTTTTTTTTTAATCCTGAGAACTCAAGAATTGCCGATCTTCTGTCAGGAGTGGCTCCAGGGACTTCTGAGCTATGTTTTGAAGGCCTCCTTGTTACTTTATCATCTTTTCCACTTCTTCAGCCTCCTGTCTCCCCATTTAATTATAGAGGTGTCAATGAGGTTGATTAGAGCACAGTTTTGGGGAGTCAGGGGACTGCCATGACAGCAAATCTAAGGAGAGACAGCCCATATGAGAATCTCATAAATAGCTACAATTTGCAAAAGAATTTTAGTCTACTTAAGAAAGGAGGACAGAGAAAAAAGGCATCCTAACTCTGCTTACTTCTCTGCCACCGACCAGCTCAGCACCACACATGACACCCCCTATACTGCATGATCTAGCCTCTGAGTACCTGGACATACCTACCTTCACAAAACTCTCCAAATACTTAAAGCGTAAGGCACAAAAACATTACAGCAATCCTCTAGCAAATGTATACTAAATCCCACTGTGTGCCCAAGTCCACGAGCCTGCAACCCTAATCAACATGAGCACTTAGCACCTTAGCTCAGGCTGTACCACACCGTGCTTTAACTGTGTGGGTCCTCGGCCCAGACCCTATTCTAAGAGACACAATGGCAGGCACTACATGTATTCTACGGATATATTGAGGCCGAGTTTTGTACCAAAGGGCCACCACACATCAAAGGCTCAGGTAACTAAACCCAGTCTGCACTGTAATGAACAGATAACAACACAGGAAAAGACAATCCAGTATTTCCTTTTAATCTTAATAAAGCAATCAACTTGCTATATTAAGCTCTTTTTCTGATAACGGCTGTATGAAGTTATTTACCACATAAATTAAGGCAATTACTAGCCTTGATTCTCACTTACCCAGTGTGCAATTATTCCCATTGCCTAATCTGCTCTCACTTGTTTCCTTCACATTTTCCAAGAGGTACAAAGTAGCCCGAGTATAAACAAGCATGAAGCTCACTGAGGTTGCATCTACATTTGCATTTCAGTGTGAACCAGGAATGTGTCTTTGATGCAAATTGCCTAATCATTCCCATTTGCCATGTGCTGGTTCATATCACAGAGTGGCTGTGGAGCACAGGAATTCAGGTCTTTTCAGATGAAATTTACCCAGAAGTTCAATTCAGGACTACACTTGATGTATTTCCACCACTGAGCATTTGGTATTACAGGACCTGATGAGAACTAGTGTGAAATAAAACCTTGCTGAAATGCATAATGTAGATGTCAGCTCTGCAGTGCTATTTCTCTCATCAGAACTGCTTCCCATTAGTCCATACTGCTTCTTGCTATAGACACAGCCTGAATGCTGGACTTGGGCAAAGCCCTGCAGTTCTCAGCTCAGCAAACAATGCTCAGCTGAAGACAACAGACCCATTTTTCTCCCTATTAATCTATTTAACAGGATTATGCTGATCTAAAGATGAAGCAAGTGAATGAGAAGTTCAGGATCAGAAATCATCCAGGTCCCCTTGCCTCACTCCAGCATCGTTCTTAAGCAGCAACGTCCAAGAAGGTAACATACAACATCTTTCAGTCCTCACTGAGTCTAGTTAAGGATAGAAAGGTTGACTGCTCGCTCCAGGTCTGGACAAAAATGTTGAATGCTTTGGAGCATCAGTTTAAGAAAACACCACACTGACCCGGTTGCTAAAAATGTCTTCATTATTTCTGTGGGTATACTACTTCCAGAGAAAACTTGCTCAAGTATTTATACTCTTCTGGTAGTGTGAAACTGGATTGGTTAATCATTTCCTTTTGTTAAAAATAAAAAACTGAATGACCAAATCTGGTTTTATTAATGAGGACATAACAGTTTTCATAATGAATGTGTCCTGAAAAATACCGAACCCATGAAAAAACCCCACATTATTGTAGGTCCCAGTTTGAAATAATTTATTGCAATGTGGTTCTAGTCACCATTAACCAACATCTCCTTTCTTCATGGTCATGGCAAATGTATGTGCTCCCTAGAGCAATAAAAAACACATTCATTGGACAAAAAGTAGATTTAGTATGTTCTGAACTGGTTTGTAGGACATTTAGTAGCACTTGAATTTTAGAACTCAGCTTAATTTGGTAAGGTAAATTAAGATATCTGTACCTAACCTTTCACAAAGACAGCAAGTAAATACATGTAATGTTTGCCTACCTATCTGCTGTCTACAAGACACAAAGCATCATCATACCCTCCTGGAAAAAAACCTCTTTTTGACAAAGCTTCTTGTCGAAGACTGTACAAGGACATCACAAAACACAGACCACAGAACAAAATTAAATACTTAGAAGAAACCACAACTTGTCAAAGAATCCTTCTGTCTGCATAGGAAGTGGCTTGTTCAAAGATGCCAGGAGCATCTCTTGCCTAATTTGCCAGTTCCATGCCATAATTACATTAATGTTGTATGTTTCCTGGCAGTTTTACTATAAAGGATTTGCAACTATTCAAACATTTTCTTTTGCTTTTGATCTATGTCGGTTCTCTTCTCTCCCCCAACTCCTACACACCTCTATTTGCCTTCATATAATGGAATAAAGTATTTTCAGAAGTATATACAAGAAAACATTTTCATTGCCATAAATTACGGAAAAAAAACCCCACTAGTAAAGCACTCTTCCAGCAGAAAAATCAGCTTTGCCCTCCCCCCACACCCCCCGGAAAGGCTGAGCAACAAAGCAGGTGCATTGGGGAAAAACACATCTGCTGGCTTTCCACAATGGAATGGAAAGTCCACTTTGTTTTATTACCATTTCAAGCCACTTACAAACTTCAGTGCGGAACAAAAAAACCAAATCAGCTAACAAAATCCAGATTTTTCTTGTATATTCTGTAGGAAATTCCCTTGTTAAAACAGAGCATTAGAGGTTGTCTCTTGTTTCTCTTCCCTGTCCTCCCTTTTTAAAGGACTGTTGTGATCTTGAAAACATAATCTGGGAAGAAACATCTGGTCTTCACTTTTTAATTACATTTCAATCATCTCAAAGGCCTTCCTGGAGGTAGACATACCTACGAGAGCTTGCTGTCAAAACTAGAGGAGTTATGGGGCTGCTGTATAAATGGATCAACTGTAATGGTGGATTTGGGACCAGTCTAAATAAATAAGATCATACCACATAAAACCTCCTCTTTCGAAGCAGGGACTGCACGCAAGCAGATTGCGAGGTTTTGATGCTGACAGAAGCATGGCTTTGGGTGGGGCAGGGCAACCTCTGGGGGGAAGACAGGGCCAAGGATGGAAGGAGCATCCAAACTGGGCAGTGGGAGTATCCCAGCAGCCTGCCTCCGGCTGCTGCCCAAACTTTTCCACACAGGGAACGAGAGTAGTCCCTTTTAAAGAGAAAAGCAGAGCCCTCCCTGACCATTTCTGTTTATGTCCAAACGAAGACAGAGGGGGGAACAGCGCAGCGGTGAGGGCAGCAGGGCCAGGAGCCAGGCAGCCAGCAGCCAGGCAGCCGTGCAGGTGGGCTGCAGCAGCTCGCCTTGTGGCTGGTACTTGCTTCCTGAGCCTCCCCCAGCCCAGGTGCTGACACTCTGGAGACCGCGCAGGGGGAGCAGGAGAGCTGCCAAGTACAAGGTGTTATCCCGGACACTGAAATGCCTTCCTACAGCTCTGAAGCACACAGTAATGTAGATACGAGAGGATAAGGAATTCACAATTTATTCAGGCTGTGATCCAGCAAAAAGCACTTAAGCAGGTGTATTACCAGCATAGCCACCAGCTCCATCACATACTAACGCCCAGATTCCCAACAGCAGGATCTACACCATGCCGAGGGAGCAGGGGATCACTTTGAGAAAAGCCCTTTTCCTTTTTCCTTCTATTAATTTTCAAATTTCATGTCAACCTGGCCACAGTATCCCCTAGAGTGCAATGGCAACAGCACCAAGGAACAACCTGAGAGAAGTGCTTTTCTCTTTTTCTTAGCTAGTATTTATGCTACAGTAACTGAAGCCAAGAACAGTGTTACTCTGTGCTATGTTGTGCACAGACAAAAAATAAGAAACCATCCAAAAGCAAAAAGTACCAAACTGAAAAAAAGCTGGAGGGAGTAACAAAGACGGTGAGAACCAATATCACACAGCAGTCCAGCAACACAGTGTGGAACGATCCTGCATTCCACATAGATAAAATAGATACCACACTATCCCAAATTTGAGTCCAGTGGTCTATGTTGACTCAGCCTTGGGGGTCAGTACTAACCACTGTGTCATCCATGCCCTGGCAGTCCAGAGAGGCGCACCAAAGTCTGAAGTAACAGACAAAGATACTGTTTCTATAATCAACATTGCATGCCATGCTTTGGAGTATTTTTAAGGCAACATATCCTACGCCAGAGCCCTGAATCCTGGCAAGCATTTTACTATTTTAAATTACTTAATTAAAAAATGGTAAAATAGCCCCCTCACCCTTTCTAGAACTCTGTGTGTATATATATATATACACATACACATGTATGTATTTAGATATGAAATTAAATACTAGGTACTGACAAGACAAGGTTGTTTTCCCTTATTCTTTCCTTTACCCTTGTATGAACCTAATGAGGTTCTGCGAGGAGGTTATGTCTCAAAGTACTATCAGTAACAGAGAGGTAAATAAATGTTTCATCAGCACCCCTTTTAAAGACCTTTGCTCACAGTGTCTCTTGCTGGTAAGGTCAACCTGACATAAACCAGTTCTCAGCAGGCATCGCCTGGCTTTCAAAGAAGAAACAGAACTTGAGCTCTGCAGATGATAAAGCACCTTGTGTCAAACCCAGTGCCTTGTGACTTTGGCCTTGCAGTTAAACCTCAAAGGTCTGCTCTGAAGTGATGTAATTCACAAGTTATCTTTGTTTCATTACTGGTTTTAAATTTCTTAGTAGTGAATAGAGAATGTCCTCTAGATTAACAGAAAATCATGAAAGGCTAGAAAAATACATATGGGTAACAAAATGACAGCAGGAATTATTTTTAAATCTGTAGTCCTTACTACAGATAATTAGCAAGGTGGAAACAGTTGATGTAGTTCTAAGTAGCCTAAGGCATGATAAACAAAAAGGTAGTTATATCTCACACTTTGATTAGCAAACCAAAACAAACTCCAGTAATCTCAGTTGTATGGTGTTCCCAGGTGGCAAGGAATGGGTATGACTTCTCTTGTCCAGAATAGAAGTGTGCAGACCCTAAATTCATATTCAGGGGATGGAGTTTTCCCAGCTTTTACATCTCATATTGGCTGCTGTTAGTTTATACAGCCTTTCAGTCAGATACACAAGACGACTCAGTCCTCCAAAGTCCATTTTAAAAGTCATTTTCTCAAAAAGAGCAGCTCTCATGAAATAACACCCTTGCAATGTGATCCTGCCAATATTCATATTCCCTTGCTTGACCTGTAGTGGCAAAATACTTCATGAACCTACTGCTGCTCATCTACCACACTCACATTTGGCAGTGATGGATACTGCTGGCAGGCAGTGCTGCTGGCCTAGTCCAGCCATAAAAGAAGGCCAGTCGGGGTGTGGATGTGGTTTCTTCAACACTCTGATTAATTTCAGCAGTTCAGATGATATGTGATATTTATGGATTAGAGGCAAAGATGGGAAACGTTTACTTACACTTCAAAACCGCCAAGCCTTAAATATGGGATGAGAAAACACAGAAGGAATCCCAGCTCAGAGGGCAACTTGCTTTTGAAACCACTGCAGCCAAAGAAAGGCATGTGTTTGGACAAGATTTATTCTTATGTATTTGGGGACCGATCAAGAGTAGAGCCCCGTCACACTCCTTCCAAAAAGCTCACAAAGAAGCAGTTGAGAAGCCAAATTGCTTCATTCCCTCTCACATTCCCCCTTCAGAAACCCTGCCACACACAGGTGATGCTCTTCATGGGAAGATGTCAGGGAAGTTAGTTTGGCCTCAAAAGTAGGATCATACATATATTATCTATCTTGCTAAGCACGTACAGACACCAAAAAAACCCAAACAAAAAAAAAACAAACACCCAAACAAAACCCACAAAAAAGGCCTGGAGCTGAGGTCTCCTCAACATTTTTGGGAATAAAGTATCCAGGAATAAAGGGTTGCCTGTAGTTCAGAATTAAGGACTGTTAAGAAACATAAGGGATGAATCTTGGATATTCTGGGTATTTCAGAAGGGCAGAGTATTTGAAGGAGGCTATCACACCACCACTGGTTCTGTAATGCCCTTTGGATTTCCAGGAAGGAAAATTCTGTACGTAGAAAGATAAACACTCACAAAGGTACACAAAACATACAGCTGAGACGGAGATAGGAAGAAGCAGGCAATGCTGAAATTAGGGCAGCACCAGCAACAGTGCCATATGCCTTTTTGTTACCATAACATACATACATACAGTACTTACATCCTGCACCAGGGAGCCTAAGCCCTGCAAGCTTATCCTGGGTGAGAAAAGCAGTATCGAATTTCTAATCTGAATGTAGCCTAGACAGGCACCGTACTTGGGATGAACAGTAATGAGGACTAGTTACCTGCTAGCCACGTACCTTTTTGGAGGGGATGTTAGGTTACAGAACGAATGAGGGCAGTGCCTCAGAGCCACTAAGCCTCCTTGCCATGACATGAACCAGATGCCAGCAGCTTGTTTCCACACTGCAGTACTGGGCCTCCAATCCCTCTTCCAGCAATCAACAGTGCTCCAAATGGAAACACACTTATGGGAATTTGATTCATTACCCTTCTGCACAAACATTTACACATCTCCTTTGCACTCCTTCAATCTTAAAAAAGGAGCTACTGATTCTGAAAGTTGGTGGCATCTCTCTCCTTCTGCGCTAGCCCATTCAGCACAAGGCAAGTTACTCGTACCTTTATATTTCCTTCTAAAATAGTCTCTGGTTTCTAAAAACAAATGGAAATCAAAGAGATGGGATTCTTCCCTAAAGTCTTCGTGGATATTTGTTTTCTCTGGATGACTATTTTCCTACATTTCAGCAAACGGCCAGGCTGCGTGACCCTCCCCCTCGGCACCTGGGAAGCACATTGTCAACTCTGGAAGTGTTTATTCTCTGTAGATTAAACAGCATTTGCTGGATGGTGATCACAGAAAGTTGTAAAAACAGATGGACAATGATCTGTCCAGACTTCCAGAGCTCACCATGAGAAGGCTACTTACATAAAAACATTTTGCTGAAGGATCAAAGGATTTTCTTTCCCCCCCCTCTACACTCCAGTTACATGAGGTCTGTTATATAAACATGAGAACACAAAACAACCATCTTAAATAACGCCAAAACTCTGACTTTTGAAACTAATATTCCAAATTAGGCTGTTAGAATTAATGGATTGGTTTAAAAAAACGCACACAAACCCAAACCAATCCTATGAATGATCCTTTTACCATTTCACCAGCATCTCAAAGTCTTTTTTCTTTTTTTCCAGCTATACTGTCACTCCTTGGTTTCAGTGGAAACAGCAGAACTATTTATTTTCACTAGAGCTCCAGATCAGACTGATTTAAAAGTCGACATCAGTGTGCTCTCTCATGCATCAACATAACCGAATAATACGCTATTTAAAAAGCATGTGAGTTCTCATCTAGGAAAAGAAATAAAGAACATTTTTCTAGGTGGTGAGCTTGACCCTGAGCTGCGCCTCTGACAAAGTCTCTAGGTCATGCTAAATTGCAAGATGAACATGAGCTCCTAGTGTAGAACTGCTCCAAGAGGCTAATGTGATGGAAGGGGAGATAGAGGATGGGCAAGCACAATGCTGTCTCTGCCTTTGGCTTTAGTGCTCACAATACAGGAACTGGGACGTCCAACAGGAACTTAGTTGCTTCCGCACTAAGGAGTACTTGGAAAAACTAGCGAGGTTGCAGGAGAAAAAGCAAGAAGAATGATGAAAGGATCAAAAGCATTTGCTTCACAGTGTGAGATGCACGATGATCAATTCATTTAACTCATCAAAGAGATGGTTTAGAGGTGACTTGATCTCAGCCTATGAGTACCCATATGGGAAACAGAAATTTAATAGAGGGCTTTCCAATCTAGGAAAAAATTACTGAGATCAAACAGCTAGAACCTGAAGCTTGTTCATGTTATAAAATCACTTGCTCACTTTCTGCCACCAATCCTGATTCTATAACCATCTGGTCCTTCTTCACGTACTTCATCTTGAAAACTAACCAGAAAACTAACCAAAGAACTAAACAGAATACAATGGTAAAGAGGAATCAAGAACTACATGAACAGAAAAATCACCAGTGATCTGAGCTGTGCACAAATAGTATTTTACAAGCTCTGACTTCCTTTCCATCCCATGTTCATGTTTTTCCACCTTCTATGGTTCTATTAACATCATTTAGAATATTAATTCCTCTATCAATAAACATTGTCTTTATACTTGCCTTCAGGCAAACAGGTTTCTATACTACCTAGCAAGTAAAGATAAATAGCGCCTGTACTTTGTATACCAGGAAGCTGGAGCTAATGCCTTAGCCGGGAGAGCAGCAGCTTTCAAACTGGGGATGGAGGATGGCCACTTCAGTGGCCCTTGAGAAGGTTATCAAGGACAAGACAACTAGCATTTCTGCTTTTACACAAAATGTGGCTTCCCATGCTTTCTGAAATTTTGGGGTAGTTTTGCAGTACCCATGGTGCATGCACCTTTGCACAGGCACTTACCCAGAGAAGTGCTCGGGAAATTTTACTGTATGGGAATGTCATAGTGCTACTGTTCAGAACGTAGGTGGCACAAAAAAAACCCTTTTCGCTTTTTTGCTGAAGAGGAATTTTGTATAGCGTATTAAATGGTCTGAGTAACACCAGAAACTTGCATGTGCAACTTTCAGTATAAAGTCCATTAACTTCTGAGAGTAATTGCCGTTGTGTATTTTTTCTACTATGGTAGGTAAGCATTGGACTTTGATGGACAATTATTAAAAATAAAACATAAGGGATCTCCCAGAATAGGTTTCAATCTAGACAAGGCAGATAAAGTTTGGGAAGGGGAAAAAGCTCATGTCAAGAACACCATATTGCCTGGCATGCAAAGTAGCAGTGTGATTGTTTGGAGCTGCATGCTTTCCTGGTCATGTCCTCAATATCATTATGCTCTATCCAGAAACCTATAAGGAAGCGGGCAATGCGCCAGCCTTTATCACAGGAGAATGCTGAATGCTTCAGTATTAAAAGCTGCTAGTGCAATGTAGCTGCATGCTGTACATATTTAATACACAAGCACCAGCACTGTGCAAGCTCTTCCGAACAAGCATTTTGCCTCGTGCTTTTTTAAAATACATTTAAAGCACTTGGTAAGAGTAATAGTCCCAGGTTACATACAAAGAAAAGTATTTGCCATACCAGCGTGTGAAATCCCTGAGCTGACAAGCTGTGGTATAATGCAGAACAGAGGAACACCCCACACTTGACTTACCTAAAGAGCTCTTCATGAGCGAGTCAGATTTGGGAGCCCTTAGAAGAAGGTTAATTAAGAGCTTTCAGTTATAAAAAGTTAGGAATAAACTAGAGAGGTACAACAAGGGAGGACAGAAGGACAAAGAAGTCCAGCCCTCTGCCTGCCTGATCCTTGTAGGGCAGCATGGCGTGGCGACCCCACTAGTCTCTCTGTGCCGACGCTGAGCCTGTGAGCAAGAAGCCTGCCCCTGAATACACGGGGCAAGAAGGGTGGCAGTCCCTTCCTTCCCTGTCTGTACCGTCACACCGGATAAACCCATATACTCCCTCTGAACAATAAAATAATGCACGGGGAGGAATGAGAAGACAGTCCTCCCTCAGAAGATTCCTCAGCTTGCACCCCATATCATGAACTGCATCTTGGTGACACAGTCATGCCCCTGAGTAAATAACAATTAGATAAACATCCTCAACAAGGAGGAGAGAGATCAACTGCCTTTTTCAGTGGTGACGTACAGAAGATGTCCTCCTGATAGGGCCAGAGCTTCACTCCTCATGGTCCTTGCCCTGCCAGCCCCCAGTGTGAATGCCCACTCTGTGGCATGAGACTGGGGCCACTTGCTTTCCGATTGACGTGTGTGTGTACACACGCTCACAAGAAACAAAGCATGAGGGAAACACAGGTGCCTGTAGCATTGCTGATGAGCGGAAGGGAAGCCATAATCATTTAACCTATGGAAGCTGGGTAGGAGTTAAGCATGTCTTCCACCTTTCTAATGAAGTAACCAAACCAAGTCAATTCTTCTTTTCCTCCCCATCTGTCTCTGCCCTTCCCTTCTCCACTACTGATTAACGCACAAGGTATTATACATTAATGCAAGTATCAAATGGGGTCCCTGCCCCGACAATCAGTGCTCTTCTTGCTCCCTGCCACAGGAAACACGAGATATTTGGCTAACTCTCCTCTTCTAATTTATGGAAAAGAATTACAATGCTGACTAACAATTATAAGCAAGATTAACGATTTGCCAAGAGACCCCTTTGTACTTTCAACTACCTATAAAAGAGCTGCTCTTTGTTTACAGAAAACAAACAGTGTTTTGAAAGAAAACATGAAGCAGTTCCCAGTTTGGAATTTTTCCCCAGAAAACTACAAGCTGAATATTTTAAGCCAGCACTACGATAAGCCCTGCTTTGCACAGTGTCTGTATCAGCTATACCCTACCAGGCAGAAACTCCTCTAGCTTACTCAAACCTTAACACTGCAATGTTTTAGAGAGGGAAACCTCCGTCAGAAAGTAGCAAGCATGATGCAGATACACCATGTAGCCAGTCAAGCTGCCTTAACGCTGATCACCATTTTACTCAAAATACTGCTAACTCCAGAAATAGTTATTGGAACAATTAATTATAAAATCAAGCAGAGATTATTTATTAAGTACCTTCACTCTGCCACCGAAAATATCTTTTGGGAAATTTAGCAAATTCTGTAGAAAATGAGAAGAGTGTCACTGCTTGCTATTGCAATGCGGCAAACCGTATTTTCTTTTCACAGAGTCCCTAGAAAGCATCAGTATGCTCTCTAGGTGTCAGTTGGGTTCACTGTCGGTCTTCCTGAAAGTCCTTTTCCTTTGTTGAAGTCTTCTTCTTTGTATAGCTCTGTGTGTGTGTGTGTGCGCGTGTAAGCAGTACTGATAAAAAGAAAGACAAGTTATTCAAAATAGAAAGTGTGGTGCAGAAAGCAGATTTATATTCAATAGAATCAATACCATAATATGCTCAATATTTATGTGAAATACAGCCCTAGTCTCCCATATACACATACATATACAGAGGATAGATATTTTCACTCTACACAGTATCTTGCAAAGAACTGAAAACTCTCACATCCCACTAAAATTGGTGAGAATTACTGGCAATTAATCATATCCTCGAATCATTCCATGACTTGGAAGAATAAGCACAAGGACAAAAGAAATACACCTAGTGACTAACATAAAAATATGAGTGATTTGCTAATAAAACCAAATAGCTTAACAGGGGATCATGCTTCCTGCCAACAACTCTTTTTCTGGGTGAAATCTATAAGGGGAAATCATATCAGGGAGTCACTGTAGGTATTCTCCTTGTGAATACTTAGCATTTCCACAATAAATCTGTGCATAATTTCAGTTTGCTACTGATAGATTCAGGTTACCTGCAAAACGGTGCATATATCGAACACCTGCATTTGCTTTCCGATACATACAGTCATGGCATTTGAAGACAAACAGGTCTGAGTCTTATGCCTTTAAGCATTCCTACTATCTCCCACGAATTGCTATTTGTGCCATGTTACTTTATGCTGGGTACCTGATGCCTTAGATAAATTTAATTCCCTCACCCTCTCTAAAATATCTTTTCCTGTTACTTTAGGTAGTTAAACTAAATACAGTCTAATACATTTTCCCTCACCCAAGTTGTGGAGCAACCACAGTCTAAACACACAGGCGAGGCTCCGACCAGCTTTTGCTTACACATAATGACCCAGAAGTCACCATCCAAAACTGCAACTCAAGCTAACACAGTTTATTGGAAACCTTATATACAGTGCAGTGACTGAGCTCACTGCCTGTGACTCCGTGCTCCAAGGGCAGCCTCAGTCCTCTCTGTTAGCAAGGGGGGCTATGTTTATGGGTTTATGGGGTAGTTTTGTAGAGATTTCCCCAGGAACTCATTCTGTCCATGCTCCAAGTGAACTGAAAATCAGAGAGCTGCAGTTAGAAAAGAGTTTTCTGCAGACAGAAAAGCTTGCTGAGCAGTTCATATAATTTTACACACAGTGCAGCTCAACTTCTCCTGAACAAAAATATGATCAATTACAATACTAGAATTGCAACATATTTTGAAATAATCTGCTGAAGTAGGGCTTGAGTTTCAATTTATTGTAGAACCTGTTAAAAAGATGGAAGGCTTTCCTTGCTAAGCCCATTCAGACACGTCTTGTAAATGGCTTATAATTCAGTCGCTACCAACAATAAACCATTTAAGCAGAAGATGACACTGAAGAGAGCATATGCAAAATAATGCAAATGGACAAAAAAAGACCAGAAATTAAAATGTAACCATCATACTGCATAAGCTGAGAAAATAGAGACAAAGTATAAAAATAGAGAATGAGATTTTATAATCAATCACGGTGCTATTTCCAAAATGCAATCTTTTCTTCTTTTTTTCCCTTCTTCTCTTCAACATTTGATGTGCCTTTGAAGTAGAGGAGCATGGAGTGATGGAGTGATTGCTGAAATGAGTATTTACACAGTATTAACTGTTATTTTCAAAGATGAAATAATTAGTCTTAAAATCTGACATTTCAGAAATGACAGGACAAATACTGCTGGTTAAAGATGTTTGAATAAGGTAAAAGAATTCATAATTATTTTTGTGAGTCCCAGAGTGGAGTTTGCAGAAACCACAGGTAGCTTGTAGCTGGTCCTAGAGTAAGAATTTTGGAAAACTCTGCTTCATATGGAAGAAACAACTCTAATAAATGAAGTCAATCTGTCTATTTAAAGAAATACTTTCCTTCATCATCAAATAAAATACCTTGACTGAACATCAATCTTCCTTAGAGAAATGTAAACTTTTAAACTACTTCATACCTCAATAATAACTATAGGTTACCTGGCTATAGATAGCAAACACACTGTGTTGTATTATAAGTATTTTTAAAATGCTGGGCATAACACCCTGGCATTACTGCAAGATATTAAGGCAGTATTCTTACAGTAGACAGTTTATAAGTTGTTTAGTGGAACAGAGCATATTCTCAACTATTCCTATTTCTGTTTTCTGCAAGACAGAGCATTTAAGCAAAAAAAATCATAACACATGCCATGTATATCTACAATTAAAGGTTCATCTGCATTCCTGTTCCACAGGACAGTGGGTCTTTTATATCCCAGCATCTTCAGAAAGATTAATGTTTCTTCTATAATTGCTCTCTTGTCTATGTGACAAACCTGAGGCTCTGCCACATACTGGAAAAGGGAATTCAAACAGGGAAGAGGAAATGCTGCAGATGTGCAGGAATAATGGAATAAATTTCACCTGTTGGAAAGCAAGGAGCATTTCTTCTCTGGATGAGAAAAGGCCAAATTTTCAAAGGGTATTCCTATTAGGCTCTACATCTAGGCTATTACCAGCTTTTACTTGATGTGAAACAATTTATACACAAAGATCAGTACTTCTCTGTGGAAAAGAAATTTTACTGCAGAGTTCAATTACCTATATGTGTAACTATCTCCCATCATTTCTTTATGCTGGCAAACTTTTTGTGGATTACATACACAAGGAGGAATCTTAACAGGAGTGCTGTGAACTTACATAGCTTTTGATCTGTCACCTAAGGACCTGACTATTCTCTGTGCACAAAGCACTCAGTATCATTTATGCGTTTAAAAATTCTTCTGCTTACAGTAAAACAAAAAGCAAAAGTATTTATTTCTTTTTTATGTAAGTTTTTATATTCTTTTCAAAAGTTTCCTTTTCTTAAGTTTCTATTCCTCACTCTCAATGCTTTCTTAACCTTCTTTTATTTCACTTATGTCTTTTATCAACTTCCCATTAAACATGTTCAGGAAACCTCTAGATAAGATGGTGACAGATCCAGGAGAAATAAAAAATGCATAGCACCAAAGGCAAAAAAATACATGAAACAACATGAGAATTGCAGAGCAGGCAAGCACTCTCTTTTTAAAGTTTCCCACAATCAGCTCTAACATACTTCCCATAAGTAATACTATCTCACAGACGGCATAGATAAGGCAAAAGCCTTATCATGTAATTAGGCAAAATCTTGTAATGCCACAATGTGCACTAAATGTCTGATCTGACACCCAATAAATATGTGGGAGGCTTTCAATTTACTTCAAAGGTTGCTGGACTAAACCCCGAGTGTGTGGGCTCACTAATGAGGAACCTGCCCTGTGCCGATGAGCCAGGCAGCGGATAGCTCCAACAAAATGCAATCCCTACAGCTCGTAATTGTTTAGATGCTGGAATATGGAAAACCACAGAA
Organism: Falco naumanni; assembly: GCF_017639655.2. NCBI lineage: Eukaryota > Metazoa > Chordata > Aves > Falconiformes > Falconidae > Falco > Falco naumanni. The sequence continues at coordinate 4,688,138 of NC_054057.1, forward strand.
ATAACGAACTGGTCGAGACACAGCCCATGACACACTTGCTTTTCATGTATTCCACTAATCAAAATTTGTGACACGCGATTGGAAGAATAAAAGATTTAGAACTACAAAAAATTTGCTTAAATTTGCTGCCTAGAGTGGATTGACAGCTCTTTCACAACCTTAACAGGAAAAGCCAGCGCGGAGCCAGCGCAGAGGGAGGCACACTTTGGGGCATGACTGCACTGCAGTGCAGGAGAAACCCACCCATGCTCTTGGAGAGTTCTCCACATGCTGATTTAACTTGCTAAGCAGATTAGATATAGACCTAACAGGAATTCTTTTCCCAAAAGGTAACTTTAACCCTTGCACATCCACTATGTAGTATCAATATAAAGCTTCTTAAAAGCATCAAGCCTTAAAAAGATTAAGTTGAATTACAAACTTGTGATTGGTACTTTGATTTACCTTTGTGCTAAAATACAGCCAGCACACAACATTGGCCTTTTACTGCTTTATGGAGTATACAATTACATGAAATACACATCAAACTCATCTAAATAGCTGGCCATTTAACTGTCTCTTTGGAGCAGTTGCACACTCTGTCATCTCATGTGATCTAAAGCACAGAGTCAAGTCTGGCTGCTGTTTATAATTTAAGCTAGGTAGGTCTGAACAACAGGGCCTTACCCCCTCCTCCCCCCCCAAGGAAGGGAAAGCTCTTAAAAGGTCAGGCACCAATGCAGTTTACTGAATAAAGCTCAAGTTTGAAGAATGTGCCTTCTAAAGTGATTTTACTACCTGGGATGTAATGAGTTTTACAGGCTCTCTTTGTTAAATTGCCCTGACAATTTCCATTTCCACTTGCTTCAATCATATTAACAGAAGCTAAAGTTCACAAGTAGTAAAATATTTCAGTGTACTAAGTTGGGTCTCTAAAAAATAGATCACACACTTGACAAACATATAGAACATAATGTTTGGCATTCCATTTCATGTTTGGCTTGGCATGTCTCGTTTAGGGCAGGACAAGATGCCCTACCACAGTATCTCATTACTCATGGAAATAAAACACAGTTACACCAAGGACTTGACAAATCCCATTAGGTATGTCAGAAGGACAAGATTGTCCCAGTGGATTCGTGAGTGAAGGAAAAGGGATATACGGGAGATGCTCCAATGAAGGGAAACATACTTAACATCATAAGACTCAAACATACAAAATCTGTTTAAATAGGTAAGAACTGAAACAGGAAACCCCTCACTGAAATGAGAAAGGGAACAAAAAAGTGAAGACAGTGGGGATAATTCTGCTTCTCCTTAGAAGATCACACACAAAACTCTGTTACTACCTTGTGTACTTGCCTTTGTCTTTCTAAATCATACAGTCCTTAGTGCACGGGATGAACCTTGCCCCATCTTTGGTAAGCGTCTAACACTCCTTGGAAAGTACTGCAATCTAAGTAACAATGACAAAAAAAATGCCAGCTCCCTCTTTTCCAGTCTTGAAAGAGTTCAGAAAGTTTTGTATAGTTTGCAGAATATAGGAACAAAAATTTCAGTGAATGATTACATGATGCAAACGAGGATTTGAAAAAGATCTTGCACAAATCCAAAGCAAAAGCTTATAATGTGCAGCACAAGAGGCTCACCCAAGCCTTCACACTTTGATTTACAAATTTTGCTTCCCAAATGTTTTTCTACATTATTGTCCAAAAGTACCAAAGCTCTGACTATGCAGTAAGATGCATCAGCACTATACTAAGATTTAAACTGATTAACTGTGGCTTCAATTTAAAGTGCAAGTTGGTGCAACCAAAAGAAGAGCTGGGCCAAGAAATGTTTTTGCTAAGAAGATCCACCCTAAGTGACATATAGCAAATGGGGCATCTTGATGCATCCCACAGAAATCTACAAACTCAATGAGGGAGCCTGACACAGACCTTTAGAAAGCCAGTTAATGGGCTACCGAGGCTCCTTGGAGGCAAAAAGATAAGAGGAAAATCAATGCTCTCCAAACCATTCTAAAACAAAAACTTTGGAATGATACATTATCATCCAATTCTTCTCATAAACATTAATAATGCCGAAGTAGGTTCAGATACAGTCAATACTTAACATAAAAAGTAAGTAGTACTTACATAAATGCTGTACTCATCACTCATTGCTCCCCCTGAGGCCCAGAACACTGTAACTGGCTTGACAGCATAGTAACTAGCTCTGATGTAAAAGATCTTTATTATATATACTTATCAGACAGCACTGACTGAAGAGGGCAGACAGTATGCGAAGGAAAGATGAGTGCATAGTGGGAATATGGTTCCCCAAATCCCAGGAGGAATAAAAACCTGTAGCAATCGAGGTAAATCAAAGCTGTATGAAAAGAAATGCTCAGTTTTTAGGTGCAAATAAATCCAGACACCACTATGCACTGCCTCTAAACAGTATTGCACGTCCTGTATGACTTCCATTGTACCAACAAATGCCTGTCTTCTCTATAATAATTTTCCCTTTGATGTACGTGCTGTGGAAGGGTTAAGGCATATTTATATCCAATCAACAAAACTTCATCAGGACAGCAAGATGAACAAAGATCATATCCATCGCAGGCATCTGACCTTTTCATCTCTCCCTCCCTGAATGCACACATGTGATGCAGGCAGGCGTGCACATACACATGAGCAGAAATCGTATGCAATGTCTGAAACCAACTTCTGGCCAAGGCATCTCGGTATTTTCTTGTATGATAAGTATCTTATTCACTGCAAGCACTGGATTTTAATTTGTACCATCTACAGAGCTATGCACAGAGTTGCTGCTCAAGTAATGAAGGAGAACAGAAAATACATTTGTTAAATAAATGCAATACCTTTTAATCTAAATCACTTATTTACTAAATTACTTTTTTACTAATTCAGAGTATTCTGCCAGGACGTGGCCTACTCATCACAGACCACTGAAATGAAACCGTGCACATTGCAGGACTCTGGCCCAAGAACAGGTTACTGCACACCAGCCACTTTTCAGAAACTACCTACGTGCATATTTTTCTCTGAAAATACAAGCAGCAGTTTGAGGTAGTTTATCCTTCAGTAGTGGAAGTATAACTCACCAATTTATTACTTTGAAATAATGTGTTGATGCATCAGAACCTTTATGGCCTTTCACAGTGGGTCCCTGATCCGATCTGTCATTCACCATCTAGAAACAAAAATCTTTACACTTAAAGTGAGTGGTAGAAGTTAATAACACTCTTGACGATACTGTTTCAGCTTGAAAAACACAGGACTTCACAAACTGTAAAGGTCTGACAGGGCGCTGGACAGCCAGCTTTGGTTAACAAGGCTTCCTTCTTAAACTCTGCAGTCTGTAAGAAGCTATCGACCTCTAATTTGCAGTAAGCAGCTTAATTGGGGGTTTCTACTTTATTAAGACTGATTCTGGAAACTCTAAATGGGCTTAAAACAGTTGAAATATTTGCCTTAATATATACTGCTTACACAAAACAGATGCGATCCTCTTTCAACAGTGATTCTTGAAGAAACTGCTGGACCCTTACCTCTGATTTAGGTCCCAACGTGCCTCAGATTGCACCTCCTTTCAACTCCTCATGTTTGTGAGGGAGGAGACATCTCGTGGGTTCGGCAAGCCAAAGTGCAGATCACCAACTGCAGCTGGTAATTTGAGAGTTGCCCCAAAGGCCAGACATAGGTTTTGGTTCCAGCTTGATGGGCCAAGCTGACCTACGGGCGTGATTCTGTTATCTCAGCTTTACCTTTGGGCTTCAAAGGCGTTATTAGGCATGCAGGGCCCCACTGACTGATACAAGAGTTTTGCACAATTATTTAATAAGGTGTTTTCCTCTAGCTGGGGCTTTAAAGGTTTTAAAGGCAAATCTGACCCCTCATTCCTAAATTCTTCCAGAATAAAACCTTGCACCGTGCCATTAAGGGTGAAAAACAAAAGCAAGTTGTATAGAAAACCAATGTTCATTGTTTGTTTCTAAAGGGAAAAAAATTGTTTGCTCTTTTTTTTTTTTTCTTTACCAATACATTAAGTGGAGGTAGTTACATTATTGATGACCAAGCAGAGCAATATCAAAGATTTGAGGGTTTTTTTTTGCCAAATACATACTGCCCTGGATTATTTTTTTTTGAAACAAAAATTAAGAACAAGTGCTAATAGAATTAAAATTAAAAGATCAAGAGAAATCATTTGTTGATCAAAAAACTCCAATATATTATATTTCTGCTGCAAAAGAAGAAAAATAAGCACAGATGAGACAGCAAAGTATTTCACATAGGCAGAATATCAGCTAGGGAAGCAAATCTTGAAACAATCCAGCACACCTTCCTATCAGAAGACTTTGTATTCCAGTATTGCAAACTGAATACATCTGTTAACTTTGGTCCAAAATATAGGTCTGTATTCTAAACTAGCCAACTTCAGAACCACAAACCACTGCTATGTAACCCTGAGTAATTTTATTTTTAAACATGACTAGAAGTGGCAGAGTACCAACAAGGGTGAGGGTCTTCTAAATCATCCAAACTTCCAGGTTTGAGCTCCTGTGCATAGATATTGAGTTATGTCTTAAAACAACTCAACCTGATTCCCTGAAAAATATTTGTATGTGCATCTGTCATCTGGATATTTGTACTGGGACAGCAAGATTTCAGAGTTGTCTAAAACAAATATCAGACACAAATATGTCTCTAGAGTGCATCTCTCAAGAGTGCCAGTTTGAAGAAGGCAGATCATTCTCTTTAGTAAGTCTTCTGCATGTTTCAAGGTTTTTCTCAACATAATATTTATGTGAACAGTAATTCTAAAAACCCCTCCCCAAACAATAAAAAAACATGAAAGGAGAATACCCATTTGCTTCTTATGGATCTGTAACTCAAGTCTATATTTCTCACCATTCTATCTTCATTTTAAAACTTTTTAGCAGTTAAATATCTACATAGATAATAAAAAGTTGGTGTTTTTTTTTTTTCTTTTTAAAAAAAATAATCTTCTAGGTAATAAAAACCTGCTAACCCCATGGAATCTAATCCTCATTTCTTAAAGCACATGAGATTTTATCATGATTGAAGTAAATGTTCCTTAGAGCAAAAATACCAAGATTTAATATGTTAGAAACTCATCTAGCCTCTACTGGCATTTTCTCATTTCCACTTTCCTTTGTGAAATAGAGCATTTTAGAAAGCATTTAAAGTTTAGAAACACATAAATTTAACTTACTTTCTCTATCTTCTATTTAGTTTACTGTATTTTTGGAATTATACACAGCTAGAAATTAAGCTCTAGGACACCAGGCAACAATACCCTAACAAGATGCTGAGCCATAGCATTTATGGTATTAAACAACAGCCAACCAGTTGATATAATTGCTAAAGACAAGCCAAAGAACAGGACTTTAGCTGTGAACATTTGCAGACACTTGGAGGTCATATTAAAACTTGCACTTACAAAATATAACATCTGCCTTTGACTCTAAACCTGGTAAAGCATTCAGAGATTTAACTTTAGGAGACTAAATGAAATTTAACAGTTCACCATGCAAAATTATGCTGTTTCTACACGTGCTAAAAATAGGAGTTTCTGCTGCAAACCCTAGGGTGCTCATCAACTGACTGAAAGGTACTAAAATACACATATTAGGCAAGGTACTGCCCAAGTAAGAGATGGTATTACAGCACTGCAAAGACCCTCTCTGAAAAATAGTGTACAGCTCTGTTCAACCACATTCAAGACAGATGGATTGTAAGTAGAAAAGGTATAGAAAAGGGCTACTGATCAGTGGAATACCACAGGAAGAACTGGTCTTTCCTAGAAGAGAGACTTTTGTTGCCTGCCTTGTGCAACATCCACCCAGCTCAGATTCAAAATTTGCAAAACTGCCCCAGGATGGTGATAAGCATGCAGGATCACCCTAAAAAGAATGTGGCTTGTTTACAAGAGCAAAGGGAAGGATGCAAATGGGATATTGTTCTGCTTTACAAATGCTTCATGTGGACTGACAGAGGTAGAAAAGACTGAAGTGAAAGGGCTGCACTCACATGGGAGCAAAGGGGGATGTTACATAAGGGAAGACGTTTGTGAAAGCAACGATCACCGTGAAAAATTCCCAAAATTTTAAGTGAAAGACTAACACAAAAGGGGTTATCAAAGAAATACCAGCAAACAGGCAATAAATAGTATTTACATGCATCATTCAATGCTTGATCTGATCTATGGACTGTTAAGACCAGGTGACTTGAGAAGGACGTGTTTTGTGAGAGGTTTTCATCACAGTACAAAGCATTTCAGGTCTCAGCTACTAAAAATTCAAAAGACCTCTAACCAAAGACATGGTAAAATCCATCTTTAGTAAAATCTAGTATAAAGGACAAGGTACTAGCTGATGCTCCCAGGAGGGAAGCGCCTAAGTTGCTACTTTTGTCAGACCGTGTCCTTTAGATATGCCTGCACCAGGCTTCCCAGATGTCTTGCGATCAAAGACAGCCAGTACAATAGTCACTTAAGAGGAGTGCAGAGAGGTACCCTGGTACCTAATCTAATTGCTGACTGACATAAAATGTCCAGCCTCTTCAATGCACTCCCATAAGCCAATCTGGAAATTACTTATATACTCAAGAGAAATGAATAGCATGCAACAGTGCAATCATGCAAGATGAAACTGTTTATTTGAACTTCAAGCAATGCAAAGCAGAGTCTACACCTAACACTCCTTTTTAATATTGAAAGCCTGAGTTTCAGAAGAATCAGAAGATTGATTGTACAAAAGAGAGCCATTATGTATTTCAGCTAATCAAATTTTTATTCTGAAAGGGAAACATCTCCATTACTGTAGGCCCAGCAGCCCCAGAGAGAGGGCAAGACAGCGAGACCTCTCTGACCCCATTACAGCCAGATTTCCACCTGGTTTGGATCTGTTCTAGCTGCTTTACCAAACCCATGATTTTACCACGTGAAATGGGTTGTACAATAAGAAGGCGGGCTGATGTGAATTAGGTCACGCTATTACTAGTTCTGACCTTTCACTGATGAACAGTTTTTAAGTGAGGAAAAAAGATTTTTTGGAAGCTAAAGATGCTGCCAAGACCCCCGCTTCACTGCCTCCGTATGCTGCTTTATGCTGTATTGCTATAACAAGGCAACACAGCCATATAAATTATAATCCTGGTTTTCCATAACAAGCTATAATTGGAGTAGGTGACTAAGAAAATCGTTAGATAAATGGTGGGATCATAACCTTATATGCAAAATGGACAAATAAGTTATGGAAGTATCTGGGAAACCCTGAGGCTCTGTAGTACTACTTCAATCCACGGGCACAGTTAAAGCAGACAGTAAATCACTAAATCTCATCTCAGACTTTACAATTTTGTTGTTGTTTTGGGTTTTGCCAGTTTTTGCTGACAGATGGAAAAACACCAGCTGAATGTGACCAAGATTTAATTTAGTTCCAATTTCCTTCCTATTTCTACAGCACATTCCTAAAAAACACACAGCATTTTATTCCCAGGGCTTAGAAGAATTACTAGTAAATAGTCGCACTCCAAGAGCACATACTATAAAAATGCCACTGTAATACTTTTTGCTACGCATGAGAATTGCATTATATAATAAAATATTCCAAGAATATTTCTAAATGATCATCTATAAATCCATGCATATATTTATATAAATATAGTTATTTGAGTACTTATCAACTATGCATGCACATACTAAAACCCCATACGCCCATATACACAGAGACAGAACTGTGATACTGCACCGAAACAACATTGTGTATTAACTAAGTGGGATAGTAAAAGTGGCAGATACCTTTCAAGATGAGGAAGTTTTTCATCAAGGCATCTTCTCTTTCTTTACCTGTCTATCAGCAGCATTTAAGAACCAAGAATGATTTAACTGCATGAAGAAATGACGTCTGAGGCACAGACTTCAGTGACAACTCTCACAAAGATAACTCCACTTGTTCTGAGGAATTCAAAGTCAATCTTCCCAGTACCAAACCTTAATTATCCCAACTCCAAAATTTTCTGATTTAAGAAATGAAACACCTTATACTCCCTTCCTTCATGATTTCTTTTCCTTTTTGAATCTTGATAAATATATCAAGACTGCAAATGACTGATGAGTGTTTATTGAACACACTGATTTGTTACTCACTGGCATTGAGATAAGCAAGTTATATACATTCTAACATGGGAAAAATACACTTCCTATCAAATATTATATCCATTCTAATTCTACGTTCACCCAGGGGAGGCCCAACTTTTCCAACTACAAAAATGTACCTACAGCTGCTGTCATCAAAGTTTTCATTGTTCTCCATGGTTTTCAAAATCATAAAGTTATGAGGCATAGTACAGGACATAATTGTTGTACTTCCATTACTGCAGTGTAAGGGGTCTCTTTGGTAGATGCAAACTTCCCAGAGATCCCCAGGACATACTCTTCTATGGGTTTTTTTGGGGACTCAAACAAAACTTCCTTCTGTCTCCACAGCTAAAGAAACTGGCAATTCAGGGTCCCTAGGTTCTCCCATGTGCCCACCATTTCAGACTATGGCTCAAAAAAGGGTCATTTTACTCCATGAGCACTAGGGAAAGCAGAACAGCATTAATATACATCCTTCCTAAAAAAGGATTCATCTGCACAGCATGAGATCTGCTGCAGTCCTTTCCTCCTTTTAGATATGAAAGCACGTGCTGCAGCATTGCTAGCAACATCATGTCCAAGCAGCAAGAGCAAGATAAAATGCACAGGGGTTCTTCACTAGCCCCGGCAAAGGTAATGTCCTCAACTCTGCACACAGAATTGGCCAGACATTGACCCACCAGTGGCTTTAGTTTCAGGAATTGTTCAGCAAAATGTCAGACCAAACCTGATCTAAGATTTAAGGAAAGCTGAGATCAAACAAACCCAGGATTTAAGGCAGGCATTTATAAGGCTTATTTATATACACAGGTGGGGTTTTTTGGCATATATTTCCTTTTGACACAAATTGAAAATATGTCCTATACTTGGGGTTGTACTTTCTTCTCTTGCTGTTTTGTTACTCTTTTTTTAACACTTCAATTATTTCTGGGGTATATTTTTCCGAAGCTGACATTTCTTGTTTAAAAAAATGATCTTCTTAGATTTAATCTGATATGTGCATTTATCCTTGTACAAAATGAGGAACACCTCACAAAATACCTGATAATAGCCAAACGTACCGTTCCTCTGTGTGTCTGTTTTCCCACTTCCCAATATGCAGCACTACACAGCATTAGCAAAACTCAACTCATGTTCAGCATATTGATGTGAAACGACCCCCTAAGCTTCCTATCAGCTGTGCTTTCATACTACAACAACACTTTACCATGCTTCACGTTCATTACTTAGCAACTGCTCCTTGCTTCCGAGAACCACATCCTTATTTATGCATGCACATTTTGGCACATCTTTCTTAAGAGTGGAAAAGAATAGGGATTAAGGGAAGTTATGGTTGCATTTTATAAAATTGTAAGTGGTATGAGAAAGACTCATAGGGAAAAGGAGCCTTCTGTCTCTTCCAATGCAAGAATTAGCAAGCAATCAATGGAATCAACATTGCTGGTCTAGAGCAAGCAAAGGAGATGGTTCTTCAGAGAACATACAGTTAAACTGAAGAATTTCTTATGGCTGGATGTTGTGCTGCCAAAATTTTAAATGCAAAAAAGGCAGGACAAATTCTTTAATTGGGGGTGGGGAGGCAGTTCTACAGGAGGCTATTGAATACAAGCTAGAGCAACCCCAAATCGCAAATTGCTGATTTGTTAGGAGACAGAGTTAGGAGAGTACTCTGGGAGAGTATCCTCATGCGCTTGCCTGGTTCTTGTACTCTTCTGTTGACAAGTGCTATAGCACACTATCAGAAAGCGAATCTGATGTCAGGGGGACCTTTGTTCTGGCCCAATAAGGCCAGTTTTACATTCTTATATCACTTACATTTATGCTGATCACATCATAGTTAGTCTAACAGAACTGCAAATAGAATTCGACCTATCAAATCATCTTAACCTCTCCTTCTGCACATAAATACACAAAGAAAAGTCCAAAGACTAAAAATTTCAATGAGCTGACATCATGACTCAGTTTGTTGCAAGGAGAGCCTAATCCGATAATTTTATACAATGGAAAGATAGAGGGGGTTTTCCAGCGACAAAAATTATCATTCATTAGTGAACAAAATTGCATCTAAACCTGAATTTATTTAGATTACAGCCAAACCACTCAGACATGTTGGTTGAATGGGAGACATTCATTAATAAGGAAATAACAAGCAGAATATTCACTAATACAGTAACATTTAGATATTCAGAGGGGGATGCGTATGTGCACAGGGAGTATCTATGCATATTACTAGTAGATTTGTGTTTACTGGCAAAATATGCACCTGTGTATTTCCAGGCTGATGAGCTGTTACACAGGCACTCAGATCAACTCAGAAGAAATGATACTGAAGTTTGCACACCTGCTTTCCAAATCAAACAAAATCTGAAAGCGGCCTGGTTTTCACACAAATCACACTGCTTTGTCGAGTAAGTGTCTCAGTTCAAACTAAGTGGTACCCCAAAAAGCATGCATATATCCTCCCACTGGTGGTCATGTGAATCATCTCTTCCTCCTCCTGAGAAGAAAGCATGCTAGATACAATGATTTTTTGTTTCTCACCTTACAAAAGCATCGTCCTCATGCTGAGCAACAGAAGAACATGATTAAATGTTATGTCACTGAAAGAAAGGCTATGTCCATTTTCTACCACAGTAATATTTTCTAAAACCACAGGTTTTTGATCATTTCAGAGTGCACTGGGTTTTTCCTGGTGAGTAAAGATGTGCTTACTGAATTTAGAACATAGTTTCTCTCAGTCTGAGCAGCAGATTCCCAAGCTGCATAGTTGTGGTAGGATAACTCCTCCATGGGGCATTTGGAGTTTCCTGAGTATGGAGGGAAAAAAGAATTATCTGACTTCAGTGTTTTAACTCATTTGCAGGACTCAGATTTCCTGTTCTGCAAACATAAAGGGTTTGCAAAGGGTGTGTAAGAGCTTCCAAGATGTATAGCTCTGTGAGTGCTAAAGATAGGGAGCCCCATTCTTCTCTCTGGCTTAAATTGCCAAAGCTCTGTGGATTTCAGCTGTATTATCACCAACTCAAATGTGTTCCAAGTCAGAGGAAAGTCAAGAACAATGTGTATTTATGAAAAAAGGCCAATTCTTGTTTGGCTGAAGTTCATAACCCGAAAAGAACCCATTAATTCCACTATTCTCCAGCCTAAAAGTTGGCTACATCTTTCACTTATCAGCATCTGTTCTGTGGTGCAGAGCATTAGTAGCATGGAGGTGGATATATTTACTGATTATTTACATTGCGATTTTCAAAGGCAGAGGAATGTTTTAATCTTAGATGAAGTTACACTATGAAAAAAACCCAACTCAATCTAGAAACTAAAGCAGCGCTTGAAAAGGGATGTAAAATACCACGGCAAGGTCTATTTGAGGTGATAGCTAGAGAATAAACATGACTGTATGTGCCATAGGATTTTCTAAGCTAACTTAGTGGTTAAGAAAGGTGCTGAGCTAAGATTTTTGGGAACAAAGGAACACAGCACTGACCTAATTCCTCTCCATTAACCAACAGTAAAGTCCCATTCACTTCTAGAGAGTAAAATTATGCTAAGTTAAGCACTTCTGAAATTCCCCAAAGAGATTTTTGTGTAGAAATTTGGCAGGTGTGGTACAAGCACTGCCGATGCACACCCCCTTTCATACTGACCTACGTGTTTTTTAGGAGCAATACATGCTAGTGTGAAAGGACAGATTTTAATATACCCAGGATTACTTGATGATCTCCTTGCAAGGACGGCTCCAGCTAATACATTCTATGTTGACTTATGAATGTACATCTAAAGGCAGGAACAGGATCATACGCTCATTTCACATTGGCTACCATATAATTCTCGGGTAGAAGCATGAAATTTGCCAGGCTAGATGAGAATATGAAATCCTTCCATTAATGTCATGTATCTTCACTATCATCCCAAGCCATCACTGTTTTTACAAAATTGCTCACTGCTTTAGTCTTGATTGTCGAGGAAGCTCCTAAGACACAGTCTTCTGCTACTGCAGAGTTTCTGGAATTAAAATTTGCTATAGCACATCTGTGATTTGAATCCTGAATTTAGACACTGTTTCATCTGGAAAAAAAACTTCCAGATTTGGAAAAGCACATCTTCCTAAGACTTTTGTGATAAAATCTGATACAAGCAAATAATTTAGCATCTCTCCAGTGCTTTTACGTTGTCAGTCATTATCCTTTAAAGAATGTAAAAATATCCTGTATTTACAAAACCTGTACTTAAGGGCCAGCTCCAGCTGAGAAACTATGATTCCTCACTACAAGAGTGAAAGACAGTTTTTGCAAAACAACAACACAGGTGAGCAGGCAAGAGAGGATGGGTAGGGCATGGCTTTGATAAGTGGTACTATATGAAACTTGGGGCTTGTGGTATGGTTGACTTGGTAAAAGAAATCAAAGGAGAGAGACGCTGGCACCTGTGATTTCCAAATCTAAATCAAGCCACCTTTCACTGCCTCCCACCTATAATTTTTCACTGTCATTTAACCCAGGACTGTTATTGATGCAGGTCAGCATTGATCAGTCAGTACGTACTGTGAATACTGTGCAGGGGGTGACAGTTGACATTTTAGGAAGATAAGAGGAGTGTTCACTGTGGAGCACTCTGCACATACACTCAGTTGTGCCAAATGTCTCTGACAACTGGTGGAGCAGCAGCCCACGCCTGGCTGTGTAATTCATTTGGAAATGGCGTGGAAGGTGGCCAGCGTCAGCACAGCACAGTTCTCAGCTTCTCCTACATTACTGAGCACGCTGGGGTTTCCAGAGTCACCAACTCCTGCTCTAGCAGCAAACAAAGAAAAACTTTTATAAATAGCCTATACAAATATTTGACTTCATAGAACAGTTGGGTTGGGGGTGTGTGTGTGTGCGCGTATCAGATAATTAAAGAATGAGGTTAAAACAAGATCTGACCATTTCAATATTGAACTCTAAAAATCCCAGCATCCTGCTTTAGTACCAGAAGGAAAGTTAACTCAGTCAATAAGGCTGTTATCCATAAATACTGTCCAAAACCACAAACAACCAGTATCCTGAAGTTTGGTTAGCTAAAATTTGCAGACATTTCAGTCATGAATTAAGAAACTGCTTGCGGGGTTCAGTGTATCAGATGTTCAGTGTATACGCCATATTTCATAGTTTTTAAGTATAGCGTTTCTATTAAAAAATTTCCTGAATTTTTGAACTACAAAATACAGACAATTAAAATTTGCTATTAAAAATCTAGATGAAAAAAAATATTAGGAAGAAGGGCTTTCACTGGAGAGTCTTTCCATTTTCTGCAGCTTCCATTTTAAGGAACAGCCATTTAGAGTATTGGTATATGACACAGAAAAAAGGGAAGTAATTTAAAAAGAAGAGAAAATGAAGCTGAAAAATGTGCAGGCAGAATGGACTTATTTGGTCAGCTGACTCATACCAGAGTAATTCCTGAAACCAACGCAAAAGCCTGGAAAATAAATAAGATTCTTCTGTGGGATTTCCTTTTCCTTGGTCCTTGGAGAAAAACTGTCTATTTAACTCTAGAGCAACCAGCTCTCCGTTCCTCTTCAGAAGCTCTTATGCTTGGCTCTGTTCTGTGGGAAACAGCTCCCTTTTACGTTTCACCTAGATGGTGATCACTCCCTGTATTTAAACTTCTGCGTAATGGAGAGATGAGAAAAATATCACACAAGCAAAATTTAATTCTGTAATTCCCTTGTCAAACAAAACCCATCTGATCTTACTGACACAGTCCTTTTTCAGAACCAGCTCTTTCAGTGTACGCCCTGGTTGGCAATCGCTGCAGCAGAGTAGTCGAGAAATGTTCCTTGGACTTAAGACAACTACCAACACTAATTAAATATTTCTTATTGCCCACATTTCTCACACAGATGCTGAGCATTCCTAAATGCATGATACGTACAAAAGGAAAACCCAGAGAAGACAGGTATCATCAAATACTTTTTTTAAGTCCTTACACATGCACTAGGAGTAACAGCAGGATTGAGAACATCTCCTTGGTGAATGTGTTTATTTCAACACTCTTGATGGGCTGCTAGATATTAAAGAACCTATTATACGCTCTCTGCAAGAAGCAACCTTTGCCTGAACTTCCACTTCATGCAGTCTTGCAGCAGACTAGAACTGGAAAGAAAAGATTTCAGAGAGGACCCCACAATGTGTATGAAGGTATAAACTGGTTGCTCAGTCCACTAACTTTAGGATGACACAAGTTCAGACACTCAAATTTGTTTAGACAACAGACTTCTATTGATTCTTCAGGTGATTTAAGACTCCTCAGCATCATTGGAAGCTTACATATAAAGCAGATTAGGAAGTGTCGTCATGAATATGTAATTCTGGGTGAAGATCTATTGCAAATCCCAAGAATAGATGTGGCTACAGATTTTATTAGAACATTGATACGTTTTTCATGTGTACTAGCTTCCTTGCCTACTTGTCTAAGCCAACTCCCGTATTAGTAAGATTTTCCTTATGAATTTTCCATGTTCTGTCTGTCACATTTTTTCAGAAAATGCAGCAAAGGAGCAGATGGAAAATCCCAAACTAATATATAAACCATGCACATAAGCGTTGTCTTTTCTGTGTCATGTTTGCGCAGTCCTTAGCACAAAGAGATAAACAATTCAATAATTCCTGTGAGATTATCCAGTGGCATATCAATTGTGCTGGTTTTAGCAGGAAAATAAAACCAAAAAAACACCTGGACTCTACGAGCCTGGACAAGCAGGCACTACGTACATACAAACAAATCTGCACGTCTGAGTTCTTTCCAAAGGCAAGCAGGAAGCACATAGTAAAATAAGCCAGGCCAGCTGAGAAACCATCACTCAGCAGCTCCATGGCATTAATTCTTCTCGGTAAATGAAGTTGTTAATAAGCACTTTTAAAAATAATGGACAACTCAGATGAACTTCATTGGACACAGGACAGTGGCAGTAGTCAAAACAACTGCTCCGGCACCTGTGTGAGGGAAATGCCAAAGAGGCAAGGTGACCACACACACATGTACAAGAGCCTCATGCAGATCTCACGTGGGTGGGAGGCTGCGAGGGCCCTTTTCCCACCAAGCAGGTAGCTGTCCACGTGCCTAAGAGACCTCACCTCCCAGCTGCCACCGCTACCTCTGCAGACATAGTACTGCTGTTCCTCTCCCTCAGCTGAATCCTCTCTGGATTACTTTACACCAGGCTGAACACCATCCAAGAGAACAAAGAGAGATTCAAACACATTTATTGATGTTTTTCCCTGTGTAGGGTTATGAGGTGTATTAGCCTTGACAGAACAACTTTTCCAACAGTGATGGGACTTGGAGAATCAATCCACCAGAGTTTAACCTTCTTCCAGAGGCAGCACTCTGAAACAAAAACAGCCAAAAAGGTGTCCAAATGCTATAAAAATGAGGGAGGTGGCTGTATTTAGGCATCAATAAAATAAGTATATTTTACTCAAGCATCCACAAGATACTTCTGCTAGCCAGCACGGGTGGGGGTTCAGTTCTGCTTTTTGTTTTTCAAAGAAGATTCCTGGATTTCCATGAGAAAAATTATACTGTGTTAAAACTGAGAAAGAACTTTTCTTTCCGAGCAAGATTTCTCTCCAGGAAAACATCACAGACTATACCGACCCTTCAGCATACTTTGTCTCACTACTGGAGAAGGCCAGCACATAGCAAAAGCTTGCTAATCCATCTTTCACCTTTATTCAAAAGCATCCACGACCGGACTGAGATTTTTGACATTTGCTGAACAGAGGTTATAGTCTTCTCCTGGGCCTCTACACGGGGCAGTTTCATTGCTTTGCAATGCACACCAAAAGACACAGGCCACTGATTGTATTTTTATAAGGTATGGCATGTAAATGGTTTAAGTAAATTCTTCACACTTACTCTTTTTTCTTTGATTTCATTTGATAGGCACCATTCGCCACTAATTAAAGCAGTTCTTTAAACAAAACTTCCAGAAGTGGAGGCTAAATCCTTCTGACTCTTTCTTCAAACCTCTTCTGAGCCCTCATTGTTAATTCAGACACTGGCAGGTAACGTTTTCTTTCAGTCCTGATATGCGACTTGGCTTCCAACACGTGCAAGAACCAACATGTTTCTCCAGATAGATTTGCTTTCCCAGGCTCCCGCCTTCTCAGCAATGTGAGGTACTTTGTGTAGAGTCATCTCAATTTCCTTTGAATCCACATTTTTCTAAATACTTTGGTTTTTTTTCAGATAGGAAAAGTCAGTTGTATATTTATCTTGAACTATCAAATGCACTAAAAAGGACCTATCTGGGATTCTAGGCACCACAGCTAAATAATAAAAATACAGTTAGCCTTACACAAACAAATGTGTACACACTAGCCGCCTCAAAATTATGCAGGGCAAAAAATTTTTCCTGCCACAAATCCCCCAGAAAACAAACCTCAGTGGTTGGTACAACCCTTCCCAGTCTGAAAACATCGAACTTTGCTTTTGGCCCCCAAAATATTGGACAATCCAAAACACAGTGACCTTCTGTTTTGGGATTTTCACTCATGGAAGTCCTGCAATTGTTCATTGTTCTGAATCATGAGAATACCAAATACTGACTATCCTTCAATCCTATCTTTAAATCTCTGATTTTAAATCTACAGCTTTACAGATTTATGTAGTTAGTGATTTATTCCTCCCCAGAAATGGCTATTTGATATCAACCAGTAGGACAAAACATATCTCCTGTCTTTTGTTTCTTTTTCACAGTTTGACTAATGTGTCAAATTGTCTATATTTTAACAAGGAGATGCAGTATATCTGAGAAATAAAATAGCACAGTACTTAGTAGGTGTTCGTATTCTTCAGCTTGCCATCTTTTACCCGTTTGAAGCAAACACTTTTTATCGCCACATGTCAACAAAAACTAAGAGCAAATAAAACAGCATAGCTTGTGTTGCGGGGCACAGTTAAACAGAAATGTGCGGATGACATCCAGTTACTTTTCAGACACAGTGAGTGTAATCCAGTAGAAGGCAAAAGAACCTCATTTACCACCAAGGATTAAACTAACTAACTGAATAAATATTTTCTATGACCTTGTTGAAAAGCAAAGGTTTAAATCAACAGCATTCCTTTAAATGGGAATCTTTAAATGTGGTGGATGTCTGTTAGTTGATTTGCCTCTTTTTATAATTACCTGTTCGCGATCCTAAGCCAACATCATTACTGCAAAGTCTAAATCAGGCAATATTAAGGGGGTTTTTGTGCTTGTAGGGCAAGGCATTTTTAAAGTACAAAGCAACAGCTATTTTTGCTGGCTGACACAGTCCAGAGCCCAAAGACCATAATTACGCTTTCAGAAAGGCAACAGCCAGAGCACCTGACAGTCATTGACTATCACTCCCACCTCTCCAACAGCCCCTTTGCTTGGGGACAAGGGACAATTCCAGGACCAGAGTATCTGAGCTTGCTGCACCTGCTACAACAGGTACAGCATGGCTCCTATTGCCTCTCTGAACAACAGACACCAGTCACCTCCAGTAGCTATTCTTTTCAGCAACATTCTACACTTTTAGGACTATAGTCCTCAAAATAAAAAGTCAGGAGAAGCCACACAGAGCCAGATCAAACAAAATTCCCTCATATTCAGTCAATCACACCCTCAGAGAAGCCCACCTGGCATGTCAGAAAAGAGTAAGTATTCCAAGGCTAAGGAACCAAATGAAGACAACTCCAAGGCAAAGAAAAGGCAATGTTTTCACACTGCAGCCATCACAAAGGCATTTCCAACTGCTCTGCTACTCCAGCACTCTCCATATTACAGCTGTCTCCAGGAAGTGGGGCAAAGAGAGAGCATCAGAGCAGAACCCGTCACATGAGACACAGCTTTCAAGAATATAAGACAAACCATAGGAAGAATAAGGCTCTGGAGCCAAAGGACAAAAAAAAACCCATTGGCATAAGCAATCCGAAACCTTAAGAAAAACATGAACAAACCAAACTCCTGGAAATCTAACCCAATAGCTTAGATAATCCGTAGTAACATGGCTGCTCTTACCTTTGCCATCTGCGCCTGCACGCCATTTGCTTTGAGAGATGCTACTGCTTTCTGTGCTGCTGCTGGACTGTCAAAATCTACAAAACCGTAACCTGAAAAGGAAACAGATAAATAGATATTTTCATTACTATTCATGTGTATGTGCATAGGTTAAGATTTCACATTTATAAATAAGGAGACCCCTTCAATTCTCTACATCTGTCTCATAGCCTTCCAGTAGCACTGCCATCACACCTCTATTTCCCACACCTTTCCTCCTGAACCTAGTGGGGTTTTAAGGAAATGCAATGACCTGAAGCTTCAAAGTACAGGAAGGTACGCAGCAGAGGGGGAAAGAAGGTAGATCTTTGCCTGTCTTAAGAGATAAAAGGTCCCTGGCAGTAGGAGGGCACACGCTCACGGGGCTGTGGTGCTCTGGAGTCCTGACCCATCTCTTGCATAAGAGGAGGCAGCGGTATGGCTGTCCCTAGGATGCAAAGCTACAGCTTGCAATCGCTAATTTCATGAGAAAACACCACCCTTTCCCTGTCCCTTGAACCCATACACGGATTAAGCTTCAGAAAAGGAGGGTAGCGGGTCTCTGCAGCAGGCTGGGGCCATCTGTGCAGGGGCAGGGAGCACACACAGTCTTCCAGCAGGTGGGAGCAATTAAGGGAGAAATCGCAACCTGCGCTCTACAAGTGACTGCCAGATAGCTCTAGAAGATGATAAGATAATGAAGTCACAGCCTAGTTAAACCACATCCCTTTCATCTCACCACCCTCTCTGCTGGAACAAGGGCTAAGTCCCTACCAGGAACTGCTTCAGGGCATCATCTGAACAGCAGCTTAGTGAGGTTAGACTGTAGGGACTGGCAAGGGATAATCTTCTGCTTTTAAGTGGCTTTCCTACTCCCAGTATTTGTATTAGTTTAGTTTATTAATCAGGCAGTCACTTCCCATCCTCTCTTCTTCCCTCTCAATTTTTATTTCCTTTAACCAGCAAGACTGGTAAGTTCAAGCAAGACCAGTGCTGCTAAGCCCATACCAGATAATCAACAACTCTCTAAGTACTTTTTTTCCCTAAACATACAAAGGAGGGCAAAGAGGACAAGGAATGAGCTTTTCATAACTTGTAAGCACTAAGCTATTTATGATCTTCAACAGCATTCAAATGTCTTGGTCATAAAGATTTCAACACAGTTAGGAAGATTTAAAAATTTCACCAAGTACCTATTTAGGCAGCTGCACGTACTTCACAGTCCACCCAGGGAAAAACCCCAGCTTACATCTTATCAGGCAGTTACAGCACAGGCAAGCATGTGCTGCTCAGACTAGCTGTGGACAGGGGCCACGTCTCTGGCATCTCCCTGGGAAGCCATGTGGACAAACTGAACTGCCTGAAAGCTTTAATAATATTAGCACAAGCATATTTATAGCATAACAGCTCTTTTGCAGACATCTCCATTTACTAGGTCAATACACATCATATAGGAGGCAACCACAGATACGCTTTTTTGCTGTATCCATTTTTATGTCTTTTGCCAGCCTTTCTTCTTACTCCTGGGAGGCCTTATTGCCTTCCTCCCTCCACCAGATCTAGGTATAAGAGCATGTGCCTGTGATCACTTTGCCACCCAAGCTATAAACAACTCTTTTATTATTATTTTGGTACATATACATTATTTGATGCAGGGTTAGTCCAATGATGAAAGAATTTTGTACACATACACTTCTTGTTTTCTTGGCTTAAATCTCATTCACAAAGATTTAAGAAAATGAAAAGAAATAATAAAAAAGAAACATCCAAAACTGTCAAAGAAACTGCTGACTTCAAAAGTATATAAAAAAATTATTTTGATTAAAAACTCAAGATCTGAACCTTTGTGTTTTTTTCTTCCCTCAGTTTTCTGTGTTCTTGGGGTTTGCATGAATTTTTTGGTAGGGCATTACTACAAATTGAGGGAAAGTCTAGAACAATTGTAAGCTCAGACAGCAGATCTAATAAACACCACCATTAAGAAGTGAACTGGAGTTTGGTCATCTTGGGGGTGGTGGTCCTGCACAGATTCCCCCATTTGATTTTCCCTTTTTATTGCTACTGAGCATGCCGTTTTAAAATCAGCTTGGTTTATACTGCATTTTGCTTTGCAGCGTTATCCAAGCTGTCTGTTCACTGCAGAGTGGCAGTGAAGCTGATGCTGTGTTGAGCCAAAAAATATGCTACAAGGGAGCAAGAGTTCTGCATGGATTTCTGCAATGCCTTTGCCTTTTGGGAGAGCAGCTTCTGGGGATGAAGGAGGAGATACAATTAGATGCAACTTTCATCTTGCTAGATGAAAGATCCGAAGAAGAAGCCAGAGTTGCCAAGCGGGAAACCTGAAATGGTTTGGGAAGTCATGGGGTGGCTTGCATCAACACAGAGCAAATTATTTTTTAGTGTAGCAAGGTGTTCTTCTCAATAGACTAAATTTCTTTTTGTTTCTCACCATGTTCATGCCCAAAAATTAGGAGGTGAAAGTGCAAATATAAGTTTTAATATTGGGATTGCAAGCAGATAATAGAGTTAGATTTTTGTATTTATTATCAGTGTACAGTGCAGGATTTACGTATGCAGTAACAGAAGGGAAATGATTTTAAATTTAACTTTCTAGACAGCACAGTAAGTATTCACATCTAAGTTAGCATTGCTTTGTAAATGCAAACCAGAATGTATAAGAATATTCTGGTGTTGTATCATAGAGATCAGGTATACCTAACATAGTGTACTACTGAAGATTAACATCAGCCCATAATATCTAAAAATATGAATATATTCTAAACATTTATTCAATCGGCACAAGGGGCTATCAGAGATCCAGCGAGAGTGCCGAGACAAAAAACCCTTGCATTTTTAGCTGTCCATAATGCATTCTAGTATTACTACTCCCAGCCACACTGCAAAGCTGCTCTTTTTTCCTTCCCTCAAGTCCATTTTCATTCCAAGTATCTTTTTCTGGCCCTCCCCCCTCCTGACACATCTCTCCACCACACACAGAACATCAGGACAAAATCACTCCATGGCTGAAAACTCGTCCAAAGAACATCAATCTGCTGCAAGGGAAGCCAAGTTCCCAGGCTGTTTCAGCATTCAAGTATCCTTACAAGAACCCTGCGATGCTATATAACAGAAAACCAGGCATGCTGCCTTTTTGTACAGTTTATGTTCTTCCATGTCGATGTTTATAGCCTATGTTGGTGACCTACACTAAACATATTTTATTTGTTTATAATCTCACTTCATTTTCTGGGTCTTACGTACTAACCAAGTAGCTTTTTTGTTTGGGTTTGGAAGGATTTTGTTTATTTAGGGGTTGTTTGTTTTGTTTTATATGCCTTCCAGGGTAGATAAAAGTTTAGTCCCCACAGAAGCTAAAGCTGGGTCTTGAAGCATCCCCTCCATCTTTCCCCATCGCATAAATGAATCCCCAAACTCCCTGAACCGAGTCCTTCCCTCCTGGCCATGCTGGGGCTGGAGCGGGCGCAGGCTGTGCTCCCCCCCAGCCCCCTCAGCGCTGCCCTGGCTGCCCCGGTAGGTGCAGCAAGGGTGGGTTTGTCTGCTCAGGCACCCACCGCTGCCCAAATAACCATCCCCTGGCTCCTCCTGGGAAAAGGCAGCAGGCTGGCTGAAAGCATCCCCCGGCAGGGATTCAGTCCAGGGTCTGCCAATCAGCTGCTGCTGCTCTAAGAAAATGTCTGTGCTTCTTTTTCCTCTTTTAAAAACAAGTGCAAGCCCCAGCAGCCCCACCCCTCTGCTAGCCTCAAATTCCACAGCTGCTTCCCCCCCCCCCCCCCCTCTTTTTTTTCCTGTGTGCACTGCCTCATAAACATTCTGGTCAACGAATTGTACTTCCACCTACCCACCCCCACCCCCCCACCCCCACCCCAGTTTTTGTACAGAACATCATGAAAAACACACTTGGATTCGAAACCAGGACATTCAGACTCTCACAAGAATCCATCACCACCACAGGAAACCAAAACCAAAACTATTTCCCCTTTTTTTCATGAAGCATCCTGCCCTTTTCCTTTAAGAGCTCCAAATGCAAATAGGGATAGCTGCATTATACCCTGCTTCTTCAAGAGATGGGAACTGAATTTGTCACTAATACGAGCCCCTCTGCTTAAGTGTACTTACACTGAGGGTGACTTCAGCACTCCAATGCTACAAGCACTCCAGGAACCCGAGTTTTTTTGTAGAATGACATATTACTAGTTCAGACACGCAAACACACACACACACACGCAAAACCCCAAGACTAGAGCATCTAGATTAACTGTTAAACCTTTCCTCTAAGAAATAAAATGCTCGTAATTTTGTTTTGGCCTGGTGCCATTAGAGTTAAATAATTAAATTTAAGGAATAAAACCAGTGGTTTTGTACCTGTGGGGAAACAAAACAGCTAAGCATCAGCAAGTGCAGGTTTATAGCTAGCTGCAGTAAGTGCTACCCAAATACACTGGCAGACACTAAACATCTCCATCTCCTATAACCTAAACGGCTAGGGGCCTCCCGGTCTCAGTTTCTCAGTTCCATAATTAAGCTTGGCAGCAGGTTCAAATGAATTAAAACTGAATGTCACTATTTCCTCAACAAATCCCTCATCCTTGTTTTTTCTTACTTGTCAGGGAGAAGACCAGCAGAACAGCAATTAGTGGTAAGCAGTGCAGTGAAAAAGAACCAAGTATACACTAATTAGGTCACTCGCCAAACACGTTCATTTCATTGGCAGATTTAATCAATGTTTTCCTGAAATGTCTTAAATCTCCTATGCTAATTTAAAGTTTTGTTATTGTTGTTACTTTAAACACAGATGGGATGCCTGGAGATTTTCAATTGCTTTCCGCAAATCCATTTCAAAGTAACAACCCCTCATATAGTATATCATCAAAATTTAGGTGCAGGTTTTAGGAAATGGCCTCTAATTTTATGCCAACATTTTTGTGCCTGCAAATACCTATGGGTGCAATTTTGTGGATTTAGTAATTGCAGGTGTGTAGAGCTCTTAGACATCAAACTCTGAATTGCCCTGACTGATCGGGTACTTAAGAATAATGCCAAATAATTTAAGGGGCTGCTTGCCACTTGCGGCTCCCACAATCGTTGCGAAGTGCTGGAGCGGTGGCACACGGCAGAGGCGAGCTCCCACGGGTGCATGTGGGCTCCACAGCCCACCTTCGGGGAGCTGCACTCGTGTAGTGACAGGAGCAAGGGCCCGGCTGCCTTTTTAGAAAATTGAAGCAGCTCCTCTGCCACTGCCAAAAGCAGCGTTAGTCACTGGAAGTAAACGGGAACAGCGGTTTCAGGGTATCCTGGAAGTCTGGTCCCCCAATTAGTACTTAACAGCTAGCACACCATGGCGCTTTTTTTGCATGGAAGACTCTCCATCAGCAGACGTCCTTGCTGGCGCCATCAGAAGGGGAGCTGTGACAGCCGCCAAACTAATCCGCACCCGCAGCAGCCAGGCTCTGCCGCCTTGCTGCCCTGACCGCACACCCCCGGGCCCCCACAGCGGCTCCCCTCCCTCCTGCTGCCACTGCTCCCCCAACCGACTCGCCCTCGACCCCGTGGCCACCAAGGGGTGTGACAGGGCAACGGGCAGCCAGCCACAGCTCTGCACCCGTCCCAGCTCTGTCCTGACAGCCCTGGTGAAAATAAAATCTAAGGAGAAACAAAGAGCAGGAGAAACATGCTTTCCCAGAAGTGAGGAGCAGAGCACCTTGGCACGCTGCTAAGCTTGACCCCTGCAAACGCAGCAACCTCTGGAGGGGGCTGAGGAAGGAGAAGCCGTGATGAACGAGGGAGGATAAGCTGTGGCTGGTGAGCTCTCAGCTTCACCCTGCCACAAGGCCAAACATCACGCCTGACCTCTGAGCCTGTCCTGCTTTAAATCACTTGAATTCACGTCAAATAGTACTCCGCATTTTCCAGCTGACGCCCCCACCTCTCCAACACGCACACAGAGACAGGAGACAGGACAGCTGATGCACCCAGCCAGGAGACTGGCAGGGAGCCCGTATGTTAATCCAACATCTAATGTGCCTGGGTAACTAATATTGTTTCGTTGGTTTTTTTTAAAAAGTACCTAAATATATTGATAGTCACACATACTGAGGAGCTTTTCTGGTTCCACTGATGTCAACAAACCCACTCCTGAAAAGTTTTAATGCTTTGTTTCTGTAGAGCTAAAATCTTTGCATCAATAGGAGAACAGATCCAGCCTGGCAGATGGGAAATGCTGACTGACAGCTGCCCCATGCCACCTGCACTCCTGCAGGTACCTCCGTACTAGGGGCTGACGTGGAGTTTGAGGGAAGCTGCACCAAAGGATGGACCCCAGCTCTGTCATTTTCCCACTTTGGAGAGTTTGACTTTGGCACAATGACTTTTCTTTTCAACATAAAAATTGTGTAAATTTTGCATAAAATTACACAATATAGGAGAATTTTCTCTTCAAAGGTAAAACCAAATTTGCTCATGTGTAATTACAATTCTATTATACCTAAATGGTTTTTTCTAGTTTTGATGTACCAGACCACTTGGAAATCTGCTTCCCACTGGGACACAACGTCTTTTTAATGTAAGGAAGTTCCTAGTCCTTGTTTCTGGCCATGTAGAATTCAATACATCAGATCTGAAATCCAGAACAGAGAAGACTGAGCATATCATACATGTTGGGTCTCCAAGAGGTATAGAGAATTTCTGGACGAAAAGGAGGATAGAGTAATTTTAAGAGAGTGCTTGCTTTTTTTTTCAATAATGTTTTTTTGTTAAAATTGCTTAGAGATTGGAAATGGAAATTGACAAAAGTGGCTGTGATGAGGGAAAGGAATAGGAGTCTATGGAAAAGGCAGCAGTCAAAATTACTTGTTGAACTGAGAAACCATGAAATAAAATATATTTATCACAAATATTTTTTAAACTTTATGATGTCACCTCCACACGTATCTGTATACATATATGCCTACATCTGAAGAAACTAGCACAAAGTTTTTACACAAACTCTAATACATACACACAATTAAGCAAATATATAGTAACCAGTGAGATATTTCTCCTACAGACTTAGATGAAACCACTTGGATTTCAAGAGAACCTAAGTCAATTTGAGCTGTGAAGTTCACTTTTGCCCAGCACTTATTTAGAGTGTCTCTTAAAAGGCAGTATTCATTCTGACAATCAGGTAGCCCACAAAAAAGTGATTACCCAGTAATTTACTATGCAATTTCCAGACATTGTTTTATGTTCAGATAAAGAATCAAATTAAAGTCTTATAAGCCTTGGAAAATTAGAGTTATCAAGCAAAGAGGTTGAATCACCCTGGAACACAAAATTACTGAAAACAGCTTTTTCTTTCATTGTTCAAATTGCATTAAAATATTCTTACAGCTCCAAATGCTCACAGCAATAGTAAAATAGTCTACATTATTACTATTTTTAAAGCTCTACTTTATAAAAATGTTCTCAGTGGCTAGAAAGTGGTGAATCATCACCTTTTAATTAAAACAGCTAATATATAGTTTGAAAAATAATTGGTAATGGAGTCTTAAATGCGAGACAGAAAAAATAGTCCCTTCATTTCAGATCACTCCCCAGAGACACACCTACATTGTTAAGTATGCATATAGAGCTGAATTTTTTTGTTTGCTTTAGCTTGATATGGAAATACGGCACAAAACTGTCACTTTGATTATGTTCCTGCAGTGATTTCTTTTGCCTCTCCCATTATTTGAATCTCCTTTATAACAACAGAACCGCAGAAAACCAGGACTGTAGGTAACTAACAAACAATTTTTAGACATCTGTTTGCAAACACATTCTTAATTTGAACATTCAATTCCTTTGATTTAAACAGAGTGTATATGAATGCAGGTTATTATTAATTGCACAACTAATTAATAGTAATTTTTACATGCAAAACTAAGCATGGAACTCATGATGATCTTTTCTGCAATCTCCAGGAAGTACAAGTAACAGTACAAAGAAACCTATAAAATTTTGGTATGTGGGAAAAAAGTACTCACATAATAAATAAATAGATGAGTAAATAAATAAATGTATGCATACGCATATGTGTATTTTTCTGGAAGGTAATCCTTCCAGAAATATACTCTCTGAAAAAACAGAAACAGACCTCAAAACTGACAAAAGCTCCTCGTGAAATGTGGTTGCAATAAGAACAGTAAGGAGGAGACGGGTATGCAGCACAAATTTAGCAAATATACCTATCAAGAAAACAACATTGCACTTGACTGCCCTCTCACCATTTACACAGCACTCCTGACAATTCAGAACCACAAAGACTGGCAAACTGGAGAAAATTCTGGAAAGAGCATAAATATAGATATAAAAATCCAGATTGTGCAAACAGCAGAGCTCTAGTGGATTATCCCTAACAATAGGCCAAGTGTTTGGGGCCTCTAAAAGTTAACCTGGATGTGAGTGAGTACCTATGGGCAACCGTATTGCAGTGCATGATCAGCATAAACAGTGAGACTTCACGAGGACCTGTTGAAGAAGGAAAATGTTGGTGAAAATAAATTGAGAGGGAAGTTGAGAAATATTTCCTGGTATTCTGCTAACAGCGTGAACATACAAAGCCAGTGATGGAAAACTCATTGCTCAAGTTACTAAATATGGACCGAATAAAGAAAAGAACATATTGTAAAACTTGCAGTGGCAGAAGGACAAGAGATAAACACACTTTTCCATCTTTAACATTTGAAATTACTCTCTCTGCAAGTCCCATTGATTCACTGTCAAAATCCAAAATGAAGATTAACTCTATTTTTAAATACAGGAATATTTCACGTCTACTATTTCCATATAAACCAATGTATGACTTAACATTACGTTTATTTAGTACCATAACATTTCCTATTCGTGTATTAGTAAATTAGTAATTCACTAATTTTACCAAAAAAGTGAACAAAAAAAAGTAAAATAATTAAGATTATTTTTACTACACTTGTTTTACACTACACTTGTTTACTATACTCTGCAGCTGAGCTAAATTTCACACTTGACGCAGTGATTGAAAAAGCAGAATGTTCTCCCAAAAAACAAGTACTCCAAGAGCAGAGCTTAGTTACATATTTACATGAAAGGGAGGGAAGGATACAATAGCAGTTTCTTCCCTTGACTTCAGAAAAACTTGGTGACTCACAAACGATAGTATTTTGCAATATCCAGAACAAAATAGCCAGAACTTGTAGTTTCAGATTAAGATCTACTTTCAGATACACAGTTATGATATCAATTAATAGCTCCATTGAAAAACTTGAAAGGAACCTCACACCCACAACTAAAAAAGGATTCACTTTTTGAATAATTAGTTTTTCATATTCACTTTCCTCTCTGATTACAGCAATGTCCAGATGCTGAAGCTCCAAAATACCACAAGAAAGACTATTTTCTTGGTATTTCCAGTCGGCAGGAAACACTGACACTCTCATGAGAAAGTCTGTTCTTCTGAGGTTTCATGCTCAGTTATGCAGACTCCAGAGCTTTACTTAGCTTGGATAATGTTTGGGTAAGATATGAAACCAAATCTCTTGAGATTTGTCCATCACTTATTTTAGAGCTGAGTGACTTGAGTAAAAAACCTGGTGTGCAGAAACAGTTCAGAAAAAAAAAAATCATTCAGCCATTATCTCCGAAGGCTCCCAGCGCCTGTATAGGCAAGCAATTGCCTCTTCTAAATACTGGACCTCAGTTTGCCCAAAGCTAAGCAAGTTATCCAGTAGGCGTTCACCAGAAGAGCGTATAACTTAAGAAGCTATGAGACTAACTCCAGCACTCCCATGGACTAGTTAAAAATTAACGTTCATATTGTCTTGCACCTTTCAGGCTTGATATCTGGCACGGCACGCCAGCAGGCACTTATGGACAGACATGGACAAAACAGAGTATCAATGGGAGCGTTATTTCCAGTTATGGAAGACAGCAGTGAAATACTAGAGGAAAACATGAAGTCCTTCAGCAGTCAACACTTCCAGCATTAGGTTTAAACAACGATACCGCTTGAGAAGGCAAAGGAGGATTTTCTGTGTCACCCAGTGCTCTTTGTCAGAAATGAAATATTCCATTCTCTTCCTCCCAAGACTGGATTGCTCAGCAATCATAACATTAAGTAACCACAGATACTCATGAGTAGGAAGAAACAATCTGACAAGAGAAGATGCACTTGGTGAACACACTGTGATTACTGTACTTTATTAAAAATAATTTTCATTTCAGTATGTTTTGACAAGAAAATAGAAAGCATCTTGTGCAGGCTTCAGGAAATATTAAAATAACCCAAGGTGATGAACATGTTATTATCCAGCCTGTTCCAGAGGGAGGATGCTCAAGTACTGAAATGGTTTTCATTTCAAATACACATTCATTTTCAAGACACCACACTTGAAAAATTGGACTGTATATTTGTCATACAGTAAGCAGTGATAAAGAGCACAGCAATTTATGTTCTTTATGCAAAGCACTTGTAACTCGGAAAACAACTATAGCTTCTAAAAGGCAGCAAAGTGATAGCACTTTCCGAAGAAAGTGAAATGTTTTTTTCATGCCAGTTGGCCAATTCTGGCACATCAACCTTTGCTATGATAAACATTTTGGATAACATGCAAAGAGCTCCTATTCCAACCCATCAACACTCATGATGTCTTGGAGCTTTAGGCAGAGATGAGCAATATCTTCTGAATATTTCATGATTCTGATACTAAGAAAAGGATCCCGATACCACCCATCACCATAATGCTAAAATACCAAGGACCTTTTGAGCAAGAAGGCAGTGTGCTTCCAAGAAATGGTTGGTGGTCACAACCAACATTACACCTGTGCTATGGAGGGGACGCACAGCAGGGGTGGGCGGCACAGAGCAGGGTAAGCCACAACACACAGGCCAGAACAAAACCCACGTTAAAGATACTGTCTAGATTCAGTGCTCAACGATATTGGTCTCACATGGTATTTCTTGATTTAAGTATCCCTGTAGCATTATATTGTCCATCACTGTTTGTAGATAGTTCTTTTTCTTCTGCAATAGATCCTTCTGTAGTTAAATACCATTTGCACCTTTTGAGCCTCTTGTCATATATCTACCACGTTTACTTGTAGCCTGAAGTTCAAAAATGCTGTAATTATGGTAGCCAGAAATCGCTATTAGTTTTGCAGATGAGAAAGAAAAAGGAAAAGGAGAAGAAATCCCATCAGAAAATCTGTTTTCAAGATCTCCAATCCATTTTTCAGATTCAAGATAGTTCTACAACCTAGGTAAGTGGAAGATGCAGATAAAAGAGGTTGAAATGTTAGCTTTTAATCTAATCTGAATTTCTGAACCTGCAGAAGTTTTCCTATCATTACAAATCACATACCTCAAACATATGAAAAAGAATCAAGTGAATAATATAATATTTTAATCCTAAGTGAACACTTTTCTTTCTGTGATTTAAGGTAGCTATTTAGTGTTATTTTGACTGTCGGCTTGTATTTAAAATCACCTGCTGGTACAGTACACGGCAGTCACACACCACGAAGGTATGATGAAGGATGTTATCTCGAGACTGTACTGAAGCCACCTGGACATCAGGAGGTCAAACCAGCAGAAGGACAATCCCCTGTACACAAACGCCAACATGTAGGAAGCTTCTTGCACACTGAAATTCATGTCCACAACAAGCCTTTACACAGCTTGTAGAGAGAGAAGGCACATATATGGGTCCGGAAGAGGCATCCTGAATCTTTCTGGAAAGTGGATGACTACAACCCTTCAGTAGATGACCACATGGGGTCACACCAGTGACTCACATAATTTCTCTCTACCCTTTACCTACTGGAAGGATGTCACCTGATACATCCTTGTACCATATTTGTTGCCTTGACAGCTGTGCCCATTTTTGATTAGGGCACTTACAAGATCATCTAATACTTCTGTCATCCTTTTCCTTTGTTCCCTTATAGATAAGCTTCCAACTTCCCATGCAGAGATTTTCCTATTACTTCCTAAGTAGATGATTTTACTATTGGATTTGTTCCCTGTTTCTCACAATCCAGTCTTTAGGATCACCTAATTACTCTTCTGTGTAATTGCCTCATGCTTCCCAACTTTGTGTAACAAGCAAGTATCGAGGGAGTTTTGGTAGCAGTATCTTTGAAGATGACAATGGAAATCTGGTATATGCCTGAGAGAGAGAGAGAGAGAGAGAAAGAGGTGGGTGTTGCCAATGATGCTGACTGTATGTCCAAGCCTGCATCCAAAACTGTAGTAGTCTCAGCAAGTTGCTACACCAGTATTGACTATCCTCAGTAGTTCTTGCCAAATGTTCAGGCACTTTCTGAATGTG
This sequence comes from Falco naumanni, assembly GCF_017639655.2. Classification (NCBI taxonomy): domain Eukaryota; kingdom Metazoa; phylum Chordata; class Aves; order Falconiformes; family Falconidae; genus Falco; species Falco naumanni. The sequence goes on from NC_054057.1 coordinate 4,718,681, forward strand.
AAAACATTTTGTTCAGGGTCTCTGGAGAACCTTAAGGGTTTAACTAAAGAGCAAACTCATTGGTGTATACTGCCAGTGAAAGGCCAAATATACAACAGAGAACAACTTTCACCCCATGAAGCCAGTTTAGAGAAAGGTATGCATTTCAATGCTTAATAACAGAAGATAAATGGAAGGGAGGGAAAATATATGTGATAAAATATTATTTTTTAAAATTAAAGTGAGGGTAATTCAGATATAATAATATTTTATTATTTATGATGGATATTTTCTTTTTAAAAATCCCACAATTTTTATGAAATTATACAGAAAATGACTGAGAGATACCCAAGTCTGTAGTATGATCTGAGTTTGTTCACTGAAAGTGGTTCTGTGTCAGCTTAGTACATCAAATAAACCAAAATAAAAGAGAAAGCAAGGAGGAGTTTTGCCAGGACACACAAACCCAGCAAACATATTTTGTCTAGGAACCCAAAATGCCTACAAAGAAAAAAAAGACATTTTAAATACCCAGTAGCATCCTCACATACCGTATCAAAGAAATAAAGAATCAGCAACCTAAAATTACTTTTTAGCCTTTCAAGAAGCAGTGTTGAATCTCACATACTTGTGTACGTTCTTGGTCAGTCACTTGGCCTACATTCGTTATAGCAGGCAAGACAGCTAACAGTCAAAGGGGCTGCATCTCTTACACACACGCCGAATACATGTTGGTGTTGTCAATGAGGAGATGTGTAAATGTTTGCAGACTGGATGTCTGCTTCCTGTCAACAGCAAGCACTAGCCAGACGAATATCCGGCACGCACGGTTGTGCTTTCTTAAGAGCGTAAATGTTGTATGACAAAATTTGCAGGCTGCTTGTTTTACCCTCGGCCTCTTTGCCCTCAAAGCCTTTTTTGTGACCAAATGCAAAGGAAAGCAACTTCCTGTACCCCCAACTAGACCCTGGCAGCAGTGAGGCAAGTGGAGAGGAAGGTGCTGAGGTGTTAGCTGGCTGAAAAAATAAAGGGAAACACACAGGGTTAGTCAGGGCCCGTGGCCAACAGGGTGTCCACAAAAGGCGACCCATCTCCTTTCCATTAAGCAGAGATGGCAGCCTTGGCAGCTGCTTGCCACTCTACTCTTACATCTTCCTACTCACCATTTTGTATTTCTGTGGCAGACCTGGGGCTCTTTCTTCCAGAGCTTCCAACGGGTGACCAAGGCAGGTGCTGCATGAGTGAGGAGATCTCATGCATGCCTTCCTGCACATAATGCCATCAGAAGATCCTGTACCAGGTATTTCTATTACACTGAGACGATATTGGTTATGTGACCTTGAGAGTAGCTATGTTGTTCACTGCTAAAGGGCAGGGGTGAAGAGAACATGGACCTGCTCACTGTATCTGGCCATGAAAGAAAAAAAATGTCCTCATGTTCTTACCCCTCAGGGTGGCAGGTGTCTAGTTCAGGTAATCATTCCCCAGAGGTGCAGGTTCCCTCATACACTCGGCTTGGAGCCTTTGAAGGAAATGGGGACTGCCACTCATATCTAGTCAAGGGATGCAACAGCCTCACCCTCGCCAGTGCTCTCTCCTGCACTGGAAGGCAATATTAGGTTCCAGGAGGAACAAACATGGAAGATATCTGGAAAGTGGAAACCTTCTAGCAATCATACCATCCTGTTCTCTCATTTTATTTGTGGGTTTTTTTCTTTCTTTCTCCCTGGATGGCTGGGACAAACACTGCACACAAAAAAAGAAGCAGCCTTTCTTCGCCTTTATCTGGAAACAAGCAGATGGGGCAGATGAAGGACCTCATGCAAAACATGAGGGTGTGACATGATGGGAGACAGGCTACAGTACTAGGCAGTCTTTCCCTCCCTTAGTCTACATTGCAATTACATCTAACTTGGCATGCCCACTTCATCTTCTTATCAGGCATTTTGTCACTGAGAAAATCTCCATTTATTGCGTCGAGGCATTTTTGTCCCAGATAATGAAAATCTTTTTTAAAAAATAAAAAAAATAAATAAATATTAAGCCCAGCAAATCATGTGATTTGTGTGGCACAAGTGCATTGCACTTGTTTTAATCAGCTAACCAACAGAATCAAGCTTCCCTCTGGAAAGTCAGCATGTCAGTGTATGCTAGGAAAACTGAGAAAAAGTCAGCCTCCAACCAAAAAATAAACTCCACATTTTATAGCTTAAAATGAAGCCACTGAAGACTAAACATCTGGGCTTTTTGGATATCATCCCAGATCCTGCGTGTAGCATCGAAGCTCTTCATCACTGTATCCTCTTAAGAATTTGAATAAAATCATTCCCTCAATATAGGCTGTTTCTCTGCAGAACATCACAAAAAAAGTGCCTGTTACAGTAAGATCTTGGGGCAAGGCCTGTTTTTACTACATGTGTGGAGAGCATGCAGAACCACAGTGCATTGGTTTTCTTCAGGATCTCCAGGACTTCTCATAATACAAGCCACCATTCCGCAGCAACAGCAACAATCCACTCGGACCACAAAAGAAGCCAATTAAAGGGGGATTATCAGAACTCCTAGAAGTGCCAGTGGAAGCCAACGGGATTTTCTGTTCCTGAAATGCAACAGACACATCCACAGCACATCACGTCAGCATACTTTAGAGACCTTCCCACCAGCACTGAGCAAGACAGTATGCCTCCATGGTACAGAGCAGTACATTAATGGTAAGGTCCTTCCAGGATATTTAGGCCTGTTTCTCATCAAATATAAAACAGATCTAGCAGAGCACCACCATGACACTGGTTTCAGTGCTAATTTGGAGAGGTCTACTCAGTACAGCACTGCAGTGTGCATTCCCAGATGCTCAGGACCTACTGAAAACCCTGGCTCCTGCACAACCTGCTTTGAGATCTCCACTGTCCCCATCTGTGGCGCTTTACAGTCAGTACCAGCCATGCTCAGATGCAACCCAGATTTACTGGGACTGCTGCGCATGATTCTGTAGCTGATTCTGTGCAGGAGGTCAAATTAGATCAGTGCATACATTTAACCTCTGTGAACTGCTGAGAAAGAGTGTATGGAACATGGCCACTGGAAAGCAACGGAACGAGCACAACATTTCCTAAGTCAGAGGCACATGGATTATAACTACAGCCAAACTACACAGCGCAAGAGAGCCACACAAAAGACAAAAAGTATTGGATGAGGCTGAAACAGAATCAGCCTTAATAGACAGTGCCTCCCTAGAGCTTTTATGCTCACGGCCAAGCAAAACGGTTCTGCGCAGGAAGACAAGAACTGCAGACTTCTGGCATGGCTCTTGAGACACAAACAGTATGAGAGACTTGTTCCCATAGTGGAACGAAGAGATGAAGCAGACCCCCTTGAAACAAGCACAAATAAATTTGACTGTTTCATCTTTCACTGTACTTTTCTATATACAAGATAAAGTAGAAAATAACTATTTTAAAAGTTGCTAGCTTTTTCCTTTTTTAACTGACCTTCCTCTACTTCCTCTAGCAAATCACACACAACCATATTCTCCATTTTATTAGATACATTGGTATTAGGAAGCTCTACGGTAGGCTGTTCTTTTTGTTTCTTTTTTTCCAGTCTTGTACATTTTCTTTCCAGCCCTAAGATGATCACTCCTACTCTTCACTTTCAAGCTCCTTGTCTTCCTGCTCCTCTAAGGTGACTTAAAAAGAGAAACTCATGCATAGGCTAGGAAGATGGCTTGATTAATGACTTTTCCACTCCTGTAAGTCATTTCAAAAGAATCATTCTGTCCAGGGATGACAACAGGGAAGATGTTTCCATAAAACTCTGCATGCTTCCAGCAAATACATAATCATACCAACAGAGGCAAGGAGAGTGTGAAGACCTCATGCTCTGGCAATGCAATTCTTTTTCTTTTTGTTTGCTTTTTCTCCTCACACTTTCTGGTTTTCCCATACTTCCTGCTATGTTTCCAACAGATCTTTCCTTTGCAGCATTTTACGTACTTCTGTCATTTTCTTCCATCATCTCCTATTTCCTAGCCTGTATTTCTAGCCTCTCCATCCCCTAATTTCCCTTGTCTGCTAATTTCAGCTATTAAGATGTAAACAGTAGTTCTCAAAAAAAACCCAAACACCCTCAAATCGAAACCAAAAAACAAGCCCACAACAAAAAAAACCAAACCAAAACAACAACAACAAAAAAAAAAACCCAAACCAACAAACCAACACCAGTTTCTAAAATTGAAACAGGAAAACTACAAAAGATATATTAGGAGTCCAGTACAGAACTGGGGGGGCTTTGAAACAAGGTGAAAAGTAAGCAGAAAGGTCTGTTTTGAAATGATAGTGCAACAAAGGAACCAAATAGGGAAGAAACAAAGTGAAAACTAACCCAGATATTTGCTTGGAATCGGAAGCTTTTTTTCAGTTAAAAAAAGTTAGTATACTGCATCCATTATTCTTCTTGTCCGACATGTTCTGTACTTAACTGATTTTATCCAAAATTAGAGTAGACTTTCCAAAATATCATGAGAGTCTTCCTACTAATGAGACACTTAAGACAGAGAAAACGCCAGGATTTCTAGATAAATCAGAAACAGAAAGTACCAGGTAATTAAGATGGAAAATTTCTTTAATGAAAGTGTCCATCCCCATGTCCCAAGCAAGCCCAGGCCCATGAAGTGCTGTACTTATCTTTTTAACACTCCAAGATGTTAACCAATGTTGTAAGACTCAGTCCAACTGCCTCAGAAGGGGCTTTGCTATCAACATCTCCCAGCATAAAGGACAGCTTGGTCCTGGCTGAAAAGCCAGAACAAAGAAACAAAAACCTTATCTCGATGGATGCTGCAGTTGAGGGCTGCAGCACATTTCTAGGGCAGTGTGAGAAAGCCAATACTCTGATGGTGTCACAGCCTTTGGTTCCCTGCTGCAGCTTGCTTCACAGACTGCTTCTGTCCCATAAACACAGCTATAAGACACTCAAGCTGGAATTGGGTCCTTGGAAAGTTTTTGAACACACTTAAAATAATTTTTATCCAAGGAACGTGTACTAGAATTTTACTATTACTTGCTTCTCAAAGTATTGCTGCTACAGGAGAAAACTTGATTACCAGAGCCCAGCTGAAGATAGCTCAGCTTCCAAACTTCAGTTCTGCCCAGCTGCAGGTAATGTTGACTACTTTAGGAGGATGGGAACCCCAGGTTCCTCATGTGTCAGTGGAAATGGAGAGCAGCTCCTCTGCAGGGCATTTCAGAGCACCAAATCTAGATTCCTTTTCTGAACCACCTTCTGAAGGACCTTCTCTCTGCAGGTTATATGCAGAGTCTTGAGAAACCAGCTTTTAAACTGAGAACTTTGTGTTTGTTTCTGAAACTGGGCAGAGTGAACATTTCCCTCTGCAAGTGTCACTACTCAGCCTTTGTCAGGCTCACAGTGTGGGGCAAGAGCCAGCTCATGGCATGTGCCAAAGGGAGAAGAAAGGAAGGGAAAGGAGGGCGAGACTTTCATGCTGGGATTGTATATGGAGGAAGGAACAGGGCAGTGAGGCACTCATGCAAGGCACTGCATAGGTGGATAAGGAAAGAAAGGGAAAAAAAAAAAAAGTCAGGGATACTTGCACATTGGATTTTAGTTCTAATAAATAAAAACTAGGGCAATGCACCCATTTTTATCACAAGGCTCCCCTAATGAGAGCACTGCTAATGAGAACACAACATGGACAAAAGCTTCTGTCAAAGCTCGTTCATTCAATACCAAACACTTCCCAGTCAAAATCCAGAAAGACTTCCTAATAGGGATTAGCTCATTTTCGTTGTGAGCCAGGAGCCTTTGGAACAAAAATACCAAGTGTTTGGTCAGGAAAAGCAATTTGGGCCAAATATTGTTCTCATTTGCTCTTGGTCTTTCTTTCCCTCCCCTCTCTGTTCTCTCCCAGTGATGATGAAGGGTACAACTGTCACCACTACTTCTTCCTGTTAGCACATAGGAAAGACCCAGGCAAATGGCTCTTGCTCTGTTCCATTCATTGCAGCTGGGTCACGCAGGCAAACCACTGTGAGCTGATACAATGGAAAGTGACTATTAGCTGGAAAGCATGAACTTTTTTGCCTCAAATTCTTCTGTTCCCTTACATCTTTTTTACAGCAATGTGTTCCTATGTATATTAAGAAGCCAAATGAATTAAAACCAATGAATCCTTGTTTAATGCTTTTTTTTTTCCCCCGACAAAGTAGGTGGAGTATACAAGCGTGTACGTTATTATATGTATGTATAATCACTTTTAAATAAAAATAGGAGGTCAAGTTTTCAGTTACTGTAATTTACCGTATTAACTACATACTCCCCCCCCCCCCCCAGTATGCAGCACCCTACTAAATGCTGAAGTGCCCTCTTAATTTGCGTAATACGTATGTACTATCACTCAAATCCAAATGTGGATAGATACAGACATATCAAGGAACAAACAACTCACTGCATAGATGCAGATCTAATCATTCAGTGATTACGGCCGATGCCCAAAACAGACTAGCTAGTGGAAACAACTCTGAATCTACCAAGCTGGCTCAATTTAATGAGCATTTCACTCACTCTCAGTGAGATTCTTTTTTAAATAAAAATGCAGAGTGTTATAGATTTGGGTGATCGTTTACTTAACTGAGAGAAAATGGAAGAAAAAAAATTACATACTTCAGGTACATGTGCTGAATTTCATCATTACTATGGGAGATCAAAGCATTTTCCTTAATCTCTTCTTAACTAAAATAATTTAAGCCCATTTTCATTGTTCCTTCCCCAGGCTGTACCCTTTCAAGGACAGTTCCACTGTTTTTAATCTAAAATACAATAACCTGTTTCATACACAACACACATAAATTTCTAAATCTCCCCGTGCCAGACAAGGGCAGTAAATTGAGAAAAGGACAACGACAGTAACTTCACATGTGCAAAGCCTGTTTCCTAGCAGGGGATCAATAACAGCTGCCTGCATTACGGTCACGGGGAAAGCGGCACCAGGTTTACCGTTTTGCTGCTGGAGGTCACTAGAGTCCCCAGTACCACTGAGCCTGACGGTGTATATACATGACACAGGGCAGAAATGTGCAGAGCCCTGGAAGAGCACTGAACAAGCCAGCCCGGGTGCTGGAAGCAATACAGGGCCCAGGGAAACTGATCAGTGCGTTAGCACAGCAAGTGCCTTGCAAATATTTTCACTCCTCACAGAGTCTAAGTAGGACATTCTTCCTCCTTTTGCCTCTACTCACACCATAACTTTACCAGCTACATGAATCTTCCCAGGAAAAATAATAACACTAAAAAATCTGTAAAGTATTTCTTTCTTAGCTTCCCCTTTGAGGGAGTTATCCTTTCCTCTGAGAAAGGAAGGGCTAGCTTGTCCAGCTCACAGGGCTACAAACCAAAGGGTGAAAGTAAAGATACAGTTCTCAGTGATTGTCCTAGATCACCAAAGAGGGAATGCTACCTTCTTTTATCTCCCTATTTATCAGTTGAGCTTATCCCTTTTATTCCCTTCACTACGCCAATGCTAAACAGTCTGCAGGCCTTTTGATAACTTAACCTCTTGCTGCCTCAATTTCTTCTTCTGTATAAAGGGAATAATACATATATATTCATCTTTTGACAATTAGACTAACTAATCCAACTAACCAGTTACTGTGCATTCATAAAGCACTGCGAACTCCTCAGATGCAAAGCATTACAGTAACACAAAGTTTTATTGTTATTGTTGTAACAATAATCAAAATTCAGACGGTAAGGGAAGATGCCAGCTGGCAGATTGAATATCTCGTCTCACTTATTGGCAGCAGTTTCATTGTAATAAAAGCAGGACCATTGCTGATTATGCTGGCTTGTGCTTCCAGTCTTCAACTGGTTAAGGAGCTGTTGTCAGCTTATTTCACAGAAAGCTCCTTGTGACTCAAAATACTGTCTGATCAGCTTTTTTCCATGAAGCCAGGATTCCCAAAAGCAGAAGTCCTTAAGTACATGCTTAGAGTAAAACCAGCATTTAGATGTTTTGGTTAATCAGACACAATAAAAAAAAACCTCCTCAACATAAGAAAATAAAAAGGGTTTTCCCTCCCCAAAATAGATATGTTAGAGTATTCATGGCAAAAAATCCTCGATTTAACTCATCTCTAAACCCCATATTTGCCTCGTTTGTTTCAACTAAGTATATGGATATATATACTTACTTACATTCATATATATTTCATTTAAATAAACCTCTTCCTTGGGGCTTGTGCCTTGATGTTGCAGATTGTAAGACTCTACTAGACTTTCACTCCTGTTCATGACATCTGAATTAGACAGGGCCAAGGGGTAGATTCCAATTAAAAAGCACCTTTTTGGGTGTCTAACAAAGGTTACACTAGCCAGTGACGCAGAAAGATGGATGCGTGACACAGAACACACTGAAGTAACACTCTATACTGGCAAGCATGGACTCTGGTTGAAAGCTTAAAAGTAAAAAAAAAAAATCTCTGAGGATGTAGAAAAACTTCTGGGAAAGATTTTTTTGAACATTTGGCCCTTGGCTGCATCAGTGAAAACCAGAAAAAGGTTACGAAAGGAGTCAACAAACAGAATCTCATCCTAGAGTAATTGTTCTTCCTGGAATAAGCAATAGTTGATAATGATAAACAGCCAGAAAGCCACTGAAAAATGAAAATAAAAACACAACTTACTCAAAGAGACAAGATGGTTACTACTCACAGGAAGCATCGTTAATTAGAACTTCTAAAAGAAGATGTCTCATCTTGTAGGAACTTACTGGCAACTGATTGCTCCAAGGTAGGTTTCAAGACACACAAAAATGACAAACATATAATGTTACTAACTAAAAGGTGACCATGATGATGAGATCAAAGATTAATTCTGCATTTTTTTTATTGGTGAATTCACACAAATTAGAATGGTAAACTACAATGTAGCACTGGGGGTGTTAACAACCAAGTAGGGAAAACAACAGTCAAGTCAGACACTGGTGACCACTGCCTACTTAGTAGGCCAAGCAGACTAGCAGCATGCTGTTTCCCCACATATCTACCTACCATATGGCTTGAAATGTATCTATGTATGAGACCACCTCTCCAGGATATCAAAGGAACTAACGTCATGAGCAATCTAACTTCTGATTAGTAAAACTATACATTAAGATCAGGAAAACCTGATGCTCTCACAGTGCTAGAAAAAGCAATACCAGAAGGCCAGAGGATACAACAGAAGATTTGCTATCACTACAGAAATCTAAGCTGAACCAGAGACACAGCTTCAGTGTTCTTGGGCTTAGTTCGGATCTCAGGCAGTCACTATTGACACACCACAGGTTGGCTATACGAGAAATGAAAGGCGATGCAGCAGCCACAGCTCCAGATAGTTTCCTGGGAGACTCGTCTGATAATTGAGGATACCAGCACAAGAAAAGTCAACAAGTCAACCCAAACGTTAACTCCTCAAAAACACGTCCTCCAAGACAAAAGCAGGAAAACATAGCTTGTAAATCAAAGGTGATCTAAACGACTCTGATTACTGGTGACAGGCAAAATAGATGACCCATATTGGCATATCGAAGAGAAAAGCAGACTGGGTTTCACAGTCCAGAAGATCGTACGTTTACTAGCTTTTCACCTTCAGAGCAGTTATGGTTACTTGAAGCACATCAAGTGGCAAAACAAGCCCATTAACTTCATCAGTTTTTGATAACATCTGACAAGTCTCCACCACTGCTCACTTGAATGCTAACAGAGGCATCTGAAGGTTGATCAGGAGCAAAATAGACCTTTGTTGTCTCTGACACAAGGTGGGTTGTTCTTGTTGTGGGAGAACAGCATAAAGTACTCGTTGGTTTTACTGTCTTGAAAGACAACGTGGAAGGAACCTCACTGCACTTCTCCCTATCCCTGTAGTAGCCACCCTCTTGTTCATGTCAAGATCTTGCTGGGAAGAGCACCAGAAAACATGGGCTCCCAGAGCTCCACCATGAGCAACATACACTGTTGGGCCACTGTTGGTTTTGTCCAGGCTGCTGTTTACTTTTCCCACTTGTAGCAGCTCTGCATATTTATATGGCATGGGTTCCTATTAAAAATAATGACAAGCCTTAATATGAGGTATCAAAGTGAAGCAATGAAATAAAGGCATGGGAGCAAAATATCCTGTTTGTATTCTGCAAGACACTGCCACGGATTTTGATATGAAGAATGGATAAATGGATGCTATCCAAATATCAGCTTAGCCCTTCGTAGGAGACTATGGTTTGGCATTCAATGCCAAAATAGCAAGGTTGTAGTTCAAGTATCACACAGGCATACCTCAAAACTGCACACACAGTAATGACAACACAAAATCCTGTTAACAATAAGTTAAGAAAAGTCACAAATCACAAATGAATTTGGAAAGTAAAGAAGCAGAAAACATGACAGAATTCATGTATGTTGCAACTGGCATGCACGTTTGGACAGATATTCATAAAAGGTCTACTGGCAAACTGTTAAGCATTTACTCATTCAAACAAAACCAAAATCTGGCCATCAAAATCAACCCTTCAGATAGTAATACAAGTACTCTTCACCTGAACAAATTGGAACAGACAAACACCTTTGAAAGATGTATTTGTTGTATTTCATCTCTGTAATTTATCTTAGAAATAGGATGGAAACACCTACTTCATTTGCTAAGAACAAAGCCTTACCATCTATCTTGGCAGAAGCACCACCAGGCAGCTGGGGAACATGTAAGAGAGTCTCTCCATCGGCCTTTCTTCAGGAAGGGGTAATATGTGGGACCTAACAGAGAGAATGCACCAAGACCAGCCCAAGGGTGTCAACACATGTACTATCTGAGATTACAGGATGTATTCTAGTTATGATACATAATTTATATACATTTATTGTCCTTATTCTATTATTGTCTATACTCCACAGGACACAGCGCTGGACCTACAAGCATTTCTAGTGTTTTTTTTCCTTGCTATAGTAAAAACATACTGGGCTTCTACTGTTGGCAGCTCTTTCATCTCAGATTTCTTGGTAGTGGTGATTTATGTAAAAGTCAAACTCAAAAGTGCGCTTTCCTAATAACCTGTGATTTGTTGTTTATTTGTTTGGCAGAAGATGAAGCTTGAGGAACTGGAATAAACAGACCTGACTAAGCACATAATGCTACCTCTTTGAGTGCTATTTTAAAGGATATTTTAAAAAAATAGGATGCGCAATAATCACTAATTATTTGCATTATAGTGTAGAAGAAAGGCTTACACTAAGGTTGGGCCCCACGTTGCAAAGCCTTGTAGAAACCAAAAGATACGCATTTCATGTCTCAAAAGAACTACGGATAAAATATGTGTGACAATTCAAGCCTGGGAGGCCCAGAAATGTTATTTATTTTTCCTGTCTGAGAAAGAGTTATTTGTTTGTTTAATTGTACTGTGCCTTTTAGTAAGGAATGTTAAGGAATCTTCTGTTGACAGGAAAAACAATATAGTTCAAACTATTTCAGCAAGCATGCCTATTATTCACTGGATAGTATTATACATATGACAAGCATTGTATTTGGTGCAAACAGGAGAAACATTTGCTGTTTTGCTCAGCTGAACAGAGAACAGCTTCTCAGCCATGCTTTATCTATTTTTTTTCAAATATTAAATATTACATCACTGTGAAATAAATTAATTGACCTGTGCTGTGAACAAATAAATTACAAAATTCAATATGCTGCTTTGAATTTGCAACTCATTTCAGCAAGCCAGTTCTGCAGTAGCTCTAACATATGAGTTAAGTAAGCCTTTCTGACAGGTGTAAAAGCCTTTCATACCACTTGCAAGGTTATGCTAGCGAAATATGACAGAAAACGTGGACTAGTCACAATATCATATGTTCTGTATCAGCAAGTATCATAACAGAAGGGCTCACTACACCAAATAAAATGTACTATGTGGTAAAACAATGGGTGTGCAGAAATAATGACATAACAGATCAGGCAGGAGCTGGGCTCTAATTTGGTGGGTTTCTTTGCCATAGAATTAACCCAAATGAGAGAACTCATTATCTAGGAAAAATAAAATAATGACCTTACCCACCAGAGGCATTACACTATGTTTGGCTAAGGAGAGAGGAAGCAACATTTGTTTGCTTTTTAAATGCTCAAAAGACTTTTATAAAATTTTGTCAGTTTCCATATGTCTTGCCTTTCTCTGCCATCCTGTTCCGTGTGCTTTCTTGAAGAGACTTTACCAGTCTCTCTTCCCAGATGTTTAGTATTGGAGGAAGTGTCATATATCACTGCTGGAGGAGGAGACATTGCTGGCTTTGACGCATACAGTGCTCCAAATCCAAGTTTGATTTTGTTTTGCCTAATTAGTGGCTCACGCCCATCCCTTGGCTCACATGCCTACACCCAGCTCATCCAGGTGATCGTCTGCATACTTCCCGAAGAACATTTTAACAGCCTTGGCCAAGGGATGCTTTTGGTTGTTACCAAAGCTGGGCGACTCTGCCAATCACCTCCATTCAGAATAACGGTGAATGATGGAAGGAAACTACTTCTCTATTATAAGACTAAAAAGCTGATGAACCAATCATGTAACTACACACTTGTGCTCTGTGCTCTTGGAAAAAGCTCCACCCTGGAAAAAATGAGTCCGTGTGGAACTGCAAGCTAGACTTTAATCAGGGTCTCTGTGCTACAAGGCCAGCGCTGCATTTGGTATGTGATCCAGAAACTTCTGCAGAAGGTTCATGTGAATTACACATTGCCTCATGTTGAGAGTCAGGCAGCCAAAACATATTGTTCTAAACATCCTTGTTCACATGAACTTCAGCCACTATTTACTAGCGTTCAAGGGAAAATAAAATAAAAATTACATCAACACTGATCTAATGCTTTGATTTTTTTACTAGGAGGACAGCTGTTTATACCAGTCTGCTTCACATCTGTGAAAATGCACAGCTTACAAGGACAGTTGAGGGTTGGCAGCAAGCAGAACTGAAAACTAGGTGCTTTAAGCCCCTCAAAAGCGAATTCATGCAGATAAAACAGATCATTTTCTGCCTCCCTTAAAAAAAAAAAAAAAAAAAAAAAAGAAAGAAAAGCCCTAAAGGGTCTTCAGAGAAAGAACCAAGAACAAGTGAGGTATTAACAAACACAAAACTCACCAGGACAAATAAACTAGGGATTAATTGTTTTGCTCTATGACCATCAACAAAGTCTATCAGCTAGCATCTATTTCCAGAACTTCCAATTCAAATTACATCTAATGAGTTTACAGTACGATTTTTAAAGGGTCTCGCCTGAGTCATAAAGACTGAAGCAACCATTAAGCCCCATTTGTTAACAGCTATGATAACTACACTGTCATTACGCACACTGTAGGACACTGTGCTACACAAAGGACTAATGTTATTGCACCAGACTAGAAGCACTTTAAAGTCATCTTGTGCAACTAGTAAGACAGGCAAAACACATTTTCTGGTCATAAAAAGCATTCTGAAATTGCTGAAAATCATACATTAGCATCAACTGTACATTTAAAATAGTACGTTAATCTACTATTTAAATAGACCACATTCACCTGCCAAGTTTAGCTTTGCAGTTTCTCTTAACTACAGTTATCAAAACACACAACTGTTGTGGTTACATTTTTGTTTGAGTTTGATGATAGTTTTGCCCTCCTACTCCCCCCCTTCAATTATTTTCATTCAAAGCAGCAAATTTGTTTGTGTCTCCCCTTCCTTTTTTTTTTTTTTTCTAAAAACATTAACATGTTATTCTTATTGTAACTGTTCACCAAGTCTAGATAATGGCACGTTGTGTCAGCAGATATGTTAGCGAAAGTGATGAAAACTGTGGAGATATACTTGAAGTTTTTGATGGGTAATCAGAGCTTATCTACTTGTAATTAATTTGTCACCACAGTGAAGATTTGAAATTGAAATCCACTGACCAGACTCTGATCTTCATGTATACCTGAAGAAAACTGAGGATTTGAAAGACTATTCTAATTTACAGTGCTGCAGCTAAAATTGGATTCTGAGGTTTTGTGTCTTCAGTTCCAGAAAATCAGTTTTCAGTAGAGCACTTCTGAGATGACGTTAGAAAAAACTAGCTTGATTTCAGTCTTAAGGAGATCCTTATCTTCCCACTTAAAGAAAATGAAATGGAACAATGGCACATCACGGGATCTTGTGGCCATGATACATCAGGCTAAAATTCTATAGGAGACTTGACAGTTCTTTCTGATAGATCAGAAACAATGTGTGCCCAACAGCATTGGCACGAGGTATTGCAGCAGTACTAGCTCAGTTCTGAGGGGACTGGTGGAATGGATAACAACTGCTACCCTACCGTATGTTTGTCCCAAGAAAATATGTTCCATTCACATAGGCCATGTGTGGCTAAGTGTATGCTTGCCCTTCAACATTCTACCCAAGGTGTTCCCAGAAAGCCTAATGACTTAGATCCAAAGAAAGCAGACGCATTATACAAGATGCACTAGTTTATAGACACAGATCAATCACAGCACAGCATTCCGCTTTGCACAGAAGGATGTGAAAGGAAAGACAACAGAGTAAAATGAAAAAAATCAAGTCTCAGGAATCCCCAGTTAGTATCAGTTTATATACAGCTTCAAAAGGGAAGAATTAACTTTTTTTTTTTATATAGTATATGAGTATATTAGCAAATATAGAATATATAGAAAAATAGAATATATATTAGCAAAAAAAAAAACCAAAAAACCCAAACTGGTGAAATCTGTATGTTGAAGGTAGCCTTTGTATTCTACAGAAGGAATTACCACAGCATTTGTTTATATGCTTCAGAACAGAACAAGGCATCACCACAGGGAATGAGTCCTTGTCCTCTCTTTCTTAACAAGTCACTTTATCATTATCACTTTCTGAAAGAATTATTTCTAGAAGATTCTCTATAGATATTCATTTGGGGGCATATACCTAAAGAGACAATCACTTAATATAATAAACATCTTAATTTAGAGTTAACATTTGACAGTATGTTCCTCTTAATGCTCAACTGGTAACTACCAAAATGTTTCAGCTTAAAGAGGGACTCTTTCACCTGAGGGAGGGGGATGGGAGGTGCACAACATCTAATGGCAGAGTGATGTTTTAATCTTCTTATCAGTCACAAACCTTATGTTTCAGTGTTTATACTAGTTACTGTAGCTATTTAATTGCTAAATCAAAGACTTTCCCACATTTAATATGACCTCTCACTAGATACCCCTGCCCACCAGGTTTTGACTTCTCTTACTTCCCGGTGGAGTGGATATCTCTTCTGTAATGCCCCACAATTTCAAGTGGTTAGGGTCCCAATTTGCTATGTGCTGGTGGTCAACGCATGTCTTAAAAGTTGAATGCTTACTTCTTCTCATTAAATTAAGCTTCTAGGCAAGACCCGTGAACTCCTTACTAGTTTGTGTTATACTCTTATACACAGATCATGCCTGCCCGCTCCGCGCTCTCCTCAGACCAAGTGCACCCTGCAAGCAGCCCTGGACCCTGGCACATTCGCTCTTCTGGGCTATATAATCCAATGCTTTGACTCACCAAGGCATTCATCACTTTGCTGCAACTTGTTCCTAAGGCAGACACAAATATTGCAGGCTCAACAGCAGAATGGACTGGGAAGCTGCCAGAAAACTAGTTTTCCTCTGAAAAATACCCGAATCAATTTAAATTAACAGAAAACAATATACTGGTTTCCACAGACCTTTCACCTCCACATTGTAATTTCTACTCAAAGTTGCAACAGAGCTGAGGGCAGCTGAGCAGCCTGAGGGTCAGGACACCCTCAGGAAGGTGGAAGAGGTCAGGTTGGGCAATGATTCAGACCCAGAGCTCCAGCCTGAGTTTTTCACCCTCAGCCAGCTGTCTACATGGGGTGTTCCTTTCTGGTGGTTACAATACTGTTAACAGTGCCAATCTAAGGATGGGAGAGAAGCATCTACAGAGAAAACACCTTTTATTAGACCAACAATTGGTTGGGAAAGATACTTCTGCACCCACAAGCTTCTCTTCAGATTTGAAAAAGCAGCACAGCCTTTCTCCCTCCTCTTCCATCTCCCCTGCCCCCATTCCAAATCTTGAGTCCACCCCAATACAGACTAGATGAAGAAATCCCCAAAAAGACTTCACAGATGGGGAACCCATTTTTTGTTCCATTTCATCCAAGAGTATTAATTCACTGCTGACTGCAGCTGACAGAGAAGTTGGAACCCAACGGCAAAAAACCCCACTGAAACAGCACTCTAAATGGATGTAGGAAAGTACTAGTCAAACACTTATTTCTAACTTAAAATAATTCACAGAAGCGTTGATCCAGCTGACACTGCTTGCTTAGATGCATCCTCCAAAAATAAAATATCTGGTAAAAAGGAGACAATTTGGGCCCAAATGAATTGTGCACAGATTTTGGAGTATGAGGGTCTTCTGTTTAAGATGGATACTGTAACTACACCTACTTAAAATTTAAATATTTAGAGACAAGAACATTTGTGTTTGGGAATGGTCTGCATTGCTGGCTTTTTAATGACAGCCAAGAAACTAGTCCTTCCATTCGTTCAAACTCTATTGACACGTTGGCTTTGCTGCACGATCAGTGAAAACACAACTTAGCTGAGTTGTGCAGATGTTTTGAACTGGCCCAAAAGGCCAAGCAATGCTATCAGCATCCAGACACCTTAAAGTTGTTTCCCTGAGCATTCATGCACACATCTGTACTTTGTATTTCTTCTTTCACCACTGACATCCAATAAAAAGCAACTAATTTAACAAGCTTACCAGTAGATGCTTCTCTATTTCACTTATGTCAAAAAGAAAACATACTTTTTTTCAAAAAAGACAGCTATTTAATATACCATTGCTGCTCAGACCTGGAAGCCAGGCATCAGACACGCAGCTTATAGAAGTCACTGAAACGAGGGAATAACAATGTATTTGTAAAACAGTATATTGATTATTATCTTTTTTTTAAAGGGCATGTGGAATTTTCCCTGGGTGTAATTCAACACGCCTTGTCAAAGAAACATTTTCTTTGTATGTGCAAATTGAGCATTTATCTTTTCAGCCATTTGGGAGCAAGTGGCTTTGTGCTTTCGGCATCCTTTGTGCCACTGGTGTGTATACGCTTCCCATATCCACTTCATACCAACCTTTAAGTATTGTGACCACTGGGGCCAGACTGAAAGCTTCCTCTTAACCGCATTCACTTCTGATATCATTGTGCTTCCTTTGTAGCCCTTCAAAACAGACAAACTTCCAAGAAGCCCTCTAATACTCAGACTTTGAAAAGACCTGCTGTGTTCTCAGACTGCAATCATCAACAGTGCCTGCTGCTCTTGCCCAAAGACCGCCCAAAAATATTTCTAGCAAACACATGTATTGCTTTATCTCGCCTTCCTTTGCACAATCCAGTAATATTTTTATTTTTTTTTAACCTCTGGGTATTTTTAGAGCAATTTGACCCTTTCTGTTTTACTGTATGTGATTATTAGCTGCATAACTTTACAGACCAAGACAGGTTTCACAGTGATTCTCAGACATCCAAAACCTCAGAAGCTGAGGGGAAAAATGGAGTAATGGGGGCTAATTTGTCTGGCTGCCCAAACCAAAAACATAAAAATTACATGAAAATCAGAGAAATAACTTCATGGATAGGTGGTCTGGCTCCAAAAATGATGATTCTTGAGTCCTAACATCTGGGGGAGTGATCATTTTCCATGTACAAGCAGCTCAGTTATTTATTAGTATTAAAATATTTTACATAGAAAAGTAGTGTGGAACAAATGCTACCTAAAAAACTTCAGATCCAACAAAAAGGAAAAAAATCAAAGACATTTTAATTTTCCATAGTTATTAATGTTTGTTCCCATAAACATAAAGTATCAGCTATCTCCCTTTATGGTAATTTGATAGTCATATTAAAGATACAAAGATACCAGAAATGTGTAGAGGGGAAAAAACGCCAGCAACAAATTAAATTATATTGATACACCATCGGAACAACTAATGGCATATTTTGACTAGAAAAGTAACCAGCTTTTTTTCCCCTTAATTTTTAAAAAATGTTTAGTATTAAGAACTATTTATGATTTCCTGTGCAGACTTTTTAAAAACGTTTAATTAACCCCATAATTTCCCCTTGTCTTCCAGCCACTGGAAGCAGTTATCTCGACAGTGGAAAATTGTCTTGAAGTACTTAAGTGTTTAAGATTGGGAAAAAAATGCAGAAGCTAGGTTGGTTGTGGGATAGTGCCCTAGCCTTTCACCTCTCCTGAGCTGGGTAAAAAAAAAATAAAATAAAATAAAATATCTGTCTTAGGTCATAAGTCAAATGGGCTTCATGATATGGAGTCCCTCAGGAACGCAGAGAAATGAGGAATGAGACACACACGCACTAGGACTCATAACCTACTTCTGCATTGCTGTGAGCCGGCTTCCTATTAAAACATCACACAAGCATGCACCTTCCTACTGAATCTTACCTGGATTCATCCTAGGAAATTCTTCAAAAATCTAAAGCTTTCGATCACTGAAACCACACATACACATAGACAAAAAGCCCTTCAACTGTTCTTGGGACCTACACCAATCTATGTTCGACAAGCTGACCTCTTGGCATGTAAAATGCCGGGTTCATTCTTCCTGCTCCTGCGCAGATAAACAGGCATTTGTGTCCCATGCCCTGCTATGTTGAGTGAGGTGACTCAAACAGCAGGACCCCTGCCACTGCCTGTGGCAGGCTGTGCCACAAGCCTGCTCTCAGGACGTGGGGTTTGGATGTTCAGCCTCATCTTCCTTCTCTTCATTTAATCCTGTAAGCCTTCATCTTACTCTCCTGAATCATCCTTCAGGCCAGGTCATTAAGGAATCTCCTATTCTTACCAATCCCTAGTAGCTCAGGACAGCAGAAAAATACTTGTATGCCAGGAGAATAGTGCACACAGGATTAACTGAGCGGAGAGGTTTTCACTACAATACCTTTCCTCTCTGTCATAAGCACTAAAAAATCAAGGCAAAGCCTATAATGTTTATAGGGAGTAGCAGTGACTTCCTCTAGTCCAGCTCACATAGCTGGAAGGGAAGAGAAAAGCTCCTGGGCGCAAATGACTTTTTCAGGGCTCGCTGCATTATCATTGCACTGCTGCAGCTACAATTATATTTCTACTCCTTTGATAAAGACTAGAACTATTATGCGTAGTCATATGTGCATATATGTATATATGCATACATAGATACATGCATCACACATGTATATAGCTGAGAAAGATCTAGACAATGAGATTTTTACAGATAATATGACGAACACATCATACTACAGGTTTTGCATTAAAATACGTGTCCAAATACAGTTCTTTCCTCCAGCTACTGAACACGGTGCTTAGGCTGGACATACTGCAATAGAGCTGTAGCAACCGTATTAAAATTGTATTCTGAGAAGTAGAAGTACATTTTCATGAGGCTTTACACATGGTCAAGGATTCAACCCTGCCATTAAAGAGAACATTCAGCCAGTAAATATCTTGTGCTGTTCTTCCCTAGCAGGAGTGTAATTACACCCCAGCACACCAAACCGCTTTATCTCCTCCTTGCGACCTTTATCCTTTAGCAAACCCACAAAGAAAAAAAAAAAAAAAAAAAAAAAAAAAAAAAAAGAAAAGCTGGCATTCTTGCTCCAAGAGCACCACATACTACTTTTAACCTGCTTCAAGATTTCACTGCCCTTCGAAACACTGAACTCTCCTCTGTGTGAACAACCTGACAAGAAGCCAGGCAAAGGGCCACTGGTCGGTCAACAGGAAGTAAGCTGGGACAAAAGGTCCAAGTTGAGGAACGCTTCTCTGGGCTCTCTGTCGATGTGCAGCCTCGGCAGCCTGCGCTTGGGGCAGAGCCAGCATAAAAATGTACTCCGGGTAACTGTGGGCTTTGATTAAAAAGCCACAGTGCTTAATAACAAAACCTGACTGGAGAAAAAAAGAGGACTGAAAATGAAAGAGCCAAGCTTATGAAAAATAGCTCGTGCCTTCAGGCTCTTTTTAAAAATGTGTTTTATTGACTTTTTACTCGATTAAAGGATATTGTTATTCTCTCCTTAGATACTGTCCATTGCTTCATACTGCACATCAATAGATGGTGAACCAATGCAAAAGGCTTAGGTAAAGCAATCTAGAGCCATTGCGTGAACCAGTTCATGTTTCTCTTTGCATCTCGGAAAAAATGAGCTCTTGAACTATTCAGAAATCCCATTAAACCCACACATGAATAGAAAATAATTGCATTTCCAGAACGTCTGTGTGTGCACTGACACGAAATACTAAGTACGTGTAGACCCTGCTAGATTCTGAGCACTTCCGAGTTAACTGTTGTGAGAAGCAGAAGCTTCCAGGCAGCTCAACCAAGTGGCATCACCACTGCCAAAAGACGTTTGCTCAGTGAAAAATCTCCAAAGCGGGACTTCGGGCTGACATATGAAGGCCCTTTAGGTATCACATCAGGTGTTCAAAACTAGCTGCTTAACCACATAACAAAATCACTTACCTCATTTGCAACAGCCCGTTGTACGTACAAAGAACACGTAAACTTCTCTTGAAGGGGGTATATTTATCTGTAGCCATCTCTGAAACTTTACTGTATGCAGCTTTGGGGGATTCAATCAGATCTCCCTCTTCTGCCTTCCCCCCTCCTCCCCCCCCCCCCCCCCCCCCTTTTAAAAAAGCTTCTGAATTTCTTTTGCACATAAGAAAAAAATATCCTTAAATGAGACTCAGAGCTCAAATATGACTTTCTAAAACAGGACTGTGGATTCCTCTCCAAGTAATTTCAACTGGATGACTAAAAATTTCAACTGAATTATTAAAAATACAAAGATTCTTTTTCCTTACTGCCAGAAAATTTCTGAGTGCCCCAAAGTCAGTTGGCTCAAAAAGTATCACTAATAAACAGAAGAATAAAAATAATTCACAAATTAAAATTCTTCATTACAATCTTCTGTTGTGGTGAGAAACCTTTTCCACTACATTATCTGACATGCTTATAAAGGCCTTTGCATTTAAAATGTGATTAACTAGTTTTTCTTATAGTTCAGGATGAAACCAAAGTAGCAATACAGGAAAAAATTACCATCCATCATCTGTTTGGCTACCCCCTTTGCAAGCTCTCACTCCATGAAAAATGCAAAGGAGCTTGTTGCTCCTTTGCTGAAGGTAAGCTTTCTCCTAAATAACTTGTATTCACCCAAGTGGTGTGTGGACCTGAAAAGTTACCGAGGAGCATGCAAGAACGTGCTGCCTTATGGTAACATGCTCATATGAGCCTTCGCTCCCTCTCTCCTTCCTTTGTTGAATTTCTGATATAAATAGCAAGAATAAAAAGTGGTGAGAAGAAATTTTGCAACAAAAGTGATCTAATATGATGCTTATATCATACCGGGGACATACTTTTAACTAAGAAGGGGAACGACTGCTTGGCAACAGCTTTGAAAAACACATACTAGAGTTCATAGTGCTAGCAATCTGAACAATGTCATAGAAGCGTCAAAGCGGAGATCTTACTGCAATGCATGGACAGGAAAGTGGTGCAAAACCCAACTAAATTAATCCTTCCACTATTCAGGTTGGACATTTCTGCCCAGTTATGAAAGCCACGTTTCATGACCAACAGGTTAAGTCCAAAGTAGAACAGAAAAACAATTACATGCCTAGGTAGTATGATCTGAGAGGAAAGACTGAAATAATCAGGGCTCAGTTACTAGAGAAGGCAGAAGAGACAGGATAACAGTCTTCTGGCAAATTAACAGTTGCTGCAATACATAAAGGTAAAACTATTTTTCCATGTTCATTGGGAACAGCAGCCTAAAACACAGCAAGGAAAACAGATTACATGTCTGAAAAAAATCTGTGGGTAAGCATAGCATGCACTGCCTGGGAATGTTCAGGAATCCCAGTCATGGAAGTTTTTGGGGATAGGATGTAGGAATAACTGTAAGAAATAAATCAGATATTGTTAAGTCTGCCTTAAGATCAGATGGATGGACTATATAAATTCTTACCAGCCCTGTCTTTAAATATTATTTTTATAGAGCCCCATTTTAATCTCATTTGAAACTGCAGAATTTATGCTAATGTTAGACTGAATATCTCTCACAACAACAGGTTTATACTACCTAGCTGTCATTGATAACTTGAAGCCCGTAATAAATATGTTTTGTAACTAATGAAATGTTATACATATTAAGCTAACTAGCAGCTGAAGAAAGACTGCATATTTCATTCCAGTATTTTTTCATTTCTAAGGACACCTAAATTTTTCACATTAACCTCTGTAAATTAAAAGACAGATTAGCATTTGAAACCTTATGTATTAAGTGGACGGACAAAATTCATCAAAAAAATGTGCACAGATATAAATTTCAGGCTATTCAGACAGTCAATCATTACACAGCTGGCCCTGCTGTTGCTTTGTCTGTTTGAAATTATGTTCACCTCTCCTGTAAAAGCTTTCAGAAAACTTGAGAATGGTTTCTGATCCCTTTTATTTTCAGTGCCCAGTAACAAGACCCATGGAGGACTTCTGCTTTCTGGACATAACTTTCTGGAATTTTAATTTGACTGGTAGAAAATAATAAACCACAAAACTTCATTATAGTGGTAACCAAGCTTTGACTTTCCATAGTCATCCCTTACAGAAGTCAATCCTTCAGGAACACTTATTAGGAAAATGTGAAAGATACTGTGGAGTATAGTGTCTGAAATACAAGGAACACTGATTCTCAATTTCCTTATTTTCTGTGTCTTCTGTTGTTTTCCCTCTTGTTTGTTCGTATGTTACACTGTCAGGCACACTGGAATTAACCAGAAGATATGACCCAGATGTCAGTGCATTTGTAGTGGAAAAAGGCAATTTTAGAGTCTAGTGCTTAATAAAATTTTTGCATGATTTCCTACAGCTGTTATCCATGTGTTATTTCAGGATAGCTGAATCACTGCACTGTTAAAGAACTGAAGCAAACATGCAAAACATGCTGAAAATGCAAATCCACAAGTTACTTTAATGTGGGATATAAGTGTAACGGAGCATTTGGGGCCAGCACTGATAAATAACCACTACGTTCTCCTCGCCACCAGACTCTGGATTCCAAAACCAAAACCCTACTTAAACATATGTATTTGCCATACATAATTATAACATCCTGATTTAGTCACTGGAGCCTCTTCTTTCCCTTAGGTTTAATCCTGTTTACTTGTGACACGATGTGGGTTCTCATTGCACTTCAGAATCCAGAGGCAAAATAAAAGTCTGTGGTTTAAAACAAAAGCTAAACAGAAATTCCTCCATCTGAACTCCACGTCCGATGATCCTTAGGGCCACAATAATGTGTAAGTTTCAGATGACAGTCCTGGAGCTTTAAAAAATAAATTTCCTTTTCTCTTGAAATGTAACAGAACAGGAATTGGTTTACCCTATGTTACGAACAGGAATGTGATCACTTTTCATTGCCTATATGAACTTTGAATAAGAAGCATTTGCCCTCATCTGTCACACAACAACAATACGAGTTCAACAAGCATTAAGCTTACCCTAAAAAATAGTTGAAAACAATTATCTATGCTTATGAATACACTTCCACTGCACTTGGGTGGCCATCTGCAAAAGAAGAGATGCTGGGACCAAAGTCTCCTCTGGTATAATTCCAATGACCTCGAAGTTAAACTAAGACTTACTTGCCCATTACACTTACTGATACACATCAGGATTTTTAAATAAAAACATATCTTGGGTGAGAGAGTTCCAGAAACAGATGCACAAAGCCTTAGAAGGGTTTTGTACACAGCATGGTGCAACTGAGTGATCCTGTCCAGCAAAACACCGGAAAAGCTCATTAATCAAGAGCCAAAAGCCCACACTCTGGATTTTTTTGTTTATCTTCACATAATTTGTTTACATAAACTTTGCACAATATTTTCCAACCCACTGTTCCTTTGGTATTTACTTATCTTCCTAGCAAAAGTTTCCTGCCAAATAAATAATTAGAGGATAGATTCTTCCCTTCCTAATTATTAATTATTGCTACTAGTAAGAGAAGATATTTAAAGAGTTTTGATAGTCAGGAACAGTCTACTCTGATACATTCATCAGTTGTCCAACAATTTCAGCCCTTCACACCATTTCTGATAAAAAATATAATATAACATCATTAGAAAATATAAGGCTTATACAAAGGCAGATGGTTGAAAAGACTGCTCCACGTTTCAAATAAGAGGCTGTGATTTAAGGAGGTCTTTCTGGAGGAAGAGATTTTGCAGAATTTCAGCTGAAGTGGGCTGCCTTCTCTGTAAAAGCAGGCAGGGTTTAGCGGAGCAGAGAGGAAGGGACAGTGAGGGAGTGAGTTAGCAAAAGGCAAACAAGTTGCACACCCTGCACACTATGAGGTGGCCAAGTATTCAGCTCTGCAGAGCAAAAAGTAGGATCTGGACCAACAGAGAAACTCTACTGCATCTTAAAATTATCCTTCCTTGCCCAGAGCTCTGGCTATAATCTATGTAAACACTGACAAGGGTCCTCTCATGCTTCAGGGCAGAACACAGGATCCCTGGCCTCCAAATGCTCTACCACTGCCTAAAAACAATTTTTTATAAAACTACTGCTAATGCCTGCATCAAATCCCCTTCCAGCACCTTCATTAGAAGTCATTAATAATGGCAATCTATAGGATTGCACAGAAATGGTGACCCACCAAATGAGTCACTATGGGCGTTCATGACAAAACTTGTTTTTCTCTTTTAAAATACCTTAAATAATCACTGAAAAGACACCTTTGAAACAGGTTTTGTTGTTAAAAAGGTGGCCTATCAATAACAAAACACACCCCAAAACCAGCTGCTTCACATTCCATTCATCAGCCTTTGGGTTGCTTGTGTCAAACATTGACAGGTTTAATGCATTGAGAGATAGGAGTTTGTCCTTGGCTCCAGCAGGAGGGAGGAAATGAAGGCTGAGCACCAGCCCACAGCACACATACTGAAAAGCCTTAGGAGTAAATTGGGGCCTTGGAAGCACTCATCCTTCCATGCCCTGGTGTCACCCCGTGCAGACATCACAGGAGACACAGATGTGTGTGTGCATCACCCTGAGCAAGGACAAAAATAGCAATCCCTGAACTAGAGCACCTTCTTTTGGATGTGCTTGGGGCAATGCAATGATAACGGGCATAAGGCCCAGTGTTATATCCAGGGCAAACCCAAAAATCTCTCCTAGGCTTTATAAAAAACCAAGTAAGTCTGTCTGTATAAACACATATACTAGAATGTTCTGCACTAACACAGAGCAAACAGCCCCTACAAATGCAAGCATACACTAAGCAGACAAATAGATTTCTCTAATTTCAATTTTATGGGCAAATCTGAAGAGTGCCAAGAAAGTACAGGTACATTCAAGAGACACACCTGTCCTGTAAGTCACAAAGGTCTTGAAAAGAAAGACTAAGAGCAAGTCACAGCACCTGTTGCCTGCTGAGACAGCTGACAGAGGGCAGAAAAGAGGAACAAGTGTGGAGTGCTGTTGTCCTGAACCATCCCCCCACATCAGGAAATAAAAGATGCTGGTGATACTGAATTTAGGACCTGTGCTTCCTAATGACAGTTTTGTACAGAACTTGGGAAACTATATGTTCACAACTTGTAACGGGACTTTGTCCTACCTTGCAGTGTCCCAGAAGCAAACGTGTTCACCCTGGCAATCTGCCGGTTAAAGGAAACCAAGGGTAGCAAGGCTGAGCTCAAGCCTGGATCTTGTTTCCCTACAGAACTGGGAGAATCTCCAACACTTCCCAGGACAGTCCTCACTTTCCTCGGGGCTCCATCACCCCAGCTCCTTCACAGCTTGCTATGGGAATCAGGGCAAGTTCATTCTTGTGTACACATCACCCAAGACAATTTGTTTGGGAAAGGCAGGCATCAACTCCAACTGCAAAACCAGCAATGTTTCCTCTAAGTTTGTACTACCAACACATGAACCCCTCTGGTGCTGTAGAACACATCAGTGTTGCATGCCAAATTCAAGACACTTACTTTGTCCTACACATGGTTTACATTATTAATTATTAAATTCATGTTAAACACAAGATTGAGTATATTTTAACCATTACCAAAACATGGTCATACTCCCATCCTTACACTGGGCACCATCCCCAAATAAAATGGAAGATTATGTTCATTTTTGGTCTTGGTCTTCTTTTGTCCAGGAAATGCAGTGGCTAAACTACCGTGTGAGCAGCACCTTTGGCCCCCCAGCTCTAATCAGATTAGGAATACCTACAGCTCACTGAGAAATACCAGTGGCGTGGTCAGTGTCACAACCTGCTTCCTGAAAGACTGTCCTGATTATAATGCAGTCTGCCTTGGCTAAGATAGGCAATGGGTTCAGAGTTAGCCGATTCAGCTACCCAACTGACATGTCTGTCTAGGAGGATAATAAAAAGCGAAAGTTACTTTCAAGATCCTCTACCTTCTCTGGGTATTATATATAGTCAAGAGAGGCAAAAATGTCTCATGGCAAACAGTAACCTGGAAAATCTGCTCTACTATACACTTTCTTTAGAATTCTGTAAAATGGGATTAATGGTACTTCTCCCACATCCTGGGGTGCTGAGAGATCAAATGCATCCAAGACTGTGAGGCACTCTGAGACTTCAGCAATGCAAGTCGTAGAGCAATCCAAGATAGACAGATAATCCTCATTTATACCAGATGGGGAAACACTGAAGCAAAGAGAAGTTAAGCAACCTGTCACTCAAAAAAAAATGTGGAGAGTACCGCAAAGAGAATTTTATCCCCCTCTCCCCTTCTCTACTTCAGATGTTTGGAACAAGCTTCAACATGAAGAATATTACTGGAAATAACAGCATGGGAGACAAGTGACTAGCAGATTCCCAACTACATATCCCAATGAATATCAAACACCATATCCTCTACCCCATCACTGGTGTTAGCATACATTACCGCAAAAAATGACTGAATGCAGCATGACTATACTCATTTTGATAGTGATTTTTTAAGTCAGTCAAGGGAAGAGCTGGCTGTCACTTCTAATCCTTTACTATGAAAGGTGGCAGCACCAGCTCTACCTCGACCCTTCTGCAGGATCTTACACATCTGAGCACCAAGGGGCTCACAATTACTAAACAAGTTTCATGGCAATGTAGTAACTAATGACATTGGAAGAATTAATCTTTATTTCCACTGGTAATGCCTCTGCCTGGGTGGTTTCAAGAAAAGTTATAAGCCAAGGAATAGCAATTTAGAAGCTGTAAATGTGAGGACAGAGATGTCTGTGGGATTTGTGTGTGTTAGCTCTGCTTGCAACAATAGATTAGGAAATCACATCAAGAGTTACAAATGAAAAAAAAAGGGGGGGGTGGGAGGGAGGAGGAGGGAGAACCTGAAGTTAGACTGAAGGGAACTGCTGCAAACTTTGCACTTTTGAAAAAATACATCCAATAAGAAGATCCTCATAGGTTAAGAGAGTTTATACCTCCCACATTCAATCACAAGTTACACAGCTACAGTATCTCCCATGTGCAAAACAGACGCATGTGGTGATTTAAACCACCCAGGAAATCAACACTTTACAGAATGATTGTTTTTACTACCAAATGTTCAAATTCAGAAATGTTTAAAAATCAGAAAGAATGTATTGCCATAACTTTAAATAAGCACCAGTATTTCAGCAGTTTTATTAATGATTTCCTCAAGCTCAGCCCTCTAGAAATGTCCAGTTCAAAACAAGACACTTTTAAAAAAAATGAGTGAAACTGTATAAGTCATACGTTTATAATATTAATAACCATTATACAGCAATTTGTTATGACAACACTATTTCAGAACTCAACGATATGATCAGGCAAGAAAGCAGCTTCCTTAAATATCAGGGTTCATGGACATTCTCATATCACATACGTATAGATATTCAAGCTTTTCCAGAAACAACATAGGCATTCCATTCAATCATTTAAAAGGAAATACAGTTGTCTGAATTATTTTTAACTATCAAAAATCTGTCATTATGTAATATTATGTTCAGCAGTTCATCTGATTCTCTCTAGAAAAAACAAAGTGCTGAGGTCATTGAGTTTAAATTTAAAACAGCAAAGCAGTGTGACCAGGCTCCTGCTTTCTGATGGCAAACGCTGATAAAATACTCTGCTCCCTCCAAGACTAAAATGTGTCTCACGCTAATCTAAATGGTACTTTCCATGAACACTGACAGCAATGAAACTCACTGAGTACAAATATTAATGACGAATGACCACAGATGTATGGCCACAATAAACTCCTTATCAATTCAAAAGCACGGGAGTGGGAACATATCTTTGAGCAGTTATCCAGCACTGCTACTACTTTTTATTTACCCGAGTCACTGTAGCCATTATCTGCATAAGGGGTACTACTGCATATTTTTAGTAGATAAACTTGGAATTTTCATAGTAGTCCTAGTAGCTTGCATGGCCAGAAATCAGTACATTTCCCACAGTTGAGTGAAAAATATGGAACTAAAGGGGCCATCTCCATTTTTAAACTCAGGTTTACTGCATGGGATTAAAAAATACAGATCATATATTTATCACTCAGTAATTATATTTCACTTGCCAGGACTCCGTGTTTTAGTTTTCTTAATTACACCAATTAATGCCATATTTTTCTGGTCTAAATGGTTTTTATGAATTCTTTACCTCCTGGAGACATTTTAAAGAGTTTATCGAGATGCACATGGGACAGCAAAGAAACCTCAGGTGGTTTAATCCTAGCTTTGCCAACACTTCCCTCTGTGACAGTGGATAAAAGACGACCTCTTCCTCTCCCCTCCTGTAGCTTCAGTTTCCATGAAAGGATCTCAAAATAGACTAACAGACCTCCTGTGAGGAGATCCTAAATTTATTAAACTATTTTAAGGAATAGAAGTTCTGACTATTAATAATTTAGCCCTATTGTTGAACCATATAAATACAGACACTGCAAAATTGCCTCACATCCCTATTAACTACAACCACTCAAGCTAACAGTAGTCCATTATTTGTGACAGTTCTCCAGTTTGAGCTTGCTAGTTGCTCCTGTTGCATGAATTAGGAGTCTTCCATCATCTCTAAGGTAAGGACTCAAAATGCATGACTTCAGAGTGTACTTTTTAAGTGTTTCTTATTCTTAATTTTCCCACCTAGCACTTATTATTAGCCTACACCAATTTTCCTCAGGCCAAGTAGTACCATCACTGCTTCCACACAGCCTGGCCTTTCCTCCTATTGATCTTCCTTGGGAACAGGGTCCAGAGAGGATTTCCTCTTTGTCAGGTGGCAGAAAACCACAGGTAGTATTGTGATAGAACAATTAACAGAAAAATAAAACCCTGTGGAATCTTCAGATGATAATTTGCAGGACTTTTTGCAGAAGGGGTTGGCCAACATACCCTAACAGGCACAGTCTCTAATAAGAAGTTTGTTTTTTCTAGGCAAAGCTCACATCATTCCTACTTTCTTTGGTGTTATATACCTTATTTGCCAGATGAGAAGGACGTGCTCTTTCCAGACTTTATTTGCTTATCCTCTGGGTCTTGGGGTTTTTGTTTGGTTTTGGGTGGGGGTTTTTTTGTTTATTTTTAAGATGATTGGTAATACATTATGGTACAGCTCTCCCATTATAACTGGGGGGTAGGTAGGGTTTTAAATGCAAAAGTTATCCTAGGTGCTCTTTTTAGCAGAAGAAAAAATAAATAGTTTAGTCAAGACTCAGATGACTAATGACAGACTAAGCATTTGTTTCATTAGTGACTTCCTTAAGTTTACCTGCACTGGCATATTATGAAGGAGGGCAGGTGTGATAGCTGTCTACAAATACATGACAGAATGTCATAAAGGCACAGAGAAGCCGATTATTCATATTGCCAACAAAGGGTAGAATAGGAAAAAAAGGGCCTTCACAATGTTTAGAAATCATTCCAGAAATAGTGCCGATTGAAAAGGAGAGACATGCAAACCGAGACTTTCGGAAGGTTCATGCCAGGTCGCCCACATATAACGCATTTCAAACATCATCACATTAATAAAATCCCCTATGCCCTAAATATTTATTAAATAGGACTTCCTAAGTACATTTTAAAAGTGTCATGACACCGATTTGATTTCAAATCTGATCATAAAAACTACAATCAATCTCCTTTAAAAAAAAACCAAAAAACCAAAACCCAAAAAACCCCAGCCCAAGGGAAAGCAAACAAAAATAGTTTAAGGGCACCAATATATAAATTCCCAGTTTATAACGTCACTCATACACTCACATGGGGTAATGCATCTTGTTCTGATCACTTTCATACTGGCGATTTGTAAACAAACCAGAGGGTTTGTTCACTGATGAACAATAACATTGAATAGAGGTCAGCAGGAACAGTTTTACAAGGAGTGATTGCTGAAGCTAAAATGTATTTGTTGGGCTGAGTAAATACAAGAAAAGAAGAATGCATTTTAACATTGAACTACAATATTGAAGGGTAAAAAGTAAAAACCAAAGAGGGAGATGAATTAATTAGTGTGGTGCCCAGAGGTAGGGGAGGAATGATAATGAAGAGTAGTGGGATTAAATTAGGAAAAGCACAATTTAGGCTGAGTATAAAGAAAAAAAAACCCTTACTAATAATGAGTTTTATTGTATCGGGAATTAGTCTCTCGGGTGAAATGATGGAAACACCTGTCTAAGATTTAGCACTTTTAAATTTAGGTTGTGCAAAGGCATTAATGTATAATACACAAACTATGCACAAAGGCATACACACTTTGGGGAATATACCAGTGCTGGTGGAGACAGGAGGAGCGGATGCAGCCACATCCTGTCACATCTCTACGACGGCGGTACAATTACCAACATCCTCTTCAAGAACTGCCCAAAACACAGTCTGCACACACATCGGACAAGTTCTGCTTTGAAGCATCATCCACATGGAAATAAGAGATGGGCACATGCCTGATGGGATGGGCACACAGGTAGGTGGCAGAAGTGGCTGGCTCAGCAGAGTCCCAAGCACGGCAGGGTAAGGACACATCAGCACAAATGGACTCTGTTCCCAATTCCAGCACCGACTCTCTTTGCCACCCTTCCGTGCCTTCCTTAGCACGCCCTTACCTACTACAGGCAAAACAGTTAGAATGCTACAGGGAAAGAAATCCATGATCAAAAATGTAGAATTTAATTTGCCCTAAATAAAATGTTTTGTTTCTTTGGAGATTAGCTAGCTCATGCCACAGCATTCAGAAGCCAGGCTTGGTGCTCTACTCACAGCATGCTGGTTTTTAGCTCTTTCTGAAGTAAATAACAGTGGTTCAGAGACACGACTGCTATTGCTGCTGCCTCTTCGTTTAGTTCACGGAGGCCAAGCAAGCCAGCTAACCCCACTATAAAAAAAAACAAAGCAGCCCTTCAAAAACGGCTACAAGACAAAAATGTCATAGTGTAGCTGGCAATCTGACTTCTTGTTTGTAACAGTTTTCCTGCTATTTTAAGCAGGAAACATCACCTGAACCTGTTCTAACATGTTTCTGGCTTTTGCTCTGCCTATCTCACATAAAAGTAAAAATCAGCAAATGCTTTGCAGGCAATTCTGAGAGCACTGCAGGGACCACAACTGCATAAACAGTTTGTGCCTAATAACAGGCAGGTCGTTCACCCAAGTGAAAAAGATATATATATATATATATATGAAAAAAAAAAAAAGTTAAACCCTGTAGCTTTATCAGGAAATTTGAGGCTTTAAACTGGAAGCAATTTGTTCAATGGCTATTTTGACCACAGAACTTCCTAATCTCAGTTCCCATAAAGTCTGGCTTGGAGCCAGACAGAATGGTTCGTTTCAGCTGCGCAGATATCTTCCACAGAGGAAATAAAAGGATTTCAAACCCCAGAGTCATTTCCTTTGGTTCTCAGCTCATTCAGAAAAAATGTCCTTTCGGTCAGTGATATCTCCAACTTAATTCCTGCAACATGACTTTAAAAAAAAGGAAAAAAAAGTCTTTGTGGGAAACTTTTTCTGAAGGTTTGGAAGTGTGCCCTGAGAGCTCTTTGCCAGTTGCTGTAAAATACCTTCTTTCGTCCCAGAAGCTTGCAAAGCAAAAGGCTCTCTTCTCTTCTGCATTAACTCTGAGCTTTCCAGAAGTTCTTACCATGCAGTCCTATTTAATAATTAAAGGAGGTATTCATGTTCATACCCATAGAAGTAATAGTTTGCAGAACTGCGCATCAAAATAATCCATTACATATACTTGAATCACGGGGAATAAACCATGTGCAGCTTCAGGTGTGGTAGTGTAAGCAGAACAAGTAAGCATTTATCAAGAGCAGCAACGTATAGTTTTCCCAAGAGTACCATAAGTTTTAAGGGAAATAAGCATAATATATTACACACCTCTGTGCCTCACTTTTAGAAAGCAGTTGGCAAATATTTGAAGATTCAGCCCCAAATCTGAAAAGTGATCCAAAAGATTCAAATAGGATGTTTAAAATAAGCATGCAGGCCAGCCAACATAAATATCAGGAGTTTAATGTCCTCTCCAAGTGAGTACTATGCGCACTCCTTTAAGCTTAAGCATGTAGTTAGGGTTTCACTGAACTAATGGAGATAATATTTTTGACACACAGTCTAGCCATAATGACCAAATTAATTCCAAGCACATCAGGGAACAGGGAACACCACCTTTGCATCACCACAAAAGACAGAGGAAGCTTTTCAGATACATCCTCAGGCCTGTGATATTTCTAACAGTACTATAGAACAAAATACTGAGTTATAGAGCTCAGTACAAATGGTAGCATTTCTCGGTCCTATAACAGCGAGTTTATGCATCCCTTGTCCTAAAATGAACTTTGAAGCACCAGGATGCATCACAGCCAACACGTTTAATCAAAAAGATTGATATTAGTGAAACTTAAGGCCTTCTTCAGTACTGTGCTTCAGCATGCATCTAAGTATACACATCCGAAGGTGGCCCTTTTTACATTCAGAAAATTCAGAAGGCAGAGTAAAGGACACATGCAAAATGGAAAAGTTAATGAATTGAACCCTGCTGTCAACTTCAAATGTCAGCGCCAATCCTGTGACTAATAATTAAATTACTCTTTCTAGGAAAGTTTATCACTAGACCAAAATTACAATTTCAGCCATTATTTATGAATTGCAACTTGCATAACTTACATCTAAATGCTCACAATTGTCAATTTTTGCATTATAATGATGCAAGGTATTATATGACATGGACCAGTACATCAACTTTGAAGTAGCTCAACACACATATACACATATCTTTACATATATATATATATATATATCTCACAAGCTCCTTGATAACACTGCTCCACACAGGGCAACTGAGGTCTTAAAACTGAAGGCCTCCTTTACCCAAATTCAGAGATTTTCTTACAATGCCTTGAATAGCACAGACTAGACCTGCAATCTACAGTGTAGACCTCTACTAGAGAGGAAATAAAACTATAATATTAGATCTTATTTCTATTTTCTGAAGAAATGTGGGGAGCTATCTAATTTATAAAAGAAACAAAATAAGTAAAATAAATAAAGAAGCACACTTTTCTATATGTCAATCTAAACATTTCTGTATTGCAAAGTTTTTTACAATTAAATCCTTATTTACCAGGATAAAATAACAGTGCAGACACATTGATGCAACATACAGAATGAAAAGTGTATGGGAGGTTTACATAACAGCTATTGTTTCTGAGGTTAAAATAGACTTTTTTTTTCTCCTTTTTAATTTTTCCCCTTTTTAAAAAAAGTTATATGTAAATTCAAACCAAATGTTGACTGGAAAGTTTCTCCCCTTTTACATTCCACTTCTCCCTTTCAGGAATACCAAACCCAGAAGCAGAGTGTCAGTCTTTACTGTCTAAACTGAGATGAAATTTCTGGTTTCACTTAGTCCTCTGGGCAACATGTGCTTCCACTCTTTCCTAAAACACAGTGGGAACATGGGGCTTTAAAATCATAATCTGAAAATCCCATTTTCTTATGAACCTTATTAATATGAAAGACTAAGTGATAGTCTCAACTTCCAGTTAAAATAATAAGGGAGCATTTCATAGCCATTCCTCTGCCTTATCCTCACTCCCAAAACACAGTGAGCTCACCTGGCTGGGCTTTTGAAGGTTAATTTGACACAATCCATTTTGGAATTATTTTGTTTTCTTTAATGTGCAAACCTGCAGACATTTCCTAGACCTCACAGTGGCAAACACACATGTAATTTGCAAGGAGATGAACCATAAAGGAGCAACATTTGACTTGTCCAGCTCCTGCTCCCCAGCATTTCAGCAAACCATCGCAGCTCCCCCTCTGCAGTCCCATGCACCCCAAACACAGCCAGTCAGCTTGGCGAAGGGCGAGCAAGATTACTGCCTGCCACTTTAGCCCAAGAGCTGGGCTCTGCTCTTGAAGGAGCTGCCCCAGGAGCCATCCTCCAGGGACAGCTTTTTTTAAAAGCCTGGAAGAAAAGTGTGGGAGAGCGCCAGTGCCCCAAGGGCCCTCTAGCCAGCGGCCGGCGGAGCCCAGCTCCCAAATCGTTTGCCCCAAAGAGAGCAGCCCTAAAGGCAGCACGTCTCTCAGCTGCCTCCCCAGCACTCCTTGCCCAGCTTATTGTAGCAGTTGAATGAAATGCTGCACTGAAAAGCTACATCTCGCAACATCTGCCTGACTCCAAACTCAGAGTATTGGGGGAGCTCTATGAAATAAGTGCATGTATTTGGACAAGGAGTTGGTCATTGAACCCTCACCTCACTCTCGAGTAGTACCACAACTCCTGTCATAAAAACCGAGCTTGCTCTACCTGCTGTACCGAAACTTTGCTGCTCTAGTGGTCACAAACTCTCACCCATATTTCACCTGTAATTTAATCACGGCCCGTTCACCCTCGCTTATTCTTGCTGCCAGCACTGTGCACACATTTTTTCCCCTTGCCTAATACCACACGCTGATTTCTTCATAGACAGTGTCTTTCCTGTTTTGTTTTGGTTTTGTAAATTTTTCCTAAATGCTATGTCCTCTATTCCTCACAAATCCCTCTCTACACTCTTTTGAGTAAGAGCCGCCCCAATTTTTCCAAGAACTAAGCTGAGTTTGACCGCATGGAAGGAGAAGAAAGCTCTAGCTTTTGTCCTTAGGGCAGCAACAGGAGGGGAGGTCAAACACGTTACCTGGATAGAAAGTCATCAAAGAAACAATCCTATCAGATACTCAAGGAGAAGAAATGGAAGTGGGAATGACCCAAGTTACTATGCCAGCCACCATTTCTGTGTCTTCACCAAGGGAAAGCTGCACATGAGTGCGCTGTGCAGACAACTTATGGACTTCAGCAGGAGATTTTGAGAGCAAGACAGCTCCGGGAGGGACTAGATGAGACATTCAGCAGCTGCGCTTTCTGGGATGCATTTCCAAGCGATTGAGCCAAGTCCTGCTAAGGGAGAGAAGGGAGAGGTTCACAGAGGATATTTCTGCAGCGTCCTACAGTAGGCCCAAGGCTGTTAGGGCAGCTGCCCATTCAAGGTGGCATTCAGGTGGTGCAGCAGGATGTGATCCAGTGCTGGATCTTCCCCACTGAGAGCTGCTGACTTTGCACCTTTTTACATTGAAAGTACCCCTCTAGAACTCAAGAGCTGACCAGAAGGAAGGAGCAGGTTGGAGTGATGGCAGTCTCTCTCACCAGGCAAACAGATGGGGAGAAAACCAGAGGGTGATCACTAGATCTACCCCTTTTGCAAACAAAATGACAGGCCAGAGAACATTAAGTGGACATACTCAGATGGAAAGTAACCACAGAGTCACTGTGCCAACAACACAGCTGAAATGCCAGCAGCTACCTACATGTTTTAAGCCTAAGAAATAAGACGGGTGAACTGGAATACATACTACAGTAAGAAAACACTTGAGTATTAGAAAGACTGTAAAAGTGAGGCAGTAAGTTGACCACCGTAACACTAAGATACCACACAGACGGCACAGAGTAGGCCATGGTGGTGGTGGAAAAACCATCAGGCTAAGCATGGCAGCGAGTAACACAGAACCTGCAAAAACTGAAATGCCAACCCTGAACATGAAAAACAGAGTTCTGCATTACTGGAGAGCTACCTCTGTACTCCCGACTGCCCTGCCAGGATAGCACCAACTGCAACGTGCAGAGGAAGGTGCAGAAAAGCAGTAAAGACAGAAAGCGAAATGTTCATAGAGGAGTTATTCCTACACAGATTGAGCAAAACGGGGATACAATGCAAAGATCAAATTTTTAGGTGCTATTTCAGAGAGCAGCTGCTTAGGAAGCTCAGAAGAACAGATGCAATTCTTAATTTGAAATGACCACAGAGGAGGTTATGGGACAAATTGACAAAAGTGAACATGAACAAATTGCAACAACAGATGGTACTCGCCCTCCCCATTTGAAAAGAGCTCCAGGATGCAATAGCTGACTACACACACTAATAACTGGTGCTCAGCTTCTTTTCTAAAATTGACTTTGTACCTGAGGACTGGGAGGTGGCACACATGGTGGCAGTGTTCTGAAAAGATCCCAGGTAAGATCTGGGTACCTACAGATATGTAAACTTGGTGTCAAATTACCAGAAATTACAGAAACAGAGTAAAATCAATGGAAATACATTATGTGGAAAGAGTTACCCTGGCTTTTGTAGGTTTGCCTCACAGACCTATCGGAGTTCTTTGAAAATGTCAACAAGCCCCTGGCTAAGGGGGATCTGGCTAATATGGATCTCCAAAAAGCATCTGACAAGGCCCTCACAAAAGATATCTCAGGAAATTAAGCAGCCATGGCTTATGAGGGCAAGTTCTTAGATCAACAATTGGTTAAAAGCTAAGAACAGAGGGTAAAGGGCATGGTCTATCTTACAAGAGGGGAACAGCACCAATGGACTTCCATGAGGAGCTTTGCCAGGACCCATACTGTACAACCTGTTTCTAAATAACAATAAGAGGGCTAAGCAGCAAGGTGACGAGATTATTCGAGAGAGAAAACAGGAGGGGCATTTGTGAAGAAGTGCAGAAGAACATTATTAAACTAAGCAACTGGGTAATAAACCAGCAGAAAAAAATTAAATGTAGATAAATGTAGTGATGCACATGGGAGGTAATTCCAGTTTCCCATTATCAAATGATGCCCTTTCAATTGTGCATAGAAATGTCAGCTCCATATTTGCTCAAAAAGGCAAACCAAATTCTAGAAGCTGTTGTAAAAGGAGTAAAAAGCAAGGCAATGAATATACTGCAGAAATATCTACATGTATTTCACTGTCAGGCCCTCCTCCTCCATAACTTTTGAACCAACTGACCCTATTCAAGCAAATTTGACAGAGGTAGCATTCTCAATTACTTTAAGTTCCAAAACCTCAATCTCATTACCAGACACTAGAGAAAACACAGCAGAAGCACAAAACAGAGGCTTATTAACCCCAGCAGCCTCAGAAGGATTTGTTGCATGGCATACACTCTTCTCCTTTAAGTGCAACTATTTTAACACTTCTACAGTAACAGCCCAGGAAAGTAGAGCACGGCACGCTGTAGCTATGGAATTCTTTCTGATGTAAGAACTCAAATTCACCCAACCTGATAAATATGTATCTGTCTCCAAAACTCAAGGCATATTTAACGTCTGTTGCGTTACTTTTTTCTCTAAAAACTATCTATACTAGCAAAAAAATTTGTTTTTATTAAAAAGGAAATAACTCCTAAGATAATGTGCAACAAAACCAAAGATTAAACACTGAAATTTTGACCGCTGATTTTTCCCCAGTTTTGGGGCTTTTTTTAAGGATATGTTCCATCAGTTATGTGGAATTTACCCTGCAATTTACTATGAGCTGAAGTGACTGACAAGAGCAACCAAGATACCTCAGGCAAACCAGGTCACTCAGACTTTTTCTTGTTGTTTCATGATTAAAGGTTGACCACAAAAACCTTTACCTTCTGCGGAATGACATGCATGGTTGGCTAAATATGCAGGCAATTAACATAAAGATAACATGCATTTAAATTGAGGTCCCATTGACCCCCATCTCCTGATGGCAACCTTTGCTCTGAAAGCAGACAGCTTAGAAAAAATATTCAATTAATAAAAAGCCATGAAGGGCAACAAGTCCATTCTAATTCATTTAAAACTGAATACTGTTTACTGCTCCACATTTAATAAGTTAATAAACAACAACACCACGACTAACACCACAAGTAACAAGGGAATGTGGCTGAAAGATCTTTACAGAGATCATAATAAAAAAAAAACATCAAAACAAAAATCTGTTTTTCTCCTTTGTTTAGAATAAAACAGGATTCTCTACAAGCAATGAACCAAACAAAGCCTGTCATCTTATAAATTCGAGCCACATCTTTCTTGCCTCTGCCTATGTCCTACCCCAAGAGTGATGCTACAGCTTGCTGCAGTAACTCCAATCCCCTACCCCAAGCATTCCTTACTGCTTCCACCCTCTCCTCCAACACCTGTACGTCTCTCCTGAACTCATCACTGGGCAAAACCAGCACAAGCTCTGGCTCCACCATAGATGAGCAAGTAGGGATTTACTGTGGTTACTTTAGGTGGACTAAAACTACCCCACTCCTGCGTTTCCTGTGGTGAGACCACTGAGTATCCACTCTATGTAGCTGCCCATTTTTATGAAAAAAAATAACTCTGTTGTGTTTGAAAGTTCCAGTCCTCTGGCATGGTTGCTTGAAATTGACCAATCCATTGTAAAATTCCATGTGAATAAAAAATTGAAAGCTTGGAGACTCTGAAATTATAAGCCAATCTAAGAGTTGGGCTTTTTTTTTAAATAAAAATTGTATCATTTGTAGTTTTTTAATCAAACTTGTAGTTTGGGGGTCCAGAGAAACCACATATCACACCACTGCCATCTAATGGAAGAAAACATCAGCCTATCATTGGTCCCATGGAAGACCCAGTCACACAAAAACTGTTCCATCGAGTAGAAGAGTCATTCTACCACCTCGACACGGCCTCCTCCTTTTCTCATATATAAATTTAGCTCTTCTCAAAACATCCTGGGTTGAAAAAACTTACTAAATGTTATCCAAATGTATGACTGCTCTCAGGAGAACCGAAAGACTGGTTTGGGGGTTTCTTTTTCGAGGAATTCAGTATTATTTTTTTTTTTTTTAAAAAGTTATTTAACTCCATTCAAAGTCGTAAGATTACTCACAGTACCTACATTAAGTGTGGACCTCGCTCTTTTTCAAAGCCCTGGGCTGCAGTTCATAGGACATGGTTGTCTTTAATTAATTTTTACAGAGTACAATTTGTTTCTGTACCGTCAACCAGTACCTAGAGCTTTACTGCTGTATGGCTACCATAACCTAAATAGATGGAGTAATACTAATAACATCCATCAGTTCCTTCCCCAGAACTGGTGTGGGTAGGGTTTTTGTTCGGCATTGCGGGAGTTACACCTTTATTGCCAGAGGTTACAATTTTTCTCGTGTTGCACACACACTCCTACTCTAGCAATCCTACGCCATCTCCAGACAGGCAGCCCTCAAAGACAGAGTTAGTAAAAATGATGGCATGGTCTATTAGTGTTTTACTTACACTGTACATTATCTGCCAAGAAAGAGAACATTTACTTAATTTACTCGGGTAAGAGACTTCTACTCTTCTAAATAAAAGACAGGGATGTGCATTAATAGGGGAAAATGTGAACTGTGACTTCTCTGATCGCTGGCATACCACAGAAGATAAGTCACACTATAATTAACAGATCTGATTCAGAATGGTTCCTGTTGAGTAGTCGTGTTCAATAAGAGTGTCAATTGGATTTATTAACAAATAGACACAATATCAAGGAAGTGTTTGTTTTGCATATGCTGTATACTCCACGAGCATCTAAGAGCCGGTTCCAGCAAAACTAAGGAGCTGGGCACTGTCCTCCTCTGCCTGGGGGTTCCACAGGTCAGCTGCTGCACTGAAGGTCTTGAGACATTTGAGAAACCAACTTCTCAGCAGAGTACCACTGCTTTTAGAAGAGATGACCTGCCTTCAAGCAACCAGAGGCCAAACAGATTTCTGGTATATGAGAAGCTATACCATGGCATTAGAGAAAAAATATTTAAGCAAAGCAACCCTGCAAGACAGTTGAAAGAGCCAGTGCATTGCAAGTGAGCTTTCAACAAAGCTGATTATGAGCCAATGTTCAAAGACAGAAAAATTTCTCTTCTGCTCAGTTCCGTGATATGAAATAGATATTTCCAAGTCTGCTGAGACCACTAAGAGCCTACTAACATTACCCAGTCCCAAAATGCACTTCAAACACATGCCAAACCATTGGCAAAGTTTTACACAGACCAATGAATCAAAACATTAATCACTGTGTATAAATGGAAATTTTACTTTTT
This sequence comes from Falco naumanni, assembly GCF_017639655.2. Classification (NCBI taxonomy): domain Eukaryota; kingdom Metazoa; phylum Chordata; class Aves; order Falconiformes; family Falconidae; genus Falco; species Falco naumanni. Next base: position 4,759,135 of record NC_054057.1, read on the forward strand.
TTATTTCTCTGGAAGGAAACAAAATTAAACCAATTATTTGCCAGCGATATGGGCCTGCAAATTTTGGAAGCAGTAAATTAAGAATAATCACAGATTAGATATGTCACATAATACTTGAGCATCTTGGGCCTCCTCACAGAAAATATTTGCTAGGCCAGGAGCTCATTCATGAAAAGATAATGACCCAAGAAAATTTTTCTTTAATTGCAAAGAAGACGTTTAAGAAAGTGTCTGGGGAACTAATTAGAAAGGAGTTTCCTCTGTAGAGGACCTGGCTTTAAACCCAACAAGCAATTTTTAGAGGACTTGCTTGAGACAGAGCACTGTTTAGATGCATTCAAGAATGTTTGCTTTGGTGCAGCAACATTTTGCAGACATGGGGGTGGGTATGTCTCCGAGTCCTCATCACGGCAGGGCAGCAGCCAGTGCTGGCAAACTCCAGCTATGATGACTTGCTTAGCACAAGTCATCAAACCCTTTCCTATTTCACTTCAGCAGATGTGGACAGCATTCAAAAGTATACCAACAGGAAAATCTCTACCTCTAAGCTAAAGTGTGATTTTGCAAAACGCTCGTGCACTTGCCAAGACACATATAACGCCTGCTGGCCACCCCGTCATGTGCCAGGAAAATAGTTCACCCAACAGCATCAGATGCTCCCACTGAGTGTCATTACTTTTTTATGTTACCTAAACATCCATAAACGCATCATCTGTAAGTACAAGGGGATGGCTACATATATATTCTTGAATATACACATGCACATCCCCCTCCCACCCCCCATCTAGTTTCTGAAAACTTAAAATGGTCAGATTTACAGAGCACCATAGCTCATGAGCCTGCAGATCAAACAAGCTTCATTTGATAAGGTAGGGTGTGAACTTACACCACTTCCTTCGTGAGTGAACGACATCATAGTTTCTTATTAGCAATGCTTTTCATTTTATTTTGATGTACACCAGCCTTTAGGATGTTTAGATGTCTCCTTTAGGTATTTTTCCTAAAGGCTTGGTTCCTAGTCTCATGTGGTTACATAGTAATGCCACTTTTTAATTTAAAAAGAAAAAAAGAATCTCAGCTTTTACTTATAAAAAACACAGGAGTGAAAATGAAGTTTAAAAAACCAGCAAACAAAAAACCTCCAAACATGTACAACTTTTAAACAACTAACCTTACGATGTTTAAATGTATCTCATCAAAAAACTTAGCAGGGCAAGGTTTTTTGTTGCATCCTCCCCACCCCCACCCCTTTTTTTTTTTTCTCTGTTTTGAAGTGGGGACTTGGTGACACTGCTAAAGATTTTGTCCTTCTAACTCAGGACATGTAATTTTATCAGCTAGCTTGCTAACCAAAGTTGGTGCAACTCTGCATAGTTTGTGCTCTCTGTTCAAAAGACCCAGGATCAGAAGGACCAGATTAGTTGGGGCTGCTACAGGTCAGTAGTGAGATGGATCAGCAGAGCCATAGATAAAACTTGCTGAGTGGCTGCCCACACTCAGCATCTATCCAGCCTTCATGAACGCCTGTCGGGCAACATGCCAAACTAAAATATTTCATATTGCTACACTTTTAATAACTTGTGAACTATTATGGCACTGATCAAGTAAGTTTTGAGTAGATCAAAAAAATGCAAACAAACAAACAAAACTAATGCACAAAAAATCACCACATCCATTGTCTATCCAGGCATCAAAAATGGGATTGATTTATTTGTTACACAAGTCTAGAGCTTCAAGATTAAATAAGTCTGTTTTACAAATTATTTACTTTCTACAAGATCTATTTCCCCTTGAAGCATGCTGTGCATGCCCTCCTAGTGTGAACAGTTTACAGTCTGTGATCAGGCACAGACCTACTTGGCTGGATTTTTTTTTCTCTCTCAAAATGGCAATTCTGAGAATCATAAATAACACAGAACAGTTATTGCAATTCGAGCTTATTCCCAATAAATAAAATTTATTAACTAAATAGCTTTCTATGCAGCATAGCTCTTTCTTCACTAGCTCATTATTTTACATAGACTTGCTTCATGTTGCTAGTCACAACCAAATTGTGCCATCTCAAGTATAATAGGAACGGGAATTAATAAATATTAAATGAAAATGCATAATTTCATAGGATCACAAATAACCTTTAGTCTTCATACAATATATGCAAAAAAAAAGCCCTTTCTAAAATTTAAAGTTATGAAAGTAATTTGTCTAAAACACACCCCAAAATAGATCTACTATATGCTTACAAGCTTTGTTTATCTGAAGCTTCCAGCTCATTAAGCTCCAATGCATTAGGGTACTTAGGGATGCTGGTGAACTTAAACAGATGAGTAGCACCACTGACACAAGGCAGGACAGACTTGTGACACAAGACAGGGAGATATGAAGCACCACTTTATCATGACATTCAAATTATCTCTAACACTGATAGTAAGCCTGCAGTTATCCCATTTTTGTTACACAAATAAACTCTCAATTTATAAAATAGGTCATGGTAAATTTTAAGTCCTAGTCTAAAAAAAGCAAAACAACAGGAGAAATAGAATTGTATGCAATACATGCTGGGTTAACGCAGATGACCTCATGGCATTTTTTTACCATAAACCCACTGCAATCCTAACGACTGTGTATTTGCATTCCTAGTTCTCATATTTTAAAAATGAATAGATCATTGCTAACATTTCTCAGTAAGAAAAATGTCATAATGAAATATTACAATTATAGAGTCTCTATAGTTCCCCTCATCACGCTAGGCACATTTCTCTCCTAAAACAAACACTGCAATTCAGCAAATCAAGTCATGCATGGTTTGAAAAAATATACATAAAATGAAGAATACGCAGTTGAAGTGTTTGTCTCCTAGACATTACTGTGACTCATAGGTTTTATTTATTAAAAAAAATAAATCCCACAGGTGGGATTTTGGACTTTTAGTCGTTCTCCCGTGCTCACCTTCTAAGGTCCTAGCAAAATGCTCAAAATCATACGAGCTCCTGATTAAACCAGGAAGTAAATCTGCATGCATGCAATTAAAGTGTCTACAAGGGCAGATGCAGATGACAGTAATTCATACTGTAAGAAACAGGCTTGTGTATTTGGCAGATTAACTGTTCTGTATTCCATTGCTATGAGGTATGGAAACTGTACTGTGAAACAACCATTACTCATTCCCTCTGCTCTAAGCACGTAGGTCTATCAAAGGCAAGCCAGTCTGGAGAGGGCGGGGGGTGAGGGCTGGAAAGCGAAGAGTCTACACGTTTCAGATTAACGCTTCTCTTGAATGGTTTCTTTTATTTCATTTCCCCTACTTTTTAAATTAGCAAATACAGTAGACCCAGAAGGGAAATGCACAAGGCGGGGAGGGAAAGGGAAAAAGCAAAAGCAGCCAAAACTCTCCAACTTGTTCATTAGGGATTTTGTGTTTGAACAACTGAATGAATCATGTCTCTGTTTTTCATTATTCTCCATATGTGATTGTTCACTGCTTTGTTCAGTGATTTCTGGCCATTTTGTCATGACTGTGCTTATTTTGTTTTATATATTGTTCTATTACAGGGTGATTGTTGCTTCTCCTCTGCCTCGCTTAGCAGTTACGCCACCAACAAAGAGCAATCTGAAAATGAGAGGTTACGTCAAAAGGTTTCCCTAGTGAACTCCCTCGCAGCATATATGATTACTTTAGACCCAACTGCTTAATTCATACCAGGGAGAAATCCTCAGATAACACCATTCTTCAGCATGACAGGAACGTGATGGGTAGCTTTTTAAAAATCTGAGGAATATCTGAGAATGACTTAAAGTCCATTGGAGAGTGTTTTCCTTGTTTTTCCAAGAGGAAACCTAAGCATTCCTGCTAAGCAATAACCTATTTTAACAAATCTGCTGTTACATGGGGTATTTACTGGAAATAATTTCTTTGCCGTATTAAGTATTTTCCACTTTTGGCTCTACTCTATACCTTGGTCAACAACAAATGACACTAAAATAGGTACTGCAATCTCCAATCATGTGATGACTTCTATCACCTCCTTGAATTTAATCCACTCTACTGCAGTGGATACACATCACAAGATGATATGTTAATTTAACAAGATATCTCTTATTTTGTGGAAGGTGAGTGAGATGCAGAAGACTGGAAAGGACCCAGCAAATTGCTCAAGGTTTTTTGCTTTTTGCTTGGGTGGGGTTGTTTCATTCCCTTGGTTTTGGTTTTTGTTGGGGGGGTGGGGGTGTGTTGGTCTTTTGGTGTGTGGTTAGTTGTTTTTTTTTAAGAAATGGATGCATGTCCCAGTGTGTTAGAGAGACTTTCAACTTCAGGAAAAATCTTAGAGCAAATACTCATAGAAATCCATTCACAGACACTCAAAGGTAACAGGTGATTAGTACCATGCAAGCATGATTTAGCAAGAATAAATAATGTCACATCATACTTCAAACTAGAAGAAGGTAACTAGTCTTATGAATAGGTAAGTACTATATATATATATATGTATTAGTTAAACCTTGGTTGTCTCTCATAACTTGAGCAGATGGGAGAAATACGATCTAGCTAAAACTGCTATGATATAGTTGCCAAACTGATTAGCAGATCCAATAACAAAATAAAAGTTCTCAATGGCTCAGTGTTGCACTACCTGGTGTACTGAAAGGACTTCCTCAGAAGTCTTCCCCAGGTCTGTTATTATGCAGTCTTTCCGAATTATCTTGTCCAGTGGATTAGAGAAATCATTTATTAACTTGAAGAGGATACTAAAGAGGTAAGTGCTGCAAGCACTCCGGAGACTTCAGATTTGAGAATAATCTCAGCAAATTAAAGAGTAGCCAGGGAAAAAAAACAGGATAAAGTTCAATACAGACAAATAAAAAGTACTAGCCTCAGGATGAAATAATCAACAGCACAGAGCAGAGCACACAATAAGGAGAGCTCGGCTGGCAGCAGCGCTGGAGAAAAAAATCACAGAACCGGGGGCTGCAGAGAATCTCTTGGCATAAATCAGCACTGTTGCTTTCATGCAATACCCTGTGCCTCAGAAATATATCCATATTTTAAATACACAAAGTTATTTACATGCATATATCAACCAAGAGTAGCATCATGTGATCACACAGAGAAGACAAATGAAACAACCTCTCCACAGTATTTAAAATGGTAAGATTTAGGCCGTCTGATATCCTCTGCCCAGCTCTAAGGTTTTCAAGTAAGAACTGAGCTAATTAGAGAGATCAGTGAAGTGCAATATAATCAAAAACTTAAACCAAATTGTCTTTAAGGAAAAAGTCAAAGGACCAGTGTTCAGTTTAAGGAAAAGATAGGGCAGATAAGTCTTCAAATATATCTTTGCTTCAAAAGAGGAAAGGAATAAACTGTTCTACATGTCCACTGGGGATAAGAAAGGAAGCAATAGGCTTAAATTGCATCAAGGGAGATTTGGGTTAGACATTAGGAAATGCTTCATTATAGTGAGGAAAAGGAATGCTATCACGGATTGCCTGAAGAGCTTGAGGAATCTCCACCACTGGAGGCCTTCGAGAGAAGGTTAGAGAAACACCCCTCTGCAGTGGGTTAGGGCTGATCCTGCCCCAGGGCAGGTCCTGACCTCTTCAGGTCCCTTCCACTTCTGATTCCTGGGAAGCTTTTTTTTTTTTTGGCAGCCTTACTGAAGAGAAAGGAAATTGTACCCAGCATTTAAAGCAAAAAAAGTCTACACTTTTTATGCCACTAAGCATAATGTTAATAAATCCAATTATGTTTACAATCATTTAATAGCACCACTTATGTCATAAAGATGCATCTTTGAAAATACAAATAAGTATCTCTGCCCTACAGTGTAATACAACAGCGTGAAAGGAAATTTTTACAAAATTGCAACTCACTGTTATATGGCCCCTACTGCAATAAACTCAAAGCTAACTACAATATACAGAACACCAAACCCAGATGTTTTTCTTTCTCAAAATTCTACCATACATGTTCTTTACAATCTTTCCACTTCACATTGTGTTTGCGAAACACATCCATTCCTTTCCTTGTTACCACCAGCAATGGAAACAGAAGGAAGTTCTGATCACATGGCACAACGTTTGTGGAGTATTTACCAGTCAAACACACATTTAAAAACAAAACAAAAAGCTAAGAATTATCATCGAGCATGTTTCCCCCCGATTCCGTCCACCAGCCTTTAGGCACCCGGCTTATAGCATCCGCACTGACGACACAGCGGTCTCAGACAACCAAGCTCAGTGGAGACGAACACGTTTCTCCTGTGGACTTCACCTCGTTACTCAACACACTAATTCGGTTGAATTCGGTTCAAATCCAACTTTACCTGCTTGATTTGCATTACCATTTCAGATAGACGAATGCCAGAAAAAAAGATGAAAAAAGGATGGAGCTGACACATGAGAGCACAGAGAACACCTCCATCTTGTATGGTAGTGGGAAGGGGGACAAGGATCTACACATCCCCATCCCCAAAGGGAGGTCTTAGTCGAAGTGTAAAACAGAGAAGTGTGGCCTCAGGGTAACCCCAACCTACCTGATCACAGGCGTCCTATTTCTTACCCCTCACCTCAGCCGCTCAGGCCCCTCCAGCTCTCCTAGCCCCAAGCCCCAGCTCCTTCCCACCCTGGAGCCCCGGCCCCGAGCACCCCTGCCCCAGAGCCCCCTCCTGTCCCACTGTGGCACTCTTCCTCCTTGTTAAACCGGCCCACAGCCCATTCGATCCACCAGCAAATTTGTAGCTCCACCGCGCTGCAAGCCCCCTCTCCGTACAGCTCCCCACACCGCTCCCTGCCTCCACAGCACCAGCCCCGCAGCGACCACAGCAGGCATGTCCCTCTGCCCCCAGCTCTGAAACCACAACACTCGCCCCTGTGCCCCCTGCCGCTGGCCACTCTCACAGGGCCTTCTGCTCTCGGACTACCCTGCCTGCCCACACAAGGGTATTCCTTCATAATTCAATTTATTAAAAAAAAAAAAAAAAAAAAAAGCCCAAGAAGAACGCCCAAACCCAAAAGCAAAACATGTCTTGTTCCTCCTGTGATATTAAAAAAAAAAAAAAAATAGAGAGTAATGTTATCAGAAGCCTGCCAGAACAGTGCTCCAAGGAAAGAAAACATGCGTTCAGGCAGAAGCAAACCCACAGCAGCGCTCGCTTCTGATGGCAGCCCATGACTGAAAAGGTTGGTGGAGTTTTCTAGGACTTGAATGACAGTCTTCCAATCCACTTTTCTCTTGAGCAGCTAATGAATACTGTTGCTGCAGGCAATAAAGGCACACACTTCTACAAACCTCACGAACATCTTTGGTACAAATGGCATGATGTTGCCCCGTCTCGTAATTTCCCCAAATGTTCTCTCTGCTGCTTCTCCTCACACCCTATCTGGCCACTCATGAGACATTCCTGTACTGCAATGCATTTTCTTTTTACTAACTCAGACAGAAATACTGTCCAGAATGTGATTCTTATCAGAACAACCCACTCCAGTAAATCTTATTACTCCAAAAGGATTCTTGTATACCACTAGTGTAAAGTTAGAGTCATTTTGTACCACAGCTTCTCCCCCATAGTCTTGATGGCTTTCCAGACTAGTAAATTAATAACAATTCTAGTCCTGAGATACTACTAGACATGTTAGTCAATATAGCTATACAAACACACACACGTGTGAAACATGCTATATTTCATTAAAAATTGTTTTCATACATTAGTAGAAATATTAACAGCACAAAACTGGAAGAGGAATAATTTTTATATCTTGGTATTGCAACTTGTGGATATATTTGTGTCATAAAGAATAATTTTTACTTCCAATAGCGCAGTCCAAGACTTCACAAAAAATAGAAAAATTAAACTATGTTTTGCTTAGGAAACTTTCCCCAAAGGTTTCTCATTTTTATATAGGAAATCAATTTGCATCACTGATGATATCATTCAAATCAGACAGCACTATGTGGTTAGAAGGTAATTTACTCTTCTGCTGAAGCAATTTGATACTTGTTCTGATTTGTGATTTTCATTTTGTTTGTTAATGAAAAAAATTAATGAGCAATGTTACTGGAAACACAACTCAAAGCTTTGGCATTATTAAATATGTTTGTAATATACTGTACATTATGTTGATTGCACAGTTGGAGCTAAAGCCTTGGCAGTCAGGCCACCAGTCAATCATTCAAACAGACAATGAACTCACAGGGTGGATGTTTTGCACGTACCTTTACACTGATTTGTGTTTTTGTCAAGAATTGCCTTTGTGGATACAATTTTTCCATACCTATGGAGAAAACAAAAAAACAGAAATACATGTTATTATATTTTAATAATGTACATAGTTATTTTTGCACACATATAACACATATATACTAACTAGGAAGAGATCCAGTGCTCTTGAAAAATGTTTGCCTGGTGCTCCTGCAGAGGTTCCTTCGGCAACTGCAGTTCAACAAACACCTTTAGAGTTCACCTGCAAAGCACTGGTCATTTGCCACACCCTGTCCATCTCTGGTCACTGCGCTGCACTGCCAGCATAAATACCAATTATGGGAAGCAGTTATGGACATCAGCACTAGTAAAGAGGTTTCTTTAGTGAAATTCATTAGGTTTGCTTAGGTTTTTTTTTTTTCATTTTTAGCTGCCAAACAAGGTTTGCTTTAATACAGATAAACCAGGCTCCTCCAGGATTAACAAACATGCAGGAATTAGGATAGTTTTTTTACATGCCTGCACACGGAACCGTGCTCACATGTGTATCCAAGCCTGCACATACACATTCTGAACTTCCATTTTGCACAAACAGAAGCTTTGAGGCTTATGTGCATCTCCTAGTTCTTTCTGTATGAATGTTAATACTTGAATTTACATCACCTCCCACAGGTAGCATGGCACTGCACTGCAATTTGATAGACTTAGCATGATGAAGAGGGAATTCAGGCAGCTACAACTTGTTGCATTAAGCAACTAGACCATAAAACAGATACCTGTCTTTACCTCACAGAGGTTAAGATTAAAAATGCAAACTTTAAAGTATCACAAAACCCTGGTAAAAGATCACAGAAGAGAGCATTTATAGCTGAATATAAGACTTCAAGAGAATAAGGAAAATAAAATTATTTCTCAAGTTACTGTTATGTCTTGGTCTCTGCTTCACTGAAGAGAACTTCCTCTAAAGTGTCCTTTCCCAAAATTTTTTTAAAAAAACATTACTGGTATTTTGATAGACTGGGCTTTCATTTGGAAGACTTGTCCATGGAAGACAACTTTCACCATAAATGAAGGATGCATTTTATATATATATATATAAAAACATATATAAATATATAAAAATATATATAAATATATAAGTATATATAAAAAATAAGATTATAATAAAATTGCATCTTCCAATGGCAAAGCAACACCCATGAAAAATAACCAATAGCTCATAAATTATTAACCACTACAATGTATGGCAGACCGATTTTTATTTGTTAATCTTTATTAACAGCAAGATAAATTTGATGTCAGTGACTTCTAATTGAAGTGCAGAAACCAGGATGTGGAAGACCTTGCTGCAACACCCTTCTCTGCCTCAGGAGGAAACCCGTGTCTCCTGCTATACAGATAAGAACTCCAACAGCAGCAGAGCACTGTTCTACATATTCAAGGCCACGCTCTTCTCTGCCCTACCAGTTTGTAAACATAGCCAGTACAACAGAAAATAAGGCGTGAGGTGGGGGGGGGGGCGGGTGGAGACAAAGACAGGGAGCCAAAGAGAGGAAGGTACCATCACAGAGGAAAAGGGAAAAAGGGATCTTCGGGTTTTAGTCTGGACACAGCAAACAAATTATCTCGTGAAGGGGGAGCGGCACCAATGGGAAAGATTGGGAACAGCCTGCCTAAACATGCTCTTTAGTACCAGCAAATACGATTTGAGGCAGTTTTGTGCCTGACAAAGTTCTCAGCTGAAGGTTCCACACTGTGAGTGACATGTAAACACTCAGCTTTATCTAAAGGCCACTGTCTCTCCATCTCTCTTTACTCTGTTTTTGTGACTGATGCAAAGTGAGCTTTTTCCATTTCACAGTTTTTCCTTTCCCTAAGAACCCGCAAAAGCATTTGTTTCCATTTGACTTTCATTTTGGGGAGGAAAAACATGCTTTGCTTTGTTTTATTTCAGACTGAAACCAGTCAGAAGGAGGGAAAACTGACCTAAAGGCATTAACAGTTTGCGCAACCCAAGCTGAGCCCCAATTCATCCATGTTTTAGGAATCAAAAAAATTGGTACAAGCCTTCCTTCCCTCCACCCCCACCCCCCCCCTCTTTTTTTGCTGGCTCTGTAGACAGGCATAATGCACTGCACACTCCACCACGATGGCTATGTGGGCACATAGTTGTGGGTCTATTTTGCCATAGCTGGCCCAACTCCAACCACATACATAACAGATTTAATGTTAACCATGAGATCACATGCTTTTCTAACCTCAGGTGTTTTCAGAACTGGGGCCTTTATACTCACTTATGTTCCACTTAATTTTATAATTCTTCATGGTAATACCTGAAGTTGACTTTGGCCTCGAAGACATTAAAGCACTTATCTTAAGATACGGCAAATCCAAATTCTCCGCCAGTGTGATTTACGGCTGTTCACTGGGCCAACTTACCCAGCAGGAAATTTGGCCTGTGTGGTGCATCTTCATTTCATTTGTTCAGATTTAAAATCAAATACATGAAAAACATGCAAAAACATGCCTATCTCCTGCAGTAAAGGGCCTCTGACAGATACATGGAAAAAGAATCCAACAAAAATCGGCAGCTAACCCACAACAACCTCCAATAAAACACAATCCATACCTAAACTTCCGCCAACAAAAACTAACACCCGGCCTCCATTTCAGCCCAGCCACTCCTAATGAATTGATATGTTGTTTCATCCAAGTCACATGAGGGCTAAAAGTTAACATTTCTTGCCAGCAGAGACAGGCATTTATGGTTCCACTGCTTTTATTACAGATTTCCCAGAGTTATTTGCTACATACTGTGATCCTGCACTTAGTTACACTAGAAATTTTACTCACACAAGTAATTCTGTTTCAGAAAAGGTTTCCTCCTGCAGGTACAGTTACGTGCACACTTTCACATTTGCAAAAACAGACATCAGAGTGATAAGAGGCACCACAATGACAAACACCGTTATAGGCAATTAGCCATATGCAGGCAGTTTAATCTACCGCTATAAACCTTGAGCACTACCACAAGAAAGTAATTGGAATTAATTTGGACACTGTTTTCCTAAATACTTCAGGTAATTATTTTACAGTAATCAGAACATCAGTTCTGATGAAGAGTGTTAGTTTGTATGCTGCAAGAAATCAGGAAGGTATTTTGTTCCTACAAATGTAGTCATATTTCTTTCTTGCATGTGTAGAGAATGGTATTAAGTTATGTCTCCTCTCCCAGTCTTCAAAAGCTTTGTTTGTGTGACCTTTAATTCTGTTTTGATTCACCCAGAAATACCAAAAATGTATTGTTCCATAACACCCACAGAATAAGGATAAAGTGCATCACAAGAGCTGGCCTCTTGTTTTCTTATATTTAAATGGAAACTAATATAAAATTCAAGAGCCTGCACACCTCTGTTCTACAAACTACCATTACCATTAACGTAACAAGTACCACGTATGGTTTACTTGCCATGTGAAAACATGAGCACAGCTTAATTTCCTCCTGAGTTATGGTGCACGGAAGTATTCTTTCAAAGATTTTGAATCAAAAATTGTGGTCAGAAAAAGCCGATTGTGGAACTGAGTTTATCTCAATGCCTTATTACCAGTGCTTCAACATAATGACTGTATCATTAACGATAACCTACTGCATCACAGTATCTAAGGGAAGAGACGTAATGAATCTGTGAGATGGCTACCTCAAGAACGTGTCTGCTGAACATCTGAACTGAAATCTCTATTAAAAAGATTTCCAGACATGCAATGTGTCGTTTTTCCATTACATTCTTCCCAAAGTGTTATCTAAATCCATAGTGAGCACAAATAAAATTGTTTACACGCTTTGTAAAAAATCCTTTAAACCCCTTATATTCAATTATGCTTTTAATCTTTTTCTACATCATAATTTTCATTTAAAACAAGGTGGTCAGATACGTGAAAGAGCTTCCATGTTCAGGAGCAAGTACAGACTAGGACCTCAGCTCATTAAAGAAGGACCCATGCAGCGAGATGACTAGTTGTCTTCCCTGTTTCTCATAATACGTAAGGACTGCCAAGAAAATAGTAAGATTTAAGAACTGCAGAAGGTGTATTTCTCCAGAATGGAGAGTTACTTGTGGAACTCATCGCCACAGCCTACGCTGATGCCCCAACAGAGCACTTCTCTACAAAAAGCTATCAGATGACTTCCAGGATTAAAAATCTGTCACAAAATTAAAAACAAAGACACATTTATGGCCCTCAAAGTCACATACTGCCAGAAACTAGGAGAGGATACCAGAGTAGTATCATCACACGCTGTCCCTGTTTTAACATCAGACACCTCCACAGCTGCTAAAACAAATTCCTGTCTGACTCAGCCCAGCCATCCTTTCATTCCAAGAGAACATTAATTTGGGGGGGGGGTGGGGGGGGTGGCGGGGTGGAAATACCTTCTCACAAACAAACAATTTTGCCTTTTCTTGCATATATATCAGTTCAGGGTACTGTTCAAGACATCTGATATCCATGATTAAAATTACAAAGGTCACTTAAAAACACTTCACTTGCAACACAGTAACACACACCATATCCCACAACAGGTAGGACTAAGAGGAGACCCTGCAGTGCTGTGCAGAGAAACAATCTCCCTGCTCAGACCCATCTACAGAGACGTGTCAAAAAACACCCTCGAGAGCCGCATCCCATTGCACCCCACATTTTCTGACTACTCAGCAGACTCGGGGAAGATGCAAGCAATGCAGAATAAGCCCTGAACATACATCAAAGATGTAGTATTGATAGATCATTTCAAGAGCTTGCAGGCAGGCAGTCGATGAGCACTTACACTGCAGACAAAGCTCGTCCTCGTCGCTCCCAGGAAGTTATTTGATAACTGCTGTTAAAATGGAGACAGCTCCTGAAGGAAGCACTTCAGCTGCAAGCGATAGCACTCGCAAGACGAGGGAACCTTACCCACTGCCCACACTGATCCCAGACTGGAATTTGCAGTCCCACAGCACACAAAGGATTAGAGCCATTTCTGCTACTGCCTGCGGGAAGCTGGGGGTGCAGGGAAGGCATGCAGGCAACCAGGGTTAGGAGGCAAGTGAGATTCAGCTGGGGGCTAGCTCAGGGCTGAGGAACCAGGTACCAGCCACCCCACTGCTGGCAGGCGGTACACCAAGGTGGGAAGCCTACTGAGAGACAGCCACCACCGAGAGTTGCTGGGTCAAAGAACGGATCTCCTGGGAGGTCAGACTGGTTGGGGCCACTCAAACTTTTCAGCTTTTCCACATCATTACAGAAAACAAAAGCCTCTGGGGTAGGTATTTTTATATATATAATAGGATCTTTCTTATTCTGTCCGTCAAGCCAGCCTTCGAGCTGCCCACGGCTAGTCAGGTAACCAAAAATAGCCATCAGACTAGGCAGGCCAAGTCTCTCGTCACTCGCCCGACGCGGTGCTACACACACGCTGCCACCCTCATCTGCAGGGCAGCAGGCGCACAGGCACGTACAAAACACAGCTTTTGCCCCATTTCAGTTACTTGTATATTTTAAATACATGTGAAACTTGGGATTTAAACCCAAGTAACCGGTCTCCAGAATTCTTCCTTCCTTACTCGAACCAAAACGAGTTATCATGTAATCTCCCAGTTCAGAGTTTAATAACGATATCCCCAGTGTTAGGGTTCACGCATTGCTCAGAGCACAATTCACCCAACTGAAAACAGTCTACATTTCTGGGCATTTAGGTAATATATGCTTTTATCTTGGGAACTTCTGTACTGGGATGAATTTGACCAGCAGTAATTGGATTTAGATAAGCAACACTGAGGCTCTTTCATTCTTGTGAATTAATATATAAATAGCATAACTGGGTTTATTTTGTTTAAAGCAGAGACTATGAGGAAAACCACGGATTTGGGAAGGAAAAAGCAGCCCACATTATGAAGGCCTGAAGTACAGAAGAAACTTCTGCTAGGTTTCTCGGAAAGATGTTATTCTTATAATACACATAATAATATAAGTCACATGAACTTAAAGACATCTAAATACACACAAAAGGGAAATCCACTCAGAAAAAAAAAAAATATATCTGATTTGCATGATCATTTCTGGGCATTTCATCTATCGTATGGCATTTTCAATGCCTGTATTTTTTCTCAAAATTATACCACCTTACTATTCTATCCATTAACAAATATTAAGTTGCTTTGTTGTTCTCTGTTTTTTTTTAATTTTAAAAAGGAAAAATTAAGACTAAACTCTTTTAATCACAGAAAAATACAACAACAAAATTCATGCCATTCAGAGCACCTTTTATTTTCACAGACCAGCGCACAGATGGGGAACAAACAGGAGGAGGTAGTTACAGGGATTAACAAGACCATACTTCAGTTTAACATTTAGCTACCCTGTCTTCCACCCTTTCTTCAGTCTGGCTGTCAAGTTTACAGAAACAATTTCTTCACTAAATGTAATACAAGTTAGTACAGCAATTTAGAGTAACAACTTGTCCAAGAGTTTTAAAACATCACAGGAAAAGGAGAGAGGCCTCTCTTAAATTGTTTGGTTGTACATCTAAAATGACCCTGGACTTTCAGAAGGGCTCCTAAGTTACTGAGTTATTAGTACTGAATCGTTTACGGTGGTGTTCAGCAATTTGTAAATTCAGACCATGTATTTCTGTTCCTAACAACGCAGTTTGGAGCTCAGTTTTAAGCAGACTGTAATATATATTGCAGCATCTAGGAGAACTGAATTTTCAAGAGAACGCAAGCTGGTGAACCACTGAAAGAATGCATGCATGTTCAGTATTACCTTTTGGTACAGACATTTACTACTAAGGGTGTAATGATTTGACTCATACATGGGCCTACTATTCACCATCACCCCACACCCACTGAAAATACATGTTTTTCAGAAGTATCAGAGAAAAAAGCTACAAAACCATAAAATACCTATATGCACATGTCTATGAAGACTATTATCACTTTAGACAAATAAAACCCAAGATCATACCATTCTCTTGAATGCTATGATCCAACACGTCAGCTGCTCCATGTTAGGAAGAAAGAACCTAAAAGGCACTTTCAATGTATGGATCATGCCATTTACCTTCCATTTACAGACTACACTCAGAAATCCTGCTTTTCAGAAGATGCAAGCACCATTTCAGCTCAAATCACAGGGCCCTAATACAGCTCTGGAACAGCTGTGTTAGGTCCTTTGCTGCTCTTTTATTGAAGAATATGGAAAACTTTGTAGCGTTAGTGTTTACTTTTTGTAAAATTTCAACAACCTAGGGCAGAGAATACTGTAAATAAACCTCTTAAAATGTGTGTAGAAACACCTACAACAACAAAAGATATCACTGTTAAAACACTAGCTTTCCTTTCCAGTGTCCCTAAAATCTACTGCTGCTGAAGAACAGGAATGCATCTCGCCTTCACCTTCACTAAAATGATAGGGGTGTCTCACATTCAAGTTAGAACTGTATTTACAAGACAATGCAGAGATTTACTGAGAAAGACTGTCATATTTCCTATTCAAATTAATCTGCACTGATATACTTAAACACTATACATACATTCACCTCTGGAAAACCATGAAAGTGTCCAGGCTCTGGAGAGTATCGTAACTGTTTTCAGTACATGGGAAATAAAGCCAGGTAAAATGGAAGTTGAAGTAAATGAAATTTAAACAGATACTAATTTTCTGGAAATAGAAAGAACTTACACTTCTTACAGGCCTGAAAGTTCATCACTTCAGTCATTCAAAGGTAACTTTTCCTGTAGCCTTGTTCCTTTCCTTGCCAAAATAAAAAAATAAGATTTTTTTTTTTTGGTCTGCCTGTAAATGAAATTAACTGGCTTGATCCAACACTTTTAGAAATCAAAGGCTGTTTTTTCATTGCCTTCAGTAGGTACAAGCTCAAATCCTATTCACAGTGCTTATAATAAGACTACGGATTTGTCACACTCTTGATACTCAAGACAGAATAAAATGCCACTTACTAAAGTGGTACTTCCCATAAAAGCCTGACATTTTACAGTGTTTTTCCCCAGTTTGTTCCAAGTAAGGCATTTGGCTCTTAGCTGAAGTATTTATTCTAAATGCTGTTTACTCTGAATTAGTGCTATGTATTATATTCATATTATATCTGTATGTTTGAATATTGAAGCTATTTAAGACTATTTAAAACATGATTACATTATTGTATATCATATTTAGATTAAAATTCTGACATTTGTATTTTTGCTTTGATAGAAAGCTATGTTTTTCCCTCACAGTTCTGCCATGACAAATAACCAGTGTTAATAATTAATTAGCAAAATATTCTACAGTTGCTAAATTAAGTATGGAAAATGAAATTCATGCACAAATTAATAACTATGATTTCATGCAGAACACTTCAGTCCTTCTTCTGGGCCATCATTAAATCTTCAACTACTAATTATTCCATATTTACAAGAACTTCAGATGTCTTAAAAAAATGAAATGCAACTTTTGTTTGCTGACACTTAGCAGTGCTGCTAAATTTTCTGTATAATGATAGGATGCATTATTGGGAAGACAGCTCAGGGATCTGAAACCCTTCATGGAACGAGATGTGGTTTAATGCTGCCTGTCACAAATGACAATGCCAGGCATATCCAAATTTTCAAAGAACGCTGGGTGTGTGGGGAGAGTGTGTGGGGAGGGGGAGGGGTGGGGGTGTTGAAAAATACCCAAAATCTATCTTTTCCACCATAAAGATGTTCCTCATCAGCACTGGAAGAAAAAAATAAGCAGATCTTCAAACTTGAACAATCTCCTCTAGCCATAAATTCAATTATTTCAGATATTATGGAAATACCACAAACACACACACACACAGAGGCCCACAACGTATCATTCCTGTGCATAGAATTTATTTACTTTATATGTTCTTGCATGCTGTGCTGTCCTGTATCCGATTTCTCATTCACAGTCTTGCTTACTTACGGAGGATTCATTGTTAAATTACAGTTGGTATGAACCAGCATGCCAGCATACCATGATATTAATCTCTAAAGTATTCAATCATTTAACAATAGCCTCATTATTCAAAGGAACTCTGAGCATTCTGCTTGTGCAGATTTTCTGACATTTCACTAAAACAATTTACTCTTAAAAGAACTCAATGACTGCGACATATTGTAAAAAATATATATGTCTCAATCAGATGGTTCCTCTCCAATAATAGACAAGAAAAGAAAAGGAAGTAAAAAAGAAAAGGAATTAAAGGAAAAAGCAAGAACTCCAGCTACCACCAGGGACCTTGAACTCAAACTGATAATTTAAAGCTAAAGCGTTTTATAGAGTTCACACAGAGGCCATTTGAATCAAATGTGTGAGTGAGACTTCTTGAGCTCACAGAGCTCCCATTTCATTATTTACAAATTAGAAAAATCCAGGTAGCTGGGATGTCTCTGGAAACAATGTAGGTTTGAGAGGAACTGTTTCTTAGGATTTTTGCATTGCAAAACATGTATTTCAGGAAGTGCATCAGAAAGCTGTGTGGGTTTTTTTTCTTCTATATATTTATTTTAATCCTTCCATCTCCAGGGCTGGAATGTCACAGTTGTATTCATTTTCCAAAGGCCAAACTTTGAGAAAAGTGGTGCAGAGAAGCACATTTTTCTCTGCCTGAAATTTTCAAGGAGAAACAACAAAAGCATGGATTTGGATTTTTGTAATTACATGGACAAAAGTTCACCCTGCTTGCCCAGGACTGGGATAGAATATCTTTTGCTTTGAGTTTCTTTGAATTTTATTTAACTCCACCAAGTATATTTTTAAAAGCAAAAATTTTTTTAGTCCATTTATTTGGGCAAGTCTGTAACATAAAGACAGCCTCAGGAAAGGGTGTGAAAATGGATTCGATAAGCTATTTGTCCACAATATTATTAAATACTCAAGCGCATGTATTTATTCAGGCATGTAAGAAGCCCAGTTGAACTTAAACAGGACGATCCATGTGTCTCAAGGTTAAAGTATGCGTGTAGGCTCATAAATTAATGTGCTTGTTTGGTGTGGAAATTCCTCCCTACAGCCCTGATACAGTAAACAGACTCACACAGGACCCACAAGTGCATGTTTCCAGACAGCAAGTGCTTTGTTTTCCTCAGTGCAAGGCCTGCAACTACTACAGTAACTAGTTTTAAGAGGACAAATCTGTTCTCGCTGGTAACTTACTACAACTCTCAGTCGAGGGTCCCAAAGCAGATTATTCTCCAACACCTTTTCCTAAGCGATAGCTTTGTCAACAATAAAAATTCAAACCAGGTGAAGCAGCCCAGCATGCAAAATAGATACATAATTTATGAATCGTGTGCTAATTTGATTACGTTTTCAAAATGCTTTAAAAACCTGCAAGAAAATACAGCGTTAAATGAAGTCACCTGTTACAAAACCCCATTTACAGGTTTTAAAAAGATATTTAGTTTAGAGCCCTTGCCTATCATATAAATCATTCTTCATTCTCTATTGTCCAAAGAAAAATGGACGTAAGCGAACATATTAGCCTCATTGGGTCAGGTTGGTAAATATCTTTGGAGAGGAAGAGCTTATTAAAAATTGCACTTTGGATCATGCTCTTGATTTTTCAGAAAAAAAAAAGAAAAGGCAGTTTCAGAAAAGGCAGTGCCCTCCTTCTGGGTCCAATGGGCTGCCCCAATTTACACCAACAGAGCAACTGCCTCATTATTTTCTGTCTTTGAGCACTAAAGTTACACTTTAAGGTAATATCAAGGGGCAGGAAATATGGCATAATTAGCACATCTTGTAGCTTTCTGCTCATCACTTCTGAGCCTAAGACAAAAAAAACCCAAAACACCTCAGCCAACCAAAACCTCCTCACTCAGGCTTTGTACCAGCTGCTCTCACTGGACACCTTGGCTGTGAGTTTCCTGCAGAAGACAAGACTGGCAATTGCTGTGTTCTGCTGTGATTCAGCTTGCACCCAGAAACTGCCAAAATAGACTAGGAAGAGGTTAGTTAAGCCATGGATTCACTAAATAAAGACACTGGTTATGTACTTAGTGTCTTCTGTCCTTAAAAGGACACTTGGTTGGTCCTACCAGGCAGAAAACCCTGGGTGGATAGCTATAAAAAAAAAGTATATGCTATGTAGCCCATCCTTTCTGAAATATACATGGGCAGATCTGGAGGAAGGAGCAAGAATTTAAATATTTTATGTTTCTCCTCAAGAGTTTTACCCCAGAACAAAAGCCTCACTGAGAAAGAAAGCCCATCTTGAAATCTGACAAGTAGCACTGGATTTGTAAGCAAATTAGCTTCAGTTGCTTGGGAGCCCTCAAGAAAAGACTTCTCTATGTTACTGGCTTCAGGTGCCTTCAAATAAACTAATTAAATCAGATACAGTCCTCAAACCAGACAA
Organism: Falco naumanni; assembly: GCF_017639655.2. Lineage (NCBI taxonomy): Eukaryota > Metazoa > Chordata > Aves > Falconiformes > Falconidae > Falco > Falco naumanni. Next base: position 4,778,737 of record NC_054057.1, read on the forward strand.
AAGATACAAATGGGAAAACTGAGACCTTATTCTGAGTATTTGGCATACTCTGAGAAACCAAACTGCGATTCACTGGGATAAATCCACAATTCCTCCTGTAACTGGCCAAGTAGTACGGTACTGACAATTCCTACTGCTCTCTAACACACCAAAAAAGTTATGAAATTAAGTTCTGTTATTAAAACATAACTAAGAAATAAATGCATTTGACATATCCTTTTATTTTGATTATCTTTTTCAAGCCTTTGTGCTAGAGGTTGTATTTTAATGCCTTTCTTCACAGCCATGAAGGAGACACACAAATTTAAAGCTGAGATTCCTGTCTTATCACATGCCCCAGGATCTAAGGGTTTAAGAAACAAACATTATGAACCTCACAATAAACTTTTGAGGGTTGGCAATGCCAAGAGCAACATCTATATCAGATATTAGTGAACATACTCAGGTAGGGAAAAAACACTGCTTGGCAGCTGAATGTTTTGGGTCCCAGAAAACAACCTTGTGAAGAAAAGGGAAAAAAAGGAAAAAAAACCAATGAACAAATCCATGCTGTGTTCTATTCCCCGCTTTATAAAACAAGCTGGATTTAAAGATTTATGAAACCCCCAGTGCTGACATCCCTCACTTTACTACTGGTATCACACATATAAACGACAAGTAGATCCTATAAGGATAAATTATATTCCAGCAGCCAAAATATAATCTGCCAAATGTAAGGGATTTAAAAATTAATAACACAAAATTTACAATGATCACCTCTAGCGGCAAGCTGACTGCTTTTTGAACATCCCTTCAGAAGCATTACAAAACCAATGTAAAAATGGAGTCAAAGACACATTCTACAAGAACAGCCCTATAGTCTGCAAATACTTACAACCACAAACAACTGAATTCACACTCTGGACAGTCCTGAATGCACCCAACAGCCAACTCTCAGAAATCAAGCACGTGCAATATCAGGCCATGTATTTACGGATTTCTGAAACATCTTATTCACCAACAGCGTTTGCACCCTTTCCTCCCACTTACTCAGACCATGGGAGTTCGCGACCCTTTCCCTTTCTGCTGTTCACGAAAGAAGTTCACAAAAGACCGACATCTTGAAAAAGAAGCCAAAGCAAAAGGAAAGGTCCGCTCCATTCCCCATATGCCTCTGCCCTTTGCTTTCTTTGGGCTTGCTCCAAAGACCACTGAGATCAAGAGAAAGACCTATGGATTTGCCCTGTTCTGCAATTTCTGAGCGTCACTAAATGTTACTCTACATGCAGCATTCCATTTTGTAAGACAATTTCCTAAGTTCAGACTTCAGTTTCTTTTTGATTCCCACATTCTCAGGACAACAGCTCCTTTGTTCAAGCTTCCATGTTTATGGGAATGTTATCTTATCACTGGGTTTAGCCTTTAATATTGAGCAGTCAGGAAAGAATCATCCTTTTGTTTGAGATGTAAAGATTTATGTCTGCTTACGTTTTTAAGATACATAAACATACAAACATACTTAAAAAGTCTAAGTAAATTTACTCTTGTTGGAGCTTTAGCTGAATGATGATATTTAACACCAGTTACGGTTTAGTTCCTTTATCTCCCCTGTGAAAAAGTTTTTTCAAGATCTGTTATACGAGTCAAATGACAGCATCCTAGGGGAAACGAGCTTTCCCCAGCCTGTCTGCAAGGGAGCAGGCAAGGTTTAAGCAGCAGGAAATCCACAGAAGAGGGGGAAGCAAACTATTACAGTGCCACAGTGAAGTCTGTGATTCAGAGAAGAGACACAAACATGTAGGGGTGGAGAACGGCAGAAGAAAGTCTGTATTCCCTACTACACCTGCACATGGTTAGGAATACGAGGACCCATCCAAGCCACAGTCACGCTGTTTCTGTAGGAGGGCATGGAGCTACCTCAGCTAGCTTTAACCTAGTCCCAGGTTTCACTGCATGGCTTTCAAACTCAGAAACATCCACGACATAGATGCTCCTTCAGGAATTAAATCCACAGTACTGATCCAGTTTTGCATGTTTGTTCTCCAGCTAAAAGAAAAACACACTTTAAAAAAGAATCACCGTTTGTCTAAACCCCAGGCAGACTTCTCCCCAGCCTCCCCATGTCCTTCGTCCCAGAGCTTCTCCCCAAGGTCACTGTCTCTCCCACCTCTAAGATTAACATGTTCAAGATCTGCTGAATTTTGACAGTGCTGGGGGAGGGGGAATCTACCTTGAACGGAAAGCTTTTTGAGTCTCTCCTCACTTTCGAAACCTTTGTATTTTTTAATCCCTGCTCTGCCAATTTTGTCTCCCCTTCCCTCCCTCCCCTTCAGTGGAAATTTTCTACTCTTTACAGTAGCTCAGCTCTCTGCAGAAAATTGATTTCCCCTAGGATACAGCCATCCCACTCTTCCACGCACGGTCATTAATGGCCATCCTGTTCACCACAGAGACAGACACGGTGGTATTCCTCCCCAGCTCCTTAACATGGAAAGCACACAAGGGAAACATCAGAACAATCTCAGTGCTTAACCATACCAAAAGTTCATCATCTCCAGAAAATACCACACAAAATCTCCCAACAAGCTACTATGAGAATAAAATAATTCATACTGGTTTCTGTCACTACTTCTACTGCACGACACTTCCCCCCGCCCCCCCCCCCAAATAACGACCATCGACCATCGTGTAGTTCCCTCTCTCCCAGAATCACGTTCAAATGAACTCTTAAAGCCAGATGTGACTTGAGCTCACATCAGTTTTACTTGGGCACAGGTACAGGGTATCCAAGAGCAGAATGCATTTCAGCACAGCCTGAAGATGTGAGAAAATACCTGGGTGCTGCACTTCTTGCTGTTTTAGCTGCTTTGCAAGCACTGCACCTGCTGGCTCACCATCTCTGGGAGATCTGCAGTCTCACGTTTTATTGCAGTGAAGTCCCATCCTTGGAGCGACTGACAACTCTCCCCTTAGCTCCTGGTGGCTCTGATGCTAATGGGTGAACTGAAATGACTGTCCTCACAAAACACCTCACATCTTCAATATAAACATCTTGTTTATACAAGTGTTTATAACAGTGGATAGACTGAAATTTGACTCCCTGACTCCTCCTTGACTATGGGGTCCTTGCAAGAACTTCCCCTCGTCCCTGCTGGTATAGGGAGGTACAATGAAGGACTGGAAGCCACAAGGAAGAAGATGGAGTATTTAAAACTTTTTATTCCATTTCCAATTAAGGATTTTTTTATGATCAAGTTAATACTGCTTACTGAGTTGCATTACTAGTTTCACTCGGAACAAAAATGAGGTAAAATATGAATAAGGCCTGAAGACTGGTATAGAGCTTTCATCGTGGTTTTGGTTTTTTGGGGTTTTTTTAAGTATAATTCAGCTTAGTTCCAGTGAATTTACCTCAGATAAATAGGAGCAGTGTCTTTAAATCAAGAGGTAAATTAAAACCAAACCAAAATCTTTTTAGTGACTGTTGGACAGAAAAAAATGAACCCTAAAAAACTGGGAGAGTGGCTTTGTTACTGAACTGTAACTTGGTCTAAAAAAAGTTAACACAGCTAATGCCTCATGCAGCACTTCAGAAATGCTGGGGTGGGTAAACCACCCAAGCCAAGAAATTCATATTTAAAGCTCACATTGTCCAGCTACGCTCTGTAAATTGTGCCAGGATTTCTTTACATAATTCTCACTAATGCTGGCTGATGTTAGCTGAGGAAATCCTCTACAGACAAACAGGACAATCCACCCCACTGTAGGTTCCATAAAATCACACGCTCTATGGAAATTTCCAAATACCTCGGCACAATATGGGTGAGTTAAGGATAAAGTTTCAAGCCTGAACTCCATAATTTCCTGTCTTTTGCTAGTCTACACAGCTCTTTAATGTTATGTTAATATCATTTTTGTGGGTGTGATTGAATTACCCACCACTCTTCATGCCAGCATTAGTGGATTTCTGTGTAATAGGAGAGCATGCTTTACTGCACATACTGTTACTAAATACCATTAAGCGGACCAGCTGCAGACCTCCTGATAGCAGGACTGGAGGGCTACCTCGTTAGGAAGCGACGAGCACTTTACCGTTGGCACAGTGCCTGAATCCCATGAGCCCTCAGCATATCGAACTTGCCTCGACATCCACACCAGACGGCCTGCCACAGCAGGTCCCCTGGCCAAAGCCAGCACCCAGCCCCGGGAATCTGCTGAGAGTGCTGAGATCCGTCTCGCGGGCTCAACACCCCGAGCCCTACGCCGTGCCGCCGTGACTTGGCAGTCTGAACAGACAGAGATGTATTTACCTGGCGACATTTTGACCCAGGTGCAATGGAAGGCTGCTAAATTCTCCACTGAGCGTGCCTCACACACTGGTGACAGCTACTAACTAGGGGCGCAGTGCTTTAAAAATCCCTTTCAGAAGTCTTTGCAGAGAGATTAAAATGCCATGTGTACATGAGCTGCAACAATTCTAGGGCAGTCTCTGAAGAGAAACTTAACACAGGCTTTCTCATCAATACCCTTGCACTGCTAACCAGCACCTACTAAGCAAACGATGAGCCTGACTACTGCGCAGAAATATCCCCCTTTAAGGGAGGATTGCATTAGGGAAGAAAACCAGGGGTGCAAGGGGAATGGAAAAAAGAATGAGGGAGGACAAGGTATTTGGGTCTTTTCCACTTAGTTGGCTTCAGTACATGTCAAACTGTACTGACAGACATCATCACTCAAGGAGTTGCAACATATTCTAGTCACTCTTCCTGCCACTCTGAACCACCTCTTCCCCACCACAAAACACCTCATGTTGGCTGGTCAAGCCGTAGTTACCCAGCACCAGTGGGAGATCCAGCTGCTAGCGCTCACCTACCAGCAGTACCATGGGAACAGCATGGCAGGGGCACAGCAGGGACAAGTGATGTGGTCTTATGATTAAAAGAAATTCTTGTTTCTCTATACCTAAGCGTACTAAGAACCAACAAACAAATGCAGGAACCTAACAAGAACTAACAATGGCAAAACCACGTTAAAAAAAAGCCAGGTTTTTCTTACCGATCACTGAAAGTAGAGATAAAATAACTAAAGTCCTAAAAGTGCTTATAGTATTTAATAGCTGTATCATGATAGCCCGTCTCCCAGATCTGTAAGACCTGCCATCAATCACATCTTTAGTCCAGTTCTTAATGTTAGGCAAAAAGCAAAATCATGGCATGAGTATATGGCCTTGCTTTGACTTAAACCCCACCAATGACTTGGTCATATTCCATTTCGTTCCACCACTGCCACCAGTTTGCCTTTTCATTTAGAAGCAATTGCTTTGAGTCCATTTTATTCTGAGAGTCAAGAGATTGCCCTGTATGAATCCTTCAGCTCCTTGAACTGGCTGTATGTTTGTATATGTGATAGGAATTCATTTATTATGCAGTTTGTAAGGCACTTCATAAACTTTATATTGAAATATTTGTGCTAAATTGTTGTACAGTAATTAAAAAACTTCGTGGCCATACTCTGTTTTATTGACAATCCTAAATTTGATGTTGATTTAAGTGAAGTAGAGGGGACAAGAAACGTTATAGATAAGTAGAGAAATCAAGTTCTACAAAGCCAAGTTAGGTATGGCTTAGATCCAAATCCTTTAGTTTTTTTTTAAAAAAAACAAACTCCAGGAGTGCTGCAGTTTTCTTGTTATATGGGTTTTTGTTACTCAAAGCTGAGGACTGACAGACACCTGATTTACAATTAAAGGTAATCAAAACCTCAAAGGTTGAGAGATGAGCTGCTGCTCCTGAGATAATGCCAGGTCCAGTGTACTGTGTTCTCCACAGAGCGCACACACCCCTGCTAAGACGGCAGCATTTAAGCATCATTTCTCCTGCTTAGGAACACAGATGGTCCAGTGACATATTTAATCCACTTAATGACACATACAAACAGATACGGCTACATAAGCTATACATAACAAAAAACCTCCATAAAAAGGAAATTATTTCTAACCTCAAATAATCAGTTCTAAAAACATTTAAACGATCCCTGAAGTCCTTGATGAAATTATCCAAAGGCTGAAGAAAACCGTCTCAGAGACTTAAACAGCTCCCTCTATTTTGATTATTTAAGAAAAGTCTGAAAAGTGACTTGATTATAGTGCATAAGTACATTTGGGAGGAGGATGGAGAGAGAGGAAGAGAGTCTGAAAGGTCCTTCATCTGATTTCCCCAAGAACCAACAGGTAAAATTCAACACCAGAAAGGTGATTTGGAAGTGGCTCAGGAACAGCAGTAGATCTACTGCTGCTTTCATATCCTCAGATCTGGAGTGGGTGCTTTTCTGGAACATATTCTTCACATCAAAATAAATTGATATATTCAGTCCAGGAGAAAATAAGGGAAGTTTAAGGACCTGAATCAACTAGAAAATAATGGTAGACCATCCCTTGGTCTCTTCTGGATCTTAAATTCCATGAATCTGTGAATTATTCTATCCATTTTAATTACTAGTTCCCTACTATAAAGAAGCTAAAAAGTTAATGTTCTTCTTGAATCAGTGAATTACAGAAAATAATTGAAGTTTCATAATTGGATTGTAACCCCAGGAGTATATGGAAATGCTGAACTGGGAAGCTGAAAGTAAGGAAAGCATGTCTGTTTCTTTTTTTATGTGATCGCCAGGCAGTAATAGCCATAAATGCTGCACTTATTACCTGTATTACACTGAAAGAATAACATGGCTGTGATCCTGCAATAACTGCTATTTGAACAGACTGCTGTGCTTCCATGAAGCTTATATGAGGTTGGCTGGCTGTTGGCAGAGAGCTTATTTTGAACAGAACCTATATTTCCATGTTGCTGTTACCTTCATTATTTTATTTGGGGTTACCCCCAGAATTGTAGCTAGGTACTTTCCAAGAGAGTCAGAATCCAGAGGTCTCCACTTTCTCTAGAGCTCACAATGGAGACACAGGAAATACATGCCCAAAGAAAGAAAAAAACTTTACAGATCTGTCAGATCAACATCTTTTAAAACTCAGGCTGAAAACGTTCCATCTTTCCTGTCTCTGTTTTATAGACATAAAACCTCTGACATAGTTGCAAAAATTCTAAGAAATCCCTTCTCTAGCAAACATCTTTTAAGAAAATGAAAGACTTTTCAGTTTTTAACACAAAGCTAGCAGCTTGTCACACCAGTAATTCCAGGAAGTTACCAAATATTTGGAATGAAGGACATTGCATGCCGCATAGCACAGAGCTCTTGTCGATGCTTGTTTGGAACTGTATGGGAAAGTCTAGCAGCTGAACACAATGACATTTTTGTTTTCCTGCTGATAATATTAAATAACTTTGCTACCGAACTTGGCCTGCCACTTCCCCTTGCATAGAAATTACAAAGATGCGCTAAGGTTCTTGCCGTTTGCTGGAAGCAGTGCCCAGGTTATTCCTGTTTTGGGGGCAGTTATTAACCATAGCTGGTATTGTTTCCTTCCAGCAAAGCTTTAGAACAAAGTATTTCTCAAACAGATCAGAACATCCGTTTCATACCTTGTAAAGAAAGGTTACAGAAACATTCCTGCTACACAAAATGTCAGAACATGAACAGCATGTCTCCATCCTCTCCCAAAAGTCAGGGACTCCTAAGGAGTATCAACCACATCCCAGTCAGAAAACTTCTTACTTCCTTCTCCACTCTCTGCAATGTAACACAGCCATCGGATCTGCTCTCACACTGCTGCCATCAATTCTCAAAGGACAACAGATCAGAAAGACCCACTGGACTTGACACTCCGGAATTTAGGAGAACGAATACCAAAAATACAGACAAATCTAAAACACATGGATGAGCTTCAAAACAGAAGAACCAAACATAACCAGAACTTCCATTGCCGCTGTTCCCACTAAAGAAAAACACAGTTGAAAGGCAGCAGTGAAGGAACCTTTATCAAACCACCAGTGCATCCATCAGCCTCCTCACTGGAAAGCAGAAACTGAGCATCAGAGTTTTACAGAACACCTTGAGGGGCTGAAAAACCCAGACTGTCAAGAGACCCATGGTCATGAAGGCCCTTCCACAGAGCTACACCCATACTGAAAAACCAGACATTTCCCTGACAGACATGCACATTGCAGAGCCTCTCTGTCCTTTTGACAGTTTTTGGCTGTGAGCATTTTCAGACTAAAATGCTTGTATCAGTAAGGGGACGATAGCCTCATGGACGGGTGGTGATGCCATGGTTGACTGGCTGCACACAAAATATGCTGCAGAAGTGGAGAAAGAAAGAGGGCAAGGCAAGACTGGAAACACGCACGTCTCGGACAAGTCAGAAGCAGCTCATGAAGTGTGTTTGCTCTTTCTATCTCAACACCCCGCCTGCACAGTACGCAAAACAAGTGGCTGTTATCGTCATGCCGTTCACACCGCTACACGTAAGACTCAGTATTTCTGTTATGAGCTGTTTTGTTGTGTTACACCCCCACCCCCCCCCGTCCCCAGGACTTTAATTAAAATTCATCAGAAGAAATGTTTTCAGCAGCAATGTCTGTGAACGCTGCCTCCTCCCCTATCTTCCATTAAATCAGGTTCATCCAACTTGAAAGGAGATGAGAAACTCTCACTGACACTCTGTCACACTCCAGTGAAAAGACGGGCACATTCAAAACAGAGAAGAGTGCAGGTGCTCATTTATTACTTTACACAGATTATTTTTCTGCCTTTCTTCCTGACAATGGGAACGTTCACATCCCAGATGGAGCTCTCTGTAGTGCTGTGGGCATTTGCTGACCTAGAGTTTTGTTTTCTCTGATGAAAGAGGCCAGGTAAGAAGAGGGTTGGTTCACTGCCTACTGGGGCAACTTTAATGTTTGTTTTTAACAACGGAAGACATTTGGAGATTATTTTAATGGGGAATAAATGCACAAATAATTTTTTAATATGACACAAATACAAAATTACATCAGGCAAAGGAGAAAAAAATTGTGCACATCCATGCCCATATTTACACACTGCAAAGATGTATTGTTTATGTAACTGAGTGCAAAACTGCAAATCAACTGATTTCAGAAACAAAGATGTCTTTCAGATGAAATATAAATTCACCATCTTGTATCATTTTGGACCCAGAGAACAACCCCACAGTATTTCTAACAACATTAATAAGCACGATCACTATGAAGATGTCTTCAATGCAAGAATTAACAAATTGTGCCCACAGCATTAGGTTCCTCTGCTTTTATGTCTATTTTATACATCCTTAAAGTTCACCATTTGGTTCCTGATCAAAGGCATTTTGACTTAAAAGTATTAACATGAAATTAATTTATTTTGCCTTTCCCACTCCTCTTAATAAATTTTTAGGAAAAGTCTGTGATACAAAGACCTTCAGGAGAACACAGATCCCTCCAAGCTAACCCATCAGTGTGTTCTTCTCAGGTCTGAACACCCATGTTAAGAAATGGAAGACCAAAACTCATTGTTCCCTCATTGCTTTGAATTAGCATATTTAGTACAGCAGGATACTTTTGCTGTGCTTGACTCAACAGTAAACCCTTCTTGGGAATTTGCTGTCCCAATTTTACTTGGAATAACAAAGATCTGGGAATTTTTGGAGGTTTTCTTTCCTCTCAAGTGTGGACGTTTCTTTGGTTCCCACTGAGACTGATGACTTCAGCAGATTTCAGTCATTCACAGTTCTCATATTGCCAGGATACACTGAACCAAAACATCGACCACAGTTTAAGCAGAAACTACTCTATATGATACCACATGGTTCCTATATGTGCTAATCCCACTGAATGAGCAATCTTACCTTCATACCCTTTCAGTCTCTACTATATCACAGAGCAACGGTGTCAGCTGATATTAATTACAGGAGAGACATTACATGGTTATGTTTGAATTGGAGCCACAGTGTACCTTGCTTTAGCATACACAAGATTACAGAACACAATAAATTCCTTTACGTCTCCAAAGATTACTTCTTTAAAATATAGGGGCAGACACAGGTTAACACTCTAGCGCTACGTTAAATCTCAGGTAGTTTAGGCTTTGTCTTCACCAGGGCCAGGATAAGAACACCAGTTTACACTGGGTACAAATTTGGTCTGACTTTGTTGTAGGAAAAAGGTTTAGCTCCAGCATTTCTCTCGGGGGTTTTTTTGGTTTTGAGCTCGCTATGGGGATTTTATTTTGGTTAATCTTTATTTTATTTAAAGGTCATAGGGATTATTTTTAATTAACATTTTAATGCAGGGGAAAAAAGGAAAGGAAGGGAACTTACTTTTCCCACACCTTCATTTCATCAGTTGTCATGTAACACATAAGAAACACATATAACACAAAAGAAAAGGAAAATAAAAATAGCCAGGGATGTCAAACTCTTGCTGCCTTTACATGGCAGAAATGGCCATCATGAACTTGCTGTAAAGCTTGGTCTAATTGAAAATGTTGTACTTGTTGCAGCTATTAACAAGAGACCCTGTCCTGAAAGGCACCTTGAACCCCTCTGAAACCTCAATGAACTCAGCAGTTTTCTGTGGGGGCAAAAGGAATGCACACAGTTCATTTCAAAAATAGTCTAGGATTTAAGTAATGTGTGTATTTTCAATTAATAACCTCAGTTACATTATCCTTGGGGCTAGCCCTTTATTAGAATCCAAACAGTGGCAGCTTGAATATTTATTCAGATGTTCCATGGGACTAAACCAAGGACATTCAGAATCAAATGAGAGACTAAAATCTCACTCATGATGACTTACTAAGAGGACAATCAGGATATCTTAAAAAAAAACAAAACACAAAACCAACCAAAAATTCCCCCACAAAACCCAAACGAAAGAAAACCGTCCCCAAAAACCCAAAGCAAACCGAAACACTTGAGTAAGCTGCCCAAAATATGGATCTAGAAGTTGTTCAGAGAAAGCAACATTCGTGACAATCACGATTGAGCAGGGATTTCCCATACCTGGAAAATCATTTGTCTGGGAGATCCTGTCTCATCTTCCTCACAAGACAGCTTGAGCAGCATACAGACTTGCTGCTCTTTAGGTCTAGATATTTCTACTGTCATTGTTTTAATAAAGTTCTGTAGTTTTGCCCTGGACCACAAAGAAGTCAAAACTTGAAGGGTAATAACTAACCCAAATAAGAACAAAGCAGATGGAAAGAGGTTTCTGAAGGTATGGTAGAGATAGAAGGGGAGGGGATCAATTCAGGACAAATACGTAAGTAACTTTAAACCATCAGACTGAATCAAGATGGAAAGAGATTATCTTTTGAATACATGCCAATGTCTTAATTGTGCAATGCATAAGGCTGGTTTTTAGTCAAATGTTGGGGGTTTCAAGCCAACTTTTCAAAAACTGTGGGAGGTGGGGTGGCTACATTATCTCTCTTTTTCCAAATTCCCTTTTTCTCTTCTCCAAAACTTATTTCATCTTTTTACAAATTTTGGGCCTAAGTCTTCTTCAGTGCAAAGATTAAAAAAAAAAAAAAAAAAAAAAAAAAGACACAAAGACCAAAAACTTGAGAGACAGACTGAGTTTTTGAAATGAAAAATGTTGCAAAGTAATAAAGCTCAAATGTTTAATTTGTGCATGAGATTTCCTTCAATCTATCTCCACTGGGATGTAGTTAGTAAGAGTAGGATGTGTCCGGTATGTCAACAGGGGACTAAGCCATCTGTATGTTTTTAAGAGAATTTTGAAGTTCTTCTGGATGAAAAATAATACCGTGCATGAAAATTAGAGTGACAGATTATGAATATTTCAGACATAATCATTTCTTTTTTGCTTGTACAGTGACACACCGTGCACATTTTTCTCTCTGTAATCTGTAATCTTAAGGTTGATTATCTTTCCTTTTGATGAAAAGCATATTTTGACTGGGAAGATACATGTATAATGATGTGTACCACCAGCAGAGACTGTATCTCAGAGAAATAAATGCTAATGGTATGATATTTACTATTATTTTCATGAAATATTAAAAAAATCAAAAAATTAAACTAGTCAGTTCTGATGATCAATATGATCATAGATGGGCATAAAGCCCCTTTTTTAAAACCTCAAGAAAGGTTAAGAGGCACCAAGGTCCCTTTTTTGAAGTTCCTTTACTCAGTGTTTATATAAATCTAGATGATACATACATAAAAGAGCAACAGATTCTTGCTTGCTAAACATTCCTATTCGCACTTTTTCGATGCAACCTTTGACAGTCATTGTATAAAGTCCCAAAAGACACAGTGCAACCCAACAGCTCCCTGCTGCAAAAGAGAATTTGATGTAACTTTGCTGGACACATGTTAAACAATACTGTGGATCAGACCCACACAAAAAGAAAATCTTTCAGTAGCAATTTTTTTTTATTATTATTTACTCAGATACTGTATAGCCTATGATGACTTGTTTTCCTTTAGTTATATGAACAGTTTGACAGATTACTGTGACAAGGTTACTTTTAAATTGATAAAAGGTTTGATAGTGTTGGAACATTGGTCAGAAATGTCTGACATCACGTGTAATGGACTCTGCACTTCAAGTATCAATGGTACTCCAGTCTGCTGCTTTCTGTTTACTGTACGATATACACCACCCAAAGATACACAACACAAATACAGAAAAGCAGGCAGGATTCACCAAAACAGTCCCATACATTAGAAAACAATTCTGATTAAAGCGTTTCTCTTCCATAGCCTACCTGGCAAAACACAATTAAATAAAAAATGTTACATGACAATTAGAGGGCGGCCTCCTTGCTGGGATAAACCTGGAAATGGGATGGGCTATGACAAATGTACATTACCATAAGCATTTCCAGTGTTCCCTATTCTCCTAAGAGAGAAATACTGTGTTTTTAGAACATTATTCCTCAGACCTGCCAAATACCAGACATTACAAGTGACAGTTGTACTACCGGCAGCCTTGTCACATGCTAGAGCAGAGGAAATGGGTTCAGAAGGGCTCGTTTTAGGCACTGGCAGCTAGCCTATGGGAACCAGTGTCTTGGGCATAAGCTAACTGTGGTGAATACCCCCTTTAAACACAGCTTTCCAAAAATCTTGTACTGCAAAACAATAATATAGTTTACAGATTGAAATTCAGGTTTTCACCTCACACCTTGTAGCGAATTACGCTAATGTTTCTATGCAGGAAGTTTTAGAGCCAGCACCTTCTGCTGTTTTGTGAATACTTGTTCACATGAAATCTTTAACGTATGGTGAGACCCCAGCCATGTAAGCTAAGAGAGAGCTCTACAGAAGACCACCATTTCTGAGGAGCCAAATGTATGTCTTGCTCACACAGCAGCAGACTGCTGCCATGCATACTTCACTTTGCAGGAGTAGGAGGGAGAGAAATAAGGGATTCAGACCTTTATCCACCTCGACTAACCATCTGCAAAGGTAAAGAAAATGTCTTGCAATATATTACTTAAAAAATCTATGTGCTGCCACGACAAATTCTTCTATTTTCAGATGTTTAACTTTCCCTATATAGCCTTTCCCTTTTGCTTTGATAAATATTTTTAATATTCTGAAAAAAGGCAGTACAACTATCTGGATTCTCCTCACTTCCATTCAGCCAAGGGACAGAAAATCAGCAAAATGAATGTCAGCATTTTTCTTAAAGACCATCTGTTCACACAGGAACTCCGTGATAGCAAGACAAAGCCCTCTAATCATAGACTAGATTAGGTTTACTGGAACACATGAAAAATGTTGCCACAGTGCCGAAAGGAAGCTCTCAGATACTCATACAGACGAGGAGTAGGGACATGCTCTCTGAACTCCATGATTCAGGTAGCACTGCTCACACCACAGCCTCACACTATGACTGCAGCACTAAGCACCAAAGCCGTGTGGCTCCTCTAGGAATAGTTAGTTCGTTCCTGATCAGCTGAAAGCATTTGTCGGAACTTGGAAAGGGTCAGACTGCAAGACTTATAGTAAAATAGCTTTTTGAATGTCAGCAGACTACAGTCAATGTATACCTACTGAGGTTCTGGCCCTTGAACTGGGATCATCTGTAACTGTCACAAGCGGGAAGTGTCAATGAATGTAGTTTGTACACATGTCAGACAGGTACACTCACAATTCAGCTTGCATGAAATATGAAAAATCACCAGCATGCTACATCCCTGCAAACAGTAAGCCAGTTCTACCAGTAGCAGCTTTAATAGGAGAAAGTCACAGGGAAGAGTTTCAAGCTTGCATCATGTTGCTGAAGTTTGGGTATCAGCTCAGCAAGACAGCTAGTTACAGTCCTGTCCACGTAAGGCATACTTAGGGAAGTCTTTCAGCATTTTTGGTCAAAATCAGGAAAGGCAGAATGACATTAAATTGTAACATCCCATTAAATTGTTACTCCTGTTGCAAGCTTCAAAACAACAGCCATATGGATTCAAGTTAGTACCTCAGCCCCAGACTGTTCCTTACTTTACCAAACTTCATTTATTGATCCCTATTTGAAAGGCTGAATTGTGATTAAAAAAGTATCAAAGACATTGTCTTTTGATACGGACTATTCTGTGACAAAAGCACTGCATTTTGCATTATAACAAGGGCGGATTTTTATTTTTCTAATCTCCCCATGTTCTTATTTCAACACACAAATGCATTATCCTGAATTCCACCCAAGTGGCTCCGGTTGGAATCTCAAACTGGATTATTACCCTCCCACATGTCATCAATAATAATCAAGACTTTGGAAATCAGGTTCTCCTTTCTACTCCTGTTAGCTCACTACATTCAGTCAAATGAGGAGGGGTAATGGTGTAATATTTTAGGAACATTTGATGGTACATGAGGAGCAAATGGCTCCTTTCTGCTGCCTCTCCAGTTTCAATGGGAATAAACCAAGATAAAACTGCTATCAGTACAATCTGCAAACACATCTCTCAAGATAAACACAGGGAGGTAGAACGTGCTACTTTCTACATCAACGTTTTCAGTGGACTGCAGTTAATTAGATGGCTACAAGGCCACCTTCAGTGGGTTTCATACTTCTCAAACTCGGAGCCCAGCAATGTGTGACAGTGATCAAAAGATGTGATAAATGACTGAGGTGGGACCACCCGTGTTTTGTTGTGCACCTCATGATTCACAGATCACTAACTATAAAATCTGTCATTAGGGAGGTCTTCTTGCCGTGCAAATTCTGCTTTTAATGTAAGAAAGAAACCAGATTAAAATAAACAGAAGTCAAGGTAAAGGCCCTCACCTCTCTATCCCACAAAACTCATTACCATAAGGTTTTCAACAGGCATTAATTAGCTGTTCAAACTAAAGGAATAACTGTTAACCTTCAAATGTAGGAGGCTTCTGATTTCTTTTTGTGGATGCACATATGTGTAACTAAAAGGCCAGCTTTGACATTTCCCTACCCAAAGACACCGAGCATTTCAAGTGCACTTACGGCTGGCACAGCTTGATAAGGTCCTGGTCAGTGGTGCCGGGTGGAAGGCCTCGAATGTACAGGTTGGTTTTACTCAACTGCTCTCCGCTGCTGTTGTTGCTGCTGTTGTTGCTGCTGTTTGTGCTGGGGCTGGGAGGAGCCATGGGGTGGGGAGCTGGTGCATAGGACTGCTGGAAACAAAACAAAACAAAATGGCTGTTACTGGAAAAACAGAAGCATGGCAAGCTCATGCGCTGTACCCAGGTAACCGCAGTGCCACGCACCGAGGGCGTGCTTGTCCTGCCCTCCCTGCCCGCCCCTACAGCGCGTGCACCCACCCCGAGCCAGCAATGCCTTTCAAAACACAAAACAGGGCTGAGGTTTTGGGTTTAGCCGTGGCTATGAAGTGCTTTATTTTGCTTTATTCTTTTAATCTGGAATTAAAGTAGCTATATTATGAGCCTATTTTACCTAGACCACAAAATAAAGCTCTTAAATGACAGATACTCAGGAGTAACTGGTATTAAAGAAAGAAGTTAAACACAATCTGCTTTAAGAATACTCTTAAGACACAAAGAAGAGTATCTAGCCAAAGCACACAGAAGCTGATGCCAGAAGCCTAGTTAGTCTTTTCTAAACATGAGGAGCACCCAGTACACACACAGTCAGGTGGCAGAGTTGGCTAACCTGGAAGGGCAGAAAAAAACTCCAAAGCAGCCTGCAAAGACCCTGTCATTACAGATGTCTTCCACAATAGAGAAACAGTTTGGAAAAGACGATCAGGCTAAGACCTCCTGCTCTCAAAACCTTACCCGCCTCTGAACAACCACAAACCACACAAAGCAACTGAGAAATACAACTTTAAAAAGGGAGGTATTCTCACAGGGAAAACAATGCTCTCCCCAAACATCCTGGTAAATACATGCTATGAAAGAAGCCACAGGCGTACTATAAAAGTTCCCTAAGCACCCCCTGATCTGGGGCAAAACCAAGGAATTTAAGCTGCTGCAACCTGCCCTGGCTCTCTGACCATCAGTGTATTTACTCACAGCACAGAGTGCTTGTTAGGAGAACAAAGGGGTGGTTGGAAAGAGGAGGCCGTGTCACCGCTGTGACCCATGCAGAAAAGCCGAGATCTAGGAGAGAAGCTGGGATAGCTGGGGGATGCTGCAGGCTGAGGCTCCAGCTGGACAGCCAGGGGAACTGAAGTCAGAGTTCCAAGAACATAACCTCCTGCTCGGAGGGGGGAAATCCCATTTCCACAAGCTGATTAGCGTGCTCTGCTAGCAGTATGGGTGGTTACAACAGCAGGTAAATGTTGGGCCAATGCTAAGTTAACCATGATGTGCTAATGGACTAATAAAAGCAAAACATCTGCAATTTTCATTATAGTAGCAATGACACTTTAGTGACTTCTAATATGCTCCTTCTGCATTTAGGCCTTGAACAGAGAAAATATTTAAGTCTGTGCATAATTCTGATCACACTAATCAACTGCCCCTTTAATTTCAGTGGCCCTACTTTAGTGCTTGTAATTATGCACACGCAAAATCACGACCCTTGATAGACGGATATTTTTAAATTGGTAGCTCTAAACTCTTTCAAACAAGTCCCTTTCCTCAGAAGAAAAAAAAAAAAAAAAAAGTTGGAGAACATAAGGGGAGTGTCAGTGACAGGTGAATCTCAGAGGCTTTGATGAATACATAAAGCTCCACACTTCCAGCAATGCCTTGTGCTGCCTTCTCTTTCCTTCCCAGTTTCTCCCATTTAAACCAGGAGAGTGGGAACACACCATCAAGTGTCAGAGCATCAGAATTCCTCTGCAATCTAGCCTGTTGTAATGTGACTCAAGTAGGCCCCATTAAAAGGAAAAAACAGTTTAACAGACAGTGCAATCACCATGCTAGCAAGTAATGACATTCACTCTCATCTACAGCAACGGAAAGGGCAATGAGCTTCCTTCCACAAATATCTCCATAGACACTTTTGCTTACAATCAAAAGCACTTAATGCACACGGATCATATTTCTCTGCACACACATTTTATCACTGGGTAATCCCCACCCACCCGAGCTTCAATGTCATTCCCAGAAACAGCTGAGGAAGCAGCAGTCCCAAGTACCAGCACAGGGAACCGCCTCGACGGTGCCCCAGTGCTGTGGGCACGTCCTGGGAACCAGCTCCACACCAACAGCCACGGCCTGGCTGGGTAAGGATGCAACAGTAACCTCCAACAAAAACACCGACACACGCATCTTACAACATTCTGGCTGCAAATGTATTTAAATCTGGGCACTCCAGAGCCACGGTACAGATAGATGTGACTATGTATAGCATATATTTGGCTTTAGTATACCAAGAGCTTAGAAAACACTCCATGGTCATCTTGCACGTTGGTAAGGTAAAATTAAATATATATTTTAAAAAAGGTCAAGGTAACATTCTTACTTCTCCAAGTTTACTATGCACACTGAATGCACGTAAATAATGTAAAGCAAGGACAGAATTTTCTGTAAACCAATAAAATGCTAGGTATTTAAATTATTAATTGTTATTATTATGTATGTCTTAGCAGGGGATAATGAGCAAATAGCTTATTCTCACACCAACCTAATAAGCAAGAAAAAAAAAAAAAAACACCCAAGTGAAAGTATACCTTTAAAATACAAAGAGCAATTTTCATTCTATTATAAGATCTTTATCCTCACACAGAGGAAAGCACTGGGGGCCTAATTCTAATTTAAGCTTAAGACATCTTATCCCTCTCAGCCAGCTGAAAGGGGACCTAGAAGTGAACATGAATTACACTTACACTGATTTTAAGGCCACAGCTATATATAAAAAGAAACTTCCATATACCCAGAGAATTAGGCCATAGGATAGGTGGTCTCTCAAGCAAGAGCTGCTCAGACAATAGGCACAGACGGATGCCCAGGTTCACAGCAGCACCCTGGGAGATGTTTTAAGGGTGGCCAGAGAGGCAGCTGCGCTCCACTTCGGAGGATGCTGACCTTCTCAGACCAGCAAGCACTGCTATACTCCAAACCCTCTTCACTAATAAGTCTCAGCCACTGCAGCCCACTGTAGTCTCCACACATATCCAATACCCCAGAATACCGTCTGCAGAAAGATTACAGAGCTGCCTGCACTAGGCTGATGACATCTTCTGGCTGGTTGCCACAGCAAAAGCTTCAGGTCAGAAGAAAGCTTTGAATTCTTGTTTTCTGAGCCAATGAGTGTATGACTGATGGCAGAAGCCTGCACTTTGCCTCCAAATGAGTAAAGGGCCTGGTTCGTTAATCTCCACGTAATACCTGGAGTGAAAGAAATGAATGGCAACCTGATGATGCTCCCAGATATGGACTACTTGCTACAGGATCCCAGACGATGCCAAAGGGGCACATTGCCTGGGGAACCACCTGCGTACCTAGCAGCAGGGAATTTGTGCCTTGTTCGGATGTCAGCCCCCTCTGTGGCTGGAGGCAAAGCACTTAACTTCTCTGCCATAAGAGCCATGAGCAGCAGCGCTTTCCAGGCTGGCTCAAAACACCCTGACACCAGCTGTAGAAATCTGGGAGAGACATTTCACCAACACAGCCGAGCACACGACCTGCAGCACTAGGAAAGAAGTATCAGACAAAATCTACATGTTTTACTTCAAAAAGTGAGCTGGAATTCAGAGCTGGTTTTGCCACTAATTTTTCAAATAACCAATGCCACCAACTCATTTTTCAATTCTCATGCTCCATTATTCAATGGGGAGTGTGGGGGGAATGAACTAGTTTGTAGATCATTCCAAGCAGCTTATTAATTTACCAAGGCTGGCTAATAGGATTTGTTTTCATCTTTGAAAAATGAATGAAATTTCTCCTTTTTCATTATTTAAAAGTGAGAAATTGATGTGCTTAATTCTTATCCAGTCTCAGGAACGCACTCTTGTGCTTAAAACCGACCATTGACCTCTCTCTGAAACAGTGTCCCACACAAGTGCACACAGCTAAGCATGAATAATGAGATACCTTGGTTTTCTTACTAAATAACCCAGAAATGCTGAACCAGAAGCCTCTTGGTTACTAAATGAACACCACTCCTCCTTCCAGCATCCAGCCTCCTTACACAAGAATGGTATTTATCTTGCCATGGCTACCACAGTACTCTTATGTAGTTTTTCACTTGCTGCAAGTTCAGTCTAAAGCATTTTTCTTCCAAAGCAAAACACTACTTAAAAAGACAAATTTCAAATATTTTTCACATGCAATTCCTTTTGGATGGGAATCACAGGCCCCAGATGCCAAGTTGTAGAGTCTGCTTTATTAGCAGCAGCTGGCTCCTTGGCAGGCTTCTGAGGCAGTCGGGCTTGTGGTTTTGGAGTGGCCTCAGAGCCTAGGATGCAGCTGGACAGCTATGCTAATGGACTAGCCAATTTGTTTGTATTCACCTTTGGCTATCCCAAATTTGTACTCTCTTATCCACTTGAAAGTAAGATCTTGGAAAGATTCCCCTTTAACACTGATATGTTGACTTCTGCTATCGGAGTGCATATTTTTTTTACATAAAATGAGTACAACACACAGTCCTGCATTAAAACATGCGTTATTTAAGCAATTGTGAACACACACTATCCATTCCGCTCTGAACGGAGTGTTTTCCAGCTGCTAGATTCATCTCACTTAGAGCCCAATTGCTACACAATTCCCTGAGCTCCTGATTGAGAGAATAAAATAAGGCAAAGTAAATACAAATAAATTCTGCAAATATCAGTTTACAGCTCACACTAGCAAAACACTGTTCTCTTTACACCCTGCTGTACAAAAGAGTAATTTTTGAGAGCTGGAGGGTTCTTACTGGCCAATTATAGTAATGATGGGAGGATGCCACCAACTTACCGGCCTGTTGATGGGATTTTGGAGCTGACTGAACAGCAATTCTCATATTAAGGAAAAGACAATCATCACAGTCGAAGCGAAAACAGAGAGGTAGGGCAAATATAATAAAAAGAATTAGATAAAAGCCACAGCAACTCTCCTGCCTTCGGTTAACTTCCTCAGTGAGAAGCAGCACTAAAAGGTTAAGCTGTACTTCTCATCAACAGCCTGGTGGAACAGAGAAGTGAATAAAAGGTGAACACAAACTGGCAGCACCAAAACCTCATGTATTTTAGAAAGGCTGAAGTCAAGGGAGCTCGAATCATAATTTTCTTCCTCAGTTTGTAGGACATTCACTGGTATTGCAGAATCCAGCCACGACTATCGTCTAGCTCCCATCCAGCCAATAAAGGCCTGGAAGACAGAGCTCCTCTTGGACGCTTCCTACAGTCAGGTCTTTCCTTAGACATCTAACAAAAAACAAACAGTTGTAATGGTGCACGTATTTTCGAACATCTGCATACTGACAAAGCTTCCTGGACTGTTTCTGTAGAAGCAACAATCCACCGCTTGGCAACATTTTCCATTTGTAAAGGAACAGCATGTGAAAATGTAAGGAAACTAAGAAGGTGAAGATAGACAATAAGCTTCAAAGTCTGTTCCATCGCAATTCTTTCAGTCAGGAAAACCAGGACACACCTCAAGAGGATTCCGATTTCTCTGAATCCCTTCAAAGGCCTTTAAAAGTGATTTGCTGGATACAAGAAGACCGATGATTCAAAGCTGCTAGGTTATGCTCTCTGCACTGCCACTACGTCACTGTGCTACCCTAAGCAAGTATTTTAGATTCCTTATATCTCAGTTTACCAATCAGTAATGATTCCTCCTTACCTTGTCAAGGCTTATATAATGCTTTACAACTACTGGATAAAAGATTCTATAAAGGACTTCAGGATTACCTAAAGATGGGGAAAACATTAAAATTTAACTTAAATACTAAAGCTAACCCTAATTCTTTTGCAGATAAATATTGTTTCTGCATACACTGATTTTGCTACCCTGTATCTAAACTGAATAATTTAAAAACTTAATAAAATGCCAATCCAATTAGCTTTGTCATTAAAAATAATTATTTTTTGTTTTACTTAAAAACTGAATTATTCAATCACAGTGCTATCTTGCTCATGTATACATCTTGCTTCTTGTATACATCGGACTGGTTTTCTCCTTCATTCTATTCCAAATGATAGCTTTAGTCGTAAGAAAAAGGTGTCATTGTGTTTTGCCTTATCCTTTCTTTTCACACAGGGAAAACAACTCCCACAAAAACCCACTTGGAAAAAATGGCAATTATGTAATAATAATAATAATAATAATAATAATAATAATAATAATAATAATAATAATAATAATAATAATAATAATCTCTAGTCCTCCAATAGGCACAGTGGTCATTCAACAATCAGAATCAAATTGAGATTTGATGGGTCAGTAAGATACTTTGAGATCTTTGTTTCACAGATAAAGCTGTTGAAATTAGTAGTTTAAATACTCCTGGGGCTTACAATTCCCTTGAACATGGCACAAAGTACTAGAGGTCCATAAGGCATAAGCTCAGGCACATTTGGCTCAATTTTCTCTGTTCTAAAGTACTTGTCTTTCAAATCACAATTCCCTAGCTTTCAGCATTTTCTAAGCACTTACAGGTAGACAATACATAAGAAGCAAGGCATCCACAGGAAGGAGTCATCATTTATTGGACAGTACATGCAAAGTAGGTCTCATTTGATACAATTTTCTGCATTAAAACAAAACCACCAACCAACCAAAACCCAACAGCAATTCACTCCTCTTGGCTATCTTTAAGAGCACTGAGAGTTTAGCAGCCATTGGCCAGGGTGACACACACCAGAAGCCTCAGCATTTTCACACTGATCACAGTATCTTTCATTTCCACTAAGACAGATTAAAATACCTCAGTCCGTACATCACTCCATTTTCCACCATCACCAATGGGAAACTTCAAAAGCAAATCTGGCCAGTGGAAAGCAGCTTTTGAAGTATGATGAAGTTTAAATAATAAAGTAGATTAGAGCACATCTCATTAAGAGAGACTGATGGTCATCTCGCTTGAGGATTAACAGGCACCAGCAAAAAACAGTACATGACAAGAGAATGGCAGAGATGAAGAGCACATACAGACTGAGAACACCCCGACCACCACTGGTCCCCTGGGTTTTGGTCACTAAATACACACCAGCTGCTGAGCTGCCAGCTTCAGCCCCTTGCCCTCTGCTCCCTACATGTTGCTATACCAAAGGTAAAACTATTCATCCCTCATAAGCAATTTTCTGTTTGTCCACTGACTGCCTTTCACTCTGGACTAGGCAATGGTAGCTTCCCTGAATTTAGGGCTTCTTGCATCCAGACAGGAGGGTACAATTTAGTCCTTAGCTCTAAAAAGCCAAAGACTGGGAATAACAGCTGTGTCACCAAATAAATATTTTCCAAAGCAGAAAACAACCTTCACAACCTTGTCTCCTCCCATTTATTTCATGGCAGGAGGCTCCCATGACAGACCATTCCTGTGGCATTATTTATTTCTCAGTAAGGGAGAAGAAGAATTCTTTCTATAAAGTATTTTGGCACTTTGCAAACTCGTAAACAATAACCTATATTCTTTGACATAAATTAGTGTTACTGCTTCATTATCCAATCCATTCATATTTTATTGATGTACTGAGACTAAATGTGAACAGAATCTAGATCTTAAAAATACTAAATCTGAGCAATATGGACGATAAAACATTGCAATTCCACTAATAAGAATACTTTAGAGCACAAATCAAAATATGACAGCAATTACTGCCTGTGATACAACAACTTTGTAAAAAAATGGGAGGAAAAAATATTAAGCAGGAGTTATTGTTTGTGTTTACATTTCCATGTAGCCAATTTTTAGGCTACAATGATGAGCTGTCAGTCTATTTGAAGGTTAAGAATAAAAATGCAGATTGAAAGGCTGCTACTTAACTTTCCAAATATTTGCAAAAAACAAACATGTTTTTAGTTCTGAGAAACTAGAATTTACTCTCTGGGGATTTGTTTACATGTAACAGACTAAAAGCATCTTGGAAATGAGAT
The DNA here is from genome assembly GCF_017639655.2 of Falco naumanni. Lineage (NCBI taxonomy): Eukaryota > Metazoa > Chordata > Aves > Falconiformes > Falconidae > Falco > Falco naumanni. The sequence continues at coordinate 4,802,102 of NC_054057.1, forward strand.
GTAGGAGGTACGTGCTTCATTGCACTGCTTTTCTGCACACAGTCCACACATACTGGTGCAAGACCTGAGTATAAGAAAAGCCTATCACATAGAACTGAACTTTAGGCACAGAACAAAAGCAAAACGTCGATTATCATCTCTTTCCTCTCCACGTGAGAATTTGGCAAGCAGAGATCAGAAGCAGATGTGTTTTCATTCTGCAGAAAGCAAGCCCAACCAAAAAGGTTTTTCAAAATCCAACCCAAGTTCTCTTAGTTTGTCTTTCTTATAGAAGAATTAAGCAAGAAATCTGCTACTGTTGACATGAGCATTGGTGGGATGGAGGAATTGGAGGTGGCAGAGCTCCCATGGAATGGCCCCCATCATCTCCCCATGTTACCACAACAATCTTTTGTAGATGTGTATGGAGAACCTCTGTCCTCTTCGTCCACTGCTATATAAAGGCCAGTTGTGCCTCCCCTCCTGTGGCCAAAGGAATCCACAGAACACATGAGTTTGGGAAAGGCCTATCCCAAAGATAACAGCGTGACACCATCAGGACAGAATCTGGGGCATTCCACAATAGCCAGGAGAGCCCCCTTGGGCTGCAGCAACACACTGCTCCCTGGCTGGGGTCCAGAGGATGCCCACAGAAGGTATGAGCCATCACAAACCTCACCACATTTTTGCTGCCAGTGCAAACGCTTCTAACAAGTTCATGAGAGCAGACAGCTTTTTTTAAAAAAAAGCCCATACAAGTTACTACAGTTCATACCTAATTCCTCGCTTAGGAAGAAGAGGAGAGAGCCAACCCCATAAGACTGATGTACGTAATGTCATTTAAAGGACAGCTAGAAAGCCTTCCAACAGTAAGCTGATACCCTGGGGACAAGAACCTAACAGTAGTGGTTAGGATTTAGGTGTCAGCCTATGGGCATAGTTGGCCAAGGCAGTGCTGGGCACCTTGGCGCTTCTGACAGTCCTGAACACCATACCACGCAGGGCTCAGCGAGGCAGGGAAGCTGGGGTGGCCACACACAGGGCTCAGCACAGCCACCTGGGTCTGAAACCCCACATTAAGCGCCTCTCTGTCCCATTCTGGGTACTTCTCCACATTTTTAAAACAAGTGGTCTGTGTAAGAGAGCAAGCTTTATAATGAAGTTTTTTCAGCTAGCGTCACTAAGTGATTAAACTCCTATGGTAAGGAAGTTGAACAGAGATAAACACTCCCCACCTTGTTACTGTAGACTCTGGGGTCTTACAGAATCTCCATTTTCTCCAGATTTCATGCAGCAGACATGGGAGGTAGTATAGGAAATGCTATTTAATTTCCTTTGATTTAACAAGCATCTACTATAATTTACATTTAAATTTTCTTCCAGGCATCAATCAAATCCACTCGAGGCAAAATTTACTAAATAAACCAAATAATTAATGCAAAAATAGAGAACCTCTTTATTCTATTTTTTGGAAATTTCAGAATTGCACTCAATTTATTTACAGGCATTTCTTCACACACACACACACACCCTTAAAATTCAACATTCTATGGATGATACTGGGTTTGAGGATGAATTTACTTAGGCATGCTGTATATTAAAAAAAAAAAAACCAACCAAACAATAATTGCTGTCTTTTTGAATCTATTAAATATTTCAGTATTTTTTCTCCATTCATACTCTTATTTAGAAATCATACGTACCTTAGGCTGAATTGAAGCCTGAGCACTAAACCCTCAAGATACGTCTTATGTTCATACGAAGTGCAGACTGAGGCAAAGGCCCAAACTGATTAGCCCACCCACAGGGGTATTTGGCCACCTGTCTAACTAGATGCCACAGCAGTTACTGCCCAGCACACACTTTGTTGGCATGACTGGAGGTCCTGGGAATGCCCACAGGACTACCAAATGATGAAAGTCTCCTCCTAAATTTTATAATACTTAAAGTCATTGGAAGATGCCAACTATGTCTTAGCAACTAGTGAGATTCAGACATCTGTTTTGGCTAACAAGTAAATAAAAATCATAAACCTTTTTTGAAAAGTAAAAATAATTCCAGAATTTCCATTTTTTCTTCAAAATCAGTGAATCTAAATATGCATAAACCTGCCCTGCTGGTTAAATACACCAAAGACCCATCATTCCTAACACTGTAATTCAGTATTATTCAGCAAGTCCTTTCCCTTCTAATTACTACCTCTATCTTTAATGTTTCTACCATCTCTGTTTTTTAGCACTTCGGGGGGTCGGGGGGTGCACAGAACTAAAAAAGGTCCAAATTTACTATGGTGTAAGTTCTCAGTCTCTTCCCATTTCTTCAACAACAGATTATGTTTCTGTGCTTGTCCAAAGTTTAAAATGCCTTTTGACTTAAGGCCTCAGAAATGTTTACTCAAAATATCCATACAAAACTTATTTGCAGCTTGGTAAAAGTAACCTACATTCTTTTTTTCTGATATGCTTAGAATCGCTCATAACCAGTGCAGAAATTTAATTTAATTGTGACAACTTTCTTTTCTCAGTTCCCTAAAATCATCATTATTTTTTGCTAAATGGTGCAAGTGAGCCAAGTATCTTGCTAGCATACATAGATTCAGCTGAAGATGTTTCACCTAAACCATTCTGGGCTTTGTGCCATGTACTTTTTCCACACAACAATATGAAGAAACTGAACTTGTGTGCTTAGAGGTGAAGAGCCTTGCAATGTGGGGACTCAGCTGCTTCGCTGTGCATCTGTGTAAAATCCAACAGCACACTAATTGGGATAATGAGGTGGTACTGTTGCAAGCAATAGGAATTCAGAGTAACAGGATACATATGTTAAAATTCCTGAAACAAACCAGAAAGGATAAAAAAAAATTGAGATATTCTAACACATTCATCTGTATTTACTAAATTTTCCATCCAAATGATGTATTTCTTGATAAACAAGAGCTTAAATTTCCTTCTGCACTGCAACATCACCTCCAATCTCTTCTGTCAGCTTTCTGGCTTTTTGACCTTTTAATATTCTTCATTCATGCATGATTTATTTTTTTAAGTCTGCATTTTTTTTTCTGGAAAGAATATGTATTTGAAGTTATTTCAAATATTATATCAGGGTAAGTAAAATAAGAAAGTCTCCCTAATACATTTCCTTAATAAATGTACCAAGCTTTAGAATAGAAGCTTGAGGAATGTTAGCATGTAACAATAAGGTTTATATTTCAAATCAGATACATATAAATATTCTAAAAGTCTTAATACCATTTTAATACCACTGTCAGACTCATGCACAAAATGTTGAGGAAAAAAAGGAATTCAAGTCTAAAATGAAAAATAATTTACATAAAATCCAAAATGGGGAAGAGTGACAAAAAGCAATAACCAGATTGTAACAGTAACAGACTGCGTTACCAGCTGGAGCAGAAACTGGTTAGGAATACCAGGGCAGTAAGGTTGTCTATGGGCATGTTGGCAGCAAAAGGAAGGCTGAGAGGCAAAAGGAAAACATTTGCCCGCTGCTGAATAGGCAGGGGACTAGTAACAAAGGAGACCGAACAGATGGCGGCACTTGGTCCTTTCTTTGCCTCAGTCCTCACTTGCAAGGTCTGCTGCCAGGCTTCTGGGGTCTCTGCCCCACCGTAGGGCCTGGGGTGAGAGGTGATGCCCCAGGGAGAGCAGCAGTAAGTTAGAAACTACTCCAGGAAGCCAGCTACAGGCTACTCAACAGTGATGGCAAGAACCGGCTCATGCCGCCGAGTGGCTGCTTGCTCTCATCTCTGGAAGGCTGTGGCAAGCGGAGGCCATCAGGATGTTCCTGATGACTGGGAAAAAAGCAAACACTACATCTGCCTTCAAAAGAGGGAGGACCTGATGGACAACAGGCTGGCCACAGTCTGACAAAACTAAAGAGAAAAGCCTCGTGAGAGCTGTGTCTAAGCACATGAGGGAGAAGGTGACTGAGCAGCCAGCACGGGTGAGCAAAGGTAAGCAACACTTGGCCAACTTGCTTGCCTTCTGCGTTGAGAAAACCAGCCCTACAGATCAGCGGAGTGGAGTGGATGCCGTTTACTTCGACTTTATCAAGGCTTGCAACGTGGTACCGTCACCAACAAGCCGGCTGGCAGGAGGGAGCGCACCCTCACCAAGACTGCAGGTAACACCAAGTTCGGCAGAGCAGCTGACTGACTAGAGCAAACGGCTGCCTCAAAATGTTAATGTCAGTACATCCAATGCCATAAGAAAGAACTACTCAACACAGAATTCCTTCCCCTCACACATCATGTACGTTAAAACCCCTCCAAGTTTACTTAGAGAACAAATGTCTATTAAGTGATCCCTGCAGGTGCAGATACATCCTATAACCAAATTCAACTAAACACAAACAATTTACTAAACCCAAGACATCTGAATTTATTCCTTTGCTATGCTTTGACCTCAAGTTTAGTTCATTTGCTAAAGTCATTATTAAACAACAGTGCTCTACACAGATTTCAGCAGCAGTAGTATTTACATTAATGCAATATCCCTGGGTTAAAGTATTAGAAATGCTGAAAATCCTATCCCTCAGCTTCTTTAAGACCTCCAGTGTAGTCTAAGGAAACAGTCTAAGAAAAAGCACTAACATTTTAAAGGCAGTCTGGTTCTCAATCATTTGAAATGAACGGGTAGATCTTTTCTGAGACCAAAAATTCCACAAATAATGCCGCTACCAGCTGCCATCACATAATCAAAGTTCAAATCTGGTAATATTTTAAATTAAATGCACACTATAGTTATAACATAGATTTTTAATAGCTAGGGGAAGGCAGTCTGACTCCCCCAGTCGTATCAAGGCATAGCTCCCAGTGGGCAGTATACTCAGACCAGGTACTCTAGGCTCAATCTCAGACATAAAACGTCACACAAAATAGATCTAAAGTAGTAACCACAACTTAAGCCTCAATTTGCGGGAACTTGGTCCAAGAAAACTTAAAAAATAACTTCTTCAGCGACGCAACAGTACACTGAAAGACATCAGCACAAATACTGCATGTCTCCAAGGTGTGTCTGAGGACAACTGCAGGACTGAATCCTACTTACAACACAAGAAACTAAACAATCACTAAACACCTCTGCAAAGACTAGAGTCTTATGGAAAGCAAACATACCTAATTAAGCATGTAAATGACGTGGTAATGACTACTCACACAGGATCCAAATTCAGACTGCATAGGCTCATGAAGAAGTTCCAGCATTTCTGATTCCTTGATGGTATAACCTTAACTTCCTTTAACATAATTAACAGAGTCCACTAACGAAGGTTATAGTTACTTTCTATAAGAAACATCACTTTTCTTGGGGGGGAACCCACCTAGCAGAAAGGTTTAGCTTTGGAAGTTGCTAATAGCAGGTATTTGGGGAAGTGGCATAAGAAATGCAAGCAGAGAGTAGTGATTCCCAGTACACCTTTCACTTTGTGCCTTCCCAGCCAGAGGCTACATGTGGACCATCAACCTAACACATACCAAAGGTCCTACCTCTTCTGTGATCTGACCCATTTAGACTTCAGTCCTCTACAAACCTCTTTGTGGGCACTAGTTTTAGAATTCAATTTTATAGTAAAGAAAAAATTTAAAAATCCATTTATTTTAAATCTGTCACACAAAAAAAAAAAAAAAAATCAGTGCTGCTTCCCTCCATTCTTGTTTTACAAGGAGAATTTTGCAGAGGTTATTTTTCTACCTTCTTCCTAAAATTCAGGACTTTTAATGTGAAACTCTATCATACTGTATCCCATGTCTTACATGGACAGTCCTCAAAAACGGGAGGAGGTGGCAGCCACCCAGTCAGGGGGATTGCTATCAGACCTTTTTGCAAATAAGCAGATACATCATTGACAAGATGATGCATGTGCCAAAATATAGAGTCAGATCACTAAAAGTGCTAGATGTTTTTAACACACTTTGAAAAACTATTACCTATATTAAAAGAATGATTCTTCTTAGGGATTCCACCTAAGAAGAAAAAAAGGGAATCCTAAACTAAGAACATACAGACACTGTTTTAACTCTACTGGTGTTAAGTATCTGCATTATCCCTTGTTGCTTAACATTGTGTTTGTAATGGCTTGCCCCTAAATTTCATTTCTTAAACCCTGGGTCAATGTAGTTGGAGTAGGGCAAAAAGTCTTTCCATGAAGGAGGCAACCTGTTACCAGGCTATTATACATTTCACCGAGGTCCATTTATCACTACAATTCTCTCATCCTACCACCTCCAACAGATGAAATTCTGCTGCAGAGGAGAGAATACATGCAGCAACATGGCATCCCTGGGAGTGACCCTGCCACAGCTTTTTGCTACCATACACAGCCCAGATCTCCCTGCCCCCACCTCTGGCTCCCCCCTCTCAAGACCTCACCCCATTACCAACACATCAGGAAAAGCCGCTGTAGCCAGCAGACCTTTGACAATCCACTGGTCTGGCAAGGATGACTACAATTTAAAAGTTCCTTTGTGGCTGTATACTAAGGGTTTCTGAGCCACAAGTGGCCTCCTGCATCCTCCTCCCTTCCTCTCCCTCCCCACTTCTAAACATCAGCAGCTGCATAAAGATGCCTCACAGCATCTGGGAGGGCAGGAGTTGTTCAGGCTCTGATGGTGAACTGGGCAAGTACAGGCGAGGGTCAAACACGGAGTGATTCCTGCAACTAGTACCATAGCTCTGAAAAACATGGCAATGGCTATGAAGTTACACATATGCATTCACTGCATTTCTCTGTCTCTGTATAGTACATTTAATCAGCAAAAATCCCCAGTTTTTCTTTTCTCATTAATGCTTTTTATGGTCTTTGGTAATTCTTCTACAAGAAGCTAACTAGTTCATTAACACAAGCCAGGAAAACAAGACTTTGAAATATATTTCCGCCCCCCTATGTCATGGAGTACGATGATACAGAGTATAGCCTGGTTTTCCTTAAAGCACTACCCTCCAGAAGCGTTAACTGCCAGATTTCTGCAGTGACAGTCTGCAAGGCTAAAATTAGCAAGCAACACCTTCCCTTGCACCTCATCACATGATAGGAAACAAACATAAATAGGGAAATACAATATGTTCCTAAAGGTGGAGTCTGAATACTTCAATGTCCATAACAGTTTAGAAGTAAAGGACACTTATACAAGCAGCTTCTTGCAATATGTCATCTGTTACTAGAATTATAATTGCAGTTAAAAAGTCGACCACCTCTAAATATACTCCTTCACAACCCAGTCTGGCCTGAATCAAAATAATTCATGTCTATGCTACAGACAAATTGTTTTATTAGGCACCACTATGTTACCAGATGCCTATTTAATCTAGCACCGTTCTGCATAGATTACACAAACCTGTCAGCGGATCCATCTCTTTGTTAACTGTTATTCTACATTTAACCCAGGAGTATCACAAACTCCTTCACAGGCCACATCCCTCCCTTCTTCACCGAGGTGCAGCTGATTGCAGCCTGGACGGCAGGACTGGATGATAACACACCACATCGTATTTCTCTTCTTCCCCCCTCCCCCCCTAAACAGTGCCGTGCAGTCCTTAACAGCCATGCAAAGCAGCCACAGTTCTCTTCTTTTTCAAAACCCTGTCCAGAGGACACACATAAAATCAGGTGTATTTAAGTCAATTTGCTAATTAAACCACAATGAATAGTAGCATTAAATCTGCTGAAGTTGCATCACAGTCTGCACACAAAAAGAAATGGTAGCCACATTATAAACTCATTTAGGACCTTCATTTCTCCTGCATAAGGGAAGCAGGAATAGTCCTTCGCACGCACACAAGAATCCAGACATCTGTCACAGGGTTGCACCACACCAGATAGCATACAATGGGAGCACATATAGCTAATATGATTCAACTTGCACAATGCTTTGAGCACCTGCTTCCAAGTTTCCCATCACCTCGCTGGCTCAGTTCTAGCTCAGCTCGATTATCTCATGTACTCTTCTTGCTGCAGTGGCGTGCCTGTGGCTGAGGAAAAGGGGTAACTTCTCCCTGAAGCAAGGCTCTGGCTTGGCCATGAATTCCCAACGCTGCGCCACAGCAGCGATTTCGGCAGACCTGAGGTAGGGAGAGGCAGAGACTTTTCTGCAAAACCCCAGGGATCTGACTGCTTCTATTTTAGTATCCCTAATTACAAACATCACTATTTTTGGTCCTAAAATGTTCTGAGCTTTTTTAAAATTAGTCACAGCGGTTTACTTGAAGGCGCCCTGGCAGCGGGCAGCTCCACAAGCTAGCAGCCTGCTGGCTAAAACAGTATTTATCAGCTACTCACTTGATCACAATAACATTTCCGACAGTTTAAACTTAAGTCTTAATCTAAAGACATCTTTTATTTAAAAAAAAAAAAAAAAAAAAAAAAAAGAGGCCTCTGGATTAGCAATTTTCATCCAACATCTCAAGTTTGTGAACTGACCTTGATGTTTAATAAGAACCATTTATGCCAATAACATGGAATTCAAAACAAACACATACAAAACCCCCTCCCCTACCACAACAGCTAAGGAGCAAACAAGGCCATCACCATCGATTCCTTTCAAGCCATTCATCAAACTCCTGGCAACAAAACTAAGGCTGTGCTTCATTACAAACAGAACAATAAAGAAAAGGGAGGTTGAAAATTAAGGAAGAAATGCTCACAGACAATAGATGGGTTTAAGGTTTTGGGTTTTACTTCCAACAATCCAGGCACTATGGTTTTCTTTGCTGCACTGAAAAATTACTAACAAAAGTACTAACAAAATTATGTGTCTGTTTTCGATTAATTTCATGACTTCAAGCTCCCAGTGGTTCTTGAAATATCTCATTATTTATCAGAGCTTTTAAAAATATACGCAACATTCTTTAATGAAATCAAGACAAGATGAATCACTTTCATCTTCATTAGCAGTAGCTGATCTTACTCAAACATCCAAATTCACTTATTTTGCTGCCTGTGGCCCTAGCCTGTTATTCTTATTTATAGATTTTTAAAATGAGTTCAGCTTCCTTTAAAAACAAAGGGAAAAAAAAAACCCTACAAAACAAAAACCCACCACCACCAAAAAAAAATTTCAACACTTGCTCCAACGTAAGGCCACAGTATTTGCCTTCAGCAGCCAAGGGCTTAGAAGTGCCTTATCTGAATTTATTAGCTACAGGGTGGCGTCAATTAGGAGATGCACACAAGATCAGCTCCTTTCCCCATCCCATGCACTTTAAGAGACAGACACTCTTCCCACCAGGTTATGGCTTAAAGGCTCAGTCATGCAACACACTCGCCCAGGTCAGGGAAGGCCAGTAAGCAGGGGCGAGATGCGAGGCAGAAATGCAAGACAGAAATGCACAGAAGTGCCCTGTCAAGAACAGGACCTCAGTGCAGCATCCCCCAGCTGAAGCCCACTGCCTTGCAGCGGCACCTGATCCTTTCTTCACATCCATCGCTTTGCACTGGAGTGGAAACTTTCAGAAATGAATGTGGATGGAAATTGGCACTTTGTATCAATTAGTAAGTCTTAAAATAAATAATGCCAGTCACATGACAAGGCTACTAAGTGATTACCAAAATGCCTCAAGTCAGTATCAACTTGCCATATTTTGAATTTAAAGCAAATAAGGATATGACAGAACCTTTCTTCAGGGAAGGTAAAGTTGTCGGGACAGGAGGTCTCTCGACATCTAGCACCAATGTTAACATGTGCGTGAGAAGTGAAGTAGCAGGATAATTATCCTTTCTGAAGATCTGGTGGCATTGCTTACACTAGCAGGTTAACTTTCTCTGCTTTCTAAGCTCCCTTGCGGTGATCCACTGATGGCTGGTGGCCCTAAGCTGACAGTTTATACAAATACCTGACACTGTTGTTATCATTAAAACAGCTTCCATTCAAACTGTCATTATTTAACTGCCATGGTCTGTGTATATAAAAACAAAACCCTTTAAAACTAGTTTCAAAGATCTCTGTTAACCCAGGAAACATTTAACAGCAGCAATAGCAACGCAAGGAGAAGGTTAAGCTAGTTACCATTTGTGACAATTGCACTTAGCTATTCTATCCAATGGCAAGAACGGCTTTGTATTTATCAAGGGAACAGATTTAGTAAGAAACTGCACAGAGCAAGAAATAAATGAGAGATGCAGGGAAAACTTGTATTATTGTGGCATCTGCTAGTGCTATTTTAGAACGGTGTCCCCCTGTGCTGCTCCACTGACAGGCTTGTGAGTATCGACTAAAATTAAAATCCATTTCTCAGGCATTCACAAATAGGCCACAAAAACTTAGCAAGTATCAGAGGGTTGTTGGTTTTTTTGTTGGTTTTTTTTTTTTTTTTTTTATGGTCCCATCATTTTTTCTATCTGTTTAGAAAATGCTAGAGTTTATGCTTTGCAGTGGCCCTTGTGCCCTGGACGTGCTGTGAGAAAGACTCTGCACTTCCCTCCTCATCTGCAAAGGAAGATACTCTTTGTGGCATGTCCTCAGCCCTCTTTTGCATATAGTCTCAGGAACAGTGTGCCCTGAGGACTATTTGTTCCTCAAACCAGATTTCAACATGAAATCCAAACTTTTTGCAAGGACAAAGCAAGTTCTTTGTTCCCAATGGCTCTGGGAATCCAGTTTCCTTAAATGCATGTGTAAACCCAGGTTCATCGTCTGATTTGCCTATGCACAGGAATCCCTTCCACAGGAAAGCCCAAATATTTGTGCCGTAGTGTTTTTCATTTTTTAAAAAGGCCGATTCATTGCCCCACAAAGCAGAGTCCACCTCTTTTCAAAGAAAGATGTTCAAATCACCAATGTTTAATTACATTTTGTCTCCCATTAGGACATGGCAGTCTGACCAGACAGCCAGAAAAACATAAATGCAGAAATGGTTTTGAGCAAGATTGCAAGCCCTCTGCTCCCCTTGGCAAATCTGAGCTATTCACACAGGCACTGAAATAACTGGGGCGGTGTGAGGATATACTCAACTGTGAGAGCAAAGGTTGTGTAAATCCAGCCACATTAACTTCTAGAAAAATGCATATACCATCTCTAATCCTTCTTTTTCTTTTCTTCACACACACACACCCCAGTTGGAATTACATGCTATGGCAAGGTCTATGTTACCTGAAGAGACAAAGAGAGGAAAAAAAAAAAAAAGTTTTGCAAGCATAAGACAGAACTACAATGGTATGTCTGAAATTTAAACTAATATGCTAATCTAAAAGCTTCCTTATTACATGACTGGTTTGGGAACACAAAAAGTAGAATATATATATCTTGATTTGAATCAGTTGCATTTAGCAATATGAAGAGTAACTGCTGAATTGCTGACTTCTATTTTCTGGGAAGATAAAGTTTATTCTGATCCCAGCTATACCCACACATTAACTCTTAATGTTATCAGCCTCCACGCAGTAGTATCAAAAGGGCTTTTCTTCTTCCTCAACAGGATGATAAAGGGAAATCCCACTCTCTTAGCTATATAAGCATTCCCATAAAAAACAAATGGCTGACTTTTTGGTGAAAAAAAAAAATAAAATAACTGCATCATCAAAATGGCCATCAGCTTAGGTAGAGAAAATTATTTGCATGCTGAAGAAGGAAAGTGCCAAACTGGAGAACAGAGCATCTGCTGTAGAGGAGACTGTAATTATCTCATGCATCTGAACACCACTGGGCATTGAAGTTACAACTAGCTATTTTGCCAGATACTCTGTGTTCAGGGCTCTTACTTGACACCAGGAAGAATAATCAAGAATTTGTGAGGCCTGTCAACGCAGACCTTACACACTTCAAAAGGCTCTACTTTTGAGGCATATGCCTTGTCTTCTTGCTCTAATGCGATGAAAATCTGAACTATTTTGCTGTCACTGTCTCATATTACGAAACGCTGTAACATTGCTAACCATAGCACTCCCAGGCTAAAGACTACTTGTGTACCATCATCCATCCTGGCATGCTTTGCTGGTTAAGCGTTTTAATGTGGGTCTTTGAGATTTCAGAAGGAAAGCAGAAAACAGCAAAATTACCGCTATGCAGCCTTACCTCCATCCAGCAGGAAAAGCAAGTGGCTTCTCTCAAGGGATGTACAGTAAGTGCTGTTGCTGTCAAAGGGACTTTTCCCTGGGGCTGCCAATCTGAGAAAAGACTTGAGCTACCTCACAAACCTGTGTGCAGGAGCTGGGCTTCTCTGCCTCTGCCGGGTCAGCTCTCAGTCCCAGGCCCCACATTCAAACCCTCTCAATGAAAGGCTATTACAGGCTCGTTGTTTGGTATTCTGTCAGGTTACCGCACATTTGTGGTCCACTCACAGAGAACTTATCAACTGCAGCTGATCCCCAGCAAGTGTTTTTTTAAATACCCACCTCATGCCTGTCACCAGCAGATCACACAGGAAAACACGGAAAAGCGGTTCTTTTTGGACAACAAATAGCTACTGTTCTTTTTTTCCACAAGTAATATGCATAATTGTTCACTTCTGGAAAAGCAACTAAACAAAAAAGTAAAACTCATTTTTTCTCCCTGTTAATCCCTAGTCTATGCCTGTTCTTTTCTGAGAAGGGATCAGGGAAGAAAAGGAACGATAAAAATACAAACTGCAGCAAGAAGAGTGTACAACAATTTCCTTTGATTCTGGGAACACTAGAGGCTAAAACTTCAGCTGCCTGGGTATCTCAAGGACAGATTCCCACGTGAGACTCCAGCCCGGCTGTGTCACAGACACTGACAGATGGGTTTCCCCAGCCTTGAACAACCTAATGGAGCTTTTAGCCAATTTGCATACTGGCTGTCGCTGGGTGAAATGGGTATGTGTCAAGGACATTAAGCAGGCCAAGACAAAAATGTAATAGCCTAGTATACAGTATCACTTCTTACTGCTCACTACTTTTTCCCCTGAGGGGGGGAGGGGGAAGAGAGAGAGAGAGAAAAAGAAACAAACAGCCTCGATGGAAGCCAGTTCTGAGGCAGCCAGTTCCTGCTCCTGGGAATGGGCTGAAGCAGCAAGACAGATTTCCTGCAAAATGGAAGAATAAAAAACACTGCCCAGATATTCCTAGCTAGTTTCTTTTCTCTTTTTAAAGCAAAACATTGGTGGGAGTCTCCAAAGACTGCCTATATTAGTGATCTATTTTGGTTCCAACCCCTCAAAATGAAGCAACACGGAGCCAATTCCTGTGACTGAATGGAGTCCAAAATAACACTAGAGCCCCACGCAGGTACAAGAGCCCAGCTACTGCCACTCCACAAGAGCTAAGCCTAAGGCTAAACTTTGTCAGGCCCGAGTCCAGATTTTCTTTCGTATCTCCTAGCACCTCACACATGGCTGCGTCTTACCGAATTAACATGATGAACAAAAAATTAAAATTGGACTCACAACATGAGTGAAATACAAGGTCAAGCCCCGAGGGCAGCTGAATTAGCTGCTGAGTTGTTCCAACTCTCTCTCACTGCAGGGAAAAGCACACACACCTCATATTTGCCCGGCAATCGCCACAACCTCCTGGCTGGATTCTGCTCTCAGTCACAGGAGACTAACGCCACTATCAGGCAATAAAGCGCGATTGGCAAGTGGGACTAAACTGCAATTTGTACAAAAAACAGCACCTTCAAATCACTTGAAATTTTGTTGCCATGCCCTCTTGTCCAGACATATTCCTTTCAGCTTGCCTGTAAATGCACATTGGAGGGTCTGCCATTGTTTAAACTCATTATTAACATTTACTAGAGATCAGATTTAAAATGAAGCATGCAAACAGAGGCTTCCCTGAGGAAAGCTCTGGCTCTGGCAACCAAACTCTGCATACAGCAGTATAAAACATACACTGGAAAGGGTCAAACTATCTTTGACAACAACAAATACCATGCCAAAAAGGCTCAGAATTTAACCCAGTTGCGCCATATGACTTCAACACCGAATGACACTCAGATATGATGCTACTAGACACTACAGATCCTTGGCAAATAAGGGTGTGCAGATCCCTTTATGATCTCCTTGCTCACATTGAGCAAACATCGATCATGAGAACATGCAGAGGACCAAGAAGGTAGGTCCTGGATTGGAGTACAGCTACTTCGCCGCTATTTCTGACTTTGTCATTAGATGGCTGGATGATTTTGACTAAGCTGTGACTAGGGATTTTCCATTTCTTCCAAGCAAAAAGATAACAGTAACTTGGGTTTAGGCACTTCTGAGATGTTTGGAGAGAAAAGCCCTATAAATGAACATAATCATTGTCAGCAATACCGTTCTACCACTTCCATGGTTTTTCAAAATCAGACCCAAAAACAGAAGAGCTATCTAACAGCTAACTGCAAATCTAGTCAAAGACAAAGGTCAACACCTTAACTGTTAAAAAGCTGCAGGATTTCCAGATAAGCATTTCAGTCATCATAATATCTCAGGCCCAGCTCTGAAGTCCATTTAATTAGAGAGGGTGGAGAGGGATAAAGCCCAGAGGGTGTTTTTGCTTGAATTATGTGTATATCTCTGTTTGTTTAGTGTTACAGAAAATGTTACAAGCTTAAGTATAAATTATTTCAGCCTTTGGCACTATTCAATTATACATGCTAATTTTAGCTGGAGTAGATTGTACTTGAAATAATGGGATTGCAAGTGAGTGAAGCCTTCTGTGGTGAAATTCTGCTGATACTCTGTCAAATCATCTTGCTTGCTGAGAGCCACCCTTTCTCCCAGCTGATTTAAATCTGCTGGACTTTTATCATGAAGAGGATTCACGCTCAGTGTGACGAATAAGCATTTCAATTTAAAATTCCTCATTCAGTTCAATTACATATGAGCATGCATGTAACTACTCAGTAGCTAATGACAGGGTTTTGTAACTACTCTTTCACATCACTCGATTTTAAGACTTTCAAGGATATTACAAACAGATTAACTACTGAAGGTGCAAATAATTTAATTTCTACAAATTAGGTGAAAATGTCGTGGTCACCTTATAAGTAGTAAATTGAACAATTTTTTTAAAAACGTGTCAACCAACACAATACAGCATTTCAGCCTTTCCTCATTTCATCTTTTCTAGACACAGGCTGGATGAGTACCAGCAGAAAGGGCAGTACAGCAGAGCCAGCACTAGTAAGGGTAAGGCTTAGTCATAGTGAGGCAAAGCCTAATAAGAGTTAAACTGCTTTTTGCACCTGAGTTGGTTGCTCTGCAGTAACAAGCACAGACCCAGCAATTCATTCAAAGCACATTTAAGCAATTTAATTTAAGGGTGCATTATGCCAGGTAGACAATTCCTTGGACAATTTGAAAAAGTATACAGAGTATAAACAATATATATATATATATGTAGCAAGAATATGCAGCTCAACAATATCAAATGTCTAAAAATCTGGATCATGTGCAAAAAAACACCTTCCTAATGCAAATATCAGAATAACACTCAACAGTATAAGCATTATTTTATAAGTGACATTTAAACAAGGGAGATTTTCTGTTTCTTCTACATCTGTCATTGAAGTAGAAGACACTGAAGTCATATCAGAACAAAATTATTCAGATATTTAGGAATAGCAAAGGGACTGTAAAACTGGAAAAATAATAATAATAATAATAATGATAATAATAATTAGTAGTAGTATTAACAGTACTTCCTTCACTAAAGGCTGTTTAAGAGCTTTATATATGCAGCAGCAGTATAAAATGCTGACCTCCTTTAGATCTCGGGTTCACACCTCAACACAGCAAGGTAAGTTCAAGATTTACAGCTTAGTGACAAGTCTGCCAATTCATCACGACTAAACCATCTCGAGCCCTCTTTGGAAGCAGCACAGGTCAAAAGAGGAAACCACCAGCTGCTGAAGAGATCCCTTTCCAAATAAATTTATTCCACAAGTAGCCAGCCTGGCACTAGCACACACGCGCATACACACGCTCCACCACTACCTGTGCTGCAGCAGGGGCACACAGTTCTTTACTGTTCCACTCACCTTCCAAAACAGTTAAGTGTAAATTTTAAAAACTGTTTCCAAACTTGAAGATGAGTTAATACGAAGTATCAACAAGAGATTAAAATACAACCACAAAGGTCCAGCCCTTCTGATGGCTCAGTTCTCTCTGAAGACAAAAGCAGCTGTCCTCTATTACCTTACAGCGTGTCTAGGCCCAATGGTTGAACTCCTTAAGTCAAACAGTAAATGAAAGCCAAATTTTACTTCTGTCTTTAAAGGAAACTACAAACTACATTAAACAGCTTGTGGAAATATCCAAATAGAGGGTTTTCTGTGGAACTAATGCTGTTCTGGCAAAGAAAACCCAGGCAATTTAAGCTGTTCTGATCACAAAATGTAAACCCTTATCTACATACCTACAGAGTGTCTACCTGCACTAAATTTCATCAAATATACTCACAGTTCAGTTTAAGAGTGACATACTTTACCTTAGTTTAAACCTTTCTACTAATTAATTTAAACCAAGCTGCTATAGAGCCAAGAGAATGTTGACTTAGGCTTATGCATACTGTCTTTTGCATCAGTTTAACTACATCAGTTTGAAACACCAGCATTAGTCAGACTAGGGTCGTTCTGCATAAGCTTAGCCCTTGCAGTATCAGATGCCCAAACCCATCGAAATGCAGTGCCAGTCCTGTACTCCATTCCCTCAAATTCCTTAGGAAATCCTACCTTAACTGTGAGCAGGAATCAATCATGCCAAAACCCCTCAGAAACAAACCAGGCAGCCCACATTCTACAAGAGCTACTGCTCCTTTCTTACCAGCCCTCATTTAACTTGTTTAATACTTCAACTACAGGCTTAATATTTTGCAGAGGAGCAGTATGATTACTCAGGTGTTCATGGATAAGTTATGCTTAAATTCTCTGCTGGGACCTCAGAAATTACTGTTTTGTATATCTCTGCTCCATGTTTAATACCTTTGTTCCAGGTTGAATACCTCTGCTCCTCAAAGCATTTCATCTAAAAGCATCAAGACAGGATTGAGAATCAACGGGTTAGGGACCAGCCTGCCAAGTCATCTTTCCATCCAGTTTCCACAGGGAAACAGGATGGAGAGGGCTGCAGTGCTGGAGGGCTCATCTCTCCTAAAGAAGTTTACACCAGGAGCTACCAGAGACAACACACAAACCCACTGAGCGGCCTGACTGAAGAAACACTCCTATTTTGCCTCTCCATTGCTGCAGTTACTCTTAACGCAGCTGGAAAAAAAGGATCTGATGGTTGTTGGTCTGTAAGTTCACATACCTCACAGCTGCTATTTCAGGAACAGTTTTCAGATGAGTAATTTGGCAAGATTCATTATTTGCAAACTGCATACTTGGTCTCAAGAGCACTTACAGTGCTGTCTACAGCACCAACGTTCCGGCTATAGGACTCTGTTTAACCTGCTTTCCAGACCACCCATTTTGCCTGCTTCCTCACAGTATTGATTATTACTTACTCTTATAAAAGTTCATCTGATGACTGTTTTGATACATGGACTATTTTTTTTTTTTTTTTTTGGTAGAAATAAAGGCAAGCAAAATAACAATGTTTAAGAAAGCCCAGCCTAAACTAAAACAGTTCATGCCCTGTGTCATCCACCATCTAAGGAGAGCCATGAGGAGCAGCGTGATATAAAAAGACAAGTTCTCTAACTGGCAGCTCTCCACCAGCCTTTACAATTAACAAGCTAGCTCATTGTCTGGGTTGTTATCTAAATTACAGTCTAGGCATTTTCTGCTAACATATTTTCTGACTTTTTAAACACTATACTGTACAGTGCCTAGTACAAAGGCGTCTTTCTCTAATTCCATTTAATTCTCTATTTTCCTGTTTTAAAAATTAACTACTGTAACCATAGCCTTAAGCAAAGAAAGGGAGAAGGGGAGAAAGGAAAAGAGAACGTCCTTTTAGCAAGGAGGAAGGGAGCTAAAGTTCAGGTGCTGGGGTTCTCTTTGAGGCAGAAGCAATAAACACACACTACTTTTTAAAAGTCTTGAAAACAAATTAAACCAGATCTGAATCCTTAAGTTTCATTAAAATTGAAGAACCATGTTTCCATTTTTGGTCCCATCACTTTTGTTTTATCAGCAGTCATCAAATGCATGGCAGCTGGCAGGGGAAGCAGGATCAATCCTGTCTTACGAAGTTTCTGAAACAGAGCATACCTTCACTTTTTCTTGTTCTCTATTTTGCATTTTTATACCTAGCTCCATCAGAAAAAGTTACAATTAAAAATAAAAAAGGATCATATAGTAAGGGATCCAAAATAAGAAATGCTAAATGTCATTAGAAAAATAGATTCCATTATATCTATTTTAGATACGGCAGATAAAGGATAAAATACACAAAATGTGGGCAAAGCATTTCAGAAACACAGAAACAGGCATCGTTGGATCAGCCCCCAATAATGGGCACTTTGCTGCTTTTGTTTGAGATCCCCCTCCCAAGTCACCCTTTGTATGTGCAGTCTTGTATGTATAGGCAGGTATGCTTTTCAGCAGTTGGGTTTTTTTTATTGTTTCAGATATTGGAACTTCTTATGAAACATTTTAACCACAGTTGTACAGATCCCATTATACATAGTCATCTTTTGCCCAAGAGAAAAAGGGAATAGGTAAAAAGAGCACCCGCTTCTTCAGTTGCCTGTTCATTTTAGGTTTGTATAGTCACTAATATTTCACTCCAAGTTAAAAAACAGTTTCCTTCCACTCCTGAAACGAGAAAAGCAGCAAGGCTTTTTTTTACTATGTATGTAATCAATAAGGAATATTACTCGTGTGACCTAAGGCAAGCTGGGAGGGGAACAAAAACCAAACAACTTTGCCATAACTTTTCATGGTGAATTTAAGACAGCCCATCAATAAAGCTATTCTTAAAAAAAAAGAAAAATCATCAATAATTACAAACCATTGAACAACTATAAACAAGATTCCAATGATACCTTTTATGTTTGGCTTTCAGCACAAAGTTTTACCAGTACCACTTGTCAAATCTGGCTGTCATTCTTTAAACTGGAGAGAAACAGAAGTAAAGCTTTCTTTCTTTGACCCAGAAAGATTACAGATAAGGGAGGCATCTCAAAATTTACTTTATCCTTTACTTAATGGTTGTTCTGACACACTAAATCATTATGCTATGGGAAAACACACTGACTTCTAAAAACCTCCCTTAGAAGATTCCTACCAGCAAGCTGGTGTTTGTCAAGGAACATGTTTTCCCTTAAAACATATGCTTCCTTCGATTTTACAGACTTGTTCAGATGATTCGTTATACCAGTAAAGAACATGGATTTGGTTTTGCTGAGTTCTTTACATTTCATGTGGGATGTGGTGCTGTGCTTTGATGACCGTCTTCCTTCTTAAAGGTGCAGACACACTCAATTTAACATGATTATGCAGTGGGACATTTTTCTTATGCAAGTGCTATGGTTTCAGACTACGTTGAGACGTCGGTAATTTACGCTAGGAAGTTAAGACAAACCCTTTCACTACTGTATGTATTCTGGGGGGTCTTACTATTTTTGAGAATTCTTTCACCCTCGCTTTTCCCAAGCAGCATTTATTGCTAAGACACATTACCATCACCGTGGTTACAATTCCCCACAGCCAGGCAGCATAGGTGCCTCCTAGCAAACCCTGAGCATCAGCAGCAGGATGACACCAGCGAGGTATAAATCGCAGCAACTTTTAGTCTGCTCCATCTGGCACCTGGAACCAAACCAGTCCTCTGATGGAAAGCTGTCATGATGTCAAGCTAATTCTGAACCATCCTTTCAGCTCAACACCAGCAAAAGCACAGAGCCGCTTTGGGATCAATAACTTAAAAAGCCGTTTGCTCTGATTTGTAATCCAAGCAAGTACGTGGGAGACAAAGAACTGGAGGATTGAGCCCAGACCCATTTCTCCTGATTTTATACTTCCAGCAATTTGCCTTAGCCATGCATTTGACCAATTAGTCTAAAAAATAGTCACATTTTGAAGGTTAAACATATATAAATTGTAAAGAGCGCACAGCAAATACTAACACAGTTTTTAACATGAAGCATTAATATTTATTCCAAGTAATAGACTTTTATGTGAGGAAAATAACAACACCTCTTCTTAGCTGAAACATTTTTAAAGGTTCATCTTCTCTGAGGAAAGCAGTAAAATGCAGGGTGACAGATAAAAATCCAGCACATACCATGTCCATATTCACATATAAAAAGACACTTTCAACTTTTCAATTCAAAGACCAGCAATAAAAAAAAAAAATGCTCTCATATCCTTAGGATGCCAAATAATCACTTCATCTGTGTCTCAGTATTGACTTACAAAGACTTGACTTGCCTTTGCTATGTAGTTTCATATACAAACGAACTGAGGATAACTCATTGTTACGGAAGTCAGTGGGATTGTCAGCTCCTTTACAAAAAAAGAAAGAGCCAGCTAGATGCAGCTGGCTCAGAACTCTGGAAAAATTATTAAAGACGACAGAAAGAGCATGATGTTTTGGCTTTTCTGCAGCCATTATGATACTGAGCAATATGCTGCAAAGAGCTATTGCAGTAAAGTGCTGCAAGACCACCTCCTTGCTGAATAAAGGTCATGCAAGGACTCTGTTGAATACTTTAAGCTGTATGGCTAAGTCTGCATCTTCCGAGTTACTTTTTTACACATCTTTCTACCATAAGTTTGGGGTTCTTTACATACTGACAGAAATGTTGTGGTGGTGAATAAGATCTTCCAGTTCCAGTCATCACCAAAAATCTAAATTATTTGTTTCACCTTTACCATCAAAACTGTATTAGCTGTTTTTCTCAAAATATTCAGAAGAGCTCTCCATGATCCCCACTGCGGAGCAGAGACACAGAGGTGTCGTTCTTGTTTCAAGGACAGACAAGAGGATCCTGCTGAGAGCTCTTCTCCAGGGAGTATGCTGGTCACCAGACATGTCCCCCCCCGCAGTCAGTGGCAATGGCCAGCCAAGACAGAAAGCAGCATGCTGGGACTCCGGGGGACAGCCACCCTGCCCATCAGGCCAGTCCTGACAGGCACCCAGTGCCTGCCCCGTTCACATGCCACTGCCCAGTACGCAGCATCCATCACAGCCTGGGACCCAATGAGGGTTACTTGGCCTGAACGGGCTTCTTTGTTTCCCTCTCCTCCGTTTTATATCCGTTACGCTACATTACAGCACATTATATAAGAATACAATTTACACATGCTATAGATACAGATATGTATATTTCTGCTTATATAATGTATACAACATACAAACATATACACACCAGCAGAGAACACACACATCAGCAAAAGGCCTCTTTACATTACAAACAGACACTGCTCAGTCACATTAATAGCTGACATGGTAAAACAATTTTGCTATTTGTACTGCCTTCCATATTTTGTATTTTCAGAAGTGGAAAGCAGAGAAGAGACTGGAATTTCTCCCTCTAGTTACTCAAGACCACAGAGCCAATGTAATTCTGCTGTCTTCATTACATTATTTTCCCCCAGAAACAGTAATACTCCAAAAGATATTAAATTAAATAATACTTTAAAAAAATCAAGCAGTTCTTTAATTTCATTTCAATACTATCTTGCTCTTCCAACAGCCTCTCAGATGTGCAGGAAATGGTTTAATGATGTGCCTTTATTAGACGGAAGTGCTGAGGTATCTCTGTAGGTTGCCCCCATTCCCCAAAAGTCTGCACAGCCACTGCTCACAGCTTATATATCTACCAGCAAAAACATCTTCACCAGAGCCTCCTTTTATCACAGAAGCTGCAACAAAAACAGCACTTAAAGAACATAATCATCTCTACTCACAGTATCTCCTGAACTGTAAACACAGTTTAAAAACTGCACGCCACGGAGCCCAGGCATGTTATCTAATCCTTTAGAAACTCTATCCTACTACAAACACGGGGAGCAGCAATGCCATCCAGCACCGTGAGCTTCCACTTTCCGAGCCGCTCCCTCTCTGCAAGCACGCGCCATCCCTCAGCCCTCGCCATCCGTCACAGAAACACTAACACAGCTCCCATGGCCAAAACACCGAAAGCCTCATCTGGGAAGCTCTGCTCATAACCCTCCTAATGCCTGGAGAGTTAAAACAAGTGCAACTATGCACTATATAGAATTATATATGCTTTTGTCTAGAGCCCATATAGAGCTATATTCCCTCTCCCTTGCCTGCATCCCTCCAGTACTACAGCTGAAATATATAATAGAGTGCTTTTCTGTACAGTATTTGGGGCTGCTGCCCTTGCTCTCACTGGTGCCCTGTTTGAAACATTACTTACCTGAGCAGGTGTTGCAAGGCTCTTACAACACTTATTTTTTTGTTAGCAAAGCAGCCAAACAACCTGGGTAACTTTGCAGCTGCCTTGCAGGGCAGCACTGCAACAGAACAGGCTTTGACAGCTAGACTTGCCACAGCCTTTTTTCTTTCTCCCACACACCCCTCCCCCCTCCTTTTTTTTTTTAAATCTTCATTTACCCAGAACAAGGTAATTTGAGCTAACTAGAAAGCCACTTTTTTTTTTTTTTTTTTTTTTTTTTTTTTTTTTTTTGCCAACAGTGCTGAAGACTCCTGATGACATGTGTGAGCCCAAGCTTCACTCAAAGCTCAGAGTGGCCCTGGGAGCAGCAAGAAGTGCTTAACATCGGGTTCAGAGCTCAGAGTGGCTGGGACAGAAGCAGCCCTTCACACATCCTCCTTCCAGCCACCAGTACGGAGCCAGAACCCCGCTCACAGCACCGGTACAGCCACTCACTGCAGTGATGCTATCATAACTTGCAATGCAATGTAGCTACTCCAGAATAAAAACTGACACTGGCTGTCAGGTGAATAATTCTCATAAGAATGCAACTAAAGGGGGTGTGGGTTTTACTACCTGCCCCAAATCCTGCCAGACTAAGTTGTACCTGAACAAACTTTCCCTTTGGTAAATCTTACCGGTGTGAAAAGCTGTTGCTTTTTACAACGCATTGGCAGAGCTGTTTCTTTCCTCCCCCCATAACTTCCACGCAGCTTACATTTGGCAGTAGGTTCACTGAGGATCACATCGTATTTTTTAAAAGCTGTTACCCATTCCAGCCTTTGTTAATCTGTCCCCATACTCAACATCTCATTGGAAGTGCTAAAGCAGAGGACATTTAAGTTGTAATCTGCATTGATTTTTAAAATCGGCCCATAGAGAAAGAGAAGTCCTTCTCTACAGATGAATTTACAGACTGCCATGTCAGTAAGGTCACACATACAGGAACAACCTTCTGCCATATGTTACCTTGTAGGACCCGATCTGGCTCTCCTGATAAAATCAGGTTTGCCATTTGGAACCTACAGGACCTTGGTTAGGGTGATCTAAGACTCAAAACCCACATTTCAAAAATCACACACAGAAGAGGAGCATGCTCAAAGGTTTACCATTTACTACTTCTATTTCTTACACAACACTAGTTAAATAAATAAATAAACAAATGTTTCTTTCAGGGACAGCCATACCATACACAATGTTCGTTTGTACTTAGGACAAACAAGGCACCGATTGGCTTCATCCAAAAGCTCTCTTGCATCACAGATCATTTACTCAGCAAGCACAACTTCAATACCAAGTCACTTTTCATGCAACTACTTCAACATTCTCTATAAAACTTTACAAGATCTCAGAGACAAGCGATCTATACAGGTGTAGAAACTAGAGCAGAAGATAATGTATTCCTTCACCGAAAATCATACACCGTAAGAGAATTCTTATATTGTTCCCAGATGAATTACTTGCTCCAGTACAGAGTAATTTTTACAGGATTAGTATACATCGCTCTAGCAAAGGGATCTGAAAAGTTTTGCTTGCTTCAGGCCAAACATGATTTCCAAACACCACTGGAAGCCACACACTAAGCTAGACTAGCTGCACCCACATGGAGATACAAGTCATGTTGCATTACACCACACAAAGCCAGATTACAGGCCACATCCAACACGCAGATTGTGTTTTAGCAGGGCAGATGTGGCGTGTCTGATTAACTATCAGCCTTCTAGGGGAATGAGATGAGAATACTTGTATATGTCCTCTACTCAATTTGCCCGTGAAAACTCTATTTCTTTTTAACCTTGTGAAACAGAGTTACGCTGTATTTCAAATAGGTTACAGGTACAGCTTGACTCCCATTGATGTGACTTACAGGTAGACCGATTCACTGCAAGGAAAGGCAGTACCGGCTCACGGGGAGCAGGAATTACTCTGCAGTCCCTGCTCCAGAGTTCTGTTGGGAGCTACGCATTCATGTGCACATGCACTCGTATGATCAGCCAAACCACATCACAGCCTTAGCAAGGATTAATCATAACAACAAGGAATAAAGCAATCTGTCCAAAGGTACTGCTGCATTAATTACCTAGAGCAGGGGTCCTCAAACTACAGCCTGCAGGCCAGATACAGCCCCCAGTATTTACAGACACACACCACACCCCCCACCAGGGTTGGGGGGGGAAACCAAGCAGCCACAGACGACTGCCTGCCACTTCATCCGCGCGCCGGCCCCCTGGTTAAAAAGTTTGAGGACCCCTGATCTAGACAGACACATCACCATTGATTCTCATAGAAAAGGTGAGGATGGGGACCTAGTAACAAAATTAAGTCAAGAGAATTAAAGGGGGAAAAGTTGCCACAAAAAAAAATAATTGTCAGAGGGATCTGGAACATGATGCAAATTGGACAAGGAAGAATGAGTAAGTCTCTACTGACCTTTGCACTTGAGGAACTCAGGATTAAGAATGCAAAGGCGCTAACTTCATATACAATTTTTTGGAAACGTGTTTTGGCTTAATTATTTCTATGTAGAAAAAAAAGTTTAGACAACATAACATTTAAAAATGAAGCATAGATTTCTTTAAAATGTTTCTATAGCACAGGATATGAGCAAAGGCCTTACAAATCACGCTTGCCAGAGAACTAACGAAGACCTCAGAGAAAGCTAATTCACATTTTGTAAGAGAATCTGAACACACTGTATCCATGTTTATCTTGTTAGCATCAAGCAGCTGACGCTACCATGAACGCTGCAGTGCAAAAGTATCATGAATCTGTACCATTCAGAAGTGTTTCTACTGTACAGCTGAGGACTTAATAGACAGAGCATCAGAGCAAAGAGGAGATTTTTCTGCTTCCTAATTAGCTGTCAAGTGACACAGTGCTCCTTATTGTCTGCAACAGCATTTTGGGAAATGGCTCTTTGGTACATTTAGGTCACATAACCCATGGAAAGTTAAACGCACAGGTATCATCACTGGATGAAGCTGCTTTGGTTTTCACCAGAACTACTTTGCTCTTGTTGGCGAGCTACATCCTTTTCCTCCACATCTCAATCCCTCTGGGTCCATCCCCCAATACCCCACTCCCCAAGTGTAAATAATATTGCTTTCTGAACTCTTAATCTACATTGCACAATGCATTTGTTCAACTGTTTGTCCAGCAGTTCTCCACCATCACTTTGCAGTCACTTGACATCCCACTGACTTCATTAAAATTTTAAAGCTTGCCAGTAACGCAGCAAAAAAATTTTATCAGCACATACTTCAAATCCTAGGCAGGACATCTAAGAAACTACCAGATGCAAAGAATATAAGATATTAAATATTGCATCCTCAGGGACAAAAAGCAAAACCACTTTTAACTGTGTTGCCACCTCCCCCCACCCCCCAGATACTTGGTGAATACCTGTATCTTTTTTGGTTCTTTACTAATTTCTAAACTATTGTTTGAGACTGATGCTTCAACTTCCTTAAAAGCATTAAACCAGTTCTGCTCGCATTTGCGCCACGTTCTTGGCCTGAAGTTATCAAACTAGCTAGCTGCACCACTAGGTCTCTGAAAAATAAGCCTCCATCTAGAAGCTTTCTACATTACACAGTAAAGGAATACCTCAAACTGGTTTCTCATGTAGGGACCAGAGCTCAGAAGACTGCAACTCAGATGCCCCCCACTAGTTGAGCAGCTTCATGAATCCTTTTAGCTTATCAGCCCCTTGCATTTTGTGATCATTTATACTTCTGGATGAGTTTTGATTACAGCTCAGCAAATGTTAGACAAAAAAATAATTAACCATAAGTGCATTCATTACAGGCAGACACCCATAAACTGCAATATGAACACCAACTATGCTTTCCTAAGTGACAAGGAGTCCCTCAAGGCTCAATTACTTGCCACTTTTTGCTCCATTTCAGATGTTAGCAGTCCTGCTCTTTCTAAATGGGTAATAACTACCGATAACCATTTACAAGCAGCAATTAAGAGTTTTAAACTGATGCCAATGACTTCTTTCAAAACTGGGACCAAGCTTTACTTATTTTTCTAACTTCATAGATAATTATCTCAGTGTGTTCCATTTCCCATATAATTTACTTCACTAAATCACTCCTATTCACAACATACAGCTAGAATTTTACTGAAACCTCCTAGCCTGTAACACAGATCCCGTATGGCTAAGAGAGGAATACTGATACATCAGATAAATTTTTCTCCGTAGCCTAGATCCAGGAACAGTGATTAATGATTGATGAGACCATGTCAATTCAAAATACCTGCTTGTATTTAGTGCAATGCACAAACCAGGATGAATAAGCTCTCAGAGCCCCATATTTTCTAAAAGCAACTCCTAGCCTTTTTCAGTAATTGAGCTTAGTTTGCCCAACATACTTCCAGCACATACCGGAAGAAATCAGTATCACTTAAGGATTTATCATATACGAATCAATTGTCTACTGCACATCCACGTGACCACGCTTGTGCGGCTTGCTTCCTCCTATACTCACCTGTTAGCTGCACAAACCCATTCAAGATGGGAAACCACAAAAATATCCCAAATCAAACATGTCTTGTCCCATCACACTCAGAAACTGATTAGCCAAACGAAAGGCTGATAACAGACTCTGGATGTTGACTAAACATCCACATGCCTGACAACCTGCAAAAGGGAAAACTTCCAGAAAACTTCCAGCAGAGGCATCTGAGCTGATCACAACAGTGAAATTGTCAGTTCATACCACAGTGAATGGCAGCAGAAGCAGCAAAGCTCTCGGCACCACAGGCCAGCAGAATTTCCCTGAGTGATAAAATACAGTCAGGTGATGAAGTCAAAGTCTTCATCAACACCCTTTAAAATATTTCCTTTATCACCTATAATACTGTTTTCTCTTTCCTTTTACCCTGAACAGCACAGCACTTTGTATTCTACTTTATTTATTCATGATGGTTTGACTCTCATATTGCCACCAACCAGTACCATCTATATACCAAATAGACATAACCATGGACTCATAAAAAAAGGTAGTGAGCGAGTACTATAAAGAGTATTTTGAAGATCTCGCAAATCTTGCCTGTGTTAACACTGAAGGATGTACCCTGCTTACACTCTTTCTATTTAGGATTCATTCTGGAAAGGAAAACTTACTCTTCAAAGTTTTTCAACGGATTTTTTTTTTTTAAACCCTTTTGTACCACCTGTATCTCTATTTCCCAAGGTTACACAGCTTGTGGCACAGGACATGTATAGAAATAGAGTAAGTCCTTTCACAGTTGTTACTCTGAAACCTAGTCAAAAGCCAGAGCCAATAAATATAAAATGAAATAATCTATTTTTTTTAAATCATACATTCCACTCAGATTTTTAGTTTTGGTTGTTTGTTTTTTTTTTTTTTTTTAAATGGCTTTCTCTATTAAAAAAAACAAAACAACAAAAGAAACCTATAATATAAAACAATAGGGAGGTTGGATACAGTGCTTGCCTGATAGAGTTTTTTGTGTTGAGTTTTCGGGTTTTTTTTTATCTATGGTACTTACGTACTCTAGTCAGAGAGAGAAAGAGAGAGAGAGAAATAAGACAGAGTAATACTTTCATCTTTCTTCAGAGATGCATGGAGATATGCTTGAATGGGGCTAAGAGAAAAGAGGAATAAAAGTGCTGTCTGTTTTACAGCACAAACTTTCAAATGCATACTGCTTTAAATTGAAGTATCTAAACGTAGCATCTGTAGTAGCCAACACAAAAACGTGGATCCAGCTAACACGACTGGTGTTATTGCCATGTTCTCCGATGCTGAGCTCATGCAGGCGCCAACTTGAAAACAATGAAAATTAAAACTTGTAAGCAGCAGCAGTCAAACCACTCAAGAATGTTGATACCTCTTTCACCGAGTGCCATCGGCTCCTGACAGCCAGGTTCAGACAGGCAAGGTAAAACGTTTCAATCTGTGCATCCCTCTGGTCTGTCTGCAGTGCAACGTATAACTTCAAACAGCCCTCAGTAAACAGTCTTCTCATCACTCCAGCCTGGGCTGAATTTTAATCAAGGTCCTTTAAATGCCATTGAACAAATCCATATACTATGGATTGCTTCGTGTATGCCTCTGGCCAACCACTATTTGGAGGGTCATTTATTATTTTTAGAAAACCAAAACAATCCAAAGTAACAGTACAAATTACAGCACATCTCAAAGCCGGGTGCAGTCTTTTCAGCATTGAAAAGTAATGAAAATTCAGCATTTTCAGTAATGAAACTTTTAATTATTCCTTTAACATGACATAGTGGATGCATCCGTTAGTCACACACGAGAAGGACCTAGATTTATCTCATGACTGAGCAGCAGTTAAGTTTTCAGGCCACTCACATGTTAAAACTTGAATTCTAAAATTCCTGTACTGTGCACAAAAGGCAACCAAAGGACTGAGATACGGGAAAAGCTCCCAACTGTAACAGTAGCAATAAAGAGTCTGTAATTCAAAAGGGATGCTGCACATGATGAAAACACTAAGCCTGCTTGTAAACCAATCTTTTGCAAATCTGTCCCAGGGAAGGTTAGAATCTGTGCATCAATTATCAAACTAGGGGTATGTCCCCAGTAGATCTACAGGCTCAGCAAAAACTCATTAGAAAGCATGTGTGTGCAGGAGAGGGGAAATGTGGTCATCATTTGACTGCTCTGTTATGCAAAGAACTATATTAGGGAGGTACGAGCCAGCAGACTGCTGACTGCTACAGTTCTTTCTATCTCCCATAGAGAAGACAATTAATCAAACTTTGCTTACTACCTGTCAAAAGCCTGTCTCTGTCCTCTTGTTGAAATACAGAAAGAATGCAGGGGTTCTTCCTCCGCCTGCAGGTTCTCTCTTACTTAAGGAGTCATTCCAGTCATTTCAGCAAAACATTATTTCATGCTGTTAAACAGCTTTAGAAAAATGTTCTCTTCTTGGTCTTTCTTGCAAACAGAGCGGCTGATGGGCAGGGAGAGAAGACTTTGACTTGAAAGAAGTGGGGCTTCATGCAGCATCTGAGTGCAGCTCTCAAAGCCACTGTAGCGTTCTGACATTCTTCTCCTGTAAACTGCTGCCCACAGGTTTGGACCAAACATCAACACAGGCCACCCTGCAACTTTTCTAATTAGTTGTGGAATGACATTTTGAAGCTATGCAAGGCCACACTGGGCAGACATTGGTTTTGTGGCTTCAGTGTGTTGCTTCATGGAAGAACATCCCCTTTGGGTTCTGAATTCCTTGCAGACAGAGGTCAAGGTCAAGTCTTCAGTGCTCTTCCCCTGACTTCCACCCCGGACTCCAACACAGAAGCTAATGCAATGTGCTCTAACAAGCACAGCAAAGGAGCATGAATCAGAAAGTTTGTGTGTCCTAAGCCCTAATTCTCCTCTGGCATAGTAAAAGAGAACATGACCTAGAATTTCCATTTCCCTTTCTGTAACGGATAATGCCAACAGGACATTGCACTCTGACATCCAAAAGAAAAAATAATCTATGAAAATAAACAATGCAAACAATATGCAGTATTCATTCCTCCCGCAACTTTGCCCAAGCCATTAAGAGTTTTAAGATGTGGGCATCACCCCCTAACTTTGCAGCTACCCTTTAAAGTTTGAATTTCAGACTGGATGGGTAGTCTCAGGGCTAACAATCTCTATAGTTCTCCAGGCTCAGATGAGGGCAACCGAGGCAGATCATTCAAGAAATGCATGTCCAGGAAAAACGTTCTCCATGCCTCTTCATGTCAGAAATTAGTTACAGGCATTCATTTCCATTACAGAAAACTTTTCTGTATATTCTTAATTCAAGACTGAAATATTATTTGAGAAATAAACAAAATCCTCTTCCCAGAAGGACAAAGAAAAGGAGGCAAGAGAGGCAGAATTTTCCCTTACACCTTGAAAAGCCTGAGGAACTGGATTTGTACATATCTAGAACTCAGAAACCCTCTGCAAGCAAGTTATGTCTTTTTGTTCAATTGCTGATGGTGCTATCAGTCAATGTGCAAGCAGCCCCTATTGCTCTCGGAAGGTATCCCAAACCAGGGATGTTTCCCAAAGACACTGGGGAAGAAAGAGTTCCACTGAGACTAGTTTTCATCCAGACTTGAGGAAGATGTGAAAAACCCTACATATATATAAAACCTGAAATATCTACCTCAAGGAAAACAAACGCAGGTTAAAGTTGTTATTGCTATTGTTCATCCAGGCCAAAAGGAGCAAAGGAATCTGGGCAAATAGTCACCACAGGATGAGTTGAGCCTCCACCAAAAATCAATGGAAACACTACCACTGGTTACCACTTGTTCTATACAACTCTCTGTGATTGACTAGGTTCTTCAGAGCTTTTCTAGTAGGTATTTCTTTCATGCTATAGCCTGATGAAATGCTGAAAATGACCAGTTGTTGAATACAGCCAATTCCCAGAATACACTTGTTTTGGATTAGTTTCTGAATTAGGTTCAGACTAAGCATTTTTAGGTCTATTTTTATTTGTGTTGAAATAGTTGCTTCAGTGGTTTTAGCTGTTTGAGTAGCAGCTGTTCCCACAGACTACTTTGTGGCAGCATGAGCACGAGTTGCATTAAATGTTATTATTTGGAAAGTGTTTAAATATTCTCCCCCCAACACCACTCTTCTGCACACAGATACCTTTTTTCTAATAGTTTCTGCAGTTTCTATGAGAGAGAATAAAAATGTTCTTGATGAAGTTCCTCAACCCAAGCATTGTAAAATCACCATCACTTAAATGGTGAAGGTAACATTCTGGTTGCGGTTGAAGCCAATAAGACATACTGGATTGCAGTTGAAGTTGTGTCACTTCCTAATTTTCGTTTGCCAGACTTTCTGACTAAACTACTTTATTTGGCAATTGTAGCCTAAGGTATCAACTAAGAAAGAAAACTCTAATCAGAGGACCCAGCATCCTCCATAGTCATTACCTCCAGACATTTAAAAACCCCACACAATCAAGCAAGGAATTTAATTTTTCCACCTCCTAGCTTTTAGGCAGTGTCTTTCAACTCACAATGCTCAATTTCATTAATTAAATTCTCCCATTCCAACAAAAATCATAATTTTGGAAATGAAAGAAATTGCAACTTTTGTCTAAATACAGTATTTATTTTTTTCTCTAGTAAAGTCACTCTAGTGAAAATAATGAGACAGCACTCCACATCAACTAGCCAAGTATGTACCAAATTCTTTACTGGAAGATAAAGAGTATAGCCCCATCGCAAACCTCTCTCCAACTCTTCTCCTATTTTCTTCATGTATTTGTCTTCCCTCATGCATATTGTGCTCCTTTCCCCTCCCTCACACGCATGGCATTGGTGAGTACTCTGACATGCATTAAGTAATTCACAATGGCTAAAGATAAGATTTTTCAGGTCAAGTAGCTAATTCTAGTGCTTCTAGAGAGATACCAGTTTTTGACAGAACATGAAGTATGTTTTTCCAACTTCGTAACTGGTTGATAAGTACCTTGAAACATCTAAGCAAATGCACTCACAAAATGAAGTAATTTAACACAAGCAAGATGGCTTTGGAAAAATCAATACTAAAAGGCAAAGTTAGCCTTTCATCCAGAGTAGACTGCAGATTCGTGCAGACACTAGTCTCAAGCATTTTTCCATGAAAAAAATGTTTCCATTGGCTTCTCAACTTTTGGATTCTTGGAGTTATTATTCTAAGTGATGCTTCTGCAGTTGCAAAACCTGATGATTTCCATTTGTCATTTTGATTAAACAATGTATGCAGATTCCATTTTACAATATAATATTGACTAAAATGTTAATAGAAAGTGATGACAGGAACCAATCAAAACCAGCAACATGCACTTTGTTATTATCTGTGTAGTTTCCACCATTAAATAATCTGTTTCCCTTAATTACGTTATAGCTGTTGCATCTCTACGAGTCAAGAAAGGAAAAGAACCTTTTGAAGAGTTATCTCAAGCTCTGCAACATGTTTCAGGAGCCAGCACAGCCCAGTGACTCATTATGCATGTAAAATTTCGCAGAAAATCACCAATCAGTTCCAAAGTCCTGTTTCTTTAGCCCTTGAGTTGAAAATTAGAACATGGCATATAAGGAATTTTCACCTGAAGTTTAAAATGCCTGTATACATAGAAGTTTAATTTATTATTCTAATGACTTTCACAGCTTGAGATTCTCACTGGGAGACATGCCTGTATGCATTTAATAAGGCTGCAGAGATTGGGACTATTCCTGAAGGACTTTCTGAATCATTTCCAAAGCATCTTTTTATAGCTAGCAAAGTATAAATTATGTAAAAAGGCAATTAGATAGATACCATCAAATCTATTTGACTGTTAACCCCTCTTTGTTAGATTAATCTATAAACCTGAAAAGAATCCACTTTTAGCATTCCAAGACCATGCTCATGTATTTAGACGTGAAGATGTAATCATTCAAATAGCTGTGGCGGGGGGGCAGGTAGGGAGAGGCAGGAAGTCTTCGTGCTCTTCTCTTTACTCTCGAGACCTAAATGGCACATTCATGACAAATCTTCTGTCCTATTACTGTGACGTTGGTAACTCACAAACATAATTAATGATCCCAGCATTAGATTTTGTAAATCTAGTAAAGAGATCTGATGCACTCACCTAGTAAATGGATGTTTATCTGCTCTCCTTACTGATGAAATTCTAGTTCTTTGGGGAGGCAAGAATGGAGAAGAAATGTTCCCACAATCCAAACAAATCATCCAGTAGCAGAGAATGAAGAGAGCCAGTGGCAGAAAAAAACAGTTCCAATTAAGCCGCATAATTTTTTTTCCACAGGATCTCCCCATAGAAAACAAAAGATCAGGGTTGGTGCCACAGCTCTGTGCTCCTTTTCATAAACGGCACTTCATTGCCTCCTCAGAGTTCACATATCATGGCAATGAATATTAAATAAGGGCTTCACAGAGAGGGCGGGAGTGCGAAATTCTCTAGATGTGCTGCTAGGGGCCAACTCAGAGTCAAAAATTTCTCTTCTCCTCATGAGGAGATTATAAACAACACGCCATGCATTTCTGCCATTTGAGGCCAAAAAACTCCCAAGAACTATGGATCTCTGGTTGCAGTGCCCTTGAAGCCAGACAAGATTATTCAGCCTCAAACACGAACTGCAGCTTGCCTGTAATCCAGACTCAGATCTGAACACCCTCTTCTGCAACCATCTCTAATTATGGGTAACCTTGATTTGCTTTTTAGCTGGGTACACAGACAAGCTGGCTGAAGTGTTTCTCACACCACGGCAGAAGACTAGATAATACATACATCAAAAGTGCTCTCTTCCCCTTCACTGCATGACTTCTGTTTTGTGAGGCATGCCCAGAACCAGAGATCATGTTAAAACCATTTGACAAGAAGATTCACTATTTCCCCCCCATCGAAAGTGAGTGCGAGATTCTAGTTAGAAAGACATTTTGTCAGTTCACTGCTGTAAGTGGCCACTTTTCATCCACGCCAGCTAAGCAGAAACAACCTGGGACTTATGAATACTTATCAGATTGTGTGAAAGTCACAGGCATCACGCTGCTGTCTAACTCTCAATAGCAGGGGACTTCTGGGTGTCGTTTGGGAATGAAAGGATGCTGTCATTACTCCAAGGGGAGAAAGAGTGCCAAATGAGACTCCTTGTGAAAGCAGCCCAATGATAGTACATTTTGATTAGAATAGATGACACCAAAAAATTGTCTGCTGGCAACGACACTTTTTCCCATTACAACAAGAAGATACAATAAAAGGGAATTTCTCTTCCAACTCTCTCTCTACTGGGAGGTTTCTGAAACCTCAAGTTTCATGAGACACCAGCCTCTAAAGAGGAAGAAGCAGGGGAAAGTATTTGCAGCAAATATTTTTCTGGGGAACAAAAAGAAAAGTTTCCATACTTGTATATACATGCGCTTCCCTTCCTACAATTGATCTTGTTCCTTTACAGGGTAAAACCTTGCATTTCAAAGAAAATGGTCTATCCAGAAGACTCTATAGTATAAACATGCTGCCTGGCCTGAGAGTTCATCAATATTACCAATGGGCACTGCTTGTGCATGGCCAACACAAAGGATCTTCACGAGGAACAGAAGATGGCTGTATGGAGAGCATTTGTGAGCTGCTGGTACGCAACAGCATTCAAACCTGGACCAAGTCTGGCTCAGAGCCCTCTGTGTGCACTGCCAGGCCTGCACCTCGGTGACTGCCCCATTACAGGGCAGCTGGTGGGAGGCATCTCTGCTCAGCTGCCTGCCCCTCTGCCTCCAGCTCTCCACTCTTCCCCTCACATTTTACAGCATGAAAACGTAACTCATACCCTTCCTCCACCAGATCTTTTCCCTCTCAGACACCAATCAGTCGTTCCACCCTGGAATAAAGCTCATTTCCAGACTCCTTAAATGAATGGAAGGATTCAAAAAGAGGTCGTTCTGCTGTGTGTACCATGGTTAAGTGCCTGATTCACACATCCAGAGTGCCAGTCCCTCACATGTGAATTTATATTTAATTCCACAAAAGAGAGCCAATATAAGAGGTGGAAAACACGTTGTTTTGGGTGTGGGAAACCCAGAAATCAAGGCCCACAGCCAACTTGGAAAGCACCTGGAAACTGCACTGTGATCTTCCTCTCCATGGGCAACTACCCTGAAAACAGGTGTTAGTGACTACAGTAAGGACAGTCCTCACCTCTCTGAACTGGAAACTCACCATGCATCTCAGAAATGTTTACCCTAAGAGTTTTGTCGAAATCTGTATGTACATGAGTGGGAAAGGCTAAAGTCTGGAAGAAGAGGTATTCTGTAATTTCCTGCCCAGCTTTGCCTGCAACTCTCTCCAAGTGGTCAGTCACAGTGAAAATTAGTTCAAATGCCTGCTGAGAGCCCCAGCAAGCCTGAAAACTGAACTGACCTTGGATTAAGTTGAGTCATGGTTTGTAGAAAGCTGATCATGTACCTCCAAGTCCAAATAAAAATAAGCACATAACTCTTTCAAGCTAGATTCAGGAAGGGGGAGGAAATCTATACTAAATACACTGGGAAATGTATTTTGTATTTTGAAATACAAACAGAAACTATTCCACAGTTCAAATTCAGATAATAGTTTCAGTGAAAGAAAGGTTTCAGCTGTTATATTAACTGAAATATCTAATGTATAAAATGGTAATTTTTTTCCCTCCACATTTTTCACCACACTTTCAACAGCTCAGTTGAAGCATTGTTCAAGCATTAAAAAGCCAAACAAATCCAGAAGCGAGCAACACACACAATGTTCCAAGCAGAAAAGGTTGGGGTTTTTTGTTGGTTTTTTTTTTTTTTTTTCAATCTAAGCACCTTTACATTAAATGACAAAGAATCATTAACTAAGATGGAAAGCTTTAGATTTATTTGGTTCAATGCAAATCAATTTTTCAGCCAATTTGTCAATTCATTAACAGATTATAAATCCTTGTATACATCCAGCTCTGCAGGCAATGTGCCTTGCTCCTTGGCCCAGGTCTCCAGCTCTCCTTTGGGTCACTTTCTACACAGCTTGGGGTGAATGTCCCCAGGTGGTGGTAGCACTCAAGCGCAAATGATCTTCTGATAAACCATTGGGTAATTACGGCAATCCTACATTGCTGTTGTTTCCTGGACTTCAACTGCTCAAGTTTCTGACAAGGAGCTTGCAGCAAGTAAGTGTGTGCAACAGAGCGGTTTCAGTGTGCCTTGATCAGGAGGCACCTAATCCAAGTACCTCATCTAAAAGTAAAAGTCCTGTGTTGTCAGGTCAACACTCCAGTGCTCTTGAGAGGTCACCCAGGTGGGAAACACAGTATTGCCCTGAGTGTCACACTCAAATGATCTGAAATCCAGGTCCTGTCAGCGAGTTTAAGCTGTGGTGGTTTTCACATTTTAGACCAAGACACCATTCTCCACATCAGCTCCCTTCTGCTACATCCCAGAGGTGTGTTAGCATGGAAGCCTCACAGCTGACCTATGGAAGATGCCTGAACTAACAGTTTCAAGGCTACCGCAAGTACCAGATTCGTCCCAGCCATTTACCCTGTGGAAAGCTGCAATGTTCTCACAATACCACTCATGCAGTGACTAAAACCCACTTATTCAGCTTCCAACCATGCGGTCAACACTAAAAGCCTTTACTATAGCTCTTCACATAGGTAAGCCTGACAGCAAATGCGTGACAGCTTTGCATAGGCATAACCAGGGTACACTCTGCAGAATAGGGACTCCATCATACTGTTTTATCACCTATGTCCTTGGGACTAAGTAATACACACCAACAGCAAGAAACATTTAAAATTAAGAAAACAGTATTTGTCCTACAGCTGTCTTTGATCACAGCGAGGTATTCTCTCTGGCATAGAGGCCTTTCAGAGCAGAGTTCACCTCTGGCAAGCAGTCATATTTGTAAGCTAATGCTATTATTAGAAAATAGACATTTATGTCTTTGAGTATACACAAACATGAAATTCTGTGACTACATCAGACTTCGCAAAGGTTCATCTAAAAAATTTACTGCTTGTAATTTGATTTAGACATTTGGTTGTTGT
Source organism: Falco naumanni (assembly GCF_017639655.2). NCBI lineage: Eukaryota > Metazoa > Chordata > Aves > Falconiformes > Falconidae > Falco > Falco naumanni. The sequence goes on from NC_054057.1 coordinate 4,838,871, forward strand.
TGTTTTTGTTTGAAATGAACTCTCCCAAAAGTGTGCTAAATTCCAGCTAGATATGCCACTTTTAGTACCACTCTTGCACCTTCTTTCCAACACACTTTATTACCATATACCACAAAAAATCCCATTGTAGAACAAATGCAGAATGAAAACCTTCAGTGGCACAATGCAGATAATCAGATATTCAAGTAAAATAAAGGTTGCCAACCTCCTGACCTTAACATACAAATAGCAAACCAAAAGAGGAAGGGAAAGGAAATGGAAATTAAATTCTTTCTTTTACATTAAAGAGTTACTTTGTTACAAAAAAAGACCAAATCAACTAGTAAAAATTCCTGCAACTCAAACTATATTATATTAATGTGGCTCCTCAACAAAGCATGTTGCTACGCTGTATAAATTAACTTTCATTTTCTGAAGACAGTAAGTGCCAAGTGTTTTGTCTAGCTATATGGACCATGAACAATGTAGCAATTTCAGAGCATTCCCTTCACGCATAAAAAAACCTGCATACTATTAATATATCCTGACTAGATTAAAAGTCTTGCAAATGATTTTGCCTGAAATGCCCTAGTATGAGATCTCCTTTAGGGAAATCTCTTCAGTACCAATTAGTTTAATTGACAAGGAAGCACAGAGAATAGCAGTGAAGAGACAGAGACTGAGTAGACCAGGAAAGGCTCCGTTTCCATATTTGCTCTCACTTCCTGGAGTCTATTTGCTATTAGTATTTGCAGCCTTCCCTACACTAACTATTTATATTACTGCCACTTCATGGATATGCTGAAACTTTAAATCATGGGAGACCAGCAGAGTAAAATTTAATAGGTTACGAGCACCACAGCCATGCCTTGCATGCTTTTTTTCTTTAAAGGCCTCACTTTCATCACTTGCTGTCCCCAAATAGCTGGTATGCTTTTGAACAATTTTAGCACACCACGATTGTTTTTCTCCACCCTCCAGGGAGGAAACAAAGCGAGCAAATTTAACCTACACAATGCGATAACAACTGTGACATCTTCTGCTTTCCGTTCCTTGCTCCCCCCACTGTGCCCTCCAGAAGTAACTGGAGCCTACCAGCCCATCAAATCGGTGACATTTTAGGGTCCCTGTGCAGGGGGGGGAAGAGAAAGAAAAAAAAAAAAAGTTGTTTCAACCTTGGGAATCATGTGGAATCCACATAATTTACTATTTCCTGTGATTCATCAAACTTCCTTCTTCCCAAGAGTAATTGGTCACCACTTATTTATACACCACAGAGAGGCTTAACTCCAAAGGTCAGTCCATGATTAAAAAAAGTAGACGATTTGTTCAAGAAATCTGGGTGGTTTCTGGTTGCGTGTTGTTTTTTGTTTGTGTTTTTTTGTTTTCTTTTGTGGGTGGTGGTTTGTGTTGTTTGGGTTTCTGGGGGGGCGGGGGCGTGCCTTTTTTTTCTTTTCGTAAATAAATAAAAACTTAACATGTTTTAAAACACATGGGTTACCATCACCAAGCTGGTATCATACAATAGGTCTAGGATGAAGAATCTTTAGCAAAGAAAACTGCTTGCATACATAGCACATTGGGCCTCAAGCTCAGGCAGGACTAGCTAGGAAAACCAGAAGCATGCAACACAACATTGCACACTTGCTTCAGCAACTTCTTCGCACATTTTAAAAGAAAAGGATGTTATACATATGGACCAGTTGTGCCTTGACACCCATGCAGATGGGACAAGCACCAGTGCCGAGAATACTTTTGCAGGAAAAGTGTTTGTGTGGTTTTGTTTCAACAAAGCTAAACATTTGCCTCCCCTACAATAAAAACGTTTTATCTTTACCATAATAAGAAGTAAGGAAAAGCAATTATGAAGCTAGAAGCCCAGAGGAGAGAAATAAAAATTACAAGCTAGTCCTCAAGCTCCAAATTTCAAACGAAACTGTCATTCAAACATTAAACATCTACCCTAAAATACATGAACTTTTAATATACTAACACTAAGAGACTATGGCGTTGAACACTTTCTCTAGCTAAACTTCTGCCCAGTTTTAATTTTCTCTCTGCACCTTACAACTCTACAAACCCTGACTAACAAAGATGTAAAGCAGTATAAAAACAAATGCTTGATTAGGTTAATACCACATGAACTACAAAACCCAGCCTGTGTGAACAATTAATATTACCCATGTTAAAGTTTACAGCAATTACATGCTGAGATATAAAATCTCCAATCAAAAGGGAAGTTAACATATGTAAGCTTAAATGCACATATATAACAGCATCCATGATAATACAGCATGTGTCATAGCTGCCATTAACAGGGGGACAGACTAATTCAGCCTGTTCAAGAACTAGAAAATGCAGCCCAGCTCTTATTGTAGGATATAATTAAAGCATATAAAATATATTCAATTATTATGACAGGAACATAAAAGAAACTAATAGAAGTTAAGACAGCTGTTCTAGAACAACTATGTATTTTCTAACCCTCTTACAGATTCCAAAGATCTCCTTTATGGAGAGCAAAGGAATTCCAAACATCTTTGCAGGGCACTTTGCCCCAGGCATTAACTGAAATTCCCACCATGACCTAGACAGGGGGGGGAAAAAAGAAAAAGAAACAGATTATTTTTATTTTTTTATATGTGTGTATTAAAATACATATTTATTCAAACAACACGCAGCCAATTGCATTTCAGATGAGGAAAAGGAAAATAGATGGAATTAAATGCAAAGAATATTTAGTACCTTATTTATGGTTTTAAATATTATTCTTTGTGACTAAATGGCACATGCAGAAATCCCTAGAGGTTTATGAAAGGAATCATATGTAATTGCTTTTTTTCATATGTTTAGGTTGGGTTTCGTTTCATTTTTTAGCTTCTTCATTTTTTGTTGGGACATATTTGATGTCTGAAAAAACAGGAATCTCAGACAAAGCCTTCCCTCCTTCAGATAAAGTACTTCTTCAGGGTTTTTTTTTCTTTTACTATTTCTATGTACCTGCCTAACACTGGTCAGCTATATGGTCAAGATCATAGCCATTTTTTCAAATTAGTTCAAAGTAACAGCTTCTACTCCAAATTAATCATTTTAATTATGCTGTCAACAGCTGCATCAGGGCTTCAAATCAAATCTGTTTCATTAATGAGATCCTGTTGCCATACATTTTTTTACCCAATACCCTTTTAAATAGCTAAACTACATGCTAGGAGATTCCATTATAGGCAGCTTCTCTTATAGACAGTCACTTTAAATAATTTAAAGAACACACTCAAAATTTTCATATGCACATGGAAATAATAAAGAAAGAAACCAACACACAAAAGCAAAAACCTCCTGGAAGTACCATCTCAGGAAGACAGGAGCTTTAATCTTTCATTGGAACTCTCATAAAAGTAACGGGGGGGGGGGGGGGGGGGGGGTGTTTAAATTGAAGTATAGCAGATAAGGTAGACAATTAAAAAAACTTGCTGCTAGAATTTACTCCTTTCCTTTTTCCTCTTTGTGATGAGCTATGTTCCTTCCTGTTCCTGCATTTCCCTCAGCGAAACCTTTCTAAATTGGCAGAATTTTAGCACAACAGAAATATGTACTGGCAAGGTCAGGATTTTGCTCAGCTTTTTTCCTCCCATCCCTGGTGTTCCTGCCTATAGACAAGACTGTCAGGTAAAATTCACAGAACAAAAGAATGCAAATTGCCACCTATTACCTCTCAGGCACATTTCAAATAACCAAAAAGAGTCTAGATAAATGATAAGATTCCAGTCAATAGCACATTTCTGCTATAACTAACCACACAGTCCTGAAAGGAAATACAGTGTAGTTAAACCAGTAGTGATTACTGGGCAAGAAAAATATAGTTACCTTTTAACCATGGAATAATAACGCTTACTGATCAAAAACATGTTATTAAACCCCCAGACTGGCCGCTCTCCACATCTTCTCAGAAATTTTTCTCAAAAGCTAACATTTCTAACAATACAGCACCTGAAAGTATGCATACCTCACATTTTCCTTCCTACCTCAGCTTCCATAAATCCCATTTGCCCCTCCTCTTAAAATTATCATTACTTAAGTCACGTAAAGTATTAGCTTTTTTGTAAAGTTACACACCTAAATCTGCCACTGAAACAAGGCGCTCACATGCACTTGTGTTGGTCTAACCAGTACCCTTTTGAAAATACCACCCTCGGGCAACTAAATCCTTGGCCTAATTTTCAAAATTGCTGAAGATTCAGCAGTTTCTAATAATTGCACAGGAACTACTGGGGTGTTAGCAGTTTGAAAAACAGGCCACTTATCTTGAGTCCCTTAGGAACAGAGCTTGGGATGCCTAATTTTACACAGCCATTTTAAAACAAAACAGCCTTAAGTCAGACTTTTTGCCTGAAGTTTGACCGAGCAGCTTGCCCCTTATGAGAAGCTAAAAAGGCTGAGACATCTGAATCCGGTGAGGTGACGGCTGGTGGTAGGGTGGGCAGTAATAACAGCGAGGTTTACAAAAAGTGTGCAGGCAATGGAAGAGGTGAATGCAGAACTGCTACTCCCCAAATCCTGTCATGCTACAAACCAACATACAATAGCTGAAACTAGCAAATTATCAGTTTAAAACATATTAGACGTTATGAAGAAGTTCTTTACTGTGAGGGTAGTGAGGCACTGGAACAAGTTGCCCAGAGCAGCTGTGGATGCCCCATCCCTGGAAGTGTTCCAGGCCAGGCTGGATGGGGCTTGGAGCAACCTGGTCTGGTGGAAGGTGTCCCTGCCCATGGCAGGGGAGGTGGAACTGGGTGATCTTTAAGGTCCCTTCCAACCCAAACCATTCCATGATTCTATTATGAGAGAGACTTTACACTACTGTGGCAAGCTCCTGGAATCCACTGCCTCCAGAAGGTGGGGTGGCAGGCAGCATGAGCGGGCTGTAAAAGGGATAAGAAACCACAGGACAATAAAACTATAAGCAGATGTTAAACGGGCAGAGATGTCCCCTCTCTCACACCAAATCCAACAGCTGTGGATGCTGGGGCAATACAGGAGGAATGGGCCAGGCGCATGCTCATGCCACCACCAGAAGCAGTGTACTGAGCTCACGAGGCCTCTGACCTAACCCAGGAAGGCATTTCAGCTTCCCTATGGGGCGAGAAGCTGGGAGCTACCCATTAAGCTGCTAGAAAACATGTCAAACCTTTGAAGCCCTTCCCTGCAACAAATATCATCCGCCAGAAATGTGGAGGTGAATATACTTTACTTATCTCTGGTATGGGGTTAGCCCATATGTCATTCAGCCTGAGAATGAAACAGGAGAGAGTAGAGCAGAGACCTGAGAGTAACAGGACCATCTCTTCTCTGGGCCAAAATCCTTTTAGCATGAACCAGTGACATGAGATACTCAAGCCGAGAAGAGTAGGCAAGAAGCAGAGCAGTGTGCCACACCGGCATCACTCAAAGCACCAGCAAGATGACTGCAGGTGAGGCAGAGAAAGGGAAGCAGAAAGACCAACTAACAGAGCAGACGGAAAAGACACACCACTCCCTCCCATATTTGATGCTGTCATTGTCACTGCTCCATTGCAATGCTGACGTTACTCAAATGATGCGCCTCACTAGTACCACCCAGAGCAAACCATTACTCAGTGAAATGCCCCGAGACTCACTGCGACTTACTTGATTTCCACACGAGGGCCAAGGCACAGTACTAGATCTTACCAACATGCCAACCTCCAGCATTTACACCCAGATCAGTTTTTTGGTCATCAAATAATCAAATATAAAACTAGAACAACTGGCAGTTTGCTACAAGAAAGGCTATTGTATTAGAGCCAGGTGGTGTTTTTTCATTATTGAAACACTCCCTTGGAAGCTTTTTATTGGGGGTGGGGGGGTGGGGGGTGGGGTGGGGTGCCAGATGCCAGTAAGCAAGGAAAGGAAAGCAAGTACAACCATCATGAATTAGCTATTTCTAAATGCAATATAGATACCCATCCTACAAGAAGACATAAAATAGTGCTATAGCCCTATTGGTTATGCTCTACGCTGGATCATAAGAAAGTCATATTACAAAAACGCTGCTTCCCAAATGCCTTAACTATTCTCCGGGTCTCAGTATGCAATACTCGCCCTGGCAAAGCATTCCTCAAGGTAATTCCTGCTGATCAGCTATCAGTAAAAACTAGTACAGCATGCCAGCGTTCCTGATGGAGCTAGGCGCAGATTTACCCTGTCCTGCCTAGGCTGCCAGAGGGCAGGTGAGGTTGGAGGTTCCCAGGGCACTGGGAAAGCCCTCTATATCAAACATGGAATTTGCAGCCACACAAGAAGCTCCACCTCATTTGAGCTTAGAAAACAGCTTCCAGTTGCTATTGTACAGTATTTTGCTCCATATTATGGCTGCTTAAGAATTAAAAATAACATGCACAGGAAAGGACAACCCTGCCACACAGAAAGCAGTTATCTTCCCAAAGTATCAGGCATTTGAGGTTTGCAAAGCAAGACGCAGCTCCTTTTTTCACCAAATTTCTGATGACTTATTTAAGAGTATTATCTGATGCTCAACAATGCTGGTATGTAAAATCAGCTAGCACCTGAATGGCACTGGGCAACTAAAAGGGAGAAAATTATACATAAGGTCAAACTCTAGGGATTTCTACAACTTCTACACAGATCTGCAACATCTATTTTCATTCACAGAGTAAGCAGTGAAAACAATAATCAAGGCTGGATCTAAGTCCTTTGAATATCCCACAGGAAGGCATTTTACAATACACTGAACCCATTTAGCAGTTTGAGAACATCAGTATCATCAGCTAGCTAATAACCAAGTCAAAGTATTACCCATGCAAAGTAACATGCAGACAAATTCTGTCTCCTAAAAGTCTGGGCTGTATTGGAACACATTTTCTACATAAACAGTACTGCTGTAATCCAACAGATTTACAAGATGGATTCTTAAGAGCTTGATACCAAACAAAATTATTTTATGAATGATGCTATGTTGTGCTTTACAGTAAGTTTCTAAGGTAAAATTTTAATATAAATGTCTACAGTAAAATGGTCTAAGCATTATTTTAGCAACTTCATCTGTAAGGAATTCATCCCTACTCCAGTGTTGTAATATCTTTCACAAGTTCTTGTAGACTGAAATCGTGCTCAGCAATTATTTAAGAAATATGACTCAAGAATCTATATATAGTTTACAAACATTGCTAAAACGTTCACCAGCAAAATATTAGTCTTTTGACCTTCCTCATAATATAGTTAGATTTCTGTTTGGTTTTTTCAGTGATGGAAAAAATACTATATCCCTTAAAATTAGAGATAAAAGTTCAAAGGGACAGGTCCTGTCCTGGTTTAAATCAGGCAGTTCTGGGTAAATATTTCACTCAGCTGATGATCCCCCTCAAAGAAAATGACTCTTGCTTTTTATGTCATCAAACCACTTTATCCACCACGGATTTCCATTGCATCTTTCTTTTATGGAATGCAAACTCCAGCAACATCCTACATATCCCCTCCATTTCCATTTTGCCTTCCTTTACTGCAAGGTTTCATTGGCCTCTATTCCCTTCTTCTCTTCCCATGTAGTAACTGCCAGGATTGGTTTCTTCTTCGACATGTCCTTCACATGCAAACAGTGGAATTAGCCAGGCTAGGCACTAAAATAAAAAGGATATACTTCTCTCCCCTAAACGGGGCGGGGGGGACACTACCAGATATGATGAACCAGACACTTTTGTGCTGTTTCTAATTTTAACATCTCATGTTCAAGTAATGCTGATCACAGCCTTTTCTTTCCTAATTACTGTTTTGGATGAACTAGATCATTTTTAGAGCTCGTGGAAGAACACCAGAAAAGTACAAGGAGCACTGCTGAGAGCGTAACACAGGCTAGCACAGCAAAACCAATAAATACAAGATTGAAAAAAAGGAATTAAATGTATGCATCATTAAACAGTTTATTCAATGCAAGATAGTTTCAATAAATCAGGATTTTAACAAAAAAAGTCTGTCTAAAAAGTCTGTCTCTGATGATCATGTAAGTCATATTCACATTATTTCAATCACCATACATTACCTCTTCATGTATTTAGGAAGAATTAAATATTTGTCTACTAAGAGAAAATTAAAATAGCTGACTATTTTACAAAGCTATAGTAATCCTAAAAGATATATTTCTAGTTAAAATTTGGGCCTTAGTAAGGCAATATAAGATGACACAGACCTATACGCTTATATAAAGGTTTTTCCCTTCCCACTTGGGAAGCACCAGATACAGAGGGACAAGTCGAAAAACTTTGTATTTCCATGCAAAGAAATTAAAATAGACCCAATTTCCTTAGAAATGCATTTCCAGCTCAGAAATACTTCTCCAAGTCTCTCTGCATGCCACAATCCTTATGTAAATAAGAAAAAAAGAAAAAGTACAAACCCCAAGTGGCTACATACTAGCACCTGGAAGTAGCTTTTAGCTAAGAATAGGACCTGAGAAATCAGATCCAAAAGAATACTTCACCAGAAAAAAACTTTCAGAAATTGGTTTCTGCCCAGTTGTGGTTGTCCTGTCCTAAACCTGCATGTGTGCAGATTCATGCTGTAGACTACTGCATTTTATTCTTTCCATCACATACATGTATATACACAAGTGCATACGTAACAGCTTAATTGAATGAGTTACAGTAATTAACTTACAACAAAGCAACCACTGATGCATTTCCACAGCGCAAAACTCTACTGAAATAGATTACTTCTCAATTATCAGGCACATTTGACTTACTCTTTAAACTCCATTGTTTGGGGTTCTCCCCCACTTCCAGTATCACTGGTCACTTTTTGTCCTGTAATTATTTTTCTGCTAAGATAATACAGCATTGTGAAACTTGCTGGATTGATGTCATACAAGTCACAAATTTAAAAGAATAAAAAGCAGCAATCTCTGAAGTAGATATCTAAGTCACTAAGATATCTAAGTATCTGAGAGACAAATTATTTACAGTATACTCTACCAGGATTACCCCCACAGTGCACGTGGAAGCCAGGTTAGCCAAACTGAGCATCTTCTAGATGCTCTCCGAATTAGGGGGAGCTACAGAAGTTCAGCACCACTGGTAAGAGTCACTTCCAATAATCACAGTGTAAATTAGCTATGTCTTGTTACCACCATTACACTGTCAATTGCCAGCAGTAAGAGTAAGTGTGAATCCTGTGGCCGTATTTGTGCACAATTCCAGCAATTCTAAGCAAAATGTTCCTTATATATTAATACAGAAAATCATATCCAAGTATTCACAAGACCTTTACTGTTATTTCTCTCTCCATTGTTATCTAGAGATTGTTTGGATGTGTGCATAGTGTCAGCTGATGAACTGTGGTGTAAGAAAAACATGTGTTATCTTGTAGGGTAACTTTCTCCAAAAACTGAAGAGCTGTAACTCACTTCTTGCAGTTCAGCAGATCTGATTAAAACAAGTACATGGCATTCAGCTCCTCTTTATGGCCACGCATCAAGAACCAAAGACTATGTTACCCGTTAAGTTCTGCAAAATATGTTACTCTGTGCATCTGCCTGGCTCATTCACTAACAGTTCAGGCTGACTAAAACACAGGACTACATAGCCAGGCACCACATGATCATCCACAAAGTTTAAGTACTCTTTTTGCCCTACTTCAAGAAGGCAAGTTTAAGAAGTAGGGAGGTAAATGGCAATCCAGACTGACAAAGCTTTATTTTCCCTACACTGAACTTGAGTTATTTCTAAGGGGCACTCAGTGATCACGTACTCCCATGTACTCCAGTCCTAGTCTTAACACCTTGATCCTGATTAAACTTTTTTCCCTGCCTACTACCACTACGAAGGATTTTCAGGACCTGCATCATATCATGTCATTTCCTCCTTGCAGAGCTGACCTCTTCTGCATCGCAGAGTCTGGAAGCATTGGGGGGGGGGGGGGGGGGGGGCCGTGGGGAGACAGCACAAAAACAACAAAAAAAGAACACAGAGCAGCTTAACCAGAAACCATATGTCACTTAAAAAGACCAGCTGAGGAGACTAGAGATCATATCACATCAGTGACTCTGCAATTAAGATACAAAATCTGGTCCAGGAGTTCTCTCCCTCCTTCCTGGTATTTTTTCCCTCCAGTCATTCCCATACAACTGTTAAAGCTGCACATTCCTGAGAGTGAAGTGTGTGCAAGGGTAAGATGATCAGTTCAAATCCTCAAGAGTTGAGCACAAGCCAGTTTAAAAATGCAGATTTCTTTTTTCAGGCTTTCCCAACATTTTGGTGTATTTCCCAAGAGGAATTTTTTAAAGACACTTTTCTCATCTGAATACATCAAGGGACAGACAAATCATAAGGAAGTAGTAAGCAACTACAGAAACACTCAGAGAAGGGAAGACAGGACCACCAGATGAGCCCACCTGAGCTCCTATGCCCCTGCTACAACCACCAAGCTGGAACAGCTACTGCTGCCCCTTTTCCTGCCAGGGCTGTGACTGGAGACATGAGTCAGGATTACAGCCCAGGTGTGCTGTACAGAAAGGGATCTTTAAACTCTACCCATGTCTGTAGCATAACAAAGTGAGACCACAACTGACGTGTCTGTGAATGAATTTCATCTGCTGAAAGCATGTTTCTCAAAGCATATAACCCTAGTTTATTTTCTTGTCTTTTCCACTTTACGAAAGCCCTAAATTTTGGGTGCCTCTGTTTTCATCCTTGGACAAAATACAGCAGCACTCCAAGACCTGGGGAGTGTTTAGGACTCAGGACATGATTACACATAAGGAATTGGTATTCCCTGACGGCGCCTGACTCACATGGTTTAAGACATACTATATAAGAGGTAGGTATTATTACTATCATTTGTCTCTTCTGTGCCAGACAAAACACTCCGAATTGCAGCTTTCCTTGTTTACATGAAAACAAGGAAATTAGCTTTCTATCAGTGTTATCTAAGGAGTGCACAAAGGATGCCCTAGAAGACAGGCTTCCTGAGGTTGCCACCATAAAGATACTTATGGGGCAGTAACCTATGAAAATGCCTTTGAAGTGGGAAGTGTTGCTCAAGGGCATCCTCAACATGAAATGTATTACTGTACCTATCCAATTATTATTCTACCTACTAAATTTTATCTAGATAGTAATACACACATACTTAATTTCTTTAATAGTTATAAACATTGATTGTCTTACATTAATATTTATATCCATACATATAGCAAAACGTGTTACATTCCTAACTATTCTATTGTATAGCAACACATTTCCAATTCAATACACACATACATGTAATAGGATAGAAATTATTTCCTTAACATTTATAGATATTGGTTTATCAATATAACTTATGTACTGGTATAGCTCTCTGACTGCCTAGCTTTCTTGTTAAAGGACCCTAAGGCAGACACATCATATAAAGAAACAGAGACCTGGACTTGCTTTTTTTTTTTTGGTTGAGTTTTTGGTGGTGGTGATGGTTTTGGTGTTTTGTTTGGTTTGGGGTTTTTTTTGGTTGGTATGTCTTTTTTTTTTTTTTTTTTTTAACATACAAGTACATTAAGGAACAGCATTTTAATAGTGCTAGCCAACAGGAATACTTTGTACTTAATTACACTTATGTTTTCTCAGGCAGCTCCAACACTGCAAAGTCAGAATCCTCACAAAGTGGGAAAACATCTTTTCAAATGAGAAGACAGAAATAAAGATGGAGTGACTTCCTCAAGGCCACTGACAGACAGGAGAACAGAAAGCAGGAGAGTCAGTCTTTCAACCATTTGATCTTTCCTCTCACCAAAGGCAGGCCTCCTTCTCAGCTGAAACAGGTCTATTTTGGGGACAGTTAAAAAAATAGCTGCAGCTGAAAAATCAGGTTTGTTTGGTTTTGGTTTTTTTTTTTTTTTTATTTGGCTTGCTGAGTTAGGTGGAATGGGTAAGTAATAGAGAGACTCATCAACTCCTGAGCTTTTGACCACTGCTTTCAAAGCCATCATGGAATTAGCTGAAAATTGTTCTCTGGGCCTGTCCATATTTTCTATTGAACGACTCTCATGATGGAAGAGCCAAGATCTGTGACCTTAACTTGGCTCTAATAACACAGAGAGCAGCCTCTCCTCTGTGGTGAACTGAGCCTTGAACAATTTCATTAAAAGGAATCATTGGAACAGATGAAATCGATGGTCTCATAATGCAATAGTCTAAATTGTTAATACAGATCCTAATTTTAAGCAGGCAAAAATGTACGTTTTCCCTATCTTCTCCTCTACAAAATGGCATGTGTCAGGCTTTCGTAGGAGGCATAAACACACCTGTAGTATTGATAGCACAAATACAAGATTTATTCATTTCAAGAACATCAAAAATAACCAGAGTGCCAGCTCCATTTTGCCACACGCAACTGCTCAGACCTAAGCAGAAAGTAGGTGGTCTACCCTGTAAATGAGATCAAAAGATGTAAAGAAATCTGCGTGTTTGTCACCAAATGATACTTCTGCTGTGAAGCAGTTCCAGTCCACACAGAAAGATCTCAAGCACAGGTTGTGGTAAAGCATTCAGTTTGATACCAAGAACCTTATCTTATTATTTCACATGAAGAAGAATTATATAGTTAAGCAGTCTGACAGCTTTGCATGCGAAGGACAATTTCTCCAAAACAAATGCCAGCAGATTATTAAGTTACCAATACATTGCTAAGCTATAGTGACTTAATGCCACCAGACCAAAATATTTTCAGATGATTTTTAAAGGGCAGTGCCGGGAAGCTTGCAAATCTCCTGTTCACATTTTAATGAAAGGTGCAATTACTGAGCATTTACCTTGTATTTAATTAGAATGAAACATCAATAAGGCTCATTTAGCATCTCTCTAATAAGTCAGCAACTTTTTTTAAAGGTGGTAGCAAATATTAGTTTTTGATTTATACAGTTATTCTGCAGAACAGCATTGCACTTGCTGGGCTGCTACTAAATGAATGACAAACGGTGCAGTTTTGTCAGTTCTGAGGAAAAGATAACTATGTTGTGCTTCTCACACAGACAACAAATCAAAGACTAATTTTAAATCGGTATAATTTCCTTAAAAATAACAACGGAGAGGATTATCACATGCAATTATGATAGAATGCATCTGTTTTTCTGACCTAGCTGTCACTGTTTTGACTGCTTCCTAATGCATTCAAAATTACAAATAGCTGGTCTATGTCTTCTGAAATGGAAGAAAAAAAAAAAAGTGACTACAAGAGGGAGACAACATGAGAATACCTTTGCTGAAGACATCACATGTAATACAATTGATTCTACTTTGCCAGTCTAGTTTCAGCATAAGCCATTTCTTATGCTGCATATCTCAAGCTGCCTTCCAGCTGGTGACACAGTTACAAACCAGACACAAGGTCTAATAATAAATTTCCTTCTGGATCCACAGCCTTTTGCTGTCCGAAGCACACCTGTAGTCACAAGACTCTAGATCTAAGTTTCTACCATGATCTGCTAATCAAGGAGCAATGAATCCAGCTTCCCTGAACTAACTGTTTCATGGCTAAGAACTGCAGGAACCACTTGCAGCTTCTTCCCTAGAGACTAGAAAATGACCAGAGGGATAATATAAACTGAGGGAAAGACAACACATCTGAAGCCTTGGAAAATATCCCCAAGCAAAACTTACTCCCAGACTTGAGCTGGACCTGCATCTGTCACCAAACTACTCATTGTATAAGCCTGCCACGTAATGCTGTGGCAGCCGGGATGTACAGATACTTCTGAGAAAGACCATGGCTGGTTTGGCCAAACAGAGCTCGCAGCATGATTGACTAACATCCTACTCCAGAAAGGTCCTTATGCCAAAGGCCAATATGGGAGATGTCCCCTGAATGCCAACAGAACCATTTCTGTGCCTTTACCCTACAGCACCAGTTGCAGGTGCTGGTTGTCACTGACCAGACTCTTCAGGACCAGCCTGTTATGAGATTCTTTTGAAATAAAAGCCTTAATGCCTAGTAGCCATTTAACTAAGATTTTGCTATTGTAATTTCATATTTTCACCAAGTTCAATACTTGTATATTTCAAGTTGACACCCAAGCAACAAAACAACTTAATAGAAACTTGTCTTTCTAATACCACGCATATCAGCAGCCCACCAGGTAGGAATATATGTGTGTTACAGGAAAATTTAAATATTTAACATCCTGTGTGATAAATATCTAATATTTACTCAAGCTCATAATGATTGCTTGACTAGGAGGAGGATATGAGAACTCACTACAACTATGCCATTACTTAATTAAATTTCCCTTTGTCAAAAATTCTCTTTTGCCAGCCAGCTTGCTAATGATTTCATGACCATGCTACATAAATATTATTTCCCTGATTTGCTTGTGATGCATTCAAGCAGACAGTAAAAGGGCATAAGGTTTGCCAAAAGCCTCTCTGCTCTCTCTTACAGAAACCCATGATCTGCCATAGAGCGCTCAGAAACAAGAGGAGATGGTCAAAGACATTTAGAAGGCAACCTGCACAGGTCAGGGCTTTGAAATAAAGCATAACAGAACATCTCAAGGCTTTCTGATTATATCCTGCCCCTTGCAGGTAACCTGTACATGGTCAAGACACATTTAAACAGGAACATCTTTGAAAATGAAGGACTTCAAGAGACAAAAAGAACAGCTCTTTGATTGAAGCTCCGGACAGAGCATCATGAGTTTTGAGTTCCAATTCAGGATTCTGCCAGGCAGACTTTGGGATTTGAGATGCTTCACCCAGTCTGCCTGTCACTTCCAACAGGAAGTAGTTTTACTCCTTATGCTTTTATGAGGTACTCTCCTCCAACAGAAATGGGGTTTAGGAACACACACATCCCTGGACACATTCACCAATAAAAAACACAAATCAGTAAGTCTGGAACAGATTGCAAGTATTGCTGTGCTACAGAAGAGAACAATCTGTGAGCGTGTGTGTGGTAACACTGATCCCAGCTGCCCTCGGACAAGGGTGCCAGGTCTCCATGTACTTACACAGGAATTAAAGGCTCTTCTGTCAGGTCAGTACCAGCCAAGCGCTGGAAATCCTTCTGCCTAAAGATACACCGAAACTTCTTCCGACTCACATTGGCAGGTCTAATTTTTTGGGTTTTTTTCAACCAACGCACATACACACACACTAAAAGCTTGAGTTATGTATTCTCTGATGGAACTGATGTAATGGGCTTAAAGAGGAACAAAGCCTCCAAAGGAGACTCTAGCAAAACCACACTTGTGTGTGCTTTTAGTTTGTAACAATGCTAAAATCCAGGGCAATTATTAGCTTGGGTTTTTCTCAGTGCATACACACTCTTTTCTCCCAAGAGTAATAGCTCAGTATTTCCTACCCTCACAATTAGCATGGTCTCCAAGCCTCATCGCAGGTGAAGTTAACGTGAGGAATGATAGTACAGCTCTGCCCATCTTTCTGCAGGCAGCAATTTTGTTACATCAACCTAATACACACCTGTCTGAGAAAACCGCTCTGTGTCACAGGCCATCTTGTAGCCATCAGATGATAACTTTTCAACACTGCTGATCTGAACTGCATTGAGGTAATGACAACATTGGCAGTTCTGATTTTCTCATGTTTGATGTTTTATTTAAAACCCCAACTCCTCCAAACAAATGATTATTTGGGAATGTCAGCTTTCACTTCCTAAAGCATACTTCTAGCCCTCATGTTGTACATAAAAGCCCGGGAATGGAAACCAAATGTACCTTGATGTCTCAAAAATTTGAAGTAAGATGGAAGAACACAATATGTACTCTATGTATCATTTTAGGGGATCAGACTCCTTTCCACTAAGATTTTTTTTTTTTTCTAAAAACAACATAACCAACTAGAAAATTCACCTTGAATTTAAATGAAAAGTTTGCTTATCATTAGAATGACTCAAAAGGCAAAGGTGTACAAGGCAAACTTGAAAAAAAGTTTTGGGCTCCTTTTTTCTTTCTTTCTCTTTCTACACACACACACACAGCACCCTCTAGGAGAGTGCTCATTAATCCCAAGAGATGGAGGACTTCATATTGGCTCTGGCTTAGCATTCATGAGGTGCCTGCAAACCCCAGCGTAAAGTGGATCTGTTAGGTGTTTGCACTTGATACTCTGCAGGGGCTTGGGGATGAACTGATTGGTTGAAAAAGGTGTCCTGAGGATTTTAACACAATCTTCAGATCATGAAAATACTTTATCACAGAAGGAAAGAAGGGTATCCCATTACTTAGCCAAAAGAAGGACCAGGAGGAGCTGATTTCTGACTTGCACTTTTTCCTCATTTCACTCAAATGCTAAAGAATGAATTTATAATCCCAAGTTTCAACTTTGCAAAACACCACTCTCCAAGCATTATGCATTTTTTTAAAACTGGTTTAGTAATACACGTTCATGCACAAGCCAATGCTATAATTGCAGATTCCTTAGAACAATGAAAGACTAAACAAATACTAAATTTGTAAAGCTCTGCAGTGCTATTTAAGGACATCCCTGCATCACTGTTGAATTTCAAGCTGTACTCTCATGTTCAGATGTGGCAAGGACCTAGCTAATCTGACCCAGTGTGGCAGTTTAGTAACGCCTTGGCGAATAGTCTGAGGCCTCAGATGAAACACTCAGATGATACCACTTACTTCCACCCCATTTGCTTTAGGGTGTGACATGCTCAGACTCAGTAAAGGTTAGAAAGCCCTCATCCTCCTGGCAGAGAACTGAGGAAGACAAGGAGAACTTCTGGCTGGGCTGGATGTGGGGACAAAGTCAGTCACTGATTATTTGTGTGGCACTGGCTGAACAGGATGATTATTGGCATGCTGACAGCTCACATCCAGACACCACTTGATGGTGTGAGACAAGCAACCTACAGACACACACTTCACTTAAGTCTTTGGTAAGAGATCATCCAGGAAGGAAAACATCGCCAAGAGAAACTTGAGCTTTAGTTCAGCGTCCAGAATATTCACCATCAAGGGATTTTAATACAAAAATAACTACTGAAAGAACAGAACAGTTTGTCAGGAAAGACAGAAATCACCACAAGCAAAGAGACTAAGTCAGACCTATCAGTCAAGGGAGCATTTAGGCTTCATTCTCCTCCCCTTTACCCCAGTACAGTCCCAGTAAGGTACCTAAACTCAAAGAAATTTCACCAGAGAGGACACAGTATGTAAATGAAAAATCAAACCTGATGGGATGTTTTTGTTAGATGTGTTAAAGGAGCAATTATAGGGAGCTAACAGCTACTGTGGCACTTCACATTCTCAATCAAAATGTGTTAAAGAAGAAAGAAAAAAAAAAAAAAGTTGATTTTGGTCTCTCCAGCTTATGTATTATCCACAACTGCAAAAACTAAATTCAGATTTGGAGGACAAAAGGCTCCTACCCCTTCCAGTGAGTCACTATATCTATATTTTCTATACCTATTCCACTACTCATTCTGAAATAGTTCAGATTCGTTTAAGAATGCTGATTTTGTGCTGTCTGATGTTACAGACCAACGCTTCAGGAATCAGAAATGAAAAAGCAACATGACATACTGAATTAATTTTTCATTCAGTTTTTATAATCCTGTACACAAATAACATGATTTGCACACTTATCACCCACACACTACCTTGAAACTTTTCCCCAAAATGACTACATTGGAGAACATGTTCCTTTCCAATAAAACTGCTTTTACAATGAGTCTATAGGAACAGAGTTCCCTGCACCTGTGTAGTCTCACAGTTTACACAAAACTCACAAAAGAAATTAGGAAAAAAAAAAGCCTAATCAGGAGACATAAAAGTTGTTTGATATTTGGAAGAAGAAATGATTAAAATTCTTTTCTAAGGCTATTAATATTTCACTAAACTGTGCTGTAAATCACAAGTAAGACATCTGCAACACTGATTAGACAAATTCACAACTTGCAAGAGACCAAGAGACCACAGAAGTCTTCATATATCCATGGTCAAACCTTGTTATAACTTCAGTTATGAGATATATAACCAAAACCACATGTGTCCACAACATTTCCTATCAGCACCAACCTGTGTTTTAAGGCAGCCCTCACAAAATGCTCTCAGAGAGCTGCATGACATTGCCACTGATGGTTAGAAATAAAACCTCACAGGATGAAGTACCAGCAGGAGTGAAGAGCTAAACAAAGAGCTCTACTTTAATGTAAGGAAAATCCTTTCCCACTGTTGTACAGATACAAAAAGAGTAATTGAAGGTGATGAGGGGAAGTGTTACAGGAGGCTAAAGTACCCGTCCAGCCCCCCTATTCTTATGGAGTAACCCCCATTCACATCAATCAGAATCTTTCCTAAATATTGTTCGATGGGGCTAGAGGGGGGGAGCATGCATGGTCATCTCAAAAACCTTTGATAATGTTTCCCTTAAATTTTATTTAAAACACATGGCTATTTCTTCCACCCAGCAGCCAACCTAAAGTCAGTTTTTTGAATACTAGTTCCATTCTCTCTTTAGTCCCACCCTTTATTAGGACAGCAGAACAGTTCCTACAGGAGAATGAAAGCCAGATGCTGACTAGTGTGCCGTGTACTAATGCATTTCTTAAACCCTAAACATAAACAGTTTCAACCTCCAGGGTATCTCTGGGCAACTGTATCTAATACACCTGTTGCACTATTACTTGTGATCAGGTGCTGGCCAGTGTGAGGAATGTCACAGCTGGACACCTCTGATATTAAAAGTCTGGCTTGTCACACTTTAACCGTGACTCTTATCTGGGCCTCAAAGACAGTGTATTACGTAAAGAGACAATGATATATTTTAGAATTGGGAAGAATTTTATAAAACCATTTCAAAACCACACGCACAATGGTGAAGTCATCATTCTCTCTCGCTCCTTCTTGAAAAAGAATACATTAGCAAAAAGACACCGGAAAAAAAAAAGAAGTTGTATGAACAGGGTCAGATCCCTTTGCTTTCAGACCATGATTTCTCTATTACTGAGGGAATACATGAAGGAATAAGAGGCACTGATAAGGAAAGAACTTCCAAAAGCTGGAAAAGGGACCTCAGTAGTAACCTGCTTGGTAATCCTGCCCTTTGACCCAAAGAGCTTAGTCACACCTAATATGGAGCAGGGAGCTCTGGCAGAGACAAAGTTTCAAGGATGTGACAATGATGGAGAGAAACATTCCTGCTTTTTACAGGCACCCTGGCTCCCGGTTTGGGGCAGGGTGTCTGGAATCCACACTGCCTTCCGCAGCCACAATAAAGGTGTAAACAGCTTTCCTCTGATGCTCACAGCTCTCCCTCCCCTGCCCTCTCTAATAATGAGAGGTAGACAATGACCTCCTGATGAGCAAGTTTGCCAGAAGGTATCACAGAACATTTTCTTCAGCCAAATGCTGTGAATCCTACAAATTCAATAGTAATGGAAGTAACCTGATTCTATAGGAATGCCTTCAAATAGCCTACAGAAGTGAGCCGAGATTTATGGGTCTGATCCAAATTCCTTTGAAGGCAGTGGAAAGACCACAACGGGGTAAGGCAGGAATTCCGTTCCTGCTGTGGAAATGCACACAAGAGATGTCATCCTACGTTAACTGTTTTTTCTTCTGCAAGGAAGTCTCAGGAAAGGAAAATTTTGCCCTAAAACATCAGAAACAATACATATTAATGAACTTTTACATTCCACAATAGTTGATTAAAGGTTTCTTTGAAAGGTATTGATTGAAAATAACATCCAAGTTTACTTTAGCAAATCAATAGGATTTTCTTTATCTTTTTTCAATAAGAACAATCCCTTGCCTAAATTACAAGTATTTTGATACCATATCACAACTTCAATTAAATCAAATAACCACACACAGTGAAAAACTCTTGATTAGTTTATACTGGTGGGTTAAGACTGATAGTAATGGTTGTTTAATAGCAGCCAGTGAGTACCCCCATTTGATTGCTTCTTACAGACATACTCTAAATCATGCTCTCTTACTTTATTCATTGTATTTGTATCTTTATACTGTGCTTAGGAAAAGTTCATAGAATTTCCTCTTAGCTGCTTTTCTCTATGGTTTCCACCTGCCTTTTCAGTCAGGTGGACTAAAGCCCAAACAGAAATTGAAATGTGTTATGTTCAAGTTCCACTTCTAATTTGCATTAGTAATTCCCCTTCCAATTCAAAAACATATTTTTGGGTGACCTTTTTTTGCTAGCAGTACTGACAAATTCAAGACAAAATCCTGCTCCCTGCACAAGCCCAAAATAAAACGTCTCTGCTCCAAAATGTTCACAAACTTAAACAATAAAATTCAAGACAAATGGATGGAACAGCATCCACTTGTTTACATCAACATTCAGTAACAGACTGATACTGGAACGTAATGATTTTTCTTGCACACATTTCTTATTTGTAAAGCTGCATTATTCATATGCCCTGCATTTCAGAACCACTAGCTTAGCAATTCCTTGAGACCAAGAAGGATAAAGATACAGAAAAGTCTTAATTAAAAAAATAATTTATTGCAATACTAGAAGTTGTTTTCTTGATGAAAACTGGATTCTGCTGGCAGCTGTCTACATTGCAATATCTAGGTTTTAAGGCCACTGTCACTTAATTCCTTTACTTCTATAAATGCAGAAAAAGTAACACTGCATTAAGATTGATGCAACTAAACTGAACTCTTACAGTGAAATGCCATTCCTCTTTATTATCTTTCTTCTAATACTGCTTGCAAATCATACTCTGGCTGCACAACTATTTATTTTGTGTTTGCTTTCAGAAAGCTAAATAGGAAAAACACAGTTTGCCTCATAAAACCACCTTTTTTGTTAGCTTTGCTCTACTGTATGAGAAAACAGTTATAAAAGCGGAGATTTCAAAAGAAAGAAATGTAAATTTCCATGCCTGTGTTTTTGTTTACTAACAGATGAAGATGCATGTAGAAAACTGAAAATCTAGTATTTGTTCCTGGTTCTGTTCTTAGCAATGCAGGCCAGATTTTGCTGGGGCTACTTGTGTGGCATCCCACTCCACAGGCAGTTCTACAGAAACTGCTGGATTTCTATGTTTGGCTCAAATGCAACTTACCACCCAAAATGAGCACAGAGGCCCTTAGCAAATGGTTGGGTATTTGTAACCACCACATCTTTACTCAAAAAGGAATCAAGATTTTTCCAAACTGTTGCACTGCTTCTGTCCAGAAGTATGCAACTGCTGCCCAAACATCTCCTCTTCTGCACAGCTGAATGCTGCTCCCAGTGACAGCATCACCTCCCAGCACCAGCATCACACACTGGCAGTATCAACCTGGTGAATCCTTGCCCCCACCCATTCATGATACCTGCACTCTGAAATATCTCCTAAGGAAGAAGGTATTTTGTTTTGAGCTCAGCAAATTTCTGCTTTGCTTTTGTAAAGAGCTGTAGCACTTGCAGAAATGCACACACAGCTGCATATTTTAGGAATTTTAATATTCATGATGTATCATGTTGGAATGGAAATCAGACAGTCAGTTTCCACTGAGGCTCAAACAGGAGTTAGATACCATACTCTCTTAGGATGCCACGGGGAAAGGGAATAAAACAAACCACACACAACCTAGCCTTGCATCTTTTCTTAAGTATCACTGGCAATGGGGAAGGGGAAGGAAGAGAACAGTGTCCGGGAGATGGCTGATGGGAAAGGAAGGCTTTCCTCTTCAACACAATGAGACATGAGTAAACAAGATGTCAGGTCAGCGATGACTCCTCAGTTTTTACTAGGCCTACAAACATACTGCCTTTTGAAGCTCAAGCTTTTACTCTGTTGATGATTCTTAAACTTCATAATAAGATTCAACTGTACTGGAGACTGCAACTCATAACCCTCCTCACACCATTCAGCTGTGCCTATTCATACAGTGTCTTTGCACTGCAGACAGGATAAAGATTTAAGATCAGTTAAGGCTAAGCTAAAATTGGTATACTACTCTAGCATGGCAAGAGGCAGTTGTGCTAATGTTCTACACTACTTACCCAACATCATCAAACTCTCAAGAGGAAAACAAAGGTTTACACCAGGCACATCATCAGTATCATGCAACACAGCCACTGTTCAAACTGCAACGCCTCAAAATGTAACTTAACCTTTAAAGAGTGTTTCGAGCGTACCCTTGTCACACGCAAACAGTTCACCAAATACCTAGCGCTTTCTGAGCGGCAAAAGCAGAGATTAAAAACAAACACTTCAGGTTTGCAAAATAATGTATTATTATATTATTAGAACCCTGGAGAGAAACAGTCTTGCCAAAACTCACTTCTATGTGTATGAAAGCCTACAAATCAGAACTGATTTATAGACTTGCTCACATATTGAGAAAATAAAATGGCAAACAGAAAAATTGTTAGCTTATTTATAACTATACCTTGGTAATAAAGAGGTTAAAGGCACACCAGAGACCATACAGACAGCTTTCATCTCTACAAATGGATAAGCTAACAAGCAATGCAAGCCTGTGTGTCTGTGCATGTGCAAATGAGAGAAACATTCTACATCTTATATAAAACCAGAATTAAAGGATATTAATTACTTGCTTACAAAACATTTAGAGAGGATACTCTATTTCTTGGTCATTTCCTACACACAGAAATACACACAGATTTCCAAGTACAGGCTGTGGAAAAACTCATAAGTCACTTTTAAAGTTATAACAACACACATAGCAAATGCAGAGGATACATTCCCAGCAACAGCAACCAGGTCACTTTCTGACTCTCACCTACTTGATCTGTTTAGCAGTGTTGTGCTTCATCTCCTCGCTCAAGGAAAGAGGATTTTAAAGTAAATAGACACTTTTTTTTTTCCCCCCCTATCATGATCCTAGGGATCAAAGATCCTTTGCAAAGGGATTTCCCACCTCTTTCTCCAAGATGCATTCCTTTGAATATAAACATCCAGAATAAGACCAGTTGTATATGGCTTTCTCTCAATAAGCACCATTGCACAGAGACTTTCAGACACACCTACAGACCCGGTAGCAGATGTTCTTTTTGGTGACAAAGAAGCACAATGGGTGAATTTCTGTATCACTATCCCTGAGGCCACGTGGCCTATGCCACTCCAGGCAAATTGACTGCTCTGCCTTGAGAGCGTGAATGTTCTGCAGGACTACATTTTGAAGTTTAACAGAAGAAAGAACTTAATCTTAAATTTACTTAGGAAAAAAATGTGAATCAGTTGAGAAGACTACTACTCTGATTTCAGAGTATAATATTAGGCTCTAAAACCTATCCGATTAGAAACAGAGGCTCTAAACATGTCTATCTTGATGAAAAAAGTAGTATAATATTTATTTGTGCAGGTATTTGACCTGGAGAGCAACACATGAAGTGGCTTGACGTTTCAAAATCATATTCAATTACTCTTGCAGGAGTAAGGAAGAACAGATCTTTCTTGCTTGGACAGCATTCTCCGTAAAAACGCAAGCCCTCCTGGAGGAATTCATTTAACATGGTCTTTAAACAATACATTTTGCCTAAGCCATTACTGTACGTCTACTTTTCCCTCTCCGTGAGAGCAATAATGATTTCATTCAAGTATCCATTTCAACTCATCTGGTCCTAGATTTCATTGCAGCAGACCAGCTCTGCAAGCTCAACATGCCATATCCAGGGATTCATTATCCAGATAGGAACTTCAGCTCAAAACCAGCAGCAATAGCATAATGCTGCTCTCCACAGAGTCTGAAAAGCAGCTGAAGAGATACGGCCCAGTTTGGTGATTCATGCTTCACTCTGAATGGCAAGGTCCCAAGGTAAATTAGTGGTCTTTCAAGGTGCAAAGTGGTCAACTATCAAACTGACTTAGAGTAAAAAGAAGGAAAAAAGGAAAAAAGAAGATAGATTTAGGGGTCAAGTCTTCATTCGGCTGAGTTTTCTCACCATTAGGCAATGCTGAGACAAACAATAAACTTTGTATCATCTGGGACAGGTTTACTCAGTAAATCAGCATCATCCTGGGTAAGTTCACTGCTCGCAGAAAAAGCACTGCTCTGAGATCTCAGCAAATCACCAAGTTCAGGTGGATGGATGTTCTGCGTTTTCATTCTGGACACAGATGAACAATCTCCTCTCAGCATCAGAAATGCAGACCGAACTGACCACATCAGAGTCATGCTCTGTATTCAGTCAAGGCAATACAGAAAGAACAAAGATTGTGATCATCGTAGCCCAATTCTCTTCTAATGTGGAATGCGGAAGGGATAACAGGACTTAATGGGTATCTTTTTCATTCACAGAAGATTTTTTGTGCAAGAAGGGCTTTCCCAAAGGCTTCAAAAAAAACGTGTTTGTTTTGATTTTGTGGCAACAGTTCTTTTTCTTCATAGTGATCTTCATCTTCAGTTAACATTCATTGGGATGAAACTTGTTCTTGACAGCATTCATTCCCCTGTGTCTGTGGTGATCACAAATCCAGGATAATCCAGGAACTGCATGGACAGAGCTCAGACTAGGGTGAGGGGGAAGTCCAGGAAGAATTGAAAGTGAATACGCTTCTACTTCACACCTATGTTACCTTTACCTGGAAAAACATTTAAACAGTAGCAACCAAAGGCTGAAATCCGTATTCAAACTAAAGAGAATATGAAAATACACCTATCTTTGGAACTTTCCTAGATAAACGCCAGACAGAGCTTTACTCTGCTTATTCCCCATTCACACAGGGTTAGAATGATGATGCTGAAAGGGTTGCACTGCTCAAAACTAAGGTAGCTGAAAAAAAAAGCTTAATTTACACACAAGCCAATCCACCAGTAACAGCAAGGGAGCACATTCACACTTCCAATTCTTGCTCATTTTCAGAGCACAGTCTTGGTGGACAAAAATTTCATTACAATAAATGCTACAGGTAGCCAGCGCCCCCAAAATTAAGATCCAGAAAACAGAGCTCAGCTCCATAGAAGCAAGACTTCTCACACCACCTTGGTTTCTTTCCATGGAAAACAGAATTTGTAGTCACTTTCTCCCCAAGAATAACTTACAGTTTTCCCCAAAGTTCTCAGTTGTATCACTTTACAGACCAGAAACCTCATACTACCTGCAGAACCTGCCAAGCTCCACAGCAAAGAGCTCAGTAAGGGGAGTGAAGAGGAGGGCAAGGACACTTGCTTTCATCTTCGGCATTTCTTACCTCTTTTTCCTAGATGTCTGTAAGAGCAAAAGGTGCCACAAACTCCAAGAAGCATCAGAATTATGGTAACGATCTCCTTGAAAGACAAAAGCTGTCCTGTGATACAACTAGGAACAAGACACCAATACAGTACCACTAAGTCCAAAACTTAAGTGCCTCTAATAATTCAGAAGCATGAAGGCTGTTTTGAGCCAAACAGAAGCTCAACACAGACCATTCATTTTTACTGCTGTCTGAAGTTCCCCCTTAACTTCACTGATCAGGATGAAGCATCATTTTAGGCAGAGGACATTGACATGATGAAAAAAAGAAACACATGGCTCACAGAATACTAATTATTCATGAAAAGTGAGCTTACAAATAGGATATATGATAAGAAAGGTATCCCTTCAACCAATATTCTTTTTTTTCTTCTCCCCAAATATAGAGTAGTGCTATGGCATTAGCTGTGTTAAAACAAATGCACACTAACACTGTGTAGCAACAGCAGCCCTAATGAAGAAGATATCTGGGGGGAAAAAAAGAAGTCACTGATGGTAGGAAAGTTACTGACCATTAAAAGAATAACCAATATAAAACTAAATTGGTTCTCTATCTTATTTTTGTTGGAGAAAAAAAAATAAAATATCAAAAGCTGGATTCATTTTTCACTGGATCATTATTATGCTCCTCTGGAAATTGTCTGCAGTGACTTTCATTCCAGGAAATAATATAAATCTAGTATTAGAGCTGAACTCAGGAGTCACACACACTTTAAAACCACAAATTTAATTGGGTTCTGGGATCAAAAAAGTTATATCCGGGTTGCATTTGCCATTCTTTCAGCCTCCAATTGTCCTTTCCAAATCAGAATTGCTAATAGAAACTTTTACAAGTCTGTAATAGTAAAAACTCTCACATACAGATAATGGGCTGGATTGTGTCTGGCTCTGTGAGGGTGTGCAAAGGGGAAAAGTTCACAAAGAGCCTACAATACACAATGTATTTTCTGCAGGTCCAGCCAGGATTCACAGCCTTCCAATTTATGGAGCGTAGGCCAGTGCTAGACTCTCAGAAGCACTTGAGGAAGGTTATGGCTTGTTACTCCTGTAGCAATCAACTCGCCTTGCACAAGGAAAAAGGACAGGCAGGCTGCACCTTCTCAAAAGGGGCAATAACGGCCAGTCCTTCACAGAACAACTGAAAGCTTTCCTTCTGCTCAAGCCATAATCGTCCCCAGATCTTTCAAATTGTAGTAATCTCACCCCTACTTTTAACCACCCTGAAAATTCTTATCTTTGAGTTTTCGCCAGGGATGCTCATGTTGGTTTTGAAGAGAAAGCAGATCGAAACTCAGTACTTATTATGTGCTGCTCCTGGAGAATGGTGCTCCTCAGCTCTGACTGCACCCTACAGAGCTCAAAACCACATTCCTTTCTGTGCCAAGAGGATGATAAGCTAAGCCTAGCTGTTCTCAGAGAGGATGCTAGAATGTGGAATTGGACTTGCAGTAGCTGGCTGACAACAACAGTTTTAGAAGAAACACATGTTACAGTGACAGTAGCAAGTTTAAGCTCTGGGTCATATTAGTGATACTGTATAGTACTGATAAGATCATAGTGCCAAACTGTAGCTAGAAGACCAATAGTTTATGTAATAAATGTTCTTTCTCTACTATATTATAGGTACTTAACTTCTATTCCTTCTTTAGAAAAAAAAATGGAGAAAGATCTCTTCATCTTTCCTATCAGAATCAGTCACCAGTCTTTCCAAAAAGACCAGGAAGTCAAATCATCGGGGGAGTTTGTTGGTGTTTGTTTTGGGAGTTTTATATTTGCAATTCAAATTATCTTCTAATACAGTACAATTTAATTTCATTTTAAATGCGTGTTATGTGCCATATAAATATCATTCTGAAACACTTGCTGAAGTTAGATCCAGTCACTTGACAAAAATACAAAGGAAAGGAATAAACATGAAGAAAAAAACCAAAACAAAACACAAGAAAGAACACTTTAGTGGCAGGATTTTTAACATCAAGAAATCACTCAGATGGACTTGCAGGTTTTGCACCCATCTCAGCAAAAGGGTGGGAAGGAATGTAATTTACCTTGTTTCTGGAACAACACCTCAACATTTTTCTTTTCTGTTAACATGCACTGATAAATACAAGTCCAGAACAAATCCATCAGCTGCAGGGAGTGCCTGTACTTTCAACATCCTTCACCAGCAAAGAATGTTTTCCATTCTGCTCAGGAAGTGCACCCCTTTATAAACATGCGAATCAAAGCCCTCTATTCTTTAACAAAACATGTCTCAAATTAAAGCATTAAATCTTTCCTTAATCAAAGGAGCAGCAGAGGTTGAATATCTGAGCAGAATCATTCTGCTATTCAGATTTACAATTATTATTACTAGAATAGCGAGCAGTGACATAAAATGGACTCAGCTCCTTTGAGCAAAGCACTGTGCAGAACACAGAGGACACTGGCACAAGGAGAAGGCAGTGAGTTAGTACACCCTGGGATGCTACCCCATCTCACCTGATACATGCGTGCTCCTAACCTATTAAAATTTCAAATGTAGTGTAAACCACTTCCATGGCAATGCTTCAGAATAGTTTAGTTAAACCTGCTTTAATTTCTATCCACAATGAAATTAAAGCATTCACAGCCAGCTACCAAATTTGAGCTGAGAGGCAGAACTTCCAGCAGTGCAGAGGTAAGTCTCTGAAACGGGCTGCCTTGCTTGCAACTGTGCAAACGTGGCCTAAGAAAGTCCTCAGTTGTCAGCTCTGTCAGTTGAAACTGCAGCATGGATAAAGGGTGTGTGCCAGGAGAATGGGAGAGTCGAGTCAAACAGATGAAACAGCCTGTTCCAAATTGAACAGCACACTAACAGCAGAGCCCAGAAAACAATGGATTTCCTTCCAAGGCTACCTACTCTATCAAGGCAGCTATCAAGCTACCAGTTTGTCTTGCCATAACTTTGCAAACAACTTCTGTGACCAACACACATCAAACACTCCTACGAGGGCTGCATTCCCGGATCAGTTTATCAGAAAAACTGTCTACACTATGCTGTTGTGCCTACAGTTACAATACCCAACTTAGTGGACTCCACTACTTCTAACAATATTCTCCCTTCAAGTCACAAACATGGCTATGCTGAGTCAGAGCAGAAGTCCATCTAGCCCCAAATTCTGTCTTCAATGGTAACCAGGAGCAGGTGCCAAGAGAAGAGCACAGGAACAGAGGAAGCATACGGATACTACCCCTCAGCACCCTCCTAGCCTTCAACAACCTGAGGGTTTGGCACCTCATGGACTGTCTTTCGGAGGCAATTCCTAGGTATGTAGCATCCTCAGTGGATTTCTATGCAATGAAGTTATCCACCCTCATTTTGAACCAGGTGAACTTTTAGCATCCCAGTTCCCTCTGGCAAACTATGCTTTTTTCCTTAAATGTTGCTCACATCCCTAACTCTTAAGATTCAAAGTCTGGTATTCAAGCCATGCAGCTACCCATCTTTACAGCTCAAAAAAATCTTAAAAGTTTTACCTTCACCCACCCAGTCAAAAGTTGCCCTTGCCTACAATCACCACATTCACTTAATTTCCAATTATCTCTATCCTCCCCTTCCACCAAATATTCAGCCAGCACCATCAAGAATGATGCCAATATAGGCCACAAGAGCAAAATGGACAAGGAAGAGAATCCTCTTTGCAAAAAGAATACTGCTCATGGTAGGAAGCAAGCTGTCCACCTCTACACCTGTTATCTCTGTCGAGTATCTAGTGAATGAGCTAATAGGCACTGCCCTCACAACACACAGAGATGAGTACTTGCATTGCATCTGTATAACTCAAGTAGAGATATAAATTCATGCCACTTCTAAAGTAAAACCATTCATGTCATTTTCGGTAACTGTATGGTATTGCCATCACAACAGTGACAATAACATACAACTGCTATCAAGGCTACCAGTTTGTCTCCTCATAACTTTGCAAACAACTTCTGTGACCAATACACATCAAACATTCCTACAAGGGCAGGATTCCCAGATCGGTTTATCAGAACAGCTGTCTACACTAAGCTGTCGTGCCTATGGTTACAAGAATGTGCCATGGCTAATCTGGATCTGGGTGGGATTAACTCCCTACAGCTGCTGGTGCTGAGATTTCTGGCTCTATTTAATTTGGCAAAGAACTGCACAGGAAGCTGAAAAACTCAGTCACTGTAGCAAAGCTTCTGACATTTTTGTCCCTGGACCCCAGAGAACCCAAACACAACTGCTGCCAGAAATCAGTAAACTATTCAATTTACACAAACAGGCATGTAAACTCAGGTTGTAGTTTTGTTACCAATTTAAGCTGCCCAAAGTGCAAGTTGTCCCTGCCCTCACCACCTCTCTTGGCTTGGCGTTCCTACTCCCTCCTGGATGCCAGTACTAGAGCTTGTTTGGCCATGTGCTGAACTGGCTCAGGGAGCCCAAGGACAAAGAAAAAACAAAAGAAAAAAAAAAACAAACCCAAATCACAAAAAAAAACCCACCAGAATGCCTTAGCTTTCAGCCAGATCTGCTCCCTAGCCCGATTCACCTAGTAGCCACATGAAAGCAAATGCCAGCACCATGGAAGGAGTAGCTGCCAGCAAGCACAGAATTACCTCTAGCACTAGGACTGAATTAAATAACCATGAGACAGCAGTGTGATATGACTGCGCTTGCTTTCTACAGAGCTCAGTGGTATTGCAGCAAAGGAAGGGAACAGGTCTGTCTGCAGTACTGCGTAGATCATGATCCTGCCACGACTCTGGCCAGCCACTTCTTAAGATGATTTAAATATCTATAAACATTGCCTGTTCAAGATTAAACAAATTAGCTGGTCTGACAGTGCACATTTACTAATTACTTCACGAACCTTTGGATAGTTTATCTAAGCCATTAAGCCTGCCTCAGCTTTCTTAATAGAGAACACACTTCACTAACGGTGTGCTGTCCAGATTTCACAACCTGCCATCTTCATCCCTGCCAGGTGGAGAAAAGGACTACCTGGCACCCCTTGGTCGCAGCCTCTGGAGAAATACCAAAGTCTATGTGAACCTAAGACACAGAGTAACCTATTCTCCACACGACCTGATCTTTCCATATGAACATTAAAAAGGACTACCAGGGAGGGATGGCAGGCTTGCACTGACCATGCCTGTTCTGTGTCAGGGAAGCTTAGGCTGCTGAGAATGCCTACCTAGTGCATATCTGCAGCCAATTAGTGGCAAAAGGCACCTCCTGTGGAGCCTGTCAAAGCCACCCTATCCCTCACAGTGCTGCTGCACAGAGATCTGAAGCTCTCTTTTCCTCCTAGAGGGAGGCAGGGATTCCCCACACCATACAACGCAGTAAAAGATCAAATCCAGAAATCAAACTCAGATATCTCACTCATGAGATCACTAAGGCTGGCAGAAACGTCGATTTTAATCAAAATCAAATAAGAAGTGAGCCAGTGAACCTTCAGAGAGCTGCCACAAGCAGAATGTGCACAGCTTTGCTTTAAAAGACAACAGAAATCTCATAGCCACATCTGTACTAAAATGCATTTGACATTGGCCATGTTAGCCATCCCACTTGACTTACTCCCACTGGCACATGGCTACAAACGGTCTCCCCTACTACAGCAATGCCTAAGAGGATTTGCCCCAAGGAGAGAGCTGACGAGATTGCACCAACCTTCCCCCAAGGGTTTTTCCCAATGGAACAAGGCTTTAATGTGCAGCTAGTGCTTTGCAGTACTTTTTCCATTAGAGGCTGCAGTGAAAAGCAATGCTAAATCTATGCATCTTTATGCAACCAAGACCAAGTACACCTGCTCAGTCCTGCAGACAGAAGGAATCTTGTCCTTTTTCCACTGATGTAGTCATTCCTATCACCAGGATCTTAACCAGCAGGGGGTCAAATCTATAGACCTGTATATTTTCAAAGATTCAGTGCCACTAGTATGCTTCCATTTAGAGCTTTGATTTCTCAGGCAACTTCCTCACCAGGAAGCTTAACAAAGGAGTGCCTGAGATATGGCCAGAAATGTTTCCCCCCACATCCCCTTCAAACCTTCCATGATAAGAGTCATACATAATGCCTAGTATTAACTAAATACTTTTTAGAACTGAAATCAGAGGCAATCTGTAAGGTACCACAAGTGAAGGCATTGAAGTAGATTTTAGAAGTAAACAGAGGTTTAAGAGTCTTCAGGTGACAAAGAAAGAGCCGCAATATCCACAGTTAAATACTGCAACACACTTTTTTAGGCCTGTCAAGCAGAATTTTTTCTCCTTTGCCCTCCTTTTCATTTAAAGCATCCTTCTGCACATAAAACAATTTTCTAACTCCTTTGCAGCCAATGGATTTCACTAAGCAAAAATAACTAAAAAAGTAGAAGAAGAAAGTATAAAAAGAACCACAAGAAGATGTAGTAGCAACTCAGATCCACCTTCAAAACTGGCCTTTTCATTTTAGTTAATGAGTTTCATCCTTGTTATAGAAACAGGGACAGTTATGTTCTCCAGTCTTTAAGCAGGGTGGCTGAAAATCATTAGCAACACCTGCATCTGCAAATCATTTTGTAATGCTCTGAATGAAAGATGATAATAAATTGCACTGACATTCATGGAACATTTGCAATTTCATCATTCAAGAGAACACAGGGATTCTGAAGAAGCATGACAGAAAATCTTATATGATAGGAAATAATATGGGTAGTTTGCATTTATATAGCTCCCACCACCTGAGAATAAATATATATATATATATATATAAGAGCGCCATCAACTGTATCTCTGAATATATTTCGTAAGATTCTATAGGCTTCTTACCGATCTCAGAGAAGCAAGACACAAATTAGCAACTTTTGCTTCAGTTTATACAGCAGAGTAAAAGTCAGAAGAAAAACCTGTCAGGAATTCCTTGCTCTACCTACCTCATGGCTTCCTCTATGCTAAAGTGCCAACATCAGAAAAATAAAAACTTATCTAAAACACAATGAAGTGACACAGAAATGTTTATCAACATTGCAATCTGGGGTAGAGTTTAGCCTTTTAGCAGTATACTCTGAACTGAGAGAATAAGTTGCATAGCATGTCTGTAATTTATTCCTAAAGCAAATTCTACTGTAACTTATTTAACATGCAAATACAATTTTTTTCCATACAATAATAAAAGGAAAATTCTATTTCATAATGAACTACAGTAAAATTTTCCTTTGTTTCAGCTCTCCAAGAATGGAAGTTTATTTCTTGGCTTTTTCCTTTAACCTTATTTGTTGCAGGAATTTCAGGGTGTACAAACAAGCATAAATCGAAAAAAATTCCTAAAGCCATTTGGACTTAATTGTTTTCAAAACAACAGGTTATATTTCAACAGTATCATGTTGTCTAGCCACCTTCTAATCCTCCCCAAGACTCAGAACATGGTTAGCTGGGGAGCAAAGAAGAAACCAGGTGGCTTATGAATAATTATCACTTTTTACAGTACTTCTCTACATGCATTTCTACTAGCACGCTATTTTAAATTTAATGGAATTCTGAATACTCTGAGCATAAAGAGAAGTATTTACGTGGAGCAGCATTGTCTGACTTGGTTGATTTACTGTTGGTAGAAAGAACTCATTAGCTGTCAGGCCAGTTGTTGAAAAGACCATAATGCCAATGCACGAAGTTGACATAATGAAAATAAAGGGAAGAATCTGGGCCAAATTCAGAGGCAATCTGTAAGGTAATGTAATTTATACCCACTTATGCTCACTCAGATTCCCTTAGAACTTGTTCTACCCAATCTATTGATGCATGAGGGACTCTAAATTGATGTAATTGATATGCCAAAGAGTCAGAAATGCTATAAGGCCCCAAAGTCGAGGGCACTTAAAGTCATGCTTGCCTACATTTTGTTCTCTTCGTTAATCTGTCCTGAATCCTCCCTCCTTTTACCATTTCAGCCTGTGATTTATGCCATCAAGAATCCCTGAGCTGCAATGGGCCAAGTGAGAAGCAGGGTGTAGGTAAGTGAGCATGACTAAGGAAATCTAAGTTGATGTAACACAGAAGCTAGGGAAGCCAGGTGTCTTTCACATGCACATCTACTCTCCCCATCACTTAGATTCAATTTGACATTTGGCTCTGTGTCCCCTCCATTACCACAAGCAATTGAATTTTTGCTCAAATGGTACACGCAGCCACAGCTCCTGACCCTAAAATGAGGGTCTGTGAGGAACATTATGATGATCTAGTTTGACCTTCTGCATAATAAAAGCCATCAAATATCACCCAGAAAGCCCTGGACTGAACACAGCAAGTGGAGTATGAATGAGAAAGATGCCCAATGTTGATTTAAAGACTTCAAGTGATAAGGGAATGTGCTGCATCCCTCAGCAATCTGCTCCAGACAGAAATTACCATTACCTTTCAAAACATGCACCGTGTCATCTCTTGACTTTTACTGGCTTCAACTTTCAGCCTTTGGCTTTTTCTTTGTTCTCCTAGGCTGGATAGATTTATTTCTGTATTTCTTATAGAGAGTATATCGAATTGCCTCTCAGCCTTCAGTTCAGCAATTCACATTTTCTAGATCCAAAATCAAGAGAATACAAACATTGTAATCAAAATAGTTTTAGAATGAGTTGAGCTTGCACTGAAAAATATTTATATATGCTACCCTGATAAAAGTCTTTTCATTTGGAAGAGGAAACAGGACAGCTGGAATCTGGTGACCACAGCTTCCTCCTTCAGTTTCTGAACACTCCAGGATACTATCAGTTGAAGTGTTTACTTTACTCTCTCTGCTGGGCTATCTGAACATACCGGGAGGAAGGGAAAGACAGCCAGGGTTGCAAGCAGCTTGATTGTTAAGCCACTGCTCCTCAGTCTCTTCCAAAGGTCTCTGAAATCTGTTCTGCTATTCCACCCTAAGCGAACACTCCACCATACACAAAAATGTTGAGTGTACCCCCAAAATTCAAATTTTTTCACCATCTGCTAATATACAGAGGTATTTAGTCAGCAGTAACCCTGGTGGCAATGACATGTAGTCTTATTTTCTGGTTTCCTGTTGAAAACAAGATACTGTGCAATAAAAAAAAACCTTGCCTCTCAAGGGAAATCTCATTTCAAATTCCATTACAGCTTGAGGAGTTGCAGGAACGCATGAGGAACACACAAAGGGATGCTCTGGAGCAGCATTCTGGTCTTCTACCAACCAGTAAATGGGATTATCCAGAACAGGATGTTTTCATGTGGTTTGCGTTCTTGTTTCTAAGCCCTACAAGAAGATTCATCAGACAATACAATATGCCACCGTTGTTTCTGATTTCAGAGGTTGGCATGCTAATCCGTTGTGTACCGGAGCGCTTGATGCTGCCTCTCCCAGCAAGCAAGATGTTAAAGGTTTACACTCTGTGTGAATGAAAGGGCTGAAGCATAGACTAGCTTGATTTCTATTTTGGTCAGAAATCTAACTCCTCAATAGAAACTAGCTGGCTCTCAGCAAAGTTGATGTTTCTTTATTATCTGTCAGAATTAGCTGCTGTTCATGTGGGACATGTGCTCCCCAAAAGGGGAGCCTTCTCACAGAGCCATGAGGAAGCACATCACCACAGCAAACCATGAAGAGCACCCAGCATCAAACACTGGTTCCGTGCTTCCTATCAATTAATGCCTTTAATTCTGTGGTCTCCTTCACCTCCAGACTTGGCCTCTGTCTACATTTACACCTTCCCAGAATAAAATCCTTGCTTCCCCCACCCACTTGGTAACCATCATTCAGCTAGTTCGTCTATGACTCATCCACTTCAAAACCCTGCTGACTCACAGTCCTCAAAAAAGAAATTTGCTCAAAGAATGTACTGAGACGTGGGTACACCATCCATGCCAGCAAGAAATTCATCCAAGTTGACCCGGTCTCTTTACTAGTGAAAGGCAAGAAAGATGCACTTCGTTTGTGAATCTTTATCGTTTAAAAACCTAATTAGCTCACAGTTATAAATAACTAACATACACTTCAATGGCCTGATTTCCAAAAATATTATGAGCCCAGCAGCTCCCATCAAATCTAATGAGTACTCAAGAGTGAAAACCAAGATAAGGCTTCAGAGTTAGCTTTTGAAACAAGAATAACCAGGCTGACTTCATGAACCCACTGGTAAAAACTGTGACTTATGCATGTGATAATACATGTATTAACACCTTTGAATAGTATGTGAGGTTAAAACAACAGCTGCAGGGAAAAAAAAAGTAACGTAAAAAACAAAGACATTTCAGATGGAGTTGTAACTCTCAAGTTGACCATGATCCTTCACCATAGTATGTTCTATTCAGAATGAAGTGTCTTTATGGGGGCAGGACCAACAGGCCCCCCCAGAAGGACCAAAATGAAAGACCCAGAAAGATCTGCTTTTTTTTCCCCATCACTATAAAGTTATTAACACACTGGATGAGGTACCTAAGTAGGTAGCAGCACCTCTTTAAAGAGAGGGTGAGGGCTTCAGCAGCTTTCTCGGCCATGCCTCTCGCCACAAGGTAGGAACTCCTTGTGTCTAATTATAAACAAACCACTGAGAAATTTCTGGTAGAGGTAACTATGAATCCACTTTATTTCAGACCCAAGGAAGGGAGGATGGTCTGGATGACTTCTCAAGGTCTCTTGCAATACCATATCCCTTCTACCAAAATACTATCAAACCATCGAGGCAATACAAAGGAACTTCTCGCTGCAAGATTATCCTCCCTGCTCCCCACATTTCTCCCGAACTCTACCCGAATTCCTCCTTCTCCACAAACTGCCCACT
The DNA here is from genome assembly GCF_017639655.2 of Falco naumanni. Classification (NCBI taxonomy): domain Eukaryota; kingdom Metazoa; phylum Chordata; class Aves; order Falconiformes; family Falconidae; genus Falco; species Falco naumanni. Next base: position 4,874,791 of record NC_054057.1, read on the forward strand.
AAATGTGCAGCCTAGTTCAAATCCAGGCCTTAATATTAAAAGTGGTTTACCTTCAACTCTCCCTAGCTACCACCAGTACTATTTCACAGTCAAAAGTTACCAGAGACATCTCCCTTCACTAGCACACTACTAGAGGCATTCATCAACGTTGGCAACAGGATAGGTATACAAGCTTGCTCTAATATTTGAAGCTCACAATCACATGAGATTAAAATAAGCAAAACAACAACAAAAAAATGACAACAGGACAAGTCATCTTCTGAATTAAGCACAGGACTCATTGCTACAATTATAGTTTCTTCAAAAATTTCACAGTTCACGCCCAAGGAAAACACCCATGCATACAAACTAAGTATAAACTAATCAAGGTATTTCTCTGACAGACTGGAAAGAAAGATAAGAGAAAACAATGAAGATATTTTTATTTCTCTTTGAAATTATTTGGGAAGAGCTAAGTACCTTGTTTAAACAGACTACATAGCTATATAGATAGATTAGCCACACAAGACTAATATTGAAATGGTTCAGAACTGAATATCCAAACCAGCTAGTAAACCCTCTCACTGTAATCTTGCTAGTTTTAAGAATTTATTCCTATCTACTAATTTAAACATTTACTTTTACTTAAATAATTTTCAAAGATAAAAGACTGCATCTAACAGTTCTCATGAGCAGACACAGAGCTGGTATGCATCACCTGTAAAAACATAAATATTATTTGTATGTTTTTCAAACAATCTAGATAACATTGAAGAAAAAAAGAAAAAAACTCTGTAACGTTGGATATTTGATAACTTGTCCCTTATCTGCTTGATGTGCCATTTAGGAAAACACATTTTTAAAAGTCAGTAATGTATTCCGACTTTAACAGTGGTGCTTCTTGAACCCCAGAATCTCAGTAAAAACATGAAAACGAGAAGAAAGAAAAATGAAAAAACACTTAACCTCTCCCAAAGTAATGATTTTAAAAACTATTTACTTGTATAATGTAAATTTAAACAAGACTAGTATTTTATTCAAAAAATCCCACCCAACATAACTTCTCTCCCCGTAAAGAAAGATGTGCTAAAGATTACAGCTCACTGGGGACTTCAACATTCGTATCAATCTCTATATAGAAAACATTCAGGTACTGCAGTGATGGGCAGCAGTGTAAAACCCTGAGAGAGAGAGAGAGAAAAGTAGATAAAATGCCTTCAGGAACAAGTTTCTTTCCAGGAAAACTTACTAAACAAAGACTTAAATTGAAAAAGTATTATTTTTCTATGTAGTGGCAGTTTTTCATCTCTTAACTCTCTATTGTTTGTAATATGCTCACAAAATGAAATTTCTTTCCTGAAGGCCAAATTCTGCCAGTCCCCTTCCCACTCAATTATTCCTCATCACGTATGCAGTGCTGTGGTTTCAGCAGTATTGTTCACAAGGTGATGTTCAGCTGAAAGCACACCCGGACTGCAGGATGGGGTCCAAAGGGAGAGAACTTCCCCAGTTATCAGTATCCCAACTCAGACACCTCACCTCCCGCCAGGAAATCACTTCTACCAGCAACGGTAAGAAAATTAATACAACCAAACAGATCAGCACAGGTTTTTTCCCCCCCTAGATGTCTGCTTTGGGTATTCTCACTGTTCATGCTGAGTAAGCAACAGATACAGTAGCAATTGGCAATGCAAAACACAAATCCAGAATTTCAAAATACATGTCTAATTTTAAGAAGTCAACGACCATCAACTGAGCATTAACCCAAAACCACCACTCAAAAAATACGCAGAATTGCAACCTACGCCTAAACCTTAGGAGCCCTGGCGAAGGCTGGCTGCTACATCCCAAGCTTTTTAGAAGACTGCATTCTGCTTTTCATGTGACTTTTGAGGCTTTTAGGTATATAGCCGGGTTAGACATCCAAGCTCTTCCCTACAATCTAGGGGGAGATTAAAAACTGGTACATACAGAAAACACACATATCAAAATACCTTCAGGAATAATAAATTTCTGCCACTTAATGTAACCGTAAGAGCTGGAAACAGACCAAAACAGTGAGTAATTTTCAAAATGCATGTTTCATAAAAATAAACTCCACGTAACTGCTAAAGAGGCTTCTGTCACATTTTTCCTCATTTAAGCAAATAATCATTTCCTTATAGCCCTTGCAACCCAAATGCTACAAGATTTTTAAAAATTAAAAAGATACAAAGGGAAGAAAACATGTCCATCCTCATTATCCAATCTAAGTTGCCAAAGGCAAACAAACAATAGTTATTTAAATCATTAACATTATGCTGCTAACAATATGAAGCGTTACTAGTTTAGGGATACAGGGGTATTTGCTTTTGGAAATACATTCTATTACTGCTGGGGGGGGGGGGGGGGGGTGTGGATGGGAAATATTCTTCCGTTGGTCTCCCAACCCTCCTCTTTTCTCCCTAAGAAAAATACACTAAAAGTGAGATTTCCCTGCCAGCTTGTAACTGCTATGAGGGAGAGGAGAAGGGGTGGGGGGGTGGGGGGGAAGCTAACATTTAAGCCCCAAGGAGCTCCTAGTCTTCAAAAGTGCAAAGTACATACGGTTCTAGTTGAAGTTAATAGGAGCTGCAGGTGACCAGCAGTTCTGATTCTGAGGCCCCAAGCTACTGTACAAAGGACTGTCCCTTTGAAATTTCAGCCTAACACTTATCAGCAGCCAACTTGCTGAAGTGCAAGGCATATGCATCCCTTTCCCCCTACGGTATTTACTTTTTAAAAGCACCAAACAGTTGTGGGAAACACAGCTCTCCTGCAATGTTATAGCCCCAGTGAAATAGGAAGCAAGTATGAAAACATACCAACTCTAATCCTTACCAAGCATGAGCCCCCAGCCATTGCACACCATGATATTTCTACAGCTCTCTACTGGGAATAAACTTGCTGTCTCACACTGACCTCGGCTGCTTTGCTCTTTTGTCCAGTGCCATTTTGTTCCCCATGGAGCCAGCCAGCAACATCAGCTAAGACTTTATTTTTGAAGTGCCAGCACACTGACACAGGCACCTCCGGAGAACCACACCACAGCTTCCTTCACTTTGCTGCCAATACTTAAAATCTGCCAGACAGCAACACTTGGGAGACTGGCCACTGAACAGCAAAGATGGAGAAATCAAAGCCCAGACAAAGCCCAGGGAAGCATAAAGGTAGTTGTAAACTGAATGCGTGCAACTGCAAAACTGAATATTAGGAAAGAAAATGAAAAAAAATTAGCAATGCATGAACTGGGAAGGCAGAGTGACTCATTCCCAAGGTGATGGAGTAGCACACAGCATAAAGGTAAACAATAGACACTAGTTACCATCTACCATCCAGGTCCTGGCACTGCTCTGCAGTGCTACCTCCCACCAGGCACTTCTCACCGCTTCTGTTCTACCTACCTTTGTGAGCCTGCCTTACTTACATTGCTCATAAACTCTTGCAGGCAGGGACCATCTCTTACCCTGGTTTTGTATGCAGCTCAGCACAACAGAACTGCACAGTCAGAGGCAGTCTGCAAAGAGTAAAACACCATCAAAAAAAATAATGAGGGGGACAGTATGACTGGCTTAGGAAACAGAATTGCAGTATCAATATAAAAAAAAAAGTTGCAATGGTCAAACCGCAGAACAATAACCATGACATACAGATAAGCATTAGGTGAAAGACAAATGAGAAACAAAAGAGTTCTTAAAAAGATGAGAAAAAACAAAACAAAGGAAGGTGGAAATCCGAAACTGGGAAAAAATGGTAAAGAGGTGGATTTGCTAAATCACAAAAGATGGACAAATCATAGAATAAAAATAAGGCTTCTGGCTTTCCTTCCATTGATTTCATGCTAATGGTGCCCACACCTCTTGCCTCAGACTTTTCAAGGTCTGTCCTTATCACCTCAGAGTCTGCTTGCCTCTCTGCCACTTGGGCTGGTTAAAATGAAGGCACAAACTTACCTGACAATCTCTCAGGAGAGGAAATAAGAATGTGGGAAAGAGGAGGAAGGAAACAAAATTCACATATCTCTATCCCAGAATAGCTGACTAGCACAGAAAGGAAGTCACCCTCTGAAGGTTAAGAAATAATAAACAACTAATAATTTATTCCCTTGCTACAAGACCAGGAGAGATGAAGCATAAATGCCTACTTCATCGGCTGTTGTTGGGGCATGGCAGTTATACTTCATTCCTCAACACACACTGTAAAATCACAATCTACATCTTTGTGGCCATTGGCACAGGTCCTTGTTCAGCTTTAAAAACACCAATAATCCACCCCTGTTTATAGTGTTTTCACATATTTAAAAGAAAACCCTTGGGACACAAGAAGTTATCACCATCAGGAATATCATCTATTTCTCTCCCATCCACAATGTACCTTTGAGTCAAAAAAGCCGTTATTTGTAAAAAAGCAACTACTCACAACGCAACAGTAAGGGAGTACATATGATAATGTTACAAGCCAAGAAGAGAGGAATTAAAAAAAAAAAAAAAAAAGTAATGACAACAAAAAGACTTAAAATAACTCCTGGCAAGACACACAATGTCAGGCATGAGAAAGCCAAAGCCAGTTGGCTCCCATTAATCTGTATTTACCAACTTCTATTTAGCTAACACCTACCCGTAAATAACTTCTTTGTTATTCCCTTGCTGATTAACAGGGTGCTGTAGATTGGGAAAGTTATCTTGCAGGACTCAGAACACAGACGAGTGCTTGAGTGATGTTGATCAAACCACGACGGCCATTTTGAATGCCTTCCCCACCAGCGCCGGGCCGCAGGCCCCGCCAGGGCCAGCCAGGCCGTGGGCTGCCTGCGGGCGCTGCCTGAAGGGAGTTTTTTCCCTCTGTTACTTGGAAGGATGAAGCCTGCATCTTTATCCAGGTGTCCACTAAGTTCTCTAGTGACTTCTGGAAAAATCTGGGCCAGGTATTATTTCAATCTCTACAACAGTGCCCTGCTCTGCCCCTCGTACCGCCCGCACACCACCAGTGTCCTTTTCAGCCAGGCACCTCAGCCAGCCTGCGGGCAGCCGCCACCTCCCCAGCGCCGCAACAGGGCACCTCTCGTCAGGGAAGCGCGGCCTTTTACCCTGCTCCTTTCCTCCTCTTCCCCAACAGAAAGGCCCAAGGGCAGGAAGGTGTAGCCTTGAACCAGCAAGGCTGGTTCGGATCCTCACTTCAGATAAGCGATTTGCCAAAGTGCGCTGTAATTCTGGATGTCCCAGCTGGAAGCTGTATCAGGTCGGGCTTCAAATGTTTTTGAGACCTCCATCTGTTGGAGGTGTGGATACTCAGCACTTCTGGATAACCAGAGATTACCATGCCACCTTCTGCAAACGTTTCCCCTTTCTTTTCCCAGCTCTGCCTCCACTCTTACACCACTCATGCTCGGCATTTGCTCATAAAGCAGCAACAACATTCCCTGCCTCCCGGTTCTACCCGAAAAGGGACGGTACGGATGCTACACAAGTCTGTCCCCACACCCTCGATAATCTGGTACAGGCTTCTGGAGGCTGAGGCCATTATTTGCATGCAGCCATTACATGAGCAAATAAGGTGTTTAAGGCACCTCTCAGAATGGGCTCTGAAGATTAGTTAATGTTTATACAGCCCACTGCAAATTGAAATGACTGCTACATGCTAAGTGTTACCATCACCAGGGATCCATTTAACTAAAAGCAGGCCAGACAGTGAAGGAAGCAAAACTTATTTCTTCTGTCCGGCACAATTATTGCCAGACTTATGCAAGCTAAAGACACCCAATAACCCATCTAACACAGTAAATTAATGTTTATGCTATTAAGTTTAGACAATCTAATGCTGAAAGCTTTTCAAACTACAGGAAATTGCACGTTGCACAGGGACAACTGTATACAATTACAGTGATTTTGTAAAATGGCAGAGATATAAAGCAGAAACTGAGTGGCCGGCAAGGCTTCTAAATCACACAGATAACAAGTATGTCCTGGCGGGCCAGTAGTCTGCAGCTTTCTCACGGCTGTTTCTAGAGAAGGGAATTATAGCCATAATCTCAAAATTCAAGATGACTCCATGCGCTGCACACCTGTATCTCTGAGGAACAGACAGGTGGGATCAGCGTGTACTGCTACTGCCATCCTGGAGTCACCATACACCAGCCAGATTTATTATTATCCCAGCTTGCACCACCAGCTGGCACCCATAGTAAAAGCACCACCGAAAAAGACACTTTTACTGGAAATATTTGGATCAACCCCTGCGTTTCTTTAAGATGCAAAAGCTCTAAAGAGATACAAAAAGCTCAAACACGAAATCCAGTGAGCGCAATGCTCTCCCAGGCAGAAAGCTCCCAGCTGCTTTGCTAAAGGCCACAGCAATGTGTTTCCTTTATGCTTGTTTTCACGAAGGATTGTTTAACAGTACTTGGTGCGGCTCTACCTTGACACAGTAAACGTTGTCTTAATACAGCCTAGGTTAAGCATTCAGTTTACCAAGTCCTACTGCACGCTTTGTCAAACATCTGAAGGACTGCAGTGCCTCTGACTTTTTTTCTGATGTCTTTCAGGTATAAAGTGGTATTAAAGGTAGTTTTCATGAATGCAAAACCAGGCAGGGACTTGTATAAGAGTTATTGGTCCTATTCTTTACCTTATTCATTGTACCATTCGCAGCTCTTTCCATCACTGTCTCCCTTACGCTAAACAATTTCAGAAGTGTCACTTGCACACGAAACAAGTATGTATTATACCATTCAGATACATATGGTAGATTATCAGTTTGTGTGTATCAACTAAGCAGAACATTGACAGCTGTGTAGACACATCTCAGCTGATACTAAAAGAAGTCTTGTCGGCAGTTTTGATCTTAAAGTAAATACACTGAAAAACTTAGCTCTAATTAGGCTGAAAGGCAGACACAATTTTCTGGAATGAACACTAAATGAATGCTGCCAATAACACCATCTTTGCAAAATACCTTGTTTGGTTTGTCTTAAAAAGATAACATTTTCAAGAGAAAATATTCCAGCTGACAAGTGATATGTCCCTGCAGTTTGCATGTTCACAAAAATCTTAATTTTGTATTTTAAACTGTGTTATGCTTCATTAATATGAAATCACCGTCCTGCATCACAGACATATTAGCCAAGCTCGAAGCGACCCAATTCATTTTTAATATTTCATAGAGTTTGTTAAAGACTGAAACAAGAGATCACTAACACAGCTCTGACACCCCCTGTCATGAATCAAAAGATGTAGGGAAAAGGTCATGTACTAACTGGCACCCAACCAAATTCATCACTATAAAATAAAGAGAACAGAAATGAAGACTGCATTTCCCATTATGCGTCTCTCTTTGTAAGAGCATCTATCAACTTGCACGATACCAACAAGCAGAAATTATTTATAAGCGTGTCCCCCAGTAAAAGGTCAGAGAGATGTGAGGAAGAGAAGAAATAAGGATTGTAGCATTTGTCTAAGCGAAAAGTAATTCCTTCACTTTAAAGCAAATTCAGCAGCAATAGCCTTTGAAGACCAAAAGGAGAAACAATTCCCAACCACATAAAGAAACGAACAAGTCCCTTATATGGCTAAGCATTGCAACGCCATTTTTTTTTCACAGCTGGAAAAATTAGAACAAGAGGGGAAAAATAGAGCAAACTTTAAACAGGCAGTTCTCCGAGCACCAGGGAATTCACACAGGCACATCATTCCAGCTTTAAGAACTGCCAAATACTTTCTTCTTTAAAGGGAAGGAGGACATTACACCAGGTGAGTCCCTGAAATCTAGATTTTCACTCTCCTGCTGTAACTATGGATACCTAGCTTTAAAAACCTTTTGTGATGTTGCGGTACACCAGGCTCCCTTATCTCCTCCTCTGGCAAAACGCCTCCTTATGAAGTCCCCTAATCTCCCTTTATCTCGCAGGTCACCAACACACCACCTCAAGGTTTTGCTGGCTCTGGCACTACCCGTCCGCAACCGCCCTCTGCCCTATCTACTGCATGGTCAGCCTGCCTCTCACCCCCCTGTAGCCCTGGGGCAAAGGTGGCCAGCTTCTCACCCAGGAAGGTAACTGGATTGCATCCCAAATGACCAGAGTTTCTCACAGGCGGCTCAAACGGGACTGGATGGTTGATCCAGTCCTGCCGCCTCCCGCCAGCGCAAGGCCGCGTGTGGAAAGGTCAGGCTCCGCGCAGCGCTGACCCGGAGCTCTGAAGGGCTCAGCCTCCCGGGCTCTAAATATAGCTAGGCAGAGGAAGGGCCGTGAAAGGGGGTGGGGAAAGGAGCTGGACAGAAGCCAAATGAGCAATCAGTTAAATAAAACAACACCATGTTGGTCCACCCATAAGATTCTCCCGCTCTTCTCCACCATGCTCTGCAGCAGAGAATTTAAGTGCAGCTTCAGGATTTAGTCTATTAATGCAAACTCAGAGAATAAGAACAAACTGCTGCTTGACTTATACTGGGGGATGGGGGGGGGGGGGGGGGGGGGCACAGGGGGAGATACAAATCTGTTCAACAACTTTTCTTCTTGAATAAATCTGAATCACACAGGAATGACATCACTTCCACTACATGACAGCCCATTAATCATCATCAACCACACGGTACCAGCCATAAAACATGTGTCATGGAGACACCAACAAGGAACAAAATATCAGAGCGCTCTACATTGTAAACATGCAATCTTAGGCATCTTCAGGCTTCTACTATTATCTGTATACGCCAGGTGGTTTATTTCATTTGTTTGCATCTGAATGAAGGTACTACAATTAACAGAGGAGCCCTTATAGAAAATATGTCCAAACCATTTCATCTACATAAATTTACCACAAATGAAACACTAAAAAAAGTAAATATTTACTTTTTTAATAAATGACCACCTTTGATACTGAAGTTGACTTTACAACAAATAAGCAGAAAGGGAATTTATTCCCACCACAGTTGCCAGCAAGCACAGAAAGAAACAAGGAAGACAAAAGGAAAGAAAGAAGGGAAAGAAAAATAAAAAAGTCTTTACATACAAAAGTAACAAAAATAATCTTTTCCTTTTATTTGAAGTGTCAGATCTTTAAAGTCCTTCAACTAATAAAAACTTCTCGGAGAAGAGATCAGACTTTGCTGTGAACCAACAAAATAAAAAAAGACAGTATGGCAGAGGAATTCAACAGGAACCTCCAATCTGCAACTACAGATAGGACAAGCAACCTTTGCCTCCCTTCTCCATTTAGAAACACTTTATCCTCAGAGAAGACCTATACTGAAGACTGATTTGTTGCAAATTTCAAGGAGGCTCAAAGTATTTTTATCTTAAGAATTACATAAATAAAACCAAAACCAGCTATCTGCTCTATCCTTTACTTTTTTGGATTTACCACGCTTACTCTCTCCCAGAAACTTTTGATCTTCATTAGAGACACTGGGCTCCATGCAAGACATCTCCTATGGCAATTAGAATTCCACAAGATATAAATCACATTCAACTGTGGCAGAGAAACAGGTAGACACACAAGAGTGTCTGGTTTTTGCTGCTCAATCCCTAAAATTGTAAGTCAGAATAAATAATGTTAAATAGAAATCATAACCACGGAAAACCCAAAATGCTTTTAAATATCAGATGGGGTATGTCCTGACCCACTTGTACAACATAGAATCATTTTCATACATAGTTCTTGTTTCTTTTGCAATTCCTACTTTTCTTAATTGTTTTTTAAACCTGCATATTGTTCAGCTGTCCTGGTTTTACTGTGGAGAACAGTATGTGCTTTGTGGGCCTGATTCTGCCTTCCTGAACGCAACTGAAGCTCTTTCATTGATTTTTCAAAGGAAGCAGAACAGATCCCTCTCGTTATAACTTCTATTCAATAATATTATTGTTAATCAGCTATTTAAAATATTGGTATGTAGTTCTGCATCAGCAGACACCATTCTCAGGCTGATACCCTGCACATTTAGAGTAGCTCTCTCTGTAGAAGTGTTCACTTTTAAACTTCCCTCCATCACTCAATCTTGCCCATGAGTAGGAAAGCAATTGCAAAACATGACTACAAACACAATATAGGCTGTGACAATATCTGAGTAAATCACTGTTCTGTCTCCCTTCTCTGCCCATCTGCAGTCTTTGGTATGGAACAACTATATCATAAAAGCTCTTATTCACACATGCTTTTGATATTACACTATTTAATCACATACAGCTGTAGCTGATGAGACTGTTACAAAACACAATTTTAATGCAGCACTGGAAGCAAGTTCTGGAGACACATTAACCATTTTCCTCTACATAAAATTTCTAACATTAAAAGACTTCAAGAAAAACAATACAGAAAAAAAAAAATAAAAGCAGCCCACTCATTTTGTTAAAATCTGCTTCTCTTCCTGGACACTCTGGAATGGGCTTGTTTGCAAGTGAACTCAAAGTCCCTGCCTGGAGTATAGACAGTGACAAACCCACTTCCCCCACACCAAAAAAAATAATTAAAAATCCCTGCTTGCAATTATAAGCAAAGGGAACACTATCCAGGCTACTTACAGCAAGACCTGAAATGAACTCAGGCATCCCTACTTGGAACACATCTTTTCTTATCTAGTTTGTAATTCATGGAAGTTTAAGAAAGGACAGTCTGATGATTTTTACCAAGCTACTTGAAGTAAAGCACAAACATACCGTCATGCTTATTTTGAAAGGCCCCCATGCATTAAAACGCAAATCACTCCAGTTCTGAAGCACCGTATTTATTTTGAACGGGCACCTTGTATAAGGCATTCTAAATTACAACTATTAACACACAGCACTTGCCACAGCCAGATCTACATATCCTAATCTGGCAAATGCTTGTAACCTCGATCTTTTGTTACAGAAGTAAAATATCTGCTTGCAAAATGCATCTCCGTAGAATATAGCAAACATTTGGTTTGTTTTTGGTTTTTTTTTAAAAAAAAAGGTAAAAATTTGAGCTTTCCTTTCCCACAGTTTTGGGGTTTTGTTTGTTGTTTTGTTGTTTTGGTTTTAAATTTAAACAGACTTGCATTGAGGCAACACATGAAAGGAAGATCAACCAACAGATTCAACATCATTTTAATATATATTATGGTATCCCTTAAAATAACAAAATAATTTTTATTCAGGCATGATAGATAGCAAAAAGTAATAGAATAAAAAACAAGTTCATCTCTTTCTGCATTTTTCAGAGGAACATAACTTTTACCATCTTAATTGTTTAATATAACTGGCAAAATACTTGAGTTACCTATTAATACTACTGTCAAAATTACAGCCAGGCTTAAATATTTTTAAATGGCATTTAAACAAATTCATATTTCTTTCAGTCAGCTCTTGGAGGCATTTAAAACACGCTGCAACGTACTGAATCAAACAGGGGCTAAGAGCAAACAAACTTCATTCCTAGAAATGCATTTCTCTATTTGCAAGTGTTTCCCTTTACTTTGGCATGATCACATGGGCTCCAGCTAGACTTTTGAGCTCTGGCAGCAATCCAACCTGCAGATGGTTGGAAATGCAGCCTGAAATCAGTGTGTGGTTGATGAATTACTCCTTACACCTGACCCCTGCTTCACACCAGGCACCAAACACAATCTGAACACTACCAGCCAGAGAAGCCCTGTCAGGCATCTCCGTATCTGGAATGCTTTCTTCAAGGCCTTCTGTATGGCCAGATGGCCAAAAGCGGGGAATGCCGTAAACTTGCTAAACAGAAACGTGAGTGACAAAAGAGCATGGGATTGGTAGGTACAAGGTGAAGAGAGGCAAGAGCTTCGTGCAGACTCCAAAAATACGCTTTCTAAAAGAGGCTGATGGAGCAAGGAGGCAGGCATGCTCGTGGCACGCAACTGAAAGAGGTCCCCAATTCCTTTGTGCCAAAGGATGCCGTAAAAACGGCAAAAAGAAATCATAACAAAACACACACACTCACCCAAACATGTACCTACAAAATTACTTCATCAAGCTAAAACTCTTCTGAGTACACCTGTTTGAATTTCCAAATTGTTTTTTTTCCTCAGCTGGGGCACCTATCTGTCACTTCGCAGACATGCTTCTTAAGCCACTCTTGCCTGCGGGCCAGTCTACACATTTCTCACATCCACAGAGACAGGATTTTGTTCACATAGGTGTTGGGAAATCACACTTCTTCCTTTTGCGTGTGCTCACACGTGCATCAGGCACACAGAGATGAAGAGGTATTGTGGGTACAGTAAACACTGCCTCTCCGTTTGCAGTATTTCAGCCTTCTGATGGGGTAGCAGAGCCAACACCATGAGAGTTAAAACTACCAAACCCGAACCATGACTAATAAGTAGGAAATATCTGGAGAATGCATGAAAGCAAATCACACGGCAATAGCTGCTGAAGTGGCATATTTTTACTCCAAATGCAGGTACGGCGACCATAAACCACACAATTCCTGTTGGCAGGTAACTGTGACACCTTGTCCTTTCTACCCAAGTGATTCAGGTTTTTTCAGCAAACTGTTTGCAGAGGAAGCTTACCCCAGCGCTAGGTCTAATTGTAAGCTGCAGAGGACAAAGATAAAACACAGCATCTACTAAAGAGATTCCTTTAAATATATTCAAGTAGTTAACACTTTTTCCTCCTTTTGCTTATCATTACACAGTATTTTGTGGTGCTTAGTTTTGCCTTCCTCTGTGCAAAACAGCAAAGAGAAAAGAATTTGCTTTGGCAACCAAGAAACTAAAGAGAGAAATGTAAGAACCACAATGCAAAATTTGGCATCATTATCGTTTCATCTGTGACAATTTACAACATACTCCTGTAATCCAGTTGTTTACATAGTTACACCATCAGCAAGGATTCAACTAAGGAAAATCACATCTCAAAATAAAAAACTACTATAGATTCTCATCAGATACATATGAGCTGAACCACCTCTGTGCACTATTCTTTGCAGCAAGAACACAAGACTATCCTTCACTTACAAGAGTAACCAAAAATGTTTATTTGAAAAAAACTCCTAGGACAACTGGACCCTGCTCTCAGGACATGCCTAAGGAAGTTGCAACACCGTACTTTCAAACTGCAGTTGTCAGACAGCGTCATGCCAAAATGAGAAAAATAAGGTTACGTCTTTCCTCAGACTCAGTGCTTGTCCTTAAGAGACATATTAAATTCCTTCCAATTGCCTCCTAAAAAATGACCTTCCCCCACCCCCCCCCTTTTAATTTCTGGATGACAACGGGTTTGTCTAAACATGCAATTACAGTTTTAGCTTCAGTGGTGGCATCTGATAATGAAGGAGCACAAGTAAATTGAATAATAAGAGCGTGTGCTTCATCGTGCAGAAAAGGCCACGAAACACTAAAAACTTAAAGCAATCAGACAAACATATGGAATCCATTTTTTCTATTTATAATCCCATTACCCCTATAGCTATTCATTTACACCATTTCTGCACAACAATGTGCTAGCTATGTTAGAAGACACAAACACAGACTGTAGATTGAGATCTTGCGCAGCTCCGTGCTCCCCCACGAGAAGGACGTGATGTACAGTTAGGCGGTACTTCTCAAAGAAGAACCGAGACAACTTCACCAAACAAGCGAAGCAAAAGCAGCGCTTCCCTCAAATACGCTGGGGAACATGAACTTCCAAACTTTGCCCATTGAAGACGCTGCCATTCTGCATTTCACAAGCTGTACACAAATGCTGTAAGAAAGCCTAGAACTTCTTTCTTAATTACAAATGAATGCACACACACCCCTCAGCGTGCATGACTATAAGCATAAAAACACATTCTTTCTGTACAGCTGAATCCTACCATGCTCGGCACAAAGAGCAGTTTTTGGAAAATAAAAAGCTGAAGTTCACAGGATGGCTGGAATCATACAGGGGGTTATTAATTTTTGCTGTTCCAATAGGCATGATAAAAGATACAGCTCCCCACCACAATGTTATTTGATTACCCGACTATTAGCTTTAGACAGACAATGGATGTAACTGCTTTAAAATGTCCCAGAAGCTGATGGCTAGCTTTAAGGTAACAAAATCCAGATGCTGCCTGTCTGCACTACTCTAAACTCTTCAGGTCTATAGAAGAGAAATACTTGGGAATGTATGCATATATCTGTGTGTGTATGTGTTCATTATTTAGGTTGTATGTATGCACTTAATTGTGGAGCAAGGAAAATAAGAAAATGAATGTCATACAAAATGTATTACCGATTTTAAATTTTTACCTGTCTTTACAGTAATAGCGCATGTGTGCAAAGACAGATGCACGTGACTTTTCACAGGGTTGATAATTTTATGTACTGGCTATAAAAACACATTTAATTTATTTTTAAAGCATCAGGTTAAAAAAAGCCAAGGTACAGAAAATATATTGTTACTATTTTAAGCTCAAATACAAGGTTAATTTTCTCAAAAAGCTTATTTTACAAAGTTTAAAAAAAAAAGCGAAAAGGGGAAGAAAGAAAAAAAAAGACTAGCAAAATGTAAGCTACGTGAGTAAAAGGCATGGAATGTCCAATATTTCTCCTCCAATACTCGAGGCTATTGTTCTTTCAAAAAAACACCATCAATTGTTTCATGTCCTTGGCTTGCCAGGTTTTGAGGAATAGCATCAGTCTGCGTCCCCCAATCCTCCAAACAGTTAAAGCTATAGGCAATATTGCAGTCAGGCTAGTGACGGGCTGCTGCTGCAACAGCAACAATACACACTAAATGGTCACAGAGGTAAAATGCAATTTGGATCGACCTTGAAAGGAAGAAAAAAAGAAAAAGAACCGATAAAAATTACTCCAAAATACAAAATTAAAAAAGGTTAGATTTTATACCAAAAATTCTGCACGGTACCGTGAAACTGTAGAGCAAGAAAGCGAGAAGTAACCCTTTCCTGAATTACAAGGCTGTAATCATATTGAGTGGTTCTGGTGCCATCGCAACTCCAACCAGCCTCAATCACAGATCTTACAATTAGTTAATTTATATAATGCAGTACTCCGGCTATAAACGTTAACGGGAAAGTAATTTTTATTAACAAGGAAATATAACTTATCCTTTCAGATCTGCAGCCAGATCAACGTGCTTCAAACCAAAAGTCTGGAGAAGTCAGCCTCCTCTGTGACACTTCACCACACACAGACCCACATGTCAAATGTCCCGTGTGTTAAATCTGCCACAGAAGCATGATGTATGTGCATGCAGTGCCATACACACGTGTGCACCCTGCCTCCCACACACACAAAAAAAAAAAAAAAAAGGATGTTTGCTTATTGACTGAAACTGTTAATCTGTGGCTGTGAGGTCACACTTCAGAACAGTTTTGGGTTTTGTTTGTTTTGGGTTTTTTTAATACAGTGTCCTAATAGGGTTTGCAAACTTTCGGTTTAGCGTTTTCTTTTGTTACTGTCCCTTGGTCACACAGGAAATCTTTTCACAGACCAGACTATTATACAATGGCATTAGAAAAATAAAGCTTTAATTAACTAACTCATGGCCAGGTAGCATCGCCTTCCCTCAGCCTCTTTGTGGGATGCAGGCCTCCTTTCCAGTCTGCTGGCATTTTAAGAATTATTAAGCAGAAAGAAAAAGGAACAGCCCATGCTTGGATACGCTCTCCAAAAGTAGCTACCGTCTATTTCCAGACCTCCTAAACGCAACAGAGTACAGCCGTACCATTCTCAGTATTTAATGAAATATTGAAAGCAGTGCAAGGCACTGAACCAAACTCCACCAGATCCACAGCCAGTTAGCTCCGAGCTCTCCTCTGAGCTGCACAGCATCTCCTCCTCAGCTGATTAAAAGTTTGAGTTGCCACAGACAGCTTTTGTAACAGCAAAACGCCTTTGAGCTCCGAATAAACTGTCGAGATCACTGGAAGAGCCAACAAAACAGCGTTGCGTGCGTGATGCTGTCCAGAGCAGTCTTTATCCCGTGCCATAGATAAACACGTTACCTGCCCGGTGTCGCGATAGCGTTAACCGCACCGGTCTCCCCAAACAATAAAAGAAATTAGCCGACACCAGCAAACCCGTGCGGGGGGAGAAGGATAAAAAACCAAATAAATTCAAATTAAAGAAATGGAGGGCAGACAGTACCCTTCCTGGCTCTCTCACGCCTGCTTACTGCCTACCAGCTCGGCTCTGCGCGACACCGAACCCGAGGAAGCGACGGAAAAACCCCGCCGAAAGCCGAGGCGAGGCGGCAGCGCGCCGCGCCGCTCCGCACCGTGCCCTACCTTGGTTTGCAGGTAGTGGGGGTAGTAGTAGGTGTACTGGGGGTACATTGGCTGCTGGTCCAGGCGTTTGCCCATGTAGCTGGAGTCCTTCTGGCTGGTGCAGGGAACTCGTTGGCAGGGTGTAGTGCCCCAGGGCCTTTCTTCCTCTCACGCCGCTATTCCTGACAGCGCCGGGCGACGGAGGAGGCTGCCGAGACTTCCTCGCCGTCTACCGCGCGCTAATTCCAGCGCAGCCAAAAACGCGCCCGCACGCACATATATATGTGTGTGTGAGGGGGGTGCGGGGGTGCGCGCGGGGCCGCCCGCCTGCCCGGCTGGCTGGGTGGAAGCCCCCTGCCCGGCTGCCCGCGGCGGAGCAGCCCGCCGCCCCCGCTCGCAGCAGCGTGCCCCCGGCGCTGCCCGCCGCCCGCTCGGGAGGGACCGTCCTGCGAGAGGAGCCGGGCAGGCAGCGCAACTCCAAACCGCCGCAGAGCCGCCCGCCCGCCCGCTCGCTCTCCTCGTCCTCTCTTCGGCTCGCCCCGCTCTCGAGCCCTCCCCTCTCGCTCCCCACCCACCCCCCTTCGAACGAAAAAAAAAAAAAAAAAAGAAAAAAAAAGAAAAAAAAGGGAAAATAAAGAAAAGAAGGAAAAGAAAAGAAAGAAAAAAAAAAGGGGGGGGGGGAGGGAAGAGCCTTCCCCAGCCTAGTTGCCGCTGCCTCCCTCACGGAGTGACATGGTGCTCAGGGCTCGTCCTGTCTTTCATTCAAACCCCCTCCGCGCCGCGCCGCCGGTGGGAGGGACCTCGGCGCGCCGCTCCCCCGGGAGGTCGGCGCAGGCCGCGCGGCCGCCTCGCGCCCCCGCCCGCCCCCGCCGCCGCGCCCGCGGCTCCTCGCGCCCCGGCGCGGCCCCCGCTGCCCGCGGCCCCGGCGGGGCGGGAGCGCCCGGAGCGGCCGTGGGACCCGGGAAACCCTCGCGCGGGGGGGCGGCGGGGGGAGGGAGAAGCCCGAAGCCCCACAACGCAGCTTTTTTTTTTTTTTTTCTCCCCCTCCCTCAAGAAAAAAGCGGAAGGTCACGGAGCCTGGCCGCCGAGCAGGGAAGTCGGCAGCTCCCCACCACCAGCCCCTACCCCGCGAAAACTACTCCGCACCGTCACCCGGCACTCGGCGCGGAGGCGACCCGCGGCCAGACATATTAAATACACACTTTGTTAGACCGCTTATATAAGACTCGGTTTATTTAAAGTTGGAACAAAATGGAGGAAGAGGGTAAAAAGGAAACGCGCCCGGCCTGACTTAGGGGTGCCGTCAGCCGGGCGTGCGGGAACGCCGCAGTGCCACACCAGTGCCACACCAGTGCCACACCAGTGCCACACCAGTGCCACACCAGTGCCACCAAGCCCCCCGCTCGCCGCCCCCCCGCGGCCAGCCCGCCGCCGCCCGGGGCCAGGTGCGGGCCAGGTGCGGCACCGCACACCTGCCGCAAGCCCTGCCGCGCCGGACCTGTGTCAGCAGCACTGCCATCCCGAGCATCCGTCCTCCCGGAGAACCGAGGGAAGACCACGGGCTATAAATCATCAGTAAGAAAGTGTGTGAAGAGCGAATCGTTTCCTCTCGTACACAAATCCCAGCGTTTCTCCTTTCTTTGGTTTTTTTTTTTTGTTTTTTTGTTTTTTTGGTTTTTTTTGTTTTTTTTTTTTTTTGCGAGCACTTACTCCTTTAACGTGTCGTCAGATTCCTGGGCCTTTCTACAGTGGCTTTGCCTATTTATAAATTTAGGGGGGGGAGGAAATGTGGGGCAGCAGTTTCTTTTTGTTTTTATTTAAATCATCAGTAGTATTGCAGCAGGATTGTCAGCTGCTGTATTATCAACCAAATTGCTTCAGAAAAAGAAAAAGAATTATAAAAAGAGTTTCTTTAAAGGGACACTTCTCAAGGCTGGTAGAGCTAAAATTAGACTGGCCAGCTGTGTTTTGGTTTGTGGGCACGTGCTTGCACATGACAGGAACATGGAAATATCACGCCTGGTTCTGGCAGTTTGCTGTGCTCGTAAGCAGAGGGGGTTGTTACGGATTCCTATAGCTGCCCCATAGCCAGTTAGCTCCCCAGCAAAAGCAAGCAGCTGGAAGAAGTGGGCAGTGCGGGAAGCTCAAAATACAGCCTGTGCCTCTGCCTATACTACACGGATACGCTGGGCTTTCATCACCAGGCATTACCCGTTATTTATTGGTATTTAGGTGCCAGCCCTGTGCCATACCATTGGAAGAACATGCCATGCTTCCGCAGGTATTTGCCTCCTCTTTCAGGCAAAAAACTTGCAAAATTAGTGCTGTGTTCCCAGAGCACTGCACAGGCACGACCCGGGCGCTCCTGCCCATCCAGAGGAGCACCATGGAGCGCTGCCACCACCCCAGCTTCCAAACCTGCCAGAATAGATTCAGAAGAAAGGCCCGGCTGGGTACACTATTGAGTATTTTCAGTTCCTACTGAAGTCCAAGCTGGCCAGGATCGCATGGTCCCTCAGAAGCTCAGAGCAGAGGGTCAGCAAAGGAAAGAGTGGAATTGGAAGGAGAAGCTGCAATTCCCAGCTCCTAGCCCTATGGTTTATATTGCTGCTCAGCTTTTAAATACGCTGCTTCTCATGGTAGCGTGTGCTACTCCAGTGATACTCTTGCTTGCTTACACTCTTTTTTTCTCCCCACTCTCCTTTCCCTGAGGGTGAAATAGACTGAGGGTTGATATCTGCAGAAGTGAACAGTGATTACTTGATGGTACATGATACTTTGAGCCCAACAACTTTCAGATTGTTCTTTCAGCTGCCAGAATTCAGTTGTTGTGCTTCTCTCCCCACCTTCTCACTTTTCCCGCAGGATATTAACGCAGTTTCTCTTGCTAAGCAGTTTGCATGTAGAAGTGGATGTAACCAGATTTAGGGGAAGAAAGAACCTATGTGTACAGGGTGAAATGAAAAATAAATACTAAGGAAGTTGAAAACCGCACATTCTGACCAAGAGATCTATCTGAACATGCAAGGTTTGCTCTGGCCATCATGTGAAGTCCAGGAAGGACCATTTTGGCTACATCACCTGACTACTGTGAGTATTTTGCATCAGCATAAAATTTCAACACAACATTACCACACACCCCCACGTCAGCTGCACTGGCCAGTTGCACCAGTAATTCTCGCAACTAGGAAAAGGTCAGGAGCTGCAGGAGAAGCCAGAGTGTTACCTGAGCGGATAACAGCTCCACCTTCCTCCTGCTTTCTCCCAGCAAAAGTCCTAAATATGCAGATAGTTTGGATCTCCCTTTTCACCTCTAATCCTGACAAGGTGCCGAGCAGTCTCTGCCGTTCGTTCCAAGTGCTCAGCACCTTGCATGATTGAGCCTTCACAGATGCAAGATGGACTTGGAGGCAGCAAAAACAGGAATTCAATATGAAAGAGTGGGGGGCCAAGGGGAGAAGACGGGAGGCAATATAGCATAGCAAAAATGCAAATGAACAGCCACAAAAGCAGATTTAGATAGCACACAGCCTCTGAACAAATGCTAGCACTGGAAAATGGAAAATTTCCATTTGCAAAATACAGACATCAAAAAGATCATCTGTGACTCGGGAGCACACTGTTTAAATAGAATCCCCTTCATTTTCTGGCCTGTGCATTTGAATAACCGAATCCACTTGCAAACTGAAATAGCAGTTTGCCTACCGAGTGTTAAGTATAAATGTTCCTCAAAAGAAAAGACAAGCTGTTCGATCCCAGTGAGCAACAGCAAGCAAACTTCACAACTTTCTTCCCTCCTATTGGAGGCTCATTATCAAGCCCAAGCCAGGCCCACTCATGGGAATCTGGCAAGCAAGCCATGTCCCAGGGCACCTGCAAAGTCACTGCTGCCACTGGTGTCACCAACCTGGGGGAAGATCCACAAGACAGACAAGCAATAAGGATCTCTTCAATGGCAAATTTGGAAATTAAATGAAATAAATGAGAACAGATCAACTGTAAACCAGACAGCCAAATACATTCAAAGGATATTAACTCAGCAACAACCAAAGCCCTGAGTAAGAAACTGGAGTTAACTGACAGGAACAGAAAAAAAAAAAAAAAAAAAGAATGCTTCTCCTGGCAGCCTGAAGTACAGAAATTACATATGTTTGGATGTATTTTTACCTTTCACAAAATGCAGATCTCTTCATTCACAAAAACTAAGTTAAAAGAAAAACGCAGACCCCTAGTAGAAGAATGTAATTCTGGGGCTCTTATTTGTTTAAAATACAGTCCTACTTACACGTTGTTTTTTTTTCCTAAACAAGCTTTTTACCTATTCTATGAAAACCTTCTAAAGTCACAGGTAGCAGAGTTCAGAATCAGGGAGCAATTCAAACATTTTCTAGCTCCTTGCTCTTGAAAAGTAGTAATACATATTCTAGAAGTATTAACTTTTAACAAAATTATGTCAAAATTGTCTAAGTCAGGACTAGGGAAAATTTGCTTGCCGAGCAACAGAAATACAGCTACCAACCACCTAAAGCAAAACAATAAGTTAAAGAAAAAAAGAAAACAACAATTATCTTGGGCTTACATTTTGACACTGTCTTTCTGCTTTTATTCTCTCTATTTACTCATTAAAGCTATTTCAAAGGAGACCGTAGCGATGCTTGACAGCTTGTTTACAATGGATTACAAGAAGAATACTGATTTTATTTCTAGATCTGTCAGCTCCTTCAGTCCAGGCACCTTAAAACTATATTGATGAACACAAAGCCTTGCTATTTAATAGTTCATTTATCAAGCTCATTTGCCTAAGGATAGCTAACTGAATTTCTAACAAGCACTATATCCTGATGCAACCAACAGTAAAGCATGTGATAACTGTGGAGGAGGTGGGAAAAAAAACACTGAGGAACAAAACACGTAGCTCAATGACAACAGCATTAAGTGCCTGGGATGGACAAAACCTCTCTGAGGTGGGGGACACCACCATTTTCAGATGTCCTCCCTCTCACAAGAGACCAAACACCACCGAGAGTGGCTTTCCCCACACCCACACAGCTCTCCCGCCTGCATGAAAAATCAGGAAGGTTTGCTCCCTGCTCTTCAGCACTAACCATCACAGCACCATGAAGTCTATAATTAGGCAGAGCTGCATCTGGCCTAGAGTATATCTGAAAGAGTTAATGTATGAGATTTCGGACAACAGCAAAGGCTTGCCATCCATCTATTATTCAATTTCATTATTTTTCACTTTATTATCTTCTGTCTTTAATACTATGGCTCAAGTATTCCCATTGGTCTACTTTTATGTAAAGGACCAATCCTAAATGAAATCTTCAGAGAGCAGCAGACTGAAAAATTTTGGGGAAAAGTGAACAACAGTGAACATTCACTGATACCAAATTGTTTGTGTTTTCCATCTCGTATAATCTCTTACCTGCACAGGCAAATGAAACTAGCAGCCAGTTGCACAGATAGCCCAAAGATACACGTTAAAGCATATCTTTCTGCATATGTTAATGGATACAACCAAAGTAAATAGTATTATCTTACTCTTTTCTCTGCAGTCTGTTTCCTACACATCTCAGAACACTTTAACAAGTGTTAATTCATTCTGCGATGTGGAAGAGAATTAAGTAACATGACCAGTCAATGGCAACGCTCCAGTTGTCCCAAAGAACAGTGGGTTCCTCTCTCCTCGCATACCCTCACTGCATGGTAAAGGGCAAACAAATATAACTGGTGGCAAGAAGAACTGGTACTTCCTTCCAGTTCCGGAGAAGATTAATGGGGAGAGAAAGCGGCACAATGGCGGAGAAGTGCAACGTGAAGAAACGGGTGAGGAACATTGGCTGTAGCATATCACTGCCATACCCTCAAACAGGATCACAGATCAGTCACTTAGGGCTTTCAGAAAACCCCCGGGCTGTGCACAGGTCAGAAGACATGCCTTTGAAAGGTGGTATTTTCTATAGCAACTCCACATCACAAATTAGTAAATATTGCATCTGGTATTGAGTGTAAGCTTTTAGGATAAAAAGGGCAAACAAACCCACAAACAGTAAGAGGACTAACCAAGGCCATTTCTCTCTCACAGTGTAGTAACTTAATGCTACCAGCATTAGACGTGGTACAATTTCAGTGGGAGAAAATTCTCCGCTTCCCACCTTCCTCTCTCCAAAGTTCTGCTTACTAGTCATTTTCCCCACCCCTCTGTTTACTTAATATCAGATTGTAATCAGGGAACATGGGATTTTTTTCTTAAGGAAGTTTATTTCTGAAGGTAATGGGGAGATGTAAATATGCTGCCTGTTTACTGAGGCTCATAAACACATACGAACACAGGCAATTAATTGTCACTGAGAGAGTTCCAGTGAGCACAGAAAATCCTAGCTTTTTAGGGCATGTTTAACTAAATGTTCACCCATCATGTACTGAATTACTTAGTGAGATATTAATTTTGTGCTCCAGCTGAGGGTAATCACAGAACAAACTGGCATTATTCAAGTTGCTCTATGAAATTACAGAGAGGGTAAGCTTAAGAACAAAGGCCAGCAGGAGTTGAGCCTCTCAACTTGAAAGGAATTATCTTTTCCTCTAATTGAAGTGAGGGCTGTTTTGTTTTGTTTTTTCTTTCCTTCCTCTTGCTAAATTTCCAACAACATTCCTTGGCAGAAGGTTTCCTTGCAACGGGGCTATCGCAGTTAAAGCCCTGGAGTGGGGGCTCGTCTGCCTGGGAAAGTTTACTAGTGTAATTGCACCAGCATCCTTGACAGCTAGAGTTATACGCATGTAACGCCTCGTGTGGGCATTCTTACCCAGAAGCAATTACGTGGGTAAATGCCCCTATTTACGTAAACCCAGAAAAGACTAGAGCTCTGGGTCCTGTCTTCCTGCTGGTCCTGCCCCTGACCTACGGTCGTGACCTTGGACAAACTACTTCTCCTTCTCCCTCCCTTCTGGCTGTGTCTCATGAGCTTCAACTGGAAGCTCTTTGTGGCGAGAACAATCTCTTATGTTTTTACAGTACCACAGGGGAACCTTGATTTTGGGAGGGCACCAAAACAACACATCATCAGAAATCTGTAATAATGTATGTAAACAGCTTGTTCTTCCACCATCTAGACAGCTGCTGTTAGAGAACTCACAGGCTGTGGCATTTTTTTGCATGGGAAAAAGTTAACAATAGGCAAGAATAGAAGGGTCATCTCAGGCTACATTCCATCAGTATCAGATATAATACTTTCTGCTTTCTCCATACTTATCCTCCCCAGCATGCCAAGACACATTTCTTCTTGTCTCTTTCATATCTGGCAGGCTTATTTGCCCACTAAATAACTCTCCATCTAATGCTGGCTGTAAATAAGGCCTGAAGGAGCCTTTGCTAATACTTTCTATTTCATCTGCTAATAGACCCCCTTCTAAAGAGCAGTACATACATGGCATTACCCTTGCAATTTAGCCCAAAACTTCATTCAAAAGTGTTTCTAAAAATAATTTTTCATTATGACTATTGCAAATTTTATGGGTTTGATGAAATCTCGACCTTTTTTTCAGTTTAGTTCAGATTTTGATTTTTTCATACAAATTGTGCCTTGACCTGACTGTAATTGAAATTTCCCTACTTGGTCCCCCTGAAAAAGGAAAAATCAAAGTCTCAATAGAAGTCACTACCATGTTTTCAAAAATACCTTAGGCAATAATTCTCTTTTTTCTCTACACATGTAGGGAAATACTGTTTAGGAATTATACAGATGAAATACCACTATTTAAAGCAGTCTCATGGGGAATGTGTTCATCAGTTGTTTGTTTTTAATTGAAATTCATTACTGGAAAAAGCAAACTGGACTTTAGCTTGTCCCAGCAAGCCCTACAGTAATTCAGAGCCTATTCAGTCCAAAGTATTTTATAAATAAAGAAAAAAACACAGGTTATGAGAAACTGTAATCTTCAGCCACAACAAAATGCTATTCTTCTTCCCACCTAAACACAATCGGGAAGTGAAGTGGAAAGCACATAAAAACACTCACTAGGACCTCTAGTGCCTTCTTATCAACATGTAAAGCTTCCCCGTGACATTACAAGAAAAATTATAAGTGTCCACTAAATATGGAATCAAAAGACTGTGCGTAACGATTCCCAACAGAGGGGGAATTTCTGGCTCTTGAATTCTGCTTCACCCAGATAGGGAGAAAATGCATAACAAATGGAGAAGTAAAGTACTGGGAGTTGGGTAAAAAGTTCCTCATGCAGGTATGCTGGAGACTCGAACCAATTCTCCCTTTTTCAAATCAGCTCACTCTTTTATAGGAATAATGGCATTTTTTGTAATGGACAGCTTCCATTTACCACAGAACCAATGCAACCCGCCGTGCAAAATCAAACCTTATGTCACGCCAGATTACCGTCCATCATGACCAAAGAAAGCGTATTGAACTGAATACATTTGGTTCAGGAAATCTGTATTTTGTCAGCTGCAGTATAGCTCATTGTCCATTAAACAGCACCAAGCCCATTCTGAACAGCGCACACTGTAGAAATGTTTAACCTCCCAATCCTATACTTGTCAACTTTCCAGCACAAAAGGGAGGGTGATACCTGACATCTAACAAAAACAGAGTTAGGGCTGCCACTTTCCTGTACCAGAGAAATGCTTTGGGTAAGAGATCATGTATTTCCTGCAAACAGGCAAATGCTAATTATAGCTCAGATTTTCCCTCTACAATTTTTTTTTTCTTTTCCTTCCTCCCCTCCCCAGTGCATCTTTTCTTCAGTCTTGTTCGTAAGTATCTTTTGCCTTCAAAAAAATCTCATCAAATCTCTATATTCTCCTTCATCTAAAAGTTATCTGTTTTGAGAATAATTTGCCTGCCGCCTTTTATATATTCCAGCTGGAGTTTTTAATAAAGCACAGGGACTCAAGGCTACTGTATTTTTATTAGGAGACAGTGGAAACTTTATAATGATTTCTATTCACATTCAGCAAACGCTCTTCCCTATTGTTCTACCCTATTCACCTCTCCCAACTTCCTATTCCCAAATCATTTTTACTCTGTAATCCTTCATCCGTTTTGTCTCCTTTTCGTTCTTGTCCTCACCTAACCCCGTCTTGCCAGCACAAGTACTTCCCTTTTCTTAACCTTTTCTTCTTTTTTTTTTTCCCCTCCCTGATTTCTCAGTCACAGATGCTTTAGGCTCCACTGTTATTTTCTTACTTTCTTACTTGTGTCGCAGTGTATTGAATGTAGAACCAAAATATTCATGGGGGGGTGGCAGGGAGGGGGTGGTAAGATACCACTGAGCTAATCTTTGTAACCTGAAAACCCATCCTGGCAGATGGGAGGAGAAAGCACTGGGTGCCGTAAACATCTAAATTCACATCAGCCAAGGTGCCTCAGCAGGGCTGTAGACAGAGTTAGGGAGCTTAAAACATAGTAGAAGGTGAGGATATTAAGTTCATTCATAGGGGAAGAATTGGGTCTTACAAGGGATCCAATCAATCTCATCTATTACTGACTTCTTTTCAATAAAGGGATTTAAAAAAGTTTCTGCTAGGTGCAGGTGTGCACAGCCTCCCTTCTCCTCGCAACCGTAAGTTGCACACCCCTGACATCAACACGCTTGTCTTTTCAGGATCCTACAGCAGCAAAATATACCAGCTTAAAAACATAAAACCAGTCTTTGCCAAAGCAAACCTCACATACAACAGGGTAAGAATGACAAGGAGAAAACACTAAAAGTGAATAGGAATGAAATATTAATCTTTGGGTACAGTTTTCCAGCTGAAATACTGACACAAATTCAGCTTGCAGACCGTTTTCAGTTCAGCCATTTGGTGCATTCCCACCAAGCAAAGGTAGATGTTTCTGTACTGTGAAGAGGTTGTAGGAGAAAAAAGCCAACTCAATTTCATTTAATATGGGAGTTGTATTTTAGCAATGGATATTTCTTTGTGCTAGTCATCTTATTGGAATGTTTTATCAGAAGGGCCAGTAGCATTCTGTCACTGGGGTGTGGTGCGTGTGTGTCATATTTCCCATGCTATCAGACCTTCATTTAAGTGAACTACTGGTTTGTCAGATCTCTGCCATTTCAGCTGAGTATTTCCATGCTGTAGATCACATCCTCCCTTCGACTTCATGGTGAGGAATTTCAGCCAAACTCTTTGTCCTTTTCTCAGTCCTCAAGAAAGATAGGAGGTTTCTTTCCTGTGTTTGAATAAAGCGGTGCTAAATGTAGGCAAAAATGTCCAAGCTCACCTAGCTTCTTCACCGTGGATAGTGGCTGGAAGGAGCCCAAAGGCAGGCGTGGTTTCTTACACGATGTGGAAGAAGGGGCAATCTGGCCAAATGGGTGACTCTTTCTGCTAGGGAGGTGCCTTTTGCCCTGCTTGTGAAAAACTTCCAGATTCAGCCACATGAGAAACGTGGAATTACCTAGTCCCTGCACGCACAGCAAATATCTCCCTGGAGTTTCCATACCTGCTTCCCTCCCAGCTCCCACAGACCCCTGCAGACAGACAGGGAACGGCACCTCCCTCCCCCTTAGCTGTGGGGAAGCGTGCACTGAGGAGCCGGAGCTGCGCAGAGCAGCACAGCAGCAGGCAAGGATGGCAGGTGTCACAGGCGATGCTGGCACCTCGCTCCCGTAGTACTGTGGGGTGTCGCATTAGTTTTGCAGTTATGGTACTGCTGTGCTGTTCGGGTATTGCCCATCGCATCAAAGGGGGATATGCCTAGGTTACAGGCGGAGATGAGGACAGTATCTCAAGGCACTGGTGTCGTAAAAGGAG
Source organism: Falco naumanni (assembly GCF_017639655.2). Classification (NCBI taxonomy): domain Eukaryota; kingdom Metazoa; phylum Chordata; class Aves; order Falconiformes; family Falconidae; genus Falco; species Falco naumanni. Next base: position 4,901,743 of record NC_054057.1, read on the forward strand.
CCCCGGGTGAGTGAGTGTCACAGTCTAGAGTGGAGAAGAATCAAGTGCTGAGCTGGAAATACCTGTGCAAAATGGAACGTGAGATTAAGGATCAACTAAAATTAAGAATGAAAAAGCAACAGCGATGGCGAGCAGGTAGTTAGGAAAAGCCCTTTGAGGGGCTGGGTAGGACAAGAGAGGAGCCAAAATGGTTGAGAATGGAAGGGGGCAGAGATGTGTATGAGGAAAGAAGAGGACAGCCCTTGCCCTCTGCATCCTGGCCATAAACCCCAAATTCCTGACGGTGACCACTTCTCTGTTGTCAACAAAAATCACCTACACCCAGCTGCAAAGCAGCCCAGCCCCTTCTAGCACTGGTCCACACAGACAATTAAAATCTAATGCTGCCAGAATCTCCATGTCTTTGTGATAAATAGAAAGATTTCAACCTTGCTGACAATCCATTTGTCAATATGCCATAGGATGGCATTTTCAGGTTCTTTTTTTTAAAAGCTGAAACCTTTTTCACACATAAATTAAATTAAAAGAACAAGTGGGAAAATTCCATGTGATCCCACATTTAAGGTTAATGAGTAATGGGATAATTATAATGAATAATAAAAAGATAATGAGCGTTCACAGAGAAGCCCATTACAACTATGTAGACAAACATTACTCTGTAATTTTATACCTTTTGAACACTTGACTTTGCAACCTTAATGTTTTTTTAACATTGTTTTTGCCTGTGTAATGATATATAACAATCTCCAGACACCATCTGCAGTCTTCATATTTCCTTGATCTCTTTCAAACAAATTTTAGTGCTGGGAATGAGAAGAGGCAAGTGATTACCTCATTGAGCAACAGCCAGGAGATAGTGAGGGGTGCATTTGGCTGTTTCCTCTCTGCACATCCATAACTTCTATCTCAACAGCTGAGACCACACTACAAGGTCTTGGGATTGGTTTGTCTGCTTTAAAGCCTCTGTGTTTATGACAGTTCTGTCAAAATTTCTTGATTCTGCAGTTTGCTTCTCCCATTGGTCTAACAACCAAACCCAAGTTAATGAGGCTTCAGGACACAATTAAATATTTAATAGTTCAGTTAGGGTTGTGGCCAAGAGCATGGCAACAAGCATTTTCTTGATTCCTTTTCATCTGACACTGTGCCGATTACTTTAGTTCTATGTGCTGTCCTTCATTGCTGGACCCCTGCTTAGACATGGTACTGGGCATATTTTTTAATTGGAAAGAGGCTTTACAGACTATCATCATATTTCAAGTTTACTGCTTGGAAAAGCCAATATTAATAAGGCTTGCTTTTCCATTTCTTCAGGCATTACATATTTTAGCTGCAAATGTCAGCTCTTAGCAAGTTTTTAGCTCTTGTTTCCAAAGTATCGTAATATTAATAAATGCCCCATAGGACTGTCCCAACTCCTTGTCACTCAAGCAACTCTGGGTCACCTGAAAGCCACTGCAAGTCCCTAAACATCTGCATCATTCAGACTGGAATCCTAATGTGTACCGTGTAGCAACCATCACTATGCTACCTGCATGCTTATATGCAGGTGGTTCTCTTGTCAGCTGAGATCTCTATTTGCAATGAAAGAAAAAAACTGTTTGCAGTAAAGAGCAAGACACTTTGGGGGAGCAGCTCAGAGACTTGAGTACTTGTGAAGCACACGTTCTCATTTCCAGGCACATGACCCTGAAGCAGTCACTGCATTCTGAGTGGAAAAGGGGAGTTAACACTAAATAATATTAGATAAGAGCCAATCTCTACTCAGCACTCTTCAAACGGCAGGAGAAAAACATGTCTTAGCTGTAAAGTGAGAGATCAAGTAGGAGAGAACAGTAGCGAAGAACGACAGGGCAAATGAAAGACCCTCTCTGCATGCCTCTCTGAATTCATCTTTTCCATTATTAAGTTCTGGGCTGTAAGAGAAAGGTGACAGCGATCCCATGCTCTCACTGTCATGGCAAGTCATTCACTTGTTCTTCAATGTTACAATGGGCTGTAGGTGAACTTCACAGAATTTCTATCTCAAAGTTTATGCGACATTTTAGTTCCTGCCTCCTTGCATGAAGGAAGCATACTAACACCTAGTTCAAGAGTTAGCCTTCTAACAGCGCTAACCAGCAAGGCAAATAAACAAAACGGATCGGGTGATGTATTGATACTTAGTTGTTTAAGTCCTATAAAGATGAATGAAAACAGAGACTCTAAATTCCAGCACACTGCTTTGAAAAGGACCGTCTCTGAACTGAAATGATGGACGGCATTCTATATAGAACCACTTATAGACACGTAACCCGTGATCCGAGTAGGCCGGTAGATGACAGTGTGCCATTGTACACTTCAGTCCCACAGGACTCTCTGGAAGCAGTTTGACCCAGTTCAGCAGAACTTAAACACTGCAACTGTTTCCTGAACCAGCTATTAAAAAACACTTCCAGCAGCAGACTTTGCAAGCTCTGCACCCTGCCACTCGCTCCAGCTCCCCTAGGAGCCACAGCGCCTGTGGCTCGGCTAGTACATTGCTCCAGCATACCCTCAGTGCTCAGCCCCCAGCGCTGGCCTCCTCCTCCGAGCTGGCGGTTGTTGCACGCCTGCCAGCATGAATACCAGTGCCTTTTGGCCAGGGAAGAGGTGTCATACCAAGCCTGGGATTTCTGGAATATGATACTAAGATTTCTGCATTAGCCTGATGGAGCTTCTAAATTTCCACCTCAGTTGGTTTATATAACACAACAGAAAGTATGTTAAAAGACAAGTTGCAAAGTAAACAGCTAAAATTTCTGGAGAACCAGAATTAAGACTGCTTATTCCCCTCTTGAGCCTCCTCATTAAAATAAAATCTGCAGAATTACATGTAATTCTAATGTCAGGGCCCCTTACCTTGTTCTCAGTGTTGGCTGGGCACTGCTAACCGAATGGCAAAATATTTCATATTTTATTTTCTCATCACTTTTTAATGCCATACCATATTTACTGTACAGCATTAAAACTCTGCTCCGAAGACAGAATTATTAATGTTTGCATAGACTTTTGAGCAGGTGTTTTTCACTACAGTGACAGCGTGCTTTATAACACATGTAAATTTATCTTCCTAACACCTGAGAAGATAGAGAACTATGTTCATTTCCAGTTAGCAGATAGGTAACTGACACGCAGACAAAATTAACTAAAAAGTCAGCACTGGGTTTTGCTGTATGTTTTAAGGAAGGGCCCACATTTTCAGAACACTGTGCATCACATAGCACAGTGCTGCTCGAAGCCCAGGCTTCCACCAGGAAACACGTGCTTACTGGTCCCAACGTGTATGTAAACTGGGGGCTTCAAGTAAGCCATCCCTGATATGGCTCCTCTACAACATTAAAACCTGCAGCTCCTTCTCAAACAGACCTTGGCCACAAAGCTAAGAGAGCGACCGGTAGCCACAAGACCTTCCTGTCCTCCCCGATGGGTCAGCCCACCGAAGCACAGAGGGAGCCCTGGGGATATCCCAGCAGCAGAGACCTGCTGAGCCATGGAAGGCAGGTGCTGCTCCATGCCTCAGACCTGCATGCTAAACTCAACCTTCTTGCTCAGTAAACTTAATCCTACTCTTACAGCAACTGAAAAGAAAGATTTTTAACAGGAAAGGATGGGAAACCTTAACAATAAGCAGTTCCATCAATCCTTTTCTATATATAAAATTAATGATGCTGAATTGTAAAATTATCAGAGAATGAAGCAATAATTTTACGAAATAGAGAGCTAAAATAGACTCCAAAGGATTAACATCCACAGTAGATTATCCCCTCCATACTAAATTGGGTAATGGATTTCTCTCAATAGGATATTTCTTTATAGCTGAAGCATGAGATACTCTTTTTAAAAAGATCTGTAACATCTTACTTTACATACGCTTTCTGTTTCCTATTGCTATTTGCTACAGTCATTTAAAACTGGTGATCTTGACTGATGACACAGGCACGTATTCTTTTTGAGATGTTTTAATATAATGGGGAGGAACACACAAGCCACACATGATTTTGTTTAGAAAGATAGAGCAGAGTTCTCTGCTTGAAGATTTCTGGTCGCTATGGAGTACAGTGGGACTCAGGTAAGCAAAAATAGCATTGTGGTTAAGATATTGGACTGCACTTGGAAGACATCTTCTGGTTCCTGGCTCTGCTGCAGACATCCTGTGTGTTCTTGGATAAACGCCTCTTGTGAGGCTAGTTTCATTTATGTGCTCATGCACATAGTAATGAGCCTCATAAACAGCCTATAAATATAATCACTTGAAATAATTTTTAAGGTACAATCTCTCATACTCAGTGAGGGATTTCATGTTCTCTTGGGAAAAGAGAAAGTGTTTGCAAGGCTAAAGGCATGAGACGGGTTTGGATCTATCTCAATTTCAGTGGCATCTGTGTGCACATTTAAATTTGGCATCTGCAGACCATTATGATAAAAAAGAGTCTGCATTATTTGCACTATTTCTCATTTTCTTTCTTGGACTGGGATTGTTCCTAGTTACAGGAATTCAGACTGTAGCAAGCAAGGAGAAACACACATATAGATGATGATATCTTTGAAATATGCACTGGCTCTGTGTCCTTTTTGTTCAAGATTCTTGGAAGCATCCTGTAAAAATCTCTGTGCATGCACGACAGTTGTTCTTATTCACACAGAGCTACTGAAAATCACAGACTCATATGTACACCTCGAAGTTACACACCTCAACACACACAATGTGTGTAGCTATCCAGTTCACAGCTTCACAGGAAGGGTGGTCCTAGAGCAAATGCAGATCTGCCAAATCTGCTAGCTAGGGTGGTGTTTCACTATGGTGCTAACTACTCCTTTGCTGCTTCAGGGCCTTTGTTGGTGCTCGGGCAGCCTCTGCTACAGACGTCCAGTAATCCCAGGTAAACAACTGCTGCTTGCAGCCGGTCTACATCAGGCGGGCAGCAAGTGCAATACACCATGGACCCTGGGACTAGCCAGCAAACACAGACTGTGCCGAGGTTAGACCACCATAGTACTTCCAATTTTGTTTCTCAATCCTTCTTCAGCCTCTTCCTTTTCAACAAGAATGATCTCCTCCAACATATATCTTTACATAGATGTTGACCCTCTGTGGCTTAGATAAAGCAAAAAGTAATGGGAATAAGTAAATTAAACGAGTACATTTTGTAAGTCTATATCTATTGTCTGCACCTACCACCTATGATTCTGCAAAAGTACAGCCACCCGCTTTCCAGGGTACACATGCCTTACTTGGGATACGTCACTATAGAAACTTTTTTCTTCTTTTTTTTTTTAACTTTCCATATCCAGTTAAAAAGCTATGCACAAGCAGTCGTTTCTGTATGGATTACTTACAGGCAAAATGGTGTCTGTGTTTGAAAACTCACCCCATCAGGAATGCGTTTGCCATAAAGCAGAGTTTCATAATATGAAAGTGTAGCTGAAGACGCTCTTGATGATAAGCTAGGAGCTAGCATTCATTATTCATTTGTAAAGTTACCATTGTCTCCCTTAAATCTCTCTAGCATTCCTTGCATCATGTTACTGTTTTCAAATAACTAGAAATGCCAATACCTTAATGAATCAGACTACTACTAAATAGCCTAAGATTGTTTGAATACCCCCAAAAAATTATCAGTTCCTAACATAAAAGGGAGCAGGCAAGAAGACAAAATTAAGGACATAAGCAAAAGATACCTGCTATCTCCAAATGAAAAGCATCTGTTTAGATGAGATGCAATGCAGCTAGAAAACTTCTGCCTGCAGCTTTTACAAGAGCTGATAATTCAAATGTGATCACTTATACATGCAAAGAAAAAAGCAAGTACATAACCACTCTGTTAATGTATTTCCCGCCCACCCACCCCCCCCACCCCGGGATGGGAGCCCTAGTGCATTATAGTTACTGAAGTGAATTCAAGTTCATTTAAGGGCAAAGGTATGTTTCTGGAACTACCCCTGCTGTCTGGTCTGTCAGAGAATTAACAGCCTTAGCAATTAGGAACAGAGCCTTACCAAGCAGCATCCTTTTGTAAGAGAAAGGAGAGAAGACATGAAATGAAGAACCAGTGCCCTCTTTCCTTGCCTTTCAGGAATGGTCTGAGCTATTAGTTAAGTGCCTCAGCACTGGGATGTCTCAGTAACAATAAGGCCTGTGGCAAAGCAAGAATCTTGACACTCCCAAGAACTTGTTAATTTTGGCAAGTAAGCTATGTCTGGGGAGCTGAAGTGGAGAAAATGAGGGTGTAAAAATGTCTCATTGCAATATTATAACATTATGAATAACATTCAGAATGCCATCGGATACCTTCCAGAAGACGACTACTGATACAGGGAAAAAAAAAAAAAAATGGCTCATATTTTATTAAAGCTGAGGACACAGTGACAGCTCAACAGTAAACTGTATGTAACAATTACTCAATTACAGGTTTTACAGCAAGCTTGGATAGTTTTGCTTGTATCCTTTTGGCATTCTTTTTTTTTTTTTTTTTTTTTTCCTGTAATGTAACGACAAGGGCATTGCTCATGTTCACTGAAATACCTCCAACTACATACAAGCTGTCATCAGTATCACATTTACCACTATCTCACAACACCCCTATATTGCTATTTTCTAATTTTTAGGGAAATACATTTAACATACATGCACAGAGTAAATCCAAACTGAGCCTTAAATAATCTTGTTCAGGGCAACAGAGAATAATGACTGTGTCTTCAATGAGGGGCATAATTACAACAAGCTGTCAAAGGAAACTTAAAGAAGGTTTTGGGGCAGGGGGAATTAAAAGCTATTTACCTCTATCAAAGCAGAATGAATAAGGGTAATGAATAATAACCCTGAGAAAATGACAACAAAGGGGAACATTCTCAGCACCATGAGTGGGAAATTAATCAAGTCCCTCTTTTGTTAACAGGTGCTACACAATAAATTCCCTGTGTTCCACCCTGAAAAAGCATCCTTAATATCAGAAAAGAAAAAGTTCTAAGAAGTAAACAAGAAAAATGCTACCTTGTCCTTACAATGCATCGTTTGCAAATGTCTCAAAGCACCTTTCCATTAAATACAGTAAAAGAAATACCAAAGCTCAGTATCTTATGGCATTTTGATTTAAAATTATAGAGAAAATTCAATGTCGTAAATTAACCAGTAGGCAATGGAACCATGACAGTGAGATCCATTTGGACACCACCAAATGATTTTCAGGAAACTTCATGTAACAGCTAACCAGTGTGCCTACTGGAGATCGGCAGACTTGGACACCTTGATTACATCTACAGCACCTCGGCCCCCTAAGCCAGGGAATACTTAGTTCAAGTCAGAGCAGCACAATGCAGTTGTGTAAACAGAAGACCGAAAATCATGAAACCCTTAGTTCTAAAATGGGATCCAACTGTGCCCCTTTTTCCTGTCGACAAAAAAGTTAATGAACCAACCTAACTCACCCGCCCTCTTCTCCCTCTCTGGCAGAAAAAGTGGTATATAACTACCAGTCTCAGTGAAATGTTGGGTGGATTAAATAAATTAGCATCTTTAACACATTTTGAGGAAGAAAATGCATTAAATATTATTGAAATAGTGAGCAGAAGATCTTTTCAAGGGGAAATACTAAATTTCCTTTCTTTATATATCAATTACTCATTAATGCAGCAAAACAAAGAAAGATTAGATTTGACAGTTCACAAGGAATGGTTTTCACTGTTACATATGCTCTTAGTTTGACACTACAAATAAAAATGTTTCCAAACCATTCCTGAGGGCTACAATTTTAAGACTTTCTGTGCAAATTATCTTCTCTAATGTCCAGTCCAGCTTAGTCTTGTATAGTTATGTATACTTAAGAAATAGGCATGCACGAAGCATGTTACTGCTATTCCTTGTAAAACTATTTAAGGACAATTAGTTTAGATGCTTACTCAATTCAGGGATTATGAAATACATTTTGCACTTCTACACCTTCAGATTTATCGAAAAATCTAAAACAAATCTAAATCTTTTTATTAAAATAAATCTAAAAGAACTGGAAAATAAAAGCCACTCCCACGCGAAACGCCAAGAGTATTAACTGTTCTGCATGAAAGAGCTAATGTGAATGCCCAAGAGATCTCTGTTTTTTAATGAAAAGCTGTGAAAAAGGCAGATGAAGGTGGTATATCAGATCATAAAACCATGAGCTTAACAACAGTTCAGGAAAATGAAACACAAGAGGCTCACCTTGCCAAGATCATTTTTCTCTTTATATCATATATCAAATCTAAAAATTGCAGTAATTGAAGGTTAAAAAACCAAACCAAACCAACAAAAAAACCCCAAACCCAAACCAAACCAACACCTGTTCTTCACTTTTCCCATTTAGGCAACTGCTGTAGTTGTGGCAATGGATGTAGGTAGCTGAATGCCAGTAGCTAATATCAATGAGACTGAATAGGAGGGTGGCATTCAGGAAAGACCCTCTAGGAAGAAATGAGCTGTGTGAGGAAAACCTGAGAAACCTTTTGCAGAATGCAGGGCACAAAATTACTTTTGAATCTTGCTCTTCTTTTAGAAGCTATCTGAAAATAAATAATGTTTTCTAGTAACCGTAAATAATTGTTTTAAAAGGAGAATGGTCCTGTATAAGCAATCTCAGTGTCAAAGTCCAAAGAGAGAGAGCGTTCTAAAAGGCGCAAAGTCCAATTTACTCTCAAGCCAGGCACATTCCTCCTCTGTTGGCTTTGGAAAATCTTCCCCAAAAAGCTTTCAGAGGGTTTTTTTGATATGCACTTTTGCTTCATGTTGAACAAATATAATTAAAAGTAATGGTACATAAATGTGAGAGTCGTGGGACTTAGATAAATCCGTGAACCTACACCAAGTTATTCTGTGTGCGTATTTGGCCCTTAAGCGAGATTTCACAGGAACATATACAAACATTATATTGCGTATTAACTTGCTCTGTTTAGAATATGACAGGAAAGTTGATCCAATCCCGCTGAATTCTGAAGAACCAATATATGTCTTGAAGCACAGGAAAATAAATCTCTTTTACCCAAACTACATGCTTAGAATACATCCAAACTTTCTGTGTGTCACCAGCCATGCTGAGCAGGCAGGTCTATGATTTCTAATCTAATCAACCTTAGAGTGATCGTGAAACCAACAGCTGTGTCTGAGCAATTGGAAAAATAGATACAGAACAAAGGGGAAGACCCATCTCAACAGGGCTTCTCCCTCAAGTGCATAAACTCAGCTTCAGTGGAAAGTATAAATATTTCATTCACTATTTTGTACTGTATTTCTCCTGTGATTTGTGCTCCAACTACTTTCTTTGAAAGGTACATTAATGTCTTCTTTTAACAGCATCCCTTCTAAACTTTTCCCCTTGCTTAATGGGCCTGAAGGGATTAAACCTTTAGCTAAAAAATGCATCTGTTGTACATAACATCACAGTATTAGACTATCATAATACCAACTCATTTATTTTCATTTTGTGGAAGTATACCTTCCCTTGAGAATGATGCTACAGGGTATATTTCCTTCCTGATGCTTCCTTTCATGTATTGTGTGATATTAAGGAGAAACACTTGTATTCAGACATCAGAAGCCCAAGGCCTGCTTTTTGCCTTGCATTTTGAGGCCACATTATACCAGAAAGATAGCTAGGCTGACTAGGAAAGAGCTCCAGAAATCCTGCCTGTCTCAGAGAACAACTGGTGCATGTTCTTTGTGCTTTTCATGGTTCTGGACACTGACTAGACAGAACTGACTTACATTTGCTTTTGGTTTAGGCAACTTCCTTGTGCATAAATTAGAGAAAGCTGAGCTTAACAGTGAGGTCAGGTGTGATGTCACTGCTAGAACACATACCACAACAGTCAGTATCAGCACAAACAACGGTGCCATACATCTTGTATTGGGCAAGGCTTTATCTACGCGGAGTTACAGCTACGGCAGTCCTTTGGTTTTGCATTAAGTGGAATTCGCTGCAAGGAGTGCTCACAGTCTCCCATCACACACAAAATCAAGACCTGGTAATTAAAACAGCCTTGAAACCAAGAAATCTGAGGGACTACAGTTATCAAAACTAGTAACTATAATTGTTTACTTTAGTAACTTATCTTTGGTAAACTAACCAAAATTTTTAGTTTACCTGAATGGAAAGGTGTTACTTCATTTGTAAACTATTGTAACATTAAGCCAGCTAAGAGAAATTGTGTGTATTTGGTGGCTGAATCATAAGGGTCTTTCATTTCCTAAACAGAAACACAATGGTTCAGTGGGATTTTCAAAAAGCATCTGGACACTTCTCCAGGGTACATCTGTGTAGAATCTGGGCAACTGCATGTCTTCAATCACTGGCATATAATTTGGCTGATTTATCCCCTTTCACACCTATATGTCAAAGCCCACCTGACTTCCCAACACATTTCTAATCAGTATAGTAATGGCAAAAAGTATTGCACATATGGTTGGAGATCAGTAAGTTCTTTCAATATTTTCTTTGAAAGAGCATCGGCACAGTGCAAAGCATTTCCTAGATACCCACAGAGGTAAACTCTGCTGGAGATACGGCTGCTTCAGGTGACAGCAGGAGCAACCCTCAAACCTGGGTGCAGTTTTATCTCTTCTCAGTGAGAGGTTAAAATAGCCAGCTTTCTCTCATTGCCACAATAAGCAGGATACAAAACAGTATTTCAGAGAGAATTACAAGGAGGCAATCACTTCTATTTGTTATATAGCACCTTCACATAGCATCAGGTAACATTACACACATGCTGGCAGCATTTAGGACAGAAATATGTGAAGACAGAAACAGTATAGTACCTTGATGCTTTTAGTGTGAGAATTATCATACTGGGGGGGACCAAGAGAATGACAACTACCTCAAGCATTTAGGTGGATCTGAAATGCATCCATTCCCTACCCAACAGCAACATGGAGTAGCTAATACACTGGACACTTCCTGCTAGGACTTGTTGAAAAGAAATTAACAGTTGCCTCTAATATTTCATAAAAAAATGAACATTCCCAAACATGCCAGGTTGTCATACTTTATCTTGGTTTTGTTAGCATACTGTGAAGAACTTATGTGTCGTGATATAATTCCACAAACTCACTATGGGGAAGGATTCTAGTTTTGTAAAGAAATTACAGAGGTTGCATGTTGAAGGATAAAAACGTAAGATAGCTACTTTCCTATTAGAGTGAGAGGAAGGACAGTCTTAGGCAAAATTTTCCAGGGGCAGTTCTGAAGGAGCAGTTTGTGGAATAGAGTGGAGAAGAGTGTTTAATTCTCCAAGCTAACATGATAGCAATCAGGAAGAAACACAGAGCCAACGCTTAATGGTTCAAATGGAGATGTTGGCAAGGAGCTGTTTTGGAAAGAGACAGATCTGCAGTGGTTTTGACTCAATTTTAGTCTACGTTGAACTGAAAAGTCAGAGCGCTAGGAGTAAAAATGTACCAAATTTTCCCAACTGTTTCTTCATGCTAGCCTTTTGCATGATCCTGAACACTTCCAGGTCTAAAGGCAGTCATCAGTCTTACCTTAAGAGAAATTTAAGATGTCTGTTAAATAACAAAGGCAGAGGATGGAGGCAGAGGATGGAAAGAGCCATTACTTCTCTCACTCACTCAGAAAGTAGATTACACAGCCTGCAGTAAGTTTTCAATGCAACAGACTTCCTAGAGTACACAAGTGTGTTAACCAATACTTCGAATGTGTCTAAATGTATAACAGGCTTCACTTTTTGAGAACTCCTATTATCCGAGAGGGGGGTTAATGAATATTAGCACAAAGCAGAACTGTGGTTGCAAAATCCTAAAATGACAGGGAGAGGAAAATAACACCAACTTGGAATCACCGCAGGCTTAGCCACTGAATGATGCTGTGAAGGGCACAGTCCCTGTTGACTGAAACTAGAGATGAATTCAAGCCACACAAATTCCAGCTCAGTTTCAGACTTGCCATTATTTTTGCAACCCTGCACAAATCAGCAATCTTCTGTGACTGGACTGCCCTTGCTGTCCTTCTTTGTGCCAGTGCAAGCAGTGGAATAGTCTGCTCTGCCTAACACATAGAATCACTGAGAAAGAAACCTATGCTTCTTACCCTTTTCCGTGACTTTCTTGTTTACTGAAAAGTTTTTTCCATTAACAAGAAAAAGTAAATGCATTTGACTTCCGTCTTGCAGCAATGTATGGTTGCATAATCTTTCAGTCTCGTCAGCTTACCCAGTTGTCTTTCATCTTCCCTGCATAGCATCTGTTTTTCAAAGACAACATATTCTCCATTGTTGTCTTGGGACTACACTGGGACATCTTCCCCGAGGAAGACATTTTCTTGCTGTTTTGCCTTGTGTAAATTAGCAGCGACATCCTCTGAGATTCTTGCTAAACCTTCAGGGCCAATTTTCCTTTGTAAGGTGTTTGACTAAGGTGTCAACTGTGTTTTCGCACTGGACAGGCAACACATACTGTTTTGCTGGTGTTTTCATTATGTTGAACTATAAAAACCAAGGGACAGTGTGAAAAGCAGAGCATAACAGTATTGTATTATAAACATCAGCGTCTGAAATATTTTCATGTTCATTTATCTCAGCATATGGACAGGATACCTGAGTCAGGGTGGCAACTGTTACTAGATTACTCTTTCCATACCACCAATACATGCCCAGCAAAAACATACAGCCCTATCGCGCAACTTTGTGGTCTGTTTTACTTCACCCTCAGCTGATAGTTTCCATTTATTTTTTGACATCACAGTATATATAATGTGGAAACTCCTGAGACCAAGAACTTTACTAGAACATAAAAAAATGACATTTTTTGGTTCTTCCTCCATTACAGAGAAATGTTCAATTAGAAATCAACAAAAGAGACCAAATCTTCAATGTTTTGTATCTGGGCACTTTTAGAAAATTGACCCATTCTGAACTGCCTCTTGTTAAGCACTGAGGATTAAATTTGCTTATCAGTTTTGAAAATATGGATGCCTCTATCTATCAAACTCCTTTTACATCCATAGCACTATCTACACATTTAATAAATTTGAGATGGGTCCAAGACTATATCAGTCTTCAAACATCGGCTGTGTATATTAACTGCCACTTCTTTTTTCAGAGTGTATTTCACTCATGGACAAAGTAATTGGACCACTGGGTAGGTATAATGCTACAGCCATGACTGTTTCCACAGAAAGCCCCTTTCTGATTACATTTTAAGTTACTTTACCACAAGTCTCTTTCATCAATAAGTGTTGACATTTGTGCAGCAATGGAGGATTACTTGAATTATGTAGAAAAGAAATACATGAAATTACCATTACTTGTGATGGCAGGCCAGAAGGGCTATAAAAGAAATAAGCACCTGAGTCAGGTAAAAAGTTTGAATATGTATGTAATATGAGAATATTGTCAGTCATAAGTACTCTGTTCTAGTCAAATCTGCAATAAACACCACCACCCAGGCTGAGCTTCAACTTGTCAAACGGATCAAAACCAAAGCTGTGCATGTGAACTGAAAAGTAAAAAAAAAAAGCTCCATCAGGCAGTAGTATGTAGTTCACCTTTCAAGTAAGGAAATAATGACTCTGCATGCATGCCTTTCTGCAGGATGACGACTGCAATTTTTGTGGAGCGCAGAAAAGGTAAGACCCTGGAAGTTAGATTTGGTTTCTTATCCCTTAAGTTGGCACATAACAACAGCTGTCCTAAGGATTACTAACAGGAAACAAAGGCTGGAAACTCTGCAGAGATTTCAAGGTATCACAGAAGCTGAAGTTGAAAAGACTGAATCAGTATTGGGTCAGTCAGACCAGCATCCCTCTCACCGCAGGCACAGCATCAGCCCAATTTCCTTCGCACTGAAAGTCAGGAATCTCCAGGCAGTGATGTTTGCCATGCTTCAATAGGAAGATCATTTCATTATACTGCTAGGGTCAAATTCTAAACTCTGATGTATTAATATAGAGCTACTCCATCGAAAGCAGAAGAACTGCTTCAAATTATTATATACAAGGAAAATTACTATTTTTACCTGAATATAAGGAGACAATTATTTTTATTTATTTCCATGTGCACCCTTTTTTTAAGAGGGCAAGTATGACCTTGAATTCAAGGAGAACTGAACATGCTTATATCCTGTAACAGAGAAACTCAGCCTTCCTCCGTCTTCCTCTGCTCTCCCATCAGATCCCTGCCTGATTTCACAACTCATGATCATTGCTCTCCAAACCCTCTCCCTCCCAACCCCCTTTTAAGTGCTGAGTGAGAGAGACAGCAGGAGCTGGAGCCTCCACTGAAATCCTACAAGCCTACCTCACGCAAGGGCAAATCGGATGCTGAGCAGCCAGATCTTGCTGAATTCCTGCTGGCTGCCTTGCACAGCAGCAAGACAGTGCAAAACAGCTGATTGACAGTGACTGGCTCCTGCCTCATGCAAAGATAAGACACTGCTCAAATGTAAGGCCATATATATTGTAGAAAAATTTCCTTGAAAAAAAAAAAAAAAAAGATTCTCTTAACATTCAGATTAATACGGCAGAATTGAGAATTTGTGTGTCCTTTCGATTTGGATTTGAAAACTTGAACTTACCTTTTGGGGAAGCTTCATGAGGTAAAATTCCATCTCCTCATTCCACAGTCTAAACCAATATATTCACAGACTTCAGAAGTCATTCAGAAATTGTATTCGGCCAAATGAATACACAGTTTCCATCATCCTTCCTAGTTAGCTAGTTAAGTGACCAATTTTTTTCAGAGGGACTCATTTCACATTGCACAACTACTCCTGTTGCTCTTGTCTGTAAGTAATTTAACAAAGAATAGGTTCCCTAGAAATGGTCATTTAAATTGACCACCAAGAGTGATACATTTTTCCTTCGTACATACACAAAATACAATACTTTCCTCAAGAGGAAGAAGGTAATCAATTTTATTTTAGCACAAATTTCACCCAAGCTGTATTTCTGTAAAGTCAACATTCTTACTACTTTCCAAAAAACTTATTTTAAAAATATCCTGTATTTGCCATACCTAAGGATCATACCAAAGCTTTGAAGTGATTTCATACAGCCAGCCACTAGCCCGAAAAAAAAATCATCTGCAAACTTCAGAAGCTACAGAAATTCATCACTTCTTTTAGTTGATTATATAGCTAAGATTATACAAAACAAATTTTAATTATTGCTAAAGAGCAACAGAAGTGTAAATTCAAGCTGCGTCTCACAGAAAAAAATTAAACAGTCTATAAATAGTATCTCAAAATAAAACGCACTAGCTACGCTGTGCTAAAAATAAATGATCCTGCTATTATTCTAGTGAGAGAGTAGATACAGCTCATGACTACATAGCTACCACAAGAAATCCTCAGTTTTGCTTGTGGAAAAGGACGAAATAGTGATTTCTACTCTGTGGTAACATATCCTCTTCTCATTTTAATGGTAGTCAGACCACTGCAAGATATCCAAAATACGTAATTGCCAATTCAGGCAACCGTTTTAAACCCACCAAGATGTTAATTAAATGTTTCTTCCCAGCATGCATAAATAAACCATGGAACTTATTGCTAGAAGATAGCAAATAGACCAAAAGTGTGGAGAGGTTGACAAATCTTCAGACCGTCAGCAGTTACAAAATATTATGATTTACATGTAACTGGGATAAGGAAGTCATACACTGCCAAGGCTGAAAACTGCATTAGTGGAAAGATCACTACATAGGCCCAATTCACAGCCTGTACTCTGACCTCTGGGCTGGCCTAAGCCTGCCTGGGTGCTCCTGCATATCCACAGGCATGGCCAGGGACTTCTCTCCACCACTCTGCAGGGCACACGGATTGGGACATCGTGGTTGAAATGACCTTGCTCTCTCCTGAAGCCCCAGGACATGCAAGAAGACTCATTTCAAACTGAGAAGAGAGCTAACTGATAGACCACTAGACAGTAAACATTTTGGAACTGATGGAAATAGGGAATTGGTTGGTGACCTGCTAGGCAGGAAAGATTATGATCTGCCAAGGACCAAAATTGTGATCAGAATATAGGGCCTGTTTTGCAATGTGATTTAGCCAAAATTTGGCCCATACAGAGTAACTATAGTCTGTAATTAATGTACACTTTGTGTATTATTTATTTTATATCTTATTTTAATTGCAAATTTTATTTAGTTATTTCCCTCACATTTAAATTAAAAAAAAAATCCTTTTCTTTCACATACCTACCAGCAGGGGCAGTTGTCTACCTCATTGAACATTTTATTACCCCAATATGAAAGAGAAGGAAGATAACAGAAATGATGGAAAATGTTTACTTGATCTGGCAATGCTCTATACATGCTGGTAGTCTTCATACTTTAACAATTTTACATACTTTAACAAAACTAAACCTAACTTTTTGTCCTAAAACCAAAGACTTTGCTGTATTTCAAATTTATTCAGAAAAATATCATAGGAATAAGTATATCTTTTAAAAAAAAATATCCTAAAATACTTCTTAAAAAACGTTTCTCCTCACGTTTAAAGCTATTTGTTACACTTGATCATGAAGGCAGTTCTATATACACTCGAGTTACTGATGACTAATGGAATATTTCACTGGGAGACTACAAAAGTATTTACAGTTCAATTGTTTGTTCAGATGAGAGGTATCAAGTGAGTTGGCACCAGCTGATATAAAACCTCTGAAGGCACTGAATTCCTTCTACCATCTTATCTATTCAGTTCCTAACCCTTCATCCCATGGGCTGCTTGACTTTAGCTTCCATACAACTAAAGGGCTATTGCAGCCATTACTGCTTCAGGCAGTGTCTCACCTCAAACACTACAGGAAAGAGGTATTTCACACCGAGCGCAGGGTGCTGCCCTGGGGAGGGACAGCCCCTGCACCAGCACAGGCTGGGGGGGGGCTGCTGGGGGGCAGCTCTGCGGGGAAGGGCCGGGCGGTGCTGGGGGACAGCCGGTTGCCCGCGGGCCAGCGGTGGCCCTGTGGCCGAGAAGGCGGGTGGGACCCTGGGGCGCGTTAGGGGCAGCGTGGCCAGCGGGTGCAGGGAGCTGATCCTGCCCCTCTGCTCGGGCTGGTGAGGCCCATCGGGAGTGCTGGGCCCAGCGCTGGGCTCCCCAGTCACGGGAGACGGGGAGCTGCTGGGGAGGGCCCAGCGGGGGCTGCGGAGCTGGTGAGGGGCCTGGAGCACCTCCCTGGTGAGGAGAGGCTGGCAGAGCTGGGGCTGTGGAGCTGGAGAAGGCCGAGGGGGGTCTCACCCCTGCGTACCAACACCTTAAGGGTGGGTGGCAGGAGGACGGGGCCAGGCTCCTTCCAGTGGTGCCCAGCGACAGGACCGGGGGCAACGGGCACAAACTGCAACACGGGAAGCTCCAGCTGAATATGAGGAGAAGCTTCTCTACTTTGAGGGTGACAGAGCCCTGGCGCAGGCTGCCTGGAGAGGTTCTGGAGTCTCCTCTGGAGACATTCAAAACCTGCCTGGACATGACAGTGCAACCTGCTGTAGGTGAACCTGCTTCAGCAGGGGGTTGGACTAGGTGATCTCCAGAGCTGCCTTCCAGCCCTGACCAACCTGTGATTCTGTGACCTCAATACAGGCAAGTGAATAATTTCATTTCCACCAAACAGCAATCTATCTTTCTAAGGAAACCCTCACTCTCACATGCAACAATTATGTATTCTTTCTCGTTTTGTACCAGTAAACCAGCTCCTACTTGCAATTTTAATTTTGTCCCCACTAACCATGTATTAAATTGTTAAAAATACATTTCCCTTAGGCTGCCCCTCACAGGAACCGCCTAAGGGAGGAGTTCTCCATAAAAATCATTGAGGACAATTGTTCTTCCCATCTTTCCTTAGAATTGCTGCGATGCCTCCAAAAATGTTGGTATTTAAAAAAAAAAAACACAACAATTCTGGCTCAGAAAGCACCCCAGCCGCAAGCTCTTGGAGGCTGGGAGAGCAGCGGTGTCCAGGACTGTGAGGTTGCCCTGCTCCCATACCATGTCTTAAGTCATCTGTGTTGCCACTGGTGAAAAGCAATAACTGGATCAGACAGACCTCTGCCTGAGCAAAACCTTACATTATTCTCACACCACCAGCTGCCTATACCCCTGACCAACACCATCGCATGGTTTCTTTGCACCACTCTGTCTTTTTCTGTCTGCGTGCTTGCTGTCTCTTGTGCCAGCCCATAACTCGCTTGTGGCCAGCATGGCCTTTCTTGCTCTTTGCCAGTTCAGAGGCAGCCTGGCCTCAGAGGAGCTTGCTGTATGCGCTGGGGCCCCAGGCTCGGAATTTATGAAAATGAAACACCACAGCAGCTACAAGGTAATTTCTCACCAGATAATCAGGCTATCTTTGAGGTAATATTTTGAGATACAGCCACAATCGTCTTCGCAACCCTCAAACTTTTCAAGTGAACTGGGGAGTCCGAGCACAGGGAATAACACGCAAAGCCACTTCAGCAGCAAATGAGTTCTTCCTGCCACTTGTCTGGCAGAAACTTCCAAGCCTGTCCAGATTACCTGAGCCAAACCTGCACACCCCCGGCTCTGCCCTTTGAAGAACATCATGGGAAAATACCCAAAATGGAAAAAAGTCTGAAGCATAAAATGGCCGATTCAGACTACTTGCATGAAAATGAAGGCTAGAAAAAATGTGAATGCATGTATTTAGGGAGTTATATTAGAGAATAATATTTAACAAGCTGGTGAAAACTCTTACTCTGTCATGATATTACTAGTGAACAGGTACTTGTGAACAGCAGGCAAAACTAAGGGTACTTACTGAACTCTCCCTCCCCAAATAAATATTCTTCATTTTTTCAAAATGTCCTGTGTCTAATAGATATTCAGTCAGATCACTCCCATTTTTAGGATGGTAAACTATTGTCAGGAACATGTAGAAATGCCCTAAACTTCCTACGGCATCAGATCAGGACTCATCATCAAATTCTCAGAGCTGTTCCCTTTACATGCTTATTTAGATTTGAAACTACAGTTGTGCTGGTGGCTGGCTTACGTAGCGCTCCCAGCTTGCTATTTATTCACAGCAAATAGAGCTCAAATAGTAAGTGCTTCTCCTCTGTACCCTAAAATTAATTCTGATAGATGACTATGGAGCATTATAAATAGTTTAAAATGCAAAACCAAATAAAAAAACCCACAGCCCTCCCAACTACGGCACCTCCTGCTTACATGACTGATGGCAGGATTTCCACATATGCAGGGAAAGGTGGCTCTTCAGCTGGAATGAGCTGTCATATTAAGGTAAAGTAGAAATTTGCCATTTAAATCTGTAGCTGATTTCTACATCATCTGAAACATTACAGATTACATTTCTCATTATGAAGAAAACAAAATCACTTGGGAAATTAGTTTTACTTCTCACCTTCTTTGTGTTAAAAGCAGAATGTAAAAATCTGAAATGAAAAACAGGAATAATTGACAGACTATTTCCCCAGTGAAGGGTTATTATGGGAACATATAAAAATGGACAAGTATTCTAAATTCATCCTATAAAAAGAAAGCAAAAAACTTCTTTTGTTTGTTTTATGCAGGTATCAAATAAAAATCTTTCTGTCCTACAGCTTACAGACTTGAAAAGCCACTCTAAAATATTCTGTTAAGATCTCACTTATCATCAGTCCTGAATTCAAATGAGTTTCAAACATACTAGACTATCACTTTGCAACATATTACTTACCCAGGCTTATTTTAATTTTCATCCAGCGCTACTAAAAATTCAGCTCTCCTCCTTTGCCACATCATTGTATACATAATGAACCTCATGATTTCTTACAGGCACAATCTATTGCTTTGGGTTTGACTTTCAGGTAGTTTTTCCCAAGTCATTTTTCAGTAAATGAAGAAAGCCCAAATACAACAACTTGCCTTACAAGATTTGTCATCTTATTTTATTACAAGACAGGATACTTGGGTTTTTAAAGATTAATGTATTGACTAGGTCTTTGCAGAGCATAGGCTTCAGAAGCATCCACCCTCATGTCACCTCTAAGACGTCCATCAGCAAACTCTTCTGGAATTAAAAAAACAAACAACCAACCAACCAAAACCAAAAACCTATGTAACTTCTCTAATTCATAGATCAAATTTGTGGAGGCCTCTTCTGGAAGTCTGTTGAAAAAGCACTTCTTGACCAGGTCAGATTTCATTTGACTTAGCACTTCAACTTTCAAAGTGAGAGATCAAACATGTTGGGGAAAAAATATCCCAGGTGTTGCAGGGAGATCCATGTGGGGGGCCCACCTTCATCCCTACCTCAGCCAACTGTCTCTACGCACACAGGTTTAATGCTGTCCCAGAACTGATACCAGTTTCAAAACATCAGGATGGCTAATGGCAGGTATTAACAAACCATTCTACTATGCAGGAAAATGCTACAGAAAAAAAAAGGGTAATACCTTCTGGTACATTTAGCGAGGTGGTGGTTAATATGAAACATGAGTGCCAGTC
This sequence comes from Falco naumanni, assembly GCF_017639655.2. Classification (NCBI taxonomy): domain Eukaryota; kingdom Metazoa; phylum Chordata; class Aves; order Falconiformes; family Falconidae; genus Falco; species Falco naumanni. Next base: position 4,922,198 of record NC_054057.1, read on the forward strand.
TCAGTAATCTTTCTCATTTAATTTCACTGTACATCAGTTTTCCTAAGCTATAAAGGAAATGTTCCCCCACTGAAATACTGAGGATAACTGCCAATACTTGTGGGATGCTACAGAATCGTTTCATTAATTAATCTGAAAATCATCATCAACTGAAGTGCAGGGGAACCTCACAATTCCTGGCTCTAGAGCCTGGGCTGCTTTCAACAGCCCACATTGACTCAAAGGGGGCAAAAGCAATTTGCAAATAAAAACAGTGGTGAAAATATATCTTCCACAACCACTAAAATAATTTCTAAAAGTTAAGAAAAATAAATTCACAAGAAGTGTTAAAGTAAGCAAAAGAAATCAGCAAAGGTATTTCCATAAGACAGAGCTGGGTGCTGACAGAAGAGTTGAGGGATGAATTCCAGCTTTGTAGAGCTCTGCAAGTGGGTGGCTGTGTTAAATATACTTTATTCCAGCATTTTTAAGCATTCTGAACACTTCTAACAAAATAGTGGGAAATAAGAACTATCCACAATTGACAGAACAAGTGTAAGCAACAGCAACCATACAAGCAATTATGTAAAATGTGTCTAGGGAATTTCCCTCCATCAACTGAGAAAACAACACTGAAGAAAACCATATGGGGATGGAATATAACATGAAAATATTTTAACTGTTGCTTCAATAAGGAGAGTGCAAGGATTTTCTGTGGGAGCATTCTTATAGATGCCATTCCCTACAGACTATGCCTTTGTGTCCTTTACCAATTGCAGGAATACTGGTATTTTTATATTAATATTATTTAAGAGCAGATACATAAATGAAAGGTGAATTTTCTAATCGCATTCAGAAATATTCCAAACACTGCTACTTATCCATTCTGGAAGTGACGCAGCAGAGTATTATTAAGGCAGCTTGTTAAAATGAAGTGTTACTACCGCTCTCCCCACCCATCCTAGGAAGTCAGTTTATTATCATGCAGTACTCCAGGAAAATTATTGCTATGTTACACTTTTATTTATAGACTTTATTTAATAAAATACTACCAAGATAAAGAATGTTTTTCTCCAAAATTTTAGGTTTAAATTGACCTGTAATGAAAGCAAATCCTTTGTAGATTTTCATTTTATGAGATTTGGAGCCTTTTAAGGATTCATCAAAATATTCAATGGTGTTAATGCCTACACTAATTAATCTCAGGCAGGCTTATTAATTTTTTTTCTCCTTGGGTTCATTTGCTGTTACTACTGCACAGCACTCTCCCCTCTGATGCATAAAATCCAATGGAAGCAAAGCGACTAGCCAAAAATAAGGTCATTTTTGGGTGTACGCTCCCATTTACAGGTGCTGGTCTTTGAATTTTTCACAGTTTGCTGAGCACTTCATTGGGGTTGGCAGATCTAGTGGGTCATATGGTGACAATTCTCATTTTCTGAGCATCTGAAATGTCCACTCATTGCATCATTGACAGCTAAAATTAGATATTTGGCAAAGCAGCCCTAGGAACTAGGACTTGATTAAGTTGCCTAATTATAGCTGCCTATTGCCATTTGAGATGCCCTAGAGTACCCCCGGCAACCACAGAGGCCTGGCAGGTATCACGCAAAACCTACGGGAGACCTGTGGTCCTCCAGAGCAGGAGCTGTAACCAAGGAAGGATAACCCCTACGACATTTCAAATGGCACAGGGAACTTTTGTTTAGACTCAGCTAGGAACTGAACACTACACGTTTGCCACTGGGATACTGAAGCTTGTTCTTGCATTGCATCCCCTCTTTGCAGGCGGGTGCGTGAACTCTCAGTGCTGCTCTGTGCCTGCTCTCCAGCAGGCAATGCAGGGAATACAAACTATGAAAATAGGTCACAGCAAGCTTTAGTTTTGGGGGTGGAGGGAGGGGGGGACGGGGGGGGGTGGGGGGTGGAGAACCTCTTCCAGGGAACAGGAGGGAGGGCTTGCATACTTTCTCCATATCCATCTCATCACTGTTCACTCAGAGAAAAAAAAAGAGATCTGCTTAAGGAATAGTGCATGCTAGTTCTTATTGTATCATGGGTTTTCCTTGGAGGTGTCCAAAGCAGAAACCAGTCTTGCTTAATTTGGGAAATTTGACATGATTACAGACTGGGGTTGATAAGGTTTGTGTTTAGGGATGTCTTGATGGCATCTCTGAAGATTGTAATTCTTCATCCACCTTTCTTTCCTGACAAAATTGTATAAAAGTGGAATAAAAAATTGCTTTATTCTTCTTTTCCACATTAAGCAGAAAATGGCTTTCTGGAGAGTATGCATTTGCACTGGACTCAAGAAAACAGACCCCTGTGGAGCATGAAATGACACTAGGGAATATATTTTCCTTGACATACTGGGCATTATTCATCTGTCTGCGGCGGCTCTCCACCATATCCCCACCCCTCCCCCTGACTTTTTTTTTTTTTTAACAAAGTTATGCAGTACCTTATATCAGCATTCATTCTTATATTCTCCTTAAAAAAGAAAATGAGCACCAACAGTACAGTGGGACAAATAATGCTTATCGTAATAAAAACAATATGGTCTCAAAGAACCAAGTACTATTTGGAAAACAGTATAAAAAAATACAGTGCTCATACAGTTTCCCAATGCCCAAAATTTTACATTTACTCATGAAGGTGTAAAATATTTCCTATAAACCTGCTTAAATTACATGAAATCTAATAGTTCGGTGCCCAAGGCAGCGCTAATAAACTTTCCCTGCTTCAGCCCAACAATTCTACTGCCTGAATACACAATACTCAAACACCACCACGGCTAGAGAGTCTGCTGAATATCAGATCTCTTTCTCCAACAAAATAACCCTCATTGAAGCCAATATTTATTCTGACTGGCATATATTTCTGTTCGGATCAGCAACTCATTTTTTTCAAATCTGAATCTAAGTACAAGTGAATGGTCTTATATTTATGATGGGGAAACTGCTTCCAAACCCCTCTGCTTTCTGCATTACCTTGATCTGTTCAGCTGCACAACTGTTTGGTTAACATGACTATTAGTGATACGACTGAAGTTATTCTGCCCACCGTCATTATTAAATAGTGCGCTCAGAGGAAGAGCTAGGAATAGCATGCTTAAAGACTGGCTAAAATGGAACAAATCTTTAAAACCAGTTGTAGTTAATGAACAAAGATATTCATTGAAGTACTTCTCAGTCAGAAACTGAGATGAAAAACTTGCTGCTGTGCAAATGTTATTTAAGATATTTTGGGAGTCAGTGTAGACTGGTGGTGACGTGAGAGCCACGGCAAGTCCCTTGTAGTGGGTGACTTAGTGGCGTGATTTGTCACTAGATGGCACAACCTCATGGCCCTCAATCCCACCTTGCTCCTGCCTCCACAGAGAAGGCTGTGTACCCCGACTTCACAAGGGGTAAGTGCAAGAAGCACAGTGACTAAGGCACAGACTGAGTGAATGCATCCAGAAGTGCTTTGTTTGAGTTGGTTTGGTTTCACTTAAGTATCTAAAAATTTATGCCCTGGTTTGAACATTTTATTTTCTTTTCAACTGTTACTCATGTTGTTATAAAAACAGGATCCAAAAAATGTCTTCAGCTTGGCTGAAAAGCACATCACAAGTTTCTGCCATCTTCATATTAAACTTTAAGGAAACTTTGTATTTGGTTCAATATTAGTAAATTTAAATGTAAAAATCTAAATATATTGATACTCTATTTAATAAATATCCAACATTTAGCAGTCCCAAATGGTTAAAAGTCATTCGAGATACAAGGGATAAGATTTGAGGAATTCTAAAATATAGGTTAACCTATTAGACAAGACTTTGAACAGATTTTAACGAATTACATTTGGATTAAAAAGACTGTGTGTTCATTTATTTATGCCTTATGTTTCAGCTTTGGTCTTAAATCTGTCATAATGCTACATAGAAGAAAAATATTTTAAGATGGAGATGGGAGAGTAGGACAGAAAATTAAAAGGTTGATGAACTGTTCTCCATTTCCTACACTGTAGAAGAAAGGCACACTCTTCCTGTTAAAACCCTGTGGCACCCTGATGCGACTATCACTTCAGTAGCATCTGGCAATGTCAGGTAGAGTTTCTTGAAGGCTCAGATCTTTCAGCCTCTAAAACAGTAGAGTTTTACCGTAACAAATAACCCAAACCAACATTTTTCTGAATCACTGTACCAGGCTGAAACAATCTGTACGGGGAGGCAGCATTTTCAAGGGGTTTTGTATGCGTGACACTAGAGAAATGATGTGGCATATGAATCACTAATATACATCTGGTGAAAAGATTCCTTCATTTGACATGTCTGTTGCTTAAAAGTAAACACACAAAGAATTTCACAATTTTAATCTTCTGTTTATCTGAGAAACTGGACACCTATTCCTTATACTTAGAAAGAGATTTCCTGTCAGCATTCATGAATTTCTCTTTTGACCCTAAGCATTGAGAGAAGCAGCCTGAGATATATTGCAAAGCCAAATGTTTAAAGTTTATATCAATATACACGTGGGACAAAGGTAATTTACCCAGCAAAGGAAGAACCCCCTGCTACATTTAATCATGCTCAAGTACATGGGAAAGTGCCCTTATGGCTGTTGTTTCTCCCTGCCTTTTTAACCCAACTACTGAGAAGCCCTTTTCTTCTCATGAAACACCTTAAACCTAAAGCCTAATTAAACTAGTAAAACACCATTAAACCTGGTGAGCAGACTTATCTCCAGCCACTACAGTTTGCAATTAGATTTTGGGAGAGGGTAGAGGAAATCAATGTTAAGTTCACCCCTTAATGAGAACATAAACACTTGCACATTAAAAGATTGTTTTCTTAAAATCCCCACAGGTAGGTGGGAATTCACTTTACTTCTGAAAGAACAAAACATAGCAATGAAACTGGTGGAAAAAACCAAAAAAACTCTTTGTCTCAAGTGAAAAAGGTATTTTCCTTTCTCCCATGATCTCAAGAAGAGCCAGAAGGGAATGGAACAGAAGAACATATATATGTGATTAAAGCAACATGGTTAGGGCAAAACTCAGAGTGCCAATTTGCCTCTTTTTAGAACCACAGGAACCAGGCTTGTTTCAGTGTATCCATACAATAGGTAATCAAGACTTAAGCACATGACAAAGAAGTCCATGCCAGAGTCAAACACACCTTTTGGCTACTTCTGCTCATCAGACCATCAATGAATACAACAGGAATGTGGTGTTGGCCACAACACAACTTCATCAACTCTGGTCATCTAATGGCTTGGCCAATTGTATTCTCGACGCAGAAAGAGCATGTGTATACTTTGGGGGATTTTCACAGGGAAAAACAAAAGTGGGAAACATTCTGTGCAGTAATACAGATCATCACCTCTTCAAACTGGAAGCAGCGTTATAAATGTCCAATATATCAGCAAGGAGTCTCATATGTAGCTGCAGGTCTGCTGATACCACAGCTGTCAGTGGACATCACTGTAGAAATCCCCTTGTTGGAGAAACCTTCTCTTCCTCACGAAACGCAAATATTCTGCAAAGCCAGAAAAGGGCTTCTCCTTCCAGCTATGTTATTTACACAGGATGACTCCCAAGTTTCTCCTCCAGTTCCCTGTTTGGACCAGCAACTCATCCCTTTGTGATCACTTACATCTGCTTTTGAATTACATTTGATCAGTTTAAATCAGAATTAAGTGCTTTCACTATGGGTGTAGGAAATCAGATGGGTTTAGTCCTCCAGATATCTGACTTTTAAAAATGTCTAAGGGCAGTTTAAAAGGCATTCCTTGAGTGGGAATGACATCTCTGTGGAGTCTGTTTTTTTCTTGGGACTTTTTTGGTGTGTGTAGAGGTAGGGTGTTGGGTTTTTCAGGACTAATTTAAATATGGTGAAAACAGAATTCCTTAAGAATGTTACATGTAAAAATGTAAGTGCACTTTTACAGAAAGAGTTATTTGGAGGTTTTTTCCCTCCTTTGTATTTGACATGTTGTTTATACACACTTTAACTCTTTCCCCAAAAACATAATTTAATTGGCACTTTTTCCTCTGCGTGGGTTTGTCATTCCTTTTTCAGAGGAAGAAAACTTTCCTCTCCCCCTCCCTTTTTTTTTTCTTAACTAAGGAAAAATATTTTTAATTATGCAAGTTACTCTACCCAGAGAAATCATGACCAACGCAAACACCCCTAATGATAACAAAATGACAAAAAAGGGTTTGTTCACACAAAACATCTTAGAATAAAATACCAACATTAGAAGTAATCCTTCAAATCAATTAATATCTTTTTAGTCAGTTAACAACATTTCAATGCTGACTGCCCTTTAAAACGCAGTAATTCATGAAGCCATGCAACTTAGCCTTCAAAAAAGCACTAACATGCTTGGCTTTCTTTTATTAATGTTATGTGATTATTTTTTTTTCTACTTCACTAACATTTCAAGAGAAACAAAGTGATTGTCATGTGGTACACTAAGTCCTGGAACAGCAGCACAGCTGTTTATTCCCAGACTCCGAGCATTTTTTAGGTCTACACAGAAGTCTGTATTTTTTCTGAAAGGAATTATACATTTTACCATAAGCACATACAGTTTCCATATTCAGTTTGCCTATTGTAAAATACTTGGCTGTAAAAACAACAAATTGAATGCTTTGTCCTCATTCTATTGCCCTTTTTACCTTGAATCAACTCCTCTGGTGTAAGAAAAGAGGACAAAAAAAGCCATGGCAGAATCACAAAATTACTCCATTTCGCATTTCAGGAAAACCAAAACGACAAAACATCTGAATCAGACACCCTCTACTGGAAAGCATCAAGCTTATCGCTCTATTCCTGAATAAACTGATGGGGGGAGGGAGGGCATGAACATTTAACTGCCTGAAAAGACTGGTATCTATTCTATAAATCATTGTCTTGCATTTAGGAGGAGGAAAATATTTGATGATTAAATTCTTTATTTCAATGAAGGTGGGAAATGTGCGTCTGACTTCTTTGACTATGAAGTGGCAAAAAGAACTCTATTCAAAATTCTGTGGCAACTTGCCTTTAGGATTAGACCAGACCTGACAGGTTTCTCCCAGAAAAGTGCAAGTGTCATACACTTAGCAGCAAGTAAAAATAGGGACTGCAATGAAAAGACTTAGCCATGATACACACGAACAGTAACCTGACTTATGCTCCCCAAAGGTGAGAAAAATGTCTTTTCTGAAACTTGAACTAAATTTATTCATTTTGTGTAATTTTCAAGCAACAAATATGCTTGAAGGACACAGCTGCTCTTCAGTTGTAAGTGACCAAAGCTAGAAACTCTGCTAGTTTATCCAGGGCAGAATTTTGTTGTGTAAACAGATCTCTTCCATCATTATTCTATTAAATATCTGTTGGATATATTCACTCTGTGCCAAAACCTCTATGTAGTCAGGGTGTATCAACTCAGTGGTGGGCAGGGTTGCTCTTTAAGGAAAGGGTGGCATCTTCCTCTCTTCAGAAACAAATTCTGTGCTACACTTTTGAAGTCTGGGCCTCCATTTTCATCACAGTAAAAGAAAAAAAAATATATATATATTATCTGAATAATGACAGATCTACTACCACCACTTTAAGATCTACATCTCAATGAACTAGCTGAAGAACCTTCATGCATCCTTTTCCTCATGTAGGAGTGCCAAAAGATTTTGTCCTTAAAAGACTATTCTATCAAGCTTCAATCTATAATTATTTTACTCTTCTACTCCCAAATGAAGTATTATGATAAACAGCCTGATTGTGTACCAAGCATTCTTCATCATATGCTCTACTTGCCAATGCTACAGCTTTCACAGTTCTGTTTGACCTGCATAATGTACTATATGTGGGGCAGTGAATTACAATCTTTCTAAAAAGACCATGCTGAATTACAATTTCTTTCCCAGGACTCAGAGGTGAATAATTGCACCTGTCCTCCTTAAGCAGACAAAAGACATTAACTAATGACCAAATGGAAAGAAAGATTTAAAAAGAAAATCACTTTATAGTTTGGTAGGAAAACAACTCAATCCAACCTTTCATCTGTCTGTCTACACTATGAGGATTTCTACTAAGTGCAGCTTCTGAAGGGAAGTTTTCAATCAAAGAAAAACTGTCCTGATAAAAAAGCAAAAATTGAGGTGTTTTCTAGAAGTTTAAAAGAGCCTACTTTTAAAATAAACCATTGGCACTACAAGAAAAATCAACTGCACATCTAAGTGTTTGTGGGCAAACTTTCTCACTTACATGATACAAATGCAGGAATGATGTAAGATGGGGGGACAAACAAAGCCACACGGCTTTTCTAAGACCTCGCAGAGACACAGTAGTAGAACCTAGTATAGACTACTCAGATATGCAGAAGTGAATATCCTGGAACAGACCGCAACCTAGACCTCCTGACAGCCTTCACACTGTTTCATAGAATCACAGAATCATTTAGGTTGGAAAAGACCTTTGAGATCATCGAGTCCAGACGCAGAGAGTGTGTGACTGTGCTGAACATAAAGGCTGAGTTTTGCTATTACTGACTGCAAGTGCTTGGCAGAGAGATCCGCAACGGCTCTGGTTTCATCAGAGCCATGCTGGCAGACATCCAAGGAAAGGTCACCAGGGCAGAAGGACAGAGCCTCAACAGAGCATTTGGCTTTGGTGCCAGAAGATTCCTAGCACCTGACCATGCCAAAGGGCTAATGCTTACAAAGATGAGAAAAAAGTGTGAAAGGTGAAAATACAGCAGAGCATCTCTGCAAAGATCTTGGCAATATTTCCAGGCCGTTTAAAATCTTTTTCCTTATGCATGGAAGCTGCCTGTATACCCAAGGAAGATAGGTACTTGCACATGAATGGACAAAATGGAAAATATTCTGCTCCTTGTGGAACCTAAATGTAGTCTATTTGGCAAAATCCAGGCAGCCCATCTTGCAGCTATAAAGAAGAACACCATGGAAAACGATAACTTAAATACTGACAGCCCCTCCAAAAGAAAATAAAAGCAAAGCAACAAAGGAGTGATGCTTGGGGCAGATGTTCTTGCAGGAAGCATGTCTCTTTTTCCCAAAAGCACAAATATCTGTATTTATGAGAACCTGATACAGCACAGAAAAAAAAAAAAAAAAACAACAACCCACTGGTTAAAAGCAAAAAACATAACTAATCAACCAACTTTCAGCTAGAGGTTTTGGTTGTTGGGAAACATCTCCATCACCTTATAGTTACAGGTTTTAAAACAAAATTAAACACTGCTTAGCTACATACTTGGAAGAATACAGAAAAACAGACTAGTTTGACAGATAAGGCACCAACTCGAAATTAAAGAAAACCAAAGCCTACTGCCATTCTTTTCCTTCAACAGCTGCACAGCCTTGGGTAGGATCCCTTCTCTCAGTGCCCCTGCTTCCCTTCCTACTTTCCGTCCCATCTAGTTACATACTTTGGGACAGGGACCTTCTTTTACAGTATGTTGGTACAATTCTGAGGTCAATAGAGTCCTTATCCAGGAAAGTCAACAAAGCACTGTGATGAGTAGGAGAAACACCCTGAGTAGCAGGAAAAAATAAAGCCTGGTTTCTTGCAGATTTCTGTTTTCAGGCTCACAAACTCCAGCTCCCTCCTTCATGTGTCCTGTGGGAACACCTTCCACACAGTGCTTCCAGTCTCCTCAACACAGCATAAGTCCTCCCCCAGTAACCTTCATCTTGAAACTGACTGAAAGTAGAGAAATGACTGGAACTCAAGCCCAAGACAGAGACACACATCAAATTATCTCCCAAGGTGTTTCTTTCAAAGGAAACCCAGCTAATAAAAGCAACAGCAAACATTTCAGCAGAGGCGACAGATCAAAATTAGCAGATTAAGCACGGCCATGCAAGGAACGCTAGTATTTTGATCTTTTTTAGATCATGTGCTCTGAATAGTATCTAAATTGCTGATGGAACATACGCCAGAAAACAGCAAGGGACAAATGATCTTTGGTCAGCGTTTGAGTTTCCAGTAAAGCAACATCTGAAATCTGTTAAGGGTTAAACCCCTGAAATTTTGAATGAAATTCAAATGAAAAGAACATTTCCATTTTGAGAAATCAGTATTTCCCACAGACATGCATGTCTTCCAGCTCCCTCTGTAAACAGAAATCGCTGTTGACAGTGCTGTTGAATATCATCCCATTTGCAAGACTGGTGTAAATAAAGCCTCCAGGCAAGGAGGTATGTCTAAGTGCAAAAGGTAAATTTTCAACGCCTATGCTTTTACAAAATGGGGTTGGGTTATATTAAATCAATACTCCAATTAAAACTAAAAGAGAACAGAAAAACTCTATCAGTAAAATTATTTGAAGCAGTATTTGTTCAGACTAGTCCAAAACTCTTTGCCCTTGGGGGCTGCAATACAACAAGGATATCTCCTGAGTGCGTTAATTTTTTAAAATGAAAGGAACACAGTTGCTGGCCTTTTGAAATAATCAATCTTTCAAAAAGTGTCAGGTGTCTCCAAAACATGTGGCAGGTTGGCAGTTTTTAGCGTCTACTCTCAAGCCCTAATATGAGGCTCTAATGAGCCTGGAGGAACTCATCACCTCTACTAACAAATCCTAAAGACAACCTGTCTGGCTCACTGAAAATGAGATGAAGCTAAATTAGAACCACAGACCACCTATTTGCTAAATCAAAGCAGAAAACCAAAACCAAAATAAACATTAGAAGCACATATATACATATATAGAGACACACACACACATACAAGAATGCAGACACAAATACATGTACAGATATGTATAGGCAGACACATATCTGTACCTGTGAATTACAGACATTTACTGAGATCTGTGTTTACTGCCTCCTACAAGTCTGTTTTACAGGCTAAATTTAGGGAATTTCTTGGCTTCTTTCACACACACACACACACACACAGACAAAATAAAAGGCAGCATCTGGTTTGTATTTTTCAAGTCTATTAAAAAATACCTTCTTTCTGCATGTATCTGCCACTTCAGTGTGCAAGAATAAAAATATAGAATCAGCGAGAAAATTCTTATAGTCTGATTGTCAACAAAAGGTTCCCATCTCCAAAACAGCTGACCTTATTAGCACTAGGAGGTGGTGAGAAACTTTTCACCAGTACATATTTTAACAATACTGTGGATATATATCTATATATATTTTTCAGTCATTTCAAAGATTTAAATTATATTTTCCACAAATAAATCTTTCTTATTAAAGTAAGTGTAAAAGTTACGTACAGAGGAATTTTTTCCAATCTTGTTAATATTAATAGTGCAGAGAAGAATATTTTGTTCTGTGGTCTTTGTGGAAAATTTGACTTTTTTCTCTTAAAATACAAGCTAGAGAGAAATCTATAAAAGATGTTAATATCCATCAATCCACAAAATTCTTTACTTCATCTGTTGAGAAACGGTAACAAGACATAATGTATGTGACATGTAAATGAGTAGTGGATATAGGAAAAAATAACATTAAAACAACATTCACACATAAAAATCAGATTTCTGAAACCAAATATCTCCAAACTCGAATTTAGGTGTAACTTCTCCATTTCCCTAGAGTGTTTGAAAAATATTTGTTACAAGTCCGTTGAAAAATTTTGCATTATCTGTGCTCTCCACTCTGAGAGGCCCTGCCATTTCCAACCAGGGCCATCGACTTCACACTGTAATTGGCATCCACCAGAACTCCTGCAGAAAGGAAAACCTCACCTGGGCAGCCTGAACCACCCACTTTCACACACTCCACATTAGCCCTCCTGGCAGGGCTCTAGACAGCATTTAAGACAACTATCACAGCATCATAAGTATGTATATATATATATATATATATATATATATATATATATATAAATCTACTCTGTGAGGTTAACTATAGTGAACTACTTTGGCTAAAGTCCTACTTTACTGGTGACTTTTCTCTACAACTCTTCAGAGAAGTTCAGTTTCAAAGGTTAACACACAAAACAAACATGCTGGATACCTCAAAGGCTGAATGTAAAACACATTCGTGGATTTTGTGATTTTTTTATTTTTTTTTAAAGGCCTTGCCAATTTTTAATGGGCTGTCACACACAAATGATTATGAAAGCGCTACAATGAACTGAGCGGATAAGCTGATCTGATCGGAATTAACTGCATGTGATTGCTACTTTGAAAGCTGGCCTAAAGAGGCAGCATTGAAAGCAATCTCACAAGTCACTGGTACCGCCTGCCTCAGCTATAAGTAAGCACAGATGGTGAGAAAAGTTAATTAAGAGACATATTTGTTTGGAGGTTTGAAATTTCCACCCTCTCTTCTCCAAAGAAGCCAAGCCACAGTGAAAATGTGTTTTACGTTTGCGGCCTAGTAAGTTCATGTTTCTGAGGCGCTGTTCCTGTAGATGGAGGTAACAGATAAACAGAATAAATAATTTATGTCAGCAGTTAGCATATGCATTTGCACTTGATCACTAAGCTACTTATTGCACCTGATAGCTACAACACCTTGTCAATTAAAAATAATCTTTTCTCCACAATTCTTCATTTACTTTCCTCCTACCTGGCACAGCTTTTCTCTTACACCACAGCTGACACCCAGCAATGGAGATGTCATCCCTTTCATTCTCACTTTAATGACTGCCTCTTTCATTTGCTCCCTCACTTCTTGCAGTATTTCATAAGGAACATATCATCAGTTACAATAAATAGCTTCTGTGATAAACCTTTGCTTCCTCCTGGTTGGGAACTCTCTTTCCTGCCTCTCTGCAGCCCACGCTTGAGCCCTCCCCAGATTAACTAGTGGGCTTCTGAATCTGGGGTATGACAGTGCTCTGTAAATTGTTTGCCATCTTTAGAGGATAAAAATGTGCCATATAGCAGACATTTTGCTCAATCGTCCTTCCACAGTGTATGATTCTTTGGACCCATTTCCTTTTTTTTTTTTTTTTTTTTTTTTTCACCTCTGGTTATTATAATGACAACAGCCAGCAGCACCAGAGAAACACTGGCTGCAGAATGGCTGGGATCAATCTCGACTAAAAGCCCTTGATGGTAAGAAAGGGTTAACACTAAGGACAGAGAAAACTGAGATTTCAGAACTTCAAGTGAAATTGAGAGGTTCTTAGAGAGACATTTCCAATTCATGCCTACTGTACTATTTATTTCCTTTCCCATCATTGCTGATTATAAGGATGTGCATGCGTAAAAAGAAGTTTCTTCATCTCTAATCAGACCAGCTCTATTCCATGAATCCACAATCCACTGTTCGTGACATTACAAAATGAATCAGGCAGGAGGCTCAAGCCAGATCAGAAAGTGACAGCTTCTGTTTGAACAGGTATCTTGGAAATAAATGATGATAGGGGACAGTATTATACTGCATAAGCATTTAACTCTTTGCACTGTCTCATTCTCTAAAAAGAGGTGCAACAGATCTATTTACTGGAAAGGTCTTGGTATTCAAAAAAGTAATAAATTGGACTGCTGATTTGTTCTACTTATACAGCTAGAGAAATAAAGGCCTGCTTTGAATAGGACACTCACGCTACATGTATTGAATACTCCCTGGAACAACAAGGAAAGTTGCTTCTTAAAACTGTATCTTTGCATTGTAGCGTATGGTCACATCATTTAAGGTCTATCTCAAGAATTTGGCATGCATTAGTATATGGCCTCTGTCAATCTTATTTCTGTGCTATAGAACCGATGTTGAGTAGGATATTACACTTACAGGAATGTGTCCCCTAACTAGCTTTACATTGCAGATGACAGGATCACAACAGAAGACTAGAGATTGATACCCAAGACCAGCCCTGCACTGAGAACCTTCCTATGTTGTTCTGCAAGGATTTTAGGCAAAAACATGATCTGTGTACATAAATATACATACAAATTAATAATTTAGACATTTTATATATATATATATATATATGTATACATACAAATTAATAGTTGAGTCTCACATTCCCAAGTGGTCCCTAAACAATCTATTACCTAATCACATAAAAACGGCGGGGTTTCTGATTTTATAAATGCATACAAAATATGTTGTTAAAAAAGTCAATCACTGAGTGCTCAGTACAGATGTTAATCCAATTTGTGTGGTAATGATCAAAACAGTCAGTTTACATAAAGCATTACAGCTGTGCAATATTGCAGTCCTGCAGTTCTGTCATCAGCAATGAGGGTTACGTACCTGCCACTGGGAATTTTTCCGATGGACTCTGCATAGTCATGCTGACAGTGAGTAAGACCTTCCATTAGTGCTGCCCACAGTGACAGCCTTGCTCCCTTTCTGCTTTTATGTCCAAGGATTGTCAGCAGGAAAGTGTAAAAGGAGCTATAGCTCCTTCTACTGGGTCTTAAGGTTCCCAAGACTAAAGATTTGAGATCCTACCAGGGCTCAGAGAAGCTAGTGAATGAAGACCAGTAGCATCTCATAGAGCTCTTAGTCTTCTTTTTAAAAAAAAAAAAAAAAATCTGCTTTGCACATTCCCACTAACAGCATAGTTTCAGAAGCAATCATGCATTTAAAGAAGTTTGCAATAAGAAGTCTGGGGACATGTTGTTGGAATGGGGACAAAACTACTGCTAAACAAACTGATTGTCTAATCCACATATGACATCTCAGATGTAACAGCCTGTAAACATTATCTGTAGAGCTCCAAATAATAAATTTACAGATTTAACCAATCATACTTTGAAGGCTGTCACTGATCTAGTGGAGCATGACCAAATCCCGTTAGAGTACAAAATAGATTCTAGCAGAAAGTCTTACATATGCTGAGTTGCATATCTAAATAAGGAAAGCAAAGACATCACATATGCTACAGAGATGCATGCACATGAAGAAATTAATACATGCAACTAAATTCATCATCCCATGGGCCTACAACAAAGGTTTCAAACCCTGCGTGGTGACTCAGTCTGCAACAGTACTGTGTGCTTCATTGAAGAGTATCGCATCACCAAATACCTTAAGTACAGACTGACTTCACATCAGTGAGTGAGGCAGTTATCCGTGACCGCTACACGAATATTCAAGAAAAACATGAGAGACTCCCATACAACTTGAACTGAGATAGTCAAAAGCAGATGAGATCTGTGTTCCATTTGCCCACTTCACACATTTATGTCTTTAAAATTACAGCACAATTTCAGTAGTCATTTGTTAGAGTTAATTCACTGGACAAGATTTCCTAAATTCTGCTGAAATTCTATCATCCTTGCAGCAAAATCTGGGGAAAGCGAAATTGCGTGAGTCTTTGACACACTGAAAAAAGCACAGGTAGGAAACCTGCACAGATGTGAAAGCACTCAAAGGACTGTTCCTATCTTGCCCAGTGGGGATAATCACAATTACATTGACTATTTTTTAATCTTCCCTTTTATCTTTCTTGTGTGAACAAAGTTCATGGGGAAAAAGCATGTTAGATGGCTAGGTGTCTCCTCCTATCCTGAGCAGTACATGCTGCATATTTCTGGCTGCAACACTCTGCATGGGAATGCCAGGGGTATTTCTAGGCCCCAATATCAAAAACAAGTTGTCATATATTTTGTAAGGGCCATCTACCACATTATCACTCATATTAGTATACACAGATCCTACAGGGTATCCTGCCTCCCTGTATAGCCAGAAAAAGCATCTTGACTAGGATGATATGCAGTCTTTTCTTCCCTTAGATAACTCCAAGAGCTGAAAAATCACTCTGTTTAAACAAACTTCCTGTTCTTTTCTTTCCTAGGGTGGAAAGACTGCTTTTAATCAACGATTGCGTCACTATGGAAGGAAGATGCAGAGTGTGCTCTCAGATAAAATAAAAGCCCCACCTTTGGCTCAGACATTTTTCTCAGGACTGGCTAGAGTCATAAGGGTCTCTTAACACTGCACTTTGTATGATATTTTTTGTCTCATTCAGAAAAAAAAATAATTAGTGGATTTTTATTTTTTTTTTTAGTTACATTTGGCCCAATTAACATGAATCTTTTTTTGTCTCCTACAGCTTTTCTCCAAACAGTAGAGAAATCCGAAGCTTTTCTCCTGGCTCTCTCTCCAGGGACTAATATCTTTAAGTACTGCAAGGCCAGATCTAACTCCCTGACATTTGTCTGCCTTGAACTTGCAAAGCGCTCCTAAGTTTGTTAGCCTCCAAAGCGTCAAGAAACTACAATGATCTTTAGACATATTCCAAGTGGGAGGTTTTGCAGAAACGGCTTCATACAGCAATAAAACTGACAGCTTGTTCTGGTGAACCCATGTCAGAGGAGGGCAAATAAAATCCTCTGAAGTATAGCAGATATCCAGTTGAACACACGACACGGGGAAGATTCACGAATAAAGGAGCTCCTCCATATCCAGCTTTTATTGTTGTCATTTGCCACAGAAATGCTGGCTTGAGCCCAGATCAAACAAATCTAAGTTAGAAACAGGAACCAGACTAATTCTAACTTTATCATATACACTGCAACAGATACTGAAGCAAATATTAAGGCACTGTTTTCTCTTGGAAACTTGACCTTCACCTGATGCTGCATGAGGGAGGAGCTGAGTTTGCTGGAGTGCCTTGCCCAGGCCCCGCTTTCGGCCTCACCTTCAGAGCATGCAGAAACAGGGAAGGCATGGAAAAAGTGTATGATCCCAGTGGCAGGCACTGCAGTGACAGCCAACCTGTTTCAGCTTCTTACCACCAGCCTGGGAAGTCAGTCCAGTCACCTACTGAGCTGTGCTGCAGCAGAGCTCCTCAGGTGAGCAGGAACCAAGAAATGTGCCAATTTTTCTGAACGGTTGAACCCAGGGACACTGAGGGCAAGACTAATTGAACAATTGCACGAAGGTTTATGCAACTCCGGCTATTTCAAAATCTCTACTTTCCAGCAACCAGCTAAATCAGCTTCCAGATTGAAGTCACATTTCCAACGACTACATATTAAGGTGCTCAATGAAAAAAAATATTCTACAGGTAAAGCAGTTCTAGTTGAGGTACCATCAACTTTAGCCTAAATAAAGGAAAGAGAAGAGAAACTGTGGCATTAGCCTAAAAAAAGACTCTCATGCCTTGACTGAGATTTTAATTCATATGGGTACAAAGACGCCTCCATTCTGAAACCATCTTACGGGAAGGACAGCATTCCTCTTGCACACTCGTTTGCTTAGTAGAGTCAAAGCTTGAATCACAGAGAGTGTAGTGTTTAAATTATCAAAGTTAAGGAGCATTTAATGACTTGAATACCCACAGTTTAAGTTAAATTGTACAGGGACTCTTTTTGAGCCATCATTCTAGATTAGGAAAATATCTGTGCCCTTCTGATGCCAAATACCTTTTTTTCCTTCACAACAGTTTTTATCATTTTCAATGACACCATAACGGAATTGAACAAACAGCTGAATCCATAGAGATGTTTAATTCATTCTGAGATCTCAGCACCTCAGAAAAGAGATAAGATTTTACAAATTTATTCCCCTCCTTTATTTCAATTACCATGTTCATGCTTGAGACAATTCCTAGCCCAAACTTCTGGCCAAAAATCTGTTGGTAGGTAAGATAGCAGATCTAAATCCAATCACAACGATCTTGCAATAAGATCGCATAGCACAATTATCCCTCCGTAGCAAAAGCTGCACTCTCCCCTATTTTCCTACTTGAATTCACTATTGGGTGGCAAAACTTCATGGCATACACATGACAGGACGTTAAGACAGTATGTCTTGTAACAAGTTCTAACACTATCCAAAGCTAATTTCAAATCCAAACATTAAAACAACAGAGTGTAGAGTGGCAAAAAAGGAAGACTGCTTACAATAACGAGGCCTTCCCTTGTTAATACTCTCTCAGTCTTTCAAAATCAGAAATTAAAAGAATGAAAGGGCTCTGCTATAAGCAGTTTGCTACACCCCTATGACAAAAACCACCATCAGCCTTCAGTTGTGGCCCCTTTCTTGGTTGTCAAATTAAGACGCAACAGTGAGCCTCCTCTCCATTCTTTCTGGCCACCAGTTCATGCAAATTACAGAAGACCAGTAGTCTTTGCTTAGCAACAAGATTTTGTGTTCACGACTGATCACATTAATGATAAAGTAGTGAATATTAACAAATCTACTTGTGAGAAGAGATGCCCTCCTTCACTGACTCATCCATACAATTTAAAATCTCTGAAATAAAAAGAATAATGCATTCATCTAACAGACTCACTAGAAACAGAAAAGGAGCCATCAATAACACTGCTTTCCAGTCCACACCTCTGACACTGAAACCCAGGCACGCAACAGTAATTTCATGCAAGGAGAAGGACTGCTAAATGTACAAAAACACGTATTTCTACTGAGCCATGAAACTTTCACATTTGCTTCCGTCTTAGACTCATTCTACTATTTTCTAGAGCTAGGGTTAGTACATGTGAGCTGTCCTGACTGCTGTGGGACACAAAGAGCACTGGTGAAGTGTGCTGGACTGTCAGCCCCTGAGCCCCTCCACCTCCCAGGGAATCACACAGCTCATTCAGGTAACTGCAGAAAAGGTTATCATTACTTACAGCAGGATGTCCAGCACAGTAGGTGTAGCTAGCATGAGACTGGTAGTGCAAGCTTGCTCTTGGAAAGGTGTATGTATTCCAAGCAGGTTGGCTGCTATTCCACTGGGAGCTAAAGCCAGGGCTCATGGTCACTCTCGATTTACTGTTTTGGTACGTTCTCACTGTGGAGCTGGACTATCAAAAAAGAAAGAAATGCAACGTAAAAATAGCTTTTAGGCTAAAATACAAACAATGCAGCTACATATCATTATTGTGCATATACATACTGCCACATGGTCTGGAACAAGCTTGAATGTTTCCTGTAAGGAACTGAGAAAAGCAAAAAATTGATTCCTTCATAGATATCGGTGAAACAGCTATGTCACTTAATGCCCAACAGAAAGACTGATGCCTGTTAAGACTTCAGGCTGCGATGTAAATCAAATGGGAAATGGGTAAGTGATAGAGATAAGGGGATGTCCTGAAAATGTGTAGAGGGTGCAATCCTGCAAGATTAATAGGTGAAATGTCCATATTTGTTTATCACAATGAACTAAATACTGACATTTATTGAGCTTCTGATCAGCTATGCCCATTTTACAGTAAATGGCAGTTTGGGGCCTGTGTTTGGATACATTTCTTGAAGTCTTGAAATCCCATCTAGTGGCTAGGTAAGGCCAAGCCGTCATAAAGCTACTCCTACATTTCAAATATGCAACCTTCTAAACAGATCGTGAAACATCATGACATTTTTTAATTATTTAAAATGCAGAAGAAAAAACCCCAACAAAATCTTAATTTATTTTTTTAAGTTAATTCAGTATCTTCATCTGAAAGTAACCCAGACTACGGATGTCTTTCATGATCCACTTTCATTCTTTCTGGCTTTCTCTCATTTTACTTTATTTTGGCTGCAGTTCTCTGCTTCTAGTCCTTGTTTTATAAAAGAATTTCCTAACAAATGCTTCCACTGATAGGGGTGGTTTATTAGGACAGAAAAAAAAAAGTCAATTTTCAGTAAGTGTAGAAGATGTATTAGAAGTGGATGCATTTTTAGCAGATATTTAGTTTGGCCTTCAAAGACACACAAACATACTTTTTCCTCCATATCCTGTTCTGCATTTGGGTTTTGCTCGGTTTCTTTTTATTGGCAAAGGTGTTCTCAATATCCCATGCAAATGTCCCACTGACTAATTGTAATTATTATTAAACCAAAACTGTTCTTATTCAAGCATTAAATTCACAGTGACCTTAGTAATACAGTGAAAGCTTATGAAATATGAACACAAATAATATTTCTTAGAAATGCTTAGAAATGTCCCTGTTAGTAAATTGGTGCTATCAATTTTAAAAGCTATATTCAAGAATGACACTTCATTTATTTTTACCCTCCTTTCAAAGACAAGTCTTGTACACAATGTATGTAGCATTAACCAAATATCAATATGGGCCACCATCGAACAAGGTGTTTCACACTGTCCAAGACCATCCTTGCCCCGAAGTGCTTACAAGATAAATGAGGTCAGGGAAAGGATGAAAGAGCAGAGTCTGATGCAGAAGCAGAGAAACAGCTTCGTAAACATCACTTTCAGTTTCATTTCAATGCTTGAGCTCAGTTGCATTGGGAGAGGATTAGTGAATTGGAAGGGAAAGGGGATGGAGAGGAGATTCACAAAAAGGTTTCAAAGACACATTCTAGCTATAAAAATATACACCCCGTACAATCTTTCCGATTTTTAACACTGTATTTAGATGAGATGGTTGTAGAAACTTCAGACCATGCTGGCATCGGCTGAACATGCCCCCTTTATTTAATTTAATTTTCAAAAGTTTAAGTACACAAAGTTTGCCTCGGTTTTCAATTGCTGGCTAAGCTTTAAGTTCAAGAAAAGGCCAAACAACTTCCTGCGCGTGTTTATTTCCTGCACCACAGCTTAGGAAGCCTGAAAAGAGCAGTTTCCGCTCACCAGTTCTCAGTATCTCGACAGATTCGCCTCCCGCCCCCACCCCTAAGCACAGGATTCCTGCGGCGTGATTTCTAAAGATTTAACTTACGACTAGCTGAACACAAAGCGTATGAATGAACACTAAAACCCACACTAAACTCTCATTAGTCACTGTGTGTGACAAGTGGTTACTTTGTTCTTACAAAAGGCTTTAGGGGGAAAAAAAATCTGCCCCTACAGTTAAAGGGGCTTATTTGAAATAAATCTTTTTGCACGAATTTAAATTATGACAAATCAAAGGAAAGAGGCTATGGCTAGAGCTAGAAAAAAACTGAAGGGTTTTAATGTGGGGTTTTTTTCTTGGGTTTTTTTTTCTTCCCTTCCCCTTTTACCCTCTTTCCCCAAGGAGCAGAAACTGCATTTTCTTTCCTTTGACATATTACTTATCTTTCAGATCACTCCTCAAAGACAAACCTCTCTTTCTGGGCCCTGGTAGACTTGCTTCTACAGAAGAGATGAAGGCTAGGTTTTGTTTCGGACAGATCAAGTAGGTTTTTAGCCATAATGTACTTCTCCATGTACATTTCTCCCCTTTATAAATACCAGGTATTCAAGCGTGGCTGCTTATTAATTCTTGAGGAGTTCATCCCCGGCCGAATATTCTGTGAATATTGAGCTGCTGTATCCTAACAATAGCTTTGCTCCTTCCTATTATTTCTGATGGGTCTGCATTGTATGGACCAGTGGAAAATATCTGTGGCTGATGGGATGTGAAGATGCATTGTCAGCTGTGATAATTGTTAACTGATTATTTTCACTATGGCAGCAAACTCCACTACAGTAAGGAGAGAGAGAGAAGCTATTAGCACTATACAGATGTGCACAATACCTGTTCCTGTGTTAGAGAAAAGGAACAAAAATAAGCCTGTTTTTTCAAAAAGCCTGCCTCAGGTGCTGAACAACCTTCTGCCTGTTGACGGAGTTGTGTTTCATGTTTGTGTGCTACACGAAATGCCTCCCTCTATCTGCCACCGTGCTGGAGGCAGGGCTCAGCCCTGGTCCTAACTCCAGGCACAGCGATGAGCCCCTCTGCCCACTTTCTGCCCCTCCACCCAGGTCCCACCTCACGGGGTGTGCGTGAGAAATGGTGAGCCATTGAGACTGCCGAGGATGTACTGGGCATCCTACCCCCGTGCAGGTCACGCAAGACTCAGAGGTGGGAAAAGAGACCCGACGTACCCCGCTCCCCTCAGGGTGGCCGTGGGAGGAGGTCCCTGCAGGGAGAGCCCTCTGCTCTGAAAGGCTTTGTAGGGGGGCTGCTATTTCTGGCCCGATAAAAGCTTCTCTCTTTCTGCTGGCCTATCTACAGAAAAAAAACCTAAACCAAACCACCCCAAAAGTCAATACACAGAAACGCTGCTGGGATAACTGGCTTTGAAATCTTGAAGCTATCCAGACTGTCTGTCAGCCAGAGAACGGAGACCTCTGCACTGCCAGCCACCAAGTCCTGGGACAGCCTGGCCACCTCATGGCTCTAATCTAGGGTGGTTGGGGAGCTACGAAATGATATCAGGGACCCCAAAAGTTGATGCACTGAATTCAAGGTGTTCTCTGAACAAGCAAACATCTCCGCAGCCTTCCCAGCTCAGTGCAGAGGCGCCTGTGGGAAAGACCCTGGGCCAGCTGTGAGAGCTGGAGGGCAGAGCGGTGCTGGCAGCGCAGGGTGCAGGGCAGCCTCTGTGAGGAGAGCCTGGGGCTGCCCCATGCCACACACAGAGGGTTCTGCGGCTCCCACCAACCCACCACAGGGCACGGCTGAGCCCCTTGGCCAGGATGGTGGCACCTCTGGGAAAACGTATTCAAGAATGGGCAAAACGCGGCTTGGGAGTGAGGAAAAAAGTGAGAAACATCCCTGCAAGCACTCAGAGGAGCGCAGGAGGAGGGTGAGGAGGCTCCCCTGGTGAGCCCACCTGGAGCAGATACAGGACAGGGTCCATGGAGGATCCCATGCTGGAGGAAGTGGGTATGTCCTGAAGGAACCGTGACCCACACTGGAGCAGAGGAAAAGTGTGAGGAGCAGGGAATGGGAGCTGTTATTCACCATCCCCCTGTGCCAGCTGGGGTGCAGAGTGGGCACAGGCTCAGGAACGAGGGACCGAAGCTGAGCCTGGAAAAAAGGGGTAGGGGGGAGGTATTGTCTTAATTTGCCCTATCTTCTCACTATCCAAACTTATTTTCCCTGGCAATAAATTCATTTTCCCCAAGTTGAGTCTGGTTTTGCCTGTGATGGTAGATGCTAAGTGATCTCTCTGTCTTTTATCTCAGCCCACAAGCTTTTCCACCTTATTTTCAGACCCCATTTTGTTGAGGAGGAACAGTGAAAGAGCAGCTGAGTGGGTGTCTGGCAGCCAGCAAAGGTAAACCCACCACAAAGTGGCAGGTCTACAAGCTTTCATTTGGGATTTGAAAGTGCATCTATTCCCCCCCAACTCTACTGATTCCTCCAATAAAAGGTATCATCTCTCCCCATAACCCTGTCTTATTTATATCTTTTAGGCTGTCAATGGTAGCCCAATGCTGTCACTCCTGGGACAACCTGATCAGCTTTTCTCAGAAAACTTCTCCAGAAAATTATCAGATAACAACAAAAAGAACCATTGCCCTCCTTGTTATGTTTTGCCAGGAACAACAGATATTACAAAGCTAGAAGAGGATTTTCTTTTCCTTGAATAACTCACTCCAGTATCTTTATACCCTAAAGGTCTGATGCAATCTAGAATCACAGTCAATAAATTTTAACTACCTAAGCATATTTTAAAATATGAACCCTTTTTCCTGTGCCTTAATTTCTCTGGCTTATAAGTATCGATAATCTTACTCTAAAACTTCTAGGCTAACCTTTTCCTCATGTTTGTAAAAGTTTTGAACATTTTTGGACATAAGCATGAGTGAAGCGCAAAGTATTATTAGTATAATTACTATTTCTTCAGCTTAACCGCTTTCAGTTCTTAGTACTTTTGATAGCTGATATGTGAAGTCTAACTGGAAAAAAGTAGAACCTAGTATTTATGGAGCACTTTTTATCTTCAAAGCACTGTGCAGATGCTAAACGGTGACAAAATGTTTTACTAGTGCAAGACTTCCAACTTTTCAAGTTTATAGTAGATAGAAGAACTAGCAGCCACTCCTTCCTATTTGTATGTGAAAAAGGCATACCCTTTGACTAGAACATTAAGCAACAACAATAGTTCTGACATAGTCTTAGTCTTCATGTCATCACACCCATGGTCTCCACTCTTTTGCAATACAGTGTCATCAAGCAGCAAACTAACAGGAAAAACCTATGCTAATTTTTGAAGTTCTACATCACATCAAATGCAAGAGACACCCTTCTGCCAACTCTTCCAAAATGTGATTATTATTGTCTTTGGCACTCCAAATGAAGAGAGAAGGTCATATATTCTGCTCTAAGTTACCTCTCTACTTACACTGACTTTAAAATAAAATTTAAAAAAAAAGAAGACAAGTGGGATTAAAGAGGTGTAAATGACATCTGGATTCAGCCTCCCATCACCCCATTTTTTAAAAGCAACTTCCCAGAGCTATGATGTTATTTTCTTAGACCACATAATTTGAGCTGCCTCCAGTCCCTTGGATTTTGGATACAGAATGGTTGTGTCTTCAGCTGCATCTTCTGTATGTTTGTGGGTTTGTTGTTTCTTTTCTGAAAGGAACTGTGTTTGAAAGGATGTCCACTCTCTTCCCCCTATCCCTTCAAGGGATATGACATCCCTTATTTTGGATGTCAGAATGATTACAGGAGTTGGGAAAGGCCAAGCAGAGGAAGTGCCATTCTAGAGATACTGTTTAAAGGAACTCTATATGCCTGAATGTGGATCAGACCATGATGCAAAGCACGGTCCTATGCTCTTAAAAGTTTGGACACTTTACAAAATACTACCATTCCCATAGAAATCAAAGTTTTCCTATATCCTGGAGAAGTCAGAAATGAAAAGAGCTGCCCTAGAACGTTATTGCATGAGCTAAAATGATGCATTTGGTTTTTTGCTCAGAGAAAATATGAAACTGGCAAACCAAATCTGAAGTTACTTCATCACAAAATCCACCTGAGACACCTAAAAGATTGTGGTAATGGTGAAATTGAAGAGTGAGGGTCTTTTTGCTTTTTAGGTTGTTATGAAAACTGAAGATGGAAGATATTGCAGATTTTTATTTTTTTTTAATAGCAGGAAAGAGGAATTTTGTGCTGCTACTTTTCCCAACATAATCTTTCACTATAGCTTGCAAATCTTTCACGGTCTACAACCAGATTCCATCTGTTTCAGTAAAAACTGAGCTCTTAATATTTGGCTACTGCAGATTTCAAGTTTATCGAGTCTGTCTCATAACCTTTATGAAAAAACTTCAGAGACATGACCAAATTTAAGAGAAACATTGTTTTTCCAGACATGGGGTTGAAACTCAATACACTGTACCTGGAAAAACACGATCAACTGAGAGAAGCAGCATTCCACTGAAGCCACAGAGAAATCATGAGGCTATATTTCATATCTCGGCATACATGTGAGGCTATAGCTCATCCAGTGGATCCGAGAGTGCTGAGCGCTAGCCCAGATCATGCCAAAACCCCAGGCTGTGCAGCCCATCTGACCCCTCCCTGCAGGTGGGAGAGGAATGCTCTCCGTGGGCTAGCTTTGCTCAGCAGGCTCCCTACCAAGAGCGTGAAGGGGACCCAGGCCTGCAGGACACAGCTGGCACAGCTGGATTTAGAGCTGTAGCCCAACAGGAATGCTAAGCTGAGAGACTTTCTAGGATAGGACCCAAATTATCTAAATAACTCTTGAGGAATGTATTCTAGAAAAAGAGTCAGGCACTCATTGTTATTTTTCCCCGGAGTTATGCCTTGAAAGCAAAATATATATGGTTTTCACACTTTTTTGGTTAGAACTGCTGTCATTTCCAATGACTCAACACTGTAATTCATGTTGTACTTTTAACTGTTACTTGAAACTTTGAAATCCTAGGCAAAGTATGAAATATTGCTCTCGTAGTTACAGAGGGTGAGCAGGGGAACTGAAAAAAAAATCAGGCCTTCACGGTTTGAGGAAAAGGCCATGAAGAACCTGGTTTTCTGCCACCTTATTATCCACGCCAGTGCCAAGGGGCGAAGAATTAGCAACAAGAGACAGGCCAGTGACAATTCAGATTAGCCTTAAAGTCTTTTGGCGACCCGTGGGGAAGACCTGGGTGCCGCTCTTCTCTGATGGGTTTCAGTCAATTTTTGCACACATGCACCTCCCAAAAACCATTACCACCAGCAGCATCTCGGCAGGCAAGCTCAGTGCAAAGACCAAGTAAAAGTCAAAAGAACTGTTCCTGTGCTTCAGACTGATTTCTCCAGAATAAGAAAAGGAATTTTGCATGCATAAAAGAAACTTGTATTGGTTTTGTTACCCAAGTTGCACCTGGCCATAGGCAACGGGGACACTCATGCTCCTGGGCTGCCATTTGTGTGTCTTCTACAGAAGGAAAAGTGAAAGGAGAATTTCCAAAAGATATTTTTTTGTTTGTTTATCTGTATTAGATTATTTGCAAAAAGTATACTAGGATTAAAATGTATGTTGTTAGATGGAATTCTTATATGTCTGGTATAAACCTTTAATTTAGGTTTGAACACAGCGAACATTTTGACTCCAAGTCCCCTCCTCCTTCACTTTGGCAGAGTAAGGGCACGTCAAAGTTTCTTCTGTTCAGAATATTATTTAGTCAATCTGTTGTGAGAAATTTAAGTCTTAACAACCTCAGAAGGACATTGAATATAACCTTGTAATGGCAGGTCATTAAGTAATTATTTTCTGAAAATAAACTACACTAGCATCTGTTCAATTTACTCCAGTCTTTTTTACAACACCAAGGTTACACTTTAAAGTAATGAGCACGACCTGAGTGTTCCTAGTGAATTCCAGCAAGATAGTACTGGGTAAGACCCCACCACAGATGATCTGCATAGTTCTGATTTCTAAAGAAGTCACTCATATAAAATAATCACTCGCTACAATACTCCTATGAACGCACATACAGCTCATCTGTACAGAGTGACTGGAGAAAAGAATGTTCTTCCACCAGGAGCTGTCGGGCACACAAGTCACAGAGGCAAAGAAACTGAAGGGTAGGATTTGCGCCAGGTGAGAATGTCTGATGGTGAACATTAATCTTAAGAAAAGTTGTTGATTACATACAAAACATTTCATTATGTCTGTGATCTTGGCAGATCTTTGGAGGAGTGTTTTTACAAGGTCTAAGAATTCCTCTCTCATATGCAACAGTTGCCACTCTTGAAGTCTTTTCTGCGAACTATACAGCAGTATTTGGGACTCAGCATTCCCTTGGTAAAACAGAGGACACAAAGGGATGCTGCAAAATGTAGAAAAAAAATTATTGTGATAAGTGCATTTCCTAGAATCACACTCCCAGGTACAGAGGGCTCTTGAACTAGTTTTGCTGTACATCAGCAAATCACTTTTACCTAGGTTGTGGGTTTTTTGTTGATTGGTTGGTTTTGGTTGGTTTCGGGATTTTTTTTGGTGGACCTATGTACTGCTGTCTGAAACACAAGTTCAAGAGCTTTACTGATTAATGACTGATTTTAGCATTTACCTGTCTGCTAAATTGGGGCTTTTTACAGACACCTAAAATCTTTTGTGAAACTCATTATATTTTGATAGTTTGGGGAGAAAAATAATTATTTCATTAACGCTTGAATTCCTTCCCCTTTTACAGTACCCAAAGGTATGTTTCACTATGTTCTGCAGTATCTTAATGTTTTTTCTGATGTATCTGTTTACTACATGTATATTGAACTGCTCCCTGAACAATAAATCAACCACTGTCTTGGATACAAAATGATTTTCCTCACGCTAGATCTGCAACACACAACTCTTTTTAGACAATCCCAAGAGTAACAACTGGCTGACAATTTAAGCAAGTCTGCAACATTAACCCGCGAACGCAATCCAGATTCACATACCAGGGAAGAGGGATGCTTATGAACAACCCAAAACCAGCCATGGCACAACACCAATTCTACAGTTCTACCAAATGAGAAAAAGTCAGATTTCTTTCCTCAGCTGCAGCAGTCAAAGCATCACGTGCATATTACAAGTCTCCACGTCCACAAAACGCTTACTTTACTGAATGCAACGCAGTTATGAAATGCATTTAGCCACTGGAAAGAATTCTGTAAATCCTGCAAAGCTACCCAATGTGCCACTCCGCAGCTAACTCCTGTGGATGAGCCTGCATGCTTTTGTAAACCTCACTGTGGGATTAGGACATTTATCAATGCTATGATTTCTTTCCTGCAATGTTATATCTATTGTATACCAGGAGTTCTGCAGGTGCATGATTTATCCATCCTGTCATTAGCTACAATACCCTGCAAACAGATTTTATTTTCTGCTGGAGAAACAAATACTCCTCCCGTAGTTTCTTTTACTGCTGGCTGGGGAACAGGCTCTTGCTCCCTTGACAACAGAACAGCTTGCTTGCTTGCTCTGACCAGGGAGTTATAATTTTCAGTTTAACAATCTGAAGCTCAACATCATTTCTTATGGAATTAGGTAATAT
Organism: Falco naumanni; assembly: GCF_017639655.2. Taxonomy (NCBI): domain Eukaryota; kingdom Metazoa; phylum Chordata; class Aves; order Falconiformes; family Falconidae; genus Falco; species Falco naumanni. Next base: position 4,950,249 of record NC_054057.1, read on the forward strand.
AGGGAAAATTATAGCTTACTTCTTTTCAATATCACACCTGAACTGTCATTATCTGTTAAGCACCAACATGTCTGATCACTTGAGGGATGTTACAGACAACACAGACCCTAAAGATCCAACAGAGGGAACACAGGAGACTAAGCAAATGTCAGATGAATCAAACATACAAAATTCTCTTTTAAGATGAAAACAAAAACTCAGTCTGAATTTTCTTACTGGGATTAGGGTTTGCCAAAGATTTCAGTTTGGCTGAAAATATTCAATGAACTTTTTAAAAAGGAAGGAAGCAAACTGGATATCCAGGAAATCCAGAAATGAAAAGCCATTTCTTACTCAGTGAAATCATACTCACACAGGCCTTTCACTCAAATTAAATATTCATAGAACTGCATATATTGTATATGACACGTTCGAATGTGAAAAGGCTAATATCCTCTGGCTTTTCCAGACTCAACTAATCCATTAGAAATGTAATAGTCAGTCGAACCATTCCGTGACTTCAGTAGGGTGTAACAAAAATAAAAGGGAAAGCAGAATGAACTACAAAGAGTAGAAGAAAATAAGAAGAAAGACGTATCCAAGGCCAGCTCTCAGGGTACTCAAAATCAATTTCAACTGCCCCAGATATCTCTTGAGTATCAAATACAAAACAGCAAAACATGCACACGTGGCTACAGAGTTGCCTAGAAATGTTGCTTTTTCTTCCCTTAAGCTTTGGGCACTCATGCTGGAGAAGAGAGAGATATTATTAATTTATTGAAAGGGATGAGCAAATTATAACTGGGAAGTCAACTATAAGGTATTCAAATTCAGTGTAGCAAAGACTGCTTTTCCAGTATACATCAATACAAGATTTCATTAAAAAATAAGTAAATCTCATTGAAAAATGACATTAAAAATTCCAATATAAAAGGCAACAGAAATACCTAAGAGACAGTGTGTTAAGGCATGAGAGCTTATGGGATTTTGCTTTGTCTTGTTTTCATTCCCCCAGGGAAAGCAAAGCAATGAAAGGCTATTAAAATCCAAATAATTCTGCAGATTAATGACAATCATATAGTCTAAACTAGTGGGAAGGAGACATGGGCATCAGCAAACAAAAATACTATTAAATCAATGAAAAACTTAGTGAATAACTTAAATGAAGGAACAAAGTAGCATGAGGTAACACATGCTGAAGGTTTCACCATGCAAAGCTTCTCTGACCTTGGTCAGCACAGCATTTAAAATAATGGAACTACTCATGACCTTAAAGTAAACCATGAGTACAAGCAAGCAGATATACAAAGCTTTGTAGAAACTACTACTTGAGCTAAACATGGTTCTCTCCTGCATAACTGTCTACTGCACATAAAGCACTACTACGTGCCTAGATCATAAAAGAAAACTTTGCTCTAAATCATGTCAGTCAAATGTTTCTAAATATATAAAACCACTTTTACTTTCAAGTGTCAATGTAATGCAAACAAGCAACCTTCCCCTCATAGTACTCTTCTTTCAAAACATAAACCACTCCTTATATTCTTATCGGCTAATGATCAAGAGTTTTATGGGCTGACTTGCATTTTGGCCATGCCACAAGTGTTTCAGATTGGCATTTTGTAGCCTATGAATTGGTAAACAAACCAAAATAACAACAACAAGAACAAAACACCAATAACTTACAGTTTGGTCAGGTTACTGCAGTAAGGAAAATTCATGCAGATCTGAAAATAGCTTCAGCTTTCATGAAATTACATTGCTGAGAAAAAATAACCCCAACACATTACACATTGAACGGTCAAGGTGGAAAGCAAAGATCTTTTGAATCCTGTTGGAGGGTGCTCAAATAAGAGAAGTCATCGACCCTCAAGAGAGGAAATCCAGCTGAGGCTCCTCAGAGCCTGGCATGTGGAGCCGCACTTCTTCACTTAGGAAATACTGACAGCCAGGGGAATAACTCCATGCAGCTCAGCCTAAGGGATTTTTCTGCCCCCATGCCCAATGGTAGAAAGAAGATTCAGATCCTTCCGACTGAACTTCGACATCACAAACCTGACAGGCAAAAGGAGGGGGGGAAATGAAGGAAAGCTTTGCTTTTGTGTTTCTCCCTGCTGTAATCAAAGCCCCCTTTCCTATCCCCAAATGTGTGTTAAAATGTTAAAATCTAGATTTTAGAATGTAAGTACAGCAGTCATACCCAGGCTGCAAGAACCAGATGAGAGATGAGGAACACAGACTGAGGACAAGAGAGAAGATGACCAGAAACCACAGCAGGAGGCTCCGAGGATAAACAGATGCTGCCCTGTCTCATCTGTGTTTTCTGTTTTGTGTTTTTGAGTCTACTTCTCAAAAGACTAGACATGGAATGAATACAGATGGAGATTTCTGTCACATTTGCTCCCAGTTGGTTTAAAACCTCCGCTTCTCAAGTCAAATCCTTTCTAGAGCTGATGAGTGCATTTCCAAAGCCTGAGGATGGATAGAATTTCTTGTCATGCTGTAAGGACACTGGTCTAAAAATGCTAGAGGATTAACAGAAAATTAAACTAATACAGTTACCATAGAAGTTCCTTTAAAGGGTATATTTTGAATTTCATATTTCTATGTCAGTAGAGAGTCTCTGCAGCTCTGTGCTTAGAATATGCATTTCAAGAAAATTTGCCATATAGCATATTCGGTCATACGTTGTGTTTCTTGACACATGTGGGTGTCATAACCTTACTGCAGAAACAGTAAAAAACAGTAATATTAATAAGAATTGTACAGAAGCTTACAACATTAGTTATCCTATTACCTACAAAAACAGTTCAGAATGACTGGTGGGAATAGTTTTGAAGATTGCAAAAAAGTATTTTTAGAGATACATATTTTGTTCAGTTTAAGATGTATTTTCAAACTTCCAATCACCTCTACGTAGCTTCATTATTATTTAAGTGCAACTTTTAGTATCTAGTGAACTGTTATATAGACACTAAGACAGAAAGCTAATGGGTACAGATGTAAAAGAAAAGAATCTTGCCTACTATACTTGGAAAAAAAGGATGGTCGTTCACCTGCAGAGGAGAACTATTATTTGGAAGATCAAAAAATGCCATTAGCTCTGAATCAGGCTTCTGCGACTCAAACTTCCCACAATTTTTCCTGGTGTCTATAACAGAGATTTTACTGCTTCCTCTATCGCACCCTTTGGGAGATGGTATGACATCTTCTGCCCATTCATACAGAACAGCAGCGTCCCAAATCACTAAATCAATCACCAATCACCTAACTACCACATCAATTTTTTGGTCAATTTTCAGTTATACAATGAATATGGAAGTCATTATAACTGGGAATAAACACAACAAAAGACACCGAGAGGCTTCCAGTAATTCACATACATACACGTAAGCATGAAGTGAAATAAAGAAGAACACAAGCAGAATACAGAGAATATTTCCAGCGATGTTTAAATCTATTGGCAAAGCAATTTTTAATGAAGCTAATAGCAGAACCATGAACTGGGTGGATTTAAGAAAGCTAAAGCACAGAGAAAAGCAAAGATGGGGGGAAATAGATTTGAGGAGATGAATCATACTAACAGCGCTTTGCTCCACCTCATTTATCTATGTATATTTACATTTATACATCTATGTGTCTACTACATGGGGGGGGGGGGGGGTGGGGTAATGTTGTGAAGCTATTCTTTAATTCATCAAGATTAAAAAACCACCTTGTTACATCTTTTTGAATATTCTTCTTAAATTTTATAGTTTAAAAGAAATATCTATAAAACCTCTGCTTCAGAGGGAAAGGTAATATTTTTTTTCTTAACTGACTGTTGCTAAGATTTTATGTAACGTGGATGAAAAAAAAAACCACAGGAAAAAAGATGATGTTCCACAACTTAAATATGGAAGAAAAGATCTATCTCATATTCTAAAAACTAGATGTATTTATGCCACGAACTCCTCTAATTTTAGAAATATCTGTTGTAGACTGTCATTATAGCCAAATTGTTTGCAGGTGCTGCTGCACAATGGAATAGTCAGAGATAAATTGTTGAAATATTTGATGGCATTGTCAACCTGTTAACAAAATAAAAATTATTAAAAGGACACTGAATTGATGCTAGTAACACCAAAGTTTGAGGTTACCAATATTTTTACAGCACGCTCTTTTATTTTGACCATGATACAGAAAAACGAATATTTTCTAAGTAGACTCTTCTAATAATTGTTGACTTAGATAGATCAAATTGATAGAACTTGCATAAGGTTTTTTTTGCCATCACCTAAAATTCTGATTTGAGTCAGAAACATTTTATTTCTTAACAAGCTCTCTCGAGAAATTATTATGAACTAATGCAAAGAAATTAGCTTATGAAAAGTTTTTATTTTAAAAAATTATTTTTAAGTAGCAGAATGTTTTACTCTAAAAAAAGAAATATATTATTGTATACCAAATTTAAGAAAAGATAAACAGGAATATAGTTGCTATAAATACAATATGGTAAGTTATGGTAAGGCAAATTGTAAGTAATCATTTGACTTCCTGGATCACCTCTAGCTGACCAAAGGATAGCACACTTGTTAGATGAAGCATCAGATACACTGTTTGTTTCTTTAACATTGGAATCATACACTTTGACAAATTTCTGCTAACTATTCCTCTGCAAAACTTTGATAACTTCAAGAAATGCTGGATGTCAATTTTGTTCCCAATGCTAAGGTCCCAGTGCACTGAGATCCTTAGACGCATGCATTGCTGAAAGCACAGGATGAAGTCTACTGAAGCCCTCAGGATTTGTTATATTACTAGAATCATACACAGATTTTCATTGGAAAGGCTTAAATACCTAATGGAATTGACCCTGCACTGAAGACAAAAATTTTATTTCTTTGCAAGAACAAAAAGATGGAGACTTAGATAGGAAAGGGGAGATGTTGTTGTCTGTTTTAAAAGGATATACATCTTCATGATGCAGGCTATAAACAAGGATAGAAAGATTATTCCTCTCTGAAAGATTATTCCTTTCTGGGCAACGTATTCCACTCTTATTATCTACAGGATATCTTGCACCTTGTTCTGAAGCATTTAGCAATGGTTCATGGAACAAGAGATGTTTAATGGTCTGATATGGCCTTGCTGCATCAATCACTGTGATACAGCAATCAAAACCAGACGGTACATACGGCCCTTTTTTATCTTTACAAGAGAATTCCACTATGCTAATCTCTAAAACATATCACCAGATTATTCATTTCTCTCCCTTGTATACTTCCTTATTTAAAAATAAATAAATCAATCAATACAGCCATCATGCAAAATTTCTGAACTTAAGGGAAGTCAATAGTGTTTCTTCGTGTTTGGCAGAACACTGCCTCTGTGTGTATCAGGGTTGCAAATCGTAAGGAGCCCTATTGACCTTTTTCTTTTAATAAACTCATTTTTGGAAAAAACACACACATTCATTATGTCTCCTACTTCCTGGAGGAAATATTGGTGCAGCTGAGGTCTAGAGACAGAAGACTTAACAACAGGAACAAACAATTGAAGTATTTCACTGTCTTGCTTTTTCCTTCAATATTCTTCTACACAAGTATTCTTCTTCTTACTTCTTACTTCTTTTTACTTTCTTCTTCTTACTTCTTCTTACTTCTATTACTTCTTCTTACTTCTTACTTCTACTTACTTCCTATTAGGGCTAAATTGTTCAAAAGGTGAGTCATTTGCTGTACCTTTAAAAAAATCCACATTTTTGCATGAAAAAGGATGACTGCGCATGAAATAAATGGTTGTGTAATTTGTACTTGAACACTTACATTTGCCTTTAAAAATTCAAGAACTTGCAGACAGAGTAGGTGTAACTAGGCAACTTGCATCTAGATTTGAAATTGTGACCAGGTTCAGGCTATTCCTTAAAATCTTGGATGTCTATTTCAGTGTACCCATGTCTCTTCCATTCTTCTCTTCACTTGTTTGCACACACTTTTTGTGAAACTGTTTTCACTTCTCTTTATTTAGATATTATTAACAATTAAAAGTTAGGTCAATATATGAAGAATTCCCACCTAAAAGTTTATAGACAACGATTATTATTTGACTTTTAGGAAACAAACAAGAATTTACAGTACAAGATTAAATGGGTAAAAAAAGAGTTTGAGGTTTATAATGGCCAACAAATCTTCAGTATCCAAATGACTGACATGAAGGATTCTACTTTTATTAATTGCCTCCAATAAGGAGCACAGATATCTCCACTGATTTTAAGAGCCGATACAAACTTTTCTTTTTATTTTTTTTTCTTTTATTCTTCAAGGTTGGCTGAGTTATGTGGGTATAGTTATCCATAAATTTATAACATTCTTGAGAAGAGAGATTGTGGACTTTTGTTGTTGGGGTTTTTTACTACTAAAACTTGAATGTATAGGCTGCAGAGTTGTCTCCCTATGACTCACTTTGCATATTATTATTATTATTGTTATTGTTGTTGTTGTTATTATTATTATTGTTATTGTTATTATTCATTGTTATTACTATTGTTATTATTGTTGAAAGAAAGCAAAACAGTCACAAGATTGTCATGGCTGGGAGGATGGGGTAAGTTAACTGGGGAACAAGAATTCATGCTAAAGTCCCAAACAGCAGCAGCACAATGAAAAGGGTTTCAAGGAGAAAGCCATCTGCAATGTACCATTACATGCTTCACTGTCACTATAAAACCCAAACGTGCTGCTGCTTGCTCTCCAACATGTTCTTGTAAGCACGCTCTATTAGCATCTTAGAAGAGTTTAGTATTTCCTTAGAAAAAGACCTCTCACTGCATTTTGGCAAATAGAAATACCCAGGGGTAGCCCTCCTTCCACTTAGTAATTGACAGCTTTCCCAATGAATGCACAGTCTAGGGTTTTCCTTCTTCCTAGTAAAATTTAAAGTCTACAAAGAGCAACGTGTGTTTGTCACCATTTTTTAAAATATCAGTGAAGAAAGTGGTGATAATCTGAAAAAAATCCAGAGATGACTAAATGCAGGTGGAATTTTGGAAGACCGCAGGAAAACAGCTGGGTATACTTCCACAGGGACTTTGTTATGCACAGATTATAAATAGGTAAACATTGTTCTTGCTACAAGTAACATTAAGGAATACTGAGAGCTATACAACCGTGGGACTTTCCACCTAACATTAACTATTCAATAGACAAAAACCATTACAGATCACAGTGAAAACCAGTAAGTTTCTTCTATTGAACGTTCTCTAAATGTCATAAAATGGCCAAGTCACTCTGGGTGTGTTACCAACACGGGTGTGTTATCTACAATGCACAAGTTTCTTCCTTTTAATGTTACCCCAAACTAGGAAGCACCAGGAGAAGCTAAGTAGAAAATCTACTTCTTTACTTTTTCTTCCAAGAGGGTGCAACGAAGTATCAGCCTGGCGTGAGCAGATGCTAAATCAATTCTTTTTGCTTGTTGTATTCTAAGAGAGATGGTTGTAGCTGGAGAACACAGTTCAGTTGCTAAATTAATATTCACACTGTAGTTCCACATTTCTACCCTGGAATGAAAAAGGTCAGATCATGTGGAGACAGATCTGGGGGGGTAAGCCAACCACTGAAAGGAGAGCTAGGAGAGCTACAACCATGTTGTGTAGTGCAGAGAGTGGAAAGATCACACAATGAAGCACTTTGACTTCTTGCCAGGTATACCCTGTGAAATGAATTTCAAAATAAAGTTTTAAATTACAGACTCCTTTTCTAAGCCTTTGCTGGCATGAGCACTACTGTGGAAAAGCTGTGACACCAGCAATTAGGGATAGCAGAGTCTGAGATATTAAGGGAAACTTGTCAAGCAGAACTTAAAATATCTAAATATTTCTCCTAAATATTTGCTGAAAGAAGAAATAGAAATTGCTTTGGCTCTGCTTGCCTTTAAGTTTGCACCTTCTGGAATTTTTTGGAAAATGTTCACAGGCATTAGTTCAGAACTTCTATAAACGTAATACTAATTCATGTCTTAAAGTATCAGGAGCAGGGAGGCTAAAGATAGAACGCTTTTAAAATATAGCATGTGGTGTGCCAGCAAAACAGTCCTACAAATTTTACGTTTGTCCTATCTGTCCAAGCAAAACACATTGTGAGCATCTAACCAAAGCTCCTGGAATCCCTTCCTTAATGTTTGCAAGGAATGCAGATGAAGAAGTATTTGTTGAAAGAATTAAGTTGATGAGAAGAAAGCATATGCATTAAATGAGTGACAAATAAGGTAAAGTACTTCAGTCCTGTCTTTAATAACCCTTATCCCATACTAACCATTCATGGACAAAAATCCAAACTAATAACTGACATTTTAAAACCTCATGTAGTGTCTGCACAAATGATAGCAGCACCACCAGAAGGGACCACTGCAATGAAGTGTCATATTATTTTTCCAGAAAACCTTGAAAACTGTTAAAAAAAAAGATGCATTGAATAATGTACTTAATAGAAAATTGTATTTTTCCTAAATACGTATCAATCGCCACCTAATGAGCCTGTTTTAAAATGGAGGAGAAACAGTTCTACAGTCTCCAACACTGGACTGCAGCGACAAAAATTATTTCATACCCTTTAACTCCCAACAGAAGATGCAGAAGGTATTAAATGTAAATTACAAACAACTGGGCTGGTTCCTGCTTCCACGGGGTGCATGAAAAATTGCCACTGGCACAGTTTCAGAAATGATTTATTTTAAAAAACATCATCCTAATGTACAGCACCCCTCTAATGGCTCCACCAGGCTGCTTGTCACCGTCCCCAGCTTGTTAGTTAGGTCTTCTAGGATAAAGAAGTGGCAGAAAAGATGTCCAAGCCATGCTCTGGCTAACATGAGGTTAAATTCACATAGTTCCAGTTTGCTGCAGGAACTATTTCAGCTCTTAGTAAATCTCACAGCACACAGACTTTGCCTGTTACTTCTCCTGCTGGGTCTAGCTAAGGACTGAGCCCCATAGCTGAATTTTGAGTATCCTTAAAGTTTGTGGATCACAAATTGTAACAGATGTCCCTGCTGTGCAGGGAGTTTTGTTTAAAGGTCCATCTGCCTGCAGACTGAAATCTGGGATTCTTTGTTCACGTCCTGCAAAACCAGATCTTTCAGACCAGTCACCATAAAAATGCTGGGATTTTTCTGAGGGATAAGGATGATCAAGACGTTGCATACATTCCTCCCTCTAAAAAGAGAAGTAGCTGAGACAGTCTCAAGGCTTGGCAGGACACAACCTTACTCATGTTAAAATTGCTTCCACAGAATCAGCTGCCCGCTGGAGGAAGGAAATGGATATGGCTTTTCCTTTAAACCTCACATATCAGACTTCAGTGCTCTCCGCTTCTGGCGGTGTGGGGAGGGAAGGAGTCACCTCTGCACGGCTAGATGGGGTACATGAGCCAGGCGGTGGAACACAAGGTCCAGACTATGGTCATTCAGAGGAGAAAGGCACAGAGGCTAAAGCACCGGTATATTTAGCAGAATGATTTAGGTATGCTTCCAAAATCAGAGCAAAAGAAGACAGGACAATGAAATGACATACAAAATCAGAATGGAAGAGAAGTGAGACACGACGGAGGAACGAAAATTAGGAGATTAGAAAATAACAGAAAGGGGAGAAGTGAAAAGAGGAGGAAAAAGTATTTACTATGCAATTAGATTTCATGCAGGGAAGCACTCAATTCCTTCCTCTGTACAGCTTACAATACCACTTTTCAGAAGAAATTCTCCACACTCCCCTTGGCATACGAAGGGGGAGGAAGGGCGGGGGAAGGGCTCTTCATCCCCGTCAGGCTCTACTGCTCTTTTCCAGGTTCCTCCATTAGATCACTACATTTTGGGTTTCAGATGAAAAACTTGCAGAAGTGAATGGGATCCTTGTACATGAACAGAGCCAGCCCCAGCCCTAGGGGGTTTCTGTGCAGGCACTCATGACACCCTTGGGAGAACAGGCTCCAGTTTCCTTCCTTGGCTTCCTCAGCTCACTTTCAGCCCAGCAGCTCTAAGTTTCTCCACAGAAGTAGCACCTCACTGTCTCTACATTCTCCAATCATCACCAGCTTCCAGTAGGCCAACTTCCCTCCTACTCATCCTCTAACAGCATGAGGATGCTGTTACCTCCTCCTCAAAGTTTTAGTTATCCTATTTGCAGTTCATCTCCTTGGTGGCCAGCAAGAAGACCCACAAGCTTGAGAAGGGACTGTACAGACAGCCAAAAAATTGTTCAGTTTTCTAAACAGTCTCAAGTGTTGTCTATGCCTAGGTCAGACCTTCCTAAAAAAGTCCTTATTGCCCGCCCTTTGACTTCTCTACCAAATCATGCATAACCTCTGCTTTGTAGCCAGCTTCCTTCCTCCTGAATCAGGTCCTGCATAGGCAAGCGTGTCCAACACAAGCGCGCTTCTCTATTTCTCTCCCCTGTCCAATCTGAGGAATGACACACCTCTAGATATGAAGCAATGAATGACACAGCAATTTCATGAAATTAACCATAATTCACAGATTATGACAACACCCCCTTACTTGAAACTGGTCGCAAGTGTCCTCGTGTCTTCAGTTCTTTACTAGTTTAGAATGGTGCACTTCACCTCCACTTAACAGTCAAAGGAAGTCAAAGAGTGCATCTTCCAGCTATTTCAGAAAACATTCAGCAACAGGAAATACATTTCTTCAGAGACTTATGGTAAACGTTTGCCATTGTTTTACATGCTTGCACCCTGTTCACCAGTTTAGGGGCGATCTATTAGAGAACCTGGGAAAAAATCAGTATTAAACACTTGGAAAGCTGGGTAACGCTACTCATCTGAGGATTGTTTTTCACATTTATATCTTGAAACCAAAGAATGAATTATTTTTATATCTAAATCTTTGTAAAGGTAGAAGGTACTGCTCATAATAACCACAATGTGGCCACAGCCAGGATTTTCCTGTAGAAGTATCATAGGTTCGGTATTTTCTGCATTAAGTATTACTTCATGGAATGCATTTGAATTTTATCAGAAATCAGATGTCCCTGTTCTTTTATTGCTGGCAGAATTAGAAAGAGGAACAGATCAAATCTTTAGCATGGCATTCATAGTTTTTCATGTATCAGTGAAATGTTCTGTGCCTTCTTTCCAGATTTATTCTGTCATTTTGTTAGTTATCTATACTGTCCTCTTGTTAGCATTTGGAAAAAAAAAAAAAAAAAAAGGAAGTTCTCTGAATTCTCGAAATTTCCCCCTTTTTTCATGTTAGGCAATTCAATCGTCACTCTTCACATTGGAGCCACATGTAGAGTGGTCAAAATTTGTTGCAAGACTTCTTACAAGGCCCCATTAGTGGCAGACATATTCTTTATTCTTCTACTTCAAGAATCTAGTTAATCTATTTGCTTTTAACTACTGCTGTTTGCCCAGCAAGATCTTTCACTGCCTATCTGTGACTGCACCTCCTGAACTGACAGTCATGTCGGGTTTGGAGAATTTTTAATGAGCATTCAGTCCTACTGATAGCTAGAGAGCCGTTCAGTCCTCTTTCCGAGGAAAGACTCCTCAGGCACAGTGCAATCTTTAATTGTTTCCATAGTCATTCAGTGTGTCCAAGATTCAGACGCTGCCATACAACTCCATTTCCCATTTATACTATGGGTGACAGGCATGCTGAAAAGGGGTCAGATTTTAAAATAAGGAAATGATTTTTTTCCCCCAAAAAAAATAGAACACGCACACAAAAGCAGATGAAGAGAATGCATGCCGAAAACGAAAATGAATTAGCTCCACTCTACTAAAAGAAACCAACAAATGCTTTTACAAGAACAGTGAAAAGCTGACTAGGGCCTCAACTTGCTCTCACTAATGTCAGTAACAGTTTGATTCAATGGGAGCAAAGTAAATCCCATTACAGCCTTTTATAGCAAAATCCTAATAAAAGCAGACACTACAAAGTAAAGGCCCCCTTCAGCCCTCGCTTACACCATAGCCATTGTAAAGTCACACCATCGTAGCTGGGGTCCGCATTCAGACCTGGAGCATTTCAGTCCTAAGCCCACTGCGTCACAGAAAACCAAAAGGAGATGCTGTAGTGAAATGAGAATTGCAAGTCTCTGCCGGCCGTGGATTTAATACGTTATTGTTAGGTTTACATAAGATCTGGCTGGGTCCCAAATGTGCATTCCCCAACACTCATGCTGCCTGATTTATGCTGTCTTATTTGGCTGGTAGAAGAATCAAATTGGTAACTGGTTTTGAATGAAGGTAATTAGGGTGGTTGATTGGTTTTGTAATTTGGAGAACACTACTCTAGAGTATAAGTCAATTGTGTAGAACTATCCAGGTCTTTAATCACTGGTTTCCCTGTGCAAAGAGCTGATGCTTTACATCATCTGAAATTTATACCAGTTATAAACAATTCCATTCTCTCCATTACCCCTCTTATTGCTTCCTCCCCTGCCCCACACCTGGCAAAAACATGACATTTTACTGGAGAAAAAGTTAACTATAGTGTGGCCAATTATGTTGCAAAGGTGTATCCAAATTTAATTTACAGGGTCAACCATGTATGCAGGGGTAATTATCTTTACAGAGCATCTGACAGCTGTTGTGATATAGTGGTCCAGGAGTTCCTGCTAGAAATCTGTCAGGAAGCACTTGTTTAAATTTGAATAAGATTAACAACAGGCTTCTGTCTGCAAATCCTGGAAAACAACGTCACCCACAAAGACACCGACGTTAAGTAAGTCTCTTGGGACTCTCCTGAAAGACTGAAAAATTTCAATTCAAAGAGTTTTCTTTCTGAACGGATGCTAAAACAGAAAGATGTGCAGGTATAATACCCCAAAATTAAGCCAACCACAGGACAGGAAATCAGACATAATTTGCCTATGTATAGTAAACATCTACCTTTATGAAACACAGTAGGTAAACATACAGGCTCCAGAAATTCCAAAGCTGAGAAAAATTCACTCAAGTGTTGCCTCAAGCAATTTTTTATTCTCAAAAGTGGACAGGCACTGAAGTATATATTCATGGGATAAATATTTAAAAAAAAATTTCTAAAGAGTCACATGATATTTAATTGGCCTCTAGGCAACATCGTCTGTTCCCTCACCGCAGTCTGCATTTCTGACATTCATTCAGGACAAGGCTGTGTTTTGACAACGGCTTTCGGATCACTAAGTCCCACACCTTTGGCCAATAGTCTTCACCACTGATCACTGACTACCATGGAATTATACCTAACATTTAACTGAAATGGTAGTACATCTATACAAGGCTAAAAGTAGATGTGAAATCCCGAACTCCGCTTCTCAGCAAGGATATATAACAAATAGTCTGTGCTTTACTGAAGGCTGCCATGACACCTCTGGTCAGCTTAGAAGAGGCAAGGCAACTTCAGGGCTTTCCATAATTTTCCATATCTTCACACTCCTCATTGAAAGTCCTCACTACAGCTGAACCCTGAAGCCCTGTGCAAACTGACCACCACCACCAAATCACAGTTTGGAGATCCAAAAGTTAGATTAGTAGTTAATAAAGTAACTAAGTTATATTAGTAATTAATAACATGTAGGATTAAGTATCTTTGTACAAATTCCCTGTATACACCCGTAATTTATGATGGTCCTGAGAGTCTTGAGATTTTAATAAAGTCTGCCAAAAAGAAGGAAACTGCTTCCCATGCTCAACTAGCAAATCTTACTGATTATGAGGCAGTAATAAAAATGATGTCAAAAGTTGTGCACAGCATGGAGTAGATGATGCAACTGTTAGTGCATTCAATACTATTTAGAGTAAGCAAATTCCATAGCTATTGAAATGACTCTACTCCTTGAAACAAAATACAGAGGAAAGAAGAGAAGCCTTGGGTTACTTTTTTGTTTCACTACCTCTACGCGACAAAAAATAACTGAAAATTCATTATCATGCTGGGAATATTGCTCCTCTGGTACTGTAAACAGCTGTGACGTTGCTAAGCAATTTAAATACCTAATCTTCTCACTCCGCCTCACCAGAACACTGCACATGGTATGTTCGAGAAGACAGCTAAATTTGAATTTGACGTACTTTAAAGCAGCTGCTTACCTAATAACATCCACATGCAACACTATACATAGAAGGACTTATTTAGACAAAAATTGGGTTTACCATTGCAGCCATTCTGAAATTGCCCAGCACATATTTGTAATAACCCCTAGGAGCATTCTGGGTTAAAAAAACACAGACTGCCAGGATGCTTTGATGGACTTTCTCCTCCTTGGTGAGCGGGCCCAAAGGAGAAAGGGTGAGGAGTCACATCTCTGCCAGCTTCCCAGATCACCGTCCGTGCCTGTGTGACATTACAGGGTAGTGCGTGGAGTCAGCAGAGCAGCATTCCAAGCAACTAACAGATTAATTTGTGTCTCAAAAAATATCCCCAAACTGACTTGAGCACTTTGTTGTGCTCACCATATCAAACTTGAAAAATGCTTACAGTCCTAAGCTAGGCTTCCTGGGCCCTGCTGTCAAGGACAGAAGGTGTCATTTCTTCCAAGGACGAAGACACAAATGGGTAAAAATCAGTTGTGACCATGCCTCAAAGACCTGGCTGCAGTGTATTAGCCCTCTACGAGAAACCTTGAGTTATTTCTCCTCTTGCGTTCATGATGCGAGCCTGAAGGGACACACAGCGTATTTATGACTGAAGCTGCATGTATACAAGACAATGGTGCTTTGCTGCCTTCCTATAGCTAGAGTAAATTCAGGAACTCAGATCCTGGCTAGAAAAAGGAAGTGAGAACATATCCAAAAATTACTGTCCCAAGGGTACAGGCATTCATATGTTCAGCAACTCACAGATGATGAAGCAACATCAGGGTCCAACAAGGAAGCAGGGAAGGTACACGATCTTCCAGTGATTCCCCATTTTGCGATGTGTGGTTTGGGTGTTTGTAGAAACAAAGGAAGAACCAGGAGCTCTGGATGCAGACAAATTTGTGACAGACTACAGGCCATGTCACACGCTTTGCTGAGATAATGGAGGCAGGACAGAACACGGTTATTTCCAAAACTGCCTCCAGATATGAGCAAATGAAGGCACAGCTCCAAATCAAAGGCCCTAATGATACCAGCCAGAAGCACAACCCAGGGCAAGCCAAGGAGCATGAGCGACAGCTGGCAGGAAGGGGAAATTCTTACGCATAATTAGTGGCACTTTCAGCAGCTCAGTGAAAGGGATGGTGGCAGAAAAGCTTCACATCCCTCCCTCAACAGCAGGAATGCTGGCTCCAAATGAGGCAGGAGATTAAGGCATCCCATCCTTTGGACGGAACAAAGGAGGAAATAATCTGCCAGAAGCCCCTTGGGCTGAAATCCGTTCTACAAGCTTCTGTTTGGGGCAACAGCAATTCAAAAATATTAGGAGTACAAAAGGATAGTGGAGAGGAGAGCAGGAGGGTATGAGAAGGTGCAAGTCCTCCTCCTAAGTGCACCGGCCTCCCCAGAGACCCCAGGCTGAGCTGTGTGCACAGCTCTGGGCTACGAAGCTAAAGGGTCTGAATAACATCTGGATACAGGTATAATTATAGGAGTCATTCCTTTAAAGCACATGACATTGGACTCACAAAAAGGTAGCAAATGGGTATTTCATCCTAGCACTGCCCACTTCTTATTGAAAAATCAGGCCCCCGAGAGTTGGGAAATTTATAAAAGAGCAATCCAGCACACCTGAAGCTGACTTTCAAACTCCCCTCTGGCCCTCCCAAGCAAGGTGCAGAAGGGAGAAGACATTTGCTTTTCAGCCTGCAGTTACGCTCACACACACTTTCCATGGCCCCTGCTGCTCAAATTCAGTTTTACCTTCAGGCAAAAGAGCCATCATTCCATTTCTTAATAATATGGAGAATTTTCTTGACTGCTCTGTTAGCCGTTCCCTGCAACCCCTAAGAGCCACACATTTCTTCACACAGCAGTGGGAAGCAGAGGAAGGAGAAGAAAAACTGCTGCTGACTGATTCTAATAAGAAAACTGCTGATAAAAAAATCAATTAGAAAAAGCAGCAATTAAAAGTGCCACAGCTGGGTCAGGCACCAGAATTTCCAGATATTTTCCTCAAAGCCCAGCCCTCAGACACCAAGATTCTGTCTGCATATCTAATAGCAAGGGGGGGTTCATGTCATCAACCCTGAAGCCCTCACTAGAGATATTTCCCACTCCATCCCCAAAAAGCCTCCTAACAAGCAAGCTTCATGCACTTCTGCAAGGTGCCAAAACCATACAATGACTTCACAGAAGATGACTAAATGGTTCCTCTTGAAAGAGGAGGATAAGGACTCCCCTAAAAGACACAGGAGAAGGCTCACTTGAAAGCATTTAAGAAACTTGTCAATGCTCAACTGACTGATTCTGACTGATTTAATGAAAGTGGCCTGTACTGCTGAGGGGGGATTTACAAAAGCAGACTTTAATCTAGTGAGACTGTGTTCCCACAAGAGCCAATGAATAGACATAGGCTTGCCCTGGGCAATATAGAGAATGAAGTCATGCTAAAGACTGTCTTTGTGAGGTGTTCCACTGTTCCCCACCATGCACTGAGCAACCATTTGCTGACATGGACCATTTCATGTATCATGCGCTCTTTTTGGAAGCACTTATATGATAATCTGAAGAACAATTCACATAGAATGATTCCAATTAATTAGAATAATGAATATACTGAAGAGGTCAACTGTAAAAGATTCTCATTTCTCCCCCAGCTAACTCACAGAGAACAAACAAGGAGGAAGTACCAGAAACTATCATCCAAGGTGACTTTGCTGAGCAGAAAAGACCTGTAAGCCTCCCGACCCAAACAGATTAATGGAGGTTATTGAAGGAGCAAAGGAAAAAAAGAATCTCAAGACTGAGCAGAAAGAATACAAACTTTGAGGATCCTGGAAAAAACTGACAAAAGACCATCTTCAAGCAAGGACAGAAGATTTGTTTTGGATGCATCTCACATCATGTAAGATGTGTGACTGTACACATAAGCACATAAATATTAAGTTACTGTAAAAAAAGACTCCTACTTATTGTAGATCCTCCTACTACAAGAAACCCACTTGTTTTACACTTTCTAGATAATCTATAGTTTACTAAAAAAGTTGGAATGCAAAATGAAACAATGCAAACATCAAAATGCTGTTAGTAACATGAAAATGGCACATACCCTGTATTGGACAGTTTTGGCAAAAGACTGTCTTCTGAGGGTGCCAGGGTCTGGAACAATTCATACACTCCATTAGTTCTTGAAATAGGGAAATTTATCTAATTCCTTTTGAAAAACAATACAAACATATTTCTGAGAAAGGAAAACATTTCAAAAGTCTGTCAGTCATACAGACTAACATTATTCTAGATAATCAGATATTGGCAGAAGTCTTGGCAAACTGATTCTACTCTTACCACTACCGCGAGAGCGCTTGGGCTAACCTGGCTTCATTCCACAGGCAGACGCAATTCTAAATATTTGGTGAGCATTACACATTATTCTTCACTTACAAATTATGAATATAATCTTTATTTGACATTAGATGCAGAGAAAATAGCCCATAAGTACTCCTCTATAGATTTTTATTTTTAACACAGGAGAAACCCCATTTCAGTTAGTCTTACAATCTCTGTCAAGGTAGTTTATAATTTTCACCATGTCTTTTTCAATTGAAACAGGTCTTGATTAGAGATCCTACCCTAAAAACCACCATAAAGCAAGCATATCTTTAGGCAGTTCATCTGTTCACTCTACATATTCAGCTCTCTTCAATAAGTATCCTTGAGTCTCACGGGTTTCTGAGCATCGCTATCCATGCTTATATAAAGAAAATAAAAATCCTTCCATATTAACATCTTTTTTTCTTCTAATCAAGTGCAAGCCTCGATTCGTTGCCTTAAAAGAACCCAGAGCCTGTTGTACCTGTTTTTCATGTAAATGTGGCCAGTCAGAGTTCATGCTCATAAGCAACCAGATTTGGCAATTTTCCGTGCTGCATTTCGCTACCCAAGAGCCTAAACAACACAACCAGCCTATCCCTGCTGCTTAATCTCTTACATTAAGACTGGCTGACTGAATAAAAATTGAAAGGACCTTGTCTGTATGACTCCTCTCCAGCATATAATTGCAGGTCTTCTTACCTGCTTGATCCATAACAGAATTCACAAACAACTATAACAGGAAAAGATCTTGTTTTCTTGTTCAAATCCCAAGACCGAAAACTAACCATAACAAGGAACTAGTAGCCAAGGCAGCAAAAGAAAACATGTACTTTGATTATTCATGATTGCAGCCTGATATCCCAGCTAACACTGCTGAAATGGGGCTTCTCTCAATCAATGTCTACCAGGGTGGCTAAAACCACTGGCCCCAGTATCCTTCCACCAACTTCAATCTGTCAAATCCTAGGGCCGCGGGTTTGGATGTTACTACTTCCAGCCTTCAACGGCTGCCACTGGGTACGTCAGGAACAACCTGCCAGGTATGGCTACTGAGCAAGAAGCTCCAGGGTTTAGCAGGAAAGACAGCAATGGAAACATGGAACGGAGTAAACCAAATAAGCTCGTATCTCTGTGTCTGACTTTCAGGTACAGTTGGTTGTGAGTGACCATTACAAGTTCTACATTACCTGACATTCAAATCTGGAAATTGCTCTAAAAAAAACATCATGTGAGCAAGTCAGGTGCTGCTTTTGACTCTGAGGGCAAACATTTCTAAGAGCTTATCCATTTCATTCAATTCACCTCCACAGCAGAGACACTCAAGAAGTGCTAATCAGCATTATATAGATCAATTCTGGCTATCAATTCTGTATTTCATTAAATTCCAAGTAGACAGTCATTTAAAGGAAACACACCCGAGGGAAGTTACTTGTAAGTGCAGCTCCCTACTGTGGGGTCACATCAGGGTGCAGAAGACATGTGCCATGCACAGAGAGCCTACCTTGAACCTACAGACCCCACTGAAGATGACCACAGAACTATGCAGCTAGCGAGACAGTTGAAAACCAGACTCGTTTATCATTACCAAAATAAAATCTGTGGGAACTAAGAGATTCATTCATATATATATATATATATATATATATATATATATATATATATATCTATCTCACAAGAAATAAACCAGTAGATAACTTCTCTGATTTCTAAAGCTACCACATCAACACTAACGATCTGGCCAAAATACTATTTGGAGTGCGAGCGACAATGAGGAAAAGGTTATTGTTTTAATAAATACTATCAATATGCAAGGAGACCTAAACAACTAAGCATTCATTAATAGCAAGCAATGCCTCAGAACACACTTTTTCTTGGCAAACATCAAATACAGATTTCTGCAGTTCTCTTTTTCCCTTTATGCTGAATGCAATACAAATAAAAATGAATATTTATTAATAAAGTTGCTTGAAGGCACTTCCATCTTCAACCCTCTTACAGTTACTTTTTTTACTCCTTGTTCACCTAAACTCATCTCACATATTAGCTATCAATTTTCAAATACAAAAAAAAAATAGTATAAGGCAGGGAGAGAATGTAAAAAAAAAAAAAAAAACCTCAAAGAAGAAATTTCTTTGTAAGAAAGAGCAAGAGGAACAGAATGAAAATAAGTTTGGACTGCAGGAATGGGAAACAAAAAAAGTTTTCACTTCAGAAGTAGATAGTTCCTCCCCTTTCTTGCTATTTCCTCCAGTCAAACATTTTCACTAGATATCTGCTTCACCCTGAAGCGTTGCTCAAGGCAGCAGACCTTAAAGTCTTTTTTTGCTACAGAAAATTAAACTAAAATTGATTCGCATTACTAGCATTATTAGTCCAGTTTTGTTTATTTATACTCAGACAAATTCCAAGTTTGTATTTTAGAGATCACCACGTAAGACTAGAGTGGAGAACAAGACCCGATGACTCTTTCTGATGCTTGCACTGACTTATCCTGTGATTTCTAGGCAGCGAGTGGCTGGAAGACAATGTGGTAATATTATGTAAGGATCTCATCGGGCAGCGATAAAACAAGTTGTTTATAAAGCCCATTGATATCATTACAGATTTTACTACTGATTATGTTACTACAGGAAAAATTGCTCAGTTGTTCCATCTTTCCCATCTTTATCAGTTCCCCTGTCCTATGAACTCTAGCTGCGAAAGGAGGATCTGAGTCCTCAAGGGAAGGAATAAACAGTGACTGCCCTGGCTCTGATCCTTCCCAAGCCCAGATTTAGTGACCTTGCTAATCTTCCTGGGTTGGTCCTACTTCCTTCAAGGCCTGAGAAGCAAGGACAGGAGAGACAGCAAAGTTTCATTTTAGGCAAATGCAATATGACTTGGAAATGCATAACATATTAATTGAGAGCTGGTGTAAAAACAACTGTATACCATTAACGACATCAACACTAGCTCAATGTGAGAAATTTTCATGAAAAAAAATATTTACAAACATGCCTTCTTTCTAAAAGTGGATTTTTGCAGGAATTGTTGAAAAAGAAAAAACCCACAACTTTTTAATTAAATATTTATAATTATATTTATATTCTCAGTATTTTTAATAATAGCAACAATAATGTTACCAAGAGAGTCCCTGGAGTAAAAACCATGAAAAATTCTGCAAAACAGGGAAAAAAATCCAGGGTGCAAACTATAAAACAGAAGTTATTGCAATGCTTAGCAATATGGTATTTCTATATTAGTTTGCATTAAATAATGTGAATGGAGATGTGGACACATAATGTGAATTATAGTTTCTGTCCTACAAACTCTATAGTAACCAGTAGCCTTGGTAAAAACTCTGGGTCACAGATGCTGAAGTCACGGGGCTACTTAACACCTCTTCTTGCCAGCTGCAACCGTCCCTTAAGAGCAGAAAACCTCCTTGCTTGCAGCTCACTTTGTACCATGAACACAATGATGTGACTAAACACTAGATATATCAATACTTAACAGTGTGACCTACATTACCTATGAATTATTATTAAATTAATTAATAATAAGTACATTAATCATCTATCAAAGGTCCTTGCAAACTCACTAGTGCTATATATTCTTACAGGTTTGACTTACAAAGACTTAAAAGCACTTGTGACACTACTTGTGTGGAAATATCCCCATTCAATACTGAAGGGGTTTGGGATTTGTTGGGTGTTTTTAAACTAGTTACGAGACCTAAGTGATCGGACCTTGTTATCGCCATTTCATCTATGTGCACAACACACAACGTCCTTTCAGGGAGTTTAATGAACCATGCAGAAAGAGGAAAAGAAAATATCAAAGGAGCTAGTGACTCTTGCCCCAAAAGTAAATTGTAAAGCATTTCTAATATTTTTGCTGAAGCATCTTTCTATATTTGTACTGTCTCTATGCTGGAAGTTGAGTTGTTATGACACAAAAAAAATTGATGTACAGCTTGGGAAAGTTTATTGACATGTCAAGTGTGTGCAGGTTTAGAGAACGATTTAATCAATACAAAAGGTATAGGGCATGCAGTTTGTGTTGCTCAGGTCCTTTCATGTTTTGTTGTTTATTTCAGCAGACTGGAAAGCTCCTCTTCATTTGAACCGACAACTGACTCGCTGAAGTTCCCCCGTGAAGGCCAGATGCCACTTGCAAGAGAACTTCAGAGGGTTCCATCATCCCTCTCCTCCTCTTGCAGGTAGTAGCTTCAACGCACTTTCAACAGAAAGAAAACTACTCACCATTCCAGCCCAGAGCTCTGCAGCCAAAATACTGGATGTAGGAGAAGTCTGGATCCAGGTTTTGCCAGTTCTCTGATTTGTCATTCTTCATTGCAAGCAGGAATAAATTGGGCAACTATAACACGAACTAGTTGCCCAAGTTTTCAAGTATTTCAGTCTCATTGTTGAATCAAAAACGTAGCTGTTTTTTCTTAAGACAATTTCCATAATACTGTGGTAGCCAGCTTGTGCAAATAGCATATTTCTGCTGATTTAGAATAGTTTTAAGTGAAAATAGATCATGTCACTTCAGCACAGCAGTTGTAATTTACTCAAGCTGAGAATTTGATTTTAAACAGTAATTTAGAGGTTAGTTTTCTCCAATTTTTTTACCTCTAGTTACTTCTCTGCCATTAGTTGTAGAACAGCCTACCAATATTAAAGGGTTGTATTTTCAAATTTATTTCTGGGGTTTCCTTCAATAAAATTGCCTATACTTATTGCCAATTTTGGGGGAAAAGAAATGTTTCACATTTAGTAATAATTTTATAAAAGGAAAACACTTCTTCAGTATTGTACTTTGTCGAGAGACCAAATGCAACAATAGAACCAGATTGGAAGAAAAACCTTCATTAAAGGCAGAAAAATTGTCTGAAATTATAATTAGTCAAATCTAAACCTCATAGAACCATGAGAGGACACTTTGGGTAACAAAAACGTTGCCTTTATTTATGTTAATGTGCTATAAAACGCAGAGACATGCTGAAGAACCCAACAAGTTTGACTCTCTCATTTTCACTCTGATGCAATGATTTGGGTAAGTGGACCTGTTATTTCCCCACAGGAAAATCAGATGCTTTGCTGGCAAGAGAGTAGAAGTGGAGGCAGGACACAGCTGCTCTCCTCATACCTCAGTAATCGGGATCATCCATGTTTAAACAAAACAAAATGGAAAAACAAACTCAAACCCCAACACAAAAACTATTTTTCTGTTCAAAATCTGACATTTTATGTGGCATTAACTTGGAATTGTTTCCCTTCTTGATCTCATTAAAAGTCAGGTGCTGTTGAGAAGTGTCTAGGTTTGGGCAGAAATAAAGAAATCAGAATCAGCAACACTTCACTGTTCAGAAGGGCTCAGATTATCATCAGGGTTATTAGAGTGAGGGATACATAGAAAAGTGAGGAACGTGAGATTGCAAATCTACAGTTTTTAATGAGCTCCACCACAGGAAAACGGGTGGCTATTTCATGCCAAACCAGAATTCTGTCCCTGGCAAACAGCAGTGCCTTGGGACCATCCTTTCAGAGCTCAGCGGCACAGGGTTCCCCAGGGTGGAGAAGCCGAGCCTGAGACTAGAAAGACAGATGGCCTCCAGAGTGACAGAACTTCACAAACTATTTAAGAAAGGATATTAAACAAACAGAGAGGGCCCTCTTATGCTCTGCTGTAACTGCATCTGAAATAGTGCTTAGCTGTCTGGGCACCTCATCTCATGATAACCACGTACGTGAACTACAGAAGTTACAGGAGGAGGCAACAAAAGCGATTCAGAGGTGTGAAACAGCTTCCACCTTGGGAAAGAGACAGCACCTGAAGAACAAGGCAATAAATTTATATTAAAGAAAACACGAGCGATATGGAGAAGTGGCAAGGATACATGGATGAGGGGTTGCCCAAAGCAGCTACTTGTCAGACTAAAAGCCAATAGAAGAACAAGCTTTTTTCAGGAAATGCCCAGTTAAGCTGTGCAGGTCACAGCCACCAGATGCTTTGGTAGCCAGAAGTATGAACAGCTTCAAAATGGATCACGGAGGACAGATCCAGTGGTCACTGTGAAGGCTAACAGCCTGGATGCAACCTTGATCTCAGAGTCATTAAGGCAATTATTTCCAGGAACCGGGGAAGTAAGCAGCACAGCAGGACTGCCCTCAACTAGTGCTTTTCCTATTTAATTCATGTTCAAGTTTATACATGCAATAGCACTGTATTTCCGTGAGAAATTCTCCTGGCTCTTTCCCAGAGAAATTTCATCAAAAAAGGTTATGTTCCCATAAACGCTTCAGTTTTGACAAAACTGGCTCTTTCCACCTAGGGAAAATAAATAAATAAGAAAATCCAACCAGTTCTTACACTCCGTGTAACTGAACCCAGTGGCAATTTTCTTCTGAGCTGCTGCAAACCTGGAACTGTTCCAGTCAAACCAATGAAGACACTGCAGAGTTCATAAAAGAAGCCGCCCACCGAGTCCCTGTGTGTACAGGAGTAAGCACTCAATTATGTCTGCTGCTTACCAAAACGCATTACATTTTAAGTTGATAATTCCAAATCATGAGAAGGAATGTGCAGCCTTTATTCAAATAGTTGTTTTAAAGTCATTGAATCCAAATTACTAAAAACTGGAAGTCATCCTCTTCCCTTGCCTTACTTTTCCCCTCTCATCCAACGGCTAAACAAACATAACAAAAGAAAGAAAATATACCATATAGGAATTCTCTTTCATCGTTTTACACAAAGTAGTTTAAGTACTATTTCCAGTGCTATTGTCAGCCACAACAGGGATGTGCTGCTGTATTAGAAATGGAGGGAGCTTGCCAACTGAAGGCAAAGGGTTCAAGAAATACTTATTACATTCACCAAAAAAAAAAAGGTCCTTAAACTGCTGGTGTTTACACATGGTGACATTCCAGCAAACAGCTCTATACATGTTTAAGTCACTATGCATAAACTTGAACATGGACTTGTTTGATCCATTAGGGAATAATAATAATAACAGCAATAACAATTAAAATAATAGCAGTAATAAAAAAAAAAAAAAAAAAAAGTTTCCAAAAAAGTTCTTTACAAAAGGAAAAGAAAAGAGCAAAAAGCCTCCTTTAAAAATTACAGATGATGCAGGGGGGAAAAGCCCTCCTCTCTCCACTTGGAACAATTCTAAAATCAGAAGAGAAGGAATGAAGGAGGTAGAATGAGGAAAGTTCACCTCAGAGCACAAATCAAGCAACCACTTCTTTGGAGCACAGTTATTTTTAAAGTTACCATATCATTTTTGTTAATTATAAGGGCTTCTTATGATCAAAATTTAAGATTTTAAAAGCTTTTAAATATTATTTTTTAAAAGTCTGATTTTTAAAAGGGGCTCATCACCTCACTGAACTGCAATACAGATCTGTGTTAAAGATCAAAGATGACGCATTGGAACCCGAATATAATTTAAACTTGCAGTTTGTCAGGGCGCCACCTTACAGATAGCAGCATGGTTTTTGCAAAACTATAAGCAGTTCCTCCCTTACTGTGCACCATAGTAAGATCCAACGTTACAGAACACGCTCAACTGCATACCACGTCCGCTTCATATTTTTCTTTCTTTGCGCATAATTCTCCTATTTTTAAGGCATTAAAAACAAGACCAGAAATCAATATTGAAGGCAAATACCTTACCTTGCTCTTGAAAATATCCCTACTTTTATACAATAAAAATGCCACAAAAATTAGACAAACTGTAGGAAAAAAGTCCCATATTTTTTCAGAGAAAAATGCTAATTTCCATTCCCAGTTGTGTTGAGGCTGTGCCAATGATTGGCTCCATATGTTTCAGCAATTGGAGCCATACTAACATTCCTACAGTTCTTTTGCTTTCACATGCTTTGTCTTGGTTACATTATGCAAACCTGGGAAATCTAGCATTTCTTAACACACACACCAAGCAAATAAAGATCGATTCAGTCTCATGGCTACAGCGGTTTCTCTAGCCCACTCGCACCAATGGTGATTTCACCAGACAATGCAAGGAGGTAGAAGGAAACCCGTATCTGGCTTCCAAAATATGTTCATTTTTGAAGAAATTATGGTTGACTGCATAGCGACATGCGAAGATCACTCTTAAAGGAAGAGCATCCTTGCTGCTTGTTACAGCAAAATGTTAATGGATTCTGCGTGTGTCTTGGGGGGGGGGGGGGGAAGACAACCGAGCAGAAGTATTCATCCTGATCCAGTGACGAACTAGGAGTAAAATGCTAGCTGGGCTGAGACAAAGCAGACCAACTTAATAGCTGTAATTTTCGTCAGTACTGGAATATGAGTGGTAGGATGGAAAAATCACTTTCCAATGCATAACACTGGCAAACGTATTTTTCCAAGACAACCTGTTTTTCTAATGCTGTTGACCACAAAGCCATTCAAGCGCATGGTTTTCTTTGGAGGAAGGTAGATCTCCTTAAGATGAGTAAAACCACCACAACATGAATTTTACACAGATGGCTAAAAAAAGTGTATTCTTCATCATAAAAAGTAGAAGGCAATCCTAGCTGTGAGACAATTCAGTACTTCCCTTTCAAACAATATTACTAAAAGTCACTGAGTCAAATCACACATCTTTTGTCCCATTAAAACTCCCATTGAAGTTAGCACTGGGAGCAGGGATATAAGACCAGGGCATTGATGAGAGCAACTACTGGCTTCTTGAATTTTACTGTGTAGCTGCTTACAGGGTGGCAGATCATATGCCCACGCCTAACTAAAAGATGAAACATCATCATAAAACAGGCTGGCATGAAACAAGTGCTTGTGGTCTAGTTGGTGTGGGGTTTTTTAATTTCAAAATCTGACAAAAACCAAACCTGATTCTGATTCACATTAACTTAAAACAAAAAGTTCTTGTGTGACTTCCAGCCAGCAATTTCACAAACCAGAGCTTTGAAGTGCCACCTAACCGGCAATAAGGGCGGCGTCTATGCTATGGAACACAGGGGAATTCAGAAAATTCCTTTCAAGGACAGTGGAATTTTTAGGACTGTGCTCCATTTAGAAATACCAAGCATTTTCATAGTAGTAAACCTCAAACCTAAAGCAAAAACTTTCTCCTAGCCAAACCACAGATTACGGATAGGCTTTCTGACATGCATTTTACGGCATTCAAAGAACTTAACTAATGAATCTCTCAAGTCATTGGTGACCAAGATCTTGCTGTAGCGAAGCCTTTAAAGCATCTACTTATATTTAAGTCAAGTGGAGCGAATGAGTTTTGAGCATGCATCAAAGATTAGTCAGGTTATAAAGTCATGAGAGTATGCCAAAGGAGCAAAGTAAAGCAAATGACAATTAATCAGATGTTATTTTATGAAACACACACTTTCAAGTCTAAATTAATTTTATAAAACAATGCAGAGAATAGTCAAAAAACAGGAAGAAAAGCTCCCTAAAATTATGAAGGAAAATAACTGACAACTGCAGGCAGCTGTATCACTGAGGAAGAAATCATAACAATCACTCTTATATTTGACAGATCTTCTTTCCCCCGCCTCCAAAATGTGATGACGGGAACTCAGCAGACATAACAGATTTGAATTTTAGTGCCACATTTGTCAAATGCCATTGTGAAATCTTACAAAACTATTCAAGTTCCATTGGATGTAAATAGTGCCATGCAGACTCTTCTCAGCAAAAGGCATCTGGATTAAAATCAAAACTGAGATTGTGCAGAAGCATTAAACAATGCTGGCAAACTGAATGACCACAGTCTAGGCAAAACACACCATTCCCTGCAAACTTGTTTTGCAGACAAATATTCCTCACTGTCAGGGTATTTCACAGAGCTGTGTGACCTTCAGGGAGAACTGGACCTAATCCTTAAGCCCCCAAGGCCCTAAATCTAAGCTCAGACTACAGTACCTCCCGGTGCCTTACTCTTTAGGTTATGCACTTGGCACGAAGACACACAAACCAGGCAACCTTTGGCCACTTACATATAGGATGCAGTGCTGTTACCATTTGCCTCTTGGGTCTTCGGAGATCTCTGTTGAAACTCCCCATCTCTCACTTACAGTAGCCAACAAGTTAATGGAGGTCCTGCTCTACACCAGTATCTTCTCAGCAGATCCCTCAATCACTGAGGAGATGATCGAGAACAGTGTCACATGATGTTATTTTAACCAGACTGCTCTACGTCACATAAGAAGGGAACTGGTTTTCTTTCTTTTAGTTACTTATTTATTTGCCTGTGGGGAGGGGGCTGCTGTGTATCCTGGAATGGTCCCAACACAGTAAGGCAGGCCCTGATGCATAAAGAAGCAGAAAACAGCAACACTTCCCATAGTAGCAGAAGCAGCAGCAGCAGGAAAGCAGAAATATAAGATGGATTAGCAGTATTCAGCAGAAAGATTCAGCAGCAGACACCAACTGGCTCTTCTCTGAGGGATGACAACTCAACAGGGTGTACCCATTTTAATCCTGTGTCCAGTGGCATATTTATAAGCTGCAGAACAAGGACAAGTGCCCGTTGTGCACAGGGATTCACACACCAACCTTAAAAAGGTGACAAGTAGGTTTTTCCACATGATCACACCCACAGACATTACTTGGCAAAACAGATAATGAAGTAAAGCAACTGGGTGACAGTAAATAACTGCTAAGGTGAACTCAGAGTCCTTTTATTTTGCAAACAGGACTGCGTGCCATTAATTATGGGCAAGGTGAAACAAGAGTGTATCTCCAAGTAGGATACTTGGAGAAGCAGAAAATGACGGTGCCAGAACACTTTTCTCACGCAAAGGGCGGATGCACAGGACAGGTACAAAATGCTTGGACAGGAACCTTAATAGTGCCTGAAACACTTAGCTCATCAATAAATTTGCCTGCCTAATGTGTACACTTGATCAAAAGCAAATATCCTGAGAAACAGAGGGCTTTACTACTTTCAGCACAGATGTAAAAAATGTCTGTGTATTTCGGTATGAAACAAGCAAACGAACAATAAACCCCCTGCTCTGTGCTTGTAGGATGTCAACTCTCTTTATTAATATGAAGGACAATAGCATAGTTTATAGCTTTTGCAGGCTTTTTTATTTATTTTCTTATCACCATTGTTGATAGCAGTATCGGTTTTGTTTATATTTTTAAATTAACAAATAATCACCACAAAAAATTCAGAAATTGGCAAGGGACTCCCCGCCAGAGCATGGGGAGACAGCTGTGTTTACAACAATGTCATTAGTACTTTTCTGTTAGTAACTAACAGATCTCTTCAAGACTCAGAAGTATGGTGGTCCAGACACTACAGCAAGGACTACACCATGAAAGGCCAAGCCCAGAGATGTTATTTCATCTGCCTGGGCTCTGTAGAGACTTGCCAGAATGGACCCACACTGCATTTCCAGGGTACAGCTCAAGGGGAAGGGCTCTTTTAGAAGAAAAATTATATTATCACAGCTGGGGACCAGAGTGATGGCAGGGAGATGACCTTTCTGTGGGAGCAGAAGCTTTGGGAGCGGGCCCAGCTTTTTGCCTTCGAATGAACCTGACGTCCCTAACGGACAACATGGAGAATGGAGACACTACCCCTGCCACAACTCCCTCCTGCATGCTTCACCCTGAGCAGAGAGAATCTGTCCAGAGTTATCATGAAGAAGCCAATTCAAAAAGCAAATGCTTTATTTTGGTCTGCACATGTGAGTGTTAATGATCTCTGACCGACAATTGCCTCTTGACACCAAGGTAAGAGGAGCATGCAATGTCAGGCTGATACAAC
Source organism: Falco naumanni (assembly GCF_017639655.2). Taxonomy (NCBI): domain Eukaryota; kingdom Metazoa; phylum Chordata; class Aves; order Falconiformes; family Falconidae; genus Falco; species Falco naumanni. Next base: position 4,979,409 of record NC_054057.1, read on the forward strand.
ATGCAGCTTCAATTTCCAAACTGGGGATGCTGAGCAAATGATCGTTTCATACACTCCCACAGGAAGCTAAATTATTCATTCAGAACACCTTATTTTTATACGTATTTGCATGCAAAATCTTTTTTCACCTGTTTGCACGAGTGCCAAAATGAAAGCCTCCACTTGCTCCGTTTTCTATTTATACATTAATTTTTTCCACACAAAGGAATGTATCTCTCCACTGCTTCCACAAAAATCTTGTCAACAATCCACAATTAATGATACCATGTATTATTTCACTGAGATGAAATAATACCATATGCCTCACCAACTTTTTAAATAAATGCCCGCTGCCCAGCACAAGGGGGAAGAGTACATAAGGCCAGCATCTGCTATCTGCAGATCTATTGTATCGTCCCTATCGGAAAAACTTTCCAGTTCTGGTAAGATTTAGCAGAAGGCATCCCAAGCAAAAAGACGACAGCAGCTGGCAGAAAGGCTCCTTAAGGTCCCTGCAGGAGTCTGTGCATGCTCCCATTCATCACAGTCACTTCAAAGGCTTTGCTTCCTACCTTGTGGGCAAGAAGGCACGCAAGAGGGCCTGTGAAGGACCACTTCACTGCCTCTCTTCCTCATTTCACTAAGAGCTGCTATGAATGGCGCTGGGGATGAGGAGCGGAATTATGATAACCCGTTACACGCCCTTTTGTCCAGTGCCAGCTGCAAGGCCAGCTGAGGCCATGCACCCAGGCGTGCAAGGGTTGCAGTACCTGGCCAAGCATACGCAAGCTTCAAGCAGTGCCTTCTTTTCCTTGTGACGCTTCAGGTCAGTAGGAGAAAAGGTGCCAACATCCCTCCACTTGTGAACTGTTTCCATGCACCACAACAAAAGGTTCTGAAGACAATAACATTTTCAAACCAGCTACCTAATTCATTGACTTTGCTGGAGGCCTGTGTAACTTCAAGTTGGGGGAGGTGGTAGGGGAATTTGAGAAGAATTACAGCCCTAAACGCAGAGAGGAAACCAGGCATTTTAAAGGCACAGATTTCATATGAAACAAAACAAGGTTAGAACCTTTGTTGTCCCCAGCAGCCCCCCCAACTCCCAACAACCCCAAAAGAGGGTGTTATTTTTCAGTTGAAGGGTTTCAGGACCCTAACATTCACCTTCCAGGTGTATCACATTTCACGTGCAACATACAGGCCATTCCAGAATGGGATAATAAAATTTCCTAACATGCCTCTGCCTCATCCAATTAGGAGGAGTCATTCATGGACATCTCTTTTGAGGTTTGGCTAGGGAGCTTGGAACAACAGAGTTGTGATTTCTACTGAGTCTTCTTGTGAAGAAAGGGTAATGTAAGCAATATTCTTCCAAGAAATCCACAAGACTTTGTAGGAAAAAATGTATTTTAAACATCTAGAGCATCTACTTCTGCTTCTCACTATGACTGAGTACATGGGGACTCAAAGCACAGGTAGCACCTAATGTAGCACCAAAACAATGAACACCCATTTCTGAGGACCCCAACTGGTGCCACTGTGGCCCCCATTTAGACAGTTCACCCAGAATCCTCAGAATCATTTAAAAGTGTGGATAACCATTTTTTTTGTTCACCTTTAGGGAAGGAGAGGCACAGGACTTGATAGTGACTTTGCACAAGGTCACACGACAACTCGAACAGCCAAGGCAAGGACAGAACTCAGGTGCTTTATTCCTAATAAAGTGCCTGGCTCTCTAAATCATTTTTTATATTACCATTTCCTATGTACACCGTGGCACAGCAAACTCATTAATTTACTAACAACTGTTAGTAAACATTTTCCTGTAACATTTCCCCAGTTACCAGCTAATGTTTCATTTGAAAACTGAAGCTTTTATTGACAAAGCCATTTAAAATGCAAAATGAATCACGCAAACCTGCAAATGGGAGGTGAAGAGTAATCCATGGAAGAATTACACGGGGACGTTTCCAAACATGAGCGAGAAAGGCTGAGGAGACGTTGCCTGGGAAGGCTAGAGGGGAAGGAGAGATTTCACCTTTAAGTGGAAGCAGCTGTTGTAACCGGCCTAACCCCACCGGAATGCGTGCCGGGCCTGCATCTCGCCGGGGCTCTGGCACCAGGACCATGGCAGCTTTCCTGTGGGCAGGCAGCTAACTCACATTTCTGTTATTTTATCCTGAAAGAAGTTACCATGGAGACTGGCATGAAAATGGCAATAGGCCAGCCAGATAGAGACGGAAAGCACGGGAAGCACAGAGTCTGGCGCTCTTAATAATCTGGCCAAGATCTCCCACTCCTCAGGCTGGGCACTGGGCTTTCCGTGCCCGTGGAGTTTAGCTGTCTCTCCCGTAACAGCAGTCTATCAAAGAAGGTTTGATGGAGTAGGTAAATGCCAGTCATTAAAAGTAATCTATCACAGCTCATGAACACCTAGTTAACCAGCATCATATTGCTTAATATGTATTTGCGTGTGCAAAAGTTGTTAAAAGCAGAGTTAAAACGACACAGTAAAGGTAAGTGTTTATTTCCCAGGACAAAGTATAGAATGCAAACAGCTTTCCAGGAGAGTCTCGTCTTCCTTTTTAAAAAAAAAAAAAACCCAAAACAAAACAAAAAAAAGAAAAACCAACTAAACAAACAAACAAAAATTATCAAATACTGTTCTCCGATTCTCTACATGCAAGAGTGACCTAACTTTTTACGGGAATTAGGAAAAAGCTCTGATGTATTATGGGAGGAAGTTTCACATTTCTGATTATTATGATGCACTTTGGGAAGCCCTGGTGAGAGCAGCAGGTCGTTGCAAGAGCTATGCTTTCTAAGGGAAGGACCTGAAGGACTTGGGAATAGTTTAACCAAGCCACAATAGGCGTGGGGTGGGGAGGAGGAGGAAGGGAGGAGATGCCATTTCCACCCGGAGGTACTGGGAGCCTGCAGAGTGCTGGGTGCAGGCTCTGGCATCTGGAATACATTGAAGCTGAGGGCTGAGACACGCTCCCTGTCCTGTTCTATCTGGGCACCACTCTTTAGAAAACATTTATGTAAAATTCAAAGCTTAAGGATCTGCCCAGGATAGCAATAAAACCTGTGAGAAAACAGAAGAAAAAAGGGGCTCAGGATGAGAGGAACTTCCCCCATGTGTGGGTTTTTGCCTTTTTTTTCTGTGTGCTTTTCCTTTCTCTTTTGTTTTCCTAAGCGAAGGCAGAGCTGATGAACCACAGGCTCCCCACCACTGAGTTTAGCCAACGAACACAATAGGACACCTAAACACATCTCTGCATTTCAGACCCATTGTGAACTTTATGGACCATGTTCTTCCTCCATCCACAGGGCAAATGTTCCAGGAGTGATTCACAGCCCTGTCACTTGGTACCAAAACATGCTCCCCTGAGCTGGTTAATTTAAGGCTGGAATTAGTCTCTTTGTGCTGACAACCTTTTTATGAAGGCAGCATAATCCCACAGAGCACTTACTGCAAGCATTTCAAATCCTGATGTTTTATAGTGTTACTTTTTACAACGTATGTGTATATTTGAGAGGTTTCTTTGATACATTCCTTTACCACAGTACAAAGCATAAAATACAACCCACAGAGCTTCCAACTTAGTGACATTGCTCCTTGCGTCTGTGTGCATAATGGCAATGTCATTTAAATTGTTTTGAAGTACAATTTACAGCATTAAATAAAATGTTGATTTTTAATACATTTCCAATTTCACTTTTGTACCACAGCGCAATTGCTGGAGTCTGTCTAGACAAAAAGGTAGTTTAATCCAGTAATCTTTCTATAAACCACTGAAATAATGGCATCTATTTCTGCATATGTGCCTCTGGAAAAACTAATAGAATTTCTGACATTTCTGGAGATACTAAAAAAGCCATAAGTGACATGCAAGTGCTCTCCACAGAAAATTCTGAGGTCAGATGAGGAAACCGAAGTATTTTAACAGCCTGAATAGCTTAAGTTTGCATATTATGACACTGAGTAACCATACTTAACCTACAGTTTTACATGTCTACCGTAATTCCTCCTAAAACTCTCGTTAGCAGCATAATAAATACTACATGTCTACAGTGACAGGCCTGGTCCTGACAGCCCTGACAGAAACCCAACAATCACGGTTCCTGGGGACGTGTCTCTTCCGTTTTAGAGGGCAACTTCACAGATGACTTTACCTGTACAGCAGAGCAGGCAGCAGGTCACAGGACGAGAGGTGCTGGAGCACACAGGAGGTAATTCTACTTCTTTTGCCTCTAAATAAAGTATGCTGAGAATACACCATAAGTTAAAAAAAAGCCTTGCTTCTTGTTCTCTTCCTGTGCCTAAAATCTTCAACTCGATGTACCACAAAAGCTACAATTTCAATTGACTGTCCAGTAACCAAGACCAGATGGGCAAGTCTTTCATATGTAGCAAAGGGCATCAAAATATTCTGGAAGCAAGAAGCAGACCTGATAATTCATTACATCCGGCTTTCAGAGCAAAAAAATCCCAAGGAAAGCGGTGAGGGGGAAGGCATATAACTTACACTTCCAAGATAACAAAGAGTTCTTTCCATCCTGAGCAGTCCAAATCAGGACAAACTTTTGCAAACCGAAGAAAACCAAAAAATACAATTAAAAGTATGTGTATGAACTTGTGAAAAAAAACTGTATGCCTTTACTAGCTCACTTCTCTACAGTAAGACGCATTTCATACCAAATTTTCTGTGAAGGCCAAAATAAAATAAGTTTGGAGCAGTCAGAAGAGGAGCAAGGTGCGCACAGCCACGCAGTTCACCATATGCTCCGTGAACACCTATACAAAAGTGTTGTCTCCTTTAAAGCCATACTTAGTTGGAACTTTCTCCTGTGAAAATACCAAGCTTCTTGCTTTTCCAGTAGAATTTTTCTGATTAACAACTTCTCATCAAAAAACAAAACAAAAACAAAAAAAAGGGGGGGAGAGAAAAAAAAATCCCTAGAAATCACAGATGCTGATGATCTTAGAATTAACAGCAAGTGTGAAACTACCCTGAGAGAGAAATGACTGCTCACAACTTTGGCTAGGCTCTCCCCTCCTACAACTCACCTTAAGGTATTTATAACCCCATTAAGCACCTGTCAAACATATTAGCAGGGCCTTAGTTCACTACTTTCAGAGTTACAAATTTTGAAGGCTAAGGTTTATCATTACTCACTTCTGGTTTTTTGCATGTACACACATAGGTGCACCTTTTAACGCTCTCCTGCCTGGCATTCCCACAGATGTTATTTGGGACCATTTACGACTTTTCTAGTGCACCTTGCCCATTAGATCTCTGATTGTTGAAAAGACATTTGGATGAGGAAGAAGTTGCTATCGAAACAGAAGGAGAATTATTATGTCCAAAAAAATTCTTCTACCTTTTTTATTCCTCTCCCCAAATATATTTCAGAAACTGTTCCTCCTCTGATGCTCAAGCATCAATGCATGTGCCACTGTAGACAGAATACAATGGCAATCAAAAAAAAAAAATCAACATGGCACAAATCCTTCTCCATCAAAAAAAACAGGCAGACATAGTTTTGTTCACAAGACAAATTTACATATTAAAGGCTGTATTTATCAATATTTGATTTAAACGTCTGTGCCTGCACATTTATTGAACAAAGCCAGATGGGTGCAGGCAGTTGCACATCTGTATTCATTAATAGGAACAGAGACATGCACAGCCAGCCACAGCAACAAATAAAGGAATGAAAAGTATTTGGTTGGACTGTAAGCATTTTACCTCTGTTCGTCAACAAAAAATGGAGCCTTCCGCAGGCCTACTTTGATCCTTAACTTTAAGGACCAAAGTACTTAAGTCAGGAGAGTAACTGATGCAATCAGCAGAGAGAGATGCTCGCAAAGGTGCTACAGCTCACTTAAGATATCATTAGGTAGACCTCTCCTCCTTGGCCACACAGGGAAGCTACAGTTCCTCAGGTAGCTGGGATAAATGTCAGCCTCAATATTTATCTGCCATGAACAAATTTGTGTTTATAGTCAACTAAAATGATAAAGTGCCTTCTATGGAGCGGGCTTATGTTATCACAAATGCAATTAAGTTTTCAAGGATGTTCCTAGCACTAAGGATTGAAGCAAAAATTTCTACTTGTCCTTAAAATTAAAAACTTAAGTGCACTTTCCTACTGAAGCTGTGGCTGCATGACTTATATGAGCACCACGTGCAATGGAAAAAGATGTTCAACCCAGCTTCTCTTACATGCAGTCTCTACTGATGGAACCAAGATGAAATGTATTCTACAGGAATTCATCCATTTATAGGATGAGACCAACTATTTGGGACAACCTACTTTTAGATACCAGACAAATAACCTTCAGACATGCTAAACAGCCATCAGTCTCACAGTTAATGTCAACAGGAAGAGGCAACTGCTCCCATCCAGATTTTCAGTAGCATCTAAAGTCAGATCAGCAAACCTCACAGTTTTCAAGAAACTCAGTTTTGAAACCAAAACTACCCAAGAAACTCCTAATTGCTAAGCATGGTGGGTACACAAGTTTTCAAATCGAAGATGTTTTCTTGCTTAATTGGGAGTTGAGTGCCTCACAAAAATTAATGGTTTCATAGGTGCTGATGTCCCATAAAGCTTACAGTATTCTCTTAAGACTGTGGGCTGAGGAAGCCAAGTGGAGATCACTCTGCATCAAATGAAAAAACAAACAAATTAATGATTAGGACAGAGGACTGACACAGGCAGTACATGTTAACTCTGATGGATCTTTCTCAAGGGGAAGACAAGAGAATTGGTGAAAAGCTGGTACTCTGTTCTGCCAGTGTAACACAAACAAAAAATTAATCTGGCATAAAACTGAAGGTATCATGAGGAAAGGTCTGTTACACCTGCATCCTCCTTACGCTACTTGCACATGCTTGCAAATTAAATGGGATAATGGGACCTCAGTGTGGGACTTACAGATAATACAGCACCAGTGAGAGATATGCCAACTGCCACTGCATTGAAAAAACATGTCTTTTAGATAAATGAGTGAGATCATAGATCCCAAACCATGCATGGTTTACTCTGAGCGAGAAGAAAACTCTATGCCTTTCAGCCTAGATCACCACCACTGATAGGTCTGCTTCCTAGAAGCAGAATCATACACAAAAACGTAACTGGATACATTACCGTGTGCAACAGAACTTAAAATTAAACACCGACATAATCGAGGAGTTTAGATCATAACAGCCTCCTGCCAGTCTACAATATTATGCTTAAATCTGCCAGTAGAACGTGGAACAACATAAATATTGCATCAGTGCTTTGGAGCTTACAGCATGTTACAACTTTCTTCACAAGGAATATACTTCACGTACTCTCCAGTGGGAGCTAATAGTAATTCAGCAACCCACTGAAGTGCTTTCTGCTGAATAAAGGCAAATACCTTAATGCCAGAAGGAAGAAGTTCATTTTTATATACAGGTTATGGAATAAAACCATCCAGCTTCCTACTTCTGATTTGCTAGGAAGGAAAATGGTGTCTCAGCTCCAGCACTGGGCAGCAGGGACCGAGCAGGCAGTGCTGCCGTGGGAATCATTGTGCCTTTCACCCAAGAACACTATCTCTGCAGAAAAGCCTCAGCTACTTATCTTGGTTGCTGATCATCACTTCTGGGAACACAACAATGCAACAGGAAAGGCTTCAGTTTTGTTCCAAGATCCTCAATATAAAATGGCAAAAAAAGCACTTTTAAAGATTTTTAAAACTCCCTCTTTTCCAATTATTTTTCTGTGTCTTAAGGAATAAAATGCAAAGACAGAAGCTCTGCTGATACCTCATGCTGCCTGAGATTTTGCATCTGATTTTGGAGAGAGGGCCATTTCGATATGCAGTGCACAGAGTCCCAACCTGCATCAGCCTCCCAGAACCACCTAGGCAGGCTTCACACCGCAGTGCGGAGGGCTGGGCAGGCTCCTCCTGCCTCCAGAAGCTCTGCTGGTGCCTCAGCTCTCAGAGGCTCCTCTGCCCACTGAGGGTATGTGTACACCTGTCTGTGCTTCCCACTCCTTCCCCACACAGACTCTGCGGGAACCCACACTGAAAGCTTCAGCCAGCTCGCAGTTACGCCCAAGTTTTAAATAGGCTGCCCTGACATCTTCTCTCACACACAACTTGTCTCCCAAGGAGGAAATTCAGAGCCAGATGAGAGGTGCCTGGGGTGGCATTTCTCAAACAAGCTTGCAGGAGCTGCGTGTGAGGCTCTCCAGCAAATTGTCAAACCTCCAGCTATAGTGAAAGTATTATACTGGCAGTTCTTTGAAATTACATGTTTCACGTGGTGACCACACATGAAGTCTCTCACGGTCACATATGGCCACCAAGGAAGGCATTACTCGAGGGTGCCTGTTTACCAGCACAATTTTATGGGCCTGGAAGCTGGAATGAGGAGTACTGGGGGGAGGGGCGCGGGGAGCAGAGTGTTTATATAAGGGAAAAACATCTCTGAGCCTGCCAGGATCACAATTCCTTCATGCCAGTGGTCTTGGCCCTCCTACAGTTTTTGTTCATTTCCTCATGGCTCTTTTGGAACCCAACATCCACCCATTCTGCCAGAGAGCACGTACTTAGTAAGAGGAACCTGATGAAAACCCAGAGAAATACCACTTCATCACTAACCAGCTTCTTCAAGATTTTTCCTAAGGGACGAGATCTGGTCTTGATACAGCTTAAGTCACAACTGTGTTTCTACACCACAGTAGCGCCTGAAGGGTACCATAAAGGTGCCTTCTACTCTGCAGAGGCAGGAATCATGGCAGCCTCATCGGTCATCTTCTGCATTATTTGCTCTTCACTAGTAGCCAGCACAGTCTGGGAAAGAGTAGACATTTCAGCCTGTTTTCCCGTGCCTAAGAACTACAATGAAAATTCCCCAAGCTCACTTCCCAACCAGTTTTCCAGCAGGAGCGGCTCCCAGGCACCACTCCTGCCCAGCCGTGTAGAGCTGTCCCAGGCTGCAGCCTGCACAGCCACAGCCCTTAGAGCCACGAAGAGGAGGCACCAGGCAAGTCTTCATCTCAGGAAGCCAAGGGAAAGCAGGTGGAGCCATGTCTTGTACTTACCGTACACTGAAAGCAAAAATCTGACCTACCGCCAGGCCCCAAATCAGAGAAGAGCTGCAGCTTCTGATTTGGCTCAAAGAGACACTCTCATGCATTTTAATAACGCAACTCTCTACAGCGTGTCATGGTAGATGAAATCACATAGATTTCCCTTCCAGAGTGCTTTCAGTCACTTATAAATTTGCCAGTGTTGCTTAGACCAAAGTCAAGGCCTTGGCTCCTACAAAGGGCAGCCAGACTGCAGCACCAGGACGTCCCTGTCCCAACACCTTCTCTCCTCCACTGCCCAGGGCAACCACCTCTCAGCAAGGGCCTGCAGGCTGCAGGCGAGCATTGCTCAGCCAAAGCACTGCTCCTCTCACGGAGAGACCTCCGTTGTCTCCCGTTGCTCTCAGAGAGGGTGGGGTTCCCTTGAAGGTGTTTTGTAGATCTGTTCTTTATAGATGTGACACTAGAAGGCTGGATGCTTTGACTGAAGGATCAAGACTGAAACACTGGGCCTGGACAATTTTTAATTTCCTCAGCAGAGCTTCTCCAGCTTTTCCTGCTGTAACTGAAGAGAAGTCTGCCTCCACTTTTTCAGTGGCTCCAGCTGCTGCAAAAGCTGTTTTCCTCTTTCTCTCACCATTTACAACTGCCTTGTGCTACATGGTATACAAGTATATAAGTAATTAAACAGAAAAAAAAAAGTTCCAAATGTAAATGGGAAATTACTACCTTTGATAGTCAAAAAACTAGTCAGGTTTTCTTGCAAGTACATCACTCTAGAGCAATCAAAGTGCTTATTTAGTTTTAAGCCAAGCATGCAGGTAAGCTTGGTGCAATATCCTGTGAACACCTGAGATTTCACCTGTGAACACATTGATTTCAACTCTCTCCCCCCCCCTCACCTGCACTGGATGTAGCCAAACATCTCTTGCTTGAGGTCTGGATCTCACACAGAGCTGTGGTCTCACAGATAATTTTGCATGTAAGGAACAAAGAAACAACCATCCCATGAAAGATTTGTTCCCCCAAAATATCTATATGCTTGAGTGGTACCTCAGCCATCCTCAAATTAAGCAAAAGGTCACTGACTTGAATGGCAGTTAAGGAAGGTGTCCACGTCAAACACCTAGCAAGCTGCATACGCACCGGTCTGGTGCCTCACCATGGCACAATTCACTGCTAAGTACTGAGGGACTCTGCTTCAGGTTTTTAAAGCTCAAAAACCCTAAACTGCTCGTCTCCACAGAAAAAAAAAAAAAATATCCCAAGCTAAAATTCTCCCCCTTGGGCTGGGGGGAAGGGCATGAAAGGCAGACTGTAGCAAAGCCTTTCATATTACAGGACTGATCCCACCACTCCCCTGCAAGCAGAACTGCCACACTGAGATCAGCACGTGCGGAGCCCAGGGTCAAGTTTTCTTCCATCTTTTGTTACAGACATTGGTTGGAGCAAGGCTCCCTTATCTGCACTTTTGACGAGTATGATTTGCCATTAAACTATACCAAGGCCCATGTGCTTCTCTCTGCTCCAACAACTTTTTAAGTTGTCCCCTGGAAATAAGAAATGTGCACAGTGTGTGTTGTAATCAACAGCACAGGAGAGTCCTGCTCCACTTTACACATAATTTACCCAGTCTCATTTTAAACAGAGACATCTGGCATAGACAGGAAAACAGATAGCTGTAGATGCAGATCTATAATCTCCGTTTATGGACACAGGGAGCCCTAGATCCAGCTCCCTCCTTCATCTCAGGAAGAAACAGCTGGGCAAATGTTTGGCAGTAGGACATTTTATAGTTTAAACAACACACACAATCCATAAATGCAATTCCTACCTGAGAAAATCCCATACTGTGCACTGACTGACATGTCTCCTGAGGTTATTTTAAAAGCTACTTGTGTCCTACAGGTTTATTTTGTTGTGGAGTTGTTCTTTAATCTCCCAGTACCTATACATCAGGACCACGTACCATCTGTCAGTTAGCTGATGGGCTGAGGCAAGATGATGGAGAGCAGAAAGCGATGAGATTTCACTGCCTCTTGTCAGTCACTGGGAGGGCATGCATTATTTTTCCCTGGTGGAACATATAATGAAAGGTTGCCCGCCGCCACATACAATGATGAGCTCCTCTGGATGTCTAATAATTTTGCCACACATTCAGGACTTTGGACCTCAGTGCAAGAATATATCCAGACCACTAGAAATGTCATAGTCATCAATAAGACTCACTCAGGGATGAGGGAAGAAGCCATAGCTGAAGAAAGAAGAATTTTGGAGAAACAACCTAGTCTCTTCTGAAGGTATATGAGACCACTTTTTCCTTTTTATTGCCATTATTCAGTGTTAACAAATAAGAGAGGCATTTTAAAATAGTTCATTGCTGGTTAAACACAGAGAATAGTCCCTCGTTCCAAACTCACGAGGTTTCAGACCACAGATGTTCTCCCCTGCTACAATGAATTCTAAAGAGCCTGACGGTGCCAGGACCCTTAGAGCTTGCTTGGCTTATCATTACTTCTATAGATTACATTTATGAAAACAAAGCAGGGCAGTCTAAACGAACTGCTTTTCTAGGAGCAAACACAAGCAGTGATGCTGCTTGCCATGGAAGGAAGCATTTTCAGTATCTTTTTTGCACATGACATGGCTTCACCTCAGACCTAAGCAACCTGAAATTTCCTATGCTGGGGCAGTCTACATTTGCAGAATCCACCAGCTGACAAGTAGGATTTTGTAGTTATAAAGAAAGCTTGCACAAAGTATATTTGGAAATGCAGAGCCCTAGCAGGAGCTCTGGGAAACATTTGAGCCCAATGCCTCAGAGCTACAGGGGCAAAAAGAACAGATGTAGAATTAAGTTGAACGCGGAGTTCTCGGTTCTGCAGTTACCAAAGTGAATAGGAGGAATGTAAAAAGGTAAGGGATTTATTTCAACTACGATCTCATTCCCTCTGTGTTCCTCCTAATGCACACAAGAATTTTGCAGTTTTGCTTTTCAATGGCTGCTGTTTCCATGGGCACAGAGGTAGTACTGGTCTGCACAAAGGCAACTCCTCCGGCTGTCCACAAAAGGCAATGGATATTTCTATCAATCAGTATTATTACACTAGTATTCACTAGTGTCTCCATATATAGCTACAGACCTTGTCCCCAGAAAAAACATTTGAAAAGACAGTATGCTAGTTCTGTCAGTAGTAGTACATTTATATAGACAGATGCTCAGAAAAGACCAATTTCTGCTTTATTTTTGCATGGTTCTTAGTGCTTGCTTTCTAAATGCACCCACACAGACCACAACATATGGCAAACAGCTTTTGCAAATATCACATTGTGGGGCGATGTTGAAGGAGTTCACTGGTGATGTGGCTGTTGTAACATCTCCAGAAACCAAGACCAGTGGCCTTCTTCTTCTTCTTCGCTGTGTAAGATAGTACAATGATATGCACTGCTTTTGTAGAAAAAACATCTGTGTCACTTTTGTTTGCTGAGAGTATACAAGCAGCTTCACGTCATCATATGAGTGTACAGGCAATTAATCCTGGCATTTCCATTAGCTTATGCAAGACAAGTGAGACCAGGCTGCTTCTGCACCATTACACTTACAGGTCAAGCCAAACTTAACCTCTCACATCTTAAATACATTTGTACTTTATTTTAATTCATCCATTACCAGTGATGAAAGCATCCTAGTTTCACAGCCAATTCAATTTTAAATTTACCTTCATTCACATTTACGTGTTGAACAAGTCACTTCAATACGCATACTTTGACAGGGCTTCTTTCATAACTAAAGATCTCCTAACATTTAAATGCCCAAGAGAAAACATGCCTTCTTTCAGATGTCTGCTTTAGATAGTGATAACTTCTACCTACTTCTCTTACCGTTTGATACCTTTCCTTTAAAAACCCTCATACTCCAGCATCTTCCATTTGCATGAAAAAAAATCTTTTTTTCCCTTGTAAAAGATAAAGTTTAAGCCCTTATGAGCCAAAACCCAAATGACTCAAAGCAACCAGCAAATACAAAATCTATCTTAAAATTAAACAGCTTTGTGGGATTTTGAAGGGAGCGGGGTGGCCGTGTGATTTCCAGTTGCTGTGGCTGGCTTTCCTCAGAAGGGCAACCTGAGTTTTCACTGCCTGGGCTGAATCGCACATGATGCAGCTTTGGTGCTACAGTACCTAGGCTAACAAGGTGAGGTAAACGGATGATTTAAGAGTATATTTAGAAACCAAACCCAGAGCACTCAAAACCAGATAGAGTTTTCTGCCAACATCAGTGGAAAGGGAGTTGATGCCATGGTCTGTACTGTATGTAAAGACAGTAAACTCTCCGGTTCAGGATTCTGTAAATTCCCTGTTTTCCAAATTAACCTTTAAGAACACCGAGGGATAATTACTCTAAAGCAGGCTTATTTTCAGAGACATTCTTCAAATTTCTCATTGACTTCATTGGGAAAACAAAATACCCTCTACCATTTCCCTACACATATGAACAGCACACTTGCATACTTGCTGTAGTTGTACAATAGATGGTGGGAGCTCTCTGCCTTTGATGTCATCTTAATGAACTCAGTATAACTGCCTTCGTGAAATAATGGCAAAGAGCACAGCAGTACTTAAACACAACTCAACTAAAGCAAGGGGTGCTCTGGTAGTGTGCCAGCTTCCCATCGCCAGGTCCTTCATAACTCTCTCTCCCTCTTTTTGAAACACTCCTTTTTTCTCCAAAATACAGGGCCAGGATCTCAGCTGATGTAAAATAATGTAGCTTCATGCGATATTTACTAAGCCATCAGTCCAGAAAAGAAGAGACATAAGCGTATCGCAGCCTTCTCTGTGTTCCACACTCAGTTGCTACAGCTGCCCAGCTCCCTCTGACGCCCACCAGCCCCATGTACCATACAGTGAGGTTCATTGGGTTCAGCATTGGTCTGCTGGGATGGGAATGGAAATTCTGCAGCTCTCAAGGCAACTTTCCAAAGCAAAACACTTTCTTTAATTAAATATGAAAAATTGATTAGCACAGCACTTGACTAATATCTATGTTTATTTGATTCTTCAGCTCAAGCTTTCAGTATTTTACAATATTACAGGTTACCAACACACAGCTCTATTGCACAGACTAATAAACCGAGTGCAAGCAATATTTTGGGGTAACCACTTATTTGTGAATGTGTGGTGATTACTGTATTACAAAGTGAATGTGACAGGAAAGTTACAAAGAAATCATGCCTTTGTTGAAAGCTAAATTCATATCTGAAAACATCTCTCTGAAACTATGCACAGCAGGGTATACTTGTCATCTCTAATTTGGCAGTGATGGGCTTGGCTGATTGTGATTTAGAATTCAAATGTTCACTTTGTTAAGGGAAAAAAGAAGGCCAGCTCTTTTAAACCTGGCAACTGAAGTTAGATACTTAAATTTGAGTCTCATCAAAATGAAAGTGCCCTGGAATATGCTGCTCCTTTCATCTTTAATGGATTTCAAAGTGATTTCAATAGACTCCATAACTGAGAAAGCAATGCACAACAGCTCTCATATGACATCCAGTGAAACCAGTGACTGTTTTTGTGCAGATCTGATGAGTACTGAAGAGCAGGGCTGGGAATGGTGGGTATCGTCACGCTATGACTTTTAATCCAGCTCTGACAGTGCTCGCACCAACTAAAAGTTTTCTGATAAAGCTGAGACGATCTGAGCTATACCATTACATGATCAGAATGATTGTTTGTCTTTAGATTTCTCCCTAAATCACCTACGACCTTTGCATGCTATATAAATAAATTATAGCCAGTATTTTAGCTTCTTTCAGACACAGCCATTATAAGAATGTCACTGACATTTTAGTCAGGATATTCTATTTAGTTTGAAATATGATAGGAGACTAATGAGGTTTTAACCAAAGGCAGGCAAACGCTAAGAAGCCTGAATCCAAATATATCTAGGAAAATTAAAGGAAAAAGCCTATAAAGACTATACAGAGAGCAAGCTGATGGTACCTAATGTTGAGCACACCCTTCTTATCTGGAGCTCTAACATTAAAAAAAACCAATAGCAGGAGGACTGTAGCAGTAGAGATTTTGCGCTGGCTGCAGCACATTTACAGCAAGACTGAGTGCTACAGTAAGGGCACACTGACCGCAGCTGGTAAGTCCTTGGAGAAACAGGATCACATGTGGCAGGGTAAGACAACACATCCTGCGGTACATTTTCCCTTGGGCACCAGGCGATACAAACCAGGGGATGAGCTGGACATCCCGCACGACAGGGCACCAGCTGGTGCCTTCCCAGCACCGAGCCCTTACCCCACTGGGGCAGAACCAGCTGCATAAGAAAACATTCTCCTGCCTTCTCACTTGCCTTTACCCAGCCAAGGCAGGGTGCAGCAACCTCCATGTCCTCCTACCGTTGCACTCTTTCATTTTTTATGGCTTACTAGAGCATCAATTGTGTAGTTCACCTAACAACCAGCCACTTCTTTTGTTTCTGCTTGCGAAAGCTGAATACAGAGGTCCTTCATACCATTAAATATCCGTCAGTAAAACAACAGTGTAGTTAGTGAAAGATTAACATATTCAAAGTATGTATATGTTCTAAAGCTAATTAATTTCTAAGTACAAGTCACTCATATGACCATTGGTTAGAACAACCTAAGAGCCATGCTTGAGCAGTATAAATGAAATTAAATTAAATACCAAATCTGAAGCTGTGTTTTTAAATGGTGCCCCCATAAACCTGTACGAAATTATAAAAACTAGGAATTAGGAACAAAAGTCTGACTTGACATTCCTTTTCTTAATTTGAATTTAACTGGATTACACATGAATTACTAATTGCTGTTTCTAGTGACCCATGGTGATAATATGAGCTCTGTATTACAATGACCTGACATTTAATTAGTTTGTATGAGCAGATTATGCAAGGTTTTATCATAAAGTGATTTAAACTCAGATTGCCCTTGGTAATGCAGCATAGCAACAGTGAAGTCTACGCGTTGGTACAAACATAAAATTTCAAAGAGAATCCATTAAAAGAAAAATCAATTGATTAAATGTAAAATGAAAACAAGCTCTGCAGAGTATTAGGTACTAAATTCTATTCATCCAAGCTTCAAAGTTTGTGATCATCAACTTGAACTATGTAAAACAAGTATTAGTCACACTTCAACTACCAAATAACTCAGTCTGTATATTACTTGCAACTCAAAAATTTCCAGAAAGCTCCACTAGACATTGATATGCAAGTTACAGAACCAGCTAGTCTAGAAGTGGGTTTGTGTGGAAAGCTTTTGCATGACTGGTCCTCGTACCGAGTAGCAGCAGCAAATTTGGCCACCTTAAAACACTCCAAAACAGGCAGGGGAATAAGCTGGCATAGACATCACAGTTCAGCTCTTCGATGAAGTATCTTCCCAACAAGCTGAGAATGCTTCTGAAGAGCTAATAGCAATCTCAAACAACATAAAGCAACTATAAAGAGGCACAGGTGCCACTGCAGACCATGCACCACTTCATTTACCGCTACTCATCACTGAAACATCTGATACAAATCAATAACAAAAATGTTGGCCCTTTCTAACTTCATTTATGCTTTTAGGGCTTGTTCTGATAGGAGGTGAAATTTTGTTTTGAGATTTTTATTATTCTATTTTTAAGTTCTTAAAGATTTATTAGGGAAGAGGGGAGTATTGATTTGGAAAAATCTCTTACCTTGAAAGACTTTTCCTCCTACTGAAGAGGAATTTACACAGATTACAGAGTTCCTACAGATTTCATCTTTACCTAATAATCTCCAAAACGTGTTTCCTTGCTGAACCATTTGATCTGAGACCATATAGGGCTGCCTGTTGAAATTCCGGGCATCTCTACAGAGAAACAAGTCCAGGCTCTGGAGGAAATGCTTCCTTGTCTAGAACAGTATGGAGTAAAAAAGGGAGGCCAAATGTCAGTTTTGCAGCCAA
Organism: Falco naumanni; assembly: GCF_017639655.2. NCBI lineage: Eukaryota > Metazoa > Chordata > Aves > Falconiformes > Falconidae > Falco > Falco naumanni. Next base: position 4,996,436 of record NC_054057.1, read on the forward strand.
CTATTAGGGACACATTCTAATGTTGCCAAATAACCGAGACAGTTGTTGAGCAATAACCCAAGGCCTGACACTGGAAAACAGATGCTGATTTTTGGTATGGAAAAATGAGTGATCAGATGGCCAGGCTGTACTGAGGATTGGTATCTTCATTTTTGCTGCTTCTGTGCCAAGGAGGATCATTTGATCTGCAGGTCCTTTCTGGCGAGGCTCACACGGCAACCCTTTTGCAGGGGCTATGTAGCATGAAATGTTTGGTTTAGTAAATCCCAGAGGGAGTTATTTCCACTACAGGTTTGCATTTCTCAGAGTGTGTGTGTGTATCTTTCTAGTTTCAGGTTTCCATCAATGTTAATAAATGCACATACACTTTCAAAAATTATCATTCCTGATGACCTTATTGCCCTTATATCTCTCAGGATCCATCAAGATACTTAGAAGACAGGAGCAGCCTGTCTGATTTGAAAATAACTTGAATACTTGGCAATGTCCGCTAGCTCCTTCAAACCACAGAAACAAATCATCTGTAAATCCAGCACATCGCCTGCAGCTAGGAAGCTTTCCCCAGGACAAAAAGTGGCACACCCCGCATTTATCACCTGTAAGTCATGTACCAGCTGCTCCCAGATCCCTGCGCTGCAGGTCATCTTTGCCACCAGTGCTGGCTCAGCGCAGAGCTGGGCTCCTACCATGCCTTTCATCAATGTTTCATGTGAGCACCCTGCTGCAGCCTGGTCTGCAGGGGTGCAGCTGCTGCTCCTCAGGATGATACATCTTCCCCAAACCATCTCCAACATACCTTTTAGCAGCACCCCAGAAGCCACCTTGCCCCCAGCAGAGCTTACTATGTCTGCCTTGGAGGAAGCCGCACCAGACCTGAGCTGGCCTCTTTAAATAATTCCTCACTTTTCAGCATTGCAGCCACCCAGCCCCTTACTGCCTCTGGTAAAGACCGGCTGACGTTACAGGAATTAATTTTATTTTTCAGTCAGCCTCCTCTACAGCCCCTGGAGAAGAGGAAACACATAACCAAGAAACCTGTGAGTCGCAGACCACTGCGGCCATATGGTTTGCCATGCCCACCTGCCCACTGCTAGAGGACTTGAACTTCTCCCAAGGAAAACACAAGAAAGAGAAAACCTGCAAGAACTTTCACGCTCGCTTGCCATTACTCTTACAAGTAAAAGCATACTTCATTCATTTGCCCTTAATCTTACAAAGATGTCTGTACTTCACTGAGTCAAGGCTGATAATTTCCAAAACCATCTAGTGGCAACACCATATCAAAGTCATCCATTTCTCATTAGATATTAAAACCTTAAAATGTATTGCTGGCTTTGAAAACTCTGTGTAAAGTGTGTATCTGAAAATTGTTTGTAATATTTGAAATCTACCCTACAGCTTGAGCTTGAAAATTGCACACTGCTGAAATCTACCTCTATTACTCATTGACTTCAATAAGACTATTCACGCAAGAAGTCCATGGCAGTTTTAGGGCTTTCAGTAATATGTGTGTACATATACCTTTTTATTTTTAAAAATGAAGAGGGATTTCAGAATAAGTGAGATCATAAAGTGGGTAAAGATTTTTTTTAAACCATCACCAAAGCACAATCGCGCTGAAGAAGCTGACAAATTTCAGCAGCTCTTTTTCATTAAAGTACATTACTTTAAACAAAACCCCCCAAGGCAAGCTCTGTGAGAAGTTTGCCATGATGTGAATATACTCATGTGAAAGAAATATAGCACAATCTAGCACATTCATAGAAATGTCACTTTTAAATATAAAGTCCATTATTCATTATTAAAAGAAAGGGATACATATGTGAGAAAAACACCCATCTTGTGGCTACATGCCTGGCAGCAGCTTGTATTCTTTGCAGAGTATTTTACATCCACAATAAATGTGAAAGAGACATGTATATATCTAGCTTTTAGGATGTTTCTTCAGGTTTATCATCGCTGGGAAATAGCTGCATTTGATTCAAGAAGAGAAGAGAGCTACATTTATCTTGTAAGTTAAAGTGCCAAGAGATTCAAAGACATGGGAATGCCGGACAAGTTGAGCCACAAGTGGCAATGGCTGCATTACTCGGTAAGACACACGGTACCCCCCCCCCCCCCCCCCGATAACAGAGGGGAATTGTCAAGAGCTTGACGAAAAAGATTTCATAAAATAAAGTGGTATAAGTCTGATTTCACTGCACTTACAGTAGTTTACAACACAAGGTATTGCCTCAGCATTTTGTGGGGGATTATTCTGTCTCCTGTTTGAAACTAGTCAGAAAGATAAATGGATATTAATAGTACTGATGCACAAGCAAGTTATCAGAGTGCATCTATGTTAATTGCTGTTGTATTTTTTTCCTAACCCATAGTAGGGCAGTGCACACATTGAAAAACAGTCGTTTGGGCCAGAGAATCCAAATTTAACATCAGGTTAAGACTGAGATTGCTCTTCTACAGGATATTCCCACTGTTAAAATGTACAAATGATAGATGCAGTGAAGCTTTTCATAATATAGACATTTTAAATAATGTCATTAACATTTTTTTAAGCCTCTTTTTGGCCTGAAATTGCACATGTGGCAGCTCCTTAAGCTCTGATGGCCCTCTATAGCTGGGCAGTGAGACAGGGTTTGGAGACTGGTTGTAGCTTTTCTGGCTCCAGAAGTTTCTCAAAACATGCTGCCTTAAACTGTGGTAATTTCAACATGTTGGGGCTTTTTTTCCTTCCCTCCAACAATAAAAGGAAACTCGTACCTGGAGAATGGAGACAGAGTGGAAGATGACAGAATTCACTGTGGATTGTTTGCTCCCATCCCAGATGGAAGGAAAATTTAAACAGAAACATTTTTTCGCTGCACCTGACACAATGGAAAGCCTGATGATGAAGTAGTTGATTCTGTAACCATTATCTTCAGAATTGAACTACTTGGTTGGATTGAGACTTGAACTTCGGTTGAACTATTTGGAGACTCACTTGCACGAGGTTTATGTATGTGAACATGCACTGGAAGTGACATGTGTATTCCCTTACACACCAGACAGTATCAAAGGGCGAGACTAACCACTAGAAAACCCTGCCTCCACAATATCATACAGCAGCAGTTTAGTCAGCACCTCTGTTAGAATCAGCAGGAGCTTCTGCTCAGGTAGGAGCACCAGACTAGATTTAGCAGCTGATGCACTGAAGGGGCAGGCTGTCTTCTGGGGGTGCAAGAGGCACCAGATGACTCAAAAGGTCCTTTTGAGCAGCTGCAGAGAGCTAGCACCTGTTGAGGACAGCAGCGAGGATCCAGTTGCTTCAGTAACATGGACCAGGTTCAAAACACCTAACCACCCAGCCACCTCACTCTGCTGTGTTCAGGAAATTGTTACTCAGCTTGTAAAGGTGGCCTGTCCAACATCTCCAGTACTTGGCTTCGGAATGGCCCAGTGCAGCTTGCATTCAGCCACCTCTGTGACAATACAGACCATCGTCTACTATGTCACTGGACCTTCTCTTTCAGTGTGCATGGACTGAAAGTGCAATGAAATTTTGGACTTTCCTGCTTGGTGTGGTTTTCCTGAGATGAGGAATGGTTAGAGGAGCCAGACCCTCTCACGGACACGTCAAGAAGCTCTAGCCCTCAGGTGGTGCATTGGAGAAGGATGAGCAACAGGCTGCTTGAAACCTGCATTGGGAGAGGCAGTTTCTCTCTGCTCCCTGGAAAGCAAGACGTTGTTAACCACTTCGCTATAACTAATCCATTGCCTTTCTGGGATTCATAGTCCCTTCTCAACCTTTGCATTTGTGGCACAAGTGACAGTCTGGCTTTAAACTGAACTGTGATTTCGGTGGGCTACCAGCACTTCTTGGGGCACACAAGGAAACAAAGTGAGGTGGAGATTTTTAGTATTTTATATCTTGGGACAAGCTAGATGTCATTCTATGGAACAGGAGAAAAAGTAACGACAAAAAGGGGCATCTCCTTAGCCAAAGGTCATCCTTCATGCTGCATATCAATGACTCGCTGCAAACAGGAGAAAGACAGAAACTTCTCAAAGTAAAGGCTACTAGCAACTTTTGTATTGGAAAGCTTTAAGCAGCTTAAAAGTAGGCACTGCTAGCAACTCCTCCTACAAAACATGGGAGGTAAATCAGTCAATCTGGAAAAAATATACAAACCCAATAAAGAAAGGAAAAGCTTTGGAATGAATCTAAGAGCTGCTGATCTCACACAGGCACTGCTCCTGACTAGAACTGGAAAGCAGAATTTGCTAAAGTGGTATTATTTTGCTCTTGTGATTCTGAAGCAGTGTGAAGGGCAGAGAGAGAGAGGCTGGGTTTTAATAGGAATTACATCTAAACTCTGCTCATCACTAAAGGCAGAATGTAATCACTTAGTACAACTAAGGACAACCAGAGGAAGACAGTGAAAAAATTCTAGAAGTCAAAGTTCTGTCGAAGTGACAGCTATATTGCATGAGAACAAAGCTGCAGGAACAAATCTCTGTCATAGCTGGAGCCTGACACATTAGGGACCTCGAAAAAACCAAAAGGTAGATTTAAAAGCTTCAGCTTTCAGTCTCTCCCATATATTTACAAAGTGCAAAAACAAGGCAGAATATGTACCACAGATTCACAAGCTTAAGCATAAACCTGTACTGTTTCTCTTCCTAGTTATGCTGAACAGAAGTTATTTTGCGTAATTGAGGAGGAGTAGCCTATTACCCCAAAGCACTGAAAAATGAAATCATTCCCTGTGGCCTGAATGAACCAGATTCAAGAGCTGGCCAGAAGGGGAGGCCACCAACCAGCCAGCGCAAATTTTGTAGCTAGCTGACAAGTAACTTGAAATTTGGGACTGGAAATCAAGTACATGTTAAGCAGACAAGGAAAGTCATAAACAAACATAAACGACATATACACACATATACATCTGGGCAGCTGACAAAAGACGTAAGACAGGAAACAACTGGAAAGGCAGCGGGTCTTCACAATAGCATTTGGGAACCATAAGGGATCACAAACTGAACGCAAGTCAAGAATACTTTGCTTTTGAGAGAAAGAAAATATCAAAGGGGGATATATAAACAGGAGTGCTGCTCCTGAGACAGCTGAAGTAAACCACCTGCTTTGCTAAGAAATGGTAAGGCTCCCGCAGCTGGAGCACTGCAGCCAGATTTGGGCACCGTATCTAATGCAAGAACAATGCAGGCCAACTGGAAGGAGTTCAGATGAAAAGAATTATCACTAGAGGTCTCAAAACCTATCCTCGGAGGGAAGTTGGGGAGAAGCAGAGTTGTTTAGTCTAAAAATAAAGATGTCTGAAGGGAGATGAGATAAAACCCTTCAAATATAGAAAAAGGCTACTAGAAAGAGAAAGGAAATAAGCCCTTTTCCATGTTTGCTAAGGGTAGGATGTGTAGAAATAGGCTGAAACGGCAGCAAGGGAGATTGAGGCTAGACTTTTGGAAGTGCTTTCTAATGGTAAGGACAGTTAAGCCCTGGAAGAGTTGGCCTGCAGAGATCCTGTGATCATCATTATTGAAGCCTTTTAAGAACAGCTATATAGACATTTGTCTCAAATATATTGGTTGTATCTGTACTGTCTTGGGGCAGGTGGATGACCTGTCCTTTACAGCCTTCTTTTCTTTCAGCTTTCACTGTAACTATGAAAAATAAGCGTGATTGGAATATTAACATGTTTGAGTTTCTGGCAGGCCAGCTCTCTTTGAAAATGTATGAGTCCTCACTAGACCAACGCTTGCCGTCTTCACAGCATCACCTCTGAGCTTTGGTACACAGGCCAAGGTGGCAGAAGGGAGTGCAGCAGAACTCTCAGGCAGACCAGAGTACTGTTTGCAACAATAAATGGCTTCCTTTCTGAAATAAAAAGGAGACGATGTGACAAGCTCCATCTCTCTTCCTCCCCAAGGAGAGGTATGCAGTGTTTGCTCTCCATCATCACAGCCCAGAATCAGAGACAAGGAGACCATAGAAGGGATGGGAGCTGGCCTCCGTCACACTGCCCAAGAAACATTTTCATCCTTCAGTTTAGCACTGTACCTTTGAAAATAAAACTTCCTCTGTCAGTCAATGAGCAAGCAGGAAGACTTGGTCCATGTTTCACCAGGTATTCATTGAGAAGGCTATAAAAGCTCTGCATACATTTTGGACCAGTATTTTATTCTCTTGTGGGAGTGCAGTAAAACACCAGCTGCTGTTAATGTACCTTGGTGAACAATCACACTCAGCTAATTTTCAGCTATGAATGATTAAGCACTTCATACTGTATGTGAACATAAAGAGCCATTTTCTCACACTTAAAACATATTTGATTTGAGAACCCAGTGGAGCAAACCCACCCCACGCCAGTATAAGGACAAGTTGCAAAATTAGGCAATTACTCTTATGCATCCATGATGTAGTGCAACATACAAATTCTGCAGGAAAGCTGTGACACCCCTGCACAGCCCAATATTCCTGCAATGCTATTCAAAAGCAGACTGCAGGTATTCCATGCTTTTACCTTTGAGTTGCCGTGCATATATTACACTTTACAGCTTCCAGAAATACCTCTAGAAAACGTGAGCACAGTTTACAAAGAGGAAACAGTCAGAACTTGTCAGCTGACCTAAGATCCAATTTTGTAAGCCACACTTGATACCAGTAATTACTCCTGCAAACTGTTCTCTGGAAGTCAGTTTGACAAAAAAAAAAAAAAAAAAAAAAAAAAAGCATTCAGTGACCTGACATAGAAATTGCCAAGTCATGCTATTAGCCTACGTGAAGACAACTGTTGTTGCTTTAGCACAGACCTGAGCTTGGGTTTTCAGCCTCAAGTTAACCAAAACCACACACTTGCAAAGCTTTATTATGAAAAAGACATTCAACATTCTCCTGAAGCTGGAAAAGTTGGCACCCCAACTGTCTAGAGAGAACTCTGTCCCGTACTCCTTCATCTGCTCTTTCTTCCTATGTGAACACATGTTATTAAACAGGAGTGAGGATTGTGGGCTTGGCGACTAAAAGTGTGCTTCCACCGAGTGTGGTTATGTACTGCTCTCCACCACAAAAAAGAAAGATGCTGTATTGTTTTACTGCCAATAGGAATTCTGGAGGTCACACTGCCTGAAAGAGCCCTTGTAGTTATGCACGGTAGGTGGTCATCCTTTCACGAGTGGTTTTTGTTATCCTCCGTCCCCAAGAAGCTCCTTTGTATGACACATGGAACACAGCTACAACAAGCATGGGCTGTCAAGAAATAGCCATTCTGATTCTGCACCACCAAACAGAGGTCTGTACATATGGTAATAACAATTTACTTTTTATAGAATAATAATAGGCTTGGGTAATTCCTGCGCCAACAGATCAGCGGCTGCTGTTTCCACTCGGAGGTTATGAAAGATTCTGCCCTCACCCCTTTCCAATGGCCTCTTGTTCCAGAACAGCTGAGCGTTATTTTTAAGCCATAAAATTGTAGGAGAGTGGCCGAGCAGCTATTATTAACAATTATACAGAATTCTGCATAATGTGCGTCTCAGTCCACTTTATATTCTACCACTTAGACAGCCGAGAAAGCACAGACTGAAATAATTTACAGTCAAGTGACATTTTGCATATATAAAAGATACATCTATTTGAACAAGTTGGGTTCAAATCTGTGTTCTCTGTTCAAAGAAAACTTAAATATAAGTCAACGAGAACAATGTCTGTGAAAATAGGCCCTGCCTGGCTGCCTTCAGAGCATAAGATCAAGTTTATTCTTTCAAAAATTCCTCAGTGGGCAGCTCAGGATTGGCTCTTTCATCTTCAGGTTCTCCATTCCCCTGATGGTCCAGCTGTAGTTACTACTCCAGCTGTCCTTTTCCTAAATATAATGAGTTTTTCTGCCTTTCTCTAACTGATTCTTACCTGCCCCCTGTTCACTTCCAACCTCTTTCCGAACAACAGCATCCTCCTCCCCTTGTCTATCTTATTAATGACACAGGACTTGAAAGCAAGTAAGGACAGGAAATTACAATGGTGGCTGAAGGAATTAACTGGCAAAGACGAATTCGGGTCTTTTTGGAAGGAGCAACAGCAACTCCTATTCAGATTTCATGGTGATTTTTTCTTTTTCTTTTTCCTTTTCAGATTTGAGAGAAGAAAACCAGAACTGAATCTTTTCCTCCCTCTTTTCAGGTCACCAGGAAATTAGCCAAACAGCTAACTGCCCACCCCGCAGCCCTCCCCCAGCACGCTGTATGAATGTCTCAGATTGCTACAGTTTGTTAATTACCACACAGAAGTTATCGCATTAATGCAACTTGGATGCCAAGAATAGCTTAAACGAAGTTAAATGAGTAAAGCATGCCTAGTAGTTTCCATTGTTCAGACTCATAGGCAGGCAGCGAGTTGTATAATTGGGCATTCTGACACTTCCAACTCATTTGTTTCATCACACTGTGTTGCTTGCACTCAAATAAACATCTGCAAAAATTATGAACGAACAGATCTAGAAATTCTTCTTGGGGAAAAAGCTGCTTTTTACTTGGATTCAGATTGATTATGCACTAGGAACTTGTAGGATTAGGAGGCTGTTTTGTTTTAAGGATGAGATTTTCTTCCTCCCAAATGAAGCAGGTTATGCAAGAGCAACACAGACCGCTGAAGTCAAAGCTCTGAGTATCATGTAGCAAACATCATATTTAAAGCAGGCTCCTGTAAGATCCTGAATTTCTTCTAACATCACATCCCATTACTATTATGTAGGTGCCCTTCACCTAGAGGGACATACAGTACTTTGCAAAGTCAGATTCCCACAACCAGATTATTGCAGCTCCTGGACTTCCACCACTCCCAAGGGTGCCAAGAGGTATCCTGCACTTAGGAGACAAGCATTCATTCCCTGCCAAATAAAATACTCTTCAATGGATATAATTCACGGTTGGCTTTTTCTAGCTTTTTGCTGGTATAGCTCCCCTGACTTCCACAAATCTTGCCAGCACAGAACTGCCCTGATAGCAATAGTTGCAGAATTGTCAAATTAGGCATCACTCATTGTTGCAGGCTAATGTGACGCTGGAACCCAACGATGACTCTCTCAGTGTCTTCACACTGGTGTTATAGGACGTGCCAAAACAGATCAAGTCCACTTGTACATCTAGTTCAGTAACCTGCCTCCAGCAGAACCTTCATGCTTCAGGGGGAGACAAACCTTTTGTACCGTGTATAATGAGAGGAGAATTTCCCCTTTCTAGCAAGTTGTACAGCAATTCATGGATACGCTGATGAATGAGAATTGATTAGAAAGACTTAAAAGGTCAGAGGTTATGCACAAATCTCATATGCAATATAAAGGATAGTTTATTCTCTATATCACAGAAACCATATAGTGAAATTTTTGATGTTGCTGATATAATACGTGACATACTACAACAGCGGGTTGCACTCCAATACAACCTTTATCATTAAAAATCCCACTACAGCTATGTTGTTCTTGTAAGCACGTTTTCATCCTCCCCAGTTAAGACAGTTGGTTTTCTGAAGGCTAGTGAATCTTGCTTTTATTTGCTAAAATAAATTCATAAAGCTTCACGTTCTTGAGATGCGTCAATCAGCTGACTGACCAAACCCCCTCAGAGTCCTAGCTCTAGAGCTGATTAATTTTATTTCTACATAATCTTACTGAACTTTTCTCCTCGAGAAATGCTGTTTTCCAGAAATAAAAAGATCAAAATTTTCTGCAGAAATGCTCTATTCTCCAAAATTTCATTAAGAAAGAATTGAGCAGACACTGTATTAAATACTGAAACAAAACGGCAGTGCGGCAACTGACAACCCAAAAGCCCAAGCTGTTTCCAGTTTGGAATAAAATATTTCAGGTGCTCACATTGCTACAGAACAGGCATTCTGTGTTTGAACTGGTTCTTTTCTAACATTATAAACTTGTGAATCTATGGTGGGTTGGGGCTGGGTTTTTTTTTTCTGTTTGGTTTGGGGTTTTAACTCCAGGAAGTCTCACAGCTTTTGACATAAACACCATATACACAGGTTTAAGTTTCTGGCCCTAAGGTTGGAAAGAACCGTGTAAAATCATGAACCTAAAGGTCTGAAATCCATATGGTAAGAAAGAAGAACAGAAAAGTTGATGCTTTATGGCTTCGAGGAGTTTTGATTCGGTCTTGTCTCTTGGGAGCTGAAACCTTTTTCTTGAATGTGAACATGAGGAAAGTGCTGAGCAAGGAAATGAGGAAGTTAGCAGACTGTGCCATATCACTTACAAGTTTTGTACCATATAAATACTTTTATACAACTGCAGATGCGTGGCACAAGATTTTTGTGGTGAATGAAAGAGCAATGGAGGGAGCTTGTGGAACACATACCGCCTCACCTAGGATTCAAAATAGTCCTTGCTTGTTCTGTCTCATTTCATATATATATATATATATATATATATTTATATACATACACATATGCACATGAACACACTCGAAATAGCATTTACAGTCATTTTTTAATATTACTTCAACATTTCAGAATTGGAATACTAAGCACCAGGTGTTCAAAAGATTTCCACAAAGTGATGCCAGTGCAGCCAGCGGGATTATGCCAGCAATATAACTCTTACAGAATCAGGCCCTAAGGTCATAACAGTTGATCTCTCATAGCAAGTGACTCGAGCAGAATCCCTGGGAATGCTGTAAAAGTGGCAGATCATTACATATTTTTACACTTTTATTTAATAATTTTGTAAGTTGTTTCATTTCTGCACCCTTCCTCCATATTTCACTACTGTTAAAAATATTCCATTAACATACTCAAAATGATCTAGCTTCTCAATGTGCAGCCCCTGCATGAATCATCATTTCCACAAGAAGGGAAGCAACAGCTACACTAACCCAGGACAGTACAGAACTCTTAGAAACCTCCATTCATAATTCACATATGTTCCCATCTTTTTTTTTTTTCTATAGCTGCATCTTTTTATTTCCCCCCCAGCCAGGAAAAGTCCATAACTGCAGCACAATGAAGCCTTACAGCCTGGTAACAGGACCCGTTATTTATTCACATGTAGAAGGAGGATGCACAGCAATATGACATTTTACTGTTTTATTCAAGTCCGTATTACAGAATTTTCTAGTATCTCCTGAAGTTTACATTTAGTTACATACACTGAATGCTACGCTAAGTGTGTCACATGAGTAACTGAGGTAGAAAATGGAGTTTCATTTGGATCCAGCCTCATTAGAACAGAGGTACCCTTTCATTTAAAAATAAACCTGTGGCTGATAACATAACCTTGAAGAAGTCAAGAACAAGATATGATTTGATTATGATTTGACTCTGGGACAGGGAACCAGACCCACTACACTCTAACCATTGTTTCAACTCAGGACTCATTTCATAGGTCTCGAAGAGCCGCTACTCAAAGAGAGGAAATAGATTTAAGTTTTATACGTGTGCATAACACACATCTAGGTTAAAAAAAAGAAGTCATATGCCACTCAATAGTAATTTCAAAGCATTTCAGAAATATATATGGTTAAATCTCCATTCTTTGCTCCAGTCAGATTTTCATACATTCTTGAACCTCAGTGTTCTCATTGGGTGGAGTTTTTTCCCATCTGATCCCCACGCAGTAGTTGTAAATATAGAAAGTATTAGAGTGATGTTCTTCACTATTTTGCACTCAACATAAGTAAAAATCACTTGAAGTTATTTTGGTTGTGGTATCTTAATGTACCTAACTCAAAACTCACTAAAATGAAAAAGTGGTGTTAAAGTGACCAGAAGTTTGGGGTACCCTGTTGACAGAGCTCCTTTTCACAGATCAAGGTATCTTCTCAAAACTAAAACTTCTTAAACCAGCTTGCATTTGGCACTCAAATATGGCCTCTCAGTTAAATTTCTGAAGGTCTAGAACAGCCGGAAAGAAAATAAACAAACTGGGGGGGGAAATAAAGACCTGAAGAGAAGAAGCGTATGTGGGAAGGGTGGAAGAGCAGAGTGAAGAACTAGGTGGGGTGGGAAGAACAGATAATAAATCACAACGCTGCTCAACCAGCAAAGATCAGTAGGTTTTAGCTGAAAAAGAGAGTCAGGCTATAAGCTACATAGGATTGAAATGAGAATCTGAGCACCAGGAAATTTAACAAAGTTACAAAACTAGGGCAAAATAAGAATTTATTTCTTTTTTAAACACATGACGTGGTTCCGTAAGGGCTCAGACACTGTTATTGCTCATTCTCAGCTCCTAGTGCAGGGGCATGAAGTGTCTGTACTGAGTAAGCAAGTTTGGAGCCCAGTTTAGCCACGCAGTAAGATACTGAGTCTTTGGCCTGTGCTTGGGTTATGGACTGCATTTCAACCCGAGTACATGGCTTGGAAGGGGAGAAAAAAACAAAGAGACTATGAGACACTCATTGTCACCAGGCAATATTACATTGTCATATGAATTTCACAACGTATGCGCATATGTATGTACATACCATTATAGACATGCAGAGGCATATGTGTTATTCAACTAGAAGCAGATTAGCAGCAGCTACATAAAAGTACACACACAGATTTCAAAGAAAAACCTCACAAGGTACAAAGTGCTTTCCTGCCTGTGGCATCAGTTTAAAAATAAATATGATAATAAAAATCATCATGAAATGGCATATGGTACATTTTTGTACACATATTATTCACTCATTTTTTATTGTATTTGACTTGACACTGACAATATATCTTACTCATTAGGGGAGCTTATATTTCAGTCTCAGCTGTATGTTAAAAATCTCCCACTGTTATGTGGCAAGAATACATAAAAAACAAATACGCAAAAGCACGCTTGCCTGGAAAGACTTAATATTTCTCAAAATGTTCAGAAATGATTCTTCCCATTAAAAATCCAAAGTCAAAAGGGGAAAATACAATTGTTACCCTTGATTTTTCCCTGGTGTTTCATTTATTACATCAAAAGTTCCCTGATTGGATTCAAATGCAAAGTTGCTCCCATGGCTTCAAAGTCAGACTAAATTGAAAAATGCACTTCAACAACATTGATACTGAAATAATATCCCAGAATACTGTCTTAATGGCTTTACCCTTATTAAACAAAAACATAACAAAACTTTGGGGGTCCTTTTAAATGAAATAACAGAACAATAATAATAAAAAAAATAAATTAAAAAAAAAAAAAGAACCATGTACTAAAGAAAACTTTGTCCCCTTTTTAATAAACCCCCTCTGGAAATACTCGCAAGTTTCAGCTTTGCTGCAGCTCTGAAGAAGCGCTCAGGCTGGATCCACAGGTGCGGACATCCACACACAGTGTCCAAGCCAGCGCTCCAGATACCAAGGGGAAGGCTGCCACTGTGGGCAGTGCCTTGATCAAACCATTAAGTGTTTGATCAAACCTTGATCAAACCAGAGCTGGGGAATCCCAGGAAGCACCGTGTCTCAGACGGAGCATTTAGACACAGTTCTCCACAGATTTCTTTCCAGATATATGCAGCTGTCTGAGGAAAATCAGACTGGAAAGCAGGTCCACAAATCACTGCTAAACAGAAGTTCTAAGTTCTCAAAAATCATTTAAATAATCTACATGTACAGTTGCCCTATAGTATTTATTAGTACCTACTCCCTATTTTAGGTTACACTCTGGAATTTCAGATAGCTGCTATTTCATATCATTTCTGTAGATAAGAAGAGATTAAATATTTTGGGGGATTGTGGAAACGGCCCAAGAGCTGCTTCCCTTTGTAAATAATAGCAGATGATGATGCTGCTCCAACGTCAGTCTTTTGGTACTCCGTTTAGGTTGAAATGACATTCGTTCCAACCCTTCCTTCCCCTTGGCAAAAAAACAATACGGGGAAGGAGCAATGACACCTCCACTGCTGGCAAAGGTTATTACCTTCCCACGAGGTCACCCCTTGTCCCCCTCCCAGGTGAGCTTCCATCTGTCATGGCTTTCTTCACAGTGAAGTCAAGGCTTGGCGTTTTCTTTTTGACTGGTCCGGCTCAGGCAAAACCAATGTGTTTGTAAAAAGTAAATGAGGGGGAAATGCTGTATTTTCCTCATCTAGATCCCATCTCTGAGCAAGCAGTCAGCACAGGAGGAGATTCAGCTGGGGTAGCGATGTCCCCCTGATCAGCTGTAATGAGCATGCCATCCCCTTAATGACAGGGGATAAAGATGGCAAACAGTCTCAAACATACCAAACTGGGACTGCGTTGCTCCAGTGAATCAGCTGGACAAAACCCTTTACAGTCACATGAACACAACAGGACAATGAAGATGCTCATGGCTCATCTGTTTTGCTAACTCACTAGCTGTCAGGGTGTCAGTCAGAGAGACTGTGCCGTACAGGGACAGATGCACAGGACGCTGTAACGCTTCCTAACTACAGCAGCAGTCCAGGCAGATGCAAATTTTCTACATAAAGCATGTACTGCTCAGAAGAGAAGCAGCCAGAATACCCTATTTTACCGATATTCCTTGCTCGGTAACAGATGAATATTCTCTGACTCCTATCTTTGTTATAGAAAACATTTTTAAGTCTTTTCCAAGGGTAAGGATCTGAACTGGGTACGGTTAAGCTAAGTCTGAGCTCTGACCTTAAACTGTGGTGTTTCTACATCATACAACCCTCGGAATGATGGCATTTTACAGAAGGTATATCACAGTCCCACCTAAATCACAGCGTGATTAAATAGGTTTTTCAGTTCTCACTTTTGCCCCTCCAATGCTGTGGTACAGCATTGCTGACTAGTTTCCATCCACAGAAATAACACTTTCAAAAGCAATAGAGAATCTTCTCCAGAAGGCGGACACCAGAGCTGACACCAGGTTTTAGAGTGCATCCATCGTCACGCAGGTGGCCCAGCATAAAAGGATGCTGCAGTCTCTGGCCACTGCGATGCATGAGGGGACTGCATCTTCAAGCCAGATATGACTTTCATTACATTTATGAATTATGCCTGACATTTAATATTTGAATGTAATATTTTTTGTTTTAATAAAGAATCACTGGATCATCAGAATAATGGATAGCACTGGTGCAAATATAATGAAAATGCCAAGCTTTAAATAGCTTGTTTAATTATTAAAAATGCTACCAGAAAAAACTAACTTTGCATTGCTGTAAAGATCAAATGAACATGAATTTCAATCAAAAGAGGGGCTATTGTACAATATATTAAAACATGAGTTTCTGCCTACAGTAATTATTGTGCACAGTGCACAAAGGGGAAAAAAGGCAACAATATCAATCACAGTCTGTCCACATTCAGTCAATCCGAGCCCCTCCCCTGTTCTGTTGCACAGTTTTCCCTTTGTTAGCCATATTATACAATACATGGGGCTCTCAAGATCTTGGCCTTGGTTGTGCATTATGGAAGGCTCCTGAGATCCATCTTGAAAGAAATTCAATATCTTTTCTTGTTTGAGAAAATTGCAATAAACTATACAGCATCTTCTTTTTATTTATTTATTGTTTGTTATTGCTAAATCATCAGTCATCTGCTACTTACCACACTGTCCTTCCTATATGACCATGGCAACATGCTACACAGAACACAATCTCCTCACATGTTCATCCACATTACAGTGACAGTACAAGCAGCACTCATTCAAGCTGCTGAAGGAGCTATTTCTCCATCCAAGAGAAACACAAGGATCAAGATTTCCATTTTGCACCACTGTGGCAGGTTTGCTGACTAAGTAGATGCTGGTAATTTCCACTAAGCAACTGCTGGGAATAATACAGAACATGCTATCTTGCAAGAATCCCACCACTGCACCTGTGCATATTAAAAAACTAAAACCGTATAAGCATATCAAGTCCAGACGCCCCGGTATTTTTGTTTATTTGTTGTAGAGAAGCAGGAGGTAACACTACGCATTTAGTCTCATGTCCTTCTTGTCCATTTTTCTGCTTCTATTTCCCAAAATTTTGCTAGTAGGCAATTTCTACATCAATCAGGATGTGTTGTGTGTATCCTTGGCAGGATTCCACCGACACTTGCTGCTTTTGAAATCCAAGTTCCTTCCCCCACCACCATAACTTTTTTTTCTTTTTTCAATCTGCATTGTTTTAAAAATATCCTTTAACAAAATTGGCTAAGAGGTCGAGTTGACTTTTTATTTTTCTATTTTTGCTAAAAGTTTTATTGTGTTACAGCAAAGGCTCTGGTGCTGTATTGCTCATTTGGATATCATTAAAGGGAAGTTCCACATTTTAAAAGAGGAGGTTCAACCCTTACAAAGTTATAGCTTTATGGTGACCTAAGTATACATTCTGAGCTATAGACAATGCATATGCTGAAAACACTAAAATGCAGATATAAGTTTTCCTCCACTTGGCTACAATACGTCATGGCTTTATACACTATGCTGCATCTGTGGATCTAGTACTAAAAGATCCCCTTTCAGAGCTGGCTTTCTCTTAGGCAAAGCATCTATGGAACCATTTTATGCTGAAGGTAGTGGGAATTTTGTCCTCAGGCTTCGTCTGGGTTAAAAGAGCAGGACTTGCCGCCCATTCTACCAAACACAGAGGCGTTTGTTTATTTACCCACATCTGTGAAAATCTTCACATACTCTAACCTGAAGATTCACAGGAGTGCTTGAAATTAAACAGCAGAAACAAAATGTCTTCGTGTGCACGCTTGAGGGAACGGTCACAAATTCTGTAACCAGGTCTTTATCTCAAGAGAGCTATAAAGCTGTAATAAAAACCATTTTATTGCTACACTGTCCCATGATGGGGCTGCTGTCCTCTCATGAATATTGGAGATGTCCTGCACTTAGCCATAAATGCCTCCAGCATTACAAACCAATAAGCACTTAAGTCATTCCAGCAAAACACTTTAAACCCACACAACCTGAAGCATGTATTTAGCACTATGTAGAGTATTTCCAAGTTCATTTTCAAATCAGTGCAGGAGAAGGCTGCATGGTTACACCCTATACCAACGTCACAAAGAAAACCAAAGGCAGGTGAGGACATAGTCTTTATAGGAGTGCAGTGGATAAAGCATGTAAGCTGAAACCAAAGCTTCAGACTGGCAATATTTGTTGCCTGAGTTATGGGACAGACTTAATCTCCAACTTCTAATGATTCTCCTGGGAAAAGAGTAGCTATTCCCTCCTACCATGCTATCCCATGTTACCTTATCTAGGTAGCCAAGAAAATTACAACCAAAATATATGAGGTGGATTAAAGAAATGCATTTAATGAAAAGGTTGGAGTTGCAAGACTTGCATAAAAGCCTTAGTTTTCTCTCTCTTCTTGCTATTAATACCCCATGCCCACCACACAAAGCCGGACAGAGCAGGACGACTTGGCAGAACCCTCAAAGAAGCAAGAGACAGATTTTATAGCACATCCACCACCTTTTGTGCAGCTAAACTACTTCCATCCCACAAGTGGTTTACCTGTGGCTAGTGAGGGACCTAACAAGTTCAGCCTCATCTAGTTACAGTGTACTTGCACTTTTTAAACACCAGCATTGACCCTATACCTGCTCAGTTCTGAGCATGGGTTTCCATCACAAACTACAATTGCGTTAGGACTAAGAGCTTAGGGGATACAGAGAAGTAACTGCAGTGATGCTTCAGCTCTGTGTAAGTCAAGGGGAAGAAACATGTTCAAAGCAAGCTGGGAAAGTGCCAGATATTAAAATAATAATTACTGAAAAATATCCTTCCCATCCCTCTACCTCATAGCTCTTGTGGACACAACTTCTAAGGATCAAACAAGTGTAAGTGAAACACACAAACTTGGCCAAGGCACCTACTGAAGCATCAGGCTCTCTCTGCTCTAGATACAAACTTCAGTAATTCTGTTCTGTGAAACTTTTCAAACATTAGTTCCAAGTTTCACAAATCTCAATGCAAACATTTTAACTGATAATACCATGGAGAAATTGTTTGAGGAAAGTCACATCTTGTAGCTAGTTTAAGACTGGCTGTGTTGTCCCAAGTGAATTAGTTGAGAGGACAGGGACAGAACACTGAATCTATTAAACATGTTGGGCTAAAAGCAGTAATTGGCTTCACCCAATATTCTGTAGACCTTGTTGCATTATGCTGTATTAACTTTTCCTGGCTTCATGCAGTGTACATTTTTTGACATTGCTTTCCCCTTGTCCCCATGAGAGCAGTCTGTCTACTCATTCATCTTTGTTTACATTCTTTCAATAAATTATACAGATAACTCTCTATTTTGCCAATTCTTCACTACTGGCATTTTTAGCTTTGCATTTACATAAGACATTCTAAGTTTATGAATTGAATGGGAGGCGATAAAGTTAAAACTAACAAGGCTATAAAAATGAATTTGCTTTAATACTGCAAAAATGCTCACAGCAAAACATTAGTTGCAGCAAGCTTTTTCTCATTTTCTCCTGCTTCCCCTTCTCATACAGCACTTGCCTCAAGCCATGGAGGGGAAGGCACCTCACCCAAGCCTTTCATTAACAGAATCTATCACAGCATATAGAGGAGCATCTCCGTTTATAAATTTAGTTCTGGGGCTATCCAACAAGCCCATCCACAGCCAACCACAGAAGATTCTGACCCAGCAGCATCACTGCCATTTAGTGTGGTACAGTTTGGGGGTAAAGAAGCTTTCATTAGGTGGAATACAACTAGAAACACACTAAGCCGCTGCTCAGAAATTTCCCAGTAACATCCCTACAGCTGGTCAGAAGAGGGATTTATAAATATGTTTAAAGAATATTAAAATAAATCAAGATTTTGCAATTGGAGAAACAAAAGGAAGTATTTCCACAAGAAGAGCTGCCAACACCCATACCCAAACAAAGGAAATGAAAGATAAATGGGGCTCCCAGTCTGCTCCATAATTTAATCTTTACAGCATCTCTGTGGGAGGGTGAGTGCCAGTCCGTAATTCTATCTTCACCTAAACGATGCAGGCATCAGTTAAGACTTTTAGAAAATAACAGGATTCTGCTCAAGAGCAAGTCTTGTGCTTAAACCACA
This sequence comes from Falco naumanni, assembly GCF_017639655.2. Lineage (NCBI taxonomy): Eukaryota > Metazoa > Chordata > Aves > Falconiformes > Falconidae > Falco > Falco naumanni. The sequence goes on from NC_054057.1 coordinate 5,015,404, forward strand.
TGGAAACAGAAAGCTGAGATGCTGCTGAGCTCCATTTAACTCACACTACCTGCCGATACAGCCCCAGGGAGGAGCAGGAGGCAAGGCAGAGGGTTTGCTTGCTCTTAAACCAGGGAACTTGCATGCAAAGATGTTAAGTCTATGCTAGCTGAGGAAGTTCAGACACTTGCAAACAACAGGCTTTCAAGATTCTGGGCCAGACGCGTATTTGAAACTGCAGTGCATGTAGCTGACACTATACAATAGAAAGTATTGTGAAATAATGGATTAAAATACTACTTAAAAACACTTCAGCTAGATGTTAAAACCTTGCTAAAACTCTAATGTCACCTAACAAACCAAGTAGGATTTAATCATGCATACAAGGAGAAATTATGTGAAAATAATCTGAACAAAGAAATGAGAGCCTAATGGCAGATCTGAAGATCTAATCCTCAGAAAGCCTGCCTAAAAATTTCATGTCATTGATATGAAACTAGTTTCTACCTTAAACAACCACAGCTGATTTCAGTGTTTAATATATGAGTTATTAATTACAATTAGAAACACTTGTCATATTCCAGACAGAAGATTAAGATTATTTCCTTAATTTATATGGTACATTATTCTGATATTATCTAAACCCAGCATAAAACAAACAACAGCAAGAAAAGACCATTCCCAAGAGCACAACAACAAAACAACCTGTTACACTTCGTTGAAAGGATATTTTTAGGCAAAATAAACATAATGGATTAGTTTACTCCTGTAATTTGCATTTTATTTTTAGCTGGCAGAGCTTGCTAATGAGTAAAACTTCAGATTATCAAGGACTTTTGTAACACAACTTGGGGAGAAACTCCAACTATTTAAGACAGGGATCAAGAGTTATACAAGTTGTTGATAAATCCAGCATTTTCCAAAATTAACATTTCTATGGAAAAGCTTTTTTAAAAATGGCACTTATAAAAACACCATCTCATTCAGGAAAAAAAGAAACCAAAATATTCCCATAAAGCTGAACAACTTTGACCTTTTCAGAATGCATTTGTAGCTTTTGTGTTGTCTCATATGAAGCAAAAAAATTGATATTCAAACCCAAATGTTTTACTTTTTTCTGGAGAGAGCAGAAAAAGTAGATTTTTCATGTGAGATTTTGAAGTTTTGTTCTTAATCTGCTTGGAAGAGGATTTTTTATTTGTCCCAAAACTTTGTATGAAATGGAAAAAAACCCAGCTCCCACAAGCTCCAATGTTTTCATAGCCTCTCCCAGTGCTAGAAGGTACGAGTGTGTGCATGCACGACCATGGGAGCCATAATCTGAAACCACAGCTGGGCACCTGCTGTTCATTTTTCAAAAGAAACAAGAAAGATTATGGTAGGTTATGGAGTGATTTAAGTCTTGCACGGTTGATGAAAATGCTCACTAAAAAAAAAAAAAAAAAAAAGGAGGCTCGAAAGGTAGGCAGACTTCTCTAACTATTTCTTGGAGGATCAAGGACCCTAATGTGGATGGGAAAGGCTGTGGATAGAGCTCTGCCTCCCACACAGCTGGAGCCTGGTTGGTCCTGGTCAGTGTTAGCAGAAAACAGCATATGCAATTTCTTCCACGGAGGGGAGGCTGGTGGGGCTGCACATGGGGGACCCGTCACCCCCGTGTCACTGTGCTACCATGCAGCAATGCAGCAGTCACAGTGCCCCGGGGCAGGATAAAAGGGGCCTCCTCCTGTGTCCCTGGCCATCATGCCCAGCAGGCAACCCAGGGACAGCTGAGGGGAAGTCCTTGAGGAATCAGTGGAATTACTTGCAGGGAGGAAGACTAGAAGCTGGATGAAGCTGCTGGAGGTTCTCCGCAGCAAGGCCAGTTCCCGGCAGGGCCATGCTCAAAGCCCATCTGATTGATGGAAATCCTGTTTCAGCCTTCGGGGAGCAGACACCAGCTCCTCAGGAGATCAGAAGAACCACTAACCCCAGTGGCAAGATCAAGGGAATGCCTACTTGAGGAGCACTGTGGAGCTCTCTGTACTCGTCCTCTGCAGGGCCAGGGGCAGCAGCTACAAGAAATGGGATTCACAGATGTTGCAAGGGGACCAAGTGCTTTGCAGCACCCACTGGTGTCCTGCCAGGCACAGGAAGGATCAGACCAGGGGCATATGGCCAGTCTCAGAAGCCCCTGAGATGGCTCCAGGCTGAGGAAGAATAGGGGTTGATCATCTTCTGGGAGGCATGACCAGCCTGTGGAATGAGGAGGTAGGTCTTGCTTATATGCTCAGGAAATAGCTGATCGCCAGCTCTAGTGTCAGGAAGGAATTTTCTCCTGCAGCATATTGGCATTAGTCCCCGGGGGGGGTTGCCTTCCTCTGCAGCATTGAACACAGCCTTTGTCAGGGCTCCTCTGGTCCATTTTGGCTATGTTCTTGCACCTCCAAGGCACCACTTGTGCCTTGTGTCTCTCTGGCTCTTTCCCATCGAAAGTTTGTAGTGGGAGCAAGCTCTGCTCTTCCTTTGGCTCCATTTCACCAGGCATTCTTGCTTGTGCAAAACAACCTCTGCTTGGAAGGGCTCCAGGTTTGCTGCATCATCAGGAGCTGCCACTTTTCAGCTCTCCCTGCACACAAGCACAAGGCAGGCACAAGAGCGCTTTTCATGCATCACTGGCCAAGAAGCACAGTGGAGCGGGTTTTTGAAGGTAAAATGTATGCTTGTCATGGATAAGTGTCATACTTTTGAAAATACCCATGGTACCATGCACCTTCTCCTCTTTTTTTGTGTGTGGTCAGTCCTGATCCTCATTCTTCGCATCCTCACTCTTTGGGAAACAGGGACTGCTTGGCCTGCGTTCCTGCTGCTACTTTCTGTAGCTCTGTCACTTGCCTTTGCCAGACTGCAAAGAATGTTTTTTTCAAGCTAAACTGCAGCTAAACATCATCCTGCTCCTGGCTACACATGTGCATCAGCACTGAAACAGATTCAGCAAAATAAAATAAAATCCTGTTTCTGGTTGTAACCTTTGTGATAAGTGTCCTTGAAAGTGGTTTTGGAGCTGAAAAACCCCTGGCATTTCATGCAAACAAGAGTCTCATTACTAAACTCATGGGGAACACAGGGAATGGAACATTCTAGCTCTGCTATTTTATGCACGACCTAGGCCTGAGAGGCTCATCCAGAAGAGCAGCTACCTGCAGCGTAGGTCCCAGGCCCATCCAAAAGACAGGGTCAGACACAGACACACCTACAGTATTGCTCCGGCAGGGACTGAAGGCCCCAGGCTGAGCTGAGACACATCCACAGGGCCCTTGGCAGGAGATGGTGCGAGTCCCACACGAGGCCAGCCCCAGCCACCGAGGCCTACAGGCACCCACAGGACCGTGACAAGCGGACCCGCACTGCCCACATGCGCTCCTTCAGACATTTATGGTTGGCCACTTTGGAGACACAGTACTGGGCAAGATGGACCTTTGCTCGGACAGAGTACTGTTGTTGTCAGATTCTTTTATTATGTTTTTAAAAGGGAAACAGTTCAGGCATTTCTAAAAATGAGTACAAGGAGAGAAAAAAAAAAGTGCATGGGGAAATTAACAGGTATTTGCTCACATCAAAAAGATTTCCAACCATTTCTTTGCAATCCTTAGCCCGTTTTAGACTGAGGTGTTGATCTTTGAGCCTCGTTAGTGTCGGGGGGGGTGGGGTGTCATCCTGTGGAAACCCAGCTAAACTGGATGAACATAGATAACTTCCAAAACTGCACGCATACTTCTTGCAATTTTATTCAGATGGTCAAATTACCTAAAGATAACCCACAGCTCTCACCTCCATGAGAAGGTACATGCCTCCTTTCCACAAAGTGACAGAGCTAGCTCCTAGGCTGGAACATGATTACCCGTTCAATGCCTTCTGCTAGTGCAGAGCTGGGAAGAAATGTCATCAGAGATTTCTTCAGCACGTACTGCTAAGGAAAGAAGGAGGTGGGAAGAAGAACAGAAGGGAACAATTCAGCTGGAAGGGGCCTACAATGATCTAGTCCAACCGCCTGACCGCTTTGGGGCTGACCACAAGTTAAAGCACGGTATTAAGGCATTGTCTAAATTCCCCTTACACACTGACAGGCTTGGGGCATCAACCACCTCTCCAAGAAGCACATTCCAGGATCTGACCACCTTCTTGGTAAAGAAACGTTTCCTCATACCAAGTCTGAACCTCCCCTGATGCATGCAGCTTTCAGCCATTCCCATGCACCCTGGCACTGGATCCCAGAGAACAGAGATCAGCACCTCCCCTCTCCACTTCGCCTCCTCAGGAAGCTGTAGAAAGCTGTGAGCTTGCCCCTCAGTCTGCTCCTCTCCAAACTAGACAAACCCAGCGTTCTCAGCTGCTCCTCAAAGGACATGCCTTCCAGCCCCTTCACCAGCTTTGTTGCCCTCCTCTGGAGATGTTCAAATACCTTAAATCCTTTTTAAATTGTGGGGCACAATTATGGGGTTGCATTCCTGTACTGTGTTCCCCCACAGTATGGGAATGCAATTAGTACAGCTATAGCTAATTGTTTCAGGATGTGCTATTCAGCATTGCACAGCCCTTTGCAGAAAGGAAAGCAGATCATAAAATGCACTGGCTATCAGTTTGTTTCCAAGCACAACTCAAAGCAGAGGTTTTAGGTCATAAATCCCATGGCATTTGAATTCCTTGATAGATACTTAAAAAATGTTTTTTTTTCCAAAAAGCCCTCTGGACAAGGTGGCACTTACGGCAAGCAAATTCATCTCTAGCTTTACTGTGCCTGCTGGTCTTCCAGATCCGTGCTTGGACATACTGAGCTTGCATCAAAATATTAAGATTCTTTAACTGAATAGACATAGTCTGGCAGCTTTCTGCACTCATTCCACCAGTTTTGGAAACTAATTACTATGTGCATGCTGGAAGTTTTTTGGTTTTTTTTCACAGTTTCTTTTATTAATTTTTTAAAAGTTCCTTTGTATCTGAATAACATCATCAGTAATTTCATCACACTGACATTCTGGGGTGGTTTCAGGTGAGCGTATAAAAAGCAGTCCTCCTTTGCAGCTACCTTACAGGTGTGTAGTGATTCTTCAAGAGAGGCCATTCCCTTTTCGTGTTGGATAGCCACCTGGCCAGCCAACTCTTTACCTGTACCAGCAATATTAGCCACAGCCTTCCTCTTCACTAAACATTTGCAGAATTCCTTTAAAACCACAATAACTTTTATTCACACTCCTGGAGAGTAAAGCACAGCCCCACAGACAGCAGTGCCACTTAACTGCATTGCACTGACCCACCAATGTTTTGTCTTTTGTAGCTTTCTCAGTGTCTGGGCTGATTTGGCACTTTTTCTCGTGACACTTCCCAAATGGAAGCTCAGTTAATGCCAGCTGTGGTTGTTTTCTTTCCTAGGAGGCAGACATCCATTTTGAAAGTGCTTAGACCAACATCACCAGCTTCTTGTTCAGAGCCTGCCCACACAGCCCGACTGCTGGAGGACTGGCATGCTGGTGGTGACTGCGGGAGGGATGGACTCCAGCAGGCTATTGATGGGTGAAAGCCTCATTAACATCTCTCTCGGGCTCCACCCTTCATGCTTTGATGTCATCAAATGAACAGAAGAGTGAGGTGCATGGTCAGGTCTTTCAAATTTAGATTGCAGAAAAGCATTGATAAAGTAACGTAGCTTTCCTTGTCCGCATCGCGCTCTGGATTTCATGGCATCTCAATGAAGTAATGCATACCAGTTGCTACCTCTGATTATACTAAGAAAAGCAGTGAGCAGAGAAGATCAAAACCTCAAATGGAAGATCTCAGTCATTAAAAATTAGGGCCAAAACCAAAAATTCAAAATGTGTTTTTATGTAAAAAAAAAAGTTACTGTAACTGGGTTTTTTTGCCAGTGCATAAGCACCTAGGACTGAGGTCACATCTACGCATTACCTACAAGACCACACACCATATTCAAGCTCTTGCACAAGCTGCCTCTCCATTTAAAGGCAGAAGCTATGCAAATGTAACTCAACTTAAAAACAACATCTTTACAGCCTTGTTAGCCATTACAGAAAAACTCAGCAATTTCTTTATTATTATTACTTTTAGATCTCATGTATAATATTCTGCAGAACATTAGTCTCTGTAGAAATTTTTCAGACATTAATATCTAGGTGAAAGCAATGGAATCTTGTTTACAGCTTTAACTACAACATACTTAGTATGAAAGTTTCCCTCACACAGATTGAGTTTTTTTGTTGTTTTTTTTTAAGAAAAAAAAAATCCTAACCCAACTACATTACACTGATGAGAGTAACTAAGCTAAATTCAGCATGTTCTGAAGATCCAGAAGATGAAAAGCTACGCTAAAAACAAGTTGGATGACTTCTGCTCTCCACAAACAGGTTAGCCAGGCTGCACATTGGCCAGGGCTCAGGTTTAAGCACTCTCCTATACCTATGTGCAGAACTAATTTCCACCTCCAGTTCTCAATGGCTGAACTGCAGCACCACACCAACCCAATCCCTCTCCCAGAAGTGAACAGCCTCCTTCAGACAGCGAGAAACACAAGCTACCAAACCCCATCAACTGCACTAAGCACACACACAGCCAAAGTGGGGTTTTCTGCACTACCGCCACAGCAGCTGGCCACAAACCTGCTGGGGCCAGGGTTAAAAGGATCATACTGAGCCTTTGTGTCATGTCTATCCACAGCCCGTTGCACATCTCTGCAAGGCTCTTCCAAGCCTCCCACAGCAGTCACACGACCGAGGGCTTTCCCTCACCCTTCTGATCCTCCAATATCCTTAGAAACCCTTGCTAAAGCACTAAATCATCTGTAAAATAAATACACAGATACTACATAGGAAAACATTAGAAGTGCAATTCATCCATCTGTGCTATGATGAATGTTTTGCATATACGCATTTCTGCAGCAACTACCACTTTCACAGCTGAAGAACTTCATGGCTACAGTGGTATGCTCTTCCCCATGTGGGACAGTCAGCCGGCTGTTCAGTTACACTTCAGTATTCCGACAGAAGACAATTGGTGGGATGCTGGGGTCTTTCTTTGTGCCACCTTCTGGTGTGGCAATATTAGTTTCATAACTTCATCTCCTTGGCTTCCAGGTCTGCTGTCAAAGGAGGCTACCAGAGGTCTCACCTGTGGGACTTGAATTCTTTTCAAGCTACATGCACTACCACTCTGTTTCAGATGTTTATAATCCTGTTAAGTTTTCAAGCAAGCGAGCTTGAACACCTAACATGGACATCCAAGCTTGTTTTGCCCTCAACAGGATCTAATCCATGGGCTCCAGAGTCACACTGTGGATCAAGTCAGTGCCTTGTAAGCAGGGAGGCTCAGCAGACTTGCTTCAGAGCTGCATTACCGTTCCGAAAAAAATGCTAATAATATAGGTACAACTAGGGATATGCTCTGCACTCAACTGCGGTTGGAACAAATCTTTTTCCAAGCAGTTCAGACCTAAGACTAATGTCAGAAGGAAAAGTAATTTCCACCAGAAATGTTTCTAGGCCCAGTCTTACGAGTTTCCCCATTTACAAAAAAGGTTAAAACTAGCCCTGAAATAATTAACCTGTGCATCAAGCACCAAACGAGCCTGCACTTGATGTCTGCTCGGTAGAAAAAAGTCCTCCTGGCTGCAGGAGTGTAACTGAGCAGCACCCTACCCTCTTTCAGCCTGCCAAGGGGCATCCACACGCCAGGATCTCTGCTCCCTTCCTCCAGCTGGCAAGAGGACCAGCAGGACCAGTTACTTGTTTTCCATGTTCAGTTCTGTTCTCTTTGGAGCACTCTGAATTAGACTAGTCTAAAGAAATTGTCATAAAAAGATATTACATTCACACATAATGCAATGCCTTGAATGAAATGCCAATTCTTAAGTTTCGTTAATTTACTGTATGGCCGTTGAGTAAATACGACTGTAGAAAAAATAAAGAAATATATATGTTTAAAGTCTCTCAGGTCTCTTTTCCTATTTTCACTTCTCAGAATTAAAAAAGCAGACAATTTCAATTTCTTATGTAAAAATGAATAAGTGAGACTAGTCAGGAAAATAAATGTAAATCAGGTGTTTTTCCATCCTCTCGGAACAATTTATATATTTTTCACTTTTAAAACAAAAGTTTCAGTGTCTTAATAGTGAAAACTGAGCTCTTTTACTGCATTCTTCATTGAAGAATTCTACTTCTTGACTTTAGCTTTATTCTAGTACAGAAAACCTAATTGAATGAAGGCAGCATTAGCCCCTTTTCTTCCAGACTGCCAAAGCAGACACACTGCAACCCAACGTGCTAATATCCATACCATGTACTTGCTCATAGTGTGATCTCTCATTAACAGAGCAGCTTATATTCAACAATGTGGCCATTCTTTTACTAGAGGCTGTGAGGTGCAAGGTACATAAAATAGCGATGCAATGTTTTCTTTCAACCCCAACCATACCAAGAGCATGGATTTCATCGGCTGTCTGCTGACAGATGTATCACTGTTTACTCTATGTCCTTGCTTGTGGGTTATTCCTCTGATCTCTAACAGGATCCATCGGGACTTGCCAAACTTCAGCTGCTCAAGCCTCATTCATGATATCTCTTCTCACAGGAGCCTGTAATGCTCATCACAGGGAGCCATGTAAAATTCAACTACAAGAGCATCATATACTTACTAAAACCCAAGAGGGACAAAATCAGCCCTCAGATGACAGTGGGCAGATCTCAGTTTCAAGAGAAACAGCAGCCACACACTTAAGGGTGAAATATAACCTAGGAATAAATCCCCAGTGCTGGGAATAACTGGGAACAATTTCTAGAGCCAAATACCTGCTTTTATCATTTTGTATTTTCATAGGTTTCATATCGAGTTTCTCTCCTTCTATTCAGCAGCAGAAAATTTATAACAGTGGGAGCATCATTATTTGTTATACTTTCTTAAAGGCTCCATTTGATTTATGCGGTGAGCAAACCAAAACAAAAAAAATCTCTGCTTCTAAATTTATGTTAGTGCTACAGGCTGTCAATTTTTTGCACAAATATATTGAAGTGGCTAAGAGATAATCAACTCTCTTCCAACATTAAGATATTTTAATGCTATTTACCTTAACTCGCTGCAGTGAGTTGTCACTCCCGTACTGTACAGTACCTTCTGGGATGCATGGGCAACCAAACAGGTCAACATTGTTTATGGGTAAGCAGCAAGCATCTTCCCATGGGAGATGCAGAATTTCTAACCCAGAACAGACAGGCAGAAATGCTGGGGGTAGAACAACCCTTGTAAATAGATTCAGATCAGGATTAAGGCTTATAGGAAATTTCCTATAGAAGGTTGCCATATAAGACCAGCATGACCACCCATAGAGACAGAAAGCAGCTACAAGCAACTGAATTACGCTATTCTGATTAATATCATCTTCACTGCTGTCATGCCCTTAAGACCCAATTATCTCACACTGGATAATGACCAATGTCTTGAAAATATGCTCATCGTTGAGAATAATCTTGAATTTAGCTATCAGAACCTTCCCTAGGCTAAAAGGCCAGTCCACTGCGAGGCTGATACAATTAGCAACAGCCCTAAGATAAGCAAGAGTTAACGCTTCTGAGGAAAGCTGTAAAAGGATAGTAGGGTTAAAGCTTTTATCACTGTTCTGTCAGTAAACTTGCACTTTAAAAAGCAGGTTGCCATAGATTTTTCAAGAATGAGGCGCTTGCATTTCATCGCTTAACATGGCATATTAGAAGGTTTCTACTAAGAAATGGCAAGTTTCTCATTTATTTCACATCACATTCGTTGAGATGTCTCTAATTTTCACAAGTTTAAGCGAGATGTGCAAAAGGATTGATCTAAAACATGAAAGCCTAGATCTATGACAAGGTAAATGCATTAACCAAGACAAAGCATGCTCTTGGTTAACTGTTAAGACACCCCATCAGCAACCTAACCCTAACAGCAGAGACCATTTTGCAAGACACTATAATGACAGAAAGTGTAAGTCACCAAAGCCGTTGTCAACTTCTAAGCTCATAAGAAATTAGGTAACCTTGGATACCCCTTCTGATCTCATGTGCACACTTAAAGTACAGTTTGCAGCGTACTGTGAGCACTGTGGAAGAACCTGAATGAATTATAATGCACATCGTACTGTATTACTGGCCAGATTACTATCAGGTTATTAAATTCACTTTTCTGTTTATTGTACTCATCAATATACTAAACTTCAGGCCTACTGAATTTGAAATTTATAACTACTTCCGAGAGATTAGATAACTCTTCCTGAATCTTAAATCAAAATGTGCCAGGCTCCTAAATAAACAAGAGCATTTTCCAAAATATTCTACAGGAAAGTAGTATCTCACATGGACCTTGATTTCACTGCAAAAAGTCATAGGAGTCATAGGAAAATTCAGGTCAGAATGACCACAGGAGGTTTTTAGTCCAACCCCTGCTCAAAGAAGGGCCAGCTATGAGCTCAGACCTGGTTGCACAGGGCTTTATCCAGTTGGGTCTTGAAAATATGCATGGATGCAGGGGTGGACACAACTGCACAGCCTCTCTGGGCATCCTGCTCTGCTGCCATGTCCACCAGGGCCTTTTTCCCAGAGCTGCCTCCCAGCCAGGTAGGCCTAGCCTGTGCTACTGCAAGTCTCCTTCCCTCCCAGGTGCAGGACTTTTGCATTTGCCCTCATTGACTTTCATAAGGTTCCTCCCAAGGCATTCTTCCAGCCCATCTAGGCCCTTCTAGATGGCAGTCCTGCTCTCAAACACATTGACCCGTTTGCCCCAATTTGGTATCATGTGCAAACATTAAGAGTGTCCTCCATCACATTTTCCAAGTCACTAATAAACATGTTAAATAGGACAGGTCCAGTACAAATCCCTGTACTACTCAGAGGCAGCTTAGGCAGAGTACAGACCTACCTGGATCTAGCTCCTAGGCCTGATCATCCAAACAGGTGGGGTTTTTTTATGCATCTAGTCAACAACCCATCCCTAACTTGGACACAGGAATATTGCAGGAGACCACATCAGAAGTGATGCTAAAGTCAAAATAAATGACACTCACTGCTCCTCCCTTGTACACAGACCTAGTCATTTTACCACAAAAGGCTGGCCAGGCATGCTTTAATCCTGCTTCCCCAGTCATCCTATTTGTTTTTCATCTGCCCAGAAATGTGTCATTCAGCTGTAAAACAGACCTAGAAACATACAGCCTTTTTTTCTTTCATTGCTTCAGGTCAACACTTGTCATAATTGTCCAATGGACTAGGCCAGCAATTGCTAAGAACAGAAGTAAGACACTTTTAGGTATTCACACTGTTGTGCTTTTATGCGTAATACTCCAAATTCGAAACAGTTATGCCATTTTGTATTATCACCTACCTTCAAAAAAGAAAAAAAAATTGGTAAAACATTGCATCTGATGTGCACACATGAAGCTTGGGTGGAGCCTTGCAGATAGTTCACACTCCAGACCCCTACAAATGCAGAACCACAGAAAAATGCTGCCTCCAACTGAGCTACCAAGGGAAGCATCAGTAAAAGTGTATCTTTAAGTGTCATGATCCCATTTACTACCAGTGATTTCATGCATAAATCTTCCTGCTTGAAGCACTAAACATTCATAGCCTTTCAACCAACAGATGATCATCATTTTGTTAATGCTCCTTAAAGCAAATCAATATCCAAAAAGTAAATACTTAAGAGCAACCAAGAGGCTCGTGAATAAATACTAATTTGTGAGTATCAGCATTTATGACTAATGCAGCTTACTATTATATCAAAAGAACAACTAGGGTACTGTGACTGTTTACTTCTTGTTGCTACAGCTATTGATGTAACCCTACTAACTCCAAGGTTACTATAAGACCAAAAAAAAAAAAAAACCAAAACAAATTACGTGGCAAATATTGTCTTCCAAGTCAGCAAACTCTTACTTAGATCATACAGAAGAGTCATAATTTTGGTCCTCAAGTTAAACTGGTGTACTTTAAAAAGCTAGACTATTAAACTAGTGAGTGGTCTGTATCTTCTTACAAGTAGCAATTGAGTCAGTATGGGAAAAAACCAGTTGTATTCAACATGCACATACGCCGGGAACAGCCCTGACTTTAATGTTTGCCAGTAATGTCAAACAAACTGGTACATTTCCTCAGGACCCTAAGGTTAAGCGTATAAATACTTGCAAGATCAGACCTTCATAGCTCAGCCACGGAGAGATCAATAAAGCACATATTCACATATTGTTGGGGTGCTACGCCGACATCTCACATATTAAAAAAAGCCAAAACAAGTTGTTCATCACAAATAGGCCACAAGACAGACACATCCACTCTTTCATGCATGCAGCCTGCTAGCTCATACTTAGAGGGGACCAAAAAAAAGCAATAAAACAGGGGAAGGAAAAGAATAAAACTAAGATCTGTATTTACAATCACCCAAACTACATGAGTGAAGATATAACTGATTTTTAAGAGAGGAAACTGCAGTTTTTCCAGAAACCATACTTCTAGAAGGTATCTGAAAAGGGACCACAAAAAACATACAGGAAGAGATAAAAAAGAACATTTCACTGTCTTGCCTCTAACACATGTTAAACAAAATGGGATGGAAAGCCAAGGCAGCTCCTACAGGCATGTTAGAAGTTAGAAACTAAGAGGTCTGAAAAAGCTGCCAACATTCAACAAAAGACAACAACTGATGTCACACAAGGTCTGCATATACATCAATCTGCTCTATCACATGTATAGGAATAACAGCTGCCTGTTGACTGAGTGCCAGTCAATCACAGATTCAGAGGACGGTTAGCATTGGAAGGCACCTCTGGAGATCATCTAGTCCAACCCCCTGCTGAAGCAGGTTCACCTACAGCAGGTTGCACCAAGTCACATTCAGGTGGATTTTGAATAACTCCAGAGAAGGAGGCTCCAACACCTCCCTGGGCAGCCTGGGCCAGGGCTCCGCCACCCTCCAAGTAAAGAGCTTTTTCCTCATATTCAGCTGGAACTTCCCGTGTTGCAGTTTGTGCCCGTTGCCCCCGGTCCTGTCGCTGGGCACCACTGGAAGGAGCCCGGCCCCGTCCTCCTGCCACCCACCCTTAAGGTGTTGGTACGCAGGGGTGAGACCCCCCTCGGCCTTCTCCAGCTCCACAGCCCCAGCTCTGCCAGCCTCTCCTCACCAGGGAGGTGCTCCAGGCCCCTCACCAGCTCCGCAGCCCCCGCTGGGCCCTCCCCAGCAGCTCCCCGTCTCCCGTGACTGGGGAGCCCAGCGCTGGGCCCAGCACTCCCGATGGGCCTCACCAGCCCGAGCAGAGGGGCAGGATCAGCTCCCTGCACCCGCTGGCCACGCTGCCCCTAACGCGCCCCAGCGTCCCACCCGCCTTCTCGGCCACAGGGCCACCGCTGGCCCGCGGGCAACCGGCTGTCCCCCAGCACCGCCCGGCCCTTCCCCGCAGAGCTGCCCCCCAGCAGCCCCCCCCCAGCCTGTGCTGGTGCAGGGGCTGTCCCTCCCCAGGGCAGCACCCCGCGCTGGCCTTTACAAAAGTTCATTAGCTTCCTTTTTTAACTAGTCCATTGCAGAGACAGAGGTGAGGCTGACCGTCCTGTAGTTTCCTGGGTCCTCTTTTCTGCTCTTTGTGAAGGCTGGAGTGACACTGGCTTTCCTCCAGCTCTCAGGCACCTCTCCTGTTCTCCATGACCTTTCAAAGATGATGGAGAGTGGCTTCGCAAGAACATTTGCCAGCTCCCTCAGCACTCTGGGTTGCATCCCATTGTGGTCCATAGATTTGTAGCTGTCAAGTTTGTCTAAATGATCTAACATGATCCTCCCCAACCAAGCAAGCTTCCCTTCCCCAGACTTTCTCTCTTGCCTCCAGGGTCTGGGATTCCTGAGGGCTGGCCTTGGCAGTAAAGACTGAAGCAAAGGTGGCATTCAGTAACTCCACCTTCTCTGTATTCTGCAGCACCGAGGCACCCACCTCATTCAACAAGCCCACATTTCCCCCTAATGATCCTTTTCCAACTCATGTACTTGCGGAAGCACTTATTTCCTTTGATATCCATCTCCAGATTTGATTCCAAATGTACCTTAGTCTTCCTTGTTGCATCCCTGAATGTTCTGACAATGTTCCTATATTCCTTCCAAGTGGCCTGTCCCTTTTTCCACATTCTGTAAGCTTTCATCTTCTGTTTGAGTCTTGCCAGAAGCTCCTTGCTCATCCATGCAGGCCTCCTGCCGCCCCACCCACCCCCACCCCCCAGCTTGATTTCTTACTTATAGGGATGCATCCATCTTGAGCCTGGAGGAACTGATGCCTGAATATTAAGCCAGCTCTCTCAGACCTTCCTACCTTCTAGGGCCCTAACCCAAGGTATTGCTCCGAGAAGGTCCTTGAAGAGGCCCACGTTAGCTCTCCTAAAGTCCAGGGTTACAATCCTACTTATTGCCCTGCTTCCTCCATGCAGGTACCTGAACTCCACTATGTCATGGTCACTGTAGCCAAGGCTGCCCCCAACCACTCCTCCTTTGTTAGTACAAGGTCCAACAGCACACCTTGCCTCGTTAAAAGTTCGTCAGTAGAATATCTTTTGATCAGAAAAGGAAAAAACCCTTCAAATCTTTTAAATTGTTAAAGGCATGGATAAAAGGGATAATAAGAGCAGCCCTACTCTTAGTTATGTCAGGAGATTGTCAAAAACATCTGCGCGTTTTAACAGCAGAGGACCATTAATTCCTAGAAACCCTATACATCATTCAACATACGCCTTCTCAAATATTCAGAAAAATGATGTTTCCAAAGTGCATATATGATGGCAGAATTATATACAAACACTAGCAAAAAAAAAAAAGTTAGTCTCCCCAAATCCAACTGAAAAACAAACCTTGCCTGGAGACCAATAGGGCCAAGGGCTCCTTTTCCTCTCTAAGTACATCTTCACTTGCAACTAGAACAAGCTCTACTCTGGTATTCCTTGCGAGTACTTTGTCAGTACCTATGCTGAATATATTTATTCTCAAAAGAATATCTTCTATTTTGGACTAGAATTTCTTGGGAAACGTGAAGGACTGTAACAGTATTTGTCTACAAACATCATATATTATCACACAAGGAAGCCTGAAACACAAGTGTCAGTATCTACTAACACTACTTATCGCAGTGGAACTGAAAGACTTCTCTCCTCCCTCCTCAAAAGACAAGTGGGACCAATACTACCTGAAGTCACACAACTTGAAGTATGAAATTGTATGGGCAGAAGTGTTTTGAATTTCTTTCTCATCAGAGGTTATCCATATGCTCACAGTTCACTAGCAAAAGCACTCATTGGCCAGTTCCTCCACTCTACAGTTCAAACTACTATTAGACCATAAAAACAGTAGCACCTCAGTGAATCTCACATTTCTTGACTGGTCCTCACAGATGGGCTGTTGCAGCCAGAATCCACTAAATGACAGAAACAGCTTAGCAGCAGTGCCGTAATGAAGCTCAGGCAAAAGAAAGTACATCTGAGTAGAGATACCAGCTCAGTTGTTTTCTCCACTGAAGACTCAGCCTCTGGGTCAGAAAGGATTTTCTACAGTTTGTTCCTGGTATGTTTCAGGCTCAGCTCATAGCATGAATGGGACTGTGAGTGAGCAAAGATGAAGAAGGGAGAGGGGAAGGCCCTTCTACAAGATCAGCAGTAGCAGGTGCCCAAGAAGGAACACAGACGTGAGAAAGAAACATGAGCATTTACAAGCGTAAAAAACTTGTGCGGGGCGGGGGGAAGGGAATTAGACTGTTAAGACTCCAGCCCATTCAGTCTTCCTTTTGTAAGCCTTTTTAATTACGAGGAGCTCCCAGTGGCAAACCATTGTGGAGGAACAGTTTGCAAACCTTTCCGTAATTCCACTTGGATACAGTAGACCTGTCAGAAAAAGCCTCCAGAAAGAGACAGCTGGTGTTCCCATTGCTTAAAAGGTTTCATCATGTGGTTTAGACCAAGTCAGTGGGTTGCTGAGTATCAGAATGTGAGGCTTCATTTCAGTATGCCTAAAGGAGGAAAAAAAGACTGGCAGGAGAAGAGCCAACACACTGTATCAAAAAGATTCCTCATCTCTTGGCCTCCTTTTTAAACTTACCTCTGTTCTAGTCACCAGAAGGAGCAGGTCTGAAAAAAATAAAAAATAAAATTATAGTGCGTTCATTGGAGAACCCGCTTCCTTCCATGAAGGATGCAAGCATCAGGAATTTCCACAAAGTTTTAGAATGTTTTTGCCTGCTCACTTGTTACTTTGGTCAAGTAGCAGAGTTACTGCTAGCACCAAAACTGGCATCACACTGGTCTTATCTCTTGCTTGGTCATGATGGGACTGGTGACCTCCAAATGGTCAGTAGAAAATAGAAGAAAGATCACCCCTCTGAGGATGACAGCCTTTAAAAGAAGTTTTAGGGGTTTTCCTGAAATAGTCCTGGAAGCAATGATTCCAACCTTATTGAGTGCAAGATGCAAATGCCTACTAGGAATTGCACTTTCCTCCCAAGCAATAGAGGCAATGGAAACATCCATGTGAATTTGAGAAGCAGCTGCAACATGTAACACCAGGTTAGAAATCTTCCAGGAACACCAAAGCCATAGGCTGATGGCCTAGTAAAGACATCGAGCTTTGCTTCCAGGCATGATAGTAGGGGACTTAGAAGAGGGAACCTCCCCAGTGGTCAAATACAGGAGGTTACTATAAGATGTAGAGCTGTACCTAGAGTCAAAGAAAAGGAAGCACAGCTGAATGACTTATGTCATAGGCCGAGAGGAACTGATGAGAGAAAGGACAAAGGCACTGCATATAGTAGGTGCAGGAGAGGGCGATGATTGTATACATAGTGACTAAGAGGAGCATCTTCTGGCTTTCAGGGCTCCTGCAAAGCTACAGCCCAGTAAAAACATATCATAACAAACAATAACAAAAATTTCTGACTGACAATAGAGGACAAAAGATATATAGCTGCAAAGACAGGACTCTGAAGAAAATACAGTAACTCCACCAAGAATTAGACATGGGAACTGTCAGCAAACAAGTTCACACTGAACTCCAGGAAGCAGGCATACAAATAAGTGAGTAGAACAGGAAAAGCGTAAAAAGGGGGGGAGGGGGGAATGGATTTTGCACAAGATGCAAAGTTTAAAAGTTAAACAGGAATGCAACAAATAAGTACTGTAAAGAAAAGCCATGACAAAGTTCATAGGAAAGACTTTGCATACAGAATCAAAGCTAATAATTATGACAACAAAATTATACCTATCCTTGCAAACCAAGGGAAAGAACACAGCAGCAAGAGAGCAGGCAGTCTCAAAGGATGAAATATTTTATGCATATGACAAAACTAAAAAGAATGAGAGCAGTTTTAAATCACAGACTAGTATCAACACCAAGGACATGTTTGTGTGCAGTGGGCACAAAATAGATAACACAAGTAAATGGCTCCAGAGACAGCAACGGACATAAGAATTACATCTTCACCTCTTTGCTAGAAACAGCCAGGGAAGTAAAACACAAGATAGAAGAAAAACAATACGAATCTCAGAGTAGAACTATGTATAGGACCATATGCTTGCTGCCCACCCAAAGATTACACTGTTACCTTAACATATATGAGCATTACAACACACATCTTTCCCTAAAAAAAAAAAGACTAAGTGAATTCAAAGGTTCTATAGCTTTATAAACTGTAAGAATGCCTTCTGAAGTTTTTGATTCCACAAATGGTGCTGCAGTTATCCAGCAGTCACAGAGAGGTGGGTCTCACTGAAACTGTGCTAAAAAAACGATCCCAGTCCTGAAATTCTTCAGTGAGGAAAAAGGGACCTTTCAGTACATGTTCCGGCAGCTCCCAGTGTCCAGAACTTTTGTGCCAGGGTCACTTTTACTGAGGGAAGAAATGATCACCCAAATGGGGGAAAAAATAATAGAATATAATCTGACAAATAATTAAACTCGCACTATACCATTGTAATAATTTTCAGGAGTGGGAAGTTGCACATAGGAAGTATCACCAACAGACAGGGAAGACTTTAAAGTCAGTCACTCAGCTACAAGGAAAAAAAAAACAATCAAGGGATATATTGCTGACTTCTGTAAGACAGCCTTGTAACAGGAAAGCATAGCACCTGAACAAGAACATGACCTGTTAGACCAAACCAGTTTCAGACCACTTCAAGGTAACAGTTAGGAAAAAAATAAAAATTTGAAAGAGAAATATACAAGGCAAAATTTATATCAATTCTACTTGCATAGTCAGCCACTGCAGAAAAAAAACCCTTGACGCTCAAGAACATTTTAACCCTCAAGGTGATTTGAAAAATACATCAGTATTACACACAGTGAGACAAAACACTTTAGCTGTATACTATAAAATACTTTTTTAAAGTTTCTCAGAAGTATGTGGGAGTCACTCTGAAATAGAAGCATTTCTCCGAAGGCTCTACAGATAGAGTGCATTCCCCAGCAGGGCCATGACTGTTCAAGACCCACTGCAGAGCTCTGCATTGGGATATCCAGACTAAGCAATAGGCTACAGACATGCAGAAACACACAGCAGATTTTCAAACGTAGCAGGAATTGCCTATTACACTACAAAAACCACACAATAACATCATTATCACAGACTATTATCTAGACACCTGGGAACTAAAAAAAACCCTGTCAGACATTACCTCAGTGACCACTGTAATCAAGGCAATGGACCATTTGCTCAGCCATATCTGAAAATGTGAAGTATCATTACAGTAAACTGGACTCCCTTGTCTTTCTGTGATTTACCTGGAAATGGGAAGTCAGGCATATCACTCCCTTTCCCTGACACTGAAGTCTGTCAAATGGCAAAACTGAACAGCAGTTAAAATTATTATGGCTAGTCAAGATGAGTAAGAAAATGTGTGGCAGGCCATTCTTAACAGAAGCAGCTTATAAACAGTGCAACACCAGAAGAAGCGAGTGCAAGGCAGCCCCTGGGTGACAGTGAGACACATATTCTGCTGCCTGCCAAACGTGCACAACAGTTTGTGCAGTGTTCAGATGCACAAGAACAACCCTCCTAAATACAGCAGATGAAAGGTCAGTTGCCAAGGAGGTTAAGCGGTTACTTGCATTAATAGGACAACATAGAACTTCCTGGTTTTAACAGAACATTAAACAACTTATGTATATAAAGCATTTATCTTCTACTCCTCAGTGTTTTTGAGAGATCTCTCTCACAGGTGACAAGTCTACCAATATGTAAGGCCTATAGCAGTACAACACAGCATGGATTATTTTTTTCTGGAAGCACATGACGAAAGCATGAGAAAGAGCAAAGCAAAGCCTGGATGTTAAACTGTTTTGACTATCTCCCTTTTAACATTTAACTGTGAATGAAATGAAAATAACTAAAAAATAAAGCTGCATTTAATCTGAAAAGGTGAGGAGAGGAGAATAATTTTAGGTCAGAAACTGGACTTTATTGAAGTTATTTTAGTAGAAATTAACAATTATTTTCAATCCAAACCTTCCATGAAGCTTGAAAAAAACCTAACAAAACCTTCCCATTTAAAAGGACATATAACCATCACTTGATGTATACAGTACCTAAGAAAGAATGCAAATATATCAATGCTTTATTTACTCAGCATCTTCTATAAGGTCTGACCGGGTATTAATTAACACATGAAAATGTCCAGTGTACTTAACTAATTAGAGCCAAAGACAGATTATGTAATCCCAAATTCAAGCCTTGGGGTATGTAAAGACATGCCCTCAATATGCTGCTGAAAGATAAAGACAGTGCTTGTGGTATATGAGTTATAAGCCCCCCATAGCACAGCACACTGCATGCCATGATCTCCACTACTCTGCTCGTGCACTGCAGCAGAAGTGGGGGAGCACAAGCCTGCTCTCAGCAATACGCATTTGCGGTTGCATACAGGCTGCTAGTGAAACAATATGCTGCTTTACAGAAATGCAGATCTGCTATCAAATGCCTTTTTCCTTCTTTTTCAGTTGTTAGCTGCTAAGCCACAGGAAACATCATGCCTGTGTGTCTGATTGCTGCAAGGGTATAAGAAAGCACCTTTGAAGTGTCATAATCTGTAATTTAAACCTGTAATACATCCTTAAACAATACACTGCAACATTCCTTTACAGGCAGAAGAGGTTTTCCTTACACACACGTTTAGTTAGGAGAAAAATTCTCTTTTAAGTGAATTTCAACACATAAACTAACTAACATTAGCAGAGATTAGCGGTCTAAAGCACACACCAGAGGACCCGTATTTACAGTGAGCTAGATGAATTCTGACACAGATGGTAACAGCTAGGACATCTGACATTACAAATGATACCGTGTCCTTAAACAAATTCCATTATGCTCAGGTATGTATTGAGCTGCAGTTGTTTCAGATAACAAAGTGACCTTTCTGCCATATGTGGTTTGATACTTAAGCAAAGCAGGAGAAATTAAAGACAAAGTACCAGCCTTCACTTTGAATTTTGCCTTCCCTTCTCCATTTCTTTCACATGCATGATGAAGTATAAAAAGCACATACAATAAACCACCATCAAGCTTTCAGTACTCTGTTCACCAGCATGCAAGTGGGATTTCATTCGCATTCAGTAACGCTGTGCAGGGATCAGACTCAATTAAACCACTCACGCTTTTTAGAATTCTCTATGGCTTTCCTCTGAGAGAATTATCACAGTGCAATCAGACCACATCCTCGCCAAGAAAGTAGTCCAGAAACAAGAATATGCCATGCTGTGTTTCTAAATTACTGCAAGAAGCTGAGTAAGCAACATATTAGCTGAACAGGAAGCCAGACATTTGAAAATACAATTACTGCAATGTTAATATGTCACTGTCGCTGATCTGGATTGTAGAGTTGCCTTCACAAAGACAAAGTGGCCAAAAGTGATAGCTATGAAATGAAACAGGTGGGAAACTGTTACATGACTGGTGCTGGCGGGCTGTGTGTGTCTCAAACATTGCTGATATGTTTTTATATATATGTTTATATAAATATATATAAATGTATTTTACACCTCGTCAAAACATCAAGCAAAACCCCACTACACACAAACTTGTTTGAAGCTTTGGATTCTCCCCTGAAAAATCTCGCTCCGATCATCTGTATACATCAGAAGCAGCTCTGGGTAGCTCCAAAGCATAGTTTTAACGAACTGAGGCAAGTACCAAGGACCTGGTTTAGAAGCGGTTTAAGATTTAATGCTTCTGCCTCCTTGTGGCAGACGCTGGAATGAGCCTCCCTCAAGAGTCAGCTCAGCTGCAAACGCACGTCAGCTCTGAAAAACACAGGAGCGTTGGCTCTCCTATAAAATCCTCGGAAAGCAGCTTAGAGTTAATTTTTTAACGGAGTGAGAAACCACAATAAGTTGAAGGACAAAAAGCAGCAAGGAAAAAACCTCACTGGGAAGTTTGTGGGGTTCTCCCCCCCTCTTCCCAAGTTTGTGGCTGTTAGCAAATCTCTTCAGGCACCAGCTCCAGGGAGAGCAAAGCTGAGCAGGATCCCAGTACTCATCCAGAGCAAGCTGAGCCCAAAGTTATCCAGCACTTTCTGAATGTTGACTTTACTTCACTTACCCTTCATAAACATTGTGTGTGAATTGGTGGCTTTGATACGGAAAGTACGTTGCCTGAGACTCGGTCTGTGTGATGCTTACCTCTTTTTGCTATATTGACAAACACAATATGCCCTGGTGATGGATTATTGTCACACTGCAGCAGAAACTGGAAGAGTTGTCCTGCCCTACACATAAAAATTATTCTGTATAACCTAACACAGCCTTCACTTTTGGGATACATCACACAACATGCATTTAAGTAACAACAGAACAGCTCTAGCAATTCAGAGTAAAGGTCCACGTGAGTACTATACTCCTCCAGACCTGAGAGCAGCAACTGCTTCAAGAAAATGTACAAGAAACAGTGCTAGCCTGGAGTAGCACTCCTCCAGAGTAGGTAATCCTGTCTTCTGACCCCTACTACATCGACAGCTTTCAGAGACAAGACTTTGATATGCATCATTATGCTGAATAAACCTCAGCAGACGTTTTTGTCAGGTCTTGCTTTATCATGTTGAACCTATCCAACTTTCTACATCTACAATACCACATGGCAGTGAGCCTCCGCATTATTTATTCCTTCCAGGAGAACAATCTTCCTTTTGTTCTGGAACAGATTGCCTAATCACTGCTTTGTGGGGTCCTGAGAAGTCAGAGAACAGGAGATGGATTCTGTTAGGTTCTTCCACATAACCGTTATTTCATATAACCCCCTAAAACTTTCTCAGTGCAGTTAAGCTTTCAGCCTACTCTGCCCAAGCACTTTTTAATTGCTAGAACTGTACCACCCCACTATTATTCTGCTTTTTCAGGTCATTTATGAATGCAGCGATCATAGGCACAAGAACCAATCTGCACCCCAATGGCAACTTTTCCCTGCTGTGGAAAAGGATAATTTTTCCTACCCTTTCAACATCTTATTAATCCACAGAATGACCTTTCCTCATGAGAATTTAGTGAGTTTTTCAGTTTTAGGCACCAGTCAAGGACTCCAGCCAGGCTGTTTTAACACTGAAACCCAAGTACGCTGCAGGATACATACCACTGAGCTAGATGTCTGCCAGTTCCTTGATAGAGTTCATGCAGATGCTCACCTTCCCTCAGAAGATGCCCTTATATCACTTCTAAATTACAGAAGTGTCCGTACTGGTTGCAAGTTTGATATATATGACCTCAGCACCTCTTTGGGAGACTGGCATCATATTCAACATCTCCAAGACAAGTGACAAAGTATAGGCTGAAGCTGGAAGTTTGGTGGTTTCAGTTTAGTTTACCTGCGGCTCTTAAGCAAGCCCAAACAATAGTTGTAGTACTCTTGTATTCAGGGACCAGAATGGAGTAATTCTTGAGAAACATCATATAAAGGGCAATATGGGAGAAAGACTGAAAGACTCAAAATTCATTCTGCGGATGCTTCTATACTGTAGTGGGAAAAAGTACATAAGGCATTAAAAAAAATCAATACAGCCTGTGAGTCCCTAAATAAAACCTTTCTCGCTGAAGACAAAAAAAAAATAAAAAAATCCCTGCAACCTTAAACATGAAGGAACTCTGGAACAGTTCTAGCACAACAGTAACCACTTAACTGTGACATGAGAACACTCCAGTTCATAAGCATTTCCCATACCAGTCAAAACACATGGCCTTCTATGATTCATTTCTCATACTTCTTAATACAGCTATATCAACAGTTTTACAGCCATTATTATAGGCAGGATTTCATATTAATACTCGTGCTGCAAAGGCTGGTAGCCCCTATTGCTTAATAATCATAAAATGTCTTGGATCCTGTATTTGGGAAATAACATTAGAGAAGAAACTATACTAAGTTATAGTTTATAAGTTATATATATAACTAAGAAGTTAGGAGAAGACTCTGGATTTTAAAAAGAGCAAGTTTAAGATAGGTATCTGCTTCAGCAAGCAATTTAGTTATTTGAATAACAGACTGAAATCAAAGGATGTCAGACTATTGTGCTGTGACAAAAGACTTGGACCTACTTAGTAGAACTGCAAACAAGTAGCCAAAGGGCATGGAAAGCCTTTCATTTTGAACTGGCTGTTTATGGTGGCCAGGTCAGAACTTAATGCTATTTTCAGTTAATTTTCCATCGTCATGTTTCCAAATTAAGTGTTTTGGTACAACATTCCCAGATAAAAATCAACCTGTAGAAATTTATAAAAACAAACATTAGATGACATCCACCTCTGAGAACACTTCACAACCCACAGTTTGTTAATATGTAGTAATTTAATATGAATGTTCCCTGTTCTGTGCAGTAGGCAACACAAGCGATTGAAGCTTGAGGGTAATATTTATTTTGCCAAACTGTAAACTAACTCTAGGATTCACACTTTCCCCTAATGAAGCACAAGATCTCCTAAATGACTCCTGCAATGTCCTCTTCTGGCCAGTTCATGTTTTTATTTTTTACTATCAGATACCCATAGTATGCTTCACTAAGTATCACAGAGAAACTCCTCCTTCAGAAGTTCACAGGGTAGTATGAGGAGGTGTACTACATTAATTCTTTAAGGGAGATAAAGCTACAATAAAACTGTTATCTAAAGGAATCTAAACAGAGCTTGCTGGCCTACTGCATAGGGTGTCCTACTACAAGGAAGAAGTATTCTTCCATTTTCTCCTTGTATGGTCTATTTTCAGTTCAATACAGCTAGATTTCCACTGAGACCATAACATCATCTGTTTATGTATTCTGTCAAGTGTTCCCAGGACCTACTTGAATTGTTTTTCTAAGTGTAGGGCCTCTGCTGTAGGTCCTCAAATGAAGTGCGTGCAATATTGATCAAAGTCCTGCTTGCACTCCATGCAAGATTCAATATATTCCTATTAGACGGATACAAGCAGAGCTTGATCTTTAGCAGGATAAGCAAGCACTGTACTGCAGGAGACGATAAAGCTCAGTTGTTCTAAGTGGCTTAGAGTTTTATCTAGTCTTTGGAGACCCATCTACAAGTCACTGGGAGGATTAACAACATTTCCCCGCCCCCCCTCCCCCCCCCCCCCCCTACAGTCAGCCATGGTTATGGAGGCACAGAGCACAACCTTGCTTACTATTTTCACTGCCCACAAATGTAAATCATGAAGAGAACGTTTGTGTGCTTTAAGTCTAAGACATTATCATACTCTGCCAGATTACCATTTTCCTCCACAAGTTTTGGATGGGTACATTAGCAACCTGCACACCATTTTCCCTTCCTAATCTTGCAACTATCCAATTAACACCTGCATTTTAACCTGTCCATGAAGAGGGATTCAAATCAATCTCAGCCATCGCGGTACTGTCACTCATTCAATACAATTAAGGTGCTTTCCCCATGTAAGCACCATTCATACTTCACAGCAGCAGAAACCAACTAACTGTTTTGTTAGTCAGGTTCTTCTTACATTGTTCATCAAACTTCAGTGTTTCCATTGAAGCCTGTAGGATTTCTGTTTTCACTGCTGTAGCCTTTTCAATAGCTTGTCAGTGGCTTTTCCTTCATTTTTGAATGTTTAATTCAAGATTGCACTCCTGTTGAAATTTTCCCCTGCCACATTAATAATTATCTTTCACATCCACTACAGCTGAAACAAGAAATACAGTGGATTTACTACAATACCTAAGCCAAGCTTATAAAGAATCACATTATCCAGTTCTTTGCCTACATTAACCCTATTTCAGCTTCTGTCTTAGAAGAGCCATATATTTCATTTAGACTGGAATTAGGGTCCTGGCCCCCAGCATCAGTGAACTTTGAGGTATTATTGCAAGTTATTTGTAGGCTTTTGCCTTTTTTTAACAATCCCATCCCCCAAATGCATGAAACATTGGTGCTTACTAAAAAAATCCCAGTCAAAGCTGACAGCCTACTTCTTAGATAGTGTGATGGTCACCGTACAGAATGTTCTCAGACACTGACAGAACAGCAGGGTACTAAAGACAATCATCATGGACCTTTGAAACAGAACTCTTCAGCAAGATACCAAGAACACATCAAGAAGTTCTCAAAGAATTTACCTCTAAGTCTAACAGCTGGTCATCAGGATAACACAAGGGTTCTAGATATGCTGGCAGGACCATCACTCTGAACCTCATGTCAAACTCAGTTGCAGATATAAAAGTCTCATTTTCTTTCTAGCACTACATTCCTGTGTCTCAGGTAACTTCCACCAATGCTTGGCATCGACCAGTGATTAACTGATTCACTGTTAACACAGAATGGCAAAAAAAAAAAACCCAAAACCACAAACCCTGTCATTTCCTGAGAAGTACAGTTTGATTCCAAATATCAGCATAGCTTGATTGAACAAAAAAGGAGAACTCATACAATCAAGACCTTAACTCAGTAGGCAACTGATCTGTACCCTGAAATGCGAGGATTAGTAAGCATCCTGATATAACCAAGTGTTACTGCTGTTCAATGACTATTCAAGCTTATGTAGAGCCATGTAGTAGACGGCAGGGCTCTCAAACTGCTGAAATAAAACTGAAATACTGAGGTCTCTAATTAATGAAAGATTCTTAGCCAAGACCAGCTCCAAGATTAGACAAAGTGACTCTAGAAAGAGTCCACATTAAGAAAACAACCCAGGACCAACAGACTGACTTTAAAGACAGAGTATCTGTTCTCTGACAGATTTAAAATGAATTGTATCTGCTGAGGAACTGGTCCATATGTTTGATAGGTATTTTCCAACTCCAGCTTTTATGATTCATACATAGATTGCAATTTCATTGCTACAGGGTAAATACATTTTAAATTAGACTATATAAAGAAGCTCTAAAGTTGCCATGACAGTTGCAGCAAAATGCCTTGTCGTTTCTCATCACAAAGCATAACCTATCTTTATAACCAAATTAGCTTTTTCAGCTATTCCACCAAATGTAGCCTGCAGATCTATTTTTGTTGACCCACCAATTGTTTCTTTCAGATTTGCATGGTTAATTATCAAATACAATGATCATAATTTAGAATATTAAAACAATCCATCAGCTAGCTTTGTCCTCTTTCATGTGAAAGACAGGAAAGGTGAAAGGTTTTAGAGAACTTTTTGTCAGGACCTTGTTTAGAAAGGCAGAGAAACAGTTCTATGCCACCAGCCCTGATCTGACTGTCTTCCCTAGACCTGCCCCTGGACACAGCTCAATGCCAGCTGTTTCTCCTCCAAAGGTTAGCCCTACCCCTCGGCTAATGTTTGCTCTGGAAAAATCATCAACTCCTTTGTTAGTGCAGCTGATGGTGGATCCAGCCATGGTCTCTTAGTTGCATTTCCTTTCCAGATTTAAGGCTTCAGGAGTATGAAAGATGAGAGGCACAAAGAGCAGGGTCCATCTGTTACTTTTAAATAATGGGTGAGGGGTGGGGGGCAAAAGTCTTCTAAAAATAACTTAAACTTCTGCTCCCACTTATCTTCCAATCTTTAAAAGCATGGGAACACTAAAGGCGGGGGTGGGGGGGGGAGAACGGGCGAGTGACACACAGCAGTATGCATGTGGGTTGCAACTTGTCATACTAATTATCTTTTGCATCAAATTGATTTCATTAACCAGAGAGCAGAATTTTTAAAAATCTCCATGAACTGTTCATTCCAGAAACAATTAAATCGAAAGTAAGAAGAATGATGAATTGCTGACAAGTGTTAAAACATCATCTGCAGGCAGCTTCTTTTTTCTTTTAAGAAGATGTCATAGCAAAGTCAAACGCAAGAAAACTACAAGAGAAGGTATCAAATGACATTTAATAGAACATGAGGCAAGATGGCAATGTGTAAAATCCTTTGTCAATCTTTGTTATTAGTCAATGTGCACACATCAGGGATACTACGGACAGTGTAATGGAAAGACCCCACTGTAAGATTATGTACTGCTTCAAACAATATTATCTAACAAAAAATTATCAGACAAGATCTGAACCTTGAGAAGAGTCAGGAATAATGTTGCTAGATGCAGCAAGGAGATAGTTTCCTTAAAAGACTTAAAGATTTAGAGAGTTCTGAATTCAATCAAACCAATATAGAATTTTGTTAGAATTCAATGGTGTAGCTGTGTGAACAACAAAACTAATTAAGCCTGATAGTGAACGTATACGTGTCTTGCAGCTGATTGACTTTAATTGAATTATTCCTTAAGCTCTGGGGTGAGCTCATCCCTTAACCAGAAAATCTGCACAGGAGAAAAAGTTTAGCCTCATTCTTGAAAAAACACAGACACCAACAACTGAGTCTTTTGCCCCATTGTTAGGGAATCCATCACATCGTTCTCTCCATGAATTGCCTGCTGGCTAGTGAAGGATGATCTCATGCTTTCCTTTGGTGCAGCACCACCAGCCTCTCTCCTCTGCTGTGTTTTTACAATTTGCAGAAGAACTTCGTATCTCTGGAAGATGCAATAAACTTGTACCCTTCCTTTTCTTCACCAAGTTCAGTCAAAATAGGCCAAGTTACAGGGAGCAGTCAGCACTCGCAGACAGAACATCAATAAGCTTCATTCAGCAAGAAAAACAGGCGAAAGAGTTATGCGAGGAATTTCCAGGAAGTTCTCCAATTGACACTCTGCAGTTTTGAGGTGAGGTTTCTGAAAGGGGTAGGGCACCTTTCGGTGACAATTCAAGATGTGACACAGGGAGAATTCTGGCTTTATTGGTTTAGCATTAGTAGAATCCTATTGGTTTCAGGGTGGGGTTTTTTTTTTAATCTTCTAAAATTCACTTTCTAGGAAAAAAATACTTCTGAGTGACAAAATAAGTGCAGCTTACAGATACTTTGTGGAAATGTTTCATGTCTATAGAAGTCATTAAAAATGCTGTCACTTCCCTTCATCCCCAGCACACATACTTCTCTAGGCTCTACTCTGAGCACACTGAGTAGATACTTAACATGATACACTCATTTGGTATTTGTCATCAAAAATAATGACGTAACAACAAAAATAATGACGTGAACAGAATAAAAAAGCTAGCTGGTCTAGAAAAAAAATCCTATTATGGCAGCTGTTTAAAAACATCATTTTGAACTAAAACATTTTTATACTGCATGCTGATTTTAAGATTAGCCAGGGTATAGATGGAATCTTCTGAACCTCAACTTGAAAGTGCAACAAAATACCGGCAGTATCTCTGACTGAGTAGTGATGAGAAAGGAAACCCATTGTATTTTCCTCTCATACTTGAAGAAGAGAACACAATGCCGCATCTTAGAAGAGTCCTCTTATGTAGCCATAACCATTACACCTAAATTTTCAGGTTTATACACCATAATCAGGAGAAATTTAGCATAAATAATTTACCAAGACTTAGGTCACCATAACTTCTACAGAGCATGCACTCTCCAGACTTTTGAGCATTGTAATACTAGACTCACGTAGTTGTTGTGTAATGGGAACTAATGCCCAAATATCATGTTTGGTGAAGGATATATATATATATATATATATCTTCAACCTATGGAGTGGTCTAAAGGGACCAGTTATATAGATTGCAGAGGACAGTTGACCTGCGTGTTGTCATTTACACTAAGCATGAAGCATAAGCCTAACTTCTAAACATAAGTTTTAGCTTCTTTCTAAAGATACACAACTGCTACCACAGCAGGATGAAGACCACTGATGCTATCAGATACAAAGGGTCTCTCCACAAGCACTAAGAGAAAGAATGGGGTCAGACCTTATCTACTGCCATTGCTTCCCTCCAGGCACAGGGTCTCATCCTGCTTGCAACTTACAAAATAGCTTTACATCCACTTCAGTAGGCTTCTTGGTAATTTTTCAAACACAACAGGTACCATACTGGGAGGAGCAACCTTGGAATAACGCTATGTACATTTACTCATATTCTGCCACTGACCAGAAGTTTCCTTTTTTAGTTCCTTTCTTATTTTGCTTTAAAAACACCTTAGCTTTTCAAAGCTAAGTTTATGTTGTACTTTGCTTGGCAACAGATATAGCAGCTCCTGAGTCTCATTTGGTTGAGTTATCTTCATGCAACAAAAATAGCTTACACATCTTGCTGTACCTATGCATTTGGCTGAGTAGCCAACCCAGTGTGCCGCTCTCTCTTGTTGCTTGCATAGCAGTCACAAAGATTAACAGGTCTGCTCTGCCCTTGCCAGTGACCTTGGTGAAGTCAGGTTTGTCAGCGCAGCTTGCAGATTCCCACTGCTTTAAAAACAGATGCCAGGTTCAATCTTCCCTTATGATGTCTTACCAAAAGCAACATGCTAGAAGCAGCAGCCCACAGATTTTACTGAGGAATCATCAAACTTTGAAGTCAAGCAGGGCCTTTAACACTTCCAGTTGACTGGAAGAAACCAGCAACCTCTAGCAGGAGAAATGAGCAAGTGCTACAAGATATGAGACACACAGGAAAAAACTGTCCATGAGTCAGGGTTGTACTTGATTTGGCTACCTACTACACAGGTCAGTCTTTATTAATAGCAGACAAGATCCCACAAAGCTATAATATGCATAATGTGGCATATACTACAAATGTAGTAACAGCAGCAAACTTGGTGCACTGACCACAGATACTTGATTTTTCCAATCCTTCTTCCAATACTTCTTTTACACATCATGCCTTACAAGTATTTTAACTAGCTAAACTTGGTTCTGCAAGGCACTGCCTCCACCTCAAATTCAAGTTTAATGAAGTATCTAAGGCAAGCCTAACAAAGGCTTGTTGAAATTCACTGCGTTGACTTCACAGCATGTCAAAACAACGTTAAGAATTCAATTTTTTTTTCATTCCATATTTGATTTTATCCCATGTGCTTATCCAATGATGATTTAAACCCAAATGTAACTAGGATCAAAGTGCAATAAGAACCAAGTTCAAATGTTGTGAAACTATGATGATGTATGGTACAGGGGTATATATAGTTCTGAGAAGATGTATTATGGAAAGGAGGTATTTAGGGATTTTACACATATGTCAATTTTTTGCAAAACTGACAAATTTCCCTCATTAACTCCGATGAAGCCCACTGAATTTTGCTACAGTTTTTTGGTTATATGCCAAGTGCCAGGAGGCAGTGACATATTTCTGTTGCTTGGGTTGTCTGGTCTGCTTTTGGAAAATTGCCAGAACTCATTTGACCTTTATAATAAGGTTTAACCCTAGTAGTTGGACTAAGATACTCATTTAGATAAGCAGACTGGTCCAGCTCAAACCTAGGTCAACAGTGAAGGAACGCTGTTGCCATTTGACAGCTGTTCAGTGGCTTCTGGGAAAATCGTTGGTGTTCTCAGTACATTTTCTAGTGGACAGGCACTTAACCTGAAGTTTACTGCCACAGTTTGCAGTGCTCAGCAGAAAGGCCAACAGCTGAGTCATCAGGGAGACAGTGACTTTCTTAATACTGACTTTTTCCAAGTCAGACTTGAGGCACTGAAGGGAAAAAGCCTAAAGAAGATTCAGAACAGGCAAATACAGAAATCTTTATA
The DNA here is from genome assembly GCF_017639655.2 of Falco naumanni. Lineage (NCBI taxonomy): Eukaryota > Metazoa > Chordata > Aves > Falconiformes > Falconidae > Falco > Falco naumanni. Next base: position 5,046,414 of record NC_054057.1, read on the forward strand.
GTATTTAGAACTAGGCATCTTCCAACAGCTTAAAACAGAAGTCACTTCACAGGAATGGATCTTCTGAGCCATGGCTAACAAGCACTCCTACAACCTTTGTGTTCAGAAAACATGCCAGATCCCATAACGGAAACTCACCACTCCTCATCTCCCTGCTCTAACAGGTAATTAATTCCACCTGCAGGTCCCTGTTATTTTGGATACAAGCAGGCAGCAACAATCCCAGCTACTACTGGTCAAAGCACTCCAGCTACTACCAGTAGCCATACCCGGGATGCTTCTTAAAACTAAATAAATGCTCTATTTTTATACCAAATGATTGATCACAAGGTTCATTTTGACCTCAGGCACTGTGAAAGAGACTACTGAACTGACAGCTCTGTATAATTATCTGCTTATCAACACATTACTGCTCCAACACATATACAGGAAGAATAAAAGTGCAAAAACAAGGCAAGGGGAAAGCAGGGACACACACATAACAGGCAGGAAACAAGACAGCTAAGTTATATACACTGAAATATCTGACCTGGAATTCAATGAAACAGCTGCTACAGAAAAGCTGGAATATCATCCTCCCTAGCTTCCATTTTCTTGACTGGTATTTCCATCATCTCAATCATGAAGAAGCTGTATTATAAACTATCACATAGAGTGGTAGAAGAATTGGCATATTTGAAATGTAGATCTTACACTGAATGTTTACCAACATCCACTGTCTGTTCCAATTCCTCTAAGAAAACCGCTAACCACTGGGTACTAAATCATAGTACTTATTTCTATGTTTAAAGAGCAGGATATTGAAGTAAAAAAAACCCCAACACATTCTGATCTTGATTAAGGCACTGATGCCAAGTTCAGCAACGGACAAAGCTTTGACTATCTGCAAGAAACCAAGAAGCTTGCATTGCCAACACCAGAAAGCCACAGCAATTGTAACAAAGCAGCAGCAGCGCCAGACAGAGGAACATTATGGAAGTTTAGCCGAGAGCCCTCCTGTCCTGCAGCCCATTCGACATACTTTCTGCATTTTTACTTCGTTAGATATTAAGCTAATGCCTTGCTAATAGATACAGGGAGGGGAAAGATGCTGAAGTGTTCTATATTATTTTTAATGGCATTCAAGACACAGCAATTACTCTTTGGGCTCATTTAGCACCTAATAGTAAAGATGCAGTCATATCTTTCTGGAAGGTAATATAATCTAAGCGTGTCTAAAGATACTTCTGCTAACAACCCTTGCGCAAGAGACCTGGAATATTGTCACAAAGGTGCCAGCCAACAGTGAGGACCAAATAGTCAGACTTGATGGGCTAGCTCCCTGGAGTGTGCCCATGAGCAAGAAAAGACAGCCTATCTCTGTCTTCTGCTTGCATATAAAGTGGATTTACTTGCAAGATCTGTTTAGCTGCTACCCACTTTTTGCCTCTCATCAACATAAGCAAGTTAGGACAATGGTTGTTTGGTTGTTCCAGCCTTTCTTTTAAGACACTTCACTTACGGTTACTTTCAGTGCTTCAACTTTAGGTTTGTATCTGAGATACTGCATTTCTTCTGTTTTTCTAAGAAACAATTCTTTGTTTCTTTCTTTTTCATTTTTACATCTACTTTGGCTACACCACCCCAAGAGTTTCCACGTCATTGCTAGTAATGAGAGAATTGTTCATGTTAAAACTGCTTCTAGGGACATCTGAGCTGCAATACCAAGTGCCTTGCGTCCCACCCTGCCTGTCTACCTATGATTCCTAATGAGACAGACTGTCCCACACATGGATGTGCCATTACTATAAGACACTCTGCCTTGGCTGCCATCCCACTCGGCAAAAGCAGCAGCATGTTAGGAATCAGCTATATCATTGTGCCTGATAAAGTGCCACTTCCTCCTTCATTTTCATCAGCAGTAAGAGCCAGTTGCACTTCAGAAAGCACACGCAGTCTGCAGAGTACCACAGAAGGACTAAGTTCACTTCAGAGCTTCTCACAAAATTGCTGCAGACTTCTTGACACATCAAGTGATGCCACTAGCCAAGAATGGCAGCATAGGCAATTCCAGCTCATTAGCATCAGCTTGTATCTTCTTGATTCTATCCCTCAAGCCAGTTTAGCACATCTGAAGGCAGTAAGGTCCAACACAACCCCCTGGATGCCAATTCAGACGCTGAAATTTGGTTTGGCTTCCCTGCCCAACCCTCAGTCCTTTAATTCAGTAGATTAATTCCTTGGCTCCAAGAAAGATCAACCTTTTATACTATTGGCTTCTTATTCTGACATTGAGAAAGTAAAGTGCTTGAGAAAAAGCTAGCGTGAAGCAGGTAGTAATGCTTCTTTCCCAGGGCAGTCAGAAGGAACCTCTTAATCAAGTTTTAAAGACGCCTCCCCTGCAACAAGACACTTTCCCAGGCTCAAGAAGCAGGAAAAAAAATTTCTCTCAACAGCTTCACATCAAAAAAAAAAAAACAAACCTGAGCACACAAATTCCACATGTCCATGAGAGCAATGGGTTAATAGGAACTTATTAAAAACCTTCCGCAGATAGTGTATTTGAGATAGATAAACATGCTTCAGTTTAGCCAATACAAAATATAAGTATGTCTGGGTAGTACAAAGCAAAATAAGCCCGTTAAAAATGTGTTGTTTTCAGCAAATCATTGACCCCACCTGCAAAACACCTTTCAAATCTCTCACTCAATGGACCTTCGAACTTCACACAGATAGAGAAAATGAAAAAAGAAAACTTGGGGGAGGGAAGGAGGAAATCAATTTAACTTTTAACATTTCTTAGATGCATCAAAGGTCTCAGCCATGTAGTTCTATTAGGCTTCTGTGTGAATTCTTGTAAGATGTATGTGGAAAAGCCTTCACTGGGTTCACTGCATGAGACTGAAGAAAATGCAGACAATATGAATTCAAACTTTAATCTTTTTCTTTCCTGGAAAGCCATCTTCAAAGAAAATGTTTAAATAAACTATATATAGATGCTGGCAAGTTGTAAGGCTGAATACAAGTCTCTGATCCAATACACATATTTTGCCACTCAGCTCATGAGAGTGCACAGCAGTATTCGGGTCTCCCAAACTGAACCGCAGCATGGCTATACAGCCTCACAGTTGGTACAGGTATTTGTAATATCCGTGAGGCAAGTTTACAAGCTTATTAAACCCAGAACACAGAATACAAAAGCTTACAATAAACAAGGATGAAAAAGAAAAGATTAGGAGTGTAAACGACAAAGGAAGATGAGATTAAAATGTGTGTGGGACAACACAGGTGGAAGAAAGTTACCACAGGCATGCTTTAATACAGCACGACAAATTTTTTTCCTGCAGATGCTGGATGGTCTAGACATACTTTCAAACAACATTCCTGGTAGTTAATCCCTCGACTCTGCTAGTGATTTGACAGGGTTGTAACATTACGAACAATCTTTATTATGTACTTATCTTCCCCTCCCTCCTCAAAAAAGAAATCAAGCCTGTAGAGCATAAAGTGCTTTTCATACTATTTGTTAGGATGATCTCCTTCTGACTTAGGAATGCATCTCCCATTAACATTAATGGGCAACTGCAGACACAGAAAAAGGGGAACAGTCATTACTGTTTCAGCCTTGTACATGTTAGTGATAAGATACTCCATGAACTTTTTCTTGCTTGCTGTCTGATCCCTTAGCATGGGGCAAGCAATAACCACTGAAATGAATTAACCTTCTGCCTACATAGTCTTCATTTTTACCCCCACAACAGTGAAAATTCCATATTCAAAAAGTGAAAGAAAAAAAAGTTGGAAACCTTAGTAAGCAAAAAAAAGAACATACTTCTATATGGAGAGGAGGCACAAGACTCAAAATATTTTGTGAAAGCAGAACTACTAAGACTGGAAGGATGGTGACATAGATATCTAACAGCCCATGAAGCATTTAGCCACCTTCTTTCCCTTCATAATTTGACTACAAATAAAATTGATAGTTTCTTTGGCTTTAGTTTTCCAGGCCACAGCTCATGTTGCTGAAGTTTCCCCTCTTAGTGCATACACGTCCTTCAAAAAACAAAAATCCAGTACATCAGTTCAAGAATTTGCTCACCAGGATAACTTACATTTTTCATAACATCAAGGGCAAGGGTGTTTAAGAGGAAACGAATGTACAAAGAGGTCAGAAAGAAGCAAAAGTAGAAGTTGGGGGAAAGCAATATTAATAGGATCAATACTGAACAAACACTTGAAGAGTTTTTAAAGACAAAGTTGCCTTAGTTGACACACGTTGTTCTTTGATCACAAAGCAAGCCATGTCATTGTCTGTACGCAAAAAAAAGGTCCTTTGGTTTTGATGAAGTAACAGAAACCCTAAATACCATTCAAATTCATTCAATAAAAAAATCACTGTCAATAATACTGCTTCCTGGCTATCACCAGCTTTCTAGCTTCAGGCTGGGCTTATAACAAGTTTTCCTGAAATTTTTAGCCATTATAACCACAACTCTGTTGTTTAAAGTAGTGCAAAGAATATTGGCTGGGGGTAGGCAGCACGGGAGAACATGACTTCACACATTGCCAAAGAGCATCAAACACTTCTAACTTAAGTGACAAGACACAAACAATAGAGGGATCCAGCCATAATAACCATTCCCGACAACCTACAGAGGGGCACCACTGCACTGAATGAGTCACAGCTGTATAAGCCTCCTCCCTAAGCGGCAACTGCATCTAACAGTTTGCCACAGGATATCCTGCAACAACCTGAAATTAGCATGACCTAGTCGGGCTAATACAGGTAGGAAACACTATTGGATCCCTTCACAGATTGATTTTAAAAGGAAGCATGTATCAACCTGAGCTTCATATCTATTTTGACAAGGGCATATTACCTGATGGGGCTGTGAACTGGACCATCTGCTGTAGGAAGGAGCACCAGAAGTCTTGTTGGCTGTAGTTCTCTGCAAAATAAAAAGATAGACATGTCAAATATTCACCAACATCTCCATCATAACAGTCAGCTTCACCAATCTCAACTATGTAAGCTCCCACAATAAAAAAAAATAAACAAAACCATCAAAAAACCACAAATACAATGCATTAGCATTAAAATCAGAGATGAGAGTATGCTGAATTTGCCAGTAATGTTGCCTCAACTTCTGTGTGTCACCTAGATGCCAAATTTAAACGCTGATCCCTAACCTAAACTGGGGCTGCCAAGCACCACCTTTCAACCAGGTAATTTACTCAGATTAAGCAAACATGCTCTAAATGGAAAAACAACTGACATCCTCTACCGGTGTGGCACATGAAGGCACAGACCCCAAGCCAGTGAAGAAGTAAGATCATTTATTGCATATGTAAGTGCTGGTCATATGCAATCGCTTATCTAACCAAGTTCTGCCCTGGAATATGCCTACATGCAGCAAAGCACCTTTGCAGCCAGCTCACGCTCCACCAAGCCGTCTACTCCTTCCAAGCTCATCTAAGGAGGTCTCTTCTTCCCAGACCAGGATTTAAGCTGTGGGGGGCTTTGGGCATGCCCCTCATTGGGAGGCTTTGGGCAGCCCCTCATTGCAGGCAGGTGTGCACAGAACTGATGTGCAGGTGAGCTGAGAGCCAGAGTTCGTGCTAATTGCTTCCTCACTACATTTTAAGGCATAATCACTCTGCAGCCTGGCACTCAGACAACAAACGAAGCCTTTTCTTTATCTCCACATCCAGGCCTCGGGAGCAAGCAGGGAAAGCCTGCACAGATTTCAAAAAGAGCCCTTACATACCTGGGCTTGTGCAAAGCTGTCCTGCACAACATCCATGTCTCTAAACTGGAGAGGCATGGATTTGATGGAGTTTGAGGGACCACTCAATGGATAAGGAATTGGCTGGATGGTCACACCCAAAGAGCTGTGGTCAACAGTTCGATGTTCAAGTGGAAACCAGTGATGAGCAGCACTCCTCAGCAGCTGGCACTGGAGCCAGCACTGTTTAACATCTTTGTCAGTGACATGGGCAGTGGGATTGACTGTACCCTCAGCAAGTTTGCTGGTGACACCAAGCTGAGTGGTGCAATTGACACACTGGAGGGAAGGGATGCCATCCAGAGAACCTTTACAGCCTTTAGAGGTGGGCCTATGCAAACCTCATGACATTCAACAGGGCCAAGTGAAAGATCTTGCACCTGGGCTAGAGCAATCCCAAACACAAATACAGGCTGCACAGAGAACGGATTGAGAGCAGCCCTGAGGAGACAGGCTTGTGGGTATTGATGGATGAAAAGCTCAATATGACACAGCAATGTGCACTTGCAGCCAACCATATCCTGGGCTGCATTAAACGAAGCGTAACCGGCAGGTCGAGGGAGGGGATTCTTGCCCTCTACTCCATGCATGAGACCCCACCTTGAGAACTGCGTTCAGCTCCGGGGCTCCCAACATAAGAAGGACCTGGACCTGTTGGAGCAAGTTCAGAGGAGGGCCACAAAGATGATCAGAGGGCTGAAGCACCTCTCCTGTAAGGACAGGCTGAAGAAGTTCGAATTGTTCAACCTGGGGAGACCTCATAGCAGCCTTCCAATACTGAAAGGGGGCCTACAAGAAAGCTGCAGAGGGGCTTTTTACAAGGGCACGTAGTGATAGGACAAGGGGAAATGGCTTTAAACTGAAAGAGGGTAGACTTCAGATTAGATATTAGGAAGAAATTCTTCACCATGAGGCTAGTGAGACATTGGAACTGATTGCCCAGAGAAGTTGTGGATGTCCCATCTCTAGAAGTGTTCAAGACCAGGTGGGATGGGGCTTTGAGCAACCTGATCTAGTGGAAGGTGTCCCTGCCCATGGCGGGGGCAGGAGGGAACTAGTCAATCTTTAAGGTCCCTTCCAACACAAACCATTCTATGATTTTAAGGACACCATTTAGGACGTTTGTCTCCCTGTTCTGAGAAGTTATATCTGTATTTTTCCCTAAGTCATAGTGACGTTTCATTCCCTACTTCATAGTAGTTTTATAGAGGCTTTTCTTAACTTGTAGAAAATAAAGCAAAATTGTTCTTTCAGAATCACTTCACTCAAAAATGAAGCTTACATATTTTTGGAATAGGTAATAAATGAAATTAGCTGTTTATCAACTTCTTTTTGAAGAAAAGAACCACAGACTTTTATGATTTATCCCTACACTTCTTTCACCTGATTCTCTGTATTTGATTTCTGAAGCACTAAGAAAGAAGGCCGTAACACGGACTTTCATATCCCTATCATGTATCACATAACAGACCTTATAATCAAACTGCCTTTGATATTGCAGAAGAATCAATGCAATATGGTATCCACGAGAACACCACCAATTATTAAAATATGTATTATCCCCAGTTTCAAAGTAACTTTATACCGCGAACTTCTACGCCACTTACTCCTAGTTTAGGCTAGGGCCTAGCATAACACAAAGCTCCTCCAAATCCACCCCTCGCTTACATGAATTTGTTGACTCTAAAAAACCACAAAACACCACAAGCCACAGTCAGTAGCCAAATATCTTGCAAGCATATCATTACTATACTGTGTAAGCTCAGGTATTACAAAAACGTTGTGACAACAAAGCTATCTGTATCAGAAAGATCAGGTAGATTTGAGTTACCTACTCAAGAGATCTTAATTGAAACAGGCTTTCCAGACATGAGATACTAATCTATCAGTACAATATGTCACCAGGAGGATACTAATAGGGGGACAGATTCAAATTTCAACCATATGGACATAAATTATACTAAAAAATACAAGTAAGACAATCCAAGTGAGATTTATATACCACAATGTAGTATAATCTTTGTAAGTATGAAAATAAATAGCCTACGGTTTTTAACACCCAAGTGTATAGTACATTTCTATGCCAACTATAACCACTAGGGCTTACACATCATTACATAAAAAAAGCTGGCGTGTCATTCCCACTAATGAGAAACAGCTACTGCTGTAATTGTGCTTTTGTGTTAGTCTATCAAAAAGCAGTTATTTTACAAATTTAATTATTAGCATTACTGTTTAGTGTATTTAGCTTCTACTAGACACCCTTAGAATAGTCATTTTTTAATAAACAAATACACCATGCAACAGAATAACGGTTTCTTTTGACAGAAACTTTGGAAAAGACAAACTGCACACAATGCTGATTTCAGGTCTATAAAAACTTACAAAAACTATCTCTACCTACTTCAGAAGAAAGCCTAGTCAATCTATGAACAACCAGTTGAATAATGAGATAGCTGGAGTTTTTCTGGGAGCTGTTTTCCAGAAAGATGCCTTTCCACAAGCACTACACACCTTTTTTAATTTCAAAATTAATATACATAATGTATGCCTTTACTATTGTCCAATAAAAACCTCCATATTCCTCCTGCTTAAACACATAAATAGCAGCCTTTGGTTTCATTACTTACCCCAACACCTGTTATCTCTAGTAGGTACATTTCCTCTACAGCAATCGCTTTTGAACTCTCCCACCTCTGTTTCAAGGACATCCCAAAGAAAGATATCCTTCAGAGAAACAGTACTGCATTATTACAGAGAAACAAGAGAACCTTTCCAGGCTAGGCAGCCAGTAGACAAATTCCTCCAAAGACAGAGGCAGAAGGTAATTTTTTGTCTAACTTTACAAACAAGAAAAGACCAGGGCTTCAGAAGTATTTAGAAGCTGACTTCATTTCCCAATTTGTTTAAAAGGTACTCACTTAAAAAAAAAAAAAGTGTAAAAACAGTAGCATAAAAGTTCTAAGATCAGCGTTTATTTCCCCAATCCTCCCAGGCTTTTTTTTTTTCCCCCCCTTTACATTCATAGATCAATGAGCAGGATCAGTTGCACGTTCCAAGGCAATCAAAATATTAAGTTATAGGGCAAAGGCTTACACTGCTCACACACAGGAGCTTCTACATCAGGTCATTTGGGATAGATTCTGAAAGATCTCGAAAATACTTCCATCAGAGCTTCTTTCCAAGTTCTAAGGGGCAACACGGAAAAAAAAAGCTGAAGGCTAGACCACATCCCCCACTTGTCTCAGTGGTTAAAATATTTGAGGCAGGTAACTTTAAAAAAACACACATGATCAAAGTCCAAAGACACAGACATATACGCACACTCTCACTCCTATCTCACTGCAATTGGTAGAAATTGGACAATGCCCTAACTACCCCTAGGAGTATGACCCTTCACACATAGCAGCCAAGGTCACACTGATGGACGAATAGCCTTTGCATGCAGCTTGCACCACAAAGGAGACCTCGAGGTGTTGAATTTTCACAAAGTATCTTACCAGGGAAAACACAGGCTGCATGTAGCCCCTTAAGCCACATCCCTTCCTTCAGATACAATCACCTTCCTCATCACTCTTCGCTTTGAGAAAGGGGGAGCACGCACACGGGACATCTAAGCACTCTCCCTCTGGCACAACTAGCACTTTAGCACAAGCCCTAGACAGAATCTCCCTCGCTGGTCTTGTCGAGCTCCCTGACAGCATCATTTGAAACATCTAAACCAAGCAACTCTCAGCTCCCCCAAGGCCCCTAGCAAGCCCCTGCACTTCGCTAATTTTACATCCAACCCTTCTACCTTCCCAGCTCATTTCTGCTCCCTGCGAGCTGTCTCTCAGCCATATGCAGGTACAACGCCACCACCATCACCACCACCCACCTATTAAAAACTAATTAGGACTGACTATTCTAATCATCTGCTTGTCCAAGCTGTTCCTTATGTCCTTGCCACTCCTCATTCCCCCACCTGTGAAGAGAGGTTAAACCCACACAGCTGCAGGTGACCACCAGTCGCTTCAAAAGACCAATGAACTTCTGCTGAAAACTTTAGAAAGGTGTAACAACTTTCACAGATGGCTGTACCTCTGAAGGTAATAAAAATGCTAAGTGGATATGTGAGTTTAAGTATCTGAGGTGGAAGTTATGGAGAAAAAAAAAAAAAAAAAAAAAAGAAGAGAGATGAAAGCTGGTGGCCTGCACGCTGCTGCCCAGACAACACTTGGTATGAGAGGAGAAAATCTGATCTAGGTTCAGATACAACATGTGCTTCAAGCGCACAACCAGATCCAGGCCTGAGTGTGAAGAATGCTGATGAAACATCAGACTGCTTCCAAATCCCCATGAGAGCAGGAAAATAGTACTTTTCATAGCAATAAAGCGGCACAGATAAAAGAAGAGCAAATGATGCAGCGTATGTGCAAAACCACTGTTTTATATGCAGTTCACAGGAAAACTGTTTTCTCAGAAGTTTCCTACTACCGAACACAGTAGATAACGTAGCAAGAGGCCAGAAAATACTTTCAGGAGAATACATGGAAATCTGAGCATTTTCATGAGCAGGAGAGCTCATGTAAATATATGTTACTATTTCATTCTTGGGCTAAGGCTATTAGTGACTGTATACAACACAAGCATAGATCACATACAGTCCATAAATAATTACACGTTCCGTCAAGAGAGCTTTGATGTAAGGCAACCCTTAAAAATTAGGAACAAAAAGCAGAGCACAGAGAAAGAGTTACAAGTGTCGTTACTCTGGCAATATTTCTAAAAGCAAAGAGTATATATCCCGATAACAAAGCCAAAGCTTATAACTTGTTCTACAGCCAAATAAACTTATAAAGCCTTCTGATGGGTATGGCAATTCATCTCATTAGCTTGGAAAAGTATCTTAAGAGGGGCTGAATTACTGTCTGGAAGTACCTGTCTCTTTCCATCCACTCAATGGGGAGAGAAGCTAAGCAGCCAGTTTAATTGAGATATCTAACTTTGGATGGCTGATGTTAGGTGAAATTAAATCTACCCACACTCCCTGTTTTCGATTTTACCAAGGGACCTAGGCAATTTGTCCTCTTCTAAGGTTTAAAGGGGTTTTCTGGTCACAAATTTGGTATGTAATAGGGGTATTTCTGAACAGCCTTGTGAACTCCTATGAACTGTATTAATCCTTCAAAGGCAGCTCGCTGGTAAAACTGTAAAGTACTGTCTTGACTTTCAGAACTTGGAATATTTTGGCTGGGCAAGAAAGGGAGAAGAGATTTTTACTTATAAATAGAGAAAACAATATGAATAGAGAAAATATAAAAATACGAAAGTAACCCAAAGAAAATACTAAGCATTTAATCATATCAAAACTGGGGGGTGGGGGTGGGTGGGGGTTAAGGGAAAAAAACTACTTAGACTTATTGCTGTAGTTCTTTGAGAATGCAGTTATAGTTACGTAATATACATGACACGCTACCAATTCCTGGGCTCTTCGATTTCCTGGCCTCAAATCCTGCTGGCATTTAGCAGGTATCTTGCTCATCAGTTTTACTGGAGAGGTTGCTTGTTCAAAGAGTGCAATGTCCAGCTGTTTATGCAAAGGCTGACATCGAATTCAGAATATATTTGCACTGTCCAGTATCTCGGTTACTTTTTTCCCTATTATTTGGTATGGAATTTCCCTGATTTTTCCTTAAATACAAAAATTCATTTGCTGGACAAAGTAATAGTGACGTCTGATAACATTGTGAGATGTTAAGGCACTGAAGTTCTTCCTTTGAAGTTTGCTTTCTTTTTTTTCATTGAGTTCTGTATATCTGTGACTTTTGCAAAGAGGAACCAGTAATGTTATGTTTAAAAGGAACAATATTCAATGGCTTCTTATTAAATACAGGCTTTGAGGTTCACTTGCTTATTTTATTTTTTTTCACAGCAGGAGTTTATGAGGAGAAACACAAATTAAAAAGTTTTAACCTCATACTATCAAGGGCTATAATGTCCTTTATGACTCTTCAGAAACAAACAGTGGGTGAAGTCCTTTTGACATTAACTGTAGCAGAAAGAGGGAGAGGTGTTTTTTAGAGTACCGAGTTTTATTTCTTTTTACTTATTGAGTTTACTCCACAAGAATGCAGTATAGAAAATGACAAGTTATTAATGCCTATATACAAGTTAAATAGAAAAGGTGACAACTTATCTGATTCTGTCTGATCAAAAATAGCGCTTAGAGGAACTAGAGAGTCTGAAATTTGAACCAGTAATATCTCTTGAAACAACAGAGACTTCATGCCTACGTATCAATCCATCCCTGCCTCTGGTCTGGCTCCAGGCACCCTTAAGCCTTGTTGATTCTGTGGGGGGTAAGACCTCGCACACTTAATAATACTAAATCCTTCACAGCCTCCTCCTCACAAACATCATCTCAACGGATCAGAGGAGTCAGCTCAGTGGAAAGAGTTTCCTCTGCTTCCAATCTGCTATCACACCTGGCTCCGTGGGGAGACAAAACCCACTGAGGCCGGTTCATTATAGATGTGATGCTCACCTATGAAGCCTTTTTCACTCCTGTGCCACAAATACATACAATTCCTTGCTCTCTTTGAAACCTCGACCCATTTTTCAACAATACCAATACTATGCTGGAAATTCATAGCTAGTGCCTCTCTGGGCATAAGAAAAAACAAATTGCAAATACTTTAAAGATCTACGGTTTCTTCCATCCTGTCCAACTAAAATTAATTTTCAGGCTCCTCACAGTTAAAAATCCTCCATTACTGCCTGGAAAACTACCTGCTTTCTAGTGAGACTAGCACTATGAAATTCCAGAGATGGATATATTTTTTTTTGTCAGAAAAATGAAGATAAAGGTTGATAATTCGATTAATAACAGGAACATCATAGTGGTGTTGACAGCAGTGCAACGACAGTATGTGGCATGACAGTATGGTCTTCTCCCATGCAAAAGGTGCATGATGCCTTCAGCTAGCTTGGCAGCTGAGTGGATAGCATATGTCAAAGCGACATCAATGTTTTGCGGTGATGAGATGATGTGGGAGAATCATCAAGTATGTTGTCCCATAAAAGTATAAAATCAAGAAGAAAGCATTAAAAAAGCAGCTGATCTGGACTGGTCCAGATGGAACAGATGCAAAATATAACAGAATTATGAGAGGTAAAGTTTATAAGTAATGAAATACATTTGTAAGGTGTGTATGAAAAAGTACACAGTGGGAAAACAAACTTTCCTAAAGATTGTTGCACAATGTCATCAGGGATTATTTCTCCTAGCTTACAGAAATCAATGTTATGACAGGGAGAGACAGAGCAGGAGAGATATTGACTGAGCTGTCAACCATAGGAGTGCATCTCTCTGAACCTGTGGGTTTGGGCTTTGATGAAGCAAATGCATTCAGTAGACATTTTTATAGGAACTCAGGCACTAACTCAAAGTACTCACTTGCATTTTATATCCACTATCTACTCCTGCTCATCAACATAGTGACTCAAAATTTTTGAGGTGAAATTGCCAAAAGTCATATAATTCATCTATTACTCACTCCAACCGTGGACTCCTGACAGCTTAGTAATTTGACATGGGCTCTGAACCATAGTGTAGGGCTTGTCATGATACTGTGATTCCCCCCTTTTTCCCTCTTTGTCCACTCCTGCTCACCAATTTAACATAGATACTGTAGCACCCTGGAAGGAAAAAAAATTCTGGACAAAGCCAGGGTTAAAAATATCCTCTCTTCAGAAACTCTCATTATACTTACCAACCAGGAGTTTTGTTTTAAAAAAAAAAAAATCACTTCATGACCTCCCACATTCTACTTGATTGTTAAAACTAATAATAAATGTATTTGAAATTTCAAAGTATATCTTTAAATGGTGATGAAGTCCACAAGCCTTTTATATCTCACAAACTGAATATGAACTGATATTAGAGATCGCATTACCCACCTCAAATGACATCTGCCTTAGCAAAACTGGCTGGTCAAGCTTGAACCAGCAATACTGTAGCCATTAATTCCTTCTCCATTCCCAGCTGTATTGACCAACACAAGCACCGAATATTTGAATCACAAACAAGCTGAACAACTGTTATGGTTGGTGACAAGCAACAACTTCTTTCTTAGGAATTTTAATATGGTGAAAGAACTCATCTCTGTGGAGATGCCACATACACCCTGACTTGCTGTGCAGTCAGTACTTTCTCCCAAAGCCAGAAAATTTGAAGATAAGCTGCAAAGAGATCGAGGAACAACCTTCAAGTCTTCCAGATGGAGTTGACATAAAGTTGGCATCTTTATCCCATAAAATGTACAATTAAGAAATTGTAAGAAAGTCACAAGGCTTGGAAACATGCAATAAGATAAGGAGGAAAAATCACATCAGCTTGAGTCAAAAAAAGGAAAATGAGAATATAGAAACATTTCATGCTTTGAGGTCAAGAACTCTCACAGGCACTAGAGATAAGGTAGGGGAGCACAACACAGCCGTACGAAAGATAATATAGTTTGAAAGTGGATTTTTAGAAGTTAGCAGCTGCTTCTGTGGAAAAAAGACTGCAAGGTAGGAAGTAAGTATTATATCATGTTAAGTTGTTATATTATCAGCATTCAGTAACTTCAAACAGTCAGGGAACGCAACAGTACTGATCTTACTAGGACATGTACTCCTACTGGAAGAATGCACAATGCAATATAAGATGCATTATTGGAAGAACTTGGAACATACCACATCTTTTATGTCCTTTGAACTCTCACCATTTTCCTAAGTGAAACACTGGGGCACAAGGAGGTATAGGGAACTAACTTTAAAAAAAAAGATAGTCTTGATTATGGAAGACAGTGGAATGGGATTAGATTTGTGGGACTGAAAGATGTGGCTTTTTTCAGAAGTTTGCATAGGTCTGCAAAAATGGAATTAACAGACATATGTTGATTTGAGACAAAGGAATAACATCAGGAAGGTAAAAGAATTTCACTGTAGTGAGAACCGTTCTTTTCCAGTAACTATTCTGAGGAAGACATCCACCCCGTTAAAAAAGCAGACAAGAAATATGAAAAGTGACCCAGAATCTTTGAGCAATATCAGGTCTGAGCTGCTAAAAGATAATGAAGTGTCCACACAGAAGACTGACAGTCAGTGGGAGACCTTCAATGATACACTATGCAGAGTGCCAAAAATCATTAGAGGAACAAATGCAAATACAAAAACAATGGATGCTTTCATAAGGGGGGGGGGGGGGGGGGGGGGGGGGGGGGGCGTGGGGGGGTGGATCTTTCCTTCTTTTATTAATGTTCAGTAAAGATCATAAGAATTCAGGATTATGATTACATTGAAGATTATAATAAAGCCAGAACAGAGAAGAGTCTTGGTAAGAGAATGAAAAAGACAATCATGCAGAATTTGAAGTAAAAGATGGTATAGAGTAGATATACTAATCAGAATATTTTACATGTATTTCAGTACTGGGAGGTAAAGACATGAATCATGAGGGTTCAGGAAAGTACAAAAATAAAAATATTTATTTGCAAACAATGCAATCACAGAAAGGTGGAGGAGGTACTCTAATGATCTCTTTAATGGCGAGACAAATAAAAGGGAGAACAACAAAAGGCTATTTTCTAGATAAATGAGTCATTCTCAGAATAATCAAAATTTTAAAGTATTCAAACATTCAGGAAAAATGCTGGCAAGTCCCACTAAATTAAGACCAGGACACAATAAAAGCAGCCAAATTTTTGACAACCTAATTTTGAAAATATTCCCAAGCAGTCAAAAGAGAAAGTCACATTTCCCACTTCAAAATAGTGATGTATTGGAAATGTAAGAATTATTTGTACATTTCTTCTCATTACAACCTCAGAAATCCACCCTCCATATCTTTTGCATACTCATTAAACAAAGGAAACAGTGAGAGACAGCAAGTATTGGTGTCTGGCAAAAAGCATGATGTTCCCTCCCAAGATTAGTAAAAAAAAAATGAAAACAAGCAATCAATGTCAGTTAGGTGTTGTCTCAAAAGAAAATGCTGATATAAACACAATTAAGGTGTAACTGCTTAGAGGATTTAGGAAGAACACACTAGTGGATCTTTGGCCTGCAAGGAGAAGATCTGACATCTTAGAAGACCATAGCACAAGCACGCAATCGTTTATCCAACGTGTAGGAAGTTGAGTGCTTTGTACGCAGGGACACAATGAGATTTCTGCTCTGGCGGGAACAGGAAGAAGCCCCATACTTTCCAGAGCGGTCCTGTCACTGGGAGTCTGGGCTTGGAAGGAACTGAAGCGATCTGCCTCCATTTCTGAGCAAGTGGCTGCTGCAGGAAAGACGAGGTAGGAAGAAAGGGGTGTTTTTTCAGATCAATGAAAACAGCAAGGAAAATTCAAGGAATATAAAATCAGGTAAATAGGTGTGTCATGGTAAGATTTTGAGCAAGCCTTCTGTCATGCTTGACATGAGGTTTCAGTGAGTTTGGTAGCAGAGACACCTGGCAGCTTTCAATAATAGTCTTAGTTTGTGGGAGGAATAAACTCAATTATTTGGTACTTTAGCTCTAGTGACAATGAGGAAATTTGTCTTTATACTCTTATTTTCCTAAAAAGTCAACAAAGTAAAAAAAGGGAGCATTTGACTAGATTAGCACTGATACTGCCTAATCATGAACTGAGACACGGAGCTGACAAACTGAAGGGGTGACATCGTATTGCAGTTTGACTGCAGTCAGTGCTAGCGTAATACAACTGGCACGGGTGACAGCCGCTGCGACTGTGAAGCAGTACAAGGTTTGTTACTCGTCAACGACCACAGCAAACTTGCTGGGCTCCTGGGTACACACAGTACTCTCACTTGGTGGCAGACATTTATAAAGAGAATTACTGAAAATACGGTTAACTGACTGTTTTGCCCAGGATCCAGAACATTACTCTTACTGCCCAAGCAACGTGTTGGATGTGATTTTTATAGAGAGATTCTAGTAATTCTGATAATAAGCTTTCGCAAACACTGTGCTCATTTGTCTAAAGGCTGTGAAATCCTACACCTATTGCCTTCACCTACCTTCCTCTTCCACCAGTACCAGCCTTTACGTTCTCCTTGTTCAAAACCCCTGTGCTTGCTCCCTGACTTCGGCTTATGCTCCTTCTCCCCCAGGCCTATCACGCAATCTAAATCCCGACACCACAGAAGGTGAGACAGGCATTCAAATTCAGCTGTCATCGCAAGAGGAGAGATGCGACACAGTGGCTAGAGCAGCAGTAACTGCGAAAATATATCATTCCAGCTTCTTCAAATGCCCCTCCCTGCACCGCGATCAAGTCACACCACAGCAATAAATTCTTCTAAGAGCCCTTAAATCTATCACACTAATTGCTAAATGTGGAGTAGCCATTCATCTTTCCTGGTAACATTGCAATGCATAAATTTGCTGTAAGATTATTTTTTTTAATGTTTCCTTATGATTAAAGCATAAAATAAGAGAAAAAGTAACACCACTCCATCTGCTTTCAGGCTAATGCTTCTTTTTGAAGCCTGGAGAAGAGTTCAGGATGGAAAACATGAAAGATAAGGAGAACCGACAACAGAAAGGGACAGATATTTCCCTACTGTATTCACATGCATTCTTAGCACTTAAGGCACTTATTTCTAGACTGTAGAATGAATAAACAACACTCATATTTTCAGAAATTTCCTAACAACCTTCTCTTTAAATTTCTTTCTAGAAACCTCACAGTAAGTCTCCATTATTTTAGCATAGAGAGCCTGTGAAATTGGACTGCATTTTAGCAGAGGTCAAATATTTAAAATAATAATATACTTTGGAGTTGGTTGATAAATATACATGGAAAGAGACTTCAAGGAAAACACAGGCAATAATGAGAGGCAAACTTGGGATTGTGAGCATGTCCTTTGTCAATTTGTTCAGCGTACAGTAACCTTGCCAAATTAAGAAAACTCCAAGTGCATTAGGAAAGGCTGCCCTCTTCAGACAAACTTAATAAAAGGTATCCAGAAGAAGTTCTAAGCGTCTTGAAGTTAAAATAAAAATGTAGTGAAATGAACTGTGGAGTGTAATATCAACATAATACCAACTTTCTTCTGCTTAATCACAATTTGCTACTACATAAAGAGAAGTGCTTCTTGTCATTAGCTGCATATTAATGTTTGTTTGTTTAGACTCACTACAGATCCATTTATGTATTTTTATAATGCTGTAAAAACTTCCATTCATATGCTGAAATACAGAGACATAACTAGTTAAGAAAGCTATTGAGTCTGAGCTATCCCTATACTGTCATATAGAAAAATAACCCATTTTGCAGTGCTGAATTTCTATCACATGGGAATTTTCATTAAACATTATAAACTTGCTTCTTTTCTTTAACAAAATTTGGGTTTACATATGTTTTGATCTCCCTAACACTTCAGAATAGTAGGTGGAAAAATGTTTCCATCATTGTGACTGGTGTTTTATATTGAAGGCTATTTTTAATTTCTTTGCCTTAAATTTCTCATGAACAGTAGGAAACTGAGCTTATTTAGCCAGAAAGTTTCTTTTCTTTTCTTCACTATCGGTCATCTGAGTGTTTTTCACAAGTGAAATTATGGATTTTTATGTTGCATCACACTAGGTGGCAAAACACAAGGACACCGGCTACTTTCTTGGTGAATATGAAATGAATTTTCATAAGGAAAACGACCTGTATGAAGAAAATAACTGTATCTGGGTTTACTGCTGTAAATAAAAGCTTCCAATTTATTGGGGAAGGTGAGGTGGATATAAATGTTTTTAGTTGTGTTTGAAAACTGAAAGGTGTATCATGGAATCTGCCGAGGAGAACCAGAAATACAGATTATGCTCAGTAATACCAAACCTACTTAAAAACTATCAAATGTTTTCAAGTCCTTTTAACAGGACCTGGGACTGTAGTAGGCAAACTTTTTGTAACGGTCATTAATTGTCAATATAGTCCCCTAGGGTTGCTCCAGAACAGGGAGCTACCAAAAGAGGAAGTATTAACTGTGACAGAAAGGTACCAGGGATTTAACTGCCAGTTTGATGGAAGTTTCCCCATTGATCCATAGACAAGGTCTTTTTTCCAGCTTTTCAGAAAAGCCTCCAATGTCATGATGTCTCAGGGCAACACCTAACTGCCCAATAAGTTTGTGACCTGAGATAATGGTTCTTTTTCACTGCAAAACACCTTTTTTGGTCTCAAAGTACTTCCTCTGAGCATGATAAATCCAGTTCATTCTATATTCTGCTCCAAAATTTCAGCCAAGTTCCCAGCTTCCTTCACCACATCACACAGGCTTTCTGGACAACAGGTAATATCTTCTTTAAATGTCCCTTTCCACAGAAAGTCTCTTGAGCCTCATGTGATACAGGCAGCGTTTCTAAGTTCACTGTAACAAAAGCCCCCCCACTCTTAACTTTAACCATGTGGGAAGTCCCTCTGAAGGCTTCTCTTTTTTTTTCACTTTTCTTAAATAGGATTCGGTTTAAGATGTACTTTAAGTTAAGCATTACTTAAATGCTTTGTTGAACTGGGGCCTGAAATGGGACTTTAATTTCCTTAACAACTCTCAATACACCATTACCAGAATAAATGTAGAAAAATCAAGACTTTCTGAAAAAATGTGTCTCAAGGGCACTAGTACAAGCAAATTATGGAGAAGTTAAATAATGCCAAACTATAAATCTCATATCTACCAACAC
Source organism: Falco naumanni (assembly GCF_017639655.2). Lineage (NCBI taxonomy): Eukaryota > Metazoa > Chordata > Aves > Falconiformes > Falconidae > Falco > Falco naumanni. The sequence goes on from NC_054057.1 coordinate 5,065,887, forward strand.
TTATCCATCTGTCTTAACAGTGTGCTAAGCAGCAGGTCTTGTTTAAAGGCTGAGATGTTAGAGCTGGAAATGAATACTTGCCTTTTAGTCCCCTCCTATACTACGGTATTCAGTTTCATGTATAATTGATGGGCTGAAATTTTAAGATAGATAGAGTAAATAAATTATGAGCATTCAAAATATTGCCCTTTTGCCAGTAAAACCCTGTTATTCTTCACACTAACTCAGCCACCTCTCATGCTGCTATCTTTATTTATAGGAGCAGTATTTTCTGTGATTTTGTGGTATACACTTACTAAAATGATATCGATGGAAATCATAACCATGAATTTGTAATAATCAAAATACAGTACCATTTTGTTTGGGTATTTTTCCTTCATTCAATAGAGACATAGTATAAAAGAAAGGCATATTAGCTGAATACCAGCATTTTATATGCTATTGCTAGTTCTTGCACAATAGAATTCCTGAGAACTATGCTGTAATTCTCTCCTGCAGTGAAACACAGGGGTGTCCACATTGGTATTCTTGAATTTTCTTACACTGTTAAATTATGAGACTGCTTGTACTATGAAGAGAGATTGGGTTATGAATTTTCTGAAGTGACAGATTCTGTTATATAAACCACTGGTGAGTCTGGGAATGCCATTCAACGTTTTCAGCTTTGGAATTAATTTTATTCTCCTTCTTCTCATGAGGAAATTAAAAATGTTCACAATTTTACTGGTAAGGAGTGCAGTTTCCATGACAAAGTCACATCCATGGGAAAACCTCAAGTACTTCTTCCAGCCGTGGGAGGACAGAGCCCTGGGTGCAGAGGTACAATTCTGCCCTGACAGGTGTGCACCTGTTGCGAGTTACTGAGAAACTCAAACACGGGTCCTAAAATTAAAAGGCTGCTCTACAAGACAGCTGCAGCATCCCTCTCGTAAAAGGCAAGGCTAACAGAGTTGAAAAAAACAATAGAAAACATAGGGTTTATGAGATACATTATAAGTCTCTTTTTGAAAAAAAATACTGGTCTTTTCTCCCATTACATGCAAGTCTTTCCACTACTTTCAGGCCCAGGCTGGTGAGAGTCAGGTAGTCCACCATCCTTCAGCATTACAGATGTGGCATCAAAAACTGTAAATTAACTGTCTGATACCACTTATAAAAGTTAGTAACATATTCTTATACAGTTTACTTCGTTCAGTGATGACTTGTAATCGCAGCCTACAGAGTCCATTCAGAACTTCATAAAGTAACTGCCTTGAGGAGTAAGAACTCTTCTATGGACAGCAGCTTTCAGTAAGAAGAATCTGAACAGGTAAATGAACACGTGGAAATTTATTAATAGAGAAATAATACAAGAAGCGAAAGTTTGTAATGGGATAAAATACAAATTCATGTTGAAACATTAGGGGAAGCCAGCATAAATTCAGGGATCAGACAAAGATTACTGATTTTTCCTTAAATAAGAATAAGAAAGCAACCTACCTGTCTCACAAGCACTGGCTGATAAATTCACTTGAAGAAATATAGTTTTATTTTGCCTGTCTCCTCTTACTAGGCAAAAGCCATCAAGAACATACCAACACCATCATTCCAAAATCTGCAAGCTTCACAGTCCTCTCAAATACTCGCCTTCACACTTCTAACCAGAAGATGGGAGGAGAAATGAACAACAACCCTCCCTAAATACCCAAACCTCTCAAACAACATGTTGATGTAGCCTCATTACCTCTGTTCAGAATTAATTTAGATTTTACCCTGAAAAAAACAGAAATACATGAAACTTGATGCTTCAGAGCATATCTCCAGGTCCCTGCAAGTATTCTGGGCAGAAGCTCCCTAGGTGTGCCCTAGGTGATTCCTAACACCATCTTGTCACGTCAAAGACAAGTGACAAACCCAGGCTGACCACCAGGCTCACCCACATGCAAAAGCCAAGTCAACTTTCACATTGCTCGACTTCTCTGCAAGCATCAGCATGCCTGTTCACAGAACATTCACAGCCTGCTTTCAACACCTGAACACTTTGGAAGGTGGAGCATGAAACTTTTCAGAACCCTAAATGTAAGCTTCAGTCAGCAGATGCAACTCTTGAGCAAGACAAGTAGATCTAAGCGCCTTAGCACTGGATTTCAGGAAGTCAGGCATGCGGAAGGGAAAAGCTCACACCCCTAGACCCAAACTACACGTTCTCTGGAATATCACAGTAAGAGCTGAAATACAGAGGGTAAAAGTTCTTCCTGGGATGTGGCACAGAAAATGCCTGCTCTTGGAAAAAAACTAGGAAATTGAGCTGGTATTCAATAAAAACTGAATTGCTCAACACAGTTTTACCGTACTTAAACACAGTGCAAATCCATTCAAGTAGTCAGGAGTAGGGCAGGGAGAGGTTAGTCTGAAATTTAACCTGACTGTTCAGAATGTAGGCAGGAAAGCCACAAGTCAACCTACACAGCCTGCTTACGTTTTACCAAACAAATCATCAAACAAGGGCAGAGATCCAGTGGAGCCCCAACAAGTCCTTCACCAGGTGTACAGAAGAGTTTCAGTTGTGTAATACCAGCGGTGTGTTAAGGCAAGTCCTGCGTCAGGGCATTTGGCGAGCAGAAACATAATCCGCAGTTGCAGCAGGCCAGCCTTCCTTGTGACATGAAGGTTGTATCCAGTATGATGCATATACACTGGCTGCATTGACAGGTTTAACATCAGGACTTCTAAATTCCCATTTTAACCAGTGGGTATTTCAGCACACTGTACTGGGGAATGATTCTGTGCTTGGCCCGCACAGCTTGTTGCAGCTGCCTCGGAGAAACAGCCACTTGTCTTCTAGCTGTGTGATGTTGGCCTGACGTCAGATTTCACAACGCCCCTGAGGTCCAGCTTAGGTACACCCCCACAGAACCATCGTGTAGGCTGGGACTGTACTCACAGACGCAGGCACCGAAAGAGGCCTTGGCAAAACAATCACTGAACTCACACTTGGCCTGTGTCTTTGTAGCTTCAAGCTGGGATTTTCAAAGGAGTTTGAATTTTGCTGGTAGGTGAACACATAATACCCCTTCATTCCTTTGAAGAGGCCAGTCTGAAGCTGTAATGAGCCTGCAAATAGTGATTAGCATTTAAAGTGGCACCCTCAATAATAAAATCTCCGTAAACCGGATTCTAGTTTTCTGGAAGTGAAAGACACTATTCACATTTACCTCTCAGGAGCCTAATTTTGGTCTCGTACTGCTAAATGCGAGGTCACAAGATATCAGCTCCAGTGAATTACTCCTAGGCTCCTCAGGTAAGATTTAATTCTGGGCATTCCATTTGCAAGCTTTCTGGAGGCTGCAGCCTGCTGCTCCCTGCTCCGTTCCCCTGAGGAACCGCCTGAGGAGCAGTACCTGTTGTCAGCCAGGCTGCAGGAGGCTGAAGCGATGCCTTCCTAGTCCAAAGCCTCGCGCCTCCTCTCAAGCGGGGGTGAATAATTGTCCCTGAAGTCTGACTTTCCCATTATGCTCAAAAATCCTGCCCCCCCAATGTGGACCCTGACGGAGTTGTGGGGCCGTGAGGTACGCTCTGTACCTCTCCGACCTGCTGAGACCAAGCCCACAGTAGGCACTTACAGTCCAGCTGCGTCTCCAGCAAAGCATTTCGTCGATAAATGCAAGGGGTAGTTAAAAACACACAGGAAGGGTTTATCCTGACATCAAACTGAAGCTTACTTAGTAAAACCAAAATAACAAATGAGCAAACCTGCAGCCAGGTAAAAAAATGTGAACCTACAAGCGGGGAAGCATTGAAATAACAGTAAAGCTTTCATTCCTAGCTGCTTCTGCAGAAGCAGGTGTTAAGCAGACATGCCGCATGGAAACAAACCTAACCTAGGCAGGCTCTTTTGGGAGAGTGAATAGACAGAAAAGTTTTTCAGTGCCCATGTAGACGCCGGTACCTCTCTCTCTACCTTCTGCTGCAGCCAACACAAGGACGTTGGTCAAACGGTTCAGAGGAAAGGCCAAGCTCAGGCTTAGGAACTACACATTCCCCAGAGAAGACCTCCTCTGCTCTGGTTCTCAAAAAACATAAAGTTTCTTACTTTTCTACATCGATCTGGAAATCTATTCCATTTTCCATGCTTGACTATAGAAACCTTCTTAGAAGTTCCCGAAATAAAAATATTAAGCAGAACACCAGTGTTCTTAAAATACTGTAGCACTCGAGTCTGTCTGCCACTCAGTGGCACATAGCAATTTGAAATTATTGAAGCTCTTAAATTAAGTGCTTAAATTTGAAGGTGATCACCACTCTGAACATGTGAATTGTACAGAATCTGAACTATCAAAGCACTTCAATTTACTCTAAGCAGGTCATTTTTGGAAGTGATAAGAGAGCCTGTGATTGCCCAGCCTGCACTGATTTCAAGCTAGTGAAGTTTTCTATTCATTTTTACAAGTACTTGAGTGATTATGGTAGCTTAAACGAAGCCTGTGTTGACCACATTTGAGCAAGTTGGGGGTATGTGTGTTTGTTTTGTTTTGTTTTGTTTTGCTTTTAAGTAGCAATTTTGTATCAGCATTTTCCTTCAGGAATCAAGTCAAAGCAGGTGTTTTTCCCCAGTGCTTCCATAGTTGTGTGGATATAAAAATTGAACACCCTTATCCATTTCTAGAGTCTTCAATTCACTTAATAGACAATGTACAATTTTCTGAGTGTACTGAAAATTTCATTGCTTTGTAACTACAAATTGAAACCTATAATGCTTATCTCCAGGAAGCAATCATTAATGCCTTTTTTACAATACAATTTACTCTTGCAATTTTGACACACAGTGCCTTTTGAAAGTACTTTCTTAAACGAACTAGTAATAGCTAGTTACCCCCTGTAATATATTACTCGGTGATGAAATAGTTATATTCCATACACAAACCCTTTATAGCTGTAAGGACTATAGAAACGCGAGAGATCCTTACACTCCAGGACGACTCTTTCCTTTGCCATCCAAGTAGCTTAAGGCCAGAAGGAGGCCTTGCCAGGTTTTTTTGGACTTGGACAGCTTTCTTCTACATATTCCCAGAATTGTTAAATATTGCACTATTTCCCACACTGCATAAAGTTCAATTAGAGACATTCTTTTCGTGGGCCTTTTTCTTGGGCTCCTCCAACTGCCCCATGGCAGAGCTGTCATGGCTGATGCCCTGCCTTGATTCACAACTCCCAGCAAATATTTCTCATTTTCTTTTCTGAATAGCTTTACTGATAAAGCATAATTATCTGAAAACTCTGATGAATTCTGGTATTTGTTATAAATTAATTCCACTTCATGCCTAGTCTTTTTAAGGCACTTTCATTCCCTATCAGAGGTAACTTCTGAGTTGAAGATTTGTCTGCTACCCTTCCCGTTGTAAACCCTTGAAAATCAAGTCTCTCGTAAGTAGAAGCACATTTTGGCTCTTTGACAGCATTTCCTTTTATACATCTGTACTGATCCATAATCTACTGCAAAGGATGTGCATTATCACTTGCATGCTCTGCCTCCTTAAAATAATGTGTGACCTGGGATCTGGGGGGTTCTTGCTGCAATATCTGTTGCTTACTCATACCTGATTGATAACGAGCTCATGTTTACGATGCTGAACAGTCTTGAACTACGTGGGGAGGATTTTTGCCATTTGGAAGACTTCCACAACCAGCAAAATCTAACTAATTCCTGTGTACGGCTTCTGAGTCATGCAGTGTTTGTGCTACGCTTTTCAGCATAATGGCCAGTCAAATACCAGAGGTAAGATAACACAACCATGCTTGACATTTATCCGTTATCAAATCATTCACTCAAGTTTACATTGATTTAGCTATGCACGTTGCACCTTGATAAAATTATTTTTATTGGCATACCGTGACACATCAAGATGTTTCAGAGTAATTTATAAAGAAATCTGCCATGTGATTGCAGAAAAAGTATGAAGGTTTTTTCAAGCCGTTTGATGTTCTCTTGAATGATTAACCCCCGTGTGAAAAATCAGTTGACAGGTTAATTTTCCAGGTCAAAATCCAGGCTTCAGCACAACCACTTCTTTAATTTTGTTTCACGTCATAATGTGGAAGAGTTTGCCTGTCACTGGAAGAAGTATAAAACAGTCACAGTTGCTTTAGTTTGCTAACTGCCATGACTGCTTACATCTCTGTTCTTTAGTATTTTGGCTATAATGCTGCAGATGCAGATTTTTCCTAGTTCCTTGCTTTGCTGAAGAGTTCAGTAATTTATCAGCTATCTCATTCTCACAAGCATTTTCCTGGTGGTTTGAGCTTCACCTGAAGCTTTCTCAAGTTTATGTATGTTTATCATATCTTTCTACTGTACCTGCAAAGCAAGTGCCATAACAGCAATTTCAGAATGATCAAAGTCTTAATCAAGTTACGTAGTTGAGCTGGTAGACTACTCTACTACAATCCCTTTAACCGTTTCAGCTTCTTTATGAAATTGTCCTTGTTGTTCCCTTCATTTCTACAGTGCCTTGTACTGCATTGTCCTTTGTTTTACAACTTTTTGCTGCCTCTTTTTTTCAGAGGTATTTCTGAGGAGTTAATGCTTTTTTGGGCTCGTTTCTTTTCTGTCACTTGGTTACGCAGACTTCAGAGACACTTTTATGAAAATCAATAACAGCTGTTGCAGCATCTATGATATGATCATTCAAAAAAGACAATGGCACATCAGGGCTGACTTGTACAGGATCCAAGCCTCGATACATGTAGACTCCTTTCATTGGTACAACTGGAAATTTGTTTTGTTGCGCCTTGATTAGCCTTTTCCCTATGCTTTGTTAGGATCGTGAAAAAGAAGAGTTGTAAAAGAATTTGAAGGCTGTTTTGGCCCCACTCTCTGCATTAAGTTGGGATCAAGCAGTTGTAGACTATCCCCGGCAGAGTTTTCTTTAACCACTTTCTAAAAGGCTCTAATGAGGAGACCTGAACAACCGTCCCAGGGTTGGAACAATTGCTCACTACCCCTTCCCATCTTTTGTGTATGTTTTGGAAGATGAAGTTTCCCCTCAGGCTTCTTTTCGTTACATTAGACAAATCAGGTCCTTCACCTTGTTTCCATAAGCATGTTTTCTAATATTCTCTTCCTGTTACCCTGCTCTGGGGTCTATCCGGTCTGTCTACTCTTAAGCCCAGCTCCCAAAACCCCATTTCAACTGCAGCTGCACCAGTTCCAAGAGGAGCAGAGAACTTTTCCTGCCACTGACAAAAAAGTTAGAGCATCCCAAAGTGTCAACTTCATGATTTTGCAGCAGTATCATGAAAGAGGTGCACTTTTTAAATGAATTTGTTGTTCAGTCATATCAAACAAAAATTCTGGTAACTTCTAATATCAGCTTATCTATAGCATCTCATGTCTTCAAGAGCTGATGTAAATTTCCTTTTAGAAGAAGTTAAACCAGTGAAACCAACTCCCGGTGACTCCATTTGGATGACTCCTATGAGTTGTAGACAGCCACATTTTACAATGGCTTCCACTTCCTCTGAGCTCTGACTTTTCATTTTTAAAGTCATTTTTTCTTCATGCTCATCTAGAATACGGGGATTGTGCTTGTTCATTGCTTTCTCCAAGTATATGTTAACTGCCTTAACGCTTGTTACTGCCATTACTGCAAAGATGCCAGCCCAGTCATGTTGTCAGTCGGAGCAAGCTGATGAGTAACTCCCCAGTCACAACTGGCTCTTAGCCTATGAGTGATGATGCTATTTCTGAATTAATGCTATGCTCACTGAATAGTAACTATTTTGCATCCTTGGATATATTACAGATTTTCTCATTTTTAAATTGCTTTTTGTCAGCACTGATGTTTGCATACTCCAAGGATTTAGGGCTTGCGTTTGTCCATTTCTTTCATTACTGCTATCAACTTTTATTATTGCAACTATTGTTCTAATGCTCTAGAAATTTACTTACATACTTAACTTCAGAAAAGACTGTCATAGACGCCTTGCTTTACCAATGACTCACATCAACACTTCAAAAACTGCAGAGTCCATAACCTTGCTTCTGTGACTACCTCAGTATATTTTTGATGCTTGACTTTATTTTGCTAATGACTGCAAGTTATAGAACTATCAATCATTTGCCAGTCTGGCAAAACAGTGAACTTCATTTCATCTGGCCTCTTTGACCTGTGAGACTTAAGTGGCCCTAACAGGACTTAAAGCTCCAGCCAGCAGAGATGATAGGATCATTGAAACACAGGCTCTTTCATTACCGCAAGGGGTAGCCCTGTAAGGCTGAAATCTCAGTGGTGCTGCTCGTAAAGGTTAACATTCCTGCTAGAAACCACTACCCAGCATTTCAAAACACTTCTACATAAAGCTAATGCCTGAATGCATACTTAGGTGATGAAACCAAAGTAGTCCGGTTTGGGAAGGTGCTGAGTACCCACATCTTTCAGCAATTTTTTAGAATTAAATGAAAACAGTAAGTGAAATAACAGACCTAAGAGACAGACACAGCGGCATATGGCTATAGTCTTTTCAAGACAGAAATAAATCTTTGTACAAACTTAAATAAAAAATTCTTAAAAGGTAAAGTGACTAATTGCTTCGTTTTATATGGTTTAATTGATGGCCTAAAGCCAAGAACAGATTTATAATTAATCAAAGTTTCTTAAATAATTGTGACTCCATTGTGATACAACCCTGAATAATGGACTGAATAATAGGTTAATCAATTGACTGATTCTTTCACTGAACAAAATATCAAATGAAAATATTCACCTATTATTTATATTCATTTGTATTTAGATGTAAGCACGTACAAATCTGACTCCTTGCCATATTGAAACAGGACGGAGTATTACAGCATGAAGTGTTCACAGAGAATTTGTCATCCATCTGGAACTGGAGGCAAGGGTGACTGTAACACCTCCTCTTTGCACATGTGGCCCAGCACACGCTGTGTTTGATGTGCCAAAGAAAAGGTACTAACGCTTGCCCAGACAACATCCTCGGGAAACTCCCTCCCTGTTCTCTCCAAAAGATTCAGGGACATTCAAGCAGGGCACTGAATCTGGATAATATAGTCCATCTACACAGGTTGTGCACAGCACGCTATGTCTAACACCGCCTTCCAGGTTTGGGGTGGATGTAGGGCGACCAACGCACCGAAGAACCTCTACCAAGCAGAGGAGTGTTTACCCCTGGAAGACTCACACCACTGACTCTATGAAGGTTTCAGTGCTCCCAGATAACTTTACACAATTAGGTTTTGAAAGCACTTATTATGGAAGATTCAAGCCGGTTTATAGTTTGCAAAAGAAAAGTAACCAGTTGTTCACAAAAGGAACTGAATGTGAAGGAAGACATGGAGATAATAATGAAATAAATACATCCATGAGTCTGCATTTAAAAAAAAAAATGCTTTGAATGTAGGGCGTCTATAAGTCAGGCGCCAAGCTAACAGGCTGGCAGGCCAGCATGTTTTCTTTTACTCCTTTTGCTAGTTCTAGGTTGTATTTTCAAGTGTCAAGTCACATTTCAGATCAGCACTGCGTATTTTCTTACCAGTAAAGCAAAGCAATACTGATCTTCTGCAATAAAAGTGCATATTTATTTGAGAGCACCCTGCATTATAACAGCAGCCAAATTAAACTGCATTTAATATTTCCTGTTGGTTTTCTATTATTTATCAAATGCTTCAGTGTAGTAATATATATATATTTATTTATATTTATATTATATGAACATATTTGAAACTACATTGCCATTTCTCAGAACCCTCCAACAAGGGTTTTGTTGTTCAAAGCTGCTGTAAAGCAAGCTGTGCCAAAGGGAGCTATTTGGACTGCACAACAATGAACTTTATTGATCCTGCAAAAGCCATAAACACCGTTACATTTTTCTGAATGCCATCTATGGGCACATTTGCCATCAGCTGATAATGGGAGTGCATGTCTGCCTATATATTGTTGTTAAAGACGATATCACTATGCAATAAAGAATTCAGCCAAGAGATGCTCCAGAATGCCCAATTCTGGAGCGCGATCTTTGCGACCTTCATGTTCTCTTGCTGCCATTATGTAAGTTTAATTGGCATCAACTCTGGACCCACATTGAAAGTGTGACCTTATCCAAGCCTGCTAAGATTTTCTAGCTTTTTAATTAAACTAGGTTAAATTGTTCCACTTGTGGCCTTGACAACTATACATTTATGTCACTCTATTCACACACATTAAAAAAAAGAGAAAAAAAAAGGAAAAAAAAAGCATATGCATGCAAGTGAAACAACTGCACACCTAAATAAGTGCTTTCACAAATAATATGGCAGGTTATTCAGTAAGCACGATATTTGGATAAATTCTGTGTGTGTAAAAAGTACTAAGATACAAAATACTGTCTGTGTCAAAGTACAGATTTACCAGTGGCGGTAAGTTAATGTATGACTTGTATTCCTGCTTGCCTAGTCCAGCACGGCACCTCTTGGAGCATGTCTGCTCCTACCCAGGCATGTTTCCTAGGTCTGGAAGAACTGTGTACTTGCATGGCCAAGTCTTATCCTATACAGAAATCATGGCTAGTTTGCGTGCCCAGACTGGGAAGCACAGAAAGGGGAGCTCTTGCAGTCTGGTGCCATAAACATAGCCAATGTCAACAGGGTTTATTTTACAGGGAACATTAAAGGGGAGATTTTCAAAGAAACGTAAGAAAGTCATGAGCAACCAGGGATCAAACACCTTTAGGCTCCTCTGAATAGCACAAGGTAAAACAAAACAACCAGTACACCGGTCCGTACCAATTGCCACATTATAATGCCCCCTGAGGCTTCAGTCCAGGAAATCAGGATCTTGTTTATGGAAACATAATTAAAGCACTTTCCTTGCTTTCCTGTAATAGACACTTTAGCACCTGGTAATCAAAGGGAAATACCTGAGAAGTCCGTCCTTGAGGTTCACTAAAGCCATGCGTTAGAAGCCTATTTGCCTATATTGCCTATCTATCATGCATTTTTAAGACACTCAAGCGCTTTACACTCTTTAAATGTTTGGACCCTTTACCTGCTGCGATGCTGAGAGTATCAAATGGGAATCCTGCATCTAACACTCACAAGTGATTCTTCACATACATGTTTCCCTCGGCTCAGACTGTGCTCAGGCCCATTTGTTTGGAAGCACCTATCCTGCTCGCCAGTCCGAAGCTCACACAGAGATGCCAAGGGATGGGAACACTGAGCAGGGTAACGCTCACTCACATAAGGCTACAAAAGTCCTGTCCTTTGCTTCCACCCCGACAGCCACACTACATCACCACTGCTGCAAGTCTCACTGAAAAAGGGTTCACATCTGCTCAGACAAAGATTGCTGCCATGGAAGTGAGGTACGGTCCAAGGGAGCTTCAGCTATACATGGTGGCTGCTGTGGGTAAAGCCTGCCTTCACAAGCTTGCCCAGGAGCTCATGCTCATAGCAGAAATCTGTAGCTCAGGAAACAAAAAGTGATTCTACTGCGGACAAATTTCCTTCTTATTTGAAGGAATTAATGCAGTGGAGGTGCCACAGGGACCTTCACAGAGCTACACACACACATACTCGAGCCCTAAAATTGTAATGAAAGACACAAGTCAGAAACAAAGGACTCTGAGTAATGAAATGATTAAAGAGAAAATACAGTTGAAAACTCCTGGAACACATTATAATTTAATATCTCATTATTTACTAGGCACATTGAACATAACATGAATTTCCCTCTGCTCCACCAAACCCACTTCATATTCCACAGAGCCTATGCTTCTGTATCTCATCCAAGTCGAGATGAAATTGTCTTGTATATCAGACAAATGTACTAGAGAGTAGCCTACACTTTGATAAGGTACAATCTGAACGTTCCCAACAGTCCAGCTTCCACATCATTTAGAGCATTTGTACGCACACGTTTTCAATGCACAATGAGTGGCTTTAGCTGTTCATTATTATTAAGAAGTTATTTTACATGCCCTTGTGCCTGGTAAATAATACCACGGAGAAAAAGGTAACCAAGGGTTTGAATAAATAATTCTGCATAAAGCTAGAAGTTCTTGTTTTAAATCTGCATTATCATGTTGGTTCAGATCTGTAGGCTTAGGTCTGAACAAACATGAACTTCAGGGACATTTGAAATTCAGCTCTGAATCCTGACCTGGATTTTCTAAACGACCTTTGAAATTTGGAACTAAATCCAAATGTTGCAGAGTCTCTACCTGGAAGCCATTCGCTGATGGATTTTCATTCAGTCTAATGTAGGTGGCAAATTATGCCGGGAGTAAGTCATTTTCGAGAGATCCAAGGTCTGGCATACAGACTACTGCATCCAACAGGTTTAAATGGAAAACAAAGGTTCCTCATTTACCTCTGAGACTTCTGTCTGATTTATTTTGCTTCTCTGGTTTGCATTTGTTTGATTGTTTGTGCCAGGTATAATGGAGAAAATTCAGGCATTGCTAGGGAAAGCTGTAATCTGCAGCACTCTGAGGCAGTCCCTCAACCACAATGACCTCTTGAAGACACCTCTGAATCAGAGCAGAAAGGAGAGGTGGCAACTCCCAGCTGGACAGGTCTTTGCAGCTTGCCCAGATGTCAGCAAACTAGTCTTTACTGGCCAGTACTGAGACAGCCGTAACTTTTTACAAAGCAGTGAAGCACATACTTAACTTTACTCACATATTTAAACTTAAGAATGCACTTAACTGCTCTGCTGAACACAGACAGGCAGAGCCACACGCCGTGCTGCTCTGGGGACCTAGGGTCAGCCACCTTCAGAGCACTGAAAGCATCTCGAAAACTCCTGAAAATGGGAAATACAAGAAATACTATTTACCAGGTAACTACTTCAGTGTCAAGAGATAGCAGTTAGGAAAATGTCCCTTTTGCAGACTCTGGCTGCATGTGATACTACACTACACAACCCCAACAATCCTCTGCCATTCCTGTGAAGGCAGACATTCAATGTATATTGGTATGCTAGCAGATCTTTCCCGCACAGAAACCGAAGAGAAACAGCATCATAGCAGTCCTCTTCTGAATTGGACTATAACAAAAATTAATATGTAAACAGAATTCTGAAAAGCAGACTTGTACTTATGACTATAATTTGTCTTGATTACACAGGACCATGTACAAGTAAAAATAATAACAAAGAAATATATTTTACAAATGCACAAATATTCATAGGCAGAAGTCAGTCACCTTTTCAGATTTCTATCAGTTGCTTTGGTAATGTGTTGAAGAAAATAAATGAAGATTTAAAAAATTAGTCTAGCCACTACCTGCAGGAACTGATTGTCCTTTAAAATAACTTCAGTTTTACGGAACTGTAAAACCCCAAAGCATCAAAACAGTTTGAGAAAAATGTCCAGGTTCCAGGGACAGGAAGAAAGCTACCCAAGGAAGTATTTTATTTGCCTTTAGACCATTTCTGCATGTGGAACTCCCCGCGGTGATACTCAGCTCTGCTTCCTGAGTGGCTACTGTTAGAAAGAGGCAATCTACCTTAGACCATGCCTTAATCTGCATTTTTCAGCACAAAAATTTTTGGCCACTATGCTGATCACCCAAATAGAATTTTTAAGTACCCTCTGAAATTCTCCCATCTAAATAGCATTATGTCCTCTGCACATTTTGCTACCTCACTGTTCATTCTCTTTCCTTAATGAGAACTATAGACACATTTTATTTCTGCTGTATTGGCATGTCTCTACAGATTCTTCAGCATGATTCTGTATTTTAAGTGAGCAGTGGTAATCTTTTTAATTGCACTGTTTTAATTCGTATTTTGAATAGAAATTACACATAGATAAATAGAACTAAGTTCCTGCTGAGACGAAGACCACTGGAGTCGGGATTGTCATACTGGTTTTTGACTAGTATTACGTGTGGTTCAGAGATGACCTGAACTTTCATAGAAAAAGAAACATGAATCAAAAGTCAACCCCCCATTTTAATCAAATTGCCCTGATTATCTGGTATGGATCTAAAGAAGGAAGGTTTAAATAGCTCCTACAATGTAAATATTTCAGAACTAAGCTGACAGTACAAGAAAAAAGAAGTAATTAATAAAAGCAAATGAAATTACATTGTAGGAATCAGGGAAGGGCACAAAGACTACGGGAACCAGCTGATTACTGTGGATTGTTTCTATGCAAAAAAAACCCAACAAGCAATCTATGCCCTTCAGGTTACCGAAAAGGAAGAAAGAAAAAGGAAAATATAAATTTGTCTGTCTATACAAATGCATTACTGGATTGCAGTTCGCTGGATTTTATGAAAAGAGAATAGTTTCATATTAACAAAAAAACCCAATATGATTATACAGTTTTCTTTCTGGGGAATCAGGGATAGTTTTCTGCAGAGGAGTTAATGTGGGTGTTAACTGAGTGACAAATCCTGAGCCAGGCTTCTTGCTGAATTCTTAAGAGGGAAAATCAAAATCCTTCACTGAGCACAAAGCTCCCATGTCTTGTCCTTCCTATTGAAGCTCTTGGAAATAGTACAGTTTTAAATTGCCCAAAGACCTTCTTACCTGGAGGTATTGCTGATAACTGTCATTTTCTCACCTTGGCATAAGAGAGGAAAAATAATGGAGGAATGACATTGGGCTGTGCGGACAAACCCCAACATTACGGAATAGTTGAGGTTCACCTTCCATCAAAATGGAGGTTTGCCATTGGGCTCCGGCCAATGTGAAACTTGACATACCAGATCTTGTGAGCACTGCCCAAGTCCTTCTTTAGCCAGTGAGAAATAAAGCATCTCAGGTGTTCTGCCTCAAAAATGTAAAGCAATCATGATCCTTACCATAAACTGCCAATGAAAAGAAATTTATATATCCAAAATTATAATTCATCAAAGGTCAGACAAAATCTACCATGTTAACAGATTAGTGTCCTAAAATATTTAAAAAATATTTTTCAACATGACAGATTAACTAGTAAGTTGCAAAATAAACTGGTATTCGGGAGGATGTGTTACAAGGACATGACTGGATTGCCTTTAACAACTGGTTTTCCCTGTAAGATTCATGCCTTAGTTATTCAAATGTTTGTTAAAGGAAGAAATTAAAGCAGAGCTGGGTGCAGCTCTAACCTCCTGGAAAACCCTCTTCTGTGAGAGGATCAAGTTATGAGACTGCAAATTGAAGAGCTGTGATATCAAATTTAATGTATAGTCATCATCATGTCAAGTAACTTAGAAACTGGAAAGCCATGTCTTAGAGTTAATGGCTTAATCCCAACGTACTTATTCACACTGTGAGAAAAAGTGTCAGAAACTGAAAATCCGTGAAACAAGGTTATGGAAGAAAAAAAAGAACAAAATAAACATTGTAACTGACAATATGCTGATACTGATTTATTTTCCTTCCTGCAACTGGTACTTTCTGGTTTGCTAAAATCTGACAGCATCCTTTATATTCAGGTCATTCTGAGGCCTGATCTAGTATGCCTTTAACTAAATATTAATTATGAGTAACTGTGCCAACCACTGCCACTAAAGATGGGGTATTTATCCTGTTCAATGCCTGAGCTCAGAGGTATTCAGCTCTCAAAGTTTTGGACTGCCAGAAAATAAAACTGTGATGGCAAAGGATGTGGTTATGTGATAAATAGTGGAGAAATTTCCTTTTTACTAAACACAAAGAGTAAGAGAGTTTCCTGATTATTAATGATAAGCTTGTGCTCGAGGCCTAGCTAAATCAAAGCTGAGTGTTCTCAACCACAGAAACAACAAAAATTATGACTGAATGATAATCACATGTGGTTTGATTATATGCATCCTACAGGCTCCCACAGAACCTCTTAGTGTTTAGCCCAGGCCCAGGTTATCTGCTGCCTCATGGCCAACCATGCCAGCCCCAAACCCACCAAATTTCATAATTTTGTAGTTAAAGAAGTGAGGAGGACGTGGGCAAATGTACCCTGAGGACCACTGTTTTGCCAGGGCCCTGCCTCCATCTGCGCTCCTTGAACAGACAAGGCAGCAGATAGCCCCTACAAGCTCAGTCACACATGGACTACATGGAACAGGACTCAGCACCTCTGTGCTGTGACTGCAAGCCAGGACTCTCTGGCATGCCACATGAAATCCTTCCACCATTTTGCAAGAGGATACAGAGGGATTTGGATTCCTTCCCTTGGAGAGAGCCTTGATGTGGGAAAGGAAAAGAGGAAGGGAAAGCCTTTGGATTTTCTATTTGTGTACACAGGTTTTGGAGGTCTTTTTGGAGTTCCCAAAAGCACTGAACCAGGAGACACCACACCATGGGACAACAAATGGGGATACGCATTGGAAAAGCATCATCAAGATTCAGTGAAGGAACACAATAAAGACCACTGCAACAGCCGTGTTGGTCCTAAAGTTTTGTTTAGTGTTCAGAGCAAGGGCTGTCTTGATATATACCAGATACAGGCCAAGATGCTAGAGACAAGGAAGTTATTTGCCCTCAAGGGCTACATCTATGCTGCTAAAATTACAAAGTCAGGTCATGGGCTCCAGTACTTGCATGCCACTGGCCATTCTGGGTGTTACTTTAGTCTCCCCCCGGGATGTTTGAATCAAGCTGTCAAGTTTTGAGGGGCAAGAGACTTTAGCAGTGTGCACACACACAGTGCCACACCTCTTGGCTTCACGGTCAGCAAAGAATCTTTGGCACAACTTATTTCTTAGTGCAGAGACCTGGGTGCATAAAGGAAGTCCTAAAAATTTCCTCACTGGAGAGGTTGTCAAGCATTGGAACAGGCTGCCCAGAGAAGCAGTTGAGTCACCATCCCTGGAGGTATTTAAAAGACATATAGATGTGGCACTTAGGGACATAGTTTAGTGGTGGACTTGGCAGTGCTGGGTTAATGGTTGGACTTGATGATCTTAAAGGTCTTTTCTAACCTAAACGATCCTATGATTCTAAAAAGCAAAGGGAGAGGCAGGCTTAGTGTTACCAGTGGTGAAATAGAGATGAGAATAGTACTTATCTTCAGCACAGGTATTAGAAGCAGAAAAGAAGAAGCTGTGCCCAGAGAAGCTGTGGATGCCCCATCCCTGGAAGTGTTCAAGGCCAGGTTGGACGGGGCTTTCAGCAACCTGGTCTAGTGGAAGGGGGGTTGGAACTAGGTCATCTTTCAGGTCCCTTCCAAACCAAACCATTCTATGATTCTACAAAAAGGTCTGCAGTGCCCCGGTCATTTCTTCCTCCATAGCGAGAATGCATGCTGCCATGAGTGCTTGTAAATGCAAGTGTTTCCCTGCCATGAAAAACGTGCCAGTACAGATGCTTGCACCATTTCAAAATCGCATGGAGTGTCAAGAACTGTTGCTGCTGACGACAGTGGTGCCTGCTGCCACTGCTAACTGTAGTACCCTTCAGAAATACCCCTCCCCTAAGAGATGGTAGAAATGACAAATTGAAGTGTTAATTTGTTAAACTGCGATAGGACTGTCAAATTAGCCTGGCTTAATGCTAAAATAATTCTATTCATTACTACAGAGCCAAAACTAGTATCAGTTACAGAGCCAAAACAAGCATCATACCTTTTGATAGTAAAATTCTGTGTGCAGAGCAGTCTTACAAGTCCAAGAGGAAAAACAGGGAAACAGGTAAGCAGCTCAGAGTATTCAGCTCCTGCAAACGGAGCAAGTCCGACAAGGCTGTTGCCTCTGAAGACACTTCAGACAGTGAGCATATGCTTCTGCTGAACACCCCTGAGGTTCACCAAAGAAGTGTCTTGAACCCTAGCTTCTCTGACTGCTGCTCTGATAGTATCAAAGATTGTTCACTCGTGACAAAACCAACAAGTAGTGAATTGCTTCCTAACACATCAAGAAAAAAATACACTGTCACAATCTTTTTTTTTGTGGACGGAGGCCAAGCTGAGTCTGTTCCAAGCATCAGGGCCAAAATATCTTCTACAATTAAAGCATTGCTGACAATGTTGTTGAGGCTACACGAGACGGAGCAGATTACAGGTCACCCTGCAGATTGGAGGTATATTGGCACTGTGATGGTAGCAGTAATAAAAATGTGTTTGTGTCAGTAAAGTAAGCAAATATGACTCAAAGCACACAGGCAGTAGACAGGCTGAATAAGAATTCACTTTTCTAAACCACAATTTGAAGTGCCAAAGCATGGTGGCCTACAGAGCCTCACCGCTGGACAGCTGCTGCGGAAATCTAACAGGACATAATTGAAATTAATGATAGAAGAAAGCAACACTCACAAGGCTACCACAATTACTGCTCTGCAAAAGTAAAAGTTCTTTTCTCTCACTGATACATTCAGGAAGACATTAGATGAAGTGAAGCTATGTCATTTGATAAAATACTGCTGTATAGGGGTAATTAAGAAGGGCAGTAGGTAACTGCAGACACTGCAGAGGCCCTGCCATATTCTCACAACAGGAAATACAGAGTTGAGGCGGGGGGTGGGGGGGGGGTGGGGGGGGTGGGAAACAACAACAAAAAAACCCATTTGCAGCTGGAACAGAGAGCATAACCCTACACCATCTGGGAACTTATTCCCCTTGTCTGGGAATGATCTCTAAGCCCATGTTAAAGGATCAATGAATTGCAAAAGATGTCTCAGCCTGCCTGGGAATCTGAAGAATGGGTGGAATTCGGTTTTGCTTTGACTTCAATTTACCCTGCCCACATTACAATTTTGTAACATACTGTCAATCTAAAAATATTTGTTCTGTTGCCAGTGTCCTATCACTACAGAAAGGGAAACAGTGATATTTTGATCGTGATGGGTAAATGGCAAAAGCATATGAAATAAAGTGGGGGTGTGGTGGTGGTGGGAGGGGAGGGGATAGCTGAGGGAAGAGCCAGTCCCTAAATAACCCAGTAAGGCAATACTTCTAATACTCATTGTGAAGCGTGATCACGCTGCTAATGAAGCAATAAATCCTCCCTTGCTTTGGTGCTTGAGGGAGGGGGGTCAGAAGGTGGAGAGAGCTCCCTTTCCCTTCTCATTACAAGCGGCAATGCAAAATGCTTTAATAAAGCTAAGTAATGTCTTAGAAGGAATAATCAGCTAACGTTTCTCCTCACGCACCCATGCCGCAGAGTGGCATGGCTCCTTAGCCCCTCTGGCTTTCCTCTTTGGACCCCTGTCCCACAGCCAGCACCAAGCCTGGCCCTGCCCTCCCCATCCTCCTCACCAGCCAACATCCACTTCGGGACTTCGACACTTGACTTCCAGACTTGCACCAGCCAATTTAAGCATACGCATCACTGATTAACGCCTAATCCCCACCACCCCCCATATAATAAAATACCCTGAAATTGTAAAGGAAAGAAACATTTACCTTCCCCAAAATTGAAACTGGCAATGAAAAATAAGCAAAGCCTCTCTCTAATTAACGCTAATCTGTCTGCCTTGTGTACGCACTAGTGAGGGAGCCACAGCACACTGCAGATCAGAAGATAAAAGCACACTCAGGAGTTCAACCGCTTTAGAAGCACAACATCTGTTAGCCATGTTATTCTGCAGCTACCCAACAAGCAGGCACTCTTCATAACACTTAATAGCTTATGCATTATGTATGCAGCCGTTGATACAGAGGCGCTTGGGTTCTGGGTTTCGTTCTGCGCAAGTCTTAAATTAGAAAACTACGGGCGAATCTGGGGAGTGCCTCTCTCCCCTCTCCTTCCTTGCGTGGTAAGCGAGAGCTCAGGGCCAAATTCTGCTCCCAGTTACACGAATACATCTCCACTCAAAATCAGTCCGGTGTAACACAGAACGGTATCTGACTGACTCCATCTTAATTCACTCAGTGTGTGGAATTAGAATAAAATTGCAAGAACTCTCGTTAGAAGAGAACATTTTAAGTCGTTATTGTTGTAATATCCTTGAGTGATTTATTCACTACATTATTATTACAAATTAATAAAGGAAGGGCATGCATTAATGGAGTTTATAGGTTTTTCAATTACTATTTTCCTATTATTCTTTCTATTATTCAATTCACCAGCTTCTTCATATAATTTATCTATAACTCCAATATATTATAGTGCTTCGGAATTTATGAAGTATATACAAAGCATATAAATCCTATTAACTCATCCCATCATAGTTATAATTGAGTCAATTAAAACGTTCTGTGTGTCTACAGTATATAAAGGGGAGGGAGAATAAAACTGAGACCAGGGGGTTAATAAATTCTTGATTATTTATATTTTCTTAAACTTCTCTGCCACAATGGAGCCCAGATGCAGCATGAATATGCTGCACTGTGCTCTTTAGACCCTACAGCCCAGGATGCACTGCCTAGGGAACATAAGAGACTTGAGAGCAGCTTACAAAGATTTTCATATTCATTTTAAGGCCAAAGGGACCATTTTGTTCTTCTAATATGACTACTCACATAACACAAGCCCATAGGATTTCACTCAGGGATCCCTTTATAAAGCTAATACTTTCTGGAAGAGCTTTTTTTTAAAGTATCCAATCTTTATTTAGGCATTTCCAGCTATTTGTTCCAATTTCGTAACATAGCCTCGCTGATAAAAATATGCATCCTGGCAGGTTTTCACACCATATATGCATGACCATGTTAGGTATCTAGCTCAGGAATGATTCAACAGATCACATCAAAGTGAAGGACTCCCTGCCTAGTCAATGAAAAGAGGCAGGCAGTCAGCTCCAGTGTTTTGAGTCAGAGCATCTAAATGAGTTGCCTGAAAGAGCTAAAAGCAGACTAAGAGAATAAATACCTACCCCAACTTCTGTTCTGAACTGCTCAAGATCCTCCTACTGATAGCTGCTCCTTCCAGCTATTGTCTTTGGCAACATACTTCATTTGCTAGACTGAATAGGCAGCTACTTTCTCTATAGCCATACATACAGCTCCATAATAATTAAAATACATGGAATTTGCAATGTGATAGCAAGATAGATTTTCAAGAACCCAAATCATTCACAGAGGTCTTTCCTCATCTCTTCCCTTTTTGCTGCTATCTTTATTTCAGTGGTGACCCACTGGAACTCAACATAGGGTTTAGGCAACAGAACCTTAAGTGCCACCGAATTGAATTTGTGCTACAAAGCCATTTAAGTGCATTTGAAAATCACACCCTTGAACCCTCGATAGGACTGCAGCATTATCCTGGCTACAGAATCCCTGTGCAACATCAATGTATTAATTCCTATTTGTAAGGCCTTTGAAGTGCTCATACTACCGCATTGCACCCTGCAGATTTTCATTGGTGCTAATGTGGTACAACTCTGTTTTCTCCCTCCCCCCAACCTGAACCAGTCTACTGAGAGCAACAAGAAAGACCAGAAAATCTGTTTTTCCCATACATTTGAGAAGACAAATCTTGATGTCCCAGCATGAATTATTCCACACCACACAAAAATGCTAATTAAGCCTTTATTCTATAACCTGACAGATGTTTCTGATGCTCTGTTCATTCATTTCATACTGTACAAAAGCTAAAGTTTTAAACTTTTTGTATTATGACGAAATTAGCATTATTCATGAAGACAACTATCAAAAGTCTACTTGAAGCATTGTCCCATTCCTCAGAGGGAAGAACACCAAAAAACATAGCTGATGACGGCCCTCCCTTGTGCATTAGGTAGACTCACCACCCCACCACACACAAGGAGCTCACAGGCCACCATTCCTTCTCTCCACACACCTTCACTTGTCTTTCCTACTAGTAGCATCTTGGTTTACACTTACTCCACATACCCAGCCCACACAACCTAACACTGTTTATACAGGGAAGCAGTTCAAGCAAAAGAAACGGTTGCCTTTGTGGCTGTAGCACCACAGGGAAAAAGGTGAATCTAAAGATTTTGTACCCGATCACCTTATTCCTCCTTCACATGGAAGTTTGTCTGAGTGCCCTTCTGTCCCACAGTGGCCAGCGTCCACCCTGGCAGCAGCCTGCTCTGCAGTCCCCACGCATCCCCTGGCATAGCACCGGTTTTGGCTGACAGCCGCGCTGCACCTCTCCTGCTGCTGTGCTTACCAGGGTGGGCAGGCAAAGACAAACTCATTTTCACACGCGGATTGCTTTACTCCCCTGCCTCTCCTATGGGTACAGCACGTATACCCCAGGGAATGGCCCACCCTGTCCCAGCCTTGCCCTGTCCCCATCCCCAGGGAGAAGCCCGATGCCCAGGGCTGAGGCTGCCCCTGGTGCCCCCCATCTGCCTTGCTCCTGACCAGGGGGTGGGATGGGCCCTGGCTGCCAGGTCCGGTCCTGCTCCCCAGGAGCCCCAACTGTTCCTGGACCTCAGCCCTTGCTGTGCCCCGATGCTTCCCCCAAGTAAGCCACCATCGACTCCCATTGTCTGCTTCCCTGCAGTGTCTTCATCCCTGTTCCTTTTATCTTATCTTCTACACATCTACACAACATCTTTCTGTATATTTTTGACTCCTCTTATATATCACTATTTCCATTTCTCCTCTGTTCCCCTAAAAAAGCGCATTAATACTCCTATCTACTCAGTATCCTGCCCTTGTCACCAGACCAACATCTGAGAAAACACTTGTCCTTTTCTCTTTGCTCTCTGGAGTAACTGTCAGGAAAAGAAAGATTTCTTTAAAAACACAGATTCAGCAGCTACACACTGTTACTTGGAAGGAAGGTTGTCCCTGGGGTAGTGATTATACATATAAAGACAATAATAAGACTGAAGGCTGCAACGCTGTGTAGCAAAGGTAGAAATCTTAAAGTTCATCTTTACAATTCTCCAGAGATTTAATATATAGCATAAAAGAGCCTATTTTACATGTTTGTTCATCACAATTTACACTACAACATGTCTCAAGAAATGCATCAGTATGAGGATAAACAGAAACAAATATGCATTAAATAGATGCACATAAATGAACATTTCTAATAAAGTATCAACCCATCTTTTTTCTATTTGCAAATTTTTGAAATTGTATTTATTAACAATATATACCAGAGTTATTTCTGTTACTATAAAGCTGAAGACCTAAGGGATGTGGTCTATTATGTATCAGAAAAAAGCTACGTAGTCACCTGATTGTTGCTTTATGTACCTACACAGTACATCACTAGAAACTCACATGGGATAAAGTTTTCTAAAAGCAGAATTTAACCGAGCCAAAATGGTCTATGCCAAATGCATTTCTGTACAGCAATGACAGAGTTAGGTAAGTGAAACCTGGAAGCATGACACAGATAATTCAGCTACAAGTTTATCAAGAATCATGATGGAATATTAGACTAAGGATGCAACCAAAAAAAAAGACATGAGGACTTCCCTGTTAGGATCCACAAATCCTAAGCCTGATGTCCCTTCCTTCTGCAAAGCTGAATCCAAACAGCAGATTTACATACAGGGTCTCTGTTCATGGGCAGAAATAGACACTTCAAAGAGTCAGGCCATAAAATCTGTACTCTGACGATGTATCTAGAACAAGCAACTGGGCAACACTAAGAAGGATGTGATACTGACTCTGTCCTTCCTGTGAATGCATAGGAACGAGGAGAGCCAGAGAAAGGCTCCCCTGCTGAGCTGGATGGATGGCAGGGGAAACAGAAGGGGCATCTTTCCTCTCTCAAGAAACACAACTACTGTGTGGTTCAGGATTTATAACACTGGAGAGCAAGAAAAGCAGGGATGAATTTTCAAAGATCAATTGCACAGAAACCTTCTTCACAATAGCCTCGGGGTAAGGGCAGCCTTCTTGGATGCAGGACAGTGGGGTTTGAATGAACTCAGACTGAAGCAGTAACAGACTTCTGTTTTCTTACTGGAAAAAAAAAAGTTTGAAAGTGTTCCTGATCAATATGCATTTGTATAGAAAACAGCTCCCTTCCTTTCTCAGGTGAGTGAAAAAGACAACAGCTGTATCTGCCTCCTGATGAACTAGATATAAGGAAGAAACATTTTATAATGAGTGTGGTGAAACACTGGAACAGGCTGCCCAGAGAGGTGGTAGATGTCCCATCCCTGAGAACATCCAAGGTCAGGTTGGATGGGGCTCTGAGCAACCTGATCTAGTTGAAGATGTCCTGGCTTATTGCAGGGAGGTTGGACTAGATGACCTTTAAAGGTTCCTTCCAACCCAAACTATTCTATGATTCTATGAAGGTCCGAGTCCTGCTAGCACATTTTCAGGGGACTCAGCATACCTACGAGGTAGTGGCCAACAAGAGGTTTAGGAGCTCATGGGTTAGGCAAAAGCTAACAGTCGAGGAGTTGTGTCTTGCCTGTGGAGCATGAGTGTTTGGTAGTGCTCCCTATAACCACAGTTCCTGTTTACCCAAGCAGAGGAGCTACCAGCATGTACTCCCACATCACCGGCTCGCCCATCTTCCCTCCAAAGGACCTGTAGCAGCCAGGCATGGGACTTGAACACAGTCAGGGTGCTTTCCCTCACTGAAGGCTTTTCACTGTCTTGGTTTGGAAATGCTTGGTCAGGAAAGAGCAGCCCTGGCCACGTGCACCAGAGAGAACTGCAGCATAGGGAGTCTCAGGGACAAAACACTGAAGTTCAGACACTTCCAAGCTATGGCCATGCCTGTTGAAGGATTCCTTATTTCACTATTATGTGGGATATATGAGACACAGTGGGATTCAGCTAATCTATATTCTGATGTCCACCATACTGACCTAGTCATTCTTGATTCCCTTTTTAGCATATGGAACTTTTTAGTCTAGGTGTCTTTAGGACACAGTCAATTTAAACTGTTTTAGATGTCTTACCTAAGACATGAAAATTACATCCTCTCTCTTGACAGAAGAATGGTCTACATGACCCGTAAACAGTAGGTATCTGCTGTATGCACAGTGATGTACTATCAGAGGCTGGATCTGTTTTGTTTTCTATGATTATGTCCTGTGGAGCTAGCCCCAAAGATCACAATTACTCCTTCTGTCCTTAAAATCTATTAATCTTCTAATCAGAGCTAATTAAAATGAAATGTATTTTTACTTTTTTCTTTTCTAGACAACTCTCTTTCATCATTAAAACACTGACATTTTTTAAACGAGCTCCCCTAATAACAAGAGAACATTAATATACCTTGTTAGTATTCTTTTCTAATAGTAACACCACAGGCTTGTCCAATTACACATTTTTATACCATTAGAAAATGAAGTGTGAAGCTACCCTAGGAATAGGCTACATGTAATGGCACACTCCAGTTAGCACAAAGTACCCACTGTAAATAGAAACCAACCAATTAAGTGTTTCTTCCAGGTATCAATAGTTCTGGGAAGTATTCTACTGTAGTTCATGAATTTTCTTTACGTGTACATGCAATAATTTTGTATTAAATATTTGGGATAAAGTTGAGTGATGTAGAAGCACAAGAACAACAGGAAGGAAGCAGGGGGCTGCTTAAGTAGGACATGTCTCCTCTCAAGCTTTCAGCTTCTCTTTATAGTTCTTATGAAAAGCTTGCAGCAGCAGAAGACAACAGGAGATGTGCCATTTAAACACAGGTAGGCCATTAATATATTGTTTAAAGTAATTGAAATGCATTGCAGAGGATTAGTTGCCTGCCAATCATTCCAATTAAGCAGGCGTGTCATTGATCAGAATGGCAATTAAGAGGATTCTAGGGTATCAGCAATTTATTCTTAATGGCCTCAAAACTAATTGCTTTCAAGCACAGAACCAGGTTCAACATTCTTTACAAAAGAGAAAAGAGGGAGTTACTGGAAGATTTCTTGTTCTTTCCCCTGAACTACCTATGGGCTAAAGTAGATTAGGAAAATTTACAGTACTCCGGAGCTCTAACACAGTAACAAATTATTCCGTCATTATCTGCTGTTAGTGACGGGAAATTACAAGATAAAATGGAGCGACACTTGGTGGTTTTTTTAATCTGGACTTGTGACGTCTCCGTTAAGTCAATGAGCAATTCAAACTCGGCAGCCAGCACACGGTAAGGCAAAGGCTCTGCAGCAGCACACGGACAGCACTTCCCTGCAGGTTCTTTGACAATGAAGAAGTGTAGCCCTGCAAACCACCGAACTCTTGGCACCCATCCGTTAGACATCCAGTTTCAAACTGGTGGGACTTCCCACACTTACATGCTCCAGTTGGTGTCCTTGGGCTCAGCACCCACTACCATGGGCTCGGCACCATGTCTAACCTCTGAGCAAGTGAATTAGTTTGACTCTTGACTGCCTGTGTTACAAGCATGCTGGGATGTCAGCCGCGCTCAGGAAACCCTCTGTGCAAGCAGGAGAGACTGAAAGAGCAAGGCATCCAGGTAGCTCAGGGGCTCTTAGGAGCCAAGTTGCCACAAGGATGAGTTGGACAGAAAAAAACTGGATAATTACATGGGCAGACTGAGCAGTGCCAGTCCACAGGAACACCATGGAGTCAGGTTTGGTCATAACCTCAGCCCTGGCACAAATCAGAAACCTAATAAACCTTGTTAAAGTTACAGTGAGAAAGCTTGTGCGTGTTGCCGCACACTACTCTGTTTTTTCAGGTGGGGTTTTTTTTTTTCTCCTTTTCTGTCACTTTTTTTCTGTTCATATAGTTTTTATTCATATGCATCAGTAAGGAAATAAACAACAGATACCTTAACTGGAATGTTTACATTTTTGCTTTTCTTATTGTCTTGTTTTAATACAGAAAACACTGTGAACTAAGCAAATAAATTAAAAAAATACATAACACCTCCAAAATTATGGTATTCGAATGCTTATGTAGAGCAGCACTTGTGAATATTATTTTGAAGTAAATTTCAAATCTTTGCATAGGATTTTACCTTTCTGAAAAATCAAATGTTCGGTACTACAGAAATATATTCCCTATTTTAGAATATTTATTATGCAGAGAGCATAATGTTTGCTGTTGATTATAGTATACATTAATAACCTCTACATAAATACATTATTTTACAAACTACTCTTTACATAAGGTGGGTTTTGCTTTAAGTGCATCATTTACGTTAAGTGCATCTATAGGATCTGCAGTTCCTAAAGGGAGAAGGCAACAGTGAAGCAGACCAACACACCGGAGATAGTAGAGGTGGAAGGAACCTTATCTATCCTCAGTCCTTCGAAAATGCCAGCTGTCTTGCCAGTTCAGTTTAAAATCTCCAAACCCTTACACAGAAAGTGAGGACTTCACTGGTACAAACAGCCCACCAAGCCTGTATGCTGGCTTCATCTCCATAACAACACCTGAACATCTCCTTTCTGTTTCCTACCTGAATTTAACCTACTCAAACTTCTAGGCTAGGGAATTTCTAACACCCCTGCTTTAGAGAAGTATGGCCCAGAACGACTCGCACACCTGAGATCACGTAAGGAGCCTGGACAGACCCCTGAATGGAATTTGGAAGTCCAGAGCCCCAAGAGTCTGCTGCCCTAACTCTTGAACATAGAAACCAGGAGTGTTTTTAAGAAGCATCTCTTCTCCTTTAATGACCCTGGGGCTTCCTCTCATGGCTCTGCTTTGGGCATTGCTTAGCTCATGGTTCTGCTTTGCAGTCTTGGACAAACTGCCACGTCTCTTCCCGAATAATTCTCCCTGTAAAACTAATATTGCCATCCTTTTAAAAGGCTTTGATATCCTGGCATGACAGAGGCAGTTCCTATTTATCCATTAAATGCTATTTGACGTAGTAGACCCTTGCACCCACAGCTGAAAAGAACACCCTATTAACCTGCTCCTAGCCTAAACAATAATAATTGCAATTAAATTTTAAATTGGCTTTTGCAGAGGTCAGTGAGGCTGCTGTGGGTAACAGGGGACAGAAAGTGCAAAACTAGTAATTAAAATAGCCTCAGCCTCTCTTAATAAAAGGTGCGGGAGGATAATGCATATATACATACTGATTTTCTAGCCAGTGCAAGTATCTTTTGTAAATGTGTATTTGGCAACTCAGTAGGTAAACAAATGGGTCAGTGAGTTAAGAAAAATTGTTTCTTTGCTCTGTCATTTCAGGAGGGTAAAGCCTGCAACAGCCTGCATTTTCAGTTAACCAGACTCTTTCTACTTGCAACAGTGGAACTGTTGATTTCCACAGTTTCACGGCTAAGGATTTGCTTAGAAAAAGAGCACAGCCTTAGTCCCCAAACCAGCTTTTTCCTATTAATTTCACTTTGCTTGCTCTATGTGTAATGCAGCCGTTTGAAATCCTTCCATCTTGTTTGCAACTTGAATCATGTCTCTATTTTTAGAGGACTTGGAGCTACACTATGACTTTACCAAATGGAAAATGTAATCATGTCTGTGTTATGTATAACAAAGTGTGTATTTGCCCCGAGCCAGATGAACTGCATCACCAGGATTTTGGATGGAGTTAGATTTTGGGGATAGTAACAATCTTAGGAACTAGCCCTGCCAGCAACTTTGTTTTTCCTAACTTGCATTAGCTGGAGGTTTGTGACAGTTCCCCAGAGAACAGCGCTGAGGCAGCACAGCAAGAAGACTGTGTGTGAAGAATGCATGAAACCAAATTACTCAGTTTGTCTGTACAGCGGATCAGGATTTGGTCTATTCAATGGGAAGGGACACAGTCAACCCGGGAAAAACACCCACATTTCTTCAGGAAGAGCATGTATACTACATGGTTGTAACTGACTCTCAGCTTAACTAGCGTTGGCAGAGATTTGAGAGGGTGAAACACGCCTCCCAGACTCCACTGGGGCTGATTTATGCCACTGGGCAGCATTTGCACATAATGAATTTCCCTCCCACAGGGTCACATTTACTACTTCTGCCCTGCTCTGGAGGCAATTCACATCTACCTTCCAGGCTCTGAATTTAACAGGAACGAGAACAGAGAAGCTGACAGGGAAACTGAAGAAACATATGGCAGTTCTGTGCATATGGAAAGGAGAGGTGTGACTGGGAGCATGCTGTGTGTTGTTGCTATTGGAGTCCCTCCAAAGACCTATATACATGCAGTAGGTAACAGGAAACCTAAGCTGTTTGTTCATATGCTGGTTTTCAAAGATCCTTAAACTAACACTTACTAGATGTAATATTCAAAGCATTCTAGATCAAATAACCAACCATTCTTTTAAAATACTTAAAACATTTCAATACATAGCGTGCCTTTAATGATGAAAATAAGAGAGGCATAACATAAAAATATCTGCATGCATCTAATCTGGTTTTCCTCTCACAGCATTTTTATACCAGCATAATTCCATTGATCCCTGAGAAATTGCTACAGATTCAATGGAAAAGAATCCGGAGAGAGAAGAACCAGCCGGCGAACATCACTGCCTTAAGACTGGTACATGATATTTTAAAATGCCGTAATAAATGCCCACAGAAGCCACAAAATCCCTTGAAAAAAGGAACTCTGATTCATCCATATGTGGGACAATTGTTCCTCAGTAGAGTGGTCTTCCCTCAGTGGAGCAACTGTCAGCATACAATTACAGATCTCTGAAAATCATTAAATCTCCATGTTTACTGGAAATGCATTAGTGAGAAAACATCATTCTATTTCTCCAAATGTCTTTTGAACATAATAGCTTTTTTTTTCTGAAAATGAAATTCCCAAATCTGCTAAGAAATTACCACAAAATGTCACATTTCTGTAATTAATATTTCAAGTCTTTTCCCTATCCAAACCCATAAATAAATCAAAAATACAATTGAAATGTTGTTTGCCTGGCAATATGTATTCTACTTCACAGCAGCAGTTGTCACAAAAATACTTTTGGTGTTAAGAAAGACATTCCGGGCTTGGTTTATAAACAAATTTTTGCTCGTACAATTGACATAAATCAGGCTAACTACATGATTTACATCAATTGCATTAGATCAAATTAACTGCTATAATCAAGCAAAACCATTCAGTTCTCCTAAATATTGCTAAATGAAGAAAAGCAATGCACATCAGGCAGTTTGTAAGCATCTCCTAGTTGTTTGAAAAGTTACGCTCCCACTTTTAGAAATGCTGCAAAAATATTTGGCATAACATCACTCCACCATACGGTAACTTTGCTCTGTATCAATTATAATCTTTCCTTAGCACTTTGGTCTTCAGCATTACTGATGCTCTGCAATTTAACTTTGCCTCTGGTTCCATGTGGGGGAATAAAGGAACAGAAGGAGCGAGCTGAGCCATGGACCCAGACATTTTACCACTTTCTAAATAAAAACCTGCGCCAACCAGCACAGCTGTGGCAGTGAAAAGACAGAATAATTTATACAGGTAAAGGGCGATAACAAATGCTAGGGACCAGGGATCCATCAAAAACATGAGTGTCAAAACAACCTTCTACAGAAAAGTAGACCCATTTGGAAACAAAGTTATTTGCATCTTCTGGTGCTGTGTGAATTTGGATGAGTATCTGACAGTGTGACGTTGGCCCTCCATCTCCAAATGCTAGTCCGCTCACAGACAGACACGTTGTAAAAGGCTGCCTGCAACTGAAAACCTCCTCTCTTTGGAGACCACATCGATCCACTTCTAAAGTTCCTGGCATAATTTTGCATCACTAGGCAACCACTTCTTGGTGGGCTCCAACTTATTGCTTAAGACAACTTTTTCTGTGCTATATCCATCGTCTACCACTCCTTCCCTCGGGGTGTTGAAATCTGTCAACACTTCTTAAGACACAGGCAAACAGTTTTATTTCTACTTGACCCCATGGCAAAATCGTATTGCTTTCCTTCACTGCCTTAAAATTCCTTCTCAGCATCCATTTGCTTTGCATTGAAACTAAAGTGGTCGTTGCCAGGAGTCTTGTCCATTGAAAGGGATTTCAATTCTAGTCCATGACTTCAAAACTTTCTTTTAAAGATTACCTGAATTGCATTTTAAAGGCATCTAAAGCCTTCGATACCTGTGCTATGTACAACAGCAGCAGCAACAAAACCAGTGTGATGAGAGAGCGAGTCTTCAGCAAGGTGTGCACGCCCTGCAGAGGTGCAGAGCCCCGTGTGCCCCCAGCACCCTCCAGCTCCCCGTCAGAGTGAGACCTGGGCCTGGAGCATGTGCTAGGTCTCTGGGGGAAGGACGTGGGCCAGAGGAGTGCAGGGGTAATTCAGCCCTTTAGTTCCCATAAGCCGCAGCCAGTGTGTCAGGGTAAAGCCATGAGCCTCCTCTGCTTCAGGGCCCAGACACAGCAATGGGGATGAAGAAAGGGATGCATGCATTACTGTTCAGAGTGAAACGCGGGACATTTTGAAGAGGTTCCTGCCTCAGTCTCCTTCTTTCCTCCTCTCTTTAAGATTTCTTTTCACCATTTTACTCCGACCCACCTCTCCCCACTTTCTGACAATCTCTCGCCAGCAGAAAAATACGTTTTAGAAACCTATTTCATATCTCCAGTCCTATTGTCAGATTTGCTCTAACTGTTGACTTCTAAAGAGCACCATGTGCTGCTGATTCTTGTTAAGACTGTGATTACATTTTCTGACAGAACAAGACAATAGGAAACATTTTTGTATCGTATATAATTAGCCTGTGGCAACTCAGCTCCTTGAATTAGGAAGTTTCCTAAAAGAACTATGCACCTATTTCACCCATTGAATAAAAAAAACTGATACTTTGTAGAAAAGATTCTTATGAGGTGAAACTTTCCTGTATGGAAGAATTTTCCCCATGTAGGGAAACTATACCAGGCAGGAATCTTGCTGAACCTACTGTTAGTAATTTCTTTTAAAGTATAATTAATGCATCTGCTTCAGGGCATATGTTGACTCCGTGTTTGGACAGAGAAGAGGTTTCCATTTTTCAGAAACAAGGATTATTTTGGAAAAGTCTTCCACTCCTGTTTGAATGATCCAATTCTAACCATTGTCAGTGAAGGCAGATAGAAAATGCTCTTTAAGGATAAACATCTCTCTCTGTCTCTGTATGCATGCATGTATGTAATCAAATTAATCCTTGAATGACTCCTTTGACGTCAATTTTGCATGATTCATGGCAAGACAACAAAGGAAAAAGTAATTCTCTGTTTGTAATTCAGAAACATGAGAAACCTGATTGTAATAAATGTATTGCCTTATGCTGAACATGCCTGTATTCCCATTTTGAAAAGCATATGCTCCTGGAGCCTCAGCATTTACCACAAGGGGGATATAAACCTCACAGAGGAAATTACTAAGACTGGAATACACCCAGCAAAATCAGAAATCCCGTACCAGTTGAGTGGAAATCCCTTGCCAGTTAGAGTGGAAAGTTAAAGCCCTGACTGGCAAATGCTAAGGTACTACTCCTGCAGAATTTTGAGTTCCCTAGTAAAATTATTAAAAACAGCTATCGGGAGGTGTCTTTGTGAAAAGAGGATGTACAATATTGCATCAATGCCAGCAAAGAGGTACTGCTGCCAGTCCTACACTATTCCAAATACATCTTGTCCAGGGATTGTGCAAGGTATTTATCGTTCACGTAGCAATACCACATAGAAGCTCTAATTAATGATCTGGACTCCACCATACCAGCCATTAAATGGATACAAGCAAAAGATTATTTCTTTCCGATGTCATTTGGTGGAGGGATCCAAAGCAGAGGATTGACCTAAGGGAGGAAGGATTGGTTTAGAAATCAACATAAACCCAAATTTATATTCTTCACAATGTAAACTGTCATTCTTTCATTCAATTTACACTGTACTGAATGCTTAAGTTCCTACAGTCCAGAAATCATTTGATACCTCTTTTTGTTTCACACAACTCATAAGGAGTTGGAGAGACCTAAGTATGCTCCCTTCCCCTTCACAAATTCAGAGTGTAATTCGTTAAACTCTTGGTTTAGGCAAGTCTGAAGGTTATTTAGAGCAACATCACGTACATCATAAGATATTTGGTATGAACTAGAGGTCATGTGGACAGCAATAATTCTAAACAAGAGCATTTTTCAACTCTATCAAAACATTAGGAAGCCAGAAACCATATCAAATGAAGCAGGACAGATTGTTTTACAATGCAAACTCAGTGGTAGAAGGAATGAGTAGAAAAAAATTAGTTGTGGTTGTAAAGTAATCATGGTATTATATTATTAGCATATGGGGTTAACAGTTATGGTTAACCATTACACCAGAGGAAATAGTTCTGGTGCCAGATTACTTCAAATCAGCATTTAAATGTGCTCTGGTGAAGATAGAATTTATCAGTAAGTCTCAATCGAATAACCTCGTTTGAATTAGCCAAGACTGAGCTGCTGATACGCAATGTTTACGAAAGACTGATAAATACTAAACTAGCAAAATAAAGGTCAGTTTTAGGGAAGTTTGCAAACCACTAACAATGATCTTCCTTTTCTCTTTGCCTTCTTTTAAGAGTAGGTTAATGAAAGTTCCATTTGTTTAAAAATATACTGTTAGTAAACATAGTTCAGAATCAGGTCCTAAGTGGATGAAGAAAATAGCAGAAACTAGAGTAGTTTAGGAGGCAGGACTGACTGAAGCAATTAAGAAATAAACCCCTATCACTCCTTGGAGCTCTAGGTCAATACAGAAGGCTGTGTATCTAGGCCACTAGATCTGCAAGTCTGTATTTGATCGAGAAGTGAGAAACCTCTTGGGCGCAGTAATAACAGCTCTGAAGGTCCCTTCTTGCTTAAGGAAAGAGATGGCCTCAGGCAAAGCAAGAATCTTGCAATGAAAAAACCCACTGTCCATCAGACTTTGTGGGTAGCACCTCAAGGCACTAGGCAGTGTACCAGTGTACACAGGCTGCATCCCTTCTGCCCCAGAAGGGTTAATGTGAAATGTATTGCCAGCTTTTGATTAGCAGCAATTGGAGTTGGTTTATTATTTTAGTCAGAAAAAAAGCCTGAAAAATCCTGTGTGTTTTATCTTCCATTGCGGAAAACTAGAACAGCAGCAGCAAATAAACCTTGTACCAATTCAATTTGGAAATCACAAGTTCAGCAAAAATGAAGACACACAACAAATTATTGAAGTTACCGGGTTTGAAAAGACCTTTATAGGGAGACAAGGTGAACTAGAGGTGTAAATAAGTTTTTAAAATTGAATGAGCTTTCTAAGAAAGCTTTAAAACAGACAACTTACAAGGTGAGGATAAAACAAAGATTTAGAATGTCATTTCTAAATGACATGGGAATTCAAACCAGGGAATGAGGCTGCTCACCTCTGGGACAAATCCTCCAGCTCCCCAGGGAAAATGCTAGAGAGCAAGAAACTGAGAACTGTTCCAGCAGCAGTTAGACCATGGCCACACAAAATCCCCTCCCACAGCTGTGTCTATGAAGACACTGAAAGCCTGCGCCATCCTGCCTGATCAACAGGATGAAAAAACACATGAGGACCAGCACACACACACATAAGCTTCCTAAAACTAAAGTGCCCCAGGCAGGAAGGGGAATGCATAAGAGAGGTTGTGCAATATCTCCACAGCAAGAACACTGGTGTGGTAAGGATGGCAAAGGTCATGTCTATGGTCTCTCCAGCCACAGACTCATGTAAAACAGGCCAACATTGTAGACCCATCACTTCTTCCTTTCCCTCTCATCTAGAAATTGTCCCAAAACACACGATATTTTGGTGATACCAATGAAGGTGACAGAGCTTATGAGCTTTTGGCTTGAGATCAAGCTACTGAAAAACTCAGACCTTCAGAGCTCCTTCCAAGACTGCCCTAATTACCTCTACTGCAAACAGTGAACCACCAAAAAACCGCCTAAAGAACTCAGCTTTTGCAGTTTGTGAGCCTTCCCTTTCCTCCCCACTCATCCGTGCTGGCAGGTCGATTTTCTCCTCAATCTGGACTAAAAAAATTAAAAAAAAAGACATCAGTTTGTTTTTTTGAAAACCAAGAAAACCCAATGGGAGAATCAGGCAAGAAGAAAATTGCAGGCTTTTCAATCTCCTATTGTAGGGAAGTATGCTGGAAAGACATTCATAAAATGAAATGAATGTAAAGAGTACATCCAAGAGTGCAGATTAGTGAGGAACGCATGTGCTAGGATTTGCATAATTCCAGCTGGCTGGTGGAACATTTCATATTAACAATAACGCTAAAAATAACGTATTTTGAATATACTTGAATAGACTATGCTTAAGCGCTGCTGTTTTCTTCACAGTCGATGGGTGCTCTGTGAGAATCAAAGACAAATGCAGGGCAGGAAAATTCCGCAAGTCAGGTGGTTGCAGACAGCATTGCAAACAGCTACAGCTATTGCAGTGAAAAATGCCAACATATATAATCAAAGAAGACAAAATTCCTCCACATTCTCATCAATAATCCGTTAGTGCCTGCAGGAATCCAGACATTAAGTTCTTGCTCAAGTGAAGTTCAGACCTGTTTGATAGTGGGTCTAATTAAGCATCGCAAGGCTGACAGACAGACTCCTGAAACCACATTGTCTTAAAAACTCACACGGTTTCAAGGGTCTTTACTTCAGCACCTCTAAGCTTTGAACTGCTAAAGAGATACTACATCTTTTTATGCTTTGAGTTTGCTCTCTGTCTCAGGCTCCTCTACCTCTAGCTCATAATTTTGCTTCATGTCTTTTGATTTGGTGTTTTTCTAAAAGCCCAGCCCCTTCAATGATATGTTTATGTAAGGATTTCATTTTTTGCTTTAAAATAAAAACCCAGATGCTCTTAGCCTTCATTATTGAAAAGAGAAGTTTTGAAAACATCACTAAGCTGAAGATAAAAAGATCAAAAAACAGAAGGCAAATAAAAAGAATGCACATTTTGTTTTAAAGCCCATATTTTTTTCAGCTAGCATCATGACGTTTTTGAAGTATAACATGATTTATAAAGGTTGGAACTGGAGAAAAAAAATACAAAGAAAATGCCTTTTCCTGCAAGCATGAAGATACCTGTTTAACTGTACATACCAGGATGCTCAAAGAGTTAATGGAGTTATTTACATGCATAAGTGTCAATGTGTATGAATATTCACAGTATGTGACAAACATTAGTGGAAAACCCACTTTTTGCTGACTCAGGTTGGATAGCCAGTTTTATTCATTTTTATTTCTATGTATTAAAAGGGAATGTCAGCCTTGAGGATGTAACCATGGCTCAGCCAACAGACCATCCAAAACACAGATCAGAAGTGTTGGGTGTAAACATGCAGTATGAAGAAAAAAAACCTTAAATATCCACCAAGTTCTATAGTTACCAGATGCCTAAACTAATAAATAAAATGGGGTCAGTGGCCTGTGAATAGAAAATACCAATTACATAAAGCTAAAGTTTGGGTGATAAGGTGACAAAAAGAGGAAATTCTTGAACTGAGTATCTGGAAGACCACACCAGCAGCCTCCGTTATACTCAGAAAGACCCAATTCGTAAGTCTGACTTACGAATGAACAGTAGATATGTGATTGACTCATTCATACCTCAGCTTTAACTTTTCAGTATGTCAGTAGCTTGATTTTCAGTCCGGGAGCACCTACAGCTCCACTGAAGTAGCAGGAGATATAAGAATTTAGCCTCTTTGAAAATTCAGCTAAAGGCACTTGGAGTTATGAACAAAACGCAGACTCAGTTGCATGCCTATTACTGTATGATCATTATGACTACTCAAAAATTAAGCACACAGTTGCACACACGGTCTTATTCACATGGGGGCAAGTTTCAAAGACACATCATGGGATGACAGGAATCCGACTCCCTATAAAAGCACATGCCTTTGAAAAACTTGCCCTGGGCTCTGAACAGCTTTTCACAATGGATCACTTCTTGGATTGGTGGTAATAGAAATCGTTGCTTATATATCACTGGATAATAAGTCAAGATTATTGAAAAAATGTTGGTTTTTGCAAGAGGAGGGAAAGTTTGCACATTGCTCCTGGGAAACGTATGTCGCAACGACAGGAACAGTGTAGGCCAAAGACCATACAAGAGTAAAAAAGAAATATAAGTCCTACACTGCTACAAGAGAGACAGCTCATTTTAATCCCCTATTAAATCCCTTGTTTGTTTACAGTGAAATCATGCCAGAGGGGGCAAAAAAATAAACTACCTTCCAGTTAAACTCATTCACAAAATTAACATAATTTTGAACAATCCCTTGTATGCTTTTGTTCCATTACAATTTAAAATTAACATAATCTAGCTTACTGATTTTCATACTCTTCAACATTTGCCTTTTTATACATTTAACTGTAGGGCATGTTAGGGGGGAAGGGGGGAAGGTAAGCACCTTGATTAATCTCAGTCAAGGGTTTCAGTCTCAATCTCACTTAGGATTCAGAGTATAATCATGCAATTAGCTTTTAAAATCACCCAAATGTATTTAAAATGTTTCCTTGGTTGAATCTGTTATGCTTTGATAGCATCATCACTCTATACCATAAAAGGCAAGGAAATATAATATGAAGGATAGCATTAATAAATAATCATTAAAAACTACAACCACGCCTTTACATGCTCTTTTGATCTTTACCATGTAAAATGCATTTAGTCAACAGGTAAAACAAAGTTCCTTGGGATACACCATCTTCTGAAATGTTATGAAGGAATGGGAAAACAGTGATCCATAGGATAAAGCTGTGATTTCATGTGCAGTCTTAGTTCTGGTGAAGTCGGCAGGAATTTTGCTGCTGTTCAGGGAATTTTACCCTATCCAGAGACTGTTATCTACTTTTTTTTTTTCTGAAGACAAAAAGTAACACATAGCTAGGTAGTTAGTTCTGAAAGAAGAGGATGAGAACTGGACAAAAAGCCTTAAAGCTCACATAGGATAACCAAGTGATACTACCCAGAGTCTGTGCAATGTATTTGCATGAGTAACTGTCCCAGAAATCTGTGGATCAGCCCGTACTTGCAGCTTCAGGAGTCCCTTTATTCCTCCATTCCTCAGCTAAGGGCAACTTTGGCCTCTTATTAGTGCAATTATTGTTAAGGATCAGTGGATTATTAAATCCATCAGTTTCAAGATGATTTACAGTAAGCCTGATCTCTAAGAGACAATTATGAAACTGGGACCTGGACACCTGAATGTTCTGTCTCCAAACTAGTTTCTCCCAGTGGATGAATGCTTGATGCCATAGTAGGTTTTGGTAACAAAAAGAATGCTAGATTCTTCACCATAAGCCCTGTAAAGGTTGATTCACAACCTAATACCATATTTTACAGAAATGCAGAATGTGACCAGCACATAATATCAATGGCTGACTTTTACCTGGAGAACTTAAACAGGTAGTTTGACATCCTGGAGACCAGACTTTCAATTTGAAACCAGAATATAACCTAAGCTAAAAATACACTGGAACACTACCAGAATATTATCTGTCCACAGAACATTTGCAAAGAGGAGGGAGGAAACATTTTGGGAGCTGTCACTAATTATTCATGATCTAAGGGGAAAAAAAGTGAAGACCCCATTTGAAGTGTACATGATATTTGGAACAGTTTCACAGGCAACCGATGAAGTTACATATTATCTAGTCTTCAAGATGTTAGCTTTTCCGCTCTGTACCTTTTAATTTTGCCAGAGTCTGGTTTTAGCCCAAAACGTTTCAGCAAAGTATTTATATTCAACTTAGTTACAGGATAGTTAGGAGTTTTGTATTTTCTGAGTTGCATGCAAAGGACAGGTGCTTATACATGCTAAGGTACAGTTACTTTTCTCATAGTGCTTATACCAAGACACAAGAGTGGAGAGAATTTTGCAGGCTTTTTCACAAAGAAGAAAACTGGGGGAAGAGTTGCAGTTATGCATTACAGTTCAGTCACTGAAGCTGGACTGGATCCATATCATTCGCTTACATCTTTGCAAGATCCAAGGCGTATCAGCTGCAATGCGTTATTCACAATGTCAAATATTCTAGACAGGCCAGAAATAAATCTGTCTATGAGCTATGACTAAGAAATCATCCATCAGCAACACAAAAGTAATCTCTGCTGTGTTCTAGTCCAAAGTCCAATTGAGAAGGTCTAACATATTGGCCAAGATTGGTTGCTTCTGAGGTTGGTTTTTTGCCATTTTTGCAGTCATCCCAGAAAGAAACAAGAAATTAGGCAGTGTGTTGGCTTGCCAAACCAATGACATTAAAAAAACTTTTAGCGCTGATTGGATTATTGTGTTTTCAAGGAAGGTGATAAATAAAAAGAAAAAATAAATTTTACATTACATATGTAATGGAAAGACTCTTTAGACACTCTTCATAACATGAGGCATATCAGCTATTTTTTCTCCAGGTTCTTCCTCTCTCATAAATCCTATCCAAAGAGGTGATATGCATCAAATTCTGAAGACCAGAAAGTCCTTATAAATTTATCACCTTATCTTCCCCTCAAGTTAAGGGATTCATTTGGTGGCAGACACAGGAAAAACATGATACACATAAAAACATTAAACCAGCATACTATGAGATGTTGATGATCCCTAATGCACCATCATCACAGGTAAGCATGCTATGGATACACTGCAGACCTTCGTCTTCATTGCAGAAGCTAGGTGACTTGCATACAGCCAGCATTGACCGGAGGCCATCGGTACCTAACCCATCTCAGAGCAGATCCTTGCGCCTGAGTGGTGACATTCCGCGGTTTCAGTGAAGATACCCCAGCATCCGCTAAACTGGAGGGAAGGAAAGCAACAAGCCAAGATCCTATTTCTTTTCTCACAATATGATGTGGCAGACCTTTAAAGCAGGGCAGAAATAACAGAAAGAGAGGAGCATAGAAAAATAATTTCAATTGATACATTGCCTTTCTGTCTATGGATGCAGTGCGTAGCAATAGCAATTATTTTAAATGAGAACTTTGTTTTACTGTAAACCTACTGACACAGGGTTTTAAAACCCACGAGCATTCATCCCTCTGTCTAAAGGACTCCTGCACATAGGTCACAGTCAGAAACAGCTAGTTGTGAAGCCAGGAAAGGGCAAGGTATGCTAATTGTTGCTAATTTCGGTTTGTCCAGCATACTTTGGGTTCCCACCTCCTCCCCAAATCCTGTCTTTCTGAACACTCCGGACAAACAGAACATTCATTACTGTCGTCTCAATTTCTGTAAACAGCAAACTTCAATACAGGCCTAAATCTGCTGCCGCTGAAGCTGATGAGAGTACCTCTTTAACAGGATTAGCGCTGGTCACTGCTGCCGACACAGCCTTATAGCAAAGATCAGCCTGCCCTTACACCACTTCAAGTCAAATCCCAGTCCCTCCAATTCCTTGCCTTAGTAACAATCGCCAAGGAGAAAGGAAAGCACAAACTCTGGGCATTTCCTTCATCTTGGGATTTATTTTTTTTTTTACAAAAGCAAAACAGCCAGCCCATGAACTTCCCTCTAGAACAGGGTGTACTCAACTCATACGCTCCAGTCTCGACAGCAAACAGCCCGTGGTGCTAGGCTTAATTGCTATCTGGCAGCTCTAACCACGCAAACTTCTCCAGCAGTTTTCAGATGCTGAAATCCCATAGCTCCCTGGAAAAACATCAGAATCCATTCCCCGTGCCGTATTTTGGACACCCCTTGTCCTGAACGTTTTCCTATGCAGCTTACACAGGGTAACGATTGTCAGTCAACACAAACACCCGGCTGGTTTGGCTGCAGCCCCACCCAGACTATACTGCAGGAAACTACGGTGTTCGGGACAGGATTCCCACCTAACTGACTTTATTTCAGTTAGGTCATGTAGCCTAGGCTAGCCTAGACCCATTATAATCAGTGAGGACATGGGCAGCTGAAGAGTCATTTAATTCCAACACAGGCTTCTAAATTAAGTTCAATGAATTTACCTCCTTAACTCCTTGACTGTAGAGGGAACCCAGTGAATTAGCTCAGGCTAGCTGCTTCCTTTTTTAGGTCTGGTTAAGCAGCAATTACATGACCTGAGCTCCATGCAACACTGTCAGCTCCCAGTGGGAACTTGATTCCAAATATATATTCCAAAAGATTTCAAATAGCTTCTTGGTGGGTCTCTGTTTACCCAAAACACCATATGTTCAGTAACTTCAAGCCAACCTCTAAGAAATCTAGCTGAGGTGTTCAAATGTCTTAATCTGTTCCTTTTAGAAACTGGAAAAATATGTTCTATGAGATAATATAGCACAGTCCATCTTTTCATATGACAGTCAGCAATACTTTGTTTTATGTTCAGACATGCATAGAAAATTAGGTGTCTGAATTTTTCAATGTATGATATTTTTCAGTCTGATTTTTCATCAGGCTTTCAAATCTGGATGTAATTTTTACTTTTCAGCCAGCTGAACGCACAAATAATACTATAATTGATTTTGGCATTCAACAGAAAAAAATGGAGTCTCAGGTATTTGGGGGTTTTATTATCAAAACCCATTTTAGTTACAATTTTTTAAAACAGTAAAAATTAATATGCTAGAAACTATAGTGGCATGCTAAATCTTTCAGACACGAGAACAAATTAATGACTTACTGGGTGCAACTGTAATGCTGACAACTGCAAGCTAGACTTCTGTAATGTACTGGTAGCATGGTTAACAGCCTGCAACCAAAATGTCTTAGAATCTTTATGTGAACCATCAATTAATGCCTTTAAACTTACCTTGCTACTATACCATTAGATTATTTTTTTTTTTCCCTTGCCAAAGTTTATATTATTTTCTTGAGCAAATTCTACATTAACACAAAATCTTGTCCTGGGGTTGTTTGAAGAAACAGATGTCTATAAAAAAGAAACGAACATCAAACTTAGTAGGCATTCACACAGGGTAAAATAGATTTACCTTGCATGTTGAGATGCTGGAAGGGTGAAGTATCTGAAAGCGTAATTAAAAATAAAAATACTGTAAAAAGCCCTGCATCCCTTTACCCTAGCATAGGGTAGTTGCCGAATCCATAAAGTCTATGAACAAGGTATCAGCATAAGCTCACCGAGACATCTGATACTTTTTTTCAGTGCTGGAGACAAGCATGGACAACCTAGACCTTCACTCTGACCTGTTTCTGGCCATTCTTGTCTCTACTAATTCCCACCTGATGAAACAGTATACAAAACCAGGCAGCTCTGGGGCCACCCCTGGTATGAGACATGATCAAAGCCAGTCTAAAGTCATTTTTTCTCCCTGCAGAAACCCATGCCAGGACCTTATATTTTTGAAATCTCTACTATAACATTTCATGTCCAATCCATAAGACACCACTGCTTACAGAAAGTAGTTATAAAATACTATCCCATAAATTCTGAAAACTATTCAGGGACTATAAAATCACCACAGCAACTCCATTTTGTGCTACTCACCAAAAATAAGGGGGGGGGGGGGGGGGGGGGGGGGAGCAATAGAAATTCAAACTTCTTGCAGGAAGGACAGTGAATATGTATTTATTTGATGGTAATTAACTCCACCTCCTTGTTACCTTCAAATCTTTTAAGGTGTCACTCTAAGTGATAATTACTGAAAAGTAAATTTTAGCCATTTTTAAAAGGCAGAAAATTTAATCTGAGTAAGAAAGCTGCTTTTCTTAAAACAAGATATTCAAAAAGTCTTACAATAAGTACATCCTGGCAGAAATAACTGCATTTAAGACCTAAGGACTCTACTTTGGTTTTATGTTTATAGGGTAATACCCTATTCCCCCAAAAGCCAATGGAAATTTTGACGTCCATTTCAATGGTGGCAGAATTTCACTCACTGAGTTCAGTGAAATTTATTAGATCTTAAT
Organism: Falco naumanni; assembly: GCF_017639655.2. Classification (NCBI taxonomy): domain Eukaryota; kingdom Metazoa; phylum Chordata; class Aves; order Falconiformes; family Falconidae; genus Falco; species Falco naumanni. The sequence continues at coordinate 5,108,370 of NC_054057.1, forward strand.
ATTCAATGCAGAGGAAATTCAGGTTTTGTGCTATTCTAGACTCAGAGTTTCTGCATGGCTAAAGCAAGAAAGTTGGTAACCTCAGATCTTTTTGAAACTGTACAGAAATGACCCAATTTCCCACATTCTTTTGAATACTAAATCTTTGAAGCCTGTGATGTCGGGAGGAACTGTTATGTTGCACTTTGAGTTTCACTCAGTATTCTGAGTGCAGTCTTTGTAAGTCTGCAAGGATTTACATTCATTGTCTCTCCAGAGTCACTTGCAAAATGATTTCTAAAAATTTTCTCTTTCAACTACTATTAGATGCTGTCTAATACAGGAACAAGGAATTCCTGGCCCAAGGGCCAGACACAATCTGCAATTTAATTTCAGGCAGACTGCAGCCAAATGAGTTTGCATGTGTATTTATTATTGGATGAAAAACAAAAGCACTTATTAACATGTGACTTGCCAAATGCCTCTGAGAGACCTAGCTGGTCCTTCTCAAGGAAAGGTGCTCTGCTCCAGGGCTAATAAATTGCGACTCAACATTACAGCGAGGAGGCAAGCAAGAGAGAAATACAATATTGCAGAATATTATGCAATACATAAATGCAGCATTCCAATGTGATTGTCAAATAGGTTTGCCACGCTGGTACAAAGGGCACCATTAACAGAGAGAGAGGCTACTCAGTACTGGCAGCTTCACTTTAGTCAGTGGCAAAGATGGGGAAGGAGGGGGAGAGAGGGAAGAAATTACTCTAACTTGAGCTTCAGAGTTGAAGGTTTGGGGACTGGCAGGAAAACAAACAAAAAACCCCAAGTATCCTTCTGTTTTCAAACTGAGCATTTGATATAGAAATTGAGGAGGAGACAACATTAATATAAGACTCCACGATGTCATTTCTACAAAGATCCTTGTTAAGCAGAACTGTACTTTGATATCAAGCAACATCAAAAGTGAATGCAATAGATTCAGTGGGGAAAAAATGTCCAGAACTGTAGGAAGTTGCTCACATCCTAGTGTTACTTGATCTGAACCATCCTATATCCATCTAGGTTATTGCTGTTTCCTGATGTCACTGATAAATGACTGCTCATGCAGTAAGAGCCACTGTCACGGAACAGCTGTGCTCTAGTGGATATGTTAAATAAAGCTCCATGGGTTGGGAGGTGGGGAGCGAGGGAGGGGTGAAGAAAAGAGGTGGGGGTGCAAAAGAGAGGAAAATGTAATGGGTTTACATCGTCACCCTTCATAAATCTTGATCGTGTCTTCAACAAGATCTAGAAAAATCACAATTTCACTTCAGGACAGGGATGTTCATTACCCAATTTCAAACTGTATGAAAAATTACTGTGGGAAAATAATTCACAATTGATTTATGGCGAAATTGAGGGAACTGGAAGTGCCATGGCCAATCTGCTGCCTTCAAAACATCTTCCAATCTTGCATCCACACTAAAAGCTTTGCACAAAGCTGCTTCTATCATTTGAGTACCCAAACACAAGGCGTTAACTCAGCACATCCCATTAATCATTCTAGCCACCTAGAAATGAAAGCTGCAATAAAATGGAGAAAGGGGAAAAATGAATAATTTAGTAATTGATCTCTATCTGGAAAAATATACCATTCTAAAATAAACACTTCTCTCTTTACAAGCCTGAGAGAGTCCTTAACAATATTTATATTTTAAAATCTAACCAATTTATTCATGTTTCTTTAAGGAAAAAAAAGAAAAATCTTTCTGTCAGAGGGAAGACTCAGGCTTCAGAATTTTCATTCATCTTATTTTTAAAAAACACCTAATTTCTTGAGAGCTGTTCAGAGCAAGCTAAACAGAGGGAAGGCTCTGTATGACAGATCTTTTCTGAGATCAGCTGTTCAATGTCTCCATATACTTCAAATCAATACAAAGGGCACATGGATGTTTAGATTAATATCTGTATTCCAAGAAGTGCAAAAATATCTAAGGCCATGCATTAACGTCCTGCTCTCCAGCAAGTTTATCAACAGGCACATTACTTTAGAGCTGCATCATGCCTCTAAGAAAATTTAACTCATGCACTGCCATGGCATGAGGAATATGTGAACCCAGAGGCAGCAGCAGAATGTGAGGGGAAGGGGAAGGGGAGGGGAGGGAAGATGATAACTCCGCTTCGAGGAACTATCTCTCAAAGCAGCAGCCATCGTTCTGACACTGTGAAGGGAACTAGGACTCACTGGGGAAAAAGCCGTCTGTGTACAACCCTGAAAGAAGGAGGTAATGAGTCACTGAAAATAAAAAAAAAAACCTGTTATTTTTATTTGCATCCTACTGAGCAATCCCCTATCATGTTTCGCTATAAATTTATTTATAAATGCATACAAACACTCTCCTCACATGTTTCATATATACCTCAGTCAGTGGCTTTAGGCCAGCTAATCAGGCAACTAAATGCACTGGTTTTTTCCAAAGCACAGAAACTAAAATCATGAGGTATCGCATATTAGAAAAGACATTTTAAAGTTGCACAGTAGCTGAATGACACTGTAGCAGCACAAGCACTAGGCATCTCTATCAAAGGCTTTTTTTTTTTTTTGTAAATGAGCACAGTACACTGAATTATTAACTCCTCTTACAGAATGTAAACAGGATTTCAGAAGAGGCATGAATCAGGAAAAAATCAAGTAACAGTTTGAAAATTGGAGCGTGAAGTAACTAAGTAACAATCCCTCTGAAGAGGCACATTTGTCAGAAGTCAGGCTTTTGCAGGACTGCGGCTCTCACCTATCCTTTCCCACTCTTAAAATCCTGAAGTTGAGTTTACGACATGAAGCCTGATCTGTTAGTATCACCTCCCCAGTTAGTCATAATCAGGATCTTTCTGAACAACTATGAAGTTTCATCCTGTGCCCCTGTGGGCCTACGCTATGGGACGAGAAGAGAGAAAGTTCCTGACCTCTCGTCTCCAACATAATGAGCAGCCTCCATACTTGCACCATTTCTCCTCTTCTCAGTCTTCTAAGGCTAAATTTCTGGTGCTTTTTCTGAGGAGTTTTCCCAGGCTCTTGAATGTTCTTGTCACCCTTTTCCCAATCTCCCTATTTCAGTCACATCCTTTTTGAGCTCGGAAGGCCAAAACTGCACACTGTGTTCTAGCTGAGACCACAGGCACAGCTTTATACAAAAGCCTGTATAATGTCCTCCCAGTTACTCAATTTCTTGGTAGTCTTGAATGATATGCAACCTAATATCACAGCTGGTTTTTGACTGTGGTTGTAATTTGAGCAAGTGTTCCCGCAGATCTCTCATACTCGGCTCTTCTGGATCCGGCAGGACTGACTGCTCTCACTCGGTCTTACTTTCTTAATTCACTGCTGATCCTTACCCAGCACTGTTCTGCCCACTTGGTGGAAACCTTTAACAAATCTCTGAAGGTATCCATAGTTCTTACTGCTCCTAAACAGGCTACGTAAGTATTTCCACTACAGATACTGCTACCTTGACTCCAGCCCTCTCTCAATACCAGCAATAAATGGGTTAACAGCAGGAATCTGTTAATTCACAGATGTCCAAAGCCCAACTGTGGTCTCTTTCTACCCCAGCAGATTAGCCTAGCCCTCTGCTTTTCCTCTCCTTCCCACCTTTCAGCCACAACAGTATTTTGCCTGTCATTCCACAACATTGGATTTTCTGTAATCTTTTGTCATGAGCATTGTCAAAGATCTGTCACTCATAGCATTTTGTTTTCAATTACTCATGACTTCTCCAGCTCATTCTCCGTGCTAGCTGATCACTGGAACGTCAGCTCTCATTGCAAGAAAAAATGCTGGTGGACTACATCATCCCATAATCTCTCTGGTACTTTACTATTGTTTTAAATGAGGATTTCAAGTTGGTTGCCAAGTCCAGATGTAAAATGTTACTTAAATATATCACTGAATTAACTAACTACGCCTGTAACTGATTCCCAGCCGAAGCTCTGTTTTCAGCCTCAGACCACTGCTAAACCCAGCCACAAATCAAAGTCCTCTGGCATATGGGACCAATGGGTCTAGCAGAAGTTTGCTGCTGGAGCACTCTGCAGCGCATGCTCGAGTCACAGCCGTTAGCCAAACCATTTCTACTCAGAGGGCTTTGCTAGCTCGAATATTGCCCTGCTCTCCTTTGCAGATTTGCCATGCACCTGTGCAGATTCACTGGTGTTTCAGTATTACTTTGGGGATCCCAAACCTGCTCTGCTATTCTCAAAGTCCTTCAAGGGCTTCTCTTGCCTCAAAGCCCTCCAGAATTTGAATTCCCAGTTTCAAAGGCCCAGCTCCCATGCAGGAATTCAAGATTGTAATATGGGATGGGAATTGGCAAACCAGGAAGGACAGGAAAAATGAGCAGAACACGGTGTCTTCCATGATCTCTGCTGCATCAAGGAGGCAGTTCTGTCAAGGAGTTTTATTTAATCCTTCTACTCTGAGGAAATGTCACCTGGATGCTGTGTACTTTTGAGGATGAATGCTAGGAAAAAGCAAGCCAGAAGAATCCCACTGATTCAACCAGGATTTTGGAAGAAGGAAAGAGAGAAAAAGAAAATCTAGCATGCCTGAAATGGTCCAACTTCACTTCCATCATCTTAGATAAGAGAGTTAGAGACTACTGAAACCGTACCAGAGGCCAATATGACAGCAGGGTTATTGTAAATGATAGCCATAATAAAAAATGCAATAAAATTACAAGGGTGCACTGGTGTTATTACACCTTAGAAATTAAATTCCAGCACTGAAAAAAATCACTGGCATAGACATACTCTGAAGTCTTTCCGAGAGCCCTCACAATGACAGCATTGCTTCCTCAGGGCTCAGTCCTTCTTTGCCTGAAACTGGACTCTGCCTCCTTTCCAGTTTCAGCGGCCGCAGGACTAGGACCTTCGCATCTTTGCCCAATGTAAGCATTCATACACCGTCAATGGCAGGAACTGCAGCTGCACTCCCCTGGATCCCTGTCCTGCACCTTGTTTATTCAGGAGTTTCCAACGTTTTCGAATGTCTCATTCTTGAACCACACACCAACACATTGATTGCAACGCAGCTCAAAAGTAAGCACTTTTTGTTTATTTACTCCAATGTATACAGAACACAGAGCAAAAGGACAAGAACAACAACAAACCCTATGTGTGTGCTTCCCCCTCTCCATCACAGCTGCATTTCATCATGTCACCCACCCTAGAGTCACCATCTCTGGCTTGGGAACGTAGCTCTGCTCCCAGCATGCTCCCCATTTGCCTGTCAGTTCAGCATCATGAGTGCTGAGTAACCCTCCTTCTTCCTTACAGCAGCATCTTTAAGGATTTAATATTCTGTTTGAGGCTGTGGGAGGAGTAAGCAATTTTCTGTCTGGCTTATTAGTTAGGTAAGGAATACCACGCAATAAATACATTCTGTAGTATTTCCTTTAGTCCTCTTATCCATACAATTGTTCTGCCTTTTTTTTTTTTTAAGACTTTTTTGTTTAACTTTATGTATTCAGGCAAGTGGCTACAATGCAAATAACCTGAGAGCCAGCATTATTTATAACGTTACTGCACATAACACCCTCATTCTCCCCACCACCCTTTTACTCTATAAAAATATACAAGAGTAAACAGGCACTCCATAAAAAGAAACCCTGGCATCCAGTGTTAAAACTGAACAGCTAAGAACTTAGCAGCAGCAAATATAACCTCACCTCCTTGTGAATAATGCTTTGCTATTTAGTCTGGTTACAAGATGACGCACTGTACTGCAAATACTATGCTGTGGTATCAGCTTTTCTCTACAGTCTTCAATACAAGGCTAGAAGATTATGTATGTGGAGGCGAAACAACCCATTTGAAGGACTGAAAGAAAGCAAATATGTTTGTAAATTGACAGTGTTATTAAAAAAAAATACACAAATCCAAATGAAAATGCTGAAGCACAAGATTCATCACATTCACAGCGTAATGTGAAAAAAATGATATATATTTCAAAAGGCAGGATGTCACTGCACATGAAAGAAAAGAGAGAAAAAAAAGCAATTACTTTAGCTGAACACTTTTGCCCAACTTTCTGCCCAGACCCTGTGAGTGGAGAAGGTTCACATCAGTTGTCTTCACAGTTTCTTTGGAGATACTGACAAAGGACTTAAAATAGAAACATTGAATACTCAAGTCTCCTGCTCACCACAGATGAGGCATATCCCTAGTTAACACCATGGGCTTCATCTTTGTGGAGACTTAGAATATTTTCAGAGCGCTTGGCCAAACGTCCCAACAACCCTGCCACCAGGCTGAGAAGTGAAGAGGCACCCATCTGCTTGTTTTGTGTTGTCTCATGAAGAAAATCTTTAGAAGAATTTTACAGGGAAGCTTTTAGAGAAAATAAAAATATTTATTTCTTTTGTCTACTGAGGATTTCTGGGTTCACACTGACATTTGACTGAGCGGTTACTTAGCATGCTGTACATCATATTTCACTTACAACAACAGTGGATACAGTAAAGTTCCGTTTTTCTCCAGAAGATGACAACAGGGTGTATTTTTCACAGAAAGTTACATTTTCAAGGTTTTTTGTTGGGTTTTTTGGTTGTTTTTTTTAAAGGCTCAAATGAGGGAAAATATGTTTGGAAGGAAGGATCTATGGTGAGAGTGACACTGAGTATGGAAGTACAAAATGTGTTTCTATGATACATTAAATATCCTACCATGGTCAAACAGATACACACAATAACATTTATATGTGCAAACGATCCACAACCATAGGTCTGCCACCACCTCTAGAATTCCCTTCAGCAGCAGATTTCATAGTCATTGACAGGCACCTGTAAGACAGAAGAAAAAAGAAAAAGTGTTAGCAGAGACACTTCTCCCATCCGAAGCCTGCTGCTCAACAGAATTTGCAAAAGTCTTCAATGTATATCAAGGATGACTAATTAAACTTCCTATCCAGCGCTGCTCTATGATCAGCAGATGAATGAGATCTGATTTATCTGTGACCTAGGTGTACAGCAGGGGCAGCAGGGCTATCCATGAAGACACCCATCAGTACCCAAACCTATAAGATCGATAAGTGAAGCAGCATCACACTTGTCACTCATATTCAGCGAGGCCATCCTCCATTTGGTGCACAAAGTGGGTGTTTCTACCCACCTATGCAGAGGTACTGAAAGGACGTAGCATTACATTTTGGGATTATGTTACTCATGTTGTTAACGGCACGCTGGAGAAAGGTAAGACAGCGAGCGTGCATTTGTAATACACCACCTAGCTCCAAGGAGCAGTAAAACGTTTTAAACTGACACAACAGCAAAAACAATTAAGGAAACTCCTTTAGTTCAGAGCTACCTGGGGCAAGCACATGAACTGGCATACAAGCTGCCTGGAGGCCCTGGAGAGCAGCTGCTGAATTAGCAAGGACTGGAACAACTAATTGGTGATTGTTTATCAAATAATACACTAGCAATTCCACTGTACTCTAAGGGGGAGGGAAGAATAAAGCTATTTCAGGTGCCACCACTGTGAACTTAGCATATTGCTGAAATACATAAGACATATTCTTCAACTCTTTTAAGTGTCCATATGCAGACTAGACAGAGGCTGGCAGGAGGCACATTTATAAGTACATTTATTTCAAGTGCCTCTGCTACTTCAAAGGACTTAAACATAAACAGTTGTCTAAAAAATATATAGATGTGTATTGGAGAGAAGGAGGAGAATTTATCACTTTTGAGGTGGGAGGAAGGGATAGGGATGGCAAATACAGTGCTAATTAATATAAAGCTTTCTCCTTCCTTGCTGCCCCCTTGTCCCCAAACACAAAATCAAAAGCATACTCTGCTCCGCTCTCCCAATACACTTGGCACGTACCTCCTGCCTCCCCCACTCTCTCTCCCTCTCTCCCCCTCCCTGGCCCTCCATAAAGGGGCATGAAATGAGAAATTTTAGCAAGGTTTCTTTACAGAAGAGAGGCTTGGCTTCAAGCCCAGTATACAGATGTGGGAGGGAGTCTTCAAAGGGAGACTTCCTCAGCGCTGTCCAAGAACGTGGTACTTCTCACGGTCTGGAAGCAAGGCTTCCTGGGACTCACTGTCTCAAGCCCCACCAGTACTACACAGTCCCTCAAAGACAATAAATGCCGAAGGAGGAAAAAATATCTGCATGATGTTGTCTTCAATTTTTCTCAGCTTGAACTTTAGGCAAAAAGGGACCGCATGTTGACGGGGATGGTTAAAAAAAACCAAAAACAATCAAGAACAAATCTCAGAAAAACTTCTGGCATCCCAGGATTTGGTATTTCTTTTTTACATACCACATCCAGTCGTATGAATTAGCCAATTTATACTGAGGACTATTTGTTGTCTTTAGCTTCAGATAGATTATTTCTTTTCAGCAAGTCCTTGTAGATTCTTGTAATGGTTTATTGGTATAGTTATACAAGCGCAGACAATTTAGCAAAAAAGCCTTTTGCAGGAGCAGTTTTACAACATTTCCATGAACAAATTAAGTTGCCCAAGAAAAAAAATCCTTTTCTTTCCCCTGGTGTAACTTCATATATACTAGGGCTTTTGCTAGCATAGCAATGATGACAAAAATATAATAAATCCCTTCCTGACACAGCTGTGCCAGCAAGACTAAAGCCTTCATCTCAATGAGATTGAACTACTTCATATTTCAGCAACATTTATATTACAAGCTTTTCCCCTCACAGCACAGTGTATCCTCCCCAGTTGCCTGGCTTTGTGTTGTTTCCTGCCCACAGCCTGGTAACCGTGGGTCTGCTAGGCAGTCTTTACAGTATCAAGTATGCAACTGTATGCTCACTAAGACCATTTAAAAGGTGTTTATTAGATATAGTTTAAAAAATTTTTCTCTCCATCATGCAGACAGATGTTCCACAATTTCTGATGGGCCCTCAGCCCCAGCTTACAGCCAGCTCTAACCAATTCCTTGGTATTGTGGTAGTAAACACTGTCCCACATGGTTGCAATGTATGTTTGCTTTAGTTATGTCTTTCCCTCCTGTTTTAAAATGTACAACATAAATCAAATGCATCTAGTTTCCACAGCTGTACTTCCACTTCGAACATATCAGGAGGTAAACAAAACAGACAGCTCTTAACTGACTCTCTTCTGTAATTAAGAGGGAATTTCTTACCATGCCCAAGGAAATCCAGAATGTTTCAGTGCAGATGCCTAAAAAAGAGAAAAGAGTCTTTAAAAGACAATCTTTTGCTCAATGAAAGTTTAACTCTGAAAAACTATTGCCAGCATAATTCTATAGGTTGAGTTAAATAAATAAATACTTATCTGATTAATTGTTGCCTGGAATCCATTTGTGCTTGTATCTCTTGAGTTAGAGGCCATATTAAAAAATGTGCACAGGAGATTTGAAATATGAGGACAACCTAAAGCTTGATTCTAAGAAGGCTCAATGCACCAGTACTTCCCCATGGCGTGGGTGAGACAGGTTTAATCATCAGGTGTGACAGAGAGCAGTCTGTTGCAATCCAACATTATTTGGAGAGCCAACTAGAAAGCAACGTATTTAGCACATACACTGCACACATTACAATACCCTCAAAGAAAAGGAAATCATGTGTTTCAATATGTAGATTTTATTCATGTCAGCTGCATTTCAGTCTCTCTGAAAAGCCAGTTCCTGGGTACAAAGATGTTCACAATTTGGAGATTATAGTCAGATGTCAACATCACTGTTATTCACATGTGGGTGATATACTAACATACTCTGTATAACTATTAAGACAAAAAGACCCTCCAAAAGTATTAAAAGATCCTTGCAAATCAGGATTTCACCCAATATACATTTTTGTTCATCTCAGCCTTTTCTTTTTCTAAATTTTTCTGCCTCTTTCTTCTGCAAGGACACTCACATAAATCCTTCCACAAAAGCTCAAATGGGTTTTTAGGGGCAGGAGCTTCTTTTGTCATGTGTTTAAACAACACCCTGGAACAAGGTAGGTGTAATTACATGGGAATAGTCAGATAGGATTGGCTCAGAGACTGAGGAAGTCAAGCATTCTATCAAGCTCACAACTTACACTTTTTCCTCCTCAGGCAAGTGCAAACCGCAGCACACCCCTCAGATCCAGCCTCCCAACCCCTGGGCCTCCCCAGCCCTTGGCAATCTCTAGCAAGGCGATTCCCTGAACCAGAACTGCATTTCTGCGGACAACAGCCCCTGGGAGAGTTTTCTTTAAGTGGTATGTCCAAACGCCACTGTCAGCATGGGAACTTTTGGCATCTACAATATCCCACGGCAAGTTGACAGCTATAGGAAATCCTTTTTGGTAGTTTTAAAATTGTCACCTAACCATTCACTTGAGTCTGCTTGGCTTCCACAGTATGGGAGAGTGAAGAGTCATTTCCTATTTGCTTTCTCCATGCACTTGAGAGTTGACAGACCTTTGTTTTCCTCCTGCTCAGAGAGAAGGTTGAAAAATCCCAAGTGTTCAGTGGTTTTCCATATGGGAGTCACTCCACATTTTCTATCAGTATTTCCCCTACCTTCTCCCCTTCTCTTGCATCCTTTCTCAAATGAGGGAGCAAGGATGCAATATTCAAGTGTGCCATGCATTTATACTACACTATAAAGATCTTCCTTTTTGTTCACTATTCCTTTACCAATAATTCCTAGTATTCAGGGTGTTTTTTTCTTTTCTCATTCCTACTGCACATTCAGCAGGCTTTTTCATACAATTATTATAACCCAAGGTTTATTCCCGAGAGATAATTTAGATTCCATTGCTGTGTATTTTGATTTAGAATTGTTTCTCCTCCTCCACACTATTTTATATTTATCAACATTGAATTTCAACTGCCAGATTGCCCTTCAGTCACTCTGTGGTCCTCTAGTACATCCTCACCTCAGCTATACCACCTGACTTAGTATCATCACAAGGATTCGTTGTCTTATTCTCCATCTCGTTCAGGACTATGCTGAAGAGCACCATACTCACTAGAGAGACATCACTGGTTGCTCCATCCCTTTTCTAAAAGCAAGCCACTTTTTCTCTGACCTTTATTTCCTAAACTGAAATTATTATTAATCCATGTAAGGACCTTGCCCCCTATCCCATGGCAGCTCGATTTCATAAAAAGTTTTTGAAGAGGCATACATTTAAAAAAAAACCAAAACTTTAGAAAATTGTTTATTATAACAAAAGCACAAACATTCTGATGCTCAAAAAATGTCTGCTACTGTCCAATCCTTCTTTAAAGCAACTCTTACCCTTCACATACCAAGCTTTTAGGTTCTTCTCAAAGTAACAGCACATTATCTACCCCCTAGAACAACTTCTGCCAAACCACAGGAGCTATCCCCTCTGTGGGGAACGTGTTCCTTGCCTTTGAAGACAGCTTTTCTTACCATGCTTTCTTTAATCACAGTGAACTGCTAAATTGGAGGGCACCTTCCAGTCCATTGGGATTACCAGCAGTTATGGGCTGCAAATGCCCCATTACTTCCAGGGCCATTAAGCCAAGGTATGTAGTAGGAGACACCAGTTCTGCAGATCTGTCCTGTAGAGTCCATCTGGAAAGACTTTTTCCTGTTCTTATTTTAGAAAAGCTGTAGCTCTTCTCTCCCATTCTCAGCCTTCTTGTACACATGCAGAGGTTGAACAATGGTGCATATTCTTAATTGACTGAGCTATATTTTCAATGACATGTTTATACAAACGCTCTGGTTTTGCATGTCATTCAAGCAACGTAATGCCACATATGGTTTCCCAGTGTTCAAGAGCAGCTCAAAAGTCCCAATTTAGACTCTGAGGCCCACCAAATAAAACGGAATGTGACGCATTTGTTCCCAGATCTAGCTCAGCAAATGTAGGTTAGAGAAAAACATCAACCCTCGTTACTTCATATTACAGTCGATGAGTAAGTATAATCTTCCAAATAAAAACAATTGGCTTGAATATAATGCCAATAACCCTTCAGGGACTAGAGCTGGTGAGTACCACTGAGAATAATAAAGGAGGCAATTCTTACTGCATGCATGCACTTTAACTACAGAAACCCAATATGAGAATTTTAATTCAATTTGGATAAAGCTGGCTAGCCTGAATCAGCAAACAAAATGCACAGGTATGGCAAAGTACAAAACCAAAAGAACTGCAAATTTCAGACAGCAATCCAGCCTCAGCCAAGCACAACTCCAGGATTGCCAGTACAACCAATGGCCTGGAGCTTCTTTAGGAACAGGACCTCAACCATGTTAAGCACGAGCCCATGGCACACACCAGCCCTGACGTGGTTGTACGGTCCTCACAGTGCGGTGCTGTGGATGGAAAGGTGCCTGCTCAGGCCCTGCATGGCCCTTTACCAAGGCACTGCACCAAAAGCAGTAAATGATTCCTCCTAAACAACAGAGTCAAAAAAGTAACACTTCAAGAAAGCAGGTATTGGAAAGATTCTGATTCTGCCTTCTCCAGCAGAGCTCTGCCCACTGCAGCCTTACAGCACAGAAGTAGCTGGTCCTTTCTCTTCCTGAGAGACTACTCCAGTGACCAGTCAACACCAGTGTTAAAGGATGCACTTATTCATTACACACACCTTCTCTAGATTTCCCCAGGGCACCTAGCAGAAACCCCAATCTTCCCTTTTCAAGGACATAAACTCTGTGAGAAGAGAGTAGTCGACCCCCTGCCAGCCTGGCCAGGACTGCACCTCCTGCAGCACACATGGCTTCCCTAGGATGTAGTGCAGCAGGTAGCAGGGAGTGGATTCAGCCCAGCTCGTTCACTGTTTAAAAATTAATGGCAAATGCAGCCTCTCTAGCTGCAGATAAGTCACCCTGGAGACCTCTGAAAACTAATGTCAGCCCTCCAACTCCGTTCCTATTACAGTGTTAATCTTAGAGGTTCATCCACACACCGGTAAATGCTTAAAGTGGCCTGTTAGGTCTACCAAAGGACTGATTTTCACTCAGATCACATACACAGGAAGGTAAATGCAACATACCAATACACACATTCCACTATCAAAGAACAACTCAGAAGTGTGAAATTTTTAATATCACATACTTATTTACTGACGCCTGCCTTAGTAGGCATATATAACCTAATACTGTATTTTACTGATATTGCAGATGGTATAACCAATCTCCTAAACTCTCTACACTCTCAAAGGATTAGTATGATGTGTAGAGCAGTTTTAGCTTACAAAGCACTACTTTAGTGTGTAGGTTTATTGATTTAACTTAGAAATTCTGCTATATAGTGTAGTTTTACTGATTTACCTTTCACAGTAGCATAAGAATATCTTTTCTCCCCTAAAAACTTTGACACACTTCATTATCCAATACAAAATATTGCTCCTGGTAGGATTTCAGGGGAGGCACTCAGTAATCAAAATTACGGACCTTTTGAAAAATTCTCTGTTGCAGGGTTCCTCCCTTCTTACTCATGTCTTTTTTACCAAATAAAACTAGCATACCCTTTCCAGAAAATTCTCAAAGAAGCACCCACAGTTACATATATCAGTATAACCCCTCCCCTCTTCCAGCCTCAAGCCTTTGAGTCAGATCTGGTTAGATATAGGGCAGATACTGACACAGAGGGAAGAGTTTTCTCCCCACCTGGAATACTTCCCAAACGTGTTGATAAATTTTCCTTCTTCTCAGCCATAGTAGTCATTTAAGCCTCTAGTCTCCTCTCATCTTGAACGCTGCAGGAATCTCCCATGTGCCATCCCAGTTCCAGCACATATGGAAAGCTGCAGCTGAATACTGCACACAAATGACAGCAGTAAGATAATCCTGTGACATTGCTAAAAGCTTATTTTGAAAATGCATTTTAAAAACAAGACCAAACCCCAGAATCACTGCCAATGGCAGCTTTTCTTCATAATCAACTGTCTCTGCAGCCATGCAACTCTTAACTCCTACCTTCTGCCCTGCACCACTCCTGTTTCCTCACTGTTCATGCAAGCATATTATCTCCTGTTAACTATTCTATAGGTTTAAATGCTCCTTTATTCTGTTGTGTTAATCAGTTGTCCCGTCCCCTCTGGCCTCTATTTTTAATTTCTCTCCTATTAAATGTGATAGGGAAAGAACTTAAATTTTACCTTGTGATGACTTTACGTGGCACAAGCCATGATCAAAAAGAAGTCTAATGTCAATAGCTATACTTTCTCCCCTTTTTTCTTTACATATGTAGTTACATAGAAGTTAAATCTATCAAAAAGCACTGTATCTTGAAGTATACCAACTCACCATATTTTTGTACATTCAATGAATTATAGTCTTTAACTGTTTTAATCCATAACCTACATATGAGCCCATTGCCAATAGCCAGCGATATGACACCATGAGACTGTAGTAAGGGCTTAGACTTGCGTATCAGTTGTTGCACATCTGTTGATTCACATCAACCGGCCACAAGTATTTTTTTTTGGCCTGTGGCAAATGCAGGATAATTCACATTAGCTTAAAAAAAAAAAAAAGAGTTTTGCCCCAAGGAAAGAATGCCATATGGTTCTATCCCACTCCAACACTACAAGGAAAGAGTCAGTAACAAGTATAAGAATTACACAAAGGAATTACTTTAGTCTCAGGTATTTTGCTTTGTTTTACAGTGTTTCCACACCTTCATACTTTGAGATAAATATTATCATAGTATCTGGACACTCCCAAACTCTCAATGTGCTAAAAAAGATATTTAAGTTTATATCTAACCCCCTATTCTGCTAAGGTAAATAAAGCAGTGATTTCAAAAGGTACACAGATCACAGACAAACTGGTCTAGCGACCAAAACCTCCTCTCTCACACAGTGATAAATTGTGCCATTCCAGCAGCTATTTAGACCTCACTGCCTGAACTCACACTGACCCGAAACATACCCATTCCTTCATTACCCCAAGCTTTGTGCCACATGCAGCATCAAACAACTTATCTTCTTCCTGCTTAAAACACCTCCAGCAATAGTTCTCTTTACAAAGAAAGGAAAAATAAAAAAAAGAAAAAAAAGGCAGATTATTTAAAATGGACTGATGTTTATAAAGTTAAAACAAAACAGAACGGCACATCCAACTCTGTTCTGTATTTTTCAGCAGCACAACATCCTGCGGTGGCCTCAGCCAGCTGGGCTCTGTGACCCTCTGAGCGCTCCCTTGAGTGTCCTTCCATTTTATCAAGCAATGAACTCTCTGGCCCCAAAGCCAGCAAGAAGTTTGTCACTGACTTCAGCTGCGAACAGGAACTGGCTCAATCATAAGAAACATTGAGCTAAATAAAGCCGCAAGAAAAGGCACAGGCGGGAGGTGGGGTGTGTCAGCTTGTAGTACCATGGGGCACAGCTCTGCTTGTTACCAAGGTTACTTGATACTTCCCCACATAAAATTGCATTTTCTGTTGCCAATAACTCTGCAAAACTTTGACTCCCCTGGAGTGGGAATCTGGAGTGGAAATGCATTGAGTATGTGCTGCAGCCTGGTTTGGAGTGGAGGAAAAGGTTTCTAGACGTAATATCGTAGGCAGTTTTGAGAAAGAGGTTACAGGGAAAGGTGTGGAGGGGAAAAGCTCTTTTCCAGGAAAGGCTCCCCACTATCTCCCTGCTTTGGGTCTGACAATAAATACGACATATCAAAAATTTACCCTTTGTGTCAGGAATGTGTCTAAACAAAAACCTACCTGAATTTGGACAAGGTGTAAGTCCTCAAACAGAACAGAAAAGAAAGACTCCAGTTCAAACAGTTCAAAAATCGTCAATAAAGATGTATTCAATTTTTAGCTATTTTAGCCAATGAGCTGCTTCGGCAATTTCAGCCATTCCCTCAAGGCTTCCAACCCAGCACGTCTGTTCCAGTCTGGGGCTGAGCAGGACCTTCCTTGGAACGGCAATTCCAGTGTGCTCCCAGATCCAGACCTCTGAAACAAAAGCATGATAACATCTTCCCCCATCAGTCTTTCCCCTGCCAACATCCCCTGTTTGGTCCACAGAACATGGAAGAGAGTTTTCAGAACCAAACGTAGTAGGGATAAAAGTGTTGCGCTTGCAAAGTTTAGGGAGAAATAGAGGGGGACAAGTATGTAGGTGGGGAAATGTCTCCCTAAGCTCCTAATGACCAGCCTGGAGAGGCTGAAATAGGAATGGATGGGAAATGGGATCTGAAAGTCAAGGAGACCGAGATCATTCACAAATCTGGCACTGAAATTTGGCAAAGAAAACCATGGCAAGGAGTCAATATGGTGTGGAAAAGTGGGCAAGACTCACAGCTCTGATGATCTTGGATGCAGAAGAAATGCTGAGTCTATGTCCAAGGAGTACCAATTGGCTGAGGTATCTTTGGAAAGGAGCTCAGGCCTGAGGTTCAGTGGGAACAAACCAACATGGCAGAAAATATCAAAGTCAAAGCAGAGACAGATCAGAAAACCCATGATCGGGGGCTTTGTGTGGCTGAGCCAAAAATTGAGATTTGTGTCACATATCTGTGAAGTGAATCATAAAGCTGATTGATGCTCCTTCATGCCAGCCTCTGGGGAAGATGCTTGGTGGCCACCAGTTACTCCACTAGCCCAAGTGGCCCTGCTTGGTATGGTGGACAAGAAGAGCTGTCATCTGTCCAATGATTTACAGAGGTACATGTTTCACACTATATCATTAATTTGCTTTTTTTAAAAAGTGAGCTGGCAGGGAGCAACTTCTTCCCTTGTACCTCTCCCTGCTCCATTCATGTAGGTTTATTTTATGAAAGTACATTTGGTTACCTACAGCTGGACTCATCTCTATGGTACCTCACCCCATACTCATCTACCTTCCCTTGAAGCTCAAAGAGAGTTAGGAAACTATGTTGTCTTTCACTTGCTGGGAAATCTGAGTGTTGTTTTTTGCATAAAGTCCTTGCACTGCGGAGGAGCAAAAAAAGGGTTATTTTACATGTTTGAGAAATAGTTATGGCCATATTTAAGAGTACAGCCTCCTTCCCCACGAAGAGGTTTTTAAATCTAACATCCTAATACAAGATGATCACTTGCACACTAAGGTAAAAGCTGATCTGAACAGCCTCATTGACTGAGGATAGCATTCCTTCTCATGAACAGCACAGCCAGCACGGTTCTGGGATTTGTTCATGAATTTATTTAAAACATAGTGATTTCAAGTTTTGCAGGGCACTTTCCATCAGTTACTTAAGACAATTTTGGTAAATAAAATCTGTAAGCATCATTACAGATGAGAAAAACAGAGTCCCTGGAGAGAAAAGTATTTGCTCCAGGTCCCCAGGCAACCCAGGAGGTGAGTTGGAAGAGAAGACACAGCCTCCTGCAGCACAAGCCACCTGTACGGGAACAAAAAGCCCAGATCCAAGGTTATTTGATTCATTTTAACACTTGCTCTTCAGTAAAAGGGTTGAAAAAGATCTTGATCACTGTCATAGTTCATGAATTTGCACAAAACCTTCCAGTTCAAAGCACAAAGTAAATCTGGCACCTCTGAAAGTGACCCTGCCCCACCTGTCAGTCTGAGAACTACCAGATAGATGATTTGTTTCCTAGAAGGATCACTTCATTCAGATCCTGGTGCTATTTACTTCCCAGTGCTACACTGGTTGCATGGCTAACAAAGGGGAAGACAGTTCTTGCTAAACCTGTAGCATCTCAGAAGTTTGATCACTTCCAGGGAATCTTCTTGTGTTTCCACTAGTCCTCCTTCCCCCTTCAGATGCTGCTGCTTGGTATTTGCCATTCAGCACAGATGTGCTGTTTGTTGTGCAGGGTTTGAGCCAGCACAAGCCATTTAGCCTCGTAGTTTGAAGAAAATGTTGGAGTATCTTCTACAGAAGAACTAACATTGACTCATGTTAGGAAATGTCACTTGTGCGATGTGCTATTTTGCAAGACCACCATGGTTGCACTGCCTCACTCTGATCAACCACATTAATATTTGAATACTGGATGACAACAGTTGAAGATTAATTCCAGTAAGTTATTCATGCCTGGAGGTTCAGATTTCCAAGTAAAAGCATGTGGGCTAGACTATGGCATTTCACCACAGCCCCAAGGAAAGTGCAGTGGGAAGGCACCCAGCCCCAAGAGGGTCAGAATAGCTTGTACCTTTGTAAAATAATCTCTCTTCCTGCTTCTCTGTATCCAGGACACTTCACCATAGGAAATGATATGCCAGGGGCCTTTCCTTGCTCCCACACAGCACTGCCAGACAGCATGTCTACAAAAGGGGGTGTGGACACACTCAGAAAACCTTGTATCCCTCTTGGAGAAAGATGCATCAGTTATTCACCCAGGGAAGCAAAGGCAGCCATTCTCAAACAAGCCTTCCTTGCAAGACTATGTGTTTCTGTGACTGATCAAGTCAGGACCAGTTTGGCCCTCCACATTTACTTCAGTTCCGCACTCCTTACATAAGAGTCTTGAAGCCAAGAAGGACTTGAGAAAATGACAGTGTGAGAAGAGATACTGTCAAAACAAAAGCGTGAAGGCCTATGTGGTGAAGAGCCTCTTAAGAACGCTTTCTGCCACAAGGACAAACCGTTTTCCTTGGATTGGTACTGACACACATGGAGCATGAAACTGATGCCTGGGAGCACTACTGGAAAGCTAGGGCAGAGGGGTTTGGCGAGTCAGCACCTGACCCTCTGCAGAAGGAGAGTCAAGGAGTACCTGCTAATTCTCTCCTAGGGTTTGAGGAATATAAACAGCAGTGAGGTTACCTGAAATATTACAAATCTTTTCCTGAAACCACCATTATACACAAGTTCTTCTTCCTCCATTTTTTTAAATGAGGAAGAAGTAGCCTACTTCTCAGAAGTGTGCAGCAACCCCAGCTCAACTACAGCAACATCTAAGGGTGTACCTTCAACGTGCAAAAATCCACCGAAGACAAGACTAGAAGATAGTACTTGCTGATTCCCACTTTCCAAATGGAAGTTCAGAACTAGCAAGAGGAAAATCTCTCTACCATTACATGCAATACTACTAAATCACTATGCAGAAATCACCCAGATTTCCTTCCACTCTGTCAAGCCTTAAACACGAGAATCCAGCTATTAGTGCCTGGCTGTCTTGAAACCCCTGACATCTCCATATAACAAGTAACAGAAAATGAAAATGTTGAGTACATATTAATTGAGGTAAAGGGCTACTGACTGAATTCTTCAATATACTGAACACTAGTTTAACAACTGAACCTGTGTTTATGCTAGCCAGAAGTTCATACAGAAATCACCCTGAAACACGTGGCTTTCAGTTTCCAAACAAGGACAACTTATAATAAAGCAACTATTAAAAGTAGTTGCAAGTTGTCTACCGGTTGGTACTCAAAATCAGAAAGGTTTTTTAAATAACTAGTAAGAGTGTGAGAAGTTTTCTTAGGCTAAATATAAACAGTATAATCATTGACCTTTTAGGCTCTCTGGAAAAAAAATAAATCCACATTTAAAATCCTCTCCTTCTTCTCCCTTCTATGACCTGAGCAGAAACAGGAGACATTCACAATGATATATAGTAAAGTCAATTTTTTCCATTGCTTTGCAGTCACATATACCTCTGTAAAATGCATAGAAAAAAAACTGCCAGTGGAAAGACACAGAGTATTCCTGGTCGGTGCCTTTTATCCTGCGCTGGTTTACAGCAGCACGGGCATGAAACAGGTGCACTCCACTCTCACGGATCATTACAGAAGTCCAGGTCAACAAGATCAGGCTCCTTGTCTGAACTCTCTGTCGTGACCCTAATGCTGGGATTACTTCTTCCAGTCTCAGGATTCTCCATTTCCTCTCCCTTTCTGCTAAGGACACACTGAGCAGCAGCAGTCAAGGCAGAGACCTTCTTCTGGCTCCCTTGGGACTGAGGGGCCGGGGTCCTTGCTTACGTGATGCCAGGCTACTCAGCAGTGCCCAGCACCATGAAGATTTGTGGGGTTGTAGATACTCCCACCCCTGAAACACACAGTGCTACACTTACAAGAGATTGCTGGAAGTGATTCAGTGCTGCTGACTGTTGAGATTACAGGAATTTGTGTTTGCGTTGTGTCTGCTGGCTGCCACAACCACTCCAAAGATTTCCACTGGGTTTAAAAAGCACCCCTTTTACATCTATTAGCCAGCAGCTGAGGTTACTGCAGCAAATTATCCACGTTGCAACAACAGTTTTACAAACCTACAAGTTATTCAAGATCACCAACACGCCAAGGAAATGGGGGGGGGGGGGGGGGGGGGCGCAGAAATTAAACCCCTGAAACAGAAAATTGTCTTCACCTCTTGGATGACCATTCTAAAAGCAGCAAGCTCAGGATTTGACCCTGAGATACAGACAGCACCGAGACAACAGGTTTGCCCCAAATTCAATATGACTAATATTTACCAGAGGAGGAAAAAGGTTCAGAATATAGAGCAGGTCAAGTAAAAGGATTGTGCAAAATTGAGAACACCTGCAAGGTGGGGCACATATGGAAGATGTACTGACTATTAAACAGTAGACAGAAACAAAAAGGGGCTTGCATTATGGCTGGAGTAAAGAGCTGTCTACTGTCATGAGCTGGCATCTAAGACTGTGAAACCTGCTACAGCCGTGTTCCAAGGCAAACAGCATTAGGTGAGGCTGGGCGTAGTCCTCAGGTTTGCTGAGAAGAGCATGGGAACTTACTAGAGAGAGTCCAGTGCTTTCCAGTTTCCATCGCCTGCCTTCCCAGTTTTCAACCTATACCTCCCAGCAAATAACATGTTTAGGTGTGAGCAAGCATAGTGTTGATAGTCATCCTGCTCCAGCTTCCTTCAGCCCAAACTAAAGCAGGGCAGAGACATGGTCACTCAGCAGATTGTGAATAAAATACTAAAAAAAGAAAAAAAATAAGGAAAAAAAAAGATGTCTCTAAACTACAAGGGGAAAGGCAGTGAGCTAACTTACTGAGTTGGGGTTTTTTTCCCCCTAAAATTTTGCATAAGAATCATGCGGAGCTAACGAGATAGGGAAAAATCTGGAAGAACAGCTGAAAAGATCTGGTTTTACAGCCTTTCTTGCATAGTATTTCTTCTTAAAATAAAATTTGCTTTAATAAAATAAAATATAATTATATTATATGTTAGATATAATAAGCTAGTCGAAAAAAAATGTGCTAAACGTTTTCAAAAAGCTCTGTAATGGTGTCCTTTCAGAGACACTCCCCAGGGCCAGCTGGGACCCGGCTGTGACAATTCTGATGCTTGCAGAGGGGCTAGGAGGGGGGCAGACAGCAGCAACTCACTTGGGGTAGCTTTCAAGATTACTCACTTTTTTCTAAGTACCAATCTCACAAGAAAATTTAGTTCCATTCCTCTTTTACTGTTCCATACAGGGCTTCTCCCCTCTACCCCAAATGTGGTCCCCCAGCACATTTAGGTCCTGATCCTAGCTGCTTCTATGTGTACAAATGTCCCCTGACAGTCAATAAAGGCATGAATTAATAAATGGATAATTAGGTCTCAGTATTTTCATGATCCAATTCTACCCTGGCTCTTGCTGCATTAACCCATGCACAAATGGCCTTAAAGCGTAGGTGATTAACACTGCCTGAAAACAAACATAGTACTTCTGTACTTCACAGTGGTCGAGCATCTGAAGATGCAGCGTATCCTTTCACATTAACTGAGGCTCCTACTAATCAGAAGCCCAATGGAGCAGTACTATTGGAAATGCCACTTGATTAGTCTGTGACTCAAGGAGAAAAAGAAAAGCCTTATTTATTATTAAAGCAAAAATTCTCATTAAACTGTATCTTTCAGTAAACCTAGGACAAGCTGATCTCCACAGCTTTTTAGCTTGTTCTGTTACAGTCTTAAGCAGCACACCAACTACAGTGTTTCCCAAAACTGTTTGGAAAGAGCATGCAGAGCCTTTTTACCTCCTCCTCATTTTAGAATCATAGAACCATAGAATGGTTTGGGTTGGAAGGGACCTTAAAGATCACCCAGTTCCAACCCCCCTGCCATGGGCAGGGACACCTTCCACCAGACCAGGTTGCTCAAAGCCCCATCCAGCCTGGCCTGGAACACTTCCAGGGATGGGGCATCCACAGCTTCTCTGGGAAACCTGTTCCAGTGCCTCACCACTCTTGCAGTAAAGAATTTCTTTCTAATATCTAATCCAAGCCTACCCTCTTGTAGTTTAAAACCATTACCCCTTGTCCTATCACTACATGCCCTACTAAAAAGTCTGTCTCCATCTTTCTTATAAGCCCCCTTTCGATACTGCAAGTCTCCTGTAAGGTCTCTCCAGAGCCTTCTCTGCAGGCTGTACAACCCCAACTGTCTCAGTCTGTCTTCACAGCAGAGGTGCTCCAGCCCTCCGATCATCTTTGTGGCCCTCCTTTGGACTTGTTCCAACTGGTCTATGTCCTTTTTATGTTAGCAAGTACAGTAAAGATGGAGATATAAACATTTAGGGAAAAAGTGAACTAATATTTTTCTACTTCCCCAAATTCTTATAAAACTTCACTTTGTGGGCAGTTCAGCTTCCTTTCAGAGTTACTCTTAGAGATCTTCTTAGAACAGATACCAATATTCAAGATCTGGAAAATGAGAGGTCACATAATGCAAAGACTTCGGAAAATCAGAAATGCAGAGTTACTGAGAGATCAGCATGTTTGTCACTGATTCACAGGAGCTTAAAGCACATAAGATCAATTCCAAGTCCAGAATCCCAAAGAAATAAATCGGTTACCTACACAGATGAGAGAGGGGGAAGCAGTTTTCCCTGAAGCCACTCAGACTTACATCAACAGAACACAGTAACCTACTGTTTCCAACCACTTCAGAATGTTAAAGGCAAAACATAAATTGGCTGTGTTACACCACAACATAGTCTCAATAAATAAAATCAGCATCACAGTCCTATCCTACCCACAACTGGTCCAGCCTACCCCTTTGAATTCATTATTGAGCTGAGAAGCAAAATGTGAAGGTGTCCATTTGTTTGTCTTTGAAGTTAATTGGTGAGTCAGTATTCACCAGTAGGTGAGTACAAGAACACTTCTGTGCATGGTCCTCGTCCATGATGTTCCAGCAAACTTTCTGCAGAAATCAGTGAGAGTTGTGCCTCTGTAAGAAACAGTTCAGCCAGGTACTGTGAGATTTTACAGAGTACACCACCTATTTATTCTATTAAAAATAAATGAGCTCATTTACCTTTTAAATTTGTGGAACAAGCCACTCTCAACAGGGCAGTTTGCTAGAGTTACTGCAGATGTACAGAAGTTATCATTTTCATCATAAATGCACATTACAACAAAAATCTCATCAGAGAAACCAGAGAACCAACAGGCATATTAGAGAAACTGCCTGTCTGGGAGGTCCCTCCAGATATTCATGAACACAGTCTCTTCTTATCTTGCAGTGTGTTGTTGCATAGCTAAATACCACAAGAAGTCTCATTAGTCAGAATGGAAATAAGTACAGAAAATATTGTACTTTTCATTGACTCTTTGAAATTATTAACACCATACAGATGGAAATCATGGCACAATATTTAAAGCCATAAATAATTTAACCGAACAAGCTCAAATAAATACGTTACAATAACTACAGAATGTACTGATTCTCCTTTCTCGTATTCAGGGTTTCATTTCTCTGAATCTTGTAGTCCTTAAACTAAGAACCATCCTTAACTAGACCGGAGGATGGAAAGGCAAACTCCACTGTGTAGGTGCTGCAGTGCACCAAAATACCATTTCAAAATTCTTCTCTCTTAGCAAAGACTGCAATCAGGGCTGTGTCAAAGTCTGTTTAGAGGATGAGGACGTCGATTTTACTGCATGCCTTTTAGAGTCACTGTGATCTTAATATCGCTCATGAGAAATTCAGGTAATATTTGGCAAATAACTATGGTTCAGTAAAACAACCCAAACCCTTCAAATACTGAAAGACCCTGGAATATGGTCTTTGTAAGTTATGATTTCTACAGTGGCAATCACATATTTATGAGATGCTAGTATTTACAACAGAGGGACAGTCCTCATTTTAAATTGCTGCTCTTAGGTAGGAAAGGAACGTTAACCCAGGACATTCATTTCTGAGGAGACAGACCTAATCATTACATTAAAAGCAATTGTGAGGTAGAATTTTCCTCCCTATTTCTACCAGAGCTTGCATCACTTTATACAGAACAATCATGGAAGCCAAAATCAGAAAACTTCTAAAGTCACTCTCCCTCTCTTCCCGGCTCTACTATCATTAGCATTATTGTTTTCATGATGGAAGAGCTTCAGGATAATAGAGCATCCCAGAAGAACCTATAGCTCTGCAGTGAGAGCATTCCCAAAACAGGGGGAGAGATGGTTTTGCACGAACTGAAGAAGATCTGAGCTGAGGCCAAGCACAGTCCAGACCAGGTCACTGGGATCTCCAGTGGTGGAGTGTAACAGGCACTATTTCCTTCTTTCTTCTCTCCCATCTGTGACTTCAATCCTTCGGTCTTCTTTCTACCTCAAGATGAAATGAGTTTCCTGAGTTTGTTACATGCAAGTTATTTCTGTAACACAAACTCATCTCCCAAGACCCTCCTCCCTGCCACCTCAAAAGAAGCAGAGGGCTAAACCAGCATTATTGACTTATTCAGCATTCATTATACATTGAAAAATGTATGGCAGTCATATCATTTTCAAGAAGCTGTGAATGGTAAAAAAGGAAAGGCCTGATGAAATATTTTCCTAGATTCAAAATTTTATATGTAAACAGAGTATGGATTTAGCAGTTCTACCCACGCAAACCTTCTAAATACACTATTGTCAAAGGAAATCATCACCTCAAGTAAATATTTTTAAAATTATTTTATAGACTCTGGCTTAGAACTGGGGCACTTCAAGAAGGATACCTTGTAACCACATGCATATGCTGTTATCTTCTCTAGCCTCGCACAGAAATATGCCTTGTGGTAGAGAGGGAAGCCTGTAGCCTACAGAGCACCGAAAGTGTCAAGATGATTTTGCTCATTCGCGGCCCCCCCCCCCCCCGCTTATCATCATGCATGAGGAGGAGGGCGATCTATTGATACTGGGTGTAAAGACAGCCCTTCTTCTGATCCAGTGTTGCTTTTGTTAACAGCAGCGAGCTGGTGAAAGAGACCAAACGGTCTCCCCTACGTGCATTGTTAGGGTAGGAGACAAAAGAATACCTGTTTTGAATCACTGAGGACTATTACTGTAACAAAGTACAAGATAACATTTCGCCAGAGGATACAAGAGCTTCTGAGAGGAGCGACAATGAAACCAGACAACCTTTCTGTCATCTTATCAAACTGCTTGGGGTACTTACTGAACAGTGGGGGGAAATAATAGCAAATAGGGAGCAAACACCGTTAATCTTTACACAAAGGCTTTTTGATATATAGTACAATAGAGTTAAGACTGGCCTTTGCCAACTCACATTGGTTAGCAGACAGGCTATAAGACAGGCCTAAACAATTTTAGGATAAACAAAGACATAAGCAACAGGGAAATGTTGCATGAATGAATTTCCTCATTCTCCTTTTTCAGGCAATTCAAGAAGCAATCAAAGCACTCTAAGGTTTGGTATGCTTTTACATACTTTTTTTGACACGTTGCTTTACAGAAGCTTCGTAACAGCCCACTATCAGTAGCTTTGGTGTCACTGTATGGTATGTAAATGGAATAGGCAGATCTTTGACATAAAAATAATAATCTCTAGTAAAATTACAGTACTACAGAGTATCATAGCATCAGAACTGTGGAAATATTAATACATGGATCTTTGACAATACAATGTAAGATGTCACTTTGAGCAGTTATTATGCTAATAATGGATACTTATTATAAAACAACATGAAAGAGGTAAGCTATGTGGGTGTAGAAAAGGATATTTAGTATTCAGAAAATGTATTAAAAAGGAAGAAAAAGCAAGTGCTTCATACAGTATCTAATCCCACATTAGGCAGATGAGGAGTTCCCTGGCAGATGGGTGTCAGGGTACCCTGGGACTTGGATGAAGAAGCTCATTATCTCTCAAGGGAGCACACATGCCAATATAACTCACAGCATCCTTCGAGCTTCTTTTTATTATGCAGTGGGCCAAGCTGGGACCGCAATCATGAAGGCGAGGGAAAAGTGGTACTAGAGCTTTGAGGATTACGTAGAAAAACTGCTCATCAAGTCTATCAGGGTTTCAAGAGAAAATACTCTGCTCTGTGCTCACTGACTTTAAAATAAAATTAAAGAAAAAAATCTGATAATAAAGAAAGAGAATAACATACCACAATAAGGAAAAGTTCTCATACCAAATTGCCTATACAAAGCTAGCAAACAAGCCAGCATCATGACTGGTTCCATTTAAGCTATAAGAAAGTGTCCTTTTACACTGGGACATGGACTTAAAGCCAAAATAAATATTTGCAAAGACTGTAATATAAGGAGGAATCCAAGAAAAGAGAGTCTCTGTTGGCCTGATGGCTAAAGAGTAAATTTCTTCGGGGTTTGTCTACTTGGGGAAGGCGCAAGTTATAGCTATTCTACATTAACTGTCACCTGGGCCCTCTTACTCTGCTTTAAGGCCCCCTTTTTCCACCTAATCTGAACTACAGAGGCACTCTGGGGGCAGAATCACTCATTTAGCACAGTGCTACTATCTCTAAATTCAAATCCTAGTTGTGTTTTACAAAAACTTCCATATAACCAAGCCACAAGCAGTGTTGTCCATGGGCAACCAAAACCACCCTCACCCTTACAAATACATGCTTCAGCCCTGAAACATGAGCCATGTTTGTGAAGACAGAGCATAAGGTGCAACACTTCAGACAACAGCCATAAATAAAATTCTTACATGCACAAACATAATCCATTTCAAACAGGAATGTTGGTACTTACGCTGTAGTGGTTTGAAATACCTGTCTTTCAACATTAAGCCTTGCGAGAATAATGCTTAGCTGCAATCTAAACCTTAGTGATTGCAGCAGAAAAAGTAGAAGCAGCTGTGTGATTACTTACACAGCTCCCAGTCTGGCAGAGCGAAACCTGCCACGTAGCTTGTATGCAGGTGTAAGGGACGCCTTACCTCAAACAAATAATGCAGGGAAGCATTTGAATTTTGCTTACAGCTGCAAGGATTTCCTCATGCATACTTCTATATACAGATGCATTTCCAGGACAACTGCACTGACCATGGACCAGACCATAGATCACTCATTTAGCTGGTAATTTTCTGGGTCAACTTTATTCAACCACTGACCCAGCTACCCTCTTATCCTTTCCCCCCTTTTCAGATTCCTACAATTTTTTCTGGGTAGGTGCAGGCTCCCTTGTACAAACTTTGCAGCCTTTTACATGGTTTTAGCTTTTTAGGAGAGAAGGTAATGGCCATCTGCAAAAGTTAACAACAGAAACCTGGGAGTCTGCAAACTACACTGAAAGTTACTGCTTTAGTAGCAGGACCCAGTAGACAGCTATGACCAGCCACTACTGTGTTCAAATTCCTGGAAGCTCACAACCTACAGCTCCTGGGGCATGTCCACTGCAGAAAGAAAACTTGTCTTTCCCCTGCTTTCAATTCTGAATTTGATTACTGCCCTCAAAACACTAAGAACAAGACTTTGAGAGTGGCAGTTTCTTCCAGTAGAAAGCACTACTGCAGTTATCATCAGTTAGCTCTGGACCAGTCTGGGAACATGATGAGAACAGAGGGCATACGTGAGAGAGCTGTAAGTTTTCTGCTATACACGCCCTTTAGAGACATGCAGACATATCCAAAAAAAAAAAAAAATCCCAACCAAAAACCAAGCCTTGGGCACACATTCCTACTAACTCTCATGATCAAATTCCTACTTTTATAGCATTTAGGTTTTTTCCCTAAACTTTCAGTTCTAATAATCAAGGTATTCTGTTACACTTGCAAATTTCCCTTAAAGAAAGGTGGTAGGCAGACCATAAGAAAAACCTTAAAAAGAAGATTCCTCCAGAAGCTGAAAAGCAGAAGTCATTCATAAATCATTCATCAGTCCTAAGCCATACTTAGCACTGGGGTCCTGATTCATGATTTGAACTGCAAAGTCTAGCAGAACTGCTGAATTTCCCTTCCCGACAGGTGAACATAACTCATTTTACTCTGTGTGCTAGGGAGCCCTGGAAGTTTTCTTGGCATTTTAAGATAAACTGTCCCTTCAGGCTCTAACAGTCTCCTCTTCCCTTCTAATATCAAAGCCTCAATTAGACCATGATTAAAGAGGCTGTATTACAGATAATAGCAAAAGGTACAGGTTGTCAGTTTTATTACAGGTCAGGAATTTGTTTCTCTGTACTCTACACTTCAATGTGGGAACAGAGTTTACTAACAGGCGAGTCAGATTTGCTAAACAACAGGATTCACTCCTGATTATCAATTAAACAGGCATAAACCCATCTAAACAGATGGTTTCTGCCAGTCAACAGAAGTCTTAAGAAGAGAACTCACATTCATTCACAGAAACATTTTATGCAAGACTAAAACAAATCCAACTGAAGATGTGCCTCACATGATGCTTTAAACTCTTCTTTACTTGAAAAAAGTAAAAGTCTGTGTATTACAAAATATTGGTTAAGCAACAGCATTCTGCAGCTCCATTTTCTTTGTGAATTTGTTTCTTACAATTCAAAGCACTGATCAGTTTCTAGGAAAATATGACGCAAAATTATTAAATTCTGTTGCTGCTTGGGAATGCCAGATTAAGGATCTCAATCTCACTGCATTAAGTACGTCTACCCACATGCACAAGCAGCTTCAGCCCCACAATACTACCAAAAGTAAAGGCATAGAAGTCAGGTGTTGCAGCCCTCACCCCATCTTCACTGAGGCTTAACTCTGGTTATTCTCCTTTACTTTTGACCAGTCTCCCCCTGCCTTTCTCACACTTCAGCTTCTGCGCAGGTTCATACAGATACATATTTTTTAATTGCCAAAGAAAACACTGCTTTCTCCTGCGCAGTTCATCACGTGGTTTGCTCACAAAGATGACACTGTCCCATAGTGTTTAATGGGCAACATTCCCTTTTGGATCGGTAACAAGTTGAAAGTCTGGTAACACGCAATCTTCTAATTTAGAAATGGAGCTTTATAACACTGAAATACTGCAAGAAGCTCCGCTGCTTGCCCTTCCATTAATTTTGTTACTTACTGTGTTGGCTTCTCATCAGCAATTCTTAACTGATGTACTATGAGCCATGCCATCAAATATTCTCTATGGATCTGGTTGGCGACAATGGTTATCTTCTAAATTTTGGTAAGCTACTGATTATTCAGTTTGTGATTACTTCAGAGTAAAGATCTTCTTATGTTTTGGAAAGCCCCAGTAAATAGTGGGCACCGCTACAGATAAATAATATACTATGAAAAGGATTCTTATAATGGTAATGTGTGATGCACAACCATTTTCCAGATGCTACAGAACTAACTGTACTGCCAACTGAAGGAGCCAAATCCAAAACAGATCTGTAAGAGGAATTACTGTTGAATCAATCTCATCAGTGAGAAATGCTTCAGTCCTACAAACCCTTCTTCACAGCATAGTCTTCATAAAGTTAATGAAATGCAGACTGCCCCAATATAGCTGTAAAACCAAAGTAACTCCCGTACAGGTGACCCAAATCAATCTGAGTCAGAACTGGCATAAAGGAGACCCAGGATCAAAAACATTTTCCATCAGAGGAAAAAGTGATCTCCTCACACGGGGGTGTGAGACCGTTGCAAAGCAGCCTGTGTGGAACAAGAGCTGGCTGATACAGACTCCATCCTGAGCCAGGAAAACAATGTAGTGGCACAAATGTGTTACTGGAGCTGCACCACCACCCAAACATCCCTTATGGCCCCAAGTCTTATGGCAGAACTGGTTTGTCTCTAGGGTGAAATAATTCTTCAGGTAAAAAAGAACTGTGTTCCTCCTCAATTTTTAAAGAATTAGGTAAATAGGGTGTATAGGCTTTTAAGACCAGAAAAGATAACTAGAATATCTAGTTTGACGCCCTTGAAACAAAAGCCAAAGAACTTCACCCAGATACACAATACGAACAAAAATACCAAGAGGCAGACTTACATCACACCCATTTCTAGTCATCATTTAGCTAATCTTTAGATTTTTAGTCTTTTTAATCCTCCCTCATAAATCAATACCTCTAGCTCCCAATTATTTTAGTAGCAAGCTCTCTGAGCTGTGTCGTGTAAAGAAAATTAATGACCTTTAAAACAGAAAGTTTACTTACACAGGCATTAATTGCTATTGTAGCACAGACAAACTGTTAAGCAGGACCATGAAATGTTTTACTCAAGCACCTAATTCCAGAGAAGGTAATACTTAACTCAAATCCTTGGATAACAAAAGGTCA
The DNA here is from genome assembly GCF_017639655.2 of Falco naumanni. Lineage (NCBI taxonomy): Eukaryota > Metazoa > Chordata > Aves > Falconiformes > Falconidae > Falco > Falco naumanni. The sequence goes on from NC_054057.1 coordinate 5,138,651, forward strand.
AATGCAATGAAGTTCCTGTCAAAGAAATAACCTACTCAGGTCTATTTGCCAAGTACTGCAAACAAGTTAACCATATACACCATTAAGTTCTGAATCCCATTATGATCATATGGCATAAAACTGATTGCAATTACAGTGCCTTAAGCAGAAGGTGTCATTTTAAGTAGAGAATCACTACTCTGGACAAGTTTTATAAATTATTCTCATTGATTATCATTTCCAATTAGAGGAAATAAAAGCATTAAATGGCCACTTTGATGCTGGAAGTGACCTTTCACCTGGACTCTCTCCCTAACAGATGAGGGTTAAATTTACTGTGACAGCCCCTAACCACATTTGGTATGGCCTGTGATTTGATGGTACCAGCAACACATCAGCAGCAGGCTGAGTTGGTAAAACCATTACATTCTGTGTTTGTATCAGAAGTATGCTTATTAGTATCCTAGGGAGTTGGAAAACATAGGCATTTTCCAATTACCTACTTTACATTTCAGTAGCTAAAAATTGACACACAGCTATACTGTTACCTACAAAGGGATTTTTCACAGGAACACACATTTTTCTCTTTTATATATTTTTCTGCTTAATGGATCTCAACTGTATTAATTTCAGCTCCAAAATGTTAGCGTTCCCAATAACAACCAATAACCACAAGCAAGCAAATCATAGGTAACATCCTCCTCTCCAAACAAAGAAAATAATGTATTTCTAACACAGTACTGCCTCTTTCAGTTAGCATAGTCATGTGAAATTAAATATAAAAGCTCTAGCAAGTGATTTTTTTACTAATCCTGTGTAACACATTTTGCGAAAGTGACAAAAAGAAATATCATTCAGTCACTGAATTCAGAATGGAAATTATTTACTTTATAATCCAAACTTCTCTATTTACATAGAAATAACTTTGTTACAGCAGAAATTTTAAGCTAACACACAAAATTAACGGAGTCCAATTGCATATTATTCTAAATAGGTTAGTTTATAGCCATCATAAGATTAGATCTAAATACAAGACATATACTCATCCTTGCAGTATATTTTCACGTGCAAACAGGATTTCAAAATATTGCAATAGGTAAGCATCAGGAAAGGGCTTTTCTAAAACTACCGCCCTCTCTAAAACCTGTATTTGTATACATGCATAAATGTCTTATTTCACTATTGATGTTACTTATCTCAGAATTACAGTTGATATTCCCGTAAGAAAAACTGACAAAATCTTCCTGGCTGTAGAATGAGCCATGTATCACCTTTGTTTTATTCTACGCTGTTCAGTGTTCCTTTTACTGGCATAGTTTTGTTTTATATTGGTTTTACTAGCATCCTAACACTCATCACTGTATGTTACACACGCCTCTCTAAAGTCCATCCACGAAGGAAATGAATCACCACAGCTTTTAGTTACAGGGCCCGACTTTTTAGCGCAAGCTGTAAGGCTCATGCTTCCATCCTCAGCATCACTCAGCACAGGGCCCCTTCGTTTAGACTGTGTTATTAGCCAGGAGGCCTCTGCAGAGCTCTGCTTCCACTGGGAAGAGCCATAAACATGAGCTGCAGTGAACGCCAACCGGCACTGCCATACTTCTTTAACAGAAGAAGTTGCTCCCCAGTGCAGCTGGCAAGCTGCTCTCAGGTTCCCCTTTGGAGCCAGCCAGAAGACAGCAGCTCACGTTCACCAGGAATTACTTTCTATTTGCTTTCATGTTCCTTTAGACTGAAGCAACATTTTAACAAACAGAATAAAATTTTTAAGGCTGCCACCATCATATAGCTGGGACAGCCTGTAGGCTGCTGCTTGGGGAGGGAAGTGGCCCCCAACCACTTCACTGAGGCTGAGGGAAAATGGTATTTGTGTTAGCAGTAGCCATGAGCCTGAGGAACACGTCATTTTCTCTGAGAAGCTGCCAGGCATCCCAGGGCCAGGGCTCCAGGAGGGCAGAGCACCCTCCTAGCAGCCACACCACCATGGGCTGGGAAACCAAAGCTTCCAAACGTTTGGTGCAGCTGCCTCTCAAGAGCTAGCTCTCCTTTTGAAATATCTAGGCTTTTTGCTGAGGACCTAAGAGGTAAGGGCCATCTACTGCTGGGACTTCCACAGTTTTCAAAGTCTTGGCTCCACACCACCACGTGGGGAAGTGCAAGAGTATCAGGCTCTTCAGCAAGGAATATCTTCAAGTAACAGGCTCCCCTTCAACCTGCCATGAGTCCAGATGCAACTGTGAGAACTTGTCTTTGATTTACTGAAATCAGATTAAATGTGAAGTGTTTCCAATGAAATATTTTGGAAAAAACTTTTGACCACCTCTCCTGCTCCATCGATTCATCAACTCTACCTCCAGTTTACCACATCTGAAGAAGCTGTGTCCTCAGAGATCCACAAAGAAGGACTAGAAGAAACACAGGGGGGCGGGGGGGGTGGGGAAGAAAGTAGCAGGAAAAACATTAATGTTAACTCTGTCTTGTCCAATGCCTGACTCTCATTCACATTAATGAAGAAAACAGAATAATAACAAAACAAAAACAAACAGAAAAATACATCCTCTAGAGGGTACTTCTTAGCCTTTGAATATGACTGGGTCATTGTCAACAGCCTGTAAGCCTGTGGAGTACACAGTTCATGACAGTCAGAAGACTTGGTGTGCAAACCAGGCCACAATAATGAGCAATAGTAGACTGCAGATTTGCATGTCAGGTACTTCCACCATAGTGCAATTAGTCTACTGATACTGTAGGCAAGACTAAGGACGAGGGGATGTGAGGGCAGATCACTGGGACAAAGTGAATGATTAAATGGCCTTAGACTTGACTTGTGACCTCATTCCATCATAATCAGCAAACTGAGAGAGCTTGTGTGTGGATCAAACAACCTGGCAGGGTTAGCTGAGCACATGAGACAAAAGAAATAGCATACTGCACATATTCTTGGGCTGCCACAATGTGCAGTTGGCAGCAGCAGCTACACAGAAGATCCAGGTAGCTGCCAGGTCCCAGAACAACCTAGCTGTCTACCTGGGGAGATTATTAGCTTCTTCCTTAGATAACAAAGCAGCAGCTCCTGACTAAGGAGAGCCAAGAGGCAGCACAGACACCCTTAGTGTCTGCTGCAGAGCAGTAAGCAACAAAAAGGCAGGAACCCACACGAAAAAGAAGTCACTTTCCAGACATCTCTCTACTGCAGTCTTTCCTATAGCCTCCACAAATCCAACTCAGGAGCCTGATTCCAGGCTCTCCTGCTTTGATCAGCAAAATATAGTTCCCTTTAAGCTCTAGAAACTGTCCAAGATGTGTCTTTGTATGCCTAAGAGACTAGAGTCACCAGAGTGAGGAAGCAGTATGAGAACTGGTTGTCTTCCTTTTCCTGCTCTGTCTGCATTGCTTCTCTACGGTTTTTCACAGAGGGACCCAACTGTATGTCCCATGACGCACTTCCTTTACCAAGGACCAAGCATCCAGCATCACTGAAAGTTTTCCAGGCCTGTCCTATTTCATACCCTGGTAACCAGATAAAGTTATTTTCTATTATCCAAGTGTGTGGGACAGTCAGTCACCTTCACAGGCAAATTTGCAGCATTTGCTCCTTAGAAACATTGAAATGCAGCCATTCAAACTCCCAATGAGCCTGCAACAGAGTTTGCTGTAGCTTTTAAGGCATAACCAGACATGATGAGCTTTTGGAAGAAAATAGGTACAACTGTAGTAATTTGTACAGGGACAAGAATTTGCTACTGGAGATCTACCCAGCCAGAATCCTACAACCAAAAGACTGCACAACCAGCTGGGTATAGGAAAAACATAGGGAAAATGTCCTTCTGACCTGATTAATAGCAGAGCAGCTTGAACCCAACAGACATCTACCTTTTTCACCGTTATTTTTGGTTTTTAATCCCTACCATTGCAATTGGATACCCTTGTTCTCTACATGAACAGGTAAGTGTATACATTAGTCCTGAGCTTTCTAAGCACCAGCATGCTCTTGCACCATCAAGCTGCAGAGCTCTTTCCTTCTCTTTTGCTCAAACCTCCTCTTTCAGTTAAGTTAAGCCTAAGCCTACCCTGCATGTTCCTTTGTTCCTCTGCAGTCCTGTTAAACTCTTGCCCTCAGAGACAACCAGTGACAACGAGTTCCGGCAGCAACTAGTTCACTGTATATCACAGCATTTCTTTTTACCTACTTCTGACTTTGCCACTTCTAAGCTTCACTGAATGCTCCTTGTTCTTCCCTGATGCTAGAACAGCATTTCTTGCTCTGTAAAGCCTACACCTTTATTGTCTGTAACCTTTTATCATCTCACTCCTGATTCATCTGACTCATTTCCTCTCCAAGGTAAACAGTCCCAATCTTCTCAATCTTGTACTATATGAAAGTTTTTCCATGTCTGTTTAAAAACTGATTTAGGTAAACAGTTAAAAACTTACTCTGTTAGCTTAGCTTATAGCTATAATTTACCCATGCATATTAAATTTGTATTAGCTTGGTTCAACTGAATCAAGTGTATCCACACAGGATCTTTCACCAAATTCCTTAAGTCAGTTTAAAATCTTACCTTTTGTGAAAGCAGAGCAAATGAAAGTGTAGTTAGGCCATAGCCAGTTTCTGGTCCACAAGGACTTCCAAAAAGAATTCAGACAGTTCTTTGGGAAAGGGTGCATTTCAGCAGACCCCTCAAACATAGTAATCTCCATTACCCTGAAATTCATGAAGCTCCCATGCATAGCAGGGAATAATTCTTCTGGAATATTTTCCATCAGCAACACAGGGATTTGTTACAGAATTAACTTAACATGTTTTATCTTGATAGCACCTCCATTTAAGGGAGAAAGTTTATTGCCTAGGCAAGTCAAACTGCTATTGAATCACAGATTTTAATTCAGCTGCAAGTGAGCTGCCCTATTGTACCCAGAACACAACAGAGATATAATGAAATCTGCTATAAAAATTAATTCTGAAAATATCAAATACTAGCATTGTTAAATTTAAACAAAGTATATTTGCTAGTTCATTTCAAGACTTAGCTGCATTCAAAAATCCAATGAAAACTGGCTTTTACACACACTGACATACATACACATTTGCTCATGGAATAGAAGTTTTAAATTATGGCTATTAAATGCATGGTATTTCTTAATGATAGCATTCATTGTTATACTCATAATAATACATTTGACAGAGAAAAAAAGGAGAATTTATCGAAAAGCTGCCAATGGATTTTAATAAAAAGTACTTTCCAACAGAAGGCAATGTCCTTATCTACTAGACTACAAAGTGCTTGAGTATTTCACAAGGTTTTAGAGGTACTATTTTGCAATAGAAACTTACTGAAAGTTACAAAGAGGCAAATAATTCTAAAAATCAAATATACAGGCCACTGAGTTGAAAGAAAGTAATTTCCCGCATTAACACTAAGATCTATTATACATGCATACAAATTTTCATGCAAATCAGACTTCACTTATTGTGTATTTTGCCTTATTTGATTAAAAATGAGAAAGACAGAAGAACACCTACCCACCTCCATTTTGCCTATTAAGTTGTTGCTGCCAACAGGACCTTCACGACTGTGTTTCCATTGAGGCTAATCACAGAGAGGAGGTGTGCACATAAACACAAGAAAACTAATGCTGAGGTTAGAGAGAGCAGCCACCAGGCCTGTCTGTCACATTACTCTCTATTCACATGGTGGAACTGCTGTACTCCGGAAAGCAGACCAGACCTGTCATGATCTCAGAACACTAGTTATCCCCTACCGAATCATTTTCAGAATTGGTAAATAATACAGCTAATATAAAAGGAGAGAATGTCAGACAATTCAGCCTCAGAGACCTCACTTTCACCATATGCAGCGACTTGGTGAAAGCACTCGAAATACACACAGCCAATCCTGGTCAGTGCTACAGCTGCGTTCCTGGCAGAGAACCCCCTTGTTTAGGCTTCTCTGTGCCCACCCCATGTGTGTCCCCCCCCCCTTGACAATCCTCTATAACCTTCATTCCTCTTTTCCCACATGGAAACATGCTGGCAGCCTCCTGCCCTTGGCTGCTCCACATCAGCAGGACACTCTAGCTGGACGGGCAGAGCTGTGTGGGAAAGGCTTATGCAGAGCCCCATTTAGCTTCAAAACGCCTTCCTGCCAGCTCACTTCCCCTGCCTAACTCCACTGTCTATAGCTTTCAAATGCCTCTCCTTCATAATCACACCTCCTACTATTCTGAAGACTATTTTGTGGGAACGCCGAACATATTTGTTGGCTCACTGGACCCTAGCACACTGACTGCTCATTCAGTAACATTCACACAAGACTGGGAAAGACTTGTCATCCTCTTACTATGTGGCACTCTGTTACTAGCTTACTACTGTTTCCCTCTGCCTTACGGGTCCAAATTGGATGTCAGACACAGTAAAATGCCAGCAAAAGCTCCAGTTCACAGGAACCAGTCACCAAACACAGTCCAAACCCAGACACACACTGGCACATTACCGTTAACACAAGGTTTGCTATGAGTACGCTCTTTGCCATTCATCTTCTTGTCAGTGAGGACTGGGGAAAATAGGGTTATTATGATGTTTTGAAATATTTGCAAGGTGCTAACATCTACAGCGATGGCATTAGTCAAAAACTCAGGCAGACACTAGGACAAACCGATTCTCCTGCTTCTGTAGCCAGAAGGACCAAAATTCCCAAGGAGATCACAGAACCTACCGTGTAGTTGTCTCCTGGTTGTCTAAATATTCAAGCAAGGAAGGAAGGGATTAGGTCCGTAAATCTGCCGGCTTACTAGCCAGCCTGCCACGCACATCCATCACCCAGCCCCATTCTTCCCACTTTAAGGTTCTGCAACTGACCGACCTTCCCGGACTCAGCACAGCCACATCAAAACACACCTCGGGCATTCCTGCCAGTGGCCGAATTGTCAGCTAAAATAATCATCTAGCTGTCACCAAGAGCAACACAGGTAGGGCAAAGGGGAACAACCCAATACGCATGCTTTCAGTTGATATGGTAAACAGCTAACATATGGTAATTTAAAAGGGGTTGACATGCTGCAGCAATTATAAAAAGGCTGACACTTAGCTGAAAGAGCTGACAGTTGGAAGTTACGCCCTAGCACAAAAGAGAAAAAATGAAAGCAAAATGTGACTGAACTGTTGTCTCACATGCTCCTATTTTGTTGACAAATGTATTTGCAGGTATAAGAATCTGGCCCTTTCTTAAGAGTGTCACCATCAGCTGCTGATAAAAAAGCAACTTGAATCTATTACAGATGTGTTACTCTTCAAACTGATGCTCCTGCAAGAGTGAGGACAAAGCATTCTGCTCTTATAGATCTGTTGCGCAGGCTAAGGCTCTGGTATCAATAGCAACATGTGACATTGTTACACATCCCTTCTACATGGGAAAAAAAAAAAAGACTACTTGGAATTCGCACTAATGCATTACAATGAAATACCTCCTTAAATGTATCACCCTAGGAAAATGCAAGTTTGTTAATGACTTCAACTTTCCAACATGTTTTCTCTTTAAAGTGCTTCAAACCATGGTTCAGTTATTACACTAGCACTTTATATGAATTATCTACTACCAAAAATAGATTCAGTTTACATATGACATCCCCAGCACACTTACCGAGCATTAAGACTGGTTTTTATATAGTAGGAAATATATTTTTACACTGTTGAAATCTTATACTTACACAAATATACAACTATACAGATTTCATTGTAGCAGCAATGTTTAAATACATAGAGATGGTACCTACCCCTCAAAAGCTCAAATCGCAAGATCTGATCCTGCAAGTGTGCACCTGACTATGAGACTGTATTGAGTAATTTTATTTACAGTTGCATTCATTTTATACAATTGTCAGGTAATTCATATCAACTTTTGGAGCTTGAGTGCATCTGAAAACTCTGTGTAGATCCAGTTTCATTTTAAAAAGCATCAAAGCATCTTCCAGCACAGAATCATACAAGAACAAAGTGGAAGATATACAGCATTCTCCTGCTCCAAAGCAGGATAATTCCTAATCCCAAACTGAATCTCATCAAGAGAGTTTCTGTCTTTTGTGAGGAACAGAGTAAGATCTGGACTATGCATGTTCAGTAAAATCATTATTTTAACAAACTTTAAACCCCCAAACTTATTTCAAACTGTGACCTGTCCATGTTCCTTCCTTCTTCTCCAAACATGAAAATTAGTCCCAAAAATATACTGGGCAAAACAGTTCTCTTACAGCCCTGAAGAGCTTAATGCACAGAAGTGAATTTCAAATTCCCGTTCATGCTACAGCACGTCCTTCTCCTAGCTGTGTACATATAAGAATCTTTTAAACTGCTAGAGCATCTGACTACCTCATCTGAACCTACTAATCCATCTTTCTCTGGATTATTTTTAACAATCTGTACCTTTCCACTCCTCCCCGCACAATGTCTACTCATAACAAGTTTTACTCGGTCACAAATCATTTCAAGTAAGTAAAATATAACACGTCTGTAAAAAAGGGGTGAACTTCCTTTGCCAGTAGGAAACAAAATTTGTCCTTAGCCTGCTATGAAGTAAAAAATTAGATCTCAGCTTTAAAAATGTTGTTAGCATATATTTACTTACTAGTGCTTCTGACCCCTGCACATCTGGGCTGATGCTAAAGGACTAAAGCTGCTGTCAGAGAGATATGGTAATGCTCATGTCAAGGGTGTAGTCTCTGTCCTCTGTTCCCAAGTCCACAGCAGCATCGCCAGCACACACTGGCACTGGTTTGGAAAGAGATCAGGAAAGGGGACAATAACAGACTACAAATCCAGGTGATACTTTGTCCCCCACTATGGCCAGTATTGCACTGGCATCTGGTATCACCTGGACAAACAAGAGTATCCAAAGAGTATTTTAGCTGTAGTGAATGTGCCTCCAGATACTCAGATCAAGCAGTGGCCTGCCATGCAAGCAGGTCCCATTCCCTCACACTTGCTAACAAGAGATGAAGATGGATAAACTGCCTCATTGTTCTTTTCATTAACTTTGTACTTGAAATTTATCACTAGATCCCATTGCTGCATTTATGCATTTTCTATTGTTTTGGGTTTTAAATGTGAGTTTTATTATTCTTGCCTAACTGTCGCACATAAACTTTTCCCCCATAATTCTATGCACCATTATAATACAACAAATCTTGGTTAGAAGCAGAACTTAGTATTTTCTGCCTTCACACTGCATGATACATGTGCTTCTGTCTGTGCACAGAGTAGCTTGGTGGACAGTGCATTTCTGTACTTATCATTTGGTATCTCACCTTTTAAATTATCTGCAGTGATCTCCACACCACCTTTCTGAGGTCCTGACCCTGACTGCTGAAGTCCTGTACTCCTCCTCACAGTCTTCTGGGTAGCCGTGACAGTCTGCCACAACATTAGAAGGGAAATGTACGATGTACAACAAAGCAAGGGCCACACTGCATGCTGAGACTATTTATACCACGGAACGTGTGTTAACAGGCGTAACTGCTCTGACCTGCATCTTAAAAATGGCAAAAGTTCTACCTATGACTGATTCATCTATAATTTTCCTTTGTGTAGCTGAGATACAAGTCACCTGTATCAGCAAATAAGAGAGTAATGCTTTAGGCACCTGTTCACTGTTGTAACACTTGTGTCTTCCTGCTCCTACTTCTTAATAACAACATACAGTATACGATACGTAAGCACCTGTTATCTATGGTTATCTAATTTTAATGGCTCTGATCTCTTCCAGTTATTACCATCAGATGTGGATGTATGAATAAGAGGCATCATGATGTGATCATAGGTAACATGCACAGACACTTGTGAAATGCATACTGGCATTGCAGAATGACATCTTTCTATGGGCTTTACTTGTAGCTGCAGACAGCTTAGGTGTTAGTTCTGGTTAGGTTAGTTAGGTGGATAGTTCTGAGGTACCGGGAATAAAGCCACAGCCCACGGGACAGTATGATCTAACAGATACACTGTTCTGAGGATGTAAGTCTAACTCTAAAACAATATCAGTTAGGTATAATTGTGACTGCACTACTTGACCAGTTAGTAAGAAAGACCTTAACAATTGTTCTAAAAGGCTATGAGTATGAAACACTGCCCAAAGACAGAAAGTTGGTGAGCCTTACCAACAGGCAGGACATGCACAACAGAGACCAGACAGAGAAGTCAGAGCCTTGTTCCTGCCCTGAGCAACATTTCCTAGCACTGGGTGATTCCAGCTCTCATGACAGTCCTGTGATATGACCATTCTTGTAAAGATTCCCTGAGCCACACTGACCTTGATTACCTCTGACTCTCTAGCCCCTATACATGGCTTCTCTTAGAATTGATTAATCATTTATTTATCTTCAGCACAGGGTGCGTCCTCTTGACAAGTTCAAGAACTGCCATGTTTGGTCCCCATTTTCAGGTCTAACAAGGCTATGCTTTGCCTAAGATCACAGTGACAGGTGACGGGTAAGTTTCCACTGCATTAGCCACGTCCCTACTGCAGGAGGCAGGTAAAGTCAGGTTTAGGATGAATGTCTGACCCTTTGTTACTGCCTTGCTCCTCTTGGTCTATAGAAAACCTAACAGCTTTCCTTCCCATTAAGCTTGCTGGTATCCTTCCTTCTCCCTCTGGAAACATATCCATGGCCTCCTCCAAACTTAAGTGTTCTCCACTTAAACAAAAATTTCCCCAAGTGCACAACAGGCACACTTTAACTGCACACACTTAAGTGACTACAGAACATCTGTGGAAGTCTGTCTTTGAGGTCATGCCAGCAAGCTCACCATTTCCCTGCATCCATCTTAACAGACATCTGATAATGGTGTGTCATTTCCTGTGTCACACTGCATATGCGTGGATGTAGATGATAGCGTGGATGGTGGCGACTCTGCTTCAGGCCGAAGTCAGTTTATCACTTGGAAATTTCAGCGTGTCTCCCTGACACAGTGAAGTTGAAACATGCTTCCAGTTATAAATCAGTTCAAACTGGCACGTACACACACTTCTCATTCTCTAAAAGTGGACTGATCTTCCTGAATCACTTACTGGATCAGGAAACATTTAGTCTAAGAGCACACTGTCAGAGAGTCATGGGAGAAATAAGACAGGACAAAAAGTGGGGATTTTTTCACTTCTAAGATCTTTGGGGATATCCTTTCTGGCCTGTCATATGTCAAACCCAACTACCCTAAATATTATTGTATCTGTTGGCTTTGGCATGGACTCACTGTTGCCTTTTATTAGATATGAAGCAATAGGTGGGAGAGAGTGAGCCAATTAATTATTAAAAGTGGCTTTCACATACTTTGAAAGTCTGCATGTCCTCGAAGCACACTCAATAAAGCTAACAAGGCTAACCAGGGCACTGCATAATGTCTGTGAAGCCCAGATAGGCATTTTGTGAACTCTGCAAAATTCTGTTGTGTGCTTCCTTAACTCCACATGGACCCAATACACACTTCATAAAATTCTTTCGTCTCAAAATACGAAACTTACAAACTCCCTTCTTCCAGTCCTACTCAAAAGTTGCTGTTTTCAATTAGCTTTCCACCAAGGACTCCCTCTCTGCCCTCTGTGCCACTCCCTTTCACTTTTAATTCAGCTTCAGAGAGGAAGTGATTTACATCCTGCCCCCTCATATGTGATGTGTGCGTCCTCTTGACATCATGTGAGGTAAAACACGCTCACCTGCCCACCTGTGAGGACTTGCAGTTATCCTTCCTCTGTTATGGCTGATTCACATTGTAACTACCTCAAGGCAGTAACGTACTCCTTTTGAATTCTCAGCAAAGCACAATGCATACTTATTATGCTATAGCTAATATCAAATTACTACTAAATAAAACATCTAGAACAATTATCTTTGGTAGATGCTAGCCCCTTAACTCCCTTTCCACAAAGACTTATCTTGAGTATGTTAGTTTGGATCCAAAAAGGGATTTTCTGCTATGGGCTCTGGGAAATTAGTATAGACTCAGTAATAACTTTAGTGAGACAACCATCATTAGTTAGTAGTGAAGAAGAGATGTCAGTGGTGCTTGAGGCACTTGTTGAAATCAATTAACACAGAATCTATACTAACGGAACAGGCATAGGTTCCACGCCATTTTATTTTCATTCTCCTGTCAATGATAACAATCCATTGCAGATGGTCTAGGACTAAATGGGGAAATACTCATTTTATCTGCTTACAGTATTTACAGTTGTTGATCACATTATCACTTTGAACAACGTTTGTATAATACCTTTTGGGAAAGAATACACTCTGAAACTATAGGCCAAGGTGTTCAATGGAATGAACTCAGAAGCCTGGGAACAGTAAGTATATTAACCAAGCTTTGCAGCTCAAGTCTGTAATTTTTATTCACCCAACACTTGATTTTCAGTCAAGGAAACTATTTCTATTCTGCTTCTATAACAAGATTGGTCTTCACTTAATAGAATGTATAATGAAAGTAACAGCTGTATTTAAACACATGGCAGAAGACATTAGGCATGGAAGAATTACTCTTTTCCTAGTAAATCATGGCTGTCTAACAAATTTTATACATGACTGTCCTTGTCCATACTATGAACCAAATTGTGTCTTGTTTTATCCCAGTTAAGATGCACTGGTTACTATAGTTCCTTGAACAATTAATATTCCCCTTATAGCTCAGAATGCAACGTGGAGAAATGAAACAAAACCAAAGTTTTTGTTATAGGCAGAGAATTCCAGATCCACGGAGAAAGGATAAGGAGTGAGGAAGGAAAGAAACTACTGCAGAATACTTAATATCTGTAAGACCTTACAAATCTGTCTTTTTATTTTCTACATGTTTAAACATCACATTAGAACCCACTCTGAGCACTACTGTTAGAAATTATTATCAGTGCTCCTGTTGTCACTTTTCCTATTTACAGCTGCAGTCCCATTTTCTTTACTGTTTGGGTATTTTCTGAGACAGAAACTAATAACTCTACTGAGACTGTGCAACTTTTTTACCCTTACTGGATAATTGCTACTGGCAGCTAGTCAGTACAGAAATCCACCTAGCACAAGCTGCTGGGAAATAATCCCAGTCACCACATGAGTGGCACGGCTACAGCCAGTCAGCGAACAACCAAATATGGAACCAAACAGAAACAGAACCACTTCACACATCAGTAACTATACTTCCCTCTTAGCTTCGAGCAATTAAGTAAACCTTAAGTATATTGAGAATTACTGTGCTGTAAGGATGCAGTACAATACAGTAAGCTTTTACCACAGATAGAGATGGTCTAAAAATACTGTGAGCATTTAGCAAAACACTGAGAATAGCTTGCAAAAACATGGGCATTGTTCTTTTCTAGCTTCATTGATTATCCATTGTTTGTAGTCTCGGATTAGTTACAAGTTGGCACTCAATGCTTGGACAGGAATTCCAGTGAATACTGGGCTTTGGAGAACAAGCTCTACCTAAGCAGGAAGGATATGCCGTGCATTGGCCAAGCTCTGGGCTGTGATGCGCAGTCCTGAATAGGGCTGCTTTCCAGCCTCAGCACATAGGCACGAACACATACCACTACACCTGAGTCAAGGCAATGTCCCAACTGCTCAAGAAGAGATAACAAAGCCCTTTTCAGTGCTGCGAATTCCTCCAAGCAGGAATCCTTGCAACCCTACTGCACTCAAGACGAATTTGCCTTTAGCCAGAGAGCCAGTTCTGTGTCTTCTGCATATGAAATTTGTGGTTGTGTTTCCAATGACTCAAGAGTGCTGTTTAGCTCCCACCCATGATGCTCATTGTTTATGTCCCTGGATTTGTTACCTAATCAACAGCATATGCACTTAATTTCACTTTGTAATGACTCTAAGCAGTACTTACTTTTCACAAAATCTCTGCACTACAATGAATATTTGTATGTTTACTGCAGGAACCAATCAAACTGTGATCAGCTTTTCAAGCTTCATCCACTTATCGATCAGTTGGTTGAAAAATTTAAACAGCTGTTCTCTCTCTGCCAAAACATTTCTGATGCAATTTATTAAAGAGAACTATTTTAAACAGCATACTCTTTTTTTTAGAAGTCTCAGTATTGGGTAAGATTTTAAAGAACCATTCACATGCACTATCATGTATGTTGTTCTAGTAAAGACACAGACAAAGTGCAGAAGTCAATTCCTCCCTCTCCAACTTCATGCTTTTACTCTCACATAAAACCAGTGCTGGATCTCATTCTCTACATTCCAGATTCTCAATATGCCACCTGCAAATAAATACATTTTAAATGTGTATTTACTCTACTTAAGATTCTTTCCCATATCATAAAAGGAATTCTCAGAATACGAGATAAAAGGTAATTTTGGAGCTATGAAAATTGTGAGGCCTGATTACTAATACCTCTTCTTATGGATTCTCTGATTTCTAATAATATGAGTTTATTAGTCTTGCCTTCAGTTGAGGTACTAACAGTTTCTCTCTGTTCTTCTCCTCTGCTTATTTTTGTAACAAAGGCACAATCCTAGGTTCATCTAAGGATTCTCTCACTGGAAGGCAAGAGAAGTATGTGAGGCAGAGTACATCAAATGCATGGAAATGCAGAAGTAGGCTTGCCTGCAAAGCAAGGCTTTCAGTTCACAGTGAATGTCCTCTTTTTGATTTTTCTTAATCTGAATTTGTTATTTATACTCCTCAAAGGAGATGGCCCCTAGGCCTTGTTCACCAAAACAGGTTAATGGCATGGTTAATAGCTTTGCTGCCCACAGCAGCAATACAAAGGACCAAAACCTCCCTTCCAGAGGCACCTGCCAGGCGCTGTGGCTCTGGCTACCCCTTCCAGGCAGACGTGCCTGGGACACCCCCCCACGCCGGCATGAATTAAAGCCTGCCCTGGAGCAGTGACCTGGGAATCTGCAGGACAAATATCCGAATATGAGCGATTGACCACATCCTCGGTCTATGGCTTTGGAACAGACTCAGCACCCAGACAGCCACCAGGCTCTGGGAACTCTGGAAGAACTGGGAGCTAGCACAGAATGGGAGCTAGCACAGAATTAGGTTTTTTCCAGACCATTTCATCAGGAAGGCACTGAACTATGCAGACCAATATCAGTATCACAATGTCCCACAGCACAGTAAGGAGCAGCTTAAGAACAAAGAATAGGTGCTTAAAAGTGGACTGGAGAAAGAGTTGATGTTGCTGGGCTGAGGAATGATTTCTGAAACACACTTAGCAATGAGTTAGAGAAAGACCCATTATTCTCCATCTCTGCCCATGCTTTAAAAGATACATTGGAGTTTCTGTCTGACATCAAACTCTCAAAATAGCAGCAGCTGCAAGTAAAATTTTCTACCATCTCTGGGTGGCTAAGAAATTGTCCATCCAGGCAGACAACGGCCTGACCTTGATTATCCGTGCCTGCATTACACCTCGGCAGGACCATTACACCTGGCACAAAGCCTTCAGTACATGGAAACTCCAGCTAATACAAGGTGTCACATTTTATGCAATTATCAGGAGAAGCTGCTACCATCAGCAACTGGTAGTGTTGCCTATCTCTGCTTTCTTTGTCCCACACACCCTAGACTGGTACCTCATATCCATTACTGATTTCAGTTTCAGCTTTTGGTTCTTAACTTCAGGTTGCTCAATGTGCTGGGTCCAGGTTATCTGAAAAACCACTAAGTCTCCAGGGAAAGGGCAGTTGATTGACAACTGCTCTCCCATGTGCAATGGAACTGCCTAAGGTAAGACAAGCACATCTGACCTGAGACTGGAGTGGTCCCCCACAAAAAAGAAACCTCCCACCATCTGTTTCAAGCATAAACTGCATTTCTTAGGCCTTCTCCTCTCTAAATGTAAACACACAGTAGCACATGGCTTTTAAAACCAAACAAAACTAAATACGTAAGAGAAATTATTAAAAAAGAATTGCTCCTGAAGTGTCTTCCACTCTTCCTGACCTACCACTTGTAGAGGATGAGTAAACAACCACCATATTGTTAATAGCAGTAGTCCTGTAAATAAACTAGCAGAAGGCTTTCAGAGACTGACGGTTAGATCAGATCACGTGTACAGCAGAACAGAATTCCCAAGTTAATACCAAGTGCCTTTCCCCAAAGCACTCAGTACTTCCCCTCTAGAAGCTCACACCTGGGTACCACTAACACAGCTTTATCACAGGCAAGCATTCTGGGAAATAACACACAAATAAGCCCACAAAACACTTCAGAACTCTTCTATCAAACACAGGCAAATTGTTTTTGAACCAGAATACAATGTACGCTGCCCAGATAGGCTTGCTTTTGCTGTAACCTTGGTGTGCTCATTTCCATGTAAATACACAGAAAGTTCTTCACCTTGGAGCAATTTCACAGGGGGAATTTTATCTGGAATGTAGGTATAAAGTAAAAGCTCTCAGTGTGCTTGTAAATCATTTGTGCTAAATGATTTGTGCAAACCTCAGACACGGAGATGACAAAATAAAATGCTCTGATTTGGGTATGCTATGTTATCTTACCAAATCCTTACCTAGGACCAACTTTTGGAGGACCTGGGGGCTACACAAGTACTTCAGAAAATGGAAACACTGTAACACACTGGCTGTAGCTAAGGGCTTGAAAGTCCTAACTCAGGCTACCACCCCTGGGAAAATTCTGGTCATAATGTCAGCTGTCACCTATAGCCACCAATCTGCAAAGAAACTGCATAGCTGCCTTCAACTCTCAAAGCACTCCCCACACCGATACCTGCAGAGACGCCATCACTCCAATATGAGCTGGAAAGAATCCCTGGTAAAATTTATGAGCCTGCTTCCCTTTGCACCAAGTCACGGAGAGGCAAGATGGTGGGACAACACACCCACACAACCCGTCACAGGCATCAGCTGCACCTCCAGCTGGGAATACACAGCCAGGATTGCATGTTGTTCTCTCCTCCAGTCACCCACTTTGCCATACTGAAGAATGTCAACATGTTGCTGTATATAGGGTTAGACCTACGTGCTTTTAACTAAAGCAACAGAAAACATTGTAGGAGTGTTGAAAAACATTTTCTGATCTGTTTTGCTTTAAAAGAAAAAATAGCATCCTTACAGAGTCAATAGTCTTCCAAATCTCACACTCTACTATCTCTGCTTAATTTTCTCCCACCTAAATGGCAACTATGCTTTAAAGCACCAAGTACTGTATACTTAATAAAGCCAATCTTCATAAATTCTCTTCCCATACATTGGTCACAGATGGTTTCAACACAGAAAGATATATGGTAGGTAACCTAGGCCCTCCTCCAACAAACCACTTAAACATACATTTCAGCATGTTGGCATCCCCGCTGAAGACAGTGGGATGTATTTCAATTTATGCACGTTTCACAATTTTATTGAAGTTCAATGACAAATAAAAAATGAACACACAGCAGAAAAATAAACTCCAATATGCATATAATTGATGCTATAGTAGTACCTTCTACCGGAATTCCACAGATTTAGGAAAATACTTTCTTTGGTTAATTCAGCAATGTTCCTTTTGGAGGCAGTGACAAAAAATAGCTTTATCAAAGCATAGATTTGACCCAGTCCATTTATATGGAAGCAAAACTCTTTTTACCTCCAGTGGAAATGGAGCTCAATGATAAAATATAAGGCTTTTTATAACTGAAGCATGATCCCAAAAAGCAAGTCCTGACAGTGGAATCATGAGATGTTGTGAAATCTTAATATTTAGTTATTCATACATATACACTTGCCAGGAAATCAGGTTCTAATGTCCTTTACAATTTCCACATAGTGCTTATACTTCTAGGATGTATCAGTATGCCTCTGACATTTGTTTAAGGGTCACATAAAGAATGGTACTGTTATTTAAACCATTTAGAAAGTTCTTAGATGGTGTTTCCAGCAAAACTTGTGTTTTGTTTTGTGGTCGGAACATTTTTTTCACAATAGCGTTGGATTTTACTATTGCTTTAATGGGTTTTCCCCTTCACATCACATTTCTGGTGCCACTATTTTACCAGATACCTGAAATACCTCTGCACCAGTAAGAAGTACTGCTTGTATCCAGAAAAGATACATACATTTAGGGAGGTTTGAAATATCACAGCACTTCCCAAAAATACGAGCTAGTCATTGCATCCACCTTGGCGATGCCAAGCCTGGAAAAGCAGATAGTGGATTAAAAAAAAAAAAAAAAAAAGGAAAATATCACAGTACTTTAGCAAGGCTACAACCAGTACCAAAAAAAGGGTAGTACATTTGTTTCTATGTCCAGAAAACACTGGCAAATACAGAACAGAACAGTGCAATATTGAGTTATCTAAACATGTTAATTAGCCACACCAGAGAGAATCAGGCCTTCTCTAGCATTCATTCACCTTCAGTCATAGCGTTTGCTTTCCTCATGTCCACGATTGGGAAAACATCAGACTGACTGTGTGGCACGTCAGAAAGTAACTACTGAGCATGGTTTTCTGCTGATGGCAGGGGTTTAAAATGCTCAAGGCACTGGCACAACCATCTCACGTAAATGGCAACCTTGGAGTCTATATTTTAATTACTTTGAAATAAAAGCATTTTAAGTTCCAGTATGTAACACAATGCAAGGAAAGGGATCCCAGAAACAATCACACGCACACAAATCATTTAGCTACATACAGTAATATGCAGTCACGACAGAATGAAATATTCATAAACTCAAGGGAGATGAAATTCTGTGTTCATCTATCACAATATGTACACCAACAGTTACCATTTTACAAAAGCCCTTCTATCCACCTTAATAAACTGTACAGGCCCTGTTCAAATGATCAGTTGTTGATACTCCCTTTTAATTAAAATGATAGGACAGATTTTACCAAACAGTAACAAATCTAAAAGTGTAGGAGGTAAATGCTACAAACTCGGGGTCTCCAGTTAGAGGCCTTTTTTTTTCAAAATACCTTGTCTTTCTCACGATAATTGCAACTCTTGTCATGCAAATACGTGGTGTGACATAGTTGTTGCATTAATTTATTGCATTGCTGGTTTACATTCCTTCATTGTGTTACTGTTCTCTTACGCATTTGTAACCAAACCAAACTATAGTAAAACTAGTTGAAGAAATGGGGCTCAAATCCAGTACATGGCAACATTTCTTCATTTACAGCAAGATTATAATCTGTTTTAGGGCATCTGTCCATTCAGAAAATTACTCGGATTTCCGTAACATATAAACGGATGTGTTTCACATTCTAGCACACGCGGATCACTCTTTGCAACAATCACCGTATTACAGTGAAACTTACACATTTATCGGTCTCTGCCTATTGCAGACCTACAGACACGACAGAATTCATCAGCTTCAGCTCAGTAAACCCACGCCGAGAAAAATGAATGGAAATGAAGACAGTGCCCACAGACAAAAGCACTGATCAATGCACTTCGCTGACATTATCTTAATGGCAACCTTTTTCCATCCCATCCTCCCTACTTTCCGATTCTTCCAGCAGCAGACATATCCGCACTAAAGGATGCGATCTGACCCATTTCTCGTCGAACTCCGTCACCCACAGGTTTTCACTCGGCAGCGAGCCGCCGTCCCCCGCTCCACAATGACACAGCAGGGCCGGAGGGACAGGGCGCCCGGGCTCCTTCCCCCAGGTGACTCGCCCCTCGCCGCCGGGTGAAAACCGAGGCGCGGCGCGGCGAGCGGCGGCCCTGCCGGCGCTGCCCCCTCGAAGTGCGGTAAACTTTCGCGGCGGCACCTGGGCCACCGCCCGCGGCGCCGCTCCCAGGGCGGGCGGAACAATGCCCGGCGCCCCGGGCCCCGCGGCGGCGGCCCCGCGCTCCCCGCCCCGCCGCCCCCGTGTCCTCAGACAACCTCCGCCGCCGGCCCCCCCGCCTCCCGCCGCCGCGCTGACAAAGGGCGGCGCGGGGCTGCCCGCGGCCGGGCGGCAGCAGAAGCGGCAGCGGGAGCGGGCCCGCCCGCCCCGCCGAGCGCGGCCCCGGGCAGGCGGCCCCTCCGGCGGGCGCGGCGCCGGGCGGCCGGCGGCGGAGCGGACCTACCTTTTTGTCCTCTTTCTCGCCGCCGTGCCTCCGCTCCGGGTGGCCGCTGTCGGCGGCGGGGGCCGGCTCCGCGGGCTGCCCATCGCGGTGGTGCGGGCGCTGGTGCGGGCAGCCGCCAGACCCCGCCGCCGGGGGGATGGGCTCCGGGCACGGAGAAACTCCCTTAACATCCATCTCCATCTTCCAGTTCACTGTATTGCGAGACAAAAGCAGGCAAACACTTTCCACCACCCCGCGTCTTTCTTGTGCTTTCCTTTCTCCCGCTTTTCTTTTTTTGCTTCTTTCTTTCCTTTTTTTTTTTTTTTCCCTTCCTTCCTTCCTTCCCCCCCCCCCCCCCCCTCTCAGGAGGCCGTGACACGCATGGCTCTGGCCGCCGCTGCCGCACCGATCCGGCGGCTGCAATTCTCCCCTAGATCCTCCAGACTTTTGTATCCAGCGTGTGTGTGTGTGTGTGTGTAAGAGTGAGTGTGTGCGTGTCCGTGAGTGTGCGCGCGTGTCCTTGGTACGATGGCCTTCAATCGCCCCGAAACAGCAAACGCTAACTAAGCAGATCTCTCGCCACGAAGATCAACTCCCGGCCCCAGCCTAATTGTGGTGGTTATTTACTTTACCCTATCTATGTCCCAGGCCCGGACAAGCCCTTCTGGCTGCAGCCCTTTGAACAAAGTTAACTGGAGGGAGCCGAGCCCGCGGAGGGGGTGGGGGCGAGGGGAAACTACCGGGGTTTAACACGGGGGAACTGACAATAGCCCGGTAATGTCAAGTAAAAGTTAAACCTCCCCCTTCCTCCCCTCCCCCTCCCCTCTCCACATCCCAGGCAAGCGCAATACAGCAAAGCAAAGCAAGGATTTCAGACCTGTGCAAGGTGCTGGTGGCGAGAAGAGACGAGCATTTACCCGATTGTTGCTTTTATTTTATTTTCCCTTAGACTCCCCCCCCCCCCCCCCCCCCCCCCAGCACCACCCGCTATTGCAAATGTGGGCTCCTTGATGTTAATCTCCTCTCCGCGGTCTGAGTGTATGTGTGTGACTGGAGCTCCCTCTCTCTCAGGCTGCCAGCGCCACGCAGCACTGCACAAGGAGAACTGGAGTAAGGAGGAAAACAAGAGCAAATCCAGGCTGGAAATCTAAATCAGTACCAGCCACCGGCTCTCCGATTTTATCAACACAAAGAGAAGAAGAGAAAGGAAGAAAAATCGCGTGTAAACTGCTGAATCAGTCGTGACTGCAGCGTGCACACGATTATTTTAGTCCTTGTGTTAGCTTCCTTCTCAGACTGAAGTTAGACATGGTAGGGGAAAATGCAAGCTCATTAAGAGTGTTTTAGACCAAACCAAGGATTTCCTTAGTGGTGCCAGAGCCAAGCCAACTCCTCAGCTATTCCCCTCTTCATTTTGAAGAGATGAATGGTGAGTGTAGACCTGATTGTTCTTAAATCAGGACACCATCAGGTGACCAGTCTGCACTTCTAAATATAACACCACCACAGTGTCCTGAGGAGCAGCTGCTTTGAAACTTACCAGGAAACATCTACCGAGAGCCTGCAGGGCCAAGATACACACCTGATCTATACCTGATCTGTCTGCTCCACGTACTGCCCTCCCTGACAGCAGCTACCCGCTCCGCAGAGATGCCACGCCACATCCTCAGGAGCTGGTCTGTTTTAAACCAGGAGAGAACCTGTCCCAGGGTATTTCAGGAAGCGGGTGACTATCAGGTGTTACATGATGCCCTTTCATTCCTCGCCTTGGGTTCTGTTATTCCCCAACAGGATTGTTACTGTGGGAACCTGAACAGATCTTATTGCAACAATATATTTTGACAAAGGGCAAGGACTAATCTCACAATAGGGAAAAAAGTCTTTGTCACACACCAAAGCTGTATTTTTACAATACACATCTCTAACGATCCTTTAGTGGTATTCTCAGTGTATGTCAAGTATCTGTGGGCCCTGCTGTCTTCTCAAATTGGTGCGAATAAGGAGCATTTCTATTTAAACTATCAGCATCAGTCTTTAAAATTGAGGTAGATAATAAGACAATCAAGTCCTGAATTTTAAAGTCCATAACCAAATAATTTTGGCTACTTACAATCATTTATTAATAATCATTTAAATATAGTCTACATTTAGTGGTGGCAGGATTTAACATTCTGGATATTCATATAGTTTTAGCCTCATTAGCAAAAAGCAGTACTAACTGCAGACAAGCATTTTTGGGGGGATCTGTTTGCACAGCCACGATGGCTGCGGAACATGTACAAAAGTGGACTTCCCTGCAAAATTGCCCAGAGTAAAGCAATGAGCCCACATAGATGTCAAGTCCCCACCACCCCCCTTCAGTCCACCTGCACAGTGAACCTCCCTCCACACACAACAAAGCACACAAGGAACAAAATTCTGTGCTCAAGAGCTTTTCCAGTTTGGGTTGAAGTACTTCCAGTACCACAGGTTGGAAAATGGCAAGATAAAAGTGAAGAAAAGTTCATTCAAGTGCTACAGCGCACACTTACAAAATTACCGATAAATGACATAGAAACCTTCCCGCGGCAGGTAATACTAAAATATCCTGTTAGAAAATAACAGATCCCAATCTACCATCTCCAGATCTGTAAAGTAAAATTAAAAGCAAAACCAAACCATCTAAAAATAGAGAAAAGCTAACCCAAATACAAACGTTTTACCATGTGCACTGAAGCTAACTGGAGCTGGACATTGGCAGAGAACCAAGGAAAACTAATTCCAGAGGTGGGGGCCCTTGACTCAGAAAGCTCTGCTTCTAATGCTAGAGAGTTTAACCCCCAAAACCAACAAAAGCTTCTTATATGGTTTGAGTGAACATGATCACACATGAGAAGGGCAGGCCCTAGACTATATGAAAGTCAGTACAAAGATTTGTATTTGTCTGCTGAATTTCAAATTTCCCTTTCTTTTCTCTTCTTTTCCTCATCTTTCCTTTTTGTGCCACAAAAGATTTACAATACTATTGCAAAAATAAAATTATTACAAATAATTCATAATAACAGCATGCTCCAAATTGTTCTCTGCACAAACCATGTTTCTACCTGACTGCTGCTATTGCATAGATTTCAAGAGAATCCTAAGTAGAACATGTTTTGTCAGGCTAAAGTAAAGGTCTAAACAATCATCACAAATTTCTCTGAGAGAACTAAATGGTCTTTAGGCCAAATATTTTGAGATACAAACAGTAATGACAAATCTAGAAGCATTAACAAATTGGACAGGAAAATGAAATCTGAACCAGCAGGCTGAGGAAATAAGAAATACAACTACCTTCCAGTCTCATAAGTGGTCCTTCTCGCAAGTATCAGGTTCCTCAGGTCCAGGTAGAAGCATGTGAGATTTTGCCCTGAATTATTTTTGGGAAGCACTGAGAGAAGATGGGACTGCAGACCGTAATAATGCAGCAAGCCACAGAGCTGAACAGTTGATTGGTATCGTGTCATGGAAAGTGTTTGGTACCTTCAACTAAGTAAGCTGGTACAGATGTCAAACTCAAAACGTTAAGTCCACAGAAAAGTGTTTGGAGCTGAGGTGGAAGAATGGTGAGCCAGAACCCTGTATCACATGGCAACTGTCTTGGAAGACTATTGCACTGAGAAGGAGAAACCAGGGAGTCTTACTGGAGGGCAAGTTAACCCACACCAGGAAGGCTGTGTTTGTAAGAGAACAACATTGCATTGAATGCCTTCCAGATGTGCCAACAAATTGAGAAAAATTAGCACAGATCCTTCACCCATGTTCACTGTGGCAAAACAGCATATAATTTAGCTTCTATACAGAAAAATAAAGTATTGAATATGGATTGTCTATTACTATACGCAACATGCATTAAGAATTTCTAAGCCCAAATCTATCATTCATTTTTCAAGAGAAATGGCATTAAAATATTGCTACTGAAATCAATACTGCAACTCATTAACACACACTCCATGCTCCTGCGTATTTTGCAGTTGTGGGCTGTGCTGTAAACCAGGTGTAGGTGACTAAATAGATTCCAGAGACAATGATGTTCTAAAATGCAAAAAGAAAACCTTTCAAGACCAACTCTATTCTTCATGTCTCAAAAATTAAAATTAGGGAGTGATGACACTATGAATTTAATCACAGGCCAAGTATTGGAACAAATTGATGGAAAGGGTCAAAGATCGCTGCTTCTAGAATAGTGTCATTTTTGCATTCTTGTTCTTGCTTACGATCAGATGACAGTACAACATACTGTGCAAGCTACAACTACACTGTAGTCCTAATTAATAAGGCTACAAATGGTGGGAAGACATAAGCAAATTAAATGATTTGCCTGAGATCATAAAGTAGTTCAGTGGCAGTTTAAACAGAACATTTATGCCCTTTCCATGGGCTCTTCTTTTGGCCATTTATTTCATTTAGCAATTTGTCACTTTTTCTTATGAATAGTTAAGATAACTGCTCAGAAACTAACTACATCCCTTACTGATATTTACTTCCATAACAATTCTTGTTCAAAGATATTTTCAGTTCTTTCTCGAGCGCATTTATGCTTATGTTAATGCGGATAAACTGAGGATGTGGCATGTCAAATGTACAAAAATGGCTATTACAAGTTAGTAGGATATATGCAATCTTAATAAAAACATAGCTATCATTGTATGAAAGACGAAGCATTTGGCTTTCTGCTGCCTTACATATCTACTTGTTTAGGATTCACCTACCCATGTATTCAACATTTGAATAATTTTGACCTTTTACAAACCTTAGACAATTCAAAGGTTTCCTGTTGTCAACGCAAGCTCCATGGGGCCTCACTCAACACTGTCTCTGTCAGCTTGCATTCTGGGCTTGAGAGCTGCAAACAGTTGCTTTCTCCTGAAGATTCTGACCTTATCGATAATTCCCTCGATACTATACATTTCAAAGTGGCTAACGCTGATGTTCATTGAGTCATTTTCCCACCCATCGATCTCTGCTTCTGTTCTCTAAGGTGCCTTACTGCAAGCATGCAAACATTCAGTAACCTGAGGGCTCCTGTAACTTTCAAGATCCATCTATGCAGGTATCTTCTGTCTCCAAAAGTCTGTAATTGTATATGCTTAATAAATGCCATTCTGAAAGAATTACGTTGTGTGGGGATATCAAGACACATTGTGGATATTCTTACAGAGTAAAAGCTGAATATACTATTTGAATCCCACCATTCTCTGCACAGTGTCCAACATGAAAATGGACATGTTACAAGCTGCATTTTCAAAAGCACCTTGTCTTCTAGTTTTCCACACACAATTTTGATAATATTGGCTCTCCCATGCATTCTAACATTTTTGCTTACAAGTACAGAAACCACAAAGAACTCAAGCCTTGAGTGGTATTTTAAAGATTTTGAAGACTTTTTTCCATTTCTGGTTTGGAACAAGAAGTCCTCTAAATCTTGTGAGGTCTCTCGAGCTCCTACAGCTCCTTTTCTAGAAAGCCATTAAAACAAAACCGATAGGCTTAATGACCTTTAAACATGAAGAGAGCTCCTTGTAGTTTATATTCTACATAACTCACAAACAAAACTATTCCGGCCATAGCCAGAGCTTCATCCTTCCTTGCCCAAGATACTGTGAAGACAGCAATAGCCATGCAGACCCTGCACACACTTTCCAAAGCAGTATCATGATTTGAGTATGTATGTATTTCAAGCATTGGAGCAGGCTGACCAGGGACATGGTGGCATCACCATCCCTGGAAGTGTTTAAAAAGCACGTAGATGTGGTGCTTAGGGACATGTTTTAGTGGTGAACTTGACAGTCCTGGGTTTAACGGTTGGACCTGATGATCTTAAAGCTCATGTCCAACCTAAATGTTTCTATGATTCTAAGCATCTGTTCTACTACGGAAGGCTTTATTCTCCTCAAAATTGCTGTGCAAGGTAGAAAAAGCAGCAGATACTTCTGCCAACTTTTCCAAGAGTTACTTGGCTCGTAGTTAGTCAAGACATCACTGGGTGGGACAGAAGGCCTAACCTAGCAGACTCAAAGAAAGGACATGCAGCTCTGAGGCAAATGGGCGGGAAGCACAGCCACATAGACTTTAGTTTCACATAGTCTGAAAACATCTGTATTTCACTGGGTGATGCTGCAGTCTCCTCAGTTCCTGCAGTAAGCCTGGATCTGTGCCAAATGGAAAAAATTGACCTAGTTTTCAGTTTTTTGGAAAGAAAATCTCCGCTGAGAAAATAGGGGGGAAAGTAATTTGTCATAATCATCATTTGTTCGAAACAAATAAACACAAGGGAGATGCAGTAAAACAAGGGGAAAAGAACTGGTCTATATTATTTCTTAATGGATGCCAAATTTTCATTGCCAGAGATTAAACCTTCAGGAGCAGACAAAGGCATGAGAATGCTCTACAATGGACACAACATCTCCAGTGGCAGCCAAGGGTCAGTGTGCAAGGACTGGTCCACTGAAGTTCAGAGTCCCACTAACAGGGAGAGACAGAGGCAACAAGAACAGGCATGGGTTTAGCCCTCAGGCATTTGTGCTTCACCAGCTGACCCGAAGCCCACACACAGCGCACAGCTCTGCTCTGTAAAGTGCAGAGATTTGTGTAGGAACTAGGGCAGGTCTTAGGAGCACTAACTCCTGTCCAATTCTCCATACTATGGAGTGTTCCTACGCGTCTTTATTTGTGATATGCCTAGTGGGATCCTAGAGAAACATCCTCAGAACTGGAATATGCCATAGGAGAATGGCCAGAACAGATAGGTGTTTAGTTCCATTGATCTGCATTGATCTGTTTCTTCCTTGCCTTTTTTTTTTTTCCCCTCCTGGTCTCACTGGTTCTGTCCCTTTTAGTACAGAGCACCATAAAGGTTTAATGTGCTATTAGCCACTTCTTTTGTTGTAGCAGACTGCATATATACATATGCAAATAATAGTTTTTAGTTGAGGTGATAGGTTTTCTTTAAAACTGTCAAAACTGAAGTCTGGAGATCTTTCTTGATGGTGAAAATAGATGAGTTATCCATTTGGTAGTATCTATGTAAACAATATGCACAAACACACTTTCTTAAAACATTTCTACTTTTAATTTTTAAATTAAAGCATACTGCTCAATTTGTCTACTTCTTTCAACTCCTACTAACTCTCTGGCACTTCTGAGATATGCCCCATTCTCTCCTTGTTCCCTCTGCAGATTGGAAATGCATTTCAATTCACCAAATTTCTTGAAGTACAAAAAACCAACTTGTTAAGCATAAATTAAAGAAACAAAGTATGTTTCAGCATAAATAACACGAAACAAAATTCATTCCATCTTCTTAAAACTAAAAACAGATAACAAGTATGTACAATATCAACTCTTCTATTCAGCTGCTGGGACTTCGGTTTAGAGTTTTACAGTTTTGTCCACTATATTCAGAACTTAATCTGCAACTGGCTGAATTCAGTGAGTCAGAGAGTATGTATTTAAACAGTATAGTCTTCAACACTTTAATTAATCTTTACGAAATACTTAGCTGTCTTTGCAAAGGATAAACCTGTTTTGAGGTCACTGCTACAACTACAAGGTAGAATGAAAGATTGGGCTTTGAAGGAGAAAAACAACGGAGCTTTCCTTTTCCAAAATAATTTTAAATTCCATAAACAATTTCAATATATGCCTACTTTGGAGCTAGCAATGTCTCCTTAATTGTAAAGGCTAAATTTTCACTATTCCTGCTTTTGCAGGATACTACATGAAGAAAAAACCTAGTAACAATTGAAAAGAAATATTTGCGGAGTGGGATATCATATATTTTCAAAAGCAACATAACGAATTTTTTGTTTAATTTTTTTACCCACAATTGTAGAGTTTAAAACAGACATTTGAACAACTGAGTACGAAGCAAATTAATGAGGAGACATGAGAAGACTCTAAGATGCAAAAACCTAGGAAACTGATGAAAGTGAAAAGCCCTGCAAACAGTTTTCTGACTTTGAATGGCAAACTCAAGAGAGATGAAAGATGAATGCATCAAAAAGAACACCCTTTTGTTCCTTGAAAGAATAGGTTATTGTCTACTTGTATTTCTTGGACACCATCACTGGTACTGCACTCACAA
The DNA here is from genome assembly GCF_017639655.2 of Falco naumanni. Classification (NCBI taxonomy): domain Eukaryota; kingdom Metazoa; phylum Chordata; class Aves; order Falconiformes; family Falconidae; genus Falco; species Falco naumanni. Next base: position 5,166,738 of record NC_054057.1, read on the forward strand.
AAAACAATGGAAGACACATCCCTGCCCCAAGGAGTGTACAATCAAAAAGCCAGTAGAGAGATGTCCAGGTCCAGTAATTTCAAAATGAGTAGGATTAGACCCAAAATTAGGCAAACATACTTGAATAGCAATGCCTGCCAGCATATTAGGAATAGTTCAGCAAAAGACAACAGCCTTACCATTCAAAGATAGATGTTTTGATGACAGATTAAAAACAAATAGACATGGTAATGGATATACAGAAAATAAACTGAAGTTGCAAGGAAATGTTTTGATTAAAAAGCTGATGTTCTCAGGTCAAACATGCTGTCAACAGGGTATGACACTTAAGGTCTCAAAAAGCACTCAGGGCTAAACTTCAACTTTGTGTATGCAAATCACTGGGGTGTGTGGCTGTTTATCACTGTCACTTGTACAAGCAAATGATAGAATTTACATCTGTAAAAGCCCATTTGTGCTTAGTTTGTATTCAGTTAGCACAAACAGCTGAGGTTTGTATGCATATCTGTCTTATTTTATCATTTGCTTGTAGAAAAAGCAGTGCTCAAAATTGGACCTGAAAAATAGAAGTCATATTTTGAAAGTCTGGTTCTGAGTAGTACTCAGCAAAAGCAAAAAAAAACCCAATACAGTGCTGCAGATACAATCTATAATCTATGTCTAGCAATGACACCAAAATAAGGTAACACAATTTAAGATCAAACAAACAAGATGCCAGATATCATGTAGATGTTAGAGTGTGTTTGTCTGTTTCCTTTCTTGTGCCCTTTAATTGACAGTGAAGTAGTTCAGAATTTTAAGTCAGTAGGGGTCAGTTAACTTCAGAGAAGTTACTACTCCTTTGCTACAAGCAGGCAAAGTTCATAATTCTTAGTACTCTTGTTTGATCCTGCTATGAAGACTCATGGTGTGTCAGTACTTCACAACAGTGCCAGACATGTAACCAGAAGTAAAATTCCTGGATTAGGACAGGTGTGAGGCTGAGTTAGCTAATGTGTCTCCCTATGCCACCTTCAGCACTGAGCTAGGTCCTTCACTGAACTCTGCATCAGTACAGCCCCAGCTACCCCAGCCCAATGGATCCCACCGCACTGAGACCCACTGGGTTCTGCTTATTTGCCTTTAAAATATATTATTTGATTATTTATTTGTGTTTGACAGGATATTGTAGCAAGGGTCATGAGAAAATTTGTTTAGAGTGAGTGCTTAGATTCCAAAACACAAGACAACTGCCAGGGAAAAAAACTTGGACCACTAAGGTCTTCACTGTCCAGTTTAACTCCTGCACTTGTATCTAAGAGACAATGTTACCCCTCATAGAAGAAATCTAATTCAGTCTATAAGCCTATCTGTTCAGCTATTCCTCATTTCATATGAGCACCAGAACTCTAGGTTGCAGAAAATAGCTGAAGTCAGAACCCAACAGCAATCTCAGAGATTATATTTTTACTTCTTCATCAGACACTTAATCTATTCTCAACCTCCAACAGGTACTTTCCTTTATCTACCTGTACCTACCTCTAGAAATTCAGTTTCCAGAGTTTAAGCTCTGGCCCTCTGGGAACACTGTGTCAGCATGTGAAACCTGAGTCTTCACATTATCCTGTGTACATGTAAAAGTAGTCGGGATTCAAGCCTGAGCAGCAATACCTCCTAAATTATCTTGTGTTCTCATGAAAGTCAGCTCACAGCTGAACATAAGATAAATGATATTCAACCAAAGCAGACTTCAGTCTACTTAAAAATGGAATTCAAGTTTGAGAGCTAGAGGGCATGTCCATGAAGACAGAGCCTATGTGAAGCAGATCCAGTGAATGTTTTCTAGCTTAATGCAGGAGCTTTGCCTGGAAGACAGTCAAACAGCTAAACAGCTATCATTAGAAATAACAGAGCTGTACATTAACCTGAGCAGGTCTGGTACAGGGAAGCCCCCTGTCTTCTTAGAACTAAGCAACAGCAAGATGCCTGCTGTTTCTTGTGGCATTATGACACTGATGTCTCACAATAATGAAACAATTTTTCAGAAAAAATCTATTTTGTGTGCCTTCTGTGAAATCAATTTGTATTTCTATTACTTTCTAATGAGAAACATTACAGTTTACCTACTTGGCTATATTTATACTGATTTTATAAGCATGTCAAGTTGCCCATTTTGCTAACCCTACAATAACTGCTCCAGAATAATTATTTGTGCGTTTACTTTACTAAGCACTTCCGTTTTTTCTAAAGCAAATTATAAGAAAATTAGGAATTGACATCCTAGATAAGACCAACAAGCCTCCTGCTCCAACACCCTGACAGTGCCCAGTGCCAAATGCTCTTCAAAGGAAAATAAGCTGGCAAAAGTATTGACTAAATATGAAATAGCTAGTCTGTACTAGACATCTCCTCTTCATTCCCACCACGCTGTCATTAGTTTATGTAAAAAATAACACATTTTATCGACAATGTAAAAAAACATTTCTCACCGTAACTCCTGTAACTATTGATGTTCTCTTTACCCATATAAAGGTCTCATACGCTAAGAATATTATAAGGCCTTTTAAAAATCCAAAATAAGGTACAGCAAAGCAAATGCAAATCAGTTACTTTCTCAAACAACATGGCTAATGACTCAGTGTTGTTTAGATATGCATTTTGATTTTACAGCTGCATCTTTCAGTGCAGTGCTATCATTCTAAACTGGTGATTCTACAGTCTTGTGACATCTAATAGCTGATGTATTTTTTTTTACCTAACAACAATCTATTTAAGGAGAACATTCAAGCTCTTATTTAAGATTTGCCTCCTACTAAAGAAACCTGTGTTCTGGGGAATGAATCAGAGGTATGGGAGGGTTAAATAGGTACAAGTAGATAATATTGCCTTTTGGTCATTCTTTCTCAACAAACTAACTTCAAGAATGCCAAGTTGAGAACTTTCTAACTTTCTGTTTAGGAAATATTGAATATGTTTCAAGCATATCTGCAGTGCACACAAAAACAAAGAGGACAAGAAAATATTAAAGCTAATCTCTATGTTTGATATTTAAAATCCACTCAGATTACCCTGTATATTTGTGCATTTAAACATATGGGCATATATCAGTATATAAAGCGCAAACATATATAAAGCATATATTTCCATATTATACAGACATACCTACACTTCCATATGTGAAAAGGAAGCATTCCTGCTTCTCTAGCTCTGTCCTATTTGCCACATTTTGACATGAACTAGAAAAGCATTTACAAGCAAGATATGTTATGGCATTTGGAAAAAGTAATATTCTTAAGAAAAAAAAAAAAAAGTGTTTATCAATGGTAATTGGAAAATTCCCTTCAAACACAAAGGAGAATTGAAAGTAGTCTCCAGAGGGAAAACCAGAATAATATGTTGATTGCTGAAACAATTCTAAAATATTGGAAAAAGAAATTACCTGAGCAGAAACTTGTTAATTGGCGTAGCTGATTATGGAAAAGTCTTAAAAGAACAGCAATCTGATTCAGAGAGCCAAGTCTAAGTTTAAATGAAATGGATGCAGTAGACTGGCTGAAGAACAAGTTTATGACTCACGAGTAACAGACAGAAGAGTTACAAATTGAAAGGATGTAGGAGCATACTGGCTATACATGCCCTGAAGTGGAAATTCAGAAAATCTGGAAAGTTAAAATCACAGGTATTGATTTCAATAAAAATATGAAAAGATACCGTTACATTGTAAGGTTCATTTGGCCAGTTCTGGGTAACAAGTTTAGCATGTATTACTTGCCATAGTACAAAGAATTCTTCATTTCTTGAGCTGAAATTTCACAGCTCAGGTCTTCAAGTGAATCCATGAAAGGGTGCTGATTTAGTGCTGTGTACATGTTAAGAGTTGTGGGGAAAAAATTCTCTGGAGTAATTTCTTTTTCAAAAATGAAAACTTGAATTTTTGGCACAGCAACCAAGTTATCTGTACTAGTTAAAATACAACTCCTTGTTATCTCACTAATACTCAGGAGGAAACTGAAAGGAATGTGATGTAGGGAAAAGGTTCGAAAGCCTTACAATGATGGTGGTGGTTTGATGAGTGAATTCCCTATTCTTCTTCAGAAGTGATTTTGTATCAATAAACATTTCGTCTACACTGAAAAACAGAATTCCAAAGAAAACAGCTCAAAGAGAAGTGTTTAAATTTTCTCTTGAAAGCCAACATTTGGATAAAACAGTTTCTTCTTAATGTTCAGTTGCTCATTGGTAATCAGATTTCTGTTTTACTTCTCATCTTTTAACACCTCTAATAACCAGGACACACTCAATGGTTTTTACCTTGAAAACGTTTCAGTTGTCTGACAGCTCTGTTTTAGGAAAAAAACGCTCAACCTAAGTGCAAAAAATAATTAACCTGTTCAGTTAAATACAATTAAAGGCTAAAGGAAATGCAGTTGCATTACATCATTTAAACTGGTTTACAATTAATCCATCTTAAAAAAATCCTCACAGTGATATTTCAAGATTGTCTCACAGTCTGAGAAAAGTTGTACCTAATACAATATGCAAAGGGATTAAGGTGGATTCAATTTTTATAGACATAAGATAGTCAAAGGGAAAGCTTTTAGAAGCTTTATTGGAAAGCTTCAGTAAAAGGTAAATATGATCTAGCTACACAGACTTCAGCTACCAGAGGATGATATAGCCTATTTGTAAACAAATGGTTATTCATTAGCTACGATGTCCGAAGGATGAAAATTGCTAGGGATTTATAGGCAAGTCATCTAATTTCTCTTAGTCATGGCAATGACTCAATTTTCCTAGCTACAGTGGAGTTTCAGTATGTTCCATCCATCTCACAATAGACTGCATCACTTAGATGTTTGGGTTTTTTCTTAACTCTAAGCAACCGTTGTCATAAGACGCGATATCTGTGGGGAGCAATTACCATGACCAAGTATTGAGCACTTAGCAGAATGCAGTCAAATTATTCTTTTATATTTCATTACAAAACTTCATTTGTAATTTTGAGTAGAAGTAAATATCGGTGCTATTTAGAATGACAGCAAGCAAGAAACGGTAAACAGTAAAAAAAGAAAAGTATTAAAGTTGCATAATAGCGCAGTTAATGTACAAAAGGCAAAGGAAACTCCTCAATGCTTACCAACACAATCAAAGTTTGTAACTACAGAGCACTACACAGTGTGTGGGAATGAGTTGATTCCTGTCTCCAGCCTCTAGTAAATTGGGCAACATAGCTGAATGATCAGAGGGAAATTTACAGAGCTTCTGGCCTTAGTCCTTGCAAATTTCTCACCACTGAACATTTTCCAGGCAGCTGCATTTTGAACTTACACATATAGCCCTGTCTTTTAAACTCTATGAGCTTGAAATGTCTCAAATATTGTTTTGTTGGATATGCTGATTTAGAGTTTCCCTCCTCAGAGACATGTGATGACAGAAACACAAAGCACGTGACTCTTAAAGGTATTCTAAGAATGATTGATTCATACTGGGTATCAGTGAAAAACTTGCCATTATGAATTTTTGATGAAGTAAGTATATGCTATGCATAAAAGACTAAAGAACAACAGGACTATGTTTGGAAACTCAGTGCAGCTTCCTAGATTTTAAAAGCAAGAATTATAAACAGTTACATCACATGCACATACCCTCAACTGGCTTGAGTTTTTAGGTGCAGCACAGATTTCTGACATGCAATCTAGAAAAATATTTGAGTAGTGAAAAGCTGTCACCTTTCTGTGGATCAGCCACAAGAGGCCGGTGAGACAAGCATTTTCATCTGGCCTACAGAATTATTACCTGGCAGGAGCAAAAGACTGGTTCTAGGGGGCAGGCAAAGGTAATACCTATCCATCATTTTCCAAACATAATTCCTTCACTGGTGCTATATCCATATTACAGTCATAGATTCCCTGCTGGCCTTTCCAGTGAAATAATTCCTTTCTGAGATGCAGACTGCTCCCACTCCTCTTATTTTTATATTTTAACTCCACTTTTCTCTGTCTTCACATCTTTTGGCTAATAATTTCCATTATTCTCTCTTCTCCTGTGCTCCACCGTCGTCCCCATCCTTGTAACACTCAGATCCAGCTCCTAAGGCTCCACTTAGGCAGTTTTCCTTTTATTGCTGTGGCATCAGCAGGGGTTCTTTGACACTAAAAGAGAGATAATCTCCTTCTACAAGCTCTGTTCTCCAAACCACAATACTTGTCAAAGAGAAGAGGGACTGCACAAAGTCCCACTCAGCCCTTTCAGTCCAAGCAAGAAGCAGACCCCTTGAAGATGAAGCTTTGGAGAAGACAGCTGCCAAACCCTAATGGCTAAAAACATGGCTTTTTTTTTCTTTTTTTTTTCCTCAGCAGGTTATAAATGCAAGCCAAATGTATGCAGGTTTTCACAGGATAGCTCATGCCAAATTTTAGCCTGCTGCTCCAGAACATGAAGATAATACAGTTTCCTTGGTAATTGTAAACATTTTTCATAGGGGAAAAAATATTTTCCTGTGAAACCTATTGCAAGGCATAGATCTGCTTGCTTAAGCCTTCCAAAACAAGTAAAGAACTACATGCATTTCAGCCCAAGGCAGACAACCTGCTAATGAAAAACTTCAACTCAAGTATTTAAAATTTAGCAAAATTGTATTATATCTTAAGACACTTAATAATGGGAAAAGACAATGCCTTAAATATAGGGATTTCTTATCCTGCCAATTATATGTGTTTACTTAGATTTTGACTGTACCAATATTTCCTCCAAAACCTGGCAGTGTGGGGATTGAGTTATTTCCTCTCGAGGGGATGAGAGTCATTTTGCAGACAATCTTAAAAACAGAATTTAACTACAGTTGGATTCTTTGTTCTTCAAGGGCATGGGAGATACTCCAAAAAACCTAAACTGTGAACTGAACAATGCTTGTTTTAATAATTTTTGTGTATGCATTTGCAAGGCATTTGAAAAAATACCCATGTGATTTCTCCAGTTGCAGTGATACTGGATGTGTTTCCCAGGATGAGATTAGGCAGATTGCCTTGGGTTTGCTCCACAGGGGACAGGTCAACTACCTTTATTGCATGCCATCAGCAACGTGCCACTGAGGCATTTCCAAAAGATTAAATACTTGTCAGGATTAAGAGGCCTGGTAAAAATGGAAAATTTCCTTTTTTGTTTTTGCTGCATGTAATACCTATTAGGGGGCTATAAAGGGGATTATGGAATCTTAAACCATCAACAGTATCGTTTGCTGAGGTCTTTTTGTCCTTTTTCCTTATATGTATGAAAGTATGTGCATTTACAAATTGTATATGCATGTGAGTATCTATTAAAATAAACGCAAAATAGTATGTTGTTTAGCCTCCCTAGACAACCGTTGCATTTCTCAAGTCACTGAGCCAGTTAAATTTTGCTTTGAGGTTGGGGGGGGTGGTTGGTAGTTATTGAAGAAAAGGTTTTTTCTAAGGTTCAAAGGATTGCTTATCAGCAAGTACTTTACGTGACTCCATAATACTTCCCTGTTCTTTAATAGAGGTTCCCTAAAAACTCTTTTTACAATCAAGGAAAACAAAATTTTAAAATTATGTTAATAATGGTAAACTCTATTTCTCGTTAATCATTTCTCAGTCTCACATAGTCACTCTTTCAGTTTACATTATCTGACTGAATACTACAAGGCTCACATATTTTGGAATCTGTTCTTTTTGACTGAAATGTTATGGAGTACATGATACAGTATCTCAATCAATGAAATCATTTAAGCAATTATCAATGCTTCACATGACACTTCCATATTTTTAATATTAAACTTTCTTTGGTAGAAGCAGCTGTAACCTCCTGTCCTTGTGTTTTCTCATCACATAAACGAAGGCTGGCACAAGGTACATGATTTCACAATGTGACAGGTCAGCCTCAGAGACTGCAGGACTATGGATGGAGGCTCTTATTTTTGGCAGAAGTCTCATGCAGCCCCTCCCTTTTTCTTTCCAACTCTTTTACTCTTGAATCTGACCCTGTCTTTAAAATGAGTCATGCAGTGAAGCACAGAACCTCAGATGTCATAGATCTATTCTGAAACTTTTACTCCCAATACATATCCTCTAGAACTTTAAGAAAATCAGTCTCAGAGCAGAGCCCCATTGTGCTAGGAGCTGTACAAAAAAAAAGAGAACAAAATTGACTCCTACTCCAAAGAGGAGTCCAAAGAACAAATACAAAAGAGAAGACTGTAGGGATGTAATAATGGTAGCAGATTTTTATAGTCAGCTATGTATTAGTATAAGCATTAGTAGGCATTAATGCTTTATAGGAAGACAAATTCTGACATTAGATACTATGCAGTATAAGTTAACGCTTTTAATCTAGGCAGGACAAAAAGAAACGTCTAAGGAAGTGCCAATGGAAATAGTCAAGAGACCAGTAGCACTGTTCTTTCCACTTCTGCCAGAATGGATCTTAGAGTAACTGAATTAGTCTAAGGATTGACATAGTCTAGCTGGGGAAAGTCTGACAGAAACAGATACGACCACTTGCTGCATTTGTACTAATGCTGCTTCAGGTTGGTGCTTAGACAATAAAACAGGGCCCTGCTCTGAGAGAGCGTCCCACTGGCACTGATTTCATGTTCATGCTCAGCTTCCCAGCTGCAGATACATGAAGATCCTTGCTTCTTTGCAGCTTACTGTTTAGAACTTGGATAAAGTTTCTCCCTGACAGCTGGCCAATTGTTCACATTTTTCTACTCTTTTAGATCTGTTTTTTTGTTGGTTTGCTTTTGGTTGTTTTTTTGTTGTTTTTTTTTTTTTTTGTGAGAGGGTTGCTGTCTGTCTGCCAAGCTTATCAAATATTTTGTTTCTTTGCAGCAGGAACATTGATCCTGATGCCCAACTCAAATGTGGAAATCAACACAATGTTTCACATCGACTAAGTTTTGGATATTGAAAGGTCAAGTGCAATTCTGAACAAGGTATGGAGGACACGCCATACCTGAGGAGATAGATTGAACCACCGTTGCCTAAGATACCTGCAGCCAGAAAAGATGAATGCAATCATGGCATAAAGTTGTGCAAACCTGGCAATGCCCTTGGAAGATGATAACTGTGCAGATTTTCTATGTTTGCACATATGCACATAACAAAATGGCATGCAACTGTAGAATATTCTAGTGACAATAGCAACGGAGATTTCCAGCACATTCAGCATGCTTTGGCATGCAGGGTACATATCCAAGGTCTCTTTAAGAATTAGCACATACTAACATCCTAACATTGTCTTCTCATTTACTATTACTTGTGTTAAACATTACAGGTACCCTTTCATATGCCAATTTCCATTTTATTGTACAGTACATATTTTGTTAGACAATACTTACTAAATTCTCGTCAGTTATCTGATAGACATGTTATATAGGCTTCATCTCTGGTTTTGTGGAGTGTATGTTTAAAGCACATATTTTAAGGCACATAGTTGTCTCAGGCCCACACTGTTTGATATGAATTATATGTTTATTGTGAACTGTGAGACAGATTTGGGGCATGCTGCAGACTGAAAACTTAGATCAAGTCCTAGCAAGCTGGCGTATGCTTCTGTCTGAATTACATATTGGCCAAGCATCAGCAGCCTTGCAGTGATGTAACATGGCCAATGACAAGTCAGCTACGTGTATCTTCCTAGGATGCTCCCAATCTTGTGAAATACAAAGGCAGATGAATCTTTAGGTTGTCTGAGCTCCAGAAGCCTTTCTAAGCCTGTAGGATATGCTACAGGTGTCCTGTATCTGACTGTGCAAAGCACCAAGGCACCTTAAGGGTCACAGCAGCTTTAGTGAGCTCCGTGGTCCAGCCCCTAAGGTGCAATGTAGACATAACCATATTCATGAAGATATGTCTAGCTCTTTTACTCTTCCACAAGCGAACCCTTCCAGTATCAAAAAGTTATTTTTTCATTTCAACTCTTCCTTACAGAGAAAAGAAAGTTGTGAGATGCTTATAGCTAATAATGATCTTAAGTACTGACATTATTGTTATTACAGTGTTCCACCTCCTCTTCTCCACCATTGCACCAACAACTCACTTGTTCAGTCTTGACCTGAGTGGAGCACTGCAGTTTCTTTCTAGCTCCTCCAGTGCTGGAGAGAAACCGCAGTGCTGTGCAGCACCTGAAAATATGAGTGTGAAAAAATATGCTTTGCAGCTCTTACGTTGGCAGCATGCCCCACCATATGACCCAGTCTGCAGGGAATGACCTGAAACAATGAAAATGGGACGCAGCCTCCCCCTCTGCCATTAACAGCTGTACTGCATCTACCTCTGGCCTCAAATATACGGAGAGGGACCATCATTTCTCTACATATATGTAGCTCACAACATGTATTAACTTTGCATACAATAAAAATGCTGCATTTTGGTGATACATCCTCTCTTGCAACCAGCTCACAAAATTGGGGAAGTAAACTTGAGAGAACAAGACTCACTATCCTGAAAGATGACACAGTTCATGTGCTCTGCAGATCAGAGAGCTCAAGAAGGGAGTTTGTCTCCCAAATCAAACTGCTTGTCTTCCATATTCCAATTCACATTCATATATAATTTGCAGTTCAATTATTGTCCCCATGGCTCCTTTAGTATCGCGACATTCTATATTTCTAGTACTGAACTTTTTTCATACTATATTTCTCTATATAATTAGCTTTGAATTTTCTATGCAAAAATTTCCTTGTTTTAGTTATTTCCCTCCTGTATTTGAAAATGCCTTTCATTCTTCTGTATAACTGTTTTCACTGTATTTTAAACACCTTGTAATTTAGCATCATCTATCTTTTTTTTTAACACCCTCTTCTTTCAGATTATTAATAATAGTGTTAAATAAGAAACTTTTAAGAGATTGTGTAGTTTCCTTCCTTGCATTCTCAATGACTATTTAAAACATGCAACCTGAAGAAATCTGTTTCCCTAAATATCAATCTGAATAAACGGTAGCACAGATTGCCTAGGGAGCGTACTATGTTATGAGGAACTGACATGTCTCTGATCTTCCACCAACAAAGACACTCCTACTTTATCCTCAGAAAGTTTAGAAAGTCAAGTTTTACTAAATTTAAGTAGAAAATTCACAGACTGTAGATGTAGCTAGAGACTTTTTATAAATCCACTGCCCTGAAGAATCTGTGCCCTATCCAGCCACAATCAATCAATTAACTCTAACCTAGACCAGTTTCATGCATGCTAAGATCCTGCTACAGATGCTACTTTTGTCCCACACTGAGGGCCAGCTGAAACAAAGTAATCTGCTGAATATCTTCTTGCAAGGTACGCAGAAAAGGTACTACGCCCATATTGCTCATAATGCTTTGGCTTTCAATCACCTGCTACGAGTACCTGAACAGTGAAAAACCCAGCGATGATTTCTCTCTAATACCTATTACTAACTATCTTTGGTCAAAACGTTCAGACGTAATGAAGATACCCAGAAACAGGGAATTTTCCTGTTACATCTTTCTCACCTCTACATTTCTTTTGGCAAAAATTTAAGTATGTTAGTTGAGCTATTTATTCACTTATTTATTTAAATGGTGAAAGATTTATTGCTTTGTTGAGACCTCTGCGTGACAAGGAACTCTCAGACTAACATTTAACCCAACCAATCAGCTTTTCCTGTCTCTATTACTGTTTAAAAACAGGGAAGGGCTGGTGGGTGATGTGGTGTCAGAGGACGTCTTGGGCATAGCAATCATGAAATGACAGGTTTTAATTCTCAGAGAAGTAAGGATGAGGCTCAGAAGAACCTCTACCTTGGACTTGGACAAAGGCTGGACATTATTCAAGAAGGAAGTCGTAAAAGGCAAAGGAGCAGGCCATTCCCATGTGCCAAAAGTTGAGCTGGCAGGGAGGAAGACCAGCCTGGGTGAACAGAGAGCTTTGGCTGGAACTAAGGTAAAACGGAGAGTTTACCACCTTGGGAAGAAGGGGCAAGCAGTTCTAGAGGACTACAAGGATGTTGTGAGGTTATGCAGGGCAAAGATTAGAGGCGAAAGTCCAGCTAGAACTCAGGCTGGCCGCTGCTGTAAAAGATAACAAAAACTGTTTGTTCAAATACATTAAAAACAAAAGGAAGGCCAAGGATAATCTCCATCACACACAGCGGGGAACATTGCCACAAAGGATGAGGAAAAGGCTGACATACTTAAGGCTTTATTTTCCTCTGTCTCTAACAGCAAGACCAGCTTCCCTCTGGGTACTCAGCCCCCTGAGCCGTAAGACAGGGATGAGGAGGAGCAGAATGAAGTCCCTGCAGTCCAGGAGGAAATGGTTGGGGACCTGCTGCTCCGCCTAAACGTGCACAAACCTATGGGGCTGATGGGATCCCCCCAAGGGTACTGAGGGAAGCTGCCAGAGGAGCTTGCCAAGCTGCTCTCCATCAGTTATCAACAGTCCTGGCAAACTGGAGAGGTCCCAGAAGACTGGAAGCTAGCCACTGTGACACCCATTTAAAAGAGGAGCAAGAAGGAGGATCCAGGGAACTACAAATCTGTCAGCTTGACCTTGGTGCCAGGGGAAGATTATGGAGCAGATCATCCTGAGCACCATCACACAGCACATGCAGGACAACAGGGGTATCAGGCCCAGCCAGCATGGGATTATGAAAGGCAGGTCCTGCTTGATGAACCCAGTCTTCTACGACAAGATGACCTGCCTAGTTGATGAGGGAAAGGCTGTGGATGTTGTCTACCTGGACCTTAGTAAAGACTTTGACATCATCTCCCACAGCATTCCCCTGGAGAGACTGGCTGCTCATGGCTGGGATGGGTCTACTCTACGCTGGCTAAAAACTGGCTGGCTGAGCCCAAAGAGTGGTGGTGAGTGGAGCTACATCCAGCTGGCAGCCCGACACAAGTGGTGATCCCCAGGGCTCAGTACCGAGGCCAGACCTGTTCAGTATCAATGGTCTAGACGAGAGGATCGAGTGCACCCTCAGTGAGTTTGCAGGTGACACCAAGTTGGGCAGGAGTGTTGATCTGCTGGAGGCCAGGAAGGCTCTGCAGAGGGATCTGGACAGGCTGGACTGATGGGCCAAGGCCAATTGTATGAGGCTCAACAAGTCTCAGTGCCGGGTCCTACACTTGGGTCACAACAACCCCAGGCAGTGCTACAGGCTTCGGGAAGGGTGGCTGGAAAGCTGCCCAGTGGAGAAGGACCTGGGGGGAACCGGTAACGGCTGGCTGAACATGAGCCAGCAGCGTGCCCAGGTGGCCAAGAAGGCCAGCAGCACCCTGGCTTGTATCTGAAACAGCATGGCCAGCAGGACAAGTGCAGCGATGGTCCCCCTGTAGTTGGTCAGCACTAGTGAGGCCACACCTTGAATCCTGTGTTCAGTTTTGGGCCCCCTCTCTTCCAAGAGGGAAACTGAGGTGCTGGATCATGTCCAGAGAAGGGCAACAAATCTGGTGAAGGGTCTAGAGAACAAGTCTTGTGAGGAGCAGATGAATAAACTAGTGTTGTTTAATCAAGGAGACTCGGGGGGGATTGTATTACTCTACAGCTACCTGAAAGAAGGTTATAGACAGGTGGGTATCTGTCTCTTCTGCCAAATAACAAGCCACAGGACAAGAGGAAATGGCTTCAAGTTCTGGCAAGCTAGGTTTAAATTTGGATATTAAGGAAAAATTTCTTCACTGAAAGGATTGTCAGGCACTGGAAAAGGCTGTCCAGGGACATGGTGGAATCACCATCCCTGGAGGTGTTAAAAAAAAACCCAAACACATAGATGCGGTGCTTAGGGACATGGTTTAGTGATGGACTTGGCAGTCCTAGATTAAGGTTGGACATGAGCTCTAAGATCCTAAAGTCCAACTGTTGATGATTCCATAATTTTACTACTAACTGGTTGAAAAAAAAAGATATTTTTTTTTAATGCATGTGAAATGTTGTATTAATATACATGTTTAATACAGTACATCGTGCATGCTTGTATTTTATTTTGCAAACTTCCAAGCATTCTATAAAGTTCAGTAACATTTTAAAGAATGTCTAATCATAATGCAGACAAAACTCTGATAGCTCAAATAACTTTCATATTTTTTCTTAATGATCACCAATTTGACTGTTAAGTTAGGTAAAGTGAAATGCATGGAACTGTAGCTGCCTGGTGAAAATCAATGTATAGCTCAAAGACATATCATACTTTATTATGGCCCTTTTAGGATACCTCTCATCATTGCTTTTATCACAAATCTCTCATCATTTGCATTTACATCTATGCGAGCAATTACTAGAGTTCAAGTCTGAACTGGATATAATTGATTTTACTACTTGTTCTCTTCAGAGTTAGCCACAGCTTCAAAAATAATGTGAAGCAAGCATAAACAGAAACTGTCATCAAAAGGAGGAATCCCCCGCAGCCACTATTCTTGCCCTTGCTCTAGTCCCTCTCTTATGTCATCAGATGTATTTATGTGGCTACATGGTGAACTGGATCAGCAAAGTAACCCTGCAAAACACTAACTCCTTGCTGGAGGGGATATGGGATTAATTTTGACCCAGATTGGTTTTCTGATCTAATTTACTAAACCCCCACACAAATACTTGAGCTGCATCAAGTGACATCAACAAAAACAAAGCACTAAAGTCAGGACTAGACTGCAGCAATATTAATCTGATGCTTTGAAACTACGATTTTACAAAACAGTTGTTAAAATCAAATAGTACCTAAAACACGTAAGTGGTCCTACCATAGAAAACAGTGATGAAAAAGCAGTAATGAAAGATTTCCTGGAAATCACCAATCTAGGTAGCATAATTACTAAACCAGAGTAAACTATTAGCTATTGGGTAAAACCATAAAACCTTATTTTTTCCTTAAGTGTTTCATATTGCTTGCTAAGAATTCCTCCCTAGTCTGTGAAGAAGCTATTTATTAAAGCCTTGTTTATATTGGCTCACTCACTTTTAATCCTTCTCAGAATTTTGGCCTTACCTCAGGGCCACTTTATTTTTCTTACTAGTTTCTTGTGAAAGATTTTATCAGAAATCCTTTTGAAAAATCAAAGTAAATTACTTCCTCAAGATGCCCTTTATACACTGTACTGTTGACTCAAAGAATTTAGCAGGTCAAGAATGCATGATTTACTTTCTGGAAACCAGGCTGGTTTGCTCTTATAAGCATATATTTATCCAAGTGTTTCATTACTTTGTCCTTAATTATACACCATCAGTTTTTCTAATACTGAAGAGAAGTTTGCCAGACTGCGATACCTATAGTCATTCTTGAATCCTGTTAAAAGATGGGAGCAGTGCTAAACACTTTTTAAACACAGAAATTTTTTACTTCAAATAACGTATAGATTTTATAGTTCCACTTTCACATTTTATGGTACTGCTTTGCTCTTAAGAGTTTGCTCTTTTTGTCTTTTAGTCACAACCAAATATAGCAAAGAAGAAGTATTTTCAAAGATAATTTATGTTTGCTTGAGGCCATAAAAATTACTGTAAGTTAACTGGCCTAAATGAAGTGATATGTTACTTTAAATATTTCTTAACATTAATATATAATTGTCTGAAACTTTAAAAAAACCTCAGCAAAAACAGCTGTCAGAAATAATGTTTTAAGAATCATTTCATTAATACTCTTATTTTTTAAAAGTATCAAATTTTTTTTTTTAAATAGCATAAAATAATTTTTAAAGGCTTTTCACTGAAAAATTTGTGTGTGGGTGATGACCATTTATCCTGTAGAATAGTGAAGTGAAAGCCTTCACATTCAATATTAGTATTTTATCTGTCTCTTTCTGCCTCTTAATTCCATTTTTATCCACTTTGTTCTGTTTCTCTTCTCCTTCCCTACTCCTGGGGGTGGGAGGAAAGAGATGTGCTTTGATCTTTATTATGTTTTATAGGCTCTTCTGTTTTAAGTATAATTTTATTTGTAAGACAGTGAAATGGGCATGCTTTGGATGTTTCCTAACATATCTAAAAGCTGTGTGGCAGTTAATACTCCTGTGGACAAACATAGTATTTTTGAAGTGAAAAAAAACTCTTAGAGACAACGTAGAGTTTACAAAACTGAATTTTCTGGTATCGAACCCAATATTAACCAAAACAGATTATATATGAAGATCAAAGGACAATGAAACCCTGTTACTGCTTAGTATTGAAAAAAGGAATATAGTCAAGATTATACAGTTCAAATGTAGTTTCTAACTGCTGAAAGATTTGTGTAAATCAGTTCCAAACATATAAAGATCCAGCATTTTGCTAGAATGCATTAATTAAAGATGTGTTTAGAATCAGAGAAGTTTGTATGTTTTTATTTTACCTGAACATTCATATTTCAGTTATCTAAAATTTTGTAAAATCTCAATAAGAATATTCTCTGTGAAAAAAATATATACAACTTCATTTTTCAACCTTAAACTTGAACATACAGCAAGCTTGCTTAGCAACTGTATGATGTCATGTAACGGTCAGTTAAAATAATTATTCCTTTGAATAGTTCAAACAATTCTACTTCATTGAGAACCAGTGAGTTTGTAAGAAATTGAAGTATGCGTGAGTAAACTTCAGCAGGGGAGTAGTGATAGTGTAGTGATACAGGTTGCCTAACAGATTCTTTGACGGCGGAATCCCAGCCTGAGCAGGGAGGTTGGACAAGATTACCTCTGGAGGCCCCTTGCAACATCAACCATTCTGTGATTATGTGATAATCCTATCATGATGGAATAATTTGGCCACTAGGAAAGGCAAAACAATGCAATGGTACAGAAGTACAATTTTAGCCAACTTTTCCTGCATCTCAGGTGTGTTCTGAAAAATAAAAGCCTTTCAAATCATCAAAAAAAGTTACAAAGATCTGATACTGCAGAAGTGCAGCAAGAATATGTTGAAATAAAGTATTATTGAATGGAAGATTAAAAACTGTGTAGAAATAAAAGAGGTAATACCATGTGAATGCAGCACACTCCTAAAACTGAACAACATTCTGTGCTTTATGAGGGTCACTAAACTACAGTGATAATTATTACACAGATCATTTTTCATTTGAAGATTCTATTAGGCATGTGGTCAAGTGGGTACCAAATATAAGAGTACACTTCTGGTACTGCTGTTCCACTTATTTCCCTTAAAAGAGCTTGTGGGAAGAGGTCAGTTTTCTAAACAAATTTTAGCTAATTTATCCCTATTTTTTTGAATATACATGTTCACTTTCAAGATATATGCTCGAAGTCTAATACATGAATAACAAATTACAATACAATTATTCTTGCCAGAATTGATTTAAGAAACAGAGAAAATAATCAGGAGATTGTGTTCTGAAGAATGTAACACCATAGCAAAGTCATCCAAAAAGACAATTTGATGAAAATGTTCTGTTAGAAGGCCTTTCAGGAAACACTAGAAGAAACCCAACTTTTTCACAGGCGATAATGTAAATAGTAAATAAAAAAAATATTATTTTTATCCCATTTTGCTTTTATTTATACTGAGAAACAATGAAGGAACGAAAAGTTTTCTTCCTTATTAACATAGGATACACCACTACCATCATTTTAGTTTATTACAACTCCAGTGGTGTTACAGTTTTCCTCTGTCGCAAATTGAGAATCCTAACAAACTCTGTACCTAATATGTGAGTAGGTAAAGCCTGAAAGACAATCCACTTCTGGACTTTCTCTTCTGAATTCCATCGCTATGTGCTGGATAATGTCTTGGGTCAAATGCCTTGAACTGACAAACCATGTGAAAATATATACTTAATGCATTCAGCTCAGTCAAATATATACTATTTGATATCTCAAAAGAGATCTTTCAGTTTTGCGCATTTTGGAAAAAGATTTAATAAATTTCAGTTGAAGAAATGCCTTAGGCCAATACGGTTGTCTTCAATGTATAATGCACTAACAGACAATGCACAAGTCTAGTGTTTCTCTTAAAGCCAAGATTATGACCCATCGCCTTATAAATAGTATTAATTTCAATCTGATCTTCCTCTGCACATACATACAAAACCACTCTGTCAAAAGAATCAAAGCAGCTTTGAGGTCATGCAGAATACTTAAACGCCATTACAGCCCTCCGCACTTGCCATTTTAAGTAGATCTGGATCCGTAGAAAAAAAGCATATGGATTCATGACCCCTTTCTGAAGGAGGGCGGGAAGCACCTATTCCTTTCACACTATAGTACACTTGGACTCAAAAACAGCCCCTGCAAGACAGGTGAAACAAAAAACTTCCAAAACATGCCCAAGAGGCTCTACAAGCAGTGCCCATGAAGATGGGTTTCAATGCTAAGACATGTAGATTACATAAACATAGCCTTACCATATCTGAGCTAAAGAATCACGATGAGAAAATAAAGAAACAGAAGAGAGCTGAGAAAGTTCAAGTATGTCAAAAGCATTTCTCTTACATGACCCTCATGTAATAAATACTATAATGGTTACCAAACAGCCTACTGTAAGATAGAACAAAACCCTAGGCTTCCCTGGGATACTGCTCCCAGGAGGGAACAGCAGAAGAAATGTACTCTCATATCCAAAGACAGTGCAGCCCACTGATATTTCACAGGCTGTGAAAAGAACAGAGCATAAGAGAGCCTAAAAATTGTCCCAAGTTACAAGCATCATTTCACTGAGAAAAGCCAATTTGCCATTTCAATATTATCCAAAATATTTCTGTTTCAAATAAAAGAAAGTCTATGGAATAAAAAATAACAAATACTGAGTTATAATGTTGCATTTTAAAATATGCTGCAATAGGCTGAGACATCTTCATGAGGTATGGAAATGTCTTTCTTCAAAATCAATTAGAAATAAATTGCATAAAAAAGGCAGCCAAATATACATGCCTACAGATAACCAACATTTAATAGGAAGTTTCCATGGCAATCAAAAGGCTGAAGTACACACACGAAGTGGGGACCTACTCAGGCATTATCTTTTCTGGTTCAAATGTTGTATTTGTGTTCAAATGCCAGTATGTGTCCAAATTCTACTGTTACGTTTGCAACTATCATTGGAACACCAGATCTGTGTAACCAAAGAAGTTTGCTGTGAGATTGTTGGTCTCATGTGGAAATTATGAAATGTTAGAGCCAAATAGCACCATATATAGTAAGACTATGTAAGTCATCATTATTCTCTAGTTTTTTAAATTAGTTTCTCACAAGACAGAGCTTGTATTGAATCCGGTTGATACTTAGAAAGGCAGATCTCAGGTGTAATATTTGGGCACACAATGAGGCAGAAGGGAGTAGCTCCAACTTTTTTTCTAGAGGTCTGAGCTTAGAAGTACACCAAAGACCTTCAATTAAGAATATGATGGCTTGCTTGAAGGCTTACAGAAACCAAATACACTACTATTCCAATCTATGCATCCTGTCTTGTCTGAGAAAAGAAGCAGAAGCATCAATGCAATGTGAAAATCAGTTTCTGTATCTGACTCTCCTTGATAAACTGGATGAAAAAAGAAGAAACCAACACACCCAAAACAAAAACCACAAAAAAAACCACCACTACCCCAAAAAAAAAAAAACAACTCTCAAAAAAGAACACAGACAGGACATAACCCTTTCAAATTGCAGCGCTCAGGACTTGATCTATATCTGAGTCAAAGCAATCAATTCTCACTGATCAAGTGAGATTTCTAATAAAATGTAAATACATAACGGGACATGTGGATAGCGTAGCAGTTCTGGCTAATATAGTATATATATTAAAAGCTAAACTAGGCCAAGAGTAGTCTTCCTTTTTACAGATGGGTCAAGTAAGTTACTTCAAAGTGACCAGTACTGCACCCCTTAATAAACCTGAAAGTTCTGTAGGCCAACAAGAAAAGATTCAAAATTTTAGTATTGAATGTTCCTCATTCATGGTGTTCCTCATAGGAGGAATTATTTGCCGTATATTTAAAACTTGGAGTTCTCAGCAACATAACTTGTTTTTAGAAAAAGATTTTATTAATTGCAAAGGGATTTTAAAATGTAGAAATTTAAAATTGCATTTTATAATTCTAAATAAATATACTTCCAAAACATGAAGATGCCTCTAGTCATCAGTTATCAGCAAAAATATGTATACTTTTCCCCTTTGTTCCTTGTATTTCTTCCTTCTCTCTCTACATGACTCACAAGCTGTTTTAAAACAGCCTTGCAACATGACTCACAATTTGTTCCAGATCTTTTAATACGATTACTGTCTCTGAGATAACTAAAAAGCAAAATTTAGCTAGCATATACTTTATTATTTTGCACAATACTATTTCTATTATTAAATCACTTAAAATAGTGGTTCTGAAGGACACTTTTAAAGAAAAAATATTGTTTTAACCATTTAAAAATGGGTTTCACATTGTCAGAACTAATAAAAAAATCAGCCCTCATTAATACCAACGTGAGCACAGATTAACTATCTTTGCTTTAGGTTAGGACGTAACTTATCGCAGAGTGTTCGCTTATTTGAAATAAGTGATTAATACTCAAATAGTTGTATCCGAATATGAAATTATTGGGTAAATGGTATAACTGACATTCGTAGAAACATCATTAAAAGCAAATACTTAAGGCAAGCATTTTATTTATACACACAAACCAAAACAGACATCTTCACCTTTTTGGACAGAACACTGTGGAAGAAGGATTACAAAACACCACATAAGTAAAGTGCCTGAGGCTAAGTTCTCTGGAAAGGGTTATGGATTTTTTGTTTGGTTGGTTTTTCCTCATCTCTCTCTCAGATACAGTATTAGGGTAGTTACAGGAGTTCTACCTGGAGACAACAGGATTCTGGAGACAAAGGACCATACAGAGCCATCTTCCATAGTTCCATACATGGGTATAAGACAAGTATAAGATGAAAATACATTATTTATATATAAAGTATATATGTAAAAAAAAAGTTTATTTCACATCTACCACAAATACTTTTCCATTGTGCCCACTGAAAATAAGATAATTTTGAACTGGTCATACTAAACATGATTAATGTTTCTTCACAGCTAAAAATTACTTCTGTGGCCAAAGATTACATTGGCATACAGGAAATCAATAAGAAGTATTTCACTACTGTCCAACATGTTTACATGAACTAATTTTATAACATACCTGCAATGATGGAAGAAGCCAAAGAATTATTGCTGTTAGCTATTTTTAATACAATGTAGTCAGCAGATAATTGTGTTTGCCTTAATGTTAACTAATGCCCCTCCTACTGTGTTTGAAAAGGAAGTGGATCAGCAGGAAACATTTAATTTACAGCAGCTTCTTGCTGTTTATGTGCAAATCAGCTATTGGAATACCAAATGGTTATTTTATGTATGATTTATTCTTCCTTACCGATAAAAATTCCTTTTTTAGAAAAAATTTACATACCAAGTAACAAGGAGAAAAAAATTAAAATACATGAAATGTCAAAAGTTTACTTTTTTGCATTTATTGCAGGCTGTACTCAGGCTGTTTCAGAGTATTAAGAATATTTGTGAAACTGTGTCCCTCAAAGCTGTAGCAGAGGAAATACAGTTGTACACCACTTTCAATGCCAATACTGAGACTGCTCAGCAAGAAATCTGAAGAGCAAAAGGGGAAGGATTTTTTAAATCTGCTTTCATTATTTTAGGATGTTTTGTCTCATTTTCTTTGGAGGTACCTGACAATTTTCTTTTTGTCTGATTGACTGCAGTCCATATATTCATAAATGTGCATGTGCTTACACAAAATTTTATACAGTATTTTCAAGGGCTTTTCAAACTGGACCACAGCTAGCCTCTTTGGAATGCCAGACAAGAAAACAGTAAAATAAAACAAATAGCTGCCATTTAGCCTCTAGTATATTGGTAGTATTACACTGCAGGGTTATTTCACAGTCATTTTCTTACACTTTTACATACTGTAATTCAAAGTCACTTCATAGGTTTATCTAGAAAAGTTTTTGACCTCAAAAATACATGGTTTAAAACTGGTTGTGAAGTCTAGCAGTTTTAAGCAATTTTTAGTGTATTTGAGAATGGAGTTTGGTCAAGCAGCTGTTTTAATTTCCTGTTTCTGCCTGTCAACTATTTCCCTGGAAAGCACAGGCATATCTAGCAAAACCAGAACTGGCCAAAGAAAATGACACAAGAGATTGAAAAAGTCTACACACAAACAGCTTGAACTCCACTTGGAATCACTATGACAAAACAGCTTGTTAGTACTTCCTCTTGTCAAAACAGGGTGAAAGAAAACCTCTTACTAATACTGAAATTACTTCTATTATTATTGTTTATTTCAAAAATGCTTTTATAATAAACAGTATAGATGAGGTTCAGGTTTCTTAAGTTTCACTTATTTGACCTTCTCCATATGGACCATACAGAACTATCTCTCTAGCAAAGATAAAAGCAAAGCAAGTCCAGATTCTCTTCCCTCAACGCTGCCCCTCTTTCCACTCCCATCCTTTCCTAATGCTCTGCAGCTTATAGGAAGATGAGTTTGGCTGGGAACTATAGCATGGCCACTTTAACCTCAATTTTCCAACAGACTTCGACTAAAAACTCTGTAATTTCATAGTTCTTACTGAATGGAGTCTTTTCACTCCACACAGCTTGTAAACAAAGTAACTGACCATCTAAGATGCTGCACAAAATCTGTACCATAGGAATACCACACAACTTAGCCCTCTACCATGGAAGATCCAAATCACACGATTTAGTTATATGTCAAGTTGCTCCAACCAGTTTTCAGCTGAAGCTAGTCCTACAGAACTATCTCAACTAAAACAATCTGAGACAACGTAAATGTTGTAACCTTTCAATACACAATGTGTATTAAGACAGTAATGTGGGCCAGTAGACTAGCGAGCCATCCCATCTTCCAGTGCCAAATTGAAAATAGTACTTACACTGAAAGGCTAAGGATATGGCTGCTGAAAATGAAAGGTTTATCTGCTTTTGTTATTTACATTATCATGAAATTAATAGAAGTGAAAGGTGGTATTACAGTAACAGATGTCTTTGATTTTTCCCCTTATACTACTTGTATATACTTATTAAAGTAACAGTAGTACCATTACAGTTGTGATCATCTGAGGATATTTAAAAAAAAAAAAAACCACACACACAAAACCCAAAACCAATTTCTGTAAAAAAAAAAAAAAATAATCTTTTCTTCAGCTATATGATATAGCTGGGAGAAGAAAACACTAGCATACAAGCCCTTTTCTTGGGCCTGAATTATACATCTGACTGCCTGCTAAAATGTTGCTGTATCAGAAATTAAATTCTTTCTTATCCTGGAGAAATGATTAAATATTTCACATGTATTGTATGCCAGCTCTATATAAGTAATTTCCGATAAGATGACCCTCATAAATAAACAAAAGGTTTCCACGTATCTTACACACCCACAACAACTGTTTCAACAAAGCACCTTAGTACACCTTTCCTTTACGAGGACTGCATAATTTTGGGAAATGTCATTAAATATCCTTAAGACTCAAAATTTCAAAAATTTTAAATATGACCTCCAGCCATACCATTTCATAAAAGAGTTAGTGGCTGGACATCAACTGTAAAAAAAAAAAACTTTTTACCATTTAGCAATAATTTTATAGTGCTTAGGTTATTCTGCTGCAATTTACAGGGCAACGATTCCACAGTTCCACTTCTGACAAACAGCTTTTCTGTCTATGAGCAATGAGGCAAAACTCTGTTGCCTAAATATCTCACAAACTAATCTAAGTTATGTAGAACTTTAAGTACTTGATTTCACTGATAAATGGGACATCTCAAGGTATAAATGGTCTATGCTGTTATCCAACAAGAACTGCATCTGCTGTTGTTTTCACCAACATAGTCTGGACCAAAAATTAAAGCCTGATAAAAAACACAATGAAAATCTAACTCATCAGAAGTAGCAGTAAGCTATTCAGTGAGG
Source organism: Falco naumanni (assembly GCF_017639655.2). Classification (NCBI taxonomy): domain Eukaryota; kingdom Metazoa; phylum Chordata; class Aves; order Falconiformes; family Falconidae; genus Falco; species Falco naumanni. The sequence goes on from NC_054057.1 coordinate 5,190,601, forward strand.
TGAGCAGATGTAAATTTGGGTAAAGGAATTCTTACTTAAGAATGTTTATAACTTCTGAAAAAAATAATTTTATATTTACTTTTTAGGGATCTTTAACATTTGTAACTATTACCTTAGCTGTGCCTTCTCCTTCAAAATTCTCTGTTATAGGAATTGCAACCACAGGGAGCTTCTTCCTTTCAGTAGTGTTGTGAATTTGCTACAAAGAAATGGTTTTATCCCAGAACAGGGTTTCTCTTTGTCCTTACTCACTCCTCAAGGAAAATACACCAAAAGCACGCCTGTAGCCACATGAATCACAGATACATAATTACTAGCTAAAGAATGCAGCAATAACTTAGTACATTATTCTGCATGTTAGACACAGTGTTATCAAGTAATTAAGAGTTACTAGTTTATGCAGTTTAATAGAGTATATAAAAACATTTTTGAAAGCCTACTTCAAAACTTTCTCTTTTGTCCAAGTCCTGTTTTTATGATTTGTTCTCCCTAAAAGAGTAAAAAAATCTGGTATTTGAGCAACAGCTAGATGTAATGCTTTAATTATTTCTATTGTGTGTCAATAAACTTGGCTACAAAATTAACTTCAATATACATTTATCATTGTAGAAGTTTTTCTAATTGAAAAGTAAATAAGATGTTACACACCCAGCATGTATGTGTAAAAAGTGAAGATTTGACAATTTTGCTAGTACAGTTAAGACTCTAGCCTTGATGCATTGGCTGAAATGCAGTGGGGTTCTTTTGCCTATAAATACCAAAAAGGGAAGGTAAAGCAAACCATGTTAATGGACTCTTGACCAAAGAGTTATACTTATTGCCAAAGGAAACAAAACCTATTTAATATAATAAACTACTCCTCATCGCCAGTTTTCCTTAGAATTACTTACTACAGTTTCATGACATTATAAGGAAAGTAAACTCTGGTCATTTGATTAAGACAGTCTGGTGATGTGGGTCTCACCTTTGACTGCCACTGACCTGTCCTAAAATGTTTCATTTCATGTTTCATTTCTTTGATTCTCCATCTTCCATCTGATTATCCGTCAGCTCTATTTATGCAAATTTTGAAAATGTAACCCCTTTTAGTGTATTGCTACAGTGTCCCACAGAGTAGCCTTTTTTATGCACTTAATGCATGTAATAAAAATTTACTACTATTTAGTTAGATTTTCTAAATCAGTCTACACTAAGGTAAACCACGTAAATTTATTGTGATATTTCAAATAAACAGTAGTTAAGTAATTGAAAAATATTAAGAATTAGCAATCAATTCAGAAGCACAAATCAACCAAACAATATATAGCTTTGTTTTCAAGTGCTGCTTGTGCTAACAAAACCTAAAGCTACCTCTTGATTTGTCAGCCTGTGCATTGAAACCAGATTATAGACCTGCACACATCAAACATTCAACCACTCTGCACAGCTATGATTTGTCTTTGAAACTGTTTCTAGGACCATTAACATATGCCCTGTAAATACTTCTGTGCAAACAAATAAAAACCTATGGTCTCTTTAACCTCTATTTATGTAAATTTTATACGTAGTTCTTAGAAAGTCTCTGTTCTAAGAAAACTTGTAATTTAACTGTGTCTCATCTCTTTTCCTTATACATAAGACAGTGATGTTCCTTTTCCTTCCTCAAGGCTTTCTCTGTCATTCCCTGAATCTCATGACTTTCAGATCCTATCCACCTTGTCAAAAATGTTTTGGGGCATTTGTAGTCACGCACAAGAGAAAACCAATAGTCACCTATACTTGTTTTTCAAATGCCTAGAAGGACAAGAAGTCCTGAAGTTTCTATTTGGAAATACGATCCAATGAAAACACATTACTTTTCCAGGTCTGTTTATTGCAACTCTTCAGTCACACCAATGTTACTGGTTATAACAATAATTATTACTTTCCCTCCTTTATAACACTAACCATTGTATAGTTAAAGAGTGCACTTGATATCTATCTCATTGTCATTTATCTGATTCTTCATACTCTCAGTCCTACAGTACTGTTCTACCAGGTTCTATTGTGAGAGCAGCCTATCTGCAAACCTCTTACTTATCAGTAATAATGTATTCAACAGCCTCAGCTTTTTATTCACATATAGTTTCAAGAAATAGCAATTTAAATGTTTTCAATGTGTAAGTTTAACTTATTTTAAGGTGGTACTAGTTTTATGCATTTTTAACACCTCTTTCACGGTAGATTTGAAGACTGCCTAAACAGTAGTACATGAAATCGTGCATTTCCGGTTAATAATTGATTTTTATAAGAAGATGCTGTATGAAGAACAAGCATTTTTAATTAAGAGCAGCAGAAACTGCTACAGTAAATTCCATATTTGAGCTGAGCGTCATTCTAATAAATTGTCTATTTTTTAACAAGAAAGCTTATCTAAAAAAGTATACCAATATGCCAATTATTTTTAAATCATGTCTACCAACAATATACTTCAGCTCAATTAACATGATCCTTTAGTCCTAGCTGCTGTTGATTTCCCCTAAACTTTTTCCTGTACAGCAACGTGGTACACTGAAAACCTGCTGAAGCAATATAGCTACTGTTTAGCCAGTTGGACATTTGAAACTGGAATAGATAGTATCCCTGTATCCTCTAGCAGATCATTGTAAAAACCCACCAATTTGGCATGATTTAACATGACACATAAAAACTGCAGTGAATGGAATAGCAACAATATTAAAATTTTTAAATACAGTTACATAATGTAAATTATACAGAAGAGCTCACTTACACATCTTCAGCATTAAAATAAATTTCTTTCTTATAGCTCTTTCCAGTGCAACTCAAAACATGAAGCTTTCTAAATCTCCTGTTTAAAGACTAAAATAAATCAGTATTCATCCTGGACATCTGCTCTAACTGACAAATCCAGATGAACTTTGTACTTTCTGTTTCAAATGTTGCCCTTACAGAACAGAATTATGTAATGGTATACTATTATGTTTAGCCTCACCACATTTCTAAAGTAAGTGTTTCCTAAAACCCATTTATGTTCAAATAAATGATCACAAGTGTTCTGGACCAAAAATACTCCAGATAAATAAATCACAGAATTCCAGGAAAAGATTAAGTACCCTAGTGCCCACTTATGCTTTCATTGCTTAGAAGGCAAAGGTAGGCTTTTCCAGTAAGATTCTTTAACGTGTTTTTTACACTCCCCAATTAGGTGTCAAGCAAAAAATAAGTATAAATGATACCAAACACTTTCTAAGAACACTGTATTCTCTTTAAACAGTTCTATAAGAAACAGTTGATTTCCTGTCCCTAGATCCTCAAGATTTTTTACCAGATTCATGACATTGCATAGGTTTCTACTTTCTGGTAGTGGCACTGTCAATTTATTTATCTGAAAAGAGACAACTAATTAAACAATTTTGATACTAAAAGTTTACTAGATGACAATCCACTAACCCATCTGTCAAAGACTGCTCACCCATTTTTAATTTGCTCATCTAAGTTAAGACCTCTCTTAAAAGGTCACAGTTAATTCAATCTTCTGACTTCTACTTTTTGCACAATGTTAAGAAATGTTACCAGAATAATCAGTAGTTCTACATTTTTAAAGAGAAAATGTTCCTAAATTAAAAAATAACCAAACTATGTTTATATCTCTGTTCAAGCTTCTTTTTCTTCAGATGATAACTTAAATTGTTCAAATAACATCCAAACAACTGATATGACATGGGAAAAACAGAAGAAGTGATAGAATTACATATTTTAAGATGCAGTATTTCTAAGCTTACTCATTTTTTATTCCCTTCAACAGTTTAACAAAAATTTCTTCCTTAGTTATTCACTAAGTAATGAAGCCTGAAGAGATACAGCAGGTTAAATAATTTTTCTTTGTTACATTGAATGGTATGGATAAAGCATGGAACTTCCAAATTTTTCGTTAAAAAAACCCAGATATCCTCATGCCAGAGTCAATTCAAACACTGGTGCATTTACTCTTACACTTTGTATGGCTAATAAAGTCAGCAGCACTGCTATCCTCTTTGTCTGCCTATATTTCTCAGTGAATTTGTGCCTGTCTCCACAAAACTTGGCTCAAAAAAGCCCCCGTTCTTCCCTGTATGGTCTACAACCAGATTCCTACATACAACAGAAGTGGAACATTTTGCCTTTTTAGGTGGCTAGTGATATTTTTACAAATGTTATTTTATTTTCATAGTTCTTGCAGCACAAAGAAAGCAATGCTTATTTGAAAACAGACTACCTAGGACTTAATTCACACTCAAGTAATCTTCACTAAATAACAAACTTTGTTGTATTATAAAAATAAGATTAAGTTTTCAACAGTTTACGATTATAAAATGCCATCATTTGCAGATTATCAAGGCTGGACGGCAAGCAGGTTTCATTCTGTAAGGTTTTTTCCACCTAAGTATAGAAAATGAAGATTGGTGCATTGTACATGGCAAACTGAAAATAGAGGTTAATGTTATTGGCTTCCTTTTGCTTTCTGGAGGGACTTGTATATTTCAGAATTTTAAAAGTGAAGTAGAAAAATATCAAGGCCAAAAGGGACTGTAACTAAATTAGCATCACAACACTTCCTATACCGGCCAAAGAATCTCCTGCTTTTAAATCAAAACTAAATGTCTTTGTAAAGATTCCAAGTAAGGACAACCTAAATCATGCGTTCCAAAGGTTAGTTATCCTCATTGTTAAAAGGTAGACACCTTATTTATTAGTCTGAATTTGTCTACCTTCGGTTTCGAGCTTCTGGACCCTATTATACTGTTTTAAGGCCATCATATACTATGAATCTCATTTTCATGCACCTATTTGTGGACTCTGATCAAATTACAACTGAATCCTCACTCAAACATATTGAACAGATTGAGCTTTCTAAGCCTCTCGTTATAACTCACATTACAAAAAGCCCACAAACATTCTTATAGCTATTTCTGAATGCTTTTTCAATAATTTTTCCTTTTTGAAATACAACAACCATAGCTGAAAATAATATTACAGGAATAGTCTAACCTACGCCATTAGATAATGTTGTCCTACTTCTCTCTTGCTATTCCATTTCATTTCTATTGCTATACATTCAGCAGACAGTTCAGAAAATAAGTGATCTACACACCTAAATACATTACTCTGATCTTAGAGTACAAAAGACCTAAAACAACTTCTGAGGAAAATAAACCATTAAATATATGAGGGTAAAGGAAAAATGAGGTAAAATGACATGACTACCAAAGTAATCCTGTTAGAATGACTGGATATCTTTGATAAAAGAGCAAATTTTATGGATAAAAAACAACAAAAAAAAAGCAGGATAGGATTTATCCAGAGCACAGTAGTTCACTACAAAGAAGTTTTACATAAAATGGGGATTAATGCTACAATTGTAAGAAGCAAGGAAGTGGGAGGAGATGCCAACTCCAGTGTGCTAGACCTCTGCCCTAGAGTGAGGTTAGTAGCAGAGCTTCTCAAAGATCATCTTTGGGAACAATCTTATTAAGCATTTTTAAAACTGCCTGGCATAAAAAGTTGGAGTAATGTCAATGCCTCCTAACCAGGTGTCAATACAGAGACCTGAACTATAATAAAGGAAAAATGGGGTGACTTGGGGACTGGAGCAGTAGAAGTGTCATGACATTTAATAATACAAAGTATGAGGTTGGGACACAGGCTCAGCGCTCAAGGCTTCTTAGCGGTGTATACCAAATTGGATTTTGATGCCCTCAAGGAAAGGATAAAATTACTTATTTTCTCAGCATGAACAGGCATCAAAACTATATTTCACGGTGATGACAGAGGAACCAGGATAGAACATCTTCCCTGAGAAGTTTGTGTGTTGCTGAGCTAAGCAATATCTTTATTACCAATAACAGATGGCCACACTCCCACTGCCTTTGGCTCAAAGCCCCCTCTGACTTAGGACTGGGTCCGTGCACCCTGCCCAAGGGAAACAGAATGCTTCCAGCAGAGGCAGAGGGGTGACACAGGCACATCCCAGGTCAAAAGAACTTCCAGTTCCAGTATTAGATAGCCAAGATCCCATGGTTTGCTCTGTGCTCACCTCTGTCGATGGCCAAATCCTCCTTGAACACTATGTTGTCTCCAATCTAGAGAAATGAAGAGGAGGGGAGAAAAGCCACAACTGACTAAAGCTTCCCCATCCCAGTAAAAGGTGGCTATTAAACATCAAAACACCCCACGCTGCTAGAGGTAAGGGCCAACTTTAAACCCTTAAATCCGTCTGCTGCTCCCCCATGCTGAAATGAACTGCTTTCTAGTCTGTTATCCCTGCTAGCAGCTGAGTTGACAGGGCTGGGGAAGAGGTGTGGACAGAAGGGGCTGAGTACAGAACCAGTATAGCAGTAGCAGCCACATGAAATTAAAGCTTGCGTGATCTTCACGCCCTGAGCTGCTGAGAGGATGAGCTATGGGAGCAATTCTGTACCACGATGATTTTGCAGACAAATCAGTCTCTCACCATACACACTATTTATGCCTAAATCTAGTTCTACGACAGTTCCTCAGAAACTAATACACTGAAAACCTATCAGGGAAATTAAGATCATAATTAGTCAACCTCAGGACAACTGAGCCACCAGTATGATGCAACCCTACAAGGCAAACATGACCTTAAATCAGAAAAGATCATCCCAGTAGAGTAAGAGAAGTCTTTATGCTATTTTAGACTGCACTAATGAGCCCCTGTGTATACAGCTATGCAGAATTTTAGCAACTTATATTACAGAAAAATGGATTTAAACCGGGACACGTGCAGAGAAATGTTACTAAGGTTATCAAAGAATGGAAAAATCCCCTGTCCTGTAAGAACCAAGGAAAAGAACTTATGCCTGCATAAAATAATGTCCCACTATATTTCTCCCTTTCCCTTAATTCCACCATTGCTTGTTTCTGCCTCAGCATCACCTGCACCCTTCTACCAACCCAAATGCTCACGTAGCTATGCAGTGAACTGGGTCAAGGAACTAATTAGTCATTAAAAAAAAGATTTTACTCATCATTTTCCTGATAGGATTTCTTTTCTGAGCACATGTCTATGCTGGCACATACAAAATAAGGCCTGAAGCTGAGGAAATACCAATTTATTCTGCAAGTGGAGATCATTGTTTGCTAATAAATACATGTTAAGTGGCCACACCGAGAAGGAAGGTAGCTGTTTAAACATAAGGACAGCACAAGCTCGAAGAAAATGGTTATAAATCTATCAGAAATCACTTCAGGCTGAAAATCAGGAAGCTTTTAACTATCATGAAAGTACAGCTGTAGTTCCAGTAAAGGAACAAAACCATAACTAGTCCTTACAGTAAAGCAACTGGTTATCAACTAGCACTTAAGAAGCTCTTTTTTAATCCCAAATTTAACAATTGTTCCTGGGTTTTGATAATAGATACACATTTTATTCTGTTGTAGTGTAGTATGTTTTAAAAAATTAATTTTCCAGGAAGCCCAGGTTAGTAAATTAATACATTTTAAAATGGTTTAACTTGTACAAACTAGTATTATATCTGGAAATGCTACTAGTAGTCGTGTTTATCATTAAAGTTAAAAGAAAATTCAGACCAAGAATCATCTCTCAAACTCCAAAATTACTCAGACTGCTTCTTTCAAAGAATCAATCCCCTACATGCAGCATGAGACTTTCAGACATGCCTTGTATGCCCTAGGATCCATTACAATACTTGTGACCTAATTTTTAAGAAATTTTTCATACTCACTATTTTCATTTTTTGGAAATCTGTCTACCTGTTTAGGTGTGTAAAGCCATTGATTTGACTCCAAAATGGCAAAGTATGCAAAAATAAATATATGCAGTTAAAATTAAAAAAAAAAAAATCATGAAAAAACCCAAAACGCAGATAATCTATTTTCATATATGTTAAATGAGAGTTTAAGGGCAAATAAATAAAAAGCAAACAAAAGAAGAGGCATCCTCCAAGATCTTTGATGCACGTTTTGAATATGGTTAAAGCTTGCTGTTTTGCATAAGAAACTTGACAAAGTATGGAGTTTCAAAGCATATCAACCTGCAGAAAATAGTTTATATTTCACCACACACTGTAAGCTCTTACTTTTCATACCAATGGGTGTTATTATAGCAGCTCCTTTGGAAGTCCACACTGGGAGCAATGAATGTGCATTACTTTGTTTCCACATTCTTTGTAATGAATTAGTGACTTAGGAATTTATTTTTCTAACAACTTGGTGGAGATTAATTAGTTGAATGCCTTTAAAATGGTAACAAATATTTTTCTAGTATCTAATAATCAAATGGAGACATATAGTTTAAGGGTTTGCTGAATTACATTGTTGGGCGTAACCACACAAAAATATATTTTACATGCCACCTGTTAAATAACATTCGTATGTGACCATATAAACCTGAACTATGTCTAGCACATCAAAAAACACTAGACAAGTTTGCAGATTTTAGGCTTGACATTGCTTTCTTCCTCCTCAAAGGATGTCTACTTTGTGCATCACAGCTCTACAGTGGTACACTTGAAACACCTACTTTTAAAATACAGAAAATACACATAAAAACATGCAAAAAAATTGAAAAACATGCAAAGAATAGTATTCTGAAAGAAATTAAAAACTCAACATTTACAAACACAGTTGCTTTTATCATATCTTAAAATATGTTATTAAAGTCTTCTAAATATGCTTTAAAAAAAAAAAAAAGAAAAGTTAAAGTCTATTCTGACATAAAGAATACCAGAACTATTTGGGTTTTTTTCCAGTTGTTTTTTTTAAGTATATTAAAAGCTCAAAGTCTAAAAGTGGTTGACAGCAAAAAATATGTATATAGCAATTAAAAAATATGAACCTAATACCATGCTTGTCATCAGTTTTCATCAGAACATTAGAAATGCATACTTTACAACAAATTTTATAGGTCTCTCTCTTCTCTTGCGCAATACTACATTAATTCACCTGCTTGATCCTTTAATACTGCCAAAAACCATTTCAAAAATCAAACTAAGTAGAAGCCAAATACTTGTAACAAACAAAATGAACTGTTATACTGATTATTCATGATAAATGTAGTCCTTACCTGTTGAAACAATACACATGTAATTGATTATGTCACAGCAGAGACTAATATCAAAAAAATCAGCTAATTTTTCAAATGTCTGCCTTTAGATGTGTAGATCAGTGCTTCCTGTTACTATTACTTTTAACAATTAATAAATCACATACAGTTAATAAATTGCATAAAAATATATTTGGGTGTTCTTTATACCATCCTTTTTTAATTTCTTTGTATAAGGTACATATTAGTACGCCAGCATATATGTATATTTATAAATTAATAGATATACTAGTAGTATTTTTAATGAGAGCTATGTGAAGGAATATGCTTCATTATTTTTTTGTTAAATCTTTGCGTAACACTTTGTGAAACAGCAATTCAACAACCTTGTTCTAAGTTCATTTTATTTCAATACTTGGTTTTAATGGTTGTCACAGCTAAAAAGATACTTGACAGAGATGTTTAGATCCCAGTGGAAGAGGTGCATGGTTGCCTGCACTTATTACATCATGATACTCATTTTTCAAACCCATCCACAAGTTTTGCAAAGGTTTTACTTGGAAGTTAGGCTAGTGAATGACCATCTTCCCTGATGTCAATCTGTTGTTCTTCCAAACTAATCAGAAGGTGTTGCATGCTTATGTTTTTAACAGATAGGTTCAAAACCCACTGAAACTGTCATTTGGATGATTTTTAAATAGGTTTAGATCTGTTTCTATCCTTCTGAATTGTACAGATAGGAGAGGTTTTTATAGGTGATACACACTGTGTTCAGCAACAAGAATGAAACAAAACATCACATACTGAGGGGAACATACCCAAACACTTGTTTTCAAAATGCTCTCTCCATAGCCTGAGTTTCTTCTGAAAAGCAGTTACTTTCTCACTCACTGTTAAAATGTCCCCTTCACCTCGAAGGGACCTACTAAGAGTGTTTATTTTTTGGAAATACCTGCTAGGCAGCAAACGACTCACAGCCACTTGTCATCACTGAAAAGGTCAGCCAATTTGGAACATTTTAGGCATTTTCTTTTAGAAAGAGTAAAGTTTGACAACTCTCTTAAGCTTTTTGCCACAAGAAAACCAGTGAACCTCTGTGTAGTATGGGAGATTTTCAGGGCCCCTCCCCATCTCATTACTAAGTCTGGTAAAGATGCTACTATTTGAAAGGCTTGTTTGTATAAAGTTAACTACAATAATGTCACCCTGTGGCACTTTATGCACTCCTGGCTCCAACCAATTTGCTGCAGTAGCTCACCTATGAGTGAATTCCACGTGTGGTGCTAGCTCTGTAACTTTAGCATGGGATCCCTTTCTCATTCCAGTCAAAGCAACCACTGTAAAGCTGCATCAGTTTTTCAATAAAGCATTGGGTTTTGTTAAATAAGCCATTTTCCATTGGAATTTATCTTCTCCAGTACATCTCTCCTTTAGTGGCTCACAAAAAAAAATTCTTCATGCATTTCATTATTGAATGATGAACAGCGAAGTCAGAAACATCTGTACTTTCATCCAACTGTACAGCAAACCTACCACACTGTAACCTGTTTCTTCAAATCTTCAGCAGTGTCTTCTATGCATCTTCCAACAGTACTTACTTACAAAGGAGTGCATTTTAGTTAGTTGTCATATTGTTTTGCACATACTATTTCAGCAATTTTTACCATGGCAGGAAGAACAGCTGTTTCTCCAATGGTATATGGTCTTTTGCTATTAGCTAAGAAACCTCTAGATACTTATCATTAGGTTTTACAAAATACTGGACGGAGCATCACAACTTGAAACATTGCTGAAAAAAATTGTGAAGGTTCATCTTCATGTTCCAAATGCTTAGTTTCTAAACATCTTGCTAATCATAACAGCTTTATACTACTACTAGCCAATATCTCAAGACACAGCACCCACTTAGAGCAAACTTCATCATTAACAGTGGGTGTCAAACCTTATTTCAAACAGTCTTGATAATTTTTAATGGTTTTGATCAACTTATTGTCAGATCCAATCAGATTGCCATTGGTTTTGATCTCATGTATCTGACAAAGCTTGTACTAGGAACAGAAGTGTCAGCTCTGCCATTTTCTAATTGCTTGCTTGTGCTCATTATCTTCAATCTTTCTTTCTTTGTAGGAATCTTTTTAAGCCACTTGTCCATTTTGTGAGGGTTAATGTAGTTAGAACTAAATATAATCTGTAAATCGAGTTAAGCAGGCACATGTAAACTGCAATACAAAGCAATACACTGTAAACAAAGCAGGGTGCTATTGTCAACCCCTCTGCCTTGTAGAACACCCACTCCTCCCCCAGGATATCTTGTGTACAACACCTGATGTGACCATTTGACATGCAGACAAAGCGAGGGCACCAGCAACAATCTGTATATTAAATACCAGTAAAACTTTTTTTTTACTAGAAATAACTAGAAGTGATAATTTCATTTTCCCCACATGCCAGTGGATCATCCTGTGTACTACTGGTGTGTACATGCCGCATTTTGGAGACCACTGGTCTAGATGATCACTAACCAAATGATTATATTAATAAAAAATTCAAATTCTTCACATTGTTTTATTACAACTACTGTAAAAAAAAATATTTCTATCACGATCCTGCAGGCCCTGCTTCAAGTAAAAGAGTTTTCCAGTAGTAACAGTTTCTCAACAAAGCTCCCACTGACAGTGTCAAAGGGCTATTGCTGGTTTTGGTTGGGTTTTTTGGTGGGGGTTTTTTTGGGTTTTTTTTTTATTATTATTAAATTAAAGTACCAGGAATTGCTGGAACAAAGGCAGACAACAGGGAAGTAACTGAATCATCTTGCTCTACAAAAGTTGAAGCTTCCAGTTTTGTTTTTGATTTTTCCCCCCCCCTTTAAAGAAAGACAAGTTGAAGAAGCTACCATCGAAGCATGTATAAGCAAAAGCAACCACGAGGAGAATAAACAGCAGCAACAAAGAGGTCATGTTGCTGGTGGCACCTTTTAATCTGGAGTTCTACTGAAGGGAGAGAAGTTTTTGCAGCAAGACCTAATAGCTCTGAACAGTTCAAACAGTTAAGGACCAGCCTGTGTGCCTGAATGTTGGCTTTGTCAAACCCTGAGATGCCATCCAAGTGAGCTCTCTGTTACTTGTGATTGGTTGCAACTACATTCTTATGGCTCCTCAGACCCAGTTAATACCAGTTTAATTCTGCTTCCCACCCCTGACTAGCCTGCCTGCCAGTTTACTGCTTCTGGAAATAAACTCTTACCCTGTCTTTCAATGTAGTAGACATTTTGGTTCTGAGGCTTTCTCAGGCCAAGTCTGAATCCTGAGTATCAACTCTTTTTCTTTTTTTAAAAAAGAATCTCTTTACTGCTCCTAATTACTATTTCAACTTCGGCTCACCTTAACATTGTTTCCAGCCTTGACTCTAGTCTAGCAGCAACCACAGAGCCCAGCTGTCTCTTAATAGTATCTACCTCCAGATGACAGTTGTTTGATATTGTGTTGAAGTATAAATCAGGAAGTGAAACTTTCACAGATACTGCACATGTTTAGAAGCTGTGACATCAAAACATCACCAAAACAAATTGAATTGAACACCGCTGTAATTTTCTGTATAGTTACTGAAACGTGAATACTCTTTGGGCATCTGTAGGGAATCCAGTGTAATTCTCCATCTTCCACAAGGGACGCTGTTCAATTCCCATAATGTAATCATTCAGGGAGCATTAGGCCCCTCACTAACTATAAAGTTTCAGCAGGTAGGCTGACTCGCATGCTATGACATTACCTAAGCTAAAATGCCGACTATTTTCATACAATTTCTGAATTAATAAGATGTTACTTATGAAAACTGGTGATTTTGAATGTCAAATATTGTAAGTGCAAAACAGAAGTTCAAATTAACCTTTTTCGTAACTATTTCTAAATTTGATACAAGTCCCAATACTATTGTTTATTACGCATAAAGTCTTCAACGTAGCACGTTACATTAAAAAACGATAATAAAATCTATACCTGTAATCTTCTTGAACAGAGATACAAAAATAAAAAACCAATTGTTTCAAAATCTGCTTTATGGCTTCTGTTCAAATCTCACGTCTTTTTGAGATAATCTGGTTTTGCAGCTTTAGAAAAGCCTATATGAAAATATCTGCAGTGACAGAAGAGCATTGAACTTAATCTTAGTAACTTGATCGAAAATTTTTCACGAAGGATCAAAGCAGATTGTTTTCAGGATCATCCTTTCCCACCTATTGACGAGAAAAGAAAGTGAATGCCTGTAAGTTTTTGGCTTCTAGGCTTAAGCAAACTTCAACATCTGAAAGCAGATGTAATCTTCAATGCATTCGTAGTGCTCTTGGATTTTGCTATACCCCTGTACCAGGACTTGTACCTGAAAAGACCAAGCAGTGCTAATATGAAGACTACCTCAAAAGCAGTGACCCTTATACTTGCTGTTTTTTGAATGGCATTGTAACTTGACAGTTCCTATTTAACACGTTTACCTTGACTGGAACATAGTTTAATCACACTGGACCAGATCCTCAGTCATCAGATACTAGTGAAGGTTCCACTAAACCCTTCTGAGAGTAGCATTATCAAACTTTGACAGTTTGCTATTGTCCAAAACCTGTACATTCATGTTCCTGAACAAAATCTATGTTTTCTGCTCCGTAACGCTCTTTAGGGTGGAGCTTCTAATGAAATACATCTTGCCACAATGAATTATGAGAAATAAATCAGCACCTCAAGAAAGTTTTGAAACCGGAGAGACTAAGCCAATGGGAGAATAAAGATTCTCTTGTCGAAGAAACGTACTGTTAAGAATTGCCTCTGTGTATTTTTGTTTGTGAAATTAGTAGCCTCTGATGACAGGCTTACAAAATCCTTGTTAGAGTTGCTGAAATCAGCATTTGAACCTGGTGTTTGTCTTAAATCCTATTTCCAAATATAAATACATTGTAAGCTGGCATAACCAACGAGAAATTCATCTTTTGCCAGTTTAATATCCATCTTTTTTTGGTTGGTCATTGATCAAACGCTAGAGGACAAGCAATTAAAGGGAAGGATGGGAATTCCTCATCCAGTAGCACTGTTCTTGAAAGCATTTTTAAAAATTACTTGGGAGCATCTGAGAGTGAAGTGGCCATGTACCAAGTTAAATCTGTTCAACTGTGATGTTACCTTGAGCGAAGTGAACTTTGATGCAGAAAATGCAGTGGTAGAAAGTTTGTGTATATAGCGATAATTCTTAGAGAACCACCATTATTAACAAGGAAACTACATTTCTTCAAGGACCTCTGTACATTTTTAAAATAAGTCAGAAACACTACACAGAAAATAAGGTGTAAGTTGATCTTTAGCTAAATACAGGAAAGTATTAAACAAAAGGCAAAGCATAATATTTAAGCAGAATTTCAGATTAAGGTGCTGACTACTGAAGAAGAGACATTAACTGTTAGGGTACTCTACATTCTTTAATTTGTCCATCTGCAAATAAGGCAATAGTATGTAGAATAATTCCAAATCAAGACAGAAACTTCAGTCAGAGTTACAAATGAAAATGAACCAGTTCAGTATGCAGAAAAACTCTGGATAAGCCACCAAGTTTTTCAGAGATATTTTACCCTATAAGGGTCCAACATGCCATTGTAAGCATGTAAGGATATATCAAACCACTATCTGATTTCTATTAGCACTGCATTCAAACAGAATAACGTAGGTACTTATGAATATGTATTTTTTTGAAGTCTGATATTTGTAAAGCTTTGGGGAAATTAAATAGTATACACAGGTTAATGCCACGAGCCTTCAGGAAATCAACAGGTGAACTATTCACCCAAAACCTGGAAAAAACAAGTTCAAGAGCACAGAGATCAAACAAGGCTGCTACAAACAAAACCACAAAACACACACAAAAAACAGAACAACAACAAAACCCCCACCTAACTATCTATCTATAAGACAAAGGACTTGTCTACTCAAGAGCATTTTCTGATTGCCAATTTTCCACTGTGGGGAAGACTGAAATTTTAAGACCGCAGGGTGGCAGCATACAGCATAACACCATAGTGTAAGTAGTGTAATTTTTCCTTTCAGCAGAACTTGCACCAAAGAATAATCTCATTCTCTTGCTTTTTCTTAACAGTGAAGTTGTGTAACTGGGATAGATCATGCCATAAGCTTAGGAAACATCCATAATGATAGTGTAAAGGCTGTATCAGATTAGTTTTAGGATACAGTGCTGGAATGTATGGTGCTGGTATAGAGAAAATGGATCATATATGCAGTGCTGCTGAATCACTGTTTTGAAGAACCACTGTTCTTCAAAGATCCTTCAGCTGATGGGAATATCGAATCACAGGTTACTGTTGAGAATGAACATAGACTAAAAGATTATTACTTCCACGCAAACTCCCTGAAGAAGTCTGCAGCTATCTGGATAAAGAAGTCAGGTTAATACAATCTTCTTGGATTTCAAAAAGGCACTTTGTTCCCTATGATAAACTCTTAAGAATACCACAGAATATGGGTCCTCAAATGACTAAGCCAATGACCAAAAAAAAGAAAAATGGGTAAAAGGATATT
The DNA here is from genome assembly GCF_017639655.2 of Falco naumanni. Classification (NCBI taxonomy): domain Eukaryota; kingdom Metazoa; phylum Chordata; class Aves; order Falconiformes; family Falconidae; genus Falco; species Falco naumanni. The sequence goes on from NC_054057.1 coordinate 5,206,213, forward strand.
TAGTCTGTTTACTCAGTAACAGCATTTCACTAATGGAATGCCAAAATGGTCTCTGCTTAATTTATGAACACGTTGCACAGCAAAGCTATCTGGAGAAGGGAGTAAACACTGAACTTAATCTCTAAGTACCCTCCAATGAGGGTAGTAACTTGTTCCAGAAAGATGAAAGTCACAGGGACAAGCAACTAAAAAAAAAAAAAAAAAACACACACACACAAAACAACCAACCAAAAACCCACATAAACCAACAAAAAAATCCCAGCTTCCTAGGCTGGACTGGGTAATAAAACAGCAGATGAAATCCAGCATAAATTAAAACCAAGAAGTGATGAGTATGTGAAAGAAATCATAACTTTACAAATATGACAGGCTCCGAATTGAAAACTGACACTTAAAAGTGACCTTGAAGTTATGACAGCTCTATGAAAACATTGGTTGAACGCTCAGTTCAAAAAAGCAAATCAAGTATTAGGAATTAAGATGGAACAGAGGAAAACATCACAATGCCGCTGTGTGATTCTACAATGCTCCCAAATCTTACAGGCTGCATGCATTTTGGTTCCACAATCACAAAAACAACATAGAACAAAAAAAAGACAGAGAGAGGCAACAAGGAATTAAGGTATAGAATGACTTTCAAGTACCACTACATAAGGTAAAATTCTTTAGCTTAGAAAAGGGATGGCTAACAAGGTGGTAAAATGGAGATGATCTAAATCTTGACTGGCTTTTCAAAGAAATCACTTTCTTTGAAAGAAAGTGAATAGGGAATTATTTCTACTCTTTTTTTTTTTTTTTAGCATGAAAACTAACCGGCATCAAACAACTTTTATGCACTGTAGACTCTAAACTAACAAAAGAAGATACTTCATAACTTAAGTAGTTACAGTGAAGAACTCCTTGCCAATTTCTGAAAAAGAAAAAAAAATCAGCCACCAAGACCTTTGCTTTTAAAGGAAGGCCCTACAGCTACAAACTGTTGGAGGCTGGGAGAGCATCCTAGGGAAGTAGTGCCACATTTGGCGTTGTTTATATACTCTTTGCTGAACATTCTGCAATGTCTGATCAGAGAAGTAAAGGTGGACCAACAGCCTGACTTGCTAGAACTATTCTTGCGTTATAAATTTGTGTTAGATGCATTCATTTCACCACTTCCCCAAACCCTCCTTCAGAAAGGGAATATGTCAAGTTATTAGGTCGAAGAACATAAAGACAGGAAAATGGACTATTTTGAAATAAGGAAATAAAAATTTCATCTACTATGCAAGATGAGGAAAGAAAGAAAACCAAAAAAAAAAGGCAAAAAAACACAAAGGACAGAAGAGTGATATACTGGAGTACCAAGCATGAAACATGCTACCCTTTCAAGAGGTGACAAAATAAACTGACAGTAGAAAAGAATCACTGGGGGAGGTGGCAGTACTAGTTTGAAATATCATTCTGTGTCCAGAAAGAGAATCCTGGCCTGAAGACTAGTGAAAAGCCTCTGAAGGACTAACTTACTGGCAGGACTGTTAGTAAGGTAATGGCACTTTCAGAGATCTGCCACAACCAAAAGAGAGGCCAGAGACTTCCAGTATTCCCGTTTTGTTGTGGGTTTTTTTTATATATTTCCTATTTTACTATGTTATCACAAAAACATCTGCAACAACAACAAAAGGGAAAAGCCATTACTTAAAAGAGAAAGTAAAATAGTAAAGCTGTGAAGAAAGTCCGAATGAATGTTTATTACAAAAGACTACCAAGTTAGCAAAATGGAGAGCAAATAATAAAGGCAGCTGAAGACAGAAAATTTTGCCATTAAGAAACTAACGCTCTTCCAAAGACAGTATTAGAGTTGGGGGATAGGGGGAGGGGGAGGGAAAGGGAAAAATAGTCTTTGCAAACAGGTTGTGAAGAAAGCAATCAATGGTGTTAAGCTCCGTTACACATTCACAGACAGGTGTGTGACATCTAGTGGCTACAGAGTGTAAATGCGTTACAAACACAACGCTATCGAGCGCCTTTAGTTTTGCTTTCGATATTCAAAGCAGACACTGAAGTCATAGCGATCGGGGGCGGGCGGAATAAAATCAGGAGTACACACTACTTACTATATATATGGTTAGTTTGCAAAAACTTAACAAGAGGAGCTACTAGCAGAGGCATGTTAGATCTCACATCTTAAATTGCCAAGTTCTAGATTGATATATGAAAGGAAAAAATAGTTGACTCAAATGCTGTTTTACCATTAAAAAAGACATGCTTTTATTAACATTGTTAAACATGACGTCAATTATTGAGGAAAACAGACTAAAGTTTGAGCGCAAACTGAACCCAGGTATCAGAGACCACCCAAACAATGCTCCCTCGGCTGTGAATGGAGTTGGAATTGAGTTACAGCACGTACATAGGGTATGGTTCTAGCAGACACTAGCAGCCATGGAATCTCGAAGACCCATGTGTGGGGAACAGCAGATCTGTTCATTTGGAAACCTTCCTGGAACACAACCTCCTCCTAGCCCTTGTTTTGCACCTTTAAGTGCAGTTCAGCTCAGCACTGCAAAAGCAACACTAGTAATTTTAAGATCCTTAAAAGAAAGGAGTATACAGAATTTTTCACAACTACAGTACAAGCTTTCAACTATTACAGGTACTTTCTTTTACCTACTTTTAAGTTTGTGAAGTGGTTGAATATTTCATTTTACAAGTAAATATATCATACAGTTAATGTTGAGTTTCAAAGTGTAAATATATTGGATAAGATTCACTGAGATCCATATTCAAGTGCAAATTAAGAATTAAACCTTTAAAAAAAAAAAAACACTCCAGTTGCCCAAAATATTAAATAAGAAAACCAATGTTTCTTGAATAAAATATGAATAAATTGACAGGTGGTGTTTTTAAAAACCATTTTATCTACTTGCCATCATTTAGATAAATCTACTGCCATGTAGAAATAAAGACATTTTTTATTCAACTTGTGCATTGATACACTTATCTTCTATAGTAAAAGTAGCAGAACAAGAAAGTTTTGTAGTAAAATAAGCTGTTTCTATTCCTCAGCTTTCATTTATTCTCTGCATTTCCAACAGTCCTAACTTTGAAATAAACAAACAAATAAACTACTTAATTTTCTGTCCTTGGAGGTTAGTAAGAGTTTATTTAAAACAAGTATTGCAAATATAAATAATGGAACTAATGACAGAACTTTATTTTTGATAGTCTACCAAATAAATTAAGTACATAAATGTACCTAATGCATACTCATATCTGAGATTTCTCTGGCTAAAGATGTCAAGAAAGGCATATTTCTTTATCCAAAGATTTATTTGTCAAGTGAGGAATTTAGTGAAACATGCAAGTGGAAGAATACCTGGATTTTTGCAATCAACCTCATTTGCCCTCTACAATCCATATTTTAAGTAGTGAATGCTCCTTTGAGAGGAACAGAAGCTTGCCTTTTAGGGACAGCCAATATTACATGAGCTTTGCTCATGACCATCATTCTTGGGCTATTCTTTTTCCTGAAGTTACGATGTTTGGCTTTGTTGAATTCTCTTATGTTATTCACTTCAAATAACCACAAAAGAGTTCACACCTTTAGAAAGTCCTGCAAAACTTTTCCATTACTTGTTCAAGGGGATTTTCTTCTCCCAAAGTCTCAATTACTATTTAGTCTAACAGCTTAAAAAAACATTTATATATCACAAGCACTCAGTAATACTGCAAACCACATTAACCAACTTTTTCTTTTTAAGCAACTTAAAATATTGACAAGAATTTAGTACTAATTAATAAAATTAGCTTATGTAATACTCCCTTGGCATTTAAGTTGCAAGTTATCTTTTCCTAGATTGGAATGAAATATATTCCTGTGGAATACAGTAAAGTGAGGATTAAAGTCTCTTATTTTTTCCCCCACGACAAGGATTATGAAGTGTTACTAAGACCTTTCAGAAGACTCCTAGTCAAGACATAAGGTCAGTTCAGAGGGAAGACAGAAGTACCCAAATAAGAGGCCCAGAGAAACTAGAAATACCTAACATAATAATTAAACAACTTGACTGGGTAGATACAGAATGAGGGAGACTACATTGTTCTGCCACAAGTACTTTCTCCCAAGCTTAATATTGTACAGCATGCACATTTCCAAGTAAGAGTCTTGATTTACATACAAAGTCAGTTATACTCAGTGTTGTATGAACTAAGCCATGACACAAATCTAAGAATCAGACAAGCTTTTCTGAATTAGCCATATGGAAAGCAGATAGTGGTAAGAGTGGTGAGATGACTTCTATACCACTACTGTCAGATCTGCATAAAAGAAGCCATTACAATGCAATGTGATTCACAGTGTATCTGTCTGATTACTACTGGAACTGAGAGAAACTACAGACATATCTAACACAAAACCATTCATGGTCAAATCTCCATCCGCTTATATTTGACAGCGGAAACTGAGAATACTTCCTATCCATTAGGTCATGATTTATCTACAGGCAGATTATTGCACCCCCTGAACAGCAAGCCTAGTAAAATACCACCATCTAACCAGCACTTACAAAATCTTGAAACTTGCAGTCGAGTCCTGCTGGTAGAATTTTACATCCACTTGACAAAGCTAGCATCCCATGTACTTGAAAAGCTAGATACCGGTATCAAAGCACTATCAGAATGAAAATAAGACATCCTCCCTTACGTTCATTAAAATGCAGCTTTCTTATTTGTGTTAGCTGCTGAAAGGCACACCTCTTGCTCGGTTTGATGGGAGGACAGAAAGAGAGGGTTCAGAGTTCTGGCACACTTACATGAAGCTGCATCGCCCACCCCATCCTTCTTGGTCAGAGACAGCCTCTCCAACAGGGAGATCAGATGTGTCTAATGATCAGAACAGATGGATATGAAAATTGAAATAGAGTCCTGAAGCATATTATCATGAAGTTCTCACTAGCAGATGGAATTCTCCACAGATCTCATGTACAGTAACCATTTGGAGTTAATTTTGCTGCCAATCAGTGCTGTGGGTAATCACCTTCTCAGGTATTAGGAAAAGTCTAAGAAAGAAATCAACAGGACTATTAATCTCAGGTGCAATCTTTCTTCTCTTGCAGAGTGGCATAGCAAGCTTCCTCACAATCTTAACTGTGAGATATGCTTCAGCCAAAGGCAAGAACACAGTAATTCCTTTAAGAAAGATTTTTGTCCTTACAAGAATGAACATGGTCTTTATTGAGAAAAAGAACTGAAGTGTCTGAACATAACAGAAATGGCTATATTAAGAAATACATGAATGAGTTGGGTGAATTAAGCAGAAGTCATGTGAGGCACCTGGCAATACTTCCAGTCCAGCATAAAGCCTAAAGGTTCAGCTTTTCTCCACACACACAAAAAACCCCACATTGTTTCAGCCAATCAGAGACACGCTGAAAATCATTTACATGGTCAGCTCTGCTTAAGGGCATATCTGTCCACACTCTACACCTTACCTTTTTAATAATCTGTTTGAGGTCCTAAAGATCAGTGACAACATGCTATCTTTCCTAAAGAAACCACTCAAACACTTCTCAGAGACATAAAAGGACAGATGGCCTTTTGTGGTGGGTTGACCCTGGCTGGATGCCAGGTACCCACCAAGCTGTTCTGTCACTCTCCCTCCTCAGCTGGGCAGGGCTAGAAAAATAAGAGGACAGGCTTGTGGGTCAAGATAAGGACAGGAAAATCACTTAACAATTACTGTCACAGGCAAAATAGACTCAGCTCAGGGAAATTAATTTATTACCAATCAAACCAGAGTATGGTAATGAGAAATAAAACCAAATCTTGAAACACCTTCCACCCCCCACCTCTTCCTTCTTCCAAGGCTTATCTTTACTCCAGATTTTCTCCACTTCTCCCCCCACCACCACTCCAAGCGGTACAAGGGGATGGGGGAATGGAGGTTGCAGTCAGTTCATCACATGTTGCCTCTGCCACTCTCTTCTCCTCACACTTCCCCTGCTCCAACGTGAGGTCCCTCCCACAGGAGACAGTCCTCCACAAACTTGTCCAACATGAGTCCTTTCCATGGGCTGCAGTTCTTCATGAACTGCTCCAGCATGGGTCCCTTCCATGGGGTGCAGCCCTTCAGGAACACACTGTTCCAGCATGGGTCCCCCCCAAAGTCACAAGCCCTGCCAGCAAACCTGCTCCAGCATGGGCTCCTCTTCACAGGTCCTGCCAGGAACCTGCTCCAGGAGAGAGTCTCCACAGGGTCACAACCTTCTTTGGGTGTACCTGCCTGCTTTGGTGTGGGGTCCTCCATGGGCTGCAGGTGGGGATCTGCTCCACCATTAACCTCCATGGCCTGCAAGGGGACAGCCTGTCTCACAATAGTCTTCACCATGGGCTGCAAGGGGAATCTTTGCTCCAGCACCTAGAGCACCTCCTCCATCTCCTTCACTGACCATGGCATCTGCAGAGTTGTGTCCCTCACGCATTCTCATTTCTTTCTCTGGCTGCCATTTTCACAGCAATTTTTTTCCCCTTAAGTGTGCCATCACAGAGGCGCTGTCACTGACAGGCTCAGCCTTGGCCAGCAGCAGGTCTGACTGGGAGCTGTCTGGCATTGGCTCTGTCAGACATAGGCAAAACTTCTAGCAGCTTCTCACTAAAACCACCCCTGTAGACCCCCCACTACCAAAACCTCGTCACACAAACCCAATACACCTTTTCAGATTTTTCCTTTTAGAATAGTAGTCTAAAAACTAAATAAAAACAAAAAAGGACATTTGTACTCAGGTTGGTAAAGTTACACATAAATAAGAAAATCTCATGGTAATGTTATAGAATGTTTTTTTAAAAATGATCCAAGACTCCTTTCTGCACAAAATATTACACCTCTAAGGACAGTTTTTATCTATTTAAAAGCAATTTCTTTTTAATTTCAAGATTCAAAATTCCAGTTTGTTGGTATGCATGTATGCACAGGTATATATCCACAGATACCAAGCTGTGCTGTGCCTAACACTCAAAAATGACAGTACTTCAACAGTTTCTGGCCCAAATAAGTGAATGTTGAGAGTTACAGGCTCCTGTATATATATTAGCATTCTGCTATTTCTATCAGTATAAAATAATTGCTGGCTATGGATAACATAGCAAGTAGGCTGCAATGCATTATTGATTTGTTGAAAATTAAGGACATCTGAAAAATGGTTCTGATAATATTAAACAAAAAAAGATGGTACTTTTAAGCTGTTTTGTATTTCTGCAAGTGGGATGCAAGTAGTAACAACTTCCAGAAAAACATGCATGTCACCGAGGAACAAGTGCTGAATAGCAGAAGGAAGAGGGGATTCTAGCTGATGACAGCACACAGAACATACGCTCTTAAAATATCCATAAGCTATTTCACATTCAGAATTCCAGAATAAGACAGAGTTTCATATTTGATTTGCTTTGGCACAAATCTGGGTGAACTAGAGTCCCGAGCTACCCAACATGAAGTTTTTAAAAGAAAATTATACCCACAGACTAATCTCTGGCAAGCACTCAAAAGCAGTCAAAGCAAGAGTCATGAGATGGTTTTATTTTATGGTAGATAACTGAGATTTTCATTAGTATACACTGGCAAGAAATGCATACTGATGTTCTGAATGCCTATAAAAAGCAAAAATGAATAAACACACAGAGAAATTACAAGTAATTTAGGAAGAAAGCGCTCTTCCTTTTTCATATCAACAGTAAGCTCCTGAGGTTGCCAGCAAGTGCTAGCAGAAAAATATTTGGGGGAGAAAACCAGAAGGCTTTATACATAAGAACTGCTAAGTCAGAGTAGCAAAAGGAAATACCGTTTAGGGAAAATACACATCCACCCAGTTTCTCCTAGCACATGCCCACAGCACCTACAAATGTTGGGTTAGGGGTGCTAGAAAGCACTTACTTGCCTTCTCCAAGTCATCATTTTGTTTATGACAACAATTCCTTTTTGAACCTACTTACACTACCTAACTTTACAATCTCCATTAAGTTCAAAAAGTTCAATGCCCACTGCATGAAGTAGAACTTTGCTGTATCTTTTATAAATTCACCTCCTACTTCCTTAATTGAGTGCCATCTAGTTTTAGTACTGTGAGATTTGGCAAGTAACAGTTCCACATTCCTTTTATCCACTGCCTTCGTGACCATAGAAATTTCAATCACATTTCTGCACCTTCTTTTTTCCCCAGATTGAACATACAGCTTTGGTTACACTACTTGTTTTTCATAAAACTGCTGTAGATTCATACATGGTCTATCTGAAAGTATACATAACTTTTTTACATCTATTCAAAAGTAAAATTTAAATACAAAATAGACTCTTAATCCACTTCTAAATTTTTTCAACTTTTGACTTGATAGTCAAAGAATCTCCAAATTCTCTAAATAATCTGCACATTGCTCATGTCTGTTATTACCTATATCATATGCAAAATCAATTCCTAACTACCTTTAAGCATGAACATATACAGTGACTCATATTTGAAAATATTCCATCAGTCATTTATGTGTAATGTAATTATTTTCCCAACCTTAAAGGAGTTTCGAATAACTGTTAAAATATTTTCCTGCAAGCCAAGCTCTGGAACAATGACTAACCAGGAATTTAACATGATAGCTTAAACAAAGTCACCTAAATCATCCATCACGCACTGTCTCTTAACAGGATTGGAACACAATGTGTCAGGTCACCCTAAAAACTAACTGAAAGAAAATACGCTTTCACAGGTAGTCTATGTGGGAGATATATCCATATCTGTTACCATCAACTACTGCATAGAATGCATTAGGAGGCAGCAATGAAGTGCCTGAGTAGTCTCTAAAGATGAACAATTCTAACACCCATATTGACTTCACCTGAATTTTATGATAAACCTCTGTATCAACAGAGAGCAAGTCCAATCTGATATATTTAACAAATTTCGTTTCCCATATCATCGATATTCCTGCAGTAGCAGGATACATTGGCTGTTCATTTTTTGACTTAATGGATTTGCTTATTATAATATATAAAAATACAGGCATAAAGCTTAGAAGATCCTTCAGTGATCAAATTTCCAATTGTCATTTGTCTTTATAGGCATTCAGAAATTCTTACCATGGATTTGAAAGACCTGTCAATACTAAAATTCTATTTTAGTACTATGACACAAGTATCACACAGTCATGCAGATTTGCTCAACTAGGTATCATCTTAATACCATGTGACACCAAAATAAATAATGGCTGTAAAACTTCATTGAAGGAACTTCCACTGGAATAGCATGCATGTTTTGTAATTTCTACATTCTCAACATTGTTATAAAAGCAAAATTCACAAAAGGAATTAGAAAGCTTTCATGTTCCACAGCAAAGGCCTACACATTCTGTCCATGCCACAACTGGCAAGCAAGAGCTAACCTTTGCTCCAGAAGTGCTGCAACTCTGTAGAATCAATGCAAACAGGCTTGGAAATGGTAAATCTGGACATATGACTGTCTGTGAGCACTATAAAAAGCATTGCTGTAAGCACTGCCTAAGAGGGTAGCTCTTGCTGTGAGGTTCTCCAGAGAAACGGACAGAAGAGTTGTCCGTTAGCATCAGGCAAAGGTTTGGAAGAGTTCAGCATACTCATTTGCGAGCAAGATAATGGTATGGTTTCCAAGAGAGTAAAAGGAATAGGAAGCCCCAAGAAATAGAAAGCTTTGAAAAATGAAGGAGTGAGTGGGGAGGTCAGGTCAGATTTTGGTCTGTTGAAAGGGTAAGAATAGCTTGCATGTTTCTGTATACCTAAAGACAAGTCAGTCTTAGATCATCAGAGAAGTCATCTTTGCTCAAAGGTAACTGGTACTAGAAACTGGAAATCTTTAACAAAGGCTTCTTACAAAATATTAGTAAGGTTAAATAGGTGTCAATAGAGACAACACAAAGTACAATGTAATTAAAAAAAAACAACACTGCTGCTGAAAATTAGATATAAATCATGTTCCCCCAATAACCAAGCACAGATCCAGCAGTGATTGAAATACTATTAAGTGGGTTTTTTACAACTTTTTTTTCCACACTAAAGAACACATCTGAAATATTTCTGTACATAATACAAAGTATATGCATGTCTCAAGAAAAGAGACTATGATAAAAAAATAAGGTTATAACACCTGTAATCTTATATTGGCCATCTCCACACTTTTCCCAGAACTACTTCCTAGAGGAAGCTCTGGACAGATATATTTACTTCCACCTTTATGGAGCACAGATTCTACAGGGAAACACTCAGAAGCCAAACACTTATTATATCATGGACGAGTATCCACATCACAATACCATGGCTAATTTGTATAAGCTTACATAGCATCATCACCTGAAGACAGTCCCCGTTTTAAACATTTTTACACTTTCACTCTGAACACACACTTCATCTAGTTAAAATTCTCGTTTCTTTCAAATTTTTGCTAATCCATCAAAAAAGTGTCAAACTGTATTTATTCCAAATAAAATTTAAAAACCCACAGTTATAAGTACAACAGATATTTTTCCCCCCAAGGAAGATTTACTTATCAATAAAGTGATTTGTATTTCTTTTTATGATCTAAAAGCAACATCTTGTAACAAAATAATTTTATCTTAACACTCAACAAGAATACCAACAAACTGTCAATCAGTGGACATGTAACGCATTACTTCAGCTACTTACTTCTCTATCACCTAATGATTAAGGTAGAAGGAAAAAAAAAAGTCAAAATGTTGTGGAGAAAAAGTACGATCATCTAAAATATATTTGTCAATTCAGTCTCTTGAGATCTCCATTTCTCCATAATTATTACATCCAAAAGAATATCAGATATTCAAGAAGCATAATGAATTAGATGCACATTAATGATTTTTTTTAAAATAACCTATTTTCATGCATTTTGCAATTTACAAGTCAGCTGTTTTATCTCAGAAGCATGACTATACCTTAAAACATTTTTTTGCTTTTAATTTTGTTAGATCATAATACTGCACAAAGGAAGAAAGGGAGTCTCCTTAAAAATGAATTGCTTTGATGCTTGAAAATGACATCAAGTATGACAGCAAAGACCCTTGCCCATACTACCAGGTCAGTGCAGTGATTAGAGAGCATGTTAGGCAGAACTTAAACCCAGGACTGCTTTAAGTGGTTTAACTGCATAATATGACATTGATAGTACATGTATGCAAGAAAAAAAAAATGAAATTAAAAAAAGCAGCAATGTATACTGATATCAGGATGAAGTGCCTGGTCCAGACTATCTGTCAAATATATTCAAGACTATCAGGGAAGACATCCAAAAATGCATTCTCACACAAGAGCCCAGTAGAAGAAGAGAGGAAAAACACAAGAATCGCAAAGAACATGGAGCCTTCCTTCACTACAGTATACCTTTCTATACCTCTCTCTCATCTCATGGTTCATAAAAGATGGATGAAAAAGTCCTCAGGATAATACTCCTTTTCTGGGGAGTACAATAATCTCTCCTGAACTGTAATTCTCCAAAATTAACAAAATTAATTCTCTTTCTCGGCCTTCCGCAACACACTACAGATCTGTTCAAGGAGCAGACTGGGACATATCCATACATTTCTTTCCATGCTTAGCAACTTGTGGCTTTGAAACTGTCCTCTTACATCTTGAGTGATTCAGCAGTATTTAATGGTATAAAACAGGTGGAACATTATGCCAAAGGACCTTCCTGGTTCATGAAACAGTGGGACGATGCTTATGTTATCAACAGAAGGCCCCGAGAAAGTAATTTCATTTTCCTGAACTGAGAAGACACAATTTTCTTGAATGAGCCAAGGTATTTAAAACATTGAAGCCACTGAAAGAGTTCCATTAGTTAGCAAAGACTTGAGAATAACAAAGCATTTACAGTGCGTATCACTGAACTGAAGACTTATTAAGCCAGTCTCTAATTAACATAACTATCTCAGCAGAAAATTACTCATTCTTCTTATAGTACCAAATCAGCTATTTATCACAGTACCACTTAACTTCTGGGAATAAGGAGTACAAATGTTTCCTTCCTACAGTCTTCCTCCTCACAAAACACCTCTTCCGCTGCCCGCCCCCCCCCCCAAAAAAAAAAAAAACAAAAAACCAAAAACAACCTAAATGCAACCCACACACACAAATTCTCCTCCTTTCCCTATGCTGTCTTAATGTATTTCACTAAAATTTGTATAAGAAATCAATAAAGAAACACACAAACAGTGGGAATGCCTGTATTTGAGCAAGTTCTGAAGACTCTTAGCTACAAAAGCAGCTAAATTTCTAATTCTAAGTACTTATAAAATGAGCAGTTTGGGATTAACATTGAAACAAAAATTAAAAGCTTAGTCAAGAAAGGGTAATAGAGTTTTAACTGCTTTTATCATATTAGCATATAGAAGTTCAAGCTTGTTGCAGCTAATCAGAATGAGTTAGCATGCTCAGGACCAGACTCTGCTCCCTTCGCTTAGCTAAAACGCTACCACAACGCACTGCCCTGTCAGTCAACAGATCTCTCTGGCTTGGATACCTGGATTATATACTGCTAAAGAGTAACAAAACACTAAAAACCAAGTGCCACAGAGCTTTCCTAAAGTGAAGACACCACTCATGGCTCAGGAGACAGCAGTATTGTAGTTTAGGTAGTTTAACTTTTTCAGAGAGCTAGAAGTGTTGACCATTTCTACCTTGTATTTTTACATTTTAACAGAGTAACTGTTTGTTACTGAAAATTACAATAATACTCATACAATGTAAAGATTCACTATAAAAAGGCTTATGAATAAGATGACAGAAGATGCTAGGCTATTTATCCATAAGTCATTAACCTGTACAGTAATTTAAATGAAGAGTTATAGGACAGTAAAAGTATTTCACAAGGAAAGAAAACATAAATAGTCGTAAGAATTCTGACCGTGTAGTCAAAGCACACACTTGAATTTTCTGAGAGTATCATTAGCTCTTAACACCTTCTTCTGCTGTAGTCCTTGAAGGTAACAGTAGACAAGCCATGGCTTTAATTTAGGTGACGTTTCACAGACAGATTAAGCCAGAGCCAACTACTACCTTAATAATAAAAACGTCATAATATTAATAATTACATGAGCTCCTTTATCATACTGAAAATACCCAGCTGTATTTTCCTCTGGCTCATTTGCACCATATCCTAGATGTACTGCATAAGAAAACTGAACACATACATGAAACGGGTAAGAAAAAAGTAAAACCAGCTAAATGCCAATTAAAAAAAATTAGTTTGATTCCATGCTTACTAAGCTAGTGGCAAAACTCAGGTGATACTCTAAGCTTCCTCCACCCATTCCTGACTCCTTTCTAGTCCACAGCCTACTTCTCTAAAAACTGTAATGAAAGTTTGTAAATTGCCGTATTTGGAATGGCAATGCTGTAGTGCCTTGAAATTTATGCATTTTCTTGACTACGTTGTCTTTCAGAACAGTGTCCCTTCATAAAAAGGGCTGACCATTCTAAAGCACAGCGGTTTACCATCAAATTAGTTCTGGACAGACCTCTTTCCATTTCCTTTCCTCATTCACATGCATATTGACCTTCTGGCACCATCAAACAAAAGTAAAAATATGACTTCTAACAATCTTTTCAAGTCACCTGTAAAAATGTACAGAGCTTCAAACACACAGTTCTTTCTTTTGATACATAGAACAAGCCTGATAAATACAAGTATTTTGGCTACACAGAAAGAAAAGTTAGTGAAGTTTCCTCAAATGCAAATAGGGGCTAGTTTTTGTTTTAAATCTCAAAATAGAGAAGGGACAAAGCAGAAATATCTAGAAATAATACTCATTTAAGCACAAACAAACATTTAATTTTAATGCACAATTTAACATTTTGAAACCTACAGGCATTAAGGGAACAACAAAAGACATTTAGCTCAGCTGAATTCAGTAGAAGGTCTGTCATTGTTTTTTCAACCAAGAAAACCAACTAATGAAGCTATAGATGACAATGAAAGCTCAAACTTCACTATTTTAAGTTTTTAGCCTCTTTAAAGTATTTTCATCCTAGTACGACTTAATTTTTCATCTGCCACAGCATCTGTGCTCTGCAAGGATTCACCATTTCAACTAACATGGGTTCCAAGGCAGCAGCATTAGAACTGAGCAAGATACATGGATGTATTGTGGTTAAAAATATTCTTCAGCTCTGGCATCCTCTAAGGAGCTTGCTATCAGGGCTAGTAAACTTCCAGAATAGCTTTTCAGACAAAAGAAGGAAAATAAGAAAGAAAAAAAAAAAAAAAAAAACCACCAAACTACAAAAAACACCCAACCAAAAATTGCCCGACCACTCAGCTCCTGTCTGCAGCCAATTCTCCCTTCAACCTGTTACGGTTCGGGGGGGCGAGGTTCTCGGGACGGAACCAGAGCCATCCCGCACTGCCGGCACGCCCGCTCCCCTCAGCGCCGGGAGGGAGCGCGAACGGCCCGGGCCAGGCGCGAGTGGCGGAGCCGCCCCGGGGCTGCGCTCACCGCCTGAACCGGGCCCTACCTGCCCGGCTTGGGCTGCCCCCCACGGGGGCGAGCTGCCCGCCTCAGAGAGGAACGCAGTACCCGCGCTACTTCAGCAGCGCCACCGCCTCGAAAACAACCGCGCCCGAGCAGCAGAAGGGTACGGACGCAGCCGCCCGACGCGAGGGGTGGCGGGCGCGCCGCAGCATCGCGACCCTCCGTTTCCGCGACCAACACCCTCGAGCCGTCAAGATCACAGAAGAACCGACCGCCGCTAACCTGCACCAGCCGCTCTCCCATCCCTACAGCAACCAGCGGAGCCTTTGAACGAGCAGATCCCTCCCGTCGCCTCAGCGAACCGCCTTTATTGATAAGCGCCGCCGCCAGGCGCTGCCCCGCCGGAGAGAGAGGAGCGCCTCGCGCCTCCCGGCTGAGCTTCCCGCCAAATTCCGCGGCGGGCGCGTGCGCGGTCGGGCGGCCGCCCCAACGGGGCTGTGCAGCGCTCCGGCCCGCCCCGCCTCACGGGCCCGGGAGCCCAGGCTTTTCCGTGGGCTTTGCGTGGGTTCCAGAGCTGTTAGCGGGCTCACTGCCGCCGTGAGGCGGTGCTCGTCCTGCGGCGGCGGCGGCTGCAGCGCGCGGGGCTGTGCCGGCGGGTTGTGAGGGAGAGTGCAGCGGCGGGCGTGAGGCGGCGCCTGGCCCGGCTCGGCTGTTGGCCCGGGTGGCGGCCTCGGAGCTCGTCAGCCTTTTAGCTTCCAGTGTAGTCGTCTTGTTCTTCGCTGGCAGCTGTGTAAGACAGTTTTAGACAGAAACATGTCTTCAAAGCCTCTTCCACCACAGGAGCTACTGGTGCCCAAGTTAGCAAGTCCTGCCTAATTAAAAACTAGTTTTACAGCTCTTTCTCAAATCCTTTTCTCCTAAACCTTCAGAAATTGTGCTTCCCACATCATTTGCTACTGCAGTAAGAATAAACTTACTAACGCATACTGTGAGGCTCAAAGGAAAGGTGTTCTCCTTTGCTATAGTGTTTGTAAATTGTTTGGTTTCATTTGCAGCTTGATTCATTAGAAGTTTCATCCACATCTGTCTCTCAAGTGGTACTGAACTTGTATGGGGTTTTTTTTAGTCATGGTTTTCTTAGGGGACTGAAAATACCTCAGAATTAACTGGGAGATACGCTGCCTTTGATAAGAAAACCATCATGTCTTTGCTTTTCTTTTGTTCCTTAGTTTTCACCTACTCTTTGCCACTCAAGATTACCCAGTTAGGCTTCTCTATTTTAACAAAAATCCTAAAAAAGTAATGAAGTATAAACATATCCTAAATCATTTCCAAAGAAAAGACCTATATTTTATGTTTATTTCTGTGTGTATGTGTTACCAACTTCTGCCTTTCATATCCTTCATAAAGAGGCACTGTAACAATAGCAAGGACAGAACAAGCTCCACTTGCCTGACTTGAGTCACCAAAAACATGGAAATTTACCTTCCAGCATGTTCTGCTGTCTGCTAAGACAGCCAGGTAAAAAATATCAGCTCTGTCATCATACAAAGTTTAGCAGTTTTGGCAAGGGTTATGTTGTTCATGTGTTTTTGCATAGCCCAGAGTTTTCCAGGGGGAGTTACTATAAGGACTTTTTTAAAATCTAACAAAGGCCTTGGTTTTGTTAGAAATCCGTAAATAAGGGGCTGCAGAAATAATGTCGTAAAGTGTTTTCATTTGGGGTTTGGTCTTGGATTTGGTTTGTGGGGTTTTTTTTTACTTTTTTCTACCTCTACAGCTAGCTATTGACCTCGAACAAACCCGTGCTGGTTGAACTGTGATTCTGCTTACCACGCTTAATGGGTGTAGAGCTATGTTCCCATGTATCTCTCTGTAAGATGTACTGTGCAGACAGGAAAATTCTGCATTTCCATTTTCACCGTGTTTGAAGGATTAATGGAGTGGCTGCCTGTTTTACATAGGTCTATGTATATGCTGTTTTTCTCTGAAAGACTAGTTCATTTGCTACCAATTTCTATTGTGAATCACCTGAAGATCCTTGATGAGTTGATGAAACAATATTGTAGCAATAGCTTCAATCTAACGGGTGTTTAAAGAAAAAGTATGCTGTAACATTAAAAATTATATTAAGTACTTCAGTTTGAGTGATATATCTTGAAATGAATGACTTGTAAAATAATATAATACAGAAGGGTTAACCTATAACTAAAATTCAGGAGATGCCTTTTGCATTTAAATGTTACTTGTGCTTTATCAACAGTCTAGAGAAATAGGTGGCAAGGGGTCTGACTGCATATATTACTGTACTTCCAAGTTTTTACTGTAATGCAGCTTTGTGTTCTACCATGACTAGTACAGGAGGATTGCAAAAGCGTGAAAACTGATAAGGCATTACCTTTGGGCAGGACATGTTTTATGAGATCTTTGCACTGCTTCTGTATAATGTCAAGTACAGGAAAGGATCTGAGGAGAGCAACTATGACTTATTTTTATGTTTGCACTATATGAGGAGACAGTAATACCTATGATTACCATTTATTTTAGAGGCTAAGCTACCCTGAATGAGTAGATGAGGGTGTTTAAAACAGCTTTTGCATCTGCCAAAGTGAATCTAACTTGCTGTGTTTTATAGCATGCTGATTTTTATATCAAGTTCATTTTATTCTAATTATGTACAATAAACATTTTGTATCGTTCTAATTATACATTCTTTAAATCACACATAATAGTCAAGAGAATTAAACAGAGTACAAGAAATAAGCTTCTAGGCACATACTTCTAATGTATCGGTTATTTAATTGTCATCTAGGGCCTTAACATTTCTGAATCTAATATCTTCTATTCACAGTTTTCTAGATGAAAATCTGATGTTGTTTGGTTTGATATTGCTTATGCTAAACAACTGTATTTAATTGTTGATCAGTGTTTTGTTTGTGATAGAGTTTTTAACTTTTCCGTTTTGTAGTAAAGCACATAATCTTTCTGTAACTCTGAAAAAAAACAGCCATGGAATCAGTTTCTTTAAAGGACATACCTCTCTTGTGGGTCATCAAACTGGAATTTGTTTAGTACTGAAAAGTTACTAGTGTAAGTGAAAGATTATATGCCTTCTGACACTGGATGTTCTGGCCCACATCCTTGTGGCCATTTGTTGTATTGAATTATCTGCAAGAACTGAAAAGATTTAGGATTTGGTTTTGGTGTGGTTTTTTGTTTTGTTTTAAAAGCCTAGTGTTCTGGTTCAGCAGGCTTATGCTTGTGCCTGGCATTTCACTATATGTGCCTAACGTGCTGGAATTAGGATGTCAAACTGAAGTACAGAGAAATGTCTTGCTAGTGAGATAATAATGCTTGGTGGCTTGCAAGGTCTAGACCGGACAGCTTACCAAGAGCTATGTAGCAACATGATTGTATTTTAAAAAAAAAATATCTGTCAATCTGTTGGCACATTTCATTCTTTTTTCTTTTTGTATTTTAAAAAAAAAATATCTGTCAATCTGTTGGCACATTTCATTCTTTTTTTCTTTTTTTTTTTTAATTTCTAGTTGTTCAACAGAAACATTGTATGCCCATGTGCAGCTGAATTACATGTTTTTTACACTTTAAAATTAGCTTTTTAATCCATACTCTGCTCTAGCACATTTTATATAAATGGGGTGATAACGAATTAGGGTTTTTTCTCTTCAGAAATTGAATAATCTGTTCTTTCAGAAAAGATAACCAATGCCATGAACTGTTGCCTACTTAACTATTCAACACTTCAAAAAGAAGAAAAAAGGCTTTCTACTATAGGAATAAATTCTGATATTAATTCTAATATTACTGTCTTTAGGCTGGTTTTAGACACATGCCACCAGGTTTTACAATGTTGGCCGTTGCTTGGAGCGATTTTTTTTTAGCTGCTCTGCAGATGTGCTCCCAACTGTAATTTTTTATGGATGTATGTATACATCCATAAAAATACATAATTTTAAATGTATGTATGTATACATAATTTTTAATACATGTATGTAAACAAATTACATACATGGATAAAAATAAATGGGATAGTTAATGCTGTTCACAAAAATAGCGCACATATCTGATAGCCCAAGTCCTTATATTCTTTTCTTCTGGATTTCATAATGGCACTAATTCAAATCAATGCTAATGTATGTAATAAAGCCTCTGTTCTGTAACTTAACGATACGCAGACACATTTGTATCATTATCACATTATCACATTACTTATCACGAAGAGGTATTAACTTGGAAACAGTGATTTTTGGACTTTAAAAAAACACTGCTTTTGTTAAGAAGGATTTTAAATACAGCTGAGAGCAGAGCGCTGTACTAAGAATCATTAAAACCAGCAAAATTTACATCTAAGCTTCTGGTGTAAGTCTTAATAATAGTAGCATGCTGAAAACCTTAAAAATTTGTTTTGAAGTCTATAAACATGATTAATGGAGATCTTGTGATTTTGGTTTTTAAGTTAGATTCTTGTCCGAGTAACAATCCGCTATGCACAGCAGATTGTGAGGTCCTGGTTACGTTTGGTCTTTAGGGTGTACACAATATTGCAATATTCTTCCATATATAGAGCACCTCCCTCGCTCCAGCTGACATCGTGGCACAGTTGCATAAGGGCCCTTAGGAGCTCTGCTGGAGAAGTCTCATAATATAGCAAACTCCTGTGAGTTTTCAATTAGTCTTGGAACAGTGCAGCTGCTCTCCCCTGTAGATCTGTGTTAGACTTGTTGAATCAGGGAGTTTTTATCCTCAAAACAGAGGTTCTGAACTGTGGTTTAGACTTATTCTTGCTTCGCTTTGAACTTGGCAGAGGAAGAAGAGCTGTGTTTTGATCAGATGAGGATATGTACTTATCACGCCGGTGCAGCAGCAGACCGCTTCTGCCTTCGCACCTACCTACGCTTGTTAAACAAAAAACAAACAAAACCACACCACGACAGTAAAAAGTTTCAACTGTACACAGGTGTAGACTTATTGAAAACCTGCAAATATGTCTGAAGAACGTAAAATGGCCAACAGAGGGGAAAAAAAAAAAAAACCAACCAAAAAAAAAACCCCAAAAAACCCCAAACTGGGAGCGCCAGCTGCGGAACGCCTTCCCGCCGCCGGCCCTACTGCCTGCGCGCAGCTGCCCGTCAAAGCACCGATCGTTACTGCTTTATTGCCGTCTCGCTTTGGATCGGTTCGGGGAACTCGGTGCGCCTCTAAACGGAAGAGGCTGTGCGTACGCCGCCGTGCCCCAGCGGCGATGCCCCGCGGGGCAGGTGTGAGTGGAGAGCTGGAGCTGGCGGCCAGCAGATTCGCGCCCTTGTCGGGGGAGGGGGCGCGGTGGAAGCAGCAACGCCGGCCCCGACCTGCCCGCAGAGCCTCGGGCGCCGCCGCCGCGGCCCTTGCTTCGCCCTAGGGGTCAGAGGCGGGCCGAGCCATCCCGGCGCCGGCGGAGACAGGGCCCGCCTCCCGCGGCGCCGCGCGCCCGCCCGCTGGATGCCGGGATGCGCAGCCCGCCCCGCCCCGGCCGGGCGCAGCCGCCTGGCTCCTTCCGGGAGCAACGGGCGCCCCTGGAGGCGGAGCGGGGCCGGGCCCGCGTCACGTGAGGCGTGTGTTGACTTCCTCGAAAGGCGCGGGGCAGGGCCGGCGTCCCGGGAGTTCCACGCGGTGGTGGAGGTCGATATCGCGGCCGGGCGGGCGAGGTGGAGGCGATGGGAGCCCGAGGGGG
Source organism: Falco naumanni (assembly GCF_017639655.2). Classification (NCBI taxonomy): domain Eukaryota; kingdom Metazoa; phylum Chordata; class Aves; order Falconiformes; family Falconidae; genus Falco; species Falco naumanni. The sequence goes on from NC_054057.1 coordinate 5,226,413, forward strand.
CCCGAGCGGAGACCGTGACGGCCGGCGCTGCCTCTCCGTCGAGGTGACCTCTCGTTAGTGCCCCGCCTGGCCCGAGGAAGGCCCGCAGAGGTTGGTCCTGGCATCGGGGATGGGCCGCCGGGCGGGCGCAGGGGGCCGGCGGGGGCTGCGGGCGGCACCCGGCCGTGGGCGGCTCCGGCCCCGCGGCCTAGCCTCCCGCCCGGTGGCAGCTTCGTGCCCCGCCGCCCGGTGGGAAGGAGCGGTTCCCTCTGGGGGCGCGGGCAGGGCTGGCCCGTCTGTGGTTTCTTTCCCTGCGATGGCGGGGGTCCCGCCGCACGGCCCTGCCCGCTTCGCCTTGGCGGGCGGCGGTGGGGGCCGGGGAGTGTAGTTTAAAGGTACAGCTGATGAGCTGGGAGCGGGTCTCGGGTAGCCAATAAAACTAGTTAAAAAGCTGCGCCTAATTAAACTGAAAAGCTGGGTGAGATCTTAGAGCGGCAGTTAGTGCGTTAGTGTAGGGGAATCTGGCGAAGGGCATGAACGAGGTAGGATTATGGGTGTGAGATGTGGAAACAGAAGCACGATGGAATGCTGGACCAGACTGGAATACGGGTGTTGCAGGCCACATAGGTTTGGAAGAAGGGACTGCAGACGAGTGTTGAGATAGCCTTGTATGCCGGTGATGCTTTCAACTTTTATAAAATTACAGCTTTGAATCCTGGTATTTCACCCCGTGGGGGGATTACCATGATCTCCTTAAATCTGTTCCCCATCAGCTTACAAGTGAGAGTGGGTTGGGCTGTAAACTGTTGCAGTGAGGGGTTTCAGGAGCTTTTGCATTTGGTGAGGGATCCCTTAATTTCCCTGCTGTTTTACACTCTATGTGTGCAGTAAAATCAGGACACTGGAAGCCAACTCTGGAAAAAGCAGAGAGGAGGATTATTGTTTTAACAGTCAAGCCTACTCTGGACTCCTAAGATCAGGTGCTCTTTGGAGACAGTTCTCTGAAGAGTGTTATTATGGACTGTGGGAAACACTTAACTTCCTGGATATTGGTGTATGATCAGATGCTACTGCTGCTAATAATACTCGTTACCCATTAGCACATGTATCCTGGAATTTTTATTGTAGAAACAAAAATAAATCTGAGATTTAACTATTACATTTATGAAATACTAATTATCCAAAAAACAAAAAGAACTTGTGATAGAAGTGTTTCTCAGATGATTGCACTGTAACTTAAGCAGGAGACTATTGCCCCAATTCTAAGCACAATTTTTGAGCAAACAGCTCTGAGTAAAGTCAGAAGGCAGAAAATGCTGGCTGAGTGAACTCTGGATCAGATGATAAGAGGATTTTAGCCCCTTCCTGCCCCCCAAACCCCACATTTTTTCTCAGACTACTTGCTATTTTTTCTGTCCTTGTATGCTATAGTTTACAGTTTGGAAAACTCTATAAAGTGACCGCTGCCAGAATACTAGCTAGGTTATGTTGTGCAATTAAAATCAAATAATAAAAAGGCCTTGAAAAGAGCAAAGGGGGTGAAGTGACATCTTTGTGCAGCAAAAATGCGTAATAAATTAGAGATAATTTTAAGATTGCCTAAATATAAGCAAATGTTTTGATTTGGTTTTCAGTAGGTCTCTGTTTTCTATGTGACTGTTAAAAGGTGGGGAAAGTGTGAAAATTACCAGGTAAAATACGCAAGTAAACTGTATTTAGTATACTCGGAGTGGAGAAATTGGATAATTTCCTCCCACAGTGTTGGAAAAGCTCAGCATGAAGTTGCAAATCCAGTAACGTTTGTTCTTATGATATCAATAGGTACATTGAATTGGGGATTGTGCATTATGACTGGAAAATGTTAAATGTGCAATGCCTTAATTAGGAAAGCGAAAACTACCCTGGAAAGAATGCAGACCTGTCACTGCACGTGCTATTGGTATCTGACTTCTTTAGAATAGAATTTGAAGAAAATAAGCGAAAAGGTAGACGTAAATGGGATAAAATGCAGTGTGGACTTACCTTTTGATGTGGATTTACCTTTTGATGTATGTTTACATTCATTTCCTAACCAGAGGAAGTCTAGATAGACTGTCCATATTCAGTAAACAGTTGCAGCGGCAATGAGATCTAGTTGGTTAAAATGGTAGAGTCGGGCTAGTAACTGGCCAGGTAGACGTCAGTGGTGGGTTCTGCTGAAGGGGACTTTTAGGGATTTCGTATGTATGCGGTTTATCCACAATCAACTTTGCAATCAGACTTAATGTTTTTGCTATGTTTATACTATAATTTCATTAATTAACTATTAATTACATGATTATATAATATTTTATGTGGTATCCGTAGTGCATAAAAATCATAGATGCAACTGAAATTTGACAGTACATTTGGGGAGAAGAAATGAAGTTTGAGAAGGGAAGTGAAGCATAAGTAACTTGAACATTCAAAGTCATTCACTTAGAGACTGCTAACAGGAACTTCGGTTCAAATGACCAGGTTTGTCTGAAATAATAAGGTGTAAACTTGAATACAGAATTGTAGAATGGCCCAGGTTGGAAAGGACAGGGAAGGATCAGCTGGTCTAGCCTTTTGTGGGAAAGAGCCTAGATGAAATTATCTAGCACCCTGTCCAGTTGTGTCTTGAAAACCTCCAGATGTTACGTTAGTGAATTGCAGGATGACCAAGGGCCATCAGTGCGACTCAGTTTAATTTGCCTTTTAATAGTTGTAACAGGTGGGGTGTGTTTCCAGTTGAATTAAAAGTTAATGCAATTATACAAGGCTTTCATAATACCTTATCACTTGTGAACTTACTGAATGTTAATTAGTCTGACAGTTTAATTGACTGGGAGGAAACTTATGACTGGGAGGTAGGACCTACTGTTTGTTTTACAAAAGAAGATTTTAAAAAACCCAAACCAACCCCTCATAGCTTTTTTTATTTATAAACATTTTGAAATGGGAAGAAATGAACGCCAAAAAAGTGTCTATTAAAATAATATTCAGTGTTAGCATGAGGTTTTTCAGTAACCTTTTAATATACTTAGATTTGGTACTAGAAAGGTTTAACAGCCAAAAGCCATCTTGCTCCTACTTGTGTTTCTTTGGCAGTATTGCTTCTCATTAGTTTCAAGATTAAATTTAATAGTTTAATAAACAGCATTATATGATGCTGAGAGGACAATATTTAATTGACTCCAACTTGGGGGTTTTTTTTACAACCCTCTCGTTTTCTGATAGTTGTCAGGGAAACTGGTTGTTGTGGCAGTATCCACAGAAAGGCAGACTGAATATGTTATGTTGAGGATGCATAGGGTTTGCAAATTAGCGATGAAGATACTGGAGTATGAAACTGTTCAGAGAAAGTAAAATTTATTAAACACTGTTGTCATAAAATGGGCTTTTTAGTACTTCTCTAGTTCTTGTGAGAGTAGGTTATTTATTCTAAAAAACTTCAGATTGAAAAAACTGCCTGTTGTTTTTTAGGTTAGGTTGAAAAATCAACCTAAGGAGACACTGCTTGGCTCTCCTGTAGCTTACCCAGATGTTCACAATGGATGAACTACAGCGATCTGGTTTGTGAGTTTAGAGACAGTAACTTTCCACTTTCTGGAGGCAGCGAAATGAAAGCGATGCGGAGGTCTGATTTGGCTGATGTGCCGGCCTGTTTCTGCAAGAGTACCAAGTATGCTGAGGCTGCAGGGCTGTGTCCTTGTACGAATGGACTTTTAGAAAGTACGTTGGGGCTGTGGACTTTGAAGGATGAACAGTAGCCAAAACTAGCAGCTACTGAGATGCATGTATGCAGATACTTTTTTTTTTTTTTTCCCCCCTAAAAATGGAGTAAGTATCTGTAAAAAGTGATGTCTCTCTCTGTAGAACACAGTGTTCGCAGCTGAAATCAAAACGAACCTAAGGTTTCTGAGGGATAGATGCATAAAGAGTCTGGAAGTCTTGCTTGTTTTAACAGCGTGTGTTGTGTACTCCATGTACTGTACAGAGGTTTTGGTGCAGGCTGCAGGATTCTGTATTTTTCATTGCTGTGCTGAAGTGTCTTTAAAAAGAAAAAAGCAGTACAACTTTTTTGAAATTAGAGGCAGCAACACATTCATTCAGGATTCTGGTGGACCAAAGGCATTTCTTGAATTTAATGTTTTGGTTTTATGTCTACATGCATATATACACTCTTCTATGTAAGGCAAGGTAAACTAGTATAAAATCATACTGTTGTTACTAGCAGCTGGAGACTGCTTCATACTACCATTATGAAGTCAAACCCCTCAATTCTGGAAAATAAACAAAATGCAATGGTTCAGACACTCAATAGTCCTGAAAAAAATCAGGAAAATACTATCCTGAAATTACTTGCATTTGGAAATATTTTGAAAACCGTTCCATTCTCTTTTAAATCAATGGCTGGGGCAAAATGGGAATTTGCTTGATACTGGGAAAAATTTAATTTAATCCTGGTTTTACTGTCTCGCCTCCTGATCAGAAAGTAAGATTAGCATTTCAAACTACAGAAATCTGTTTGTGCAGTGGTCTGCCTGCTGTTAAAGCCTCTGCATCCTGTGTTCCCTGCATGTAAAATGTGTTTTATATTTAACTACCTCCCATGGTGTTAATGACTAATATTTGTAAAGCTCTATGAAGAGAAAAGCTATATTTCTGCCAAATATTAGTAAGAAGTGGGAAAGGATTCTTATTCTCAAGATATTTAATACATTAAATCAAAGCTGTTCTATATCCTGCATTAGCCATCAATGAACAACAGAAGTAGGTTCTGGAAACCCTTCTTTTCTACAGTATGTGAAACAACACTTAAGTGGTGCCATCACTTCAAACTTGTACGCTTATAAGTAGTGGACATAATTACTCCTGCTAGAACTTAATACTGCGTCCTGTCAACAGTGTATTCATGTTGTGGTTTTGGTTTTGTTGTTTGTTTTTTTAAAAAAATATTTAAATACAAACACTAATACTGGCATTCATTTAATATGTTTATTTTTGGAAGTAAAGATTAAAGTTCTTTTAAATAGGCTGTTTCAAATGCAGGTCATCCTCAAAAAAAGTATAAATGTAACTTCTTCTTTGTCACAGGCAAAAGTATTAGGGAGACCTGTCTTGGGATGGGATGTATGGTAAGCGGGATTGTAAAACTTGCTTTAAGTAGGCAGAGATGGACATAAATTGTATTCATAAACATTAACTAGTCTGTGTATTACTCTAAATATTTTAGTGGAAAATCTTTCACTTCAATCGGTTACTCTAGTACCAATTATCTCATGGATTGCAACTCCAGAGAGATCAAAATTCATTCGGGTGCTTCAGAGCGACAGCTCTGAGGCATTTGCAGCAGTGCATGCAAGTGTAGCTTTGAATTGGAGAAGGCAAACAATAAAAAGTGGGCAGAGGTCTGTGGTTGGGCTCCGTGAGCCATCCTGCAAGCCCTTCTGGGAATGCCAGTTTTGAGGAGTCATAACTTGTGGAATAATCTAAATGCATGCATTGTGTCAGGAAGCAATTCTTTGATTGTTGCTTACAGTTCATATTTTTAAAATGATGTAATATAGTACCGGAGAGACTAAATTGATTCCTGTCCTTAAAAAGTAAAATTAAAGGCTACAGCAGTAGTCAGGGATTTCTTACAGATATTGGCCAATTTTGTAAGGTTTTGCCTTCTAAGGGTTTCTGTCTAATGCTTTAATATCATGGGAGAGCTTCTTACGGAGAAAGAATTTGCAAGCATACTTTCTCTTTTTTTCTGGTGTCTTTTTTTTTTTTTTTTTTTTTTTCCTGACAACAAAACAAAGAGCTGGATGAACTGTGTATTTCACCATGACCTTTATAGAACTGCTGATCTTAACGCTGTTTAGCAGCCAGGTTTTATTCTTGTATGAGCTTATATCCTTTATTGGCCTTTTAATACGGGCTTAGCAGGTGCTGGAGCAATAACATTGCTTTTTTTTTTTTTTTCCTTTGGAAATACTTCAGAGAGTTTTTTGCAGCGTAGAGATAAATTGCCCGGGGTTTTTCTTGTTCCCTTTTTTTTTTTTTTTGTTGGGTTGATTTATTTAGATACATGTAGCAATGCTGCTCTAATTTTTCTAATGTGAATTTTTCCTCATGCTTATCTAATGTATACTGCACTTAGTAGTGTATATATTAACACTTAGTTTGGAGTTGTCATGCACCTATCCAATACAGAAGTCTTAGCACTGTTTGTCTTTAGGAAATGGCTATCATATAGTTCTGTAGACTGAAATTTGGAACTTTGAAATATGCAATAAAAGGAATATTTTATTAGTACAGACTGACGTTTACTAATAGTTAACTGTTAAAATTATTTTTTATCACTCACCTGAGGTTTCATAGATGCATTTTTTCCTGCATTTTTTTCCTCTTTTATAAATTTGTTAAAATTTTTGCAGGTTTCTTTTAAATTCAACTGTGTGATCTTGTAGAAAAAACTATTATGGGAGAAAACGGGGAGCTATTTAGAAAAAAATACTTAAAGAATTTCCCTTTCAGATTGACTGACAAGAGCATAATGAAATCTCTTAAATTATAGTGTCTTGTTTATTTTGCAAAGAGAAGGTACTTTGGTTTCAAGAGTAGTGCTCCTTTTCAAAAGGAGAAACATCTTTTAAGAGGTAGGGGGAAATCTCAAAATACCTTTTTGTTTTCTGGCTATCTACGCTATGGCTTTTTGAAATGATCTTATGCTAAACTTAGAGTAATGTAAATATTACTATACATTACTGCATGTGATGCTCTAAAAATCTGAGTAAATTGGTGTTCAGTGGCATTTAAATTTCAGTTTATGTAAATCTGTCCATTTATTTGAAAGTTACCTTTGTCTGAAGTCTTGGTTTTGTTTGCATGTTGTTGGGTGTGATGACAATAGTGATTTGAATCAAGTTTCTTGTAAAGCTGAAACAACTGCACTTTTTTGCAGTCGTGGCAGTGTAATATGGTGAGTGGATATTATTAATACTTTATGTTAATAGATGAATATATCCATAATAATGAAATAAAAATGAAGTATCTACAATGTGAATATTGTGGTGATTTTGCCTTCTTGACAGGCTGTTGAGCTTCTGGTACAGAGAAGCATGTTTCATGACAATTTTAATTATTTTTAATAACTGAAGCAAAACAGTTTAAAAATCATACAATTCCTTCTGAATATCCCATTTTTACTTAATTCAAGGCTGTGTAAGGTGTGTTGCCTCTTCCCCTCCAAAGTATTACATCATCAGATCTGTTCTTTAAGGGTGTGAGCTGAGAGGTGGTTGTCTTTTTTGAGCACCTGTCTCAGGAGAAGTAGCCTTTCGTATTGGAGGCAGTTTGTCGGCACTTTGTATGCATTAAGATTAGTTAAAATGTGTATATCCAGTCTTTCTGAAACGGTTACCTTGTGTGTAGAAATTTAGGAAAATGTGTATTACAAACCCCTTTGAATTATGCGGAATTATATGCTTATCTTCTAAATAGCATCCAGTGCTGCCTTAGAGAGCAGCATCGGAAGACCAGAGTTGAATAATCCTGTACACTAAATGAAATCTTTTAAGTAAAAAAATATTAATGTGAATAGTCCTCTTAGTAGGTGCAGCTTAAGTGTGTACCTGAATTTATAAAATAGTGTTTGTGTATGCTGAATCTTACTTGGAATGTCTTGCTTTTTTGGAAACTCATAAAGGCAGTAAGTTTTCGTTAGCGAAATACAGAATAAATATCGTCTTGTCTTCTGATGTTATCTCCTGTTTTCCCTTATTGCCATCTCCTGGTGGAACTGATGTGTGCAAGAAGTAGGGAATGTATGATGCTCGAGTTTAGGAGCTATAGGAAAGTGTGGAGATGAAGATGTGTTTTATGTACAAGGTTGCACAGTCTGCTGCTTTCTTCAAGAGATAATAATGAGCTGTGACACATTAATGACACTTGAGTCTAGTGTTCAGAGAAAATGAGATGTGTTGCCATGAGAGGGCAAGCTCCTGGAATTTGACAAGATGGGTGACAAGACTTGCAGGGCCATCGGTAAAATGGGGGTGGAAAAGCTGGAATGCTATGCTCATTTTAGAAGACAAAATGAGCGATTCCTTCAGTCAGTTAATGCAGTTTGAATGAGGTAGTACTCTTGGTCAAGGTCACCTTGTGCGTACAGTGATATTCTTACAATGAAAAGGCAGCAAACCTATTTTGCAGGGCTCTTTCTACTTAAGTATGAGTCAGAACAACAGGTAAGGGAAGCTTAGGTGCTACCTTTTTTGTTAGAATACATCAAACAGTACGCAAGGCATCTGTTTGCCTTTTGGAGGTAACCCTTAGAAGGACTTCAGTTCTGGTTTGTTGTTTTATTGTCTTCTTTCACTTGCAACTCCATTGCAGTCTATTTAATATAAACAAGCTGTCACAGTTTTTTATCAGGTTGTCTAGCGCTGGCTTGGAGCAAAGTGAGACAAATGTGATAACACCACCATAGTTCAGCTATAGCTGTGCTACAGCTCTTCATAATGCTGCAGTCCATGTAGCTTTTCCATTGCGAGCACAGTGAGGGAGATTTGACCACACAGATAAGCTCCAGGGCAGTAGATCCCTTTATGTCTTAGTATCACTAAACAAATGGAAGTCTAGTTTGAATTTAAATACCAAATACACAGGGGTTGTCACCTACTGATGCCTGCCTTTCCTGCAAAGTTCAGCTTGATCAGGGCAGTTTTCCATTGAAAAAACATTTTCCTGTAATACAAACTGCCTTCATTAGGATCATTTCTTTCATTCCAGCATTTCTGTTGGTTCAATAGCTAATCACCAGGAACTGAAGGATTTGTTCAAGGGGAAAAAATAAAAACCTGGTTTTGGTAGTAGTTTGTTCAAGGTGGGGGGAAGAAATGTTACCAGGTACTGTATAGCATTTGCTAGTATTACATATAAATGCAAGGAATCTTGATCATAACTAAATAAGAATGAGTTGTGTCTTTTTGTTGGGTTGTGTTTTCTGTTGGGGGGGGAGGCAGTTCTTTATTTTGAAATCAAAACCCTGAACTTTTTCCTGATAACTAGTAACATTAAGGAAAATACTGTTGGGGACTTCCCCTTAAGACCTGGAGTTCAAGTAAGTATGTGGAGTTTTTTAAAGGTACTGTTTTCTTACTGAATGTTGTGATGTGCCTGAACAGTGTGGTGGTGTAACAAAAACTCAATGGTTACTTTGCATTTGTCATTCAGGTGTTTACCTAGTATTTTAGATACTTTTCTTACAGTGAGATTATTGTCAGTTTTCTCCATGCGCCTTGAGGCAGATCATGTTATTGAGTACATTTTCATTCTTACCGTATTTGCAGTCCAGAATTATTGTAACTGTTCAGCAGGATGTTTTCTACTGTGACCAAGTGAAGAATAGCTACTCATGCATCTTCTTCAAGGACTAAAGCAAGTGTACCTCAAGATGCTATTTTGAAATTTGGGAAAAGTATAGATATTTGCAATCAAGATTGAAGGAAATTTGGCACTTATGCTCAGGAACCGCAGTAGTTAGTCCATTTCTTGCAGCTATAATCTCTTTTACAGCTCAGTGCTGGCTTGCAAAAACTCTTAACATGGTGTTCTTTTGGAATTAAATAATTGGTACTAGCCAAATTTTAGGATGGTGTTGAGCCTTAATAACAATTAATTTGGGTGTTCATAAGTCTGATAAGCACTCAAAAAAATTTATCGAGTTACACTGGCTAGAAAAGAAGCATCTTTCACTGTATTTTCAACGTGAAATGGATTTCAAGATTTTTCTGCAAGATTAAGATATTTCCTAATATGTGCTCTTGTCATACGTAGACAGAAACACCCTGCAGTATCATTTTAGAAGGTTTTCAGACTTCAGACTCTTGATGAATTTGTCTTTGTGGAAATTTTACACTCATATCTGCCTTTTTAACAGCTGTCATGGAGGAGTTGGTAGAGGATGACATCTGTATTTTGAACCATGAAAAAGCAGACAACGGTCATAAGAGAGACGGGGAGATTCCTGTTTCATCTTACAGTGGAGATGAATCTGTTGCCTCACACTTCGCACTTGTCACTGCATATGAAGATATCAAGAAACGACTAAAGGAGACAGAGAAGGAGAACTCCTTCTTAAAAAAAAGAGTGAGAATTCTAGAAGAGAAGGTAAGAAAAAAAGGTGACTTACCAGCTTCTGGTAGCAGCTACTTTTTTTGCTCCTGGCTGGATAGCGGAACAGATGGTTAAGTATTTAAAATTTACTTAAAATAATTTCCAAGTTAAAAAGTTTTGGTAAATTGTTTTATTTAAGTGAAGTACAGTTTGTTCCTCTGGTAGTCTGGTTACATAATACCAGGAATTCTGATTTTTTACTGGGGATGTGTGTGATGCAATGCTGTAGTGCCCTGCAAAGATACGTAGTTGTGTTGAATCATTACTGTATTTCATCTTCCTCTTTGTGGTATTTCTTAACTTAGGCAAGCATAGTATTGTTGAATAGCGAGGTGCCAAGTCTATAAATTGTCAGAATCCAGGAACTGTCTATCAAAAGAATCTCTTGGGCTCGGCATAGCAAAATGAGAAGGGAAAAATTGGTTCTAGCTAGGTCTAGATAACAGCAGTCTCAAACACGAAATACGGAGTTGCAGTGCTTAATGTAGAGGTGTTGGCTGGCTGTTTTTTTGCTGCAGGCATTCTAAATTGTAAAGGAATCTGGGAATTTGTTTTATATGCAGTTTCTCATGGCCTTAGTCTAGTAAAGTTCATTAAAGCTGAAAATTGATCATGGCGCAGGTTTTTCTCCCTTAGTAAAGAATGCTATTTTTAAATGTTTATCCGTCATTCAGTAGTGAGGGTCTTGATTTTGATAGATTGCTTTCCTTATTAATGTAAGATGGATCCTGGAGTTAGAGCCAAGACGTTTATTAGGACTTGGGACTAAGTATGTGCTACTGACTCTTAAAAGCTTACAAAGTCTGTAGTATTTTGTGGCATTCAAATTAAAAGCTTGAGTCACAGTTCGATTTTGAAACACTTATTCAGGACTCTTGGTGACTAGTTTGACAGGATTGACTTTCTGTCAAAAGGTAAAACTTTCTCAGCGCTTTCTTTATATAAGGTCCGGGAGGAGTGATGGGGATAGGAATAGAGCTCTAGACTGGACAATGTCTGAACCATGCCAAGTGTGACACCTTTTACATGGTTACCGAAAATCATAATAAACAGGACTTGACCTTGACAACCCCTTCTGTCTTTTCTCTTTTGGTTCGGCTTAATTGTCTTGAAGATGATACTTTGTTTTCTGTGTTTGAGAGAGGGGCATTGAGAAGGCCTGGACCATTAAATATCGGAAGGGACTTTCAGTCTTTGTTAATGGCTAGTATACCTCTATGATAAAAAATACATGGGGGTTACTCCTTTTTGAGTTTTCCATTTGAAAGTGTACGGAAACTTCCAGGAAGTTTGGTAAGGCTTATATTCTGTCTGAATGGCTTTATTTGGAGGAGGAAAGTGTAAAGGACAAAACTTAAAAAAAGTAAGTGTATGTACTTTTGGTGGTCAATACAAAAAGCAAAGGGCAGAAGCTTCCTATCATTACGGCTGGCTTTCCCATACCTTTTCTCAAGCGAACACCTAAAAGAGGAGAGATTTAAGGGAGATATATAACTGTTACCTCTTTGATTTCTGTAATTTTATTTGTGTGTGACTATTTAATTTTTATGAGAATATATAAACAATCTGTCACAAGTATCTACATTAGGTACACTGAATCTGTTGAAATGCCTCAGTAATTTAAAGCAAGTATGCAGGATAAACAGTGAAAAGGATAATGTGGTACTCAGTCAAAACAAGAACTTTATGTGTGAGCAGATGTAATTGATGTAGGACTTCTTGCTGTCTTATTAAAAATACTGGCTATATTTTAACTCTGTTCTTCTCTTTCTGACGATCTAGTTGATAGTGCTTATTCCCCCTTGCTTGTCTTTGACCTGAGCAGGCAATGAGGTAGTGGTAATCTGGAAGTTAATAGTTATTTGTAAAATAATTCTGCTTTTGGCTTTTCTCACATAAATACAGTGAAAAAAAAATCTTTGTTTAAATTATGAGTCATTACAAAAATTGTTCAGTTTCTTCTGAATTTTCTCTATGTTGTGTCTTCATATGCTTAAAACTCTGATTCCAAAAAGTAGTTTGTACATCATCAGAGCTTGGGAAAAACATAAGGGATTGTCAGTGTGAGTAATCGTGACTTGTGGATGTTTTTTAAATACTCATAGCAGTAAACTAGAGGGCATTAAGTATGGTTAGAGATTGCAGAATTTGTAGACAGCTTTTTTGGCACTTGCATTGATAAAGACCAAAATTTTTTATGAATCTGATTTGTTTTGTAAGCTAAAAAAATGCGGTTCGTTTAATGTTGCAGGCCATACTATTGCACTTTAAAATTTTGCAGTTCTCAATATAACATACAAAACTTATTTCCCATGTTTGTTAAACTTTTAGCTGCTGGGCTCTCGACTGGAAGAGGAATGCAGTTCAGTTGGACGTGAACAAGTAAATAAGGCATACCAAGCCTATCGAGAGGCCTGCATTGACCGAGATAATCTGAAAAACAAACTGGATAAAATTGTATGCCTTTTTAAGTAATGACTTAAATGCATGTTGTAGAAGTATTGCATAGTTAGTAAATGTTTACTGTAGAATTAATTTTATTTGCTGAAGATCAGTGGTGTTTATTACTCCTTTTGTTTTTTTAAGTACAGCAGTACTTTATTTAGAAATAACAATTTTAAGTATCTCAATTTTATTACTGCAGTAGGCTAATGCTAAATAGAAAAATCACAGCACTATTTTTCTTGAGTTTGGGGTTTTTTGTTAAAAAAAGTTGAATTGTCAGGTATGATAGAAAAAAGCTTCTCAAATGATTTTGGGGTTTTGGGTTTTTTGTTGTTCCCCTCAAACCTGAAAATAGATGAAAGAAAGTGCAGAATCTTTGAAAACCTTGAATGAACAGTTGCAGTCCCAAGAAGTAGAGCTGTTACAACTAAGAACTGAAGTGGAAACTCAACAAGGTATGCATTTGGTTACTTCATCTTAATGTATGTCGACTAATCTTTGTGGTTATGTTCTCAGGGCATGAAGAGGTGTAACCCTATAGAGTGGCTAGGCAAGAGAGGCATATACTGCAGTGAGGTACTTAGAGCTTGTATATGTGCTCATTCTTGTAAATGTGTGTGTTAGATTGTCATAGACAAGGAACTCCATGGTAGAGATCTAAGGCTGTTGTGTTCTTTCACTGTAGATTATTTAGTAATTTGAGAAACGTGCACAACCTGACAGCTTATAGGCTAATCATGTACATCTCTAGACCCCACCACCTTTTTCCCGGAGTCAGACAGGGGCATAGTTGTTCAAATATCAAACACTATCTGGTCGATACCACTTCTTCTGGTACCTGCAGATGATCCAGTATATTGTGTTGCCTCACTGTTTGGATATGACACATACAAGAAGATGCTGTATAGCAGTAGCTGCAATCGACAACAGTTACTTAAAGGGCTGGGAGATAAGGAAAAGTAGAAAGATGTTGGTAGTAGAGAGCCTGGTGGAAAGAGGAAGGAGAAGCAAAACAGTGTACCCTGGCAACTCCAAAAACCCCGTTACTGCTATTGTAAAGAGTGCTGTGTAGATGATAGGTACATAAAATAAAACGCTATGGAAGAAAAAAGTAATCTTTATTAATATAGCTAAAAGAAAATGCCATCTGTGTAAACTTAGAGATATAGATTGGACTTCAGGTCTATACAAATGCAGTCATTTGACGGGGGCTTGTAAGCATTGCTGTGCTTGAATTGGATTGCTTTCCAAGAGGACCTCAAGCATGTAATACACTGCTTCAGCTGCACAAGGTTTTAAACCTAAAAGAACAAACCACATGTAGTAGGTCGTAGTAGTAGTAGCATTACCATTGTGGAGGAACTCATGTTTTAAGGAGGTAAGAAATGCAGAGTTTATAAGGAAAGCTCTGAAAGCGTGGTGACTTCAAGCCTTATTTTGTAATCAGTTTTACTCCTAAGTGGGGTCTGAGTACCTTGTCTAAGAAAAAATAGTGTAGCTTAATCTTGTTTAAGTTGTCAAATCGGGAAATGAGTGTAGTGTACCATGCAGTTGAGGACTTGGGGGTTTTCTTCCTGTCATGTTCTTTCTTGTCATGCTGTCTGACTAGTGCCGTACTACTGATTTGATGCTAGGATCGTCTTAGGTTGCTTCTTCCTAGTGACCATGTGAAATGCTTCTGTCTAACAAGAAAACTTACGTAACTTCTAGGGTTTGCTCTTTTGATTGAGGCTTTGGTTGTTGTTTGGAATGTCTTCATATTAAACTTGTGGTTTAATACGAAGATGCAAGTCTGAGGGGAAAAGGCTCTTGTTTTCAAAGCATGTAAGAATTATGCAAGTTGATGTGTATATCATGCATGTTTGCCATTATTTTGGTCTTGTATTTCTAGTGCCTTTTAATGCTGTTAATTCCTTTTTCTTTATGTAAAATCTCCAGTGCATTCCTGGAAAGTAAGGCTGTCTAATTAAAGTTCAGAAAGTAGACCGCTTTTCTGCCAACTTTACCAGTACTACTATTTCCCTGTTGTCATAGACTGCAGTTTCTTCAGAGTGTACAGGATAACATTTTTGTAGGGTATGGGCTGGCTGAGGTGAAACCTTACATACCGAGTAACATTCCTTGAACTGAAACTGAAATCTGATTGTCTTGCTTGTCATCTTTGCAGTGATGAAAAATCTGAATTGTACTCAGTCCACCTGGGAAATGCAGAAGCTGAGCAGTGACCTGAAAGTGCATAGTCTGGAACAGGATCTAGAAAAGCTCAAGCAAGAGTGTAACAGTCTCAGAAAGGAGTTGCAAAAATCCAAGCAGAAGGTAGGTACCTTAATCTTTAAGGAATTTTTTGTATAAAGGGATTATTTTAAATTTCATGTTCAAGGAAAATAACGGGTAAACAAAGATTAAAAGTATACAATTGCCTGAAAGATTAACATGTTAGCAAAATTAACCTTAAATGTTCTCACAGACTGTTGTAACATGCTCCCCAGAGAGGTGGTCACATCATCAAGCCTGTCAGAGTTCAAGGAGCGTCTGGACAATGCTCTTAGTTATAAAGTTTAGTTTTCGGTAGTCCTGGGAGGAGCAGGGTGTTGAACTCAATGATCCTTCTGGGTTCCTTCCAACTCAAGATGCTCTGTGGTTCTACATAGGTGAGATTTCCCAGCCATTGCCCATGTAACAACAGAAAATAAAGCTTGATGATTTCTTCTAAGTAGCCATCCACATCAGCGTTCTATGTTAGACTTGGACTGGACTGCCTAGAAAGTTTGGGCAAAACCTGGTGTATTGGGTCCGGCTGAGCTGCACAGCAGCCCTCATAGTGCTGCGCTCCCATCGGCACCTGGGAAGGTGGTGACAACGCACCAGTGTTGTGACTAGTGCCGAGCACTGCTCACCCAGTGTCAAGGCTGTCTCTCCAGCCTCCCCCCCAAGCCCAAGTAGGCTGGGGGTGGGCAGGATCTTGGGAGGGGACATAGCCAGGACAGCTGATCCAAAGTGACCAATGGGATATTCCATACCATATGACCTGTGCTGGGATATAAAAGCTAAGAGGAAGGTGGGGGCATTCTTTTTTCTTAAACAACAATAGAACGCTTATGTTAAAAGATGTCATGGAACTTTAAGGAGTCTTTAGCACTTTTCTTTAGGATAGTAGCATGAAGCTTGTCGGGAAAGTACCTCTTTTGTTGCCCTTTCCTGCCATTTCTGGGACAAATATCTGTTTGATGGACTCGCTGTGTAATGTAAATGCTAGGATTTCAAAAAGATTAAGATAGCTTAACAGTAATACAATGCAATAAGTTTAAAAAAAAAAGTCTAATGAATGCTTATTGCTTGAGGAAAGGTACAGTGACAGTCTCTAGGACTCTGCAGTCATGTTGAAGTTACACAGTAAACTTAAAAAGATTTAAATGTGATTGTTTGAAGACTATTTTAGGTTCCTTGTGGTCATTTAAAATTATAATTACGATTCTGTAATCTTAATTCACATAATTTTGAGTGAGTCAATATTCAGGGTATGTAAGACTTGCAGATAGAATCCATCATCTATAGCCATCATCCTGCCTGCAAACAGGATTTGGTTTAATTCGGGAATGTTTCTTCGGGACACTGACACTACTACAGAAATGTATTTTTGAAGCAAATCTCCTAATCGCCACTGCCTACTGTGCCTTGCATTACAGAGCAGTCCAGAGTATAGGAACCAGATTCCTTTAAGATGAAGTTAAGATGCACCCCAACCTCTCCTGGGCTTTCAGGGACCAGACTGGTGCTACCCTGAAGTCCTTCTCTGCTGCCCTCAAAGCATGTATGGTTGGGGCACTGGGGTCTCGCACTGAATGTGTCTGTGCAGGTCTGGGGCTGTCATGCCTCACCGCTAGCTTACACGGGCAGGCTTGGTCGCATCTCTTGTCGTGTTTCGGGTTTGGTCTGTGTTTTTTCCACTAGATGGGGATAAAGCACGTTACCTGGAAGGTATGTGAGGTGTTCTGTGAACTTCTGCCACTGTTGGTCGTTGCTTTCACTGGAATTCTTTCAGGTGTTTTTAATAACTTGTAAATTCTGAAGGCATACTCTTTAACTTGTATGCAGCTCTGGTGTCTTCAGGTAACCTACAGCTTAGAGTAACAGCTATATAAATAACTGAAGGTTGCAAATTATACTGTGAGAGTGAATGCTGCTAGAAAGAACAGACTAAAATAGCAGTTGTAAGCACTAAAGCATCATATCTAATATTTCTTATGCCAGCAACTTTTGTTGCTAAGATCAAATGAGGAAAAGCTTTTTTCTTTTTTCTTTTTTTTTTTTTCCCAAATATAATTTCTTTTTGCTCCTGGTAACTGCTTAATGTAGGAAATTAAAAGGTACAGATTTTTCAAACGTAGGGTAATGTAGCACAGCTTTGTGGGTTTTTTTCTTTTAACTATGAAATTTAATCTCTGATGGGTGGTAGTGGGAAAGTCTTCAGGAGGGGGAAAAATTGCGAGGTAAAATACAGGGAAATGACAAGTCAGTACTGTTTCAAACACAGCTGGTATTTTCGTTATTATTGGTCTTAATTACATTACCATTTTCAGATGTTTTCTACCTTAGGCAAGTATACTTTCTATTTTTAGATATTCTTATTTGGGGTTTGCATTTTAATTGATGCAGTGTGTGCGTTATATGGACAAGTTGCTTGGTGAATGTTTATAGGCTACCATGAAGCCAAGTGACCAGTGTCAAGTTCATAACAGCTTTGGCTGGAGGGAACAGTAGTAGGAAAGGAACATGAAGAGAAGGGTAATGAATGGGAACGGCTCACAGGTGAGGGTCTAATAGAAACATGACTAATAAAGTGAGCCCAGTCCTGTTAACTTAAGTGAAGCTGCTTGTATGCATAATTTTAAAGTGGTCTTTCACACTCGAGATAAATTATGTTCTATCATAAAAGTAGCTCGTGGAAGTAAATCTATACTGAAACAGTTTCCTTGCATTTAAAGGTTTTTATATACTGAGGCAGGGCAAGAACAAGAGAAGACTGATTTTTTTTGTTGTTTTTTTTTTAATGGAAGTCAAAAGTCCATCTTAATTTTTGCTTTTCAGAGAATCACAAACTTTGAGATTTGTTAGAAAAAAAAAAAGTATGGTGGTGGCTGAGCACTGCTTTCATATAAGCAGGTCATTTAAGCATTAAGTGGAAATTCTTAGTAGAAGTCTGTCTGTTTTGAAAACCATGGCAGCCAACACAAATGAAGACTACTTCTGAGTTTCAGTATTGGTGAACTTAAAGTTTCACTGCAGTATTTTTAGAAGGAAAATCTGAAATCATATGTTAATTCCACCTCTTTCTTCCCTTTGCTGTGTTATGCAGGACCAGGCTGAAGAAGAAAACCCATTGAATGGAGACCTCCTTCAAAAGCAAGACGTCCAGAGGTATGAAAATCAAATGGCTTTCATGTTTTGCTTTTAGTTTAACAAGGGACAGTTATTTGAACAAGTAAACATTTTTGTAGCTTGTTCAGATGTGTTATTTCAAATTATATAATCTAATTGCAAGTCTAGGTATACTAATTGAGCAAGATCATTGTAGGGTTTTTTTCTTCGTGTTGGTAGTTCAGGATGATGATGATACGAAAACATTTACACCTTCACATTGTTGTACAGAACATGAAAGTTAAATTATCTTGGATTTTAAAAATCAGCTATTTAATAATTATTGGACTTGAGGAGGTGGTAGATAAATTTCCAAGTCTCATCTTAGCTACAGAATATTGTCATTTTGCGTATGGGGAGGTTTCAGTGTTTGCATAGGTGACGGCTTCAGATCTCTTGCTTATTGTTGGGACATACATTCTTATTTAGTGCAGTGCAGTAATACTTATACTAAAGACATTTAAAAAGATTTTTTTAAAATATTGAGGAGACATTGTGTGACCTATTTAAAAAGAAATAGCAATTTTCCAGAAAAATGCTAAAATATCAGAAAGCGTTTTGTTGCATTTTGCAGCCATTCAGATAATTGTGCCTATGATATGAACTCCGTTATCCTGTCTTGAGTGTGTGTGCCATGTTAGAATATATGTATGTCCTTTAATTCTTTACGCAAGATAACACTTCATGAATGTCTGAAAATTCCCAAATGTTCTATCTTGCAGAAATTAAATACTAACTGTGTCTCTTATACCCAGTTACGCCTGTTCATGTACTTACGCGATTTTCCACAAGAGGGAAGAGTGGTCCTTCGTAATGACATTGTTTAGTGTAATACCTTGTTGCTTCCTTGGGTACGGAAGAGAGGGAAAGGGAAATCAGTCACTGAAAGAGAACAGTGCAGATTTTTTCATATAGTCTGCGGTGTAATTATGATAATATTGTATGTGCTATGTGCAGATTACACTTTCACCTTTCACCTTGACTGGACAGCTAGCTAGCTAACTGGTTTTCTTGTGGTTTCTACTGGAGTTTCATACTCCATCTTTCACACCTGAAGAAAGGTGTTATCCTAAGGTATAGTAGTTAACGGTGATCTTGCAGAGGAGATTTATTCCACAAAGTGACGTTTAGGTGGCAACCATCTGAATTAGCATATGCACAGTATAGCATTCATTTTAATATGATGTAAATAACGAACGTGTAATGTGTGCCAAAGATACAAGCCCATCCAAAATTCTGTGGAAAAACACTTGAAAAACCTCCTATGCAAAACATTTGTTGCAGCAAGCAGTCCTGCTGTTCATGGGAGATGGAGGCATTTGCAGTTAGTTAACTTTTTGGAAAGTAATTATTTCACATTTGTTAGCAGCGTGCAAATCTGACTTTAAATCCTTGTTTTGCAAGCCTGCTTTGCTGTAGGTTTAGATAGGCTGTCAGATCCAAAGTTTGTTATGTGTTAGAAGGCAGTTTGGGATAAACTTAAAGCATGTGGAATCCTTGGTTTTCAATTGCAAATTCCTTGAAAATTAGCTGTGCAATGGGAGTCTAGGTCAGTGTCCACAAAACCAATTAAAATGTTGTGTGTGATTTCAGTGGAATTCTGGTACCTGCATCCCCTTGCAAGATGTTTTTAAAAGCACGTTACAAAATTTATCTAAGCACTTTCCTTATGGTTGGTGGCAGACACTACACTGTTCTTATATTTGCCACTTCTGTATTGAGTATTGGACAGTTCTGTTTGAGACAAAACCACATGAATAAATTAAGTGTGATTGCCACCTCAACTTAATTTTAAAATTGTCATCTCTTTAAAAGTTCAAAGAGCCAAACAGATTTTGCAGTAAAAAGGCTGGAGGTTTTAGCTGAACTTAATGAAATATGAGTTGTGAAAATTTTAACTTGTTACCTATCTGAATTGATGATACCTAATACATTACCTATTAAACTATCAGCTTCTGTTCTGTAACAGAGTTTTTGAATGTGAATGTTTGTATTCTGGGGAAATAACCTCTGTGCATAGAAGAAAGTTTAATGTCTCTGTTTTAAGGGAACTCTTTTTAGTGTTAACTTGCAGAACAGATTAATAGCTGTTTCTCAGAGTGCTTTTGACATGTGTCTGATAAATTTCATGCAGGATTGAGTGATCCTATATTGCTGTTGTAGAGGGATAGAAATCTGTATATATGCATGTTTGAAAATACAGTTGTTATATAGCTTAATAGTTCTTAGTCATCTGGACAATAGTTTGAGGTACTGAACCGTTTTCAAATAAATATCTTGGGTGAATATAGTGAGGAAGAAATTCTGAAAACTCTTGTCCATGATACTAGTCCTCAATAAATGTGTTTTGTAAAATGTTAAGCATTAAAAAACATTAAATCATTGATCTCAAGTTTAAGTTGAAGTAACTGCATCCTTATGTCTTAGAACATTAGTTATTAATTACATAAATATGGTGTTCAGTGAGCCTTTGCTCAAAATTTTACCAAGAAACGTATGGTGATGCTGACTTCTCTTGATTTTGTTTTTTGTTCTTGATTTTCTTACCAGCAGAGAAACTTCAACATTGGAACAGTGCTGCTGTTGCTAAATATGTTCCTCATATTATGCTGTCTTATCAGAGAATGAATTGGATCGCTGTTTTTACACTGTCTGATGAGGCAGTGTATTAACATAAATTAGATTACTTGACTATGAAACAGGATGTTTTATATTTTAGTTTGGTCTGTGTGCAGGTGCTCGTTTTGGATCTCGGGTATCTTGTGTGAATTCATTGTAGTCAGGTAAATGGTGTAAAGACCCAAATACCGATTTGATTGAATATTTAAAACTATGATCAATTAACATTACGAGGATCATAGGACATGGTGTGCGTGGTCATTTATCAGAAGCCATTCAAAATTAAAACTTCCCCTTGTTTGTAGCCTAGTGTAAATTTATTTTTTTTAAGAAGTGTTCTTTTGAGATTACTAGTTTTATAGGAAGACAGTTTCAAATAATGGAATTGGAGAATATGCTTCATACGTCTTTCCACTTGGGGAACTTGAAATTATTCCTATCATCTAGTATGTTAATACATAATACATTATATATTATAATATGCAAGAGTCAAAGTATACAAAGGTCTGTCAGATCAGGGTGATTATCAGTACTGCTCAATTCATTTTGAAGTATGGAACTCGAGCAAAACCTGCAGTGTATGTCGGGCAAAAGCAATTCGTTAATAGTTAACGCTTGATGAGCATGTTAGTAGGCATGAGGGTGCTTTAGAGGTGGCAATTTTTTAACTTTTAAAAAATCTTTGTTTTGAAAGTGTGCAGCAAGCATATTGGGAACTGAAGAGAGAAATGTCTAATTTGCATCTAGTGACTGACTTGCAAGCTGGGATTCTACAAAAACTGAAAACAAACCCAACAGCGACCAAGAAAGGCAAGTCAGTGTGTTTGTAAGGTCTGTTACTGCAAACTGTTGAATCAAGCTGTACCATTTTAAAAAGACACTAGCTATCATATCTTATCAGAATCTCATCAATTGAAGTTGATAAGATGGACTATATTATGGTTCCAGCCTACCCATTTTCTGCTTTTGCTTCTGTCTCATACTGGTCAACTTCACACATAAAGGTGTTGCTGATGTGTTTTTTCTTCAGTACTGTATTCTGTTCCCCTTGTGGCTTTTTTCTCAGTCAAGTGTTGCTTATGTGCACAAGGCTGAGGTGTTAAGTTTACTCGTATTTGACCTTTTACCACAACTACTTCATATTGGGGGGGGGGGTGATCTTTTTGCAAACACAGTCTTTTTTTCCCCCTGTATAGAATATATAAAGTATTAACTTGGCAATATTTTAAAGTCAGACTTTAATAGAATGAAATTCCCTTATGGTTGCATATTTCTTTATGTTGGCATTCGGAAAAGTTGTCTTTTCTAGCAAAATGCTATGCAGGATGACATTTCCTGAATGTCACGATGCTGGGGCTGCAAAACTGCCTTATTTCGGCTGCTACACTGCAAATAGTCAAGGGAGGAAAGAATCTCCGCATAAAGTATGTATAATTTATGTGAGCAGTTCATCACACAGCTCTTATATTTCATACATATGTTTCTTTCAAACCAAATGCTTAAGGAGGGCGTGTTCTTGCTCTGGCAGGCCAGACTGTCAGTCTGTTTACTGCAGTGTTTATTTCCTTTGTTGTTCACTTCAGTTGTGGTATTTACTGTGTTCAGAATACAGAAGATGCTGGTGAAAGACAGTGAATTTGGTTACAATATGTTGGTGGCAGTCTCTGATGTCTCTGTCTGTTACAAGATCAAGATGTTTTGTTTCTAAATGGCTTTGACCGGCTGGGTGAGGTAATGATAGGATTCACCTCCAGGTCAGTCACTGCCTTCGTGGCCCACAGTGGCTCTCTGGTACTTGGCTGATAAACTATCAACACATTTTGTAGATCGGTCAGATTGTCACCAGGGGAGTCCCTGTTCCTACAGTTCTAAGACACATTTGTTAAATAACTTCAGCAGAGAAACTGGGAGCTTGAATGAATTCTTAATCCTTAAGTCTGTCAGGGTTTGAAGTGATCATGTAGTGTCTTTCTGTCCTTATTTTTAAGTTAGAGCTGTCAGTTTTGCCACTACGCAAGTACTGATTTTTCTCTTCCCCTGCTTGGTGAACAGTCTGATTTTTCTGCAGTTGCTAATGCAGTTGTACATCCACAAGATGGATTTCTGCCTTTTACTCTGTAGGCTTTTTTCAGTAATTTTTCAGAAGTACGTACGAGTGGACAGGTTCAGCAAAAATGAAAACTCTTTGTTTTTTCAGTTTACCTTGCTTGTCAGCCACGCTTATGAATGCAATGCAGATATATCTGTGCTTGTATTTACAGAGAAATCTTTGCTTATGCAAAATATGGGTAGAATTGACTTGAACCTTCAGTTTTCTGTACTTGTAGTATTTTATCATGTGCAAACTAGTTGCCACTGTAAGAGGTGCTTTAAGTCTGGAGAACAGAGTGTATTTGTTGCTCTGTGTGATGTTAATAATGTCATAATGATATCGATTAACATGCAGATTCTACTTAGCTGTCATTTATGTACGGAAACATTTTCAACATATGTCTGCTTTTCTTTTTTATCTTTTTTTATTATTTTCAATCCATTTTCAGTGGATTCTGTTTTTCTTGAAATTATAAGAGGCCTGTGTAGGCCTCAGATTACTTTTTACACCTCCCAGCACAAAGAGGCCAAATCCAGTGCCTTAGCACGTCTTTCAGATCCGATGCCTGTGCCGTTGGAAAGTGCTTTTGGCTGACACTTGTGGATCGGGCACTGCCCTTAATTTACTGTGACAAACAGGAGTTGTATTCTTTGACCGATTATACTGGCTTCTCTTCCAGTCCCTTAAGAACTGAAGTTACTAATCACAGTTCGTACTCAAGATTCGTAGCTGTTCTAGAAAACCACCTGTAAGATAAGAGCTTCCTTAACTGCAGGAATTATTAATCTACTCCCATTACATTTATGTAAATCATCACTAAAAAAGAATTACCTGGTTGTATGTGGCCATCTGTTCAGATGTGCGTTGAAGGCGCAGCTCTTTCATTTCAGGTAGATGCTGTCCTATTTCAAAATCACCCTCTTCCTAGCACGGTTTAAAATTCCCCTGGAATTTCAGATGGCTGAATGTTGCAATCTCTCCAGAAGTCAGACAACAGTGGAGCACGGAGAACCTGTGAACACCGTGTGTTTCCCTCTTGCTGCTTCATGGACAGTGAGGATGCAGGTTCTTGGCAGCTTGAGAACACAACTCATTAGCAGAATCAGTAGAGGCATGCTCTGTGTAAGCAGTGTTCTGAATCTGATCGATTTCTCCAAGTGCACAGGAATCCTCTTTCAGCATTCGTTCCAGTTTTGTCAAAGAGAATCATCAGTTTATCTGTGTTCAAGGGGGAGCTGGGAGGTTTCCTTGGTGTTGGGTGTATTTTGACATTGCGATCTCAGGATCTCTGGTTCATCTTGCAGAATCAGACCGAGGTTAGTATGTTCAGTTTGTAACTTCTGAGCTACTGAATACAGTCTGAAATTTGTAGCTTGAAAATACTACTGTTCTACATTAACATCCCTACTATACTGCCATATACATTTGGAGTATATGAAAAATGCATTAGGTAATGTCATTTTAAAATCTTTTTATCTTCTTTCTTCAGCTGCCTCTACTGCACCCGTACAATGTGTTGACTTGAACATTTCAAAGCTGAATTTGACATCTGGGGTAGTCTATAAAAAACTCTCACAAAATGATAAAGTACTGTGCAATGCTGTGTCTCCGCCTCCACCAAGAGATGTAAAAAACCCATCTGAAAGGATGACTCTGCAAGCATGGACAGATGAGAGACCCATTCCAGTTGACGGCAAACCATTTCAGGAACACCATTCTTACGGAAAGAGCTTTCTGGAAGATAATTCCTGGGTATTCCCAAGTCCTCCAAAGCCTAACGAGAATGTGTTTTGGGAAATTAAAAATAAAACAGCTTTGTTAAACTGTCCAGCAGATTACCTGGATCAGTGTAATCAAAACTGTCTGCACAAGAGTTAAACAATTCTTGGAATGAACCGAGGCATTTTTAGAATGGCTCTGAACAGGCACCTTAACGATTGAAAAAGAGGGGGGAAACAAACTGCCTGAAACGTTTGTTCTTTATTTTTAATTCTAGTTCTGAAACAGAAAGCCTAGTCTTCCTCTGCTGTAAATCAGGAGTGAGCTCCTTGAAGTTAAAGCTGCGCTGGTATAATGTAAATATAAAGAAATGCAGCATGGGGCCCAGATAGTCTTGTACTGCAGATGGCATAGATTTGCAAAAGACTGCTCTGAAAAGTGAGTTCTTGGAATTACACAAAATAATAGAGTTCTTTATTTGTTCGCTATTTGTAAGTTATCAAGAAAATACTTGGTATCCTGTGTTAAAACTTGTACCAGCTCTGAGCTTATTTTTTGACAGTGGTTTCTTTCAGAGTAAGACATAAAATGAAGAACTGGATTATTTCTCCCTTCCTCCTTTCAATTAACCTTCTGATTCCTCTGGTTTAGAAATGCATTTTTATGTGATTTTTAACAAAGAAAGGCGAGATATTTTTTTTTTGTCAAAATCTGGATTTATATTAGATAGCAGCAAGAATCACTGTTTAGATTGTGGCATTTTGGGCTTCATTGTGAATTATAAAGGATCGTAAGTAATGCTGCTGAACGCTGTGAGCCCTGGGTGATCAGCCTGTTTCCCCCTCAGATCATGCTGTAGGAAACAGACTTAATTGTGTGCACAGTGGTGCCCGCTGCAGTCACCCTGTTCACCGTGCAGTTAGCCTTCCTTATTGTGCCTCCTCTGCACAGCACCAAAACCCTGACTTTTTATGTGTGTGGTGGTGAAGGCTACTAACTTACCTTGTATTAAAAGAAACAAAGCCTTAATTTAATCAAACTAGGTGTTGGAGTGTTGCTGATACACATAAGAAGGATTTTCGTGGTGTCTTCAGTATGCCACTGAGAACTAGAGTTATTTGAATTGCAACTACCTGCTTTATAGATTAAGGGTGTCTGCTTTTTTTTTCTTCTCAAGAACTGGTTTTAGATAAATACACTTATGTTTGTTTTTTTTTTTTTAACTGCTCTGCTTCATATCTGGCTTAATACAACCAGGTTAAGTGAAATGCCTTGACTGCTCAATACGTTGGAGAAAAATGCTTTGTATTTTAGATCCATGATTCCTAACTTGTAATGGATGGGAACATACATAATACTAAAGTTATTTACAGGTGGGTTGGTGAAGTATTCAACTTCACAGGTGCACCTTAAGATCTGTGTAATAAAAGTTAATTTGTTACTAAACAGCTTTGACATTATCTTGAAATTGCTTGCAAAGAGGGGGGGAAGCTGTGGCTGTAGCACAGCCACAGTAATGATGGGCTGTAAAAGTGTTACCAAGGTGCTACATGACCTGTGTGGTTCCAGAAACCTCCTTCCCTGTGGAGTCAGTATTTCCTCTGATGGCCATCTTCTTCTCCTCTCTGTTTGTCTTATCAACGTCGAAAAAATGCCTTCCAGATACCTTCTACTGTATTAGTGAACAGCATCCATAAATAATGTTTCCCATTCACTAGATATTGTTTTTATCTTTCTATTATCTTGCTCACGTATACTGGCTTGTCTGTGATTAATGGAAATGGTATCAGATGCTGGAATTTATTCTGACCAATGAACACAGCTGACTCAGGGGAGTACAATCTCTTGGAAGGTAATAGAACAAAACCCAATATGCATAAAACAAATCCAACTCACTAGGCTTTAGCTGACAGAACCAACTACCTGTGTAATAACAAAGCAGCAGAAAACATTTCTCATCTGGCTGCATAAACTATATCGTGTCTACTTCTAATGTAGCTTACTTTTTGGGGCTCCCCACCTCAACGTTACAGAGGGTTTTTATTAAGTAATGTATTATCCAACAGACATCAACACGATTAATACTTTGATTTGTGCAATGAAGGAATTCTACTGTGTAAGATTTTAAATAAATTTATTTTTGTTTGAAATGGGTTTCCCTTACAAATCTCCTTTCTGTATCTGGCGCAAAATGTTTGAGTCAGTTTTAACGTCTTGGTTGTGTACAAATGTCATTCCAAATGCAAACAATTTTAATTTTGTCCTCTTTCTATCAGGAAGAAAAAAACCCAAAACCAACAAACCAGACATCCTCTGTAGACTGCTTCGGTGTGTTCTGGGAAAAGTAAATCTCTTGGATGTTGAAACCTGAAGGATTTGGTTCCCTTAAGCTACGGTGTGTTCCTGTGGTCTGACTGCTTCTGTCAGAAGGCTCCTGGTCAGCCTGTCCTGTCCTCTGTGACCGGACAACTTAAAATAAGCTGCTCTGTGCAGTGCTGAAAAAGTCTGTGCTTCACCTTTGACTCTTGGTCCATCTGTGCTGCTTTCTGTGCTGGAGGAGGGAGCGGTGATGTTTGCTGAGAGGGACTTCAGAAGAACTGCTGCTACCGGAGGGAGCAGGGCAGGGTGACGGAGAGCTTGCTGTAGGCAGCATTTCCAATCCAGTCGCTCACTGCTGTGGCCAAGCTGTAACATTTGAGAAGGAAGTCCCCAGATGTGGAGCCACTGGGGAGCTAGCTGGCTTGTGAAGCATAGAATCAAATTTTGATTCAAGATGGTAGAGTCATTTAAATCCATGCCACTAGTGGCTTACCGGGCCTTTTCCATTTTCAGAAGTGAAATCTTTTCATCACAGCGACAGCAAATTACATGCAGAAGTAGCTGTAGTAAAGGGGTTCTGGCGTTCCGTGTGCACGTGGGCATTTGTGCCATAGAACTGTAAAACTGCATAAAGTAAGGACTGAGGTCCTCATGTAAGTACGTTACATGACACCAAAAAGAAGAATTTATTCGAATACAAACTTGGAACATTTTAGAACTTCACCCACCCCACTGATCTGACAATTTCTAATTTAAGAAAGCACTAATTCCATTTAACAGAAATGGAAGACTGCTTTTTTGGGCAGGTGGAGGCTGTTGATGTGCACATTTAAGTGAGCATATGACCAACTGATGAATATGTAGTTGCAGAGCTGGACTAACGTTTTAGTAACTCGTATGTAAACTTCCACTGTTCGGTTAATTTTAAATATTTTGAAAACCCGGTAATTTTAAGTCTCCCTGCCAGTTTGGTGGGTTTACAGTTGACCAGTTTTCCTCTTGTGGACTAGCCATATTGAAGAAAGCAAACTCTGAAATTAGCTGTGATGCACTGGCAATTTTTTACAGCTGGAAGAAGACCAGAGTGGTACTAGACATACGGTGGAGTTACAGTAAGACAATACCCATTCCCAGTAATTTAGCACAGGCCCGTGTAAGTGTAATATGAACTGTGCTGGTGCTGTAAAGCAGATGAAATTTTATTTCGAAGCCAGCTTGCAATACACTTAAGACTCCCACACTCGGATGCCTGCATTTGTGGCCCAGTAAAGGAAGAGTGAAAAGTTCCAGTACGTGACCGGCTCGCCTGCGTTTTCTGATCTTCAGACAGGCCCTGTGAGACAGTGGCTGCGAGCAGTAAGGGGTTTCCCTATTGCTCTGCGGAGTCTGAATACAAAAAGGCATGTGGGGTTTTGGGGGAGGGTGGGGTTTTTATTTTGGGGGGGGGGGTTAGGGTTCAGGCTTTTGCCCCTTTCTGTGGGGGAGTGGTGTGCAGTTTGCAATTGTATGAACGTAAGGCAACAGACAAGAACTATTTCTTTTTTTTTTAGTACCAGCACTAAAGGTAAACCCTATTTTTAATCCAGTTGCAGTTGAACCATTTAAAAAAAAACAAAAAAAAACAAAAAAAAACAACAACAACAAAACCTGTTCTCTGTAGTAAATGTGATGTGAACTGAGGTCAGTGTCCAGAGGGACTGATTGCATTAAGATGGAAGAGACAGAGTGGTTCAAACATCAAGATACGGTAATTGAGGGGTAAGATGATGATGTTTGATCTAGGGGAGAAGCATGAAAGGAAGAAGCAGGTGTTCGCTGTTACTAAACTGATTTTTAACTAGATGAAACATTTGTGCTCCAACTGTATTTGACCATTTTTGGACCAGCAGAGTAAACACAGGAATTACTTGAGGAACAGTGTGTGTACTATGTATAAATACAAGGTCGAATGGGTTTTGGGCTTAAGTCGCTGGGTGATGCCTCAGACCTGCAATGGCACGTAGTTCCACTCCTCTTTGAAAACTCTGTTCCCCCTTTCCTCAGAGTTGTCATTCTAGACTATGAAGGCAAACTGTTGTATATGACACCTTTTCCCTCCTCCTTTTTAGATCTTGCAGTTGTAGAGGGGCTGTCTCAGGAGTTTGAAGAGAGCCCCAAGTGAAAAATGTGGGCGCTTGCTGTGAGGAGGCAAAGGTAGGTCCCTTCGCCGCAGAAACTGACTTTGCTGCACTGGGTGAGGGGGTAGGTGACACAGCAGCCTTCTGGTTTTAAGACCTTATTCCATCGCTGTCCATCAGTGGTGCCACAGAGCAGATGGTTCCCATGCAAGGAGGTAAAGCACGGGGTGCAGGCTCGTCTTAGGGCTACAGTGTAAGCTTCTACTTGGAACCACTTGGTAATGCCACCTTAATTTTGGAGAAGGTCACATGTTAGAAAACATCAGCCACTTCCACAAATAGTCACTAGGATGGGCCAGTGCCATTGCCATACTTCAGTTACCCCCTGCCTCTGCACTTCCCTAACCTTTTAAAATTAATAGGCTCACTGGCAAACACTGGAGATGCACCTAGATTAATTCCACCAATGGCATATTCAGACTATTCAGACACAGAATAACGTGTAAGAATCCTGCAGAATTTATTTCAAAATGAAGAAAGAAAAAAAAAAAACACAGCTAGGGATTATTAATTAAAAGAGTTGCAACCCCTGGTTTAGATGGAGATGGCTTATTGTGCACTGATGTCTGTGCCCTTCCTGATCGCTTACAGCTGGCTACTCTCAATAAGGACAAAAAAACGTGTTGTGTTTTGTTGGGAGGTGGAGGGGGAAGATGGCCAGGCTTCCAGAGCTGTACCCTCTCCTCATTCACAAGCAAGTTCTGACAGAATAGAAGGGCTTTTTAAAAAATATTCAACATGTAGCGGAAAAAGCTTACAGTTCACTGGTGAAGCACAGCTGAAGGCTTTGTCAATACTACTGATGTTTTCTTACATGGATTAGAACCTAGGGCTGCTTCCCGTTAACCTCAGCAGGAGGAAGAAGCTGCAGCTGACAAAAAGAAAACCAAAAGCATTTTACCAGTGTGAGTCTGTCACCTCCTAGTATTCATTCTTTCATTTAAACTTTAAATAAAAGATGTAAATGCAATTAAAATACAGGGTACTGCACAAGACCTTAGGAAAGTGAAAGGTGTGGAATCAAGAATTCGAAACCAGGAAACGTCACATTAGGGCCATGGGTGTGTGAGAGGAAGTTGATGGCAGAGCCAAGGGCAGACAATGGAGGAGCTGCGCTAACCCCGTTCCTCCGTACACAGCAGGGTGGGTGGGGAGAAACGAACGGCTGATGGCATAATTCAGCGTGCGCAGCTTCAGGCTTGACAGCAGAGGCTCGTTACCGGTGCAGAAGTGAGTTGCAGTCCTTCCCATAACGCGTGTATAGAAGAGCAGGGGAGTAATACCTGCAGGTTAAACTGGACTTTGTCCCACTGTAGCCATTAATTGCTCCCCGGTCAATGCACTGGAGCTGCCCCTTACCTGCTGAACATGAACCTGCTAAGCCAGAAAAGGAGAAACCCGTGGCTGGTGCTGCTGGCTGCGTTCACCAACTGTGGGGTGAACCCGAGTAAGACCCAGGTGAGCCCTCGGGGCAGGTACGTACCACTGGCAGCACACATGCCTCTTAACAGAATGGTCACCCCAGCCCAAATCCTCTTTGGAAGTGCTGTGGACAACAATTGCAAACACCCAGGCTTGCTGGTTGAAAACATAGCAGGTTTTCATAGTGGGATATATCCGTTTTTAAGAACAGTGGCTGTCCTTAAAAAAAAAAAAATTCACCATCTATATTAAGTTTCCTCTTTTTTAAATATGTACAGGGAAACAATTTTCCACTTACTGGAGTATTTTTGTTTTCCGAAGTGCTTGAACCAAGGAGCCAAGAGCAAAGTACATATATAGGAAACAACTGCACAGAAGCTATTGCAAGGCGGTGAGTTTTAGAGCTGAATGGCACTTCAGTTTGCCTCACAAGGCAGAATGCTACACAGCTTTCCAGGTTTTCATTCACAAGCATTCCCTGGTCCTCCAGCCAATCTGCTGTCTAAGAGCAGAAACAACGTTAATTATTCCAGTAAAAGGCACAGAATAAAGGGCAAGGATTAACCTGCCATGTTAAGTACTTTTAGAGCGATACTGGTTTTGTGGTGAAACAGTACTTAAGTCAAATTTTGCATCTTCTGATAGAAAAGTAACAAATCCTACTACTTACTCAGACAATTTTTTATTTTTATTCTTTTTTTTTAAATCAGGGCATTAAAGTTACCATGCGAATAGGTCTTCTAAGTGCAGCCTTTCCTTATTTGTAAAGAAATTATTTCAAAATGCTTCAAACGATACTTTAAAATAGTCACATCAAGTTTTGCAGGCTGTGTCCAGTGAAGCCGTTTACGCATGTTGAGAGTTCTACAATTCAGCAGCTTCAAGTATCAGTACACAAAAGATCCTCTGCCTGCCCCTTTTTAAATAGGGACTTGCTTACAAGTTTCTGCAAGAAGTGACCTGCATCTTACTTAGCTGGTTTAGGTTTTTTACTCACCTGTACCTCTAATAATTTTGCAAGTGTGGTCACCATTACCGAGGTGTGGAAGCTTGCACAATCTGCCTCATTCTGAAAGAGGAAAGCAGGGGACGGATCCTGCCGTCAGTGATTTTGCCTTCATTGTGCCACCTTCTCCTGTTCTCGGGGAAGGTCTAGATCAGTTGACTTTTTCTCTACAGTCCAACAGGTCAGTCTGGGCCACACACGGGCACAGGGCACCCATCTCTTCTGACAACGTAGACTCAAAAATGAGTCACAGTGTAGGCAAAAGTACTATCAGGCTCCCATATGAGTCAGTATTTTCACGAAAAATTGGTCCGAGAAGCTCTGCGCTTCTCCATTTGCCACCATTTTCCCCTAGTAAGAGCATTGCCACGCATCCTCAGCTTCAGATGACAAACAGACCAGTTTTAATGTATACCCAGTATGTGATCAGCTAATGCAACTTAAAGGTGAGCAATTTAAGTTTTTATGTAGCCTGCTACATGTAACAAGACACAAGCTTTGAATTCCAAAAGGCCATTTGTAAATCCGTAACAAAATCTCAAGTTCAGACAGAGCAACAGACCTTTGCAACTCCTCTCACAAACTGTGACTGCATGCTTTGTATCTTTACAGAAAATTTAAAAATTCATTTTTAAGTTCAGGGATTTTTATTCTCCATTCATCTCATTTTGTGTATTTCGGTTAAATTCCACACAGAAGGGAACATACTATTTAAGTCTGCTTAAATCAAGTCAAATCAGAGGTGAATAAAAAATTTGAGACGTTCATTTTAACTACACATTTGAAGTAATCTTCTGTCTTTTTTTCTTAATTCCAGTTGCTCTGTATTCTTCTCTTTGCTTCAAATACTCTGCTTTGCATTCTTCATAGAATAATGGATCAGAATAGCTACAAGACAAATAGATAATACTGTTTTTCATCTTGGCATATGGAACAGATATTGCATGAACAACACTCGTAACTGATCTTTCCTTTCACACCCAAAGAAAATTTGCTCGTCTTCAATAATAAAGATTTTTTTAATAAATACATAAGCACTAAAGTTATCTCTATAAACTATAAATACCGAGCTGCTCTGCATTCTCTCGTATACTGCTCTCTCTTGAGGCAGAGTCCTTTTCAAGCCTCTACAGTGAAGCCACGAAGAAGAATGGCAGAAAAAGGAAAAGACGTTTGGTACTTCAGCTAAATCATCTGTTATTACTTGCAGTTAGCTTCCTCAGTGTGGGAATCTGCTGGATTATGCTTATTTATGCAGGTTTTATGCACCCAAGCGATTACTGGGAACAGGTTCAAGTCTATGTCTCAAACAGTAGGTCTAATTAAAAAATTAAATTAATTTTTCTCATAATTTTGATTTTTTTCATAGTATTTCGGTTGAGTGGTGGTGTTTTCTCTTTTTTAAAAAAGGCAAAGGTACAGACAAATGAAACCGAGTAACTCCAGCAAGTTCTTGCTGTGGTTAGGCCTGACCTCTTGCCTAGCTGCATATGTTTTTTCATCAGTTCCCAAATAATTGAGAATAACTGTCACTAGTTCAAAGGCATTTAATCTTAGTTTCTGGTTTAACAGGGCAGGACACTCATTCTACCCAAAACCAAACCAGCCTCCTTCTTCCCCCAGGTCAACCTCAAAAAATCCTCAACCCTGGGAAATTCAAGAATCTAACTCTTCAGCCTGATGGCACTGGGGATAAATCAGAACTTCCAAAAGAGATGTTTCGATCCACCATGGCATCAAGTTGACATCTCTAACAATTTCCTGTTGCTGTTCACAACAGCAGGACGCTTTCAGAACAAAGAGTAAATCTTAACAGTTCAAGAAGCAAAATCAAAACAAACGTACCCTGTCTCACTAACACAGTACGAAGGTACTTGCCCTGCTCCCCCCTATCCCCACATCCGTAATTCAGCATAGTGAATACGGGACAACATGTCTTCTGGGCTGAGCATCTAGATCCATCACCATTTAAATCAAGAAGAGAGTTTATAGTCACAGGACAACTTCATTAATGAAATAAAATCTTGTCACATTTTTTAATGAAGTGAAGTTACAATTCTCAGAAAATACATCCAAGTCACTAACCTTGCATAACTCTTTCGACAAGGAGTTAATGTTTCTACTCATCTCTAGATTTTTATAGGCCATGCAACAAAACAACAAAAACTGGAAGGGACTTACTAGCCAACCAGACAGTCTTTCAGGGCTGTGTTCTCCTGCCGACACTTCACCACCATGAGAAAACCCGTTTCTTGACAGCATTTAGTAAATGCTGGGGGAAAAAAAAGAGAAAAAAAAAAAAACCCAACAACTCACAAACTAAATCTGAAGTTAGAAAAATGACAATTGGTACAAAAAATCCTCCTATGTGTATACTGTTCCATAAAAAAAACCCTTGCAGACCAGATCAGATTTATTTTTAGTACAACCATCGTTGGCCTAGGGTCTCCTACTGTTTGTAAGGTCTTTGTCACTTGTTTAGCAACAAGATTTTAATTGGATTCCTCCCCTCATCATGCAACACGTTCACACACATACTGCCGTTGCTAATGCCAACAAATTTCTGAAGTTATTCTTGCAGCAAATCCATGAGTCTTGTGTCTGCTTTTCAAACAGACTACTCGGGGCTATCACAGCAAAACAAAAGGAAGCATGGAAAGTTAGGTAAGCCACGGTTGTTAGCACTTCCTCTGCAATGAAAGCTTTTGAAATTACTGAAGTACAATTGTTTCTACAAATTAAGAGGGCAGTAATGTTGACAGAAACTACTGTCTCAAGGAAATGCCACTGGCAGTCACCTCCTGTGAAGGTTTCCTTGGGACAGGAGCTAAGAAACTGTGAGGTCATGGTTCTTTCCTGGCATTTCCAAAACTCTTCCTTGGGAGTGCAAGGAGAAAGCCAGCAGTTTACCAGCTGGGAGTGCCAGGTTGTGCTGCACAGCACTACAGTGCTCCAAGGACCCCTATCTTCTCTGTGCCAGGTAGTGGCCTGTAGCTGTTCTTCAACACAGAATTTCTCTGAAGTCCAAATGGCTATTAAAGAGCATTGCCCTCAAAAATATTGATGATCATCTACATTTCTGGGATCATGACCTCCAGCATTTAACAAGGGAGCATAAAAGGGGAAAGAGTCAATGATCTCTCTCTTCCCAATCTGTTTGCTCAATGAAATGAAAGTCCCTGGTCAGTCTTAGGGATCTTGAGACTTTAAAAGTCACCAACTCACTGAAACAGAATGGCAAAGTCAGGGTTAAGGGTGTGTTTTTTATCTGGAAGTAACTAAAATTACGCCTCATTGTTTCCAGGACCCTGTACAGATGTTTCACTAAATAAAAACTCTAGATTAAAGACTTGGCTGTTACTCCCATCAGGAGATTTCAAACTGTTTCGTTATAAGGGGTCTGAGTTAGTAATATCTGCATTTAACAGGTGAGAGAGAGCGAGCCAATTGCCCAAGATCAACCAGTAGCCAGGTCAAGAACAAAGTCGAATCTGCTGTGTCGCCTTCCAGAGTTCCATCCGTTTCTCCTCCTCTGAGCTTCTGGTAGTGATTTAATATCCAGCAAATTTAGGGCATATAGGAATCACTACATTCTTGCACACCTTTAGCAAAACTTACAGCTAATCCAGTAACATCACAACTAAACGGTGCTATGTTATACAAAGGGTAAATCACATTATCTATACTCGGTGTATATGAACACCGAGTATGTTTACATACATTGATATGTGTGCACTGAGTATCACATATGTGTGTATATATATGCTCAGTGCATTACTCTTATTCTGTTTTGTCCAAAAACTTGTACTTCATGTACCCACAGTAGCGTCTTCCTCTTTTTGTACACACAGCAACCAGGTATGTATTATTTACAGAAACAGAAATTTTGGTATCACTTCCATTCTTTAAGTTTACTGTACAGATATACCTTCTGAAGCCATGCTGGGCATCCAAAAGGCACCTCAAGCACCTGCAAGTACCTGACCATGTGAATATATGGGCAGAACTGTTAAACACACCAACTGTAGCACAGTCCTGTACCTGTTGTATGTTTTCATGACATTTAGCTGAAGTTTCAGATTTCCCTACTAAGGAACTGTTGATCCTGTACAATGATGTAGCTTCCATTACATCAAAACTAAAATAAACAAGAAAACAGATTTATGCCTATAAAAGCAGCAAGTCTCTCCTTAGCTCCTAGCAGATGCCCACTGAAATGGGCATTAAGCAATCACAGGCCTCAGTGGAACAAAACCCACCTTCTAGTATCCTGGACACTTCTGGCAAGACTTAAAGGAGGAGGCGATCGAGCAGCTGCAAGCAACCCTTAGGTGAGGATAATCTGCTTGTCCATGGCTGTATTAATCAGACTTTTGATAAAGACATTTATTAAAAAAAATAGTGTTTTCTCAAAGTATTGACAACAGTCTTAAGTGTCCTTACACTGCCAAACTTACATGTATCTTTGCAAAACTTTGCAAAGAATTGACATCTTATCTACTTTGAACATATTACTGATGAACACTTAAAACATACTTCAACAAAGCACCTAACGTTACACACTGGTAACGTTACCATATGCCATCTGAAAATGCACCAGATTCAAGTATGCAAAAAATGGGTTTCAATTAACCAGTTCACTCCCAGTTAGGAAGACACTGTAACCTGTGCTCACAGGTATTTACTAACAACCATACTCAATTGCTACGATCCCATTTGGCATGTGTTTCATTTTCAGACCTAAAATCACCCAAGTACACATGCACAGATCTCAGGGTACTTCTGGATAGCTAAAGTTTACGAAGCAGTGTAAGCTCAGAACACCACGACTATTAGGTTATCAAAATGTTTCTTTGGCTTTTAAATAAATCTGATGATTCTTCTGTTCTTGCCTGGACTGTTTACATGGAATGTCCCTACATCAGCATCTCACAAAAAGCATACCTGTATCACATTTCTAAAACGGTCCTTTTGTTTTTACCAGGAAAAATATGAGAAGCCTTTGAAAGCTTATGGTTTGCCTTTTGACCAGTTTGATTTCTGCTCTCTACAGGCACTTCCTTAAGTGCTGTGCTGTTTGGGTTTTTCCCTAGTAATCATTCCTTCTGGAAACTGTGAAGTAAAAAATCCACTGAAGACAACAGGAGGTCCCTCTCACTTGTTAGCTCACCAGTCTTGATTGGTTCAAGGCGCGATGTCCCAGTGAACAAAACCTGACCCGCAGCTGCAAGCACTCCCTGGCTTCAGACAGCCCACTTGCGGTATGTGGCCAGGCAGCTGCTAATTCATTAAAACTGCTTCCAGCTTTCTAGCTTTAACGTTACTGGTGCTCAACAGCAGCAGGGGCAAAAGGAGCAGGGTAAAGCACGCTGGGCATCCTCACGTGAGCACACAAAACTTGATTCTCTCTCTCCTCTTACTTCCAGCACTTCAAAATCCCTTTGGCAGTCACGTAAGGAGTGAGACAGGTTTAGTTACAAACATTTACCAGAAACCTTACAGGAGTCTGGAGAACCTTGTTTTATTTTTCATTGTGCTCTGTCACGCTCACAGCTCTATCGTGAAACAAAACATCTCAAAATTGTGCAGCACGAAAGAGTGTTAAAACTACTTGTTTGGACAATAATCTCACAAATAGTACACAATAGTTCCAGATACGATCTCAAACCAAGAATTAATCTCCACTTCCATAATCTTAACAATCACCACTCGTTCCTCACTCAAGCGGTATAAAGCTTCAGAGTGCGCAGCAAGATACCACAAAAGGAGCGGATACACAGGATCTGATTAAAACCCATTGTAGTTTAACACTTCAGCAGGTATAAGCGGTAATCAGAAGGCTAGAGAACCTGGTCTCACACTCAAACCAACCTCCTTCCTGAGGTACTGAACGTGATACAAAGAACAATTGTTCTTTCAGAGCAGGATTGACCTTTGAGAAATCTTGTGCATCTTCCAATCTTCACAACTTTAGCAAATAGCCTTCTGTGACTCTACAAGAGACAGTGCAAGCAGCAAGCTACCAAAACAGAACCTTAGGCGGCAGCGAAACTAGATGTGAATTGGGGCCAGTCTGCAAATCCACTGCAGACTGTAACACAACAGAAAGAAACGTTACAAACAAACAATAAACATTTTCCCCAGTATTTACAAATACAAGCTAAATAAAATGAACGGAGGAGCCAAAATGCCTTGTTAGAAAGGAGGAAAAGCTTGCCCTCCATAAAATGAACACTGATGAGGCTTTGCCAGGACAGCTACATATGTCCATCACTGAATGCTCCATGCACAGATCCAGTACTGCGTCAACGAGCTGCAGGTGCCTACTAGTTACCACGGAAACTGGCCACGGACCCCTCTCTCACCTGCGGCAGTTACGGTTCTTGACATCATATCTGACATAGGTCAGCCCCACAGGCTGTGTCTGAAGGGACGCACACACAGCAGAGAACTCTTCTGGAGGCTACAGCTCAGAAATAGTTCACTGAGCAGTTCATCACTGATTTGAGGCTAGATTCTGTCGTCTTCTCTCTCAGGAACAAAGCTTTACACTTCTGTTTTAAGGCAAATCCCAAATGAATTTTGGGCACAGTTCTGAGAATTTTTAGTCTTCTTACTTTGTTGGCCATTACAGCCACCCAGAGAGATTTTAACTGCTAAAGCAAGCTTGCAATTTAGTACCTTCTCTAAATCAGCCATGTGTGTTAAGGCTGAATGGTATCTGTGCCAAGACGAAGGTCTGCTTTTAACTGAACAAAAGCTGAATTACTGTATTTGAATACAGGGCAATTCAGTTTTGCCAATTCTCACCTGCTAACTATGGCATGCTGGCACACACAGGTGATCTCCCCATGATGCAAAGACCTACAGTTTTCAGGGACAGTCACGGTGGCTTTGTGGGCCGGGTCAGTGATGAGCGAGCCCTTCCATGGACTGACTCTTCAGCAGGGAGTATCTCAGGGAAGCTGCTCTGTTTGGTCCCAGGCACCTCCAGATCTCTAACTGCCCAGGATCTAAGAGCAGTATTGCACTGGGTCTCCCTGTATCAGCTTACCGACTTGAGAAAGCAAAACATGAAGAACAAGGGGAAAACCAGCTGCTTTTGTAGGTCCCAGCACATGTAAGGTCACAGAACAACAGAAGAGCTTTTAAAAGCCTTCTAATTTTTTTCTAAAGCTGTCCGGACATGCGTGTTTTTATTTTTTATAAAATCCTATTCCAAGTCTCTGTATAATTCTGTTCAGATACAGAATTATACAAATAATGTTGGAGGTTATCAAGAATTACTTTTGAATGTCTGACTACTTGTTAGTATATCCGATGTTTGATTAAGAACTGCTTCAAGTTACAGAGCACTCTTTTATTAAGGTTTCTTTGATAATTAGCTAGAAGATTAACTCAGTAAAGAACTTTATAAACAAAGATCCTTACAGTCCACCTAAGTCTTTGCTGGAAAATAGTTGGTATTTAAGAAGAACATTTGTCTTTATTATTTTTAAGAGGTTCCCCCCCCCCCCCCCCCCCCCCCCGCCCCGCCTTTCTAACTTTGCTACAGGATAATATGGGAAGCACGCAGAAACCAAAGTGCAACGGGGTAACGGTTCAATTATCTCAGAATAAAGACTGGACAAATGATTTCCCTGTCTATCCAAGCAGAGAGGCATATGAAATAATCAGCACATGAAAGTATTGATTTTCAAATTTTAAAAGATCAGATCCATTACCAGAGAATTAGTTATAACAAAGTTGGTAGAGTCCACCAACAGATGTCTGGGTGCATACACCTCTTAATTTAAAAAAGAACTAAAAAGCCAGGGTACTGCCCATTTTCATCTTGGAACACATTTACAGTTTCAAGTAATATTTGCTCCTACATGATGAAAATAAAAACTTGGCAGGATTTTGACTCAAAGGGACAAACCAACATCTGGCATAACACAGAGCCACAGCTCTGCTGCATAAAGATACCGCTTTTCTTCCACACCAAGGTTAAATTTAACATTCTTAATCTCAGTGCAGACCTACAAACAGTGGACACAAAACCAAGGCGCCATATTTAAGATGCAAGTGTTCCACCCTCAAGCAGGGGTAGGCTGGTCTCTTCAATGTGCTGCATTCAGCGTGAAATGGCAGAACTGGTGTGTGGGACTGCAAAAGTTTCAGCTACATATATGTAAAGGAAAGAATTTATGAAAAAAAACCCACAAACCCAACCTGTAACACCCTGCCCCAAGCATTAAAAATAAACAGAAAGTTTTTACTTTTTTGTGGTTTAATAAAAGGGAATAACCAGTAAGCAGATTACATTTGGGGGGCGGGGGTAAAGTGTTGGGTGGTTTTTTTACTTTAAATTTAAAAATACTAAATAATTATATCTTTCTGCAAACACGGAATTCTGTCCGTGCGCAATGCAAGAGAAGAGCAAAAAGCATTTGGAAGTTATCTCCAGCTAACCAGCTGCATGGAAACTGCGTTGATATGACAATGCCAAGTGACCATCATCATTACTTTCAGCATATGAACTGTGTGTAGCATGAAGGCTATTTCTGGAAGTTCATTTTTTGCAGATTCAGATTATAACAGTATTTGGCACTTTTGTATCAACTCATACTGCAAAGTGTTGTGCAATTCATATAAAACTGTAGTTTTATCCATCATAATTATGTATCTATTTTGCAGATGTTCTTGTACACAAAATAAATGAAATATTCCCCATTATCAAGATAAATTGATCCTCTCAGGTCTGGCTCTAGTTTATTTAAAGACTTTACAATTTTACTACTTAGGAGAAAGTCCTACAGAGGTGTTATCTCACCATTTATATTTTCTCAACACTTATGATACTGCTATCACACTCTTAAAATAAAAAAAAAAGCTTGTATCATGATCCAGACCAGGCTTATGTTTTATTCCTGGGTTAAGTTTTTTTCCTTTACACAAAAAAGGAAATAATTTTGTCCAATGCTTCGGTTGTTCCTGGAGATCTAGCACTGGGTGGAGAAAAGATGCCCAAGTAACAACGAGGATTTGGGGGGCAATGGTGGAAGGAGGAAGAAACGGTTCCCTTTAAAATGTGACCAAGGACAAGATTTTAAATTCTGTTTGTAAAATGTGTACAAAAACATGAAATTGATATAAAACATTATCAGCAACATTTTATGGTGAAGTTACTATGCTTTTAATTTTGTATTAAATTGTGATATATCAGCTTGTTACTTTAAAGATTACTCAGTATGCACAGCACAGATTACTGGCACGTTTAATGAGACAGAGGAAGTAGTAGGATGAACATGAAAAGATTGTTTTAGATTGTAGAGTACAAGCTATTTGATATTTCCAACACAGTACAAAAGAAAGCTTCTCTGTAGATTGCTCATGGTTCAGTTAACATCACTGAATATCTAATACCTCCAACTCAATTAATTCTCACCTGATTAAGATCAGTCTGATATTCAAACTAAATCATCTCTCCAGTCAAGTAGAAATCAATATTTCTGATTTTACTTTTAAATTACAATAACAAATAAAATACATGCATCGTCAGTATGCCAGGAGTAGCTTTCCTATTCTAGTCTACTATGGCATGCATAATACAGCTGATTAAAGAATTATTCTAATTTGAGCAACAATATATATAAGACAGATTAATTTGAATAGAGGGAGACAGCATGAAATAATTAAATGCATCTTATATAGGGCAAAGAGAAAATTGACATAAAATAACCTTGACTCTTTCAAGTGAACCTCTGTTATCAGATCAAATACTTTGTCTCCACAAATATTCATTTGTTGTAACATAAAAATAATCATATACTTTCTGTTTTCCTGCCCATCACCACCTCCCAAAAAAGCTTCTCCCCATTTCAGCTTTTGTAGCTCCAACATACTGCTGGGGGCATCTGTCCTGGGGCAGATGGTCAATACATAGTAACACACAACACAGGACTGGGGAGGAAGGACGATTCCAGGAATCCAAGAATTTTAGGGAACTACTATTCACTGTGTTAAAGATCTCTCCTCCTGACTAATGCTTTCCAGGGCACTCTCAGCACAAATAACCAGCTTTGCGTTAAAGCATGCAATACAAACTGGATCCTCCAGTAGACTACAGCATCTCTTGCACTCCTATATTAAATGCTGAAAAGTTACTTGTCCCATGATTGAGAGGTGAATATAGAGCAGGCATCTTCAGGAAGACAGACAGCACGACTACGATCTGCAGAGGAAGAATATTTCCCCCAAAAAATAGAAAATGTTTCTCTAAGCACACTGCCTTGCAGTAAAGAATACATGTTACCAATACCCTAGAAATAAATCTGAAGACTTTGCTTTAGGGGACACTTACAGTTAGAGATGAGAAAATAACATACTGAATCAGACAAAGGGCCCATTTGCCCTGTATGCCTTCTGCCTCAGAAGCCAGTAACAGCTGCTTCAGGGAAAGGTGCCATGAAGTCGACACTATGGAAAAACAAATTCTCAAGTGAAGTTTCTTCCTAACTCCTATCAACTGTAAGATTGGCTTATACCTTGAAGCATAAAGTTCTCACATGCCTTTAAAACCTTTATGATCACCTGCACAGTGGGTCTAAACTGACAAGCCTCCAACAGAAGAGGAGGAAGAAAGTGGAAAAAAACCACCCCAATACCAAAAAGGCACAGGCTAGCCGGAATTCCTTCAACATCTGTCTGCCCCAGCTTGCTCAAGTCCTGCTGAAGTCCCAACTATTTCAACTGTGGTTATGTGTCATACCATGGATGCCTTTTTCATTAGCAAGTTTTCAAAATCCTGCTGCAAAAATAAACTGGCTTCAAAGTATCCCTTGGCTGGACGTAGAATAGGCCAAAGCAGTAGGGAGGAAAGGTATTGTCTGCTGATCAGAGCTGTTTGGGAGTGGGTTTTTGTTGGGGGTGTGTTGGCTGGTGGTGTTTTTTTTTACAGAACAATCCAGTTACTTGTTTGGTAATGCTATCTACCTTCCCTTAGAAGCAACAGTCTCAACAGTTTTCATCTTTTAAATGCACAGATATTACAAGTTTCTGGGTTTGATCTACTGCTCACACCTGGCAAGAGCATATCTTTTCTGAAATTAAGGCTTAGACAGGGCTTTTCAGATGGAAACCAATGGCTTATTTAAACTTTCTGTTTCAAAAGTTATTAAAAATGATTGGGTTTTCGCTTGCGCTGTTTGTTGGGGTTTCTTAGAAACCACAGTACCACACCAGTTCTGAATACACATATAAGGCACGCACGGATTCTCCAAAATCACTTAATTCAAAACAGAAATCATTGCTCAGCTGCTGGTCTTTTTTTTTTTTTTAATAGAAACATTAACAGGGTTTCTGTTGTTTTCAAACCCAACAACCATTAAAGACCGAATTTCTGGGGAAAAAGGGGGATACTAACAAACCACCATCAAGGGATGTCAAATAAATCCAAGAAAGCCATGAACAATGAAGACAGTCCCATTCCCATATGATACAGAGGCTCACGGTGGTGGATGCTCTCTCACTGGACTCACTATACATGCTCTGCAGTCTAAAATTTACTCCCAATTAGACTGAGCATTGTGGCTGTTTGTCAGAGGTATACCCAGAAACCCAAAGCAACAACAAGGAAGTACTTCTGTCTGTCCCAATTAACCCACACTTGTCCACAGCAGATTGTTGGGCATTTTCTTCCGAATTTCATGAGCATTAGGAGACAGTGAATGAAACTGAAAAGCAGCAAGTCAAAGAAAGAAATTAGTTAAAAAAAAAAAAAAAAAAAAAAAAGACTGAGGAACACAGCCAAACACAGTAATTCAAGCAAACCCAATCAGTACAACTAACAAAAAATAGACAAAACTGTTAACAAAAATACACCAGATTAATTAGAGTTTAAAATTGGAGTTCTGAAAAAAGTATACACATGCGATCTTACAGTACTTTCAGCAGTTCTTAGTTCTGCTGCTTGGACAAGGACAGGTCAGCTCTCCTCATTCTACATTTCTGTACCAGCCCTGCACACGTGAAATCTGACCAAAATTATTTTGGGGGGATAAGGGGTGGAAAGATTAAAGTTAATTGTCAGTTTGATAAGAATTCCGAACGCACACATGATACGTGACTATGGAAAGTGTTTTCCTAAGTTATCACAGAGCCTGAAAAGATGAATTTTTAAAAATGTACAGCTTAAAATGTCAGATAGTATTTTCCTGACTATCGCTGAATGCTGATGAAACACTGTGGTAAACATAATTTGTTAGTAATATGCGCTTAGTCACTAGAATTTCAAAAGAACTTGGATTTCAACAGTAAACGGAGCTCTGACACAAATGATGCAGAGAAGTATCTACTTGTTAGCTTTAGTGTAGTAGGCACAAGCCTGACCTGATCTAATCTCCCATCTTGGATTTCCAGATTTGTCAGCATTTTGTGTATGCATGTGTATACACATATATCTATACGTGTATGTATTCTGCCTCAAAACCACAGAAATATAGTGCACCGCCACACGCATTAAGTAAGCTCCAGCTCTTTAAGAGCCAAGAGCCAAGTCCTCCTCCCTCTGACTAAGCAAGACACCCAGAGCACAGCAGTACAAAGAAGAGGGTTATGTCCTCAGAAAATGGAAGAAATAGCAAATCATGTATCAGGCTTTACAGTGCCTGTACTTGCTCAGGCAAGGCAGATTTAAGTGCTCAAAGATGATAATGTGCTGGACTACTGAGGCAGATTTGTCAAGAAAAGCATACCTTCTTTTCTTCCCATTGAAATTATGAAGAAAAAAAAAAAAAAAAAGAATCCTTTTACGCAAAGTAAGTATGTTGTTGTGAAAGTTTACTTGGGTAAATCACGATTTGCCCACTAAAGATACTCGCTTTACGAATGTTCTTGTCAAGTACAAGCATTGTCTTCCATGTAAGGTTTCAGGTAAAGCACACCCAACGAGCACAGCCACCCAGCTGAACTGCACTGTTTTTAAACAACTGCTTCCTTTAAGACTGACTTGATCTAATTCTCCTCTTACCCTGCAGTAAGTATCCCTGACATCAAGCGTTACCACACCAGGCACTGGAAGAGGCAGAACTGGAACAAATGCAAGTTCCCCCATGGCTACTGTCTGTCACCGCCTGCTTTTCTATAAACAAGCGCATCCAACTTGAGCTGCGCAGAGTAGCCTCGCTGCTGCTTATCCTCCCACCTCCTCCGGGAGCTGCTGAGCCACTCAGGGACGGCTGAGAAGTTAGCATAACAGATGATTAAAAGAAACAACATCCCCCTCCCTCTGTCCCATAGTGACTGACTCCTTAGCTGAACTCCAAGTTAAAAAAAAAAACCCAAAAAACCAAAAAACCCCAACAAATCAAAGCCCTATTTAGAGAAGCCAGATTCACCCAGAGGCAGAAAGAGCAGTGGTGTCCCTCTACCGCACGGTGGAGGTAGAGTAGGTCATTTATGTAACTCCTGAAGAGGCGATT
Source organism: Falco naumanni (assembly GCF_017639655.2). Lineage (NCBI taxonomy): Eukaryota > Metazoa > Chordata > Aves > Falconiformes > Falconidae > Falco > Falco naumanni. The sequence goes on from NC_054057.1 coordinate 5,271,245, forward strand.
ACACAGCTCCGCCGCCGTAACACCAGCTCTAATTTACAGCATGCTCTTTCAGGAATATTTCCCCCCCCCCCCTCAGTTCAATTTAGCGTATTTCTAAAAGTATGATTTTAACTCAAAGTCCCAATACCAAACTTTTTTTTGTGTGTGTGTGTGTTTGCTTTTTTATTATTATTAGTTCTCCCTCCTCTGAATTAAACAAAGTGTCTTCTAAGCAAAAGTGAAACGGATTTCAAGGCTGAAGAGAGTGGGAGCGGGATGGGGCATACAGCATAGGGTCAAAACTTCAGGCCGCCTGGGCACACCAACAAGGATACAATATTAAAGATTAATACACTTGTGTTCTTTTTAAAAGAGGAAGTGACTCTCCCTTATAGATCAAAATTAATCCCCGATCATCAATCACTCCAGCATCTCCAAAACAGACTACCATGTACTTACCTTAGTTTGCAGTGTATATTTAGTCTCTCTTTTTTTAAAAATTACTAGCCTTTAGCATATACCAGTGTAGAGGCATAGGAAGAATTCCTCCCGAATGAGGTACTACTCAAGCATTTCTAAGGATGACAGAACCAGAAGTGTTATTTTCCAGCAAAAAAAAGAAAAACTGTGCTGCATCTATATCCTGAACAGTATACTGAAGAGTAACTTGACCCTTTGCAATGGTGGCCAGAGTGTGACAAAGTATGTATAATCACTTTTTCAAAAGAAAGTACGTCATTGACTATGTAGGCAGTCAGAATTTCAGACTTCCCTATTCATTTCATGATTCTGAATAGATGAATTTTAACAATGTGACAAGAAAGCACACTACTAAAGCTTAGCAAGATCTGGCCATTTCGTAGTAACCGTATAAGGCTTATCTTCCATCTTCTGTAAATGGTTTTAAATAAATGACTGTGATAACCAGGCACCTAAAAAGGACTGAACACCAGATATAGCAAATAATCCAGCCACCATACTCCTCCTGTATCTTTGAAGCGGTTACACAAAAGAATGACAAAACAGTAAAACTCAGTATTTTGTTCAGATTCTGGAAAATCCATGAGCTGTGAGCACTGCACACTGCCCTGCAGGAATAGGATGGTTATGATGCTCCCCTTGACCAGGAATTGCCCCATGCCACACACCCTCCCTGAACTGGTAATACACATTTTCTTCAAACTTTTCAGAGACGTTAAACTGAACAGATTAGGCCAAGGCTATTGAGAACCAGGCAAGACTGGCAACTTTTTACAACCCTACAAGTTACGTTCTGAACCAAAAGCTTGCATTAAAGGTAGCGATCAGCTCATGTGCTTCTACTCACGGAAGGAAACTGATCATAGAAGGGAGGAAAAAAAATCCTAAAAACAACCAACCCACCATCCCCTCTAACCTACCACGTCTTTTGGTCCAGTGCACAGCTTCCAAGAATCATTTATTTGCCCAGGCAGATCGGGCACGGACATCAAGCATCAGAGAAGGCAGAACTGATGACATAAAGCTCTACTGAAAAAGTCACTGGTTTTGACAAGAAAGCACGAGGCTGAAGCCGTGATGTCATGCCTAAGAATACAGCAGATACAACCAAGCAGATGTTTCTGTGATGTTACTGGCCATCGGAACCTAACAGTATACCTGGTGCCATAGCATTACACATGTATAAGGCACTGTAATAACAGACCTGATTCTACAGAGAAATTAAGAGATGAGGTCATTTCTCCACAGCAAAAATTATAATGTTGAAGACAGTAAAATGCAGTATTTGTAGACAGAGGATTTACAAATAAGCCTTTGATAAATCCACAAAAAAAGCACCTGCCACTGTTTGTCAGCTATGGAAGTCCCTCAAAAAAGAGGAACTATTCTTCAGTGCAAAGTTTAATAAGCAAATGGCATAAAAATCTGTATAGCACCATAGACCAACGCATCTGCTATAAAACTATTGGCAAAGGAGACATTAAAAATATAGAGGAGGACAAATACATATGTAGCTTTAATTTAGAAGCCATTTTAGTCACACTTCTTCCCATGGCATGAGGATACTTCCTATGAAATATCATATGCTACCCAAACAAGAACTACTCAGCTTTCTAAACAAGTCAACAAAGTTTGTTTCTAACAAGTTCAGTCACACAGGCTCAAGCTGCTGTAAGGCAAGATGTGACAGAAGAACTGGTGGCAGCCGAGGACACTAAGAACTCAAAGCAGCACTCGGTGGCTAGGACACAAGCAGAAACCGTTAGAGGGTCTTAACGCTGCCATTACCATGGCCTTCTCAGCAGCACCATTCATCCCCACGTAACCTTCTGTCTTCCATGTCTACTTAGAGCTGAAAGCTCCTTGGGGTATATCCTGACTTCTATGTAAGGATCTTTACTGGTTGGGACCTCTCAGTACTATGACTGGATTACCGAGTACCTTCTCCACTGGTACTCTGAAATTAGAAGAACATAACGTGGCTAAAAATCTTTCTTCCATTTTCTGGGTTCTGAACTAAATGAGCTGTACTCACTGAATGCAGATGTACACATGCCTCCACCACCACAGATTTGTCAGTATGTAAGTTTTTCCAAAGATTTCTCTCACCTTTATTCTGAAAGGAAAAAAAAAACCCGCCCAAAAGCTAGCATATGCTGTATTAATGTAAAACCCCTAGAGGGCAACTAAGCTTCAATTTCAACCTGCATAAATATTCAGCTCCTTAACTAGTTTACAGATTATGTAAACTATTTCCTTCAACCTTGGGGTTTTTCCCCTCATTTAAAAGAAATGAATCCTTTTCATTCTCAAATCACATTACTGCTGCCTATTTAGTGTAAGTTAATCACCAGGGCACAACCAGAGACTGAGTTCTCAACCCAACAAAGCTCAAATGTGTGCAAAAGAGAACAATAAAGAAAACACATGCAAGGGCTTCATTTAAAGACAGAAAACAAGCATATGAAAGTCTGGAATTACTTTCTTTGCATTAAAGACCTTTAACAATACATCTTGTTTATTATTCAGCTTAGTATTAATTTATTGCATGGCATCTGTTTTCCTGTCCAGCAGGCTGGTTGCAAGTCTCAGATTTATGAATTTAAGTTTATACTGTTGGGATTATTTGCCTTTTTTTCCCCTATGTACTATGATTTCAACCTTACATATCATAAATATTTGGGGACAAAAAAAAAGATGAACAGGAAATCAAATGTCAAATTAGTTATGGAAAACAGTTTCATTTATTCTTCAGTCTTCAGCTAGAGTCTGGGTCTGCTGCTAGTGATGAAAGAAAAAAAGGGAAGTAACTGGGGCCATAAAAGTAAAAAAACTTCATTCAGTTCCAAGTGTTTTTCCCAAATTTTAAAACTGCTAACTCCAGTGTTTAGCTGGGCCTTGTTTATAATGAGGTAGCAGGCATCAACTGCCCTTCCCCTACTTCCCACCGTATCTTGGCGGGAGCTGGAAGGCACTTACTATCCTGCCAGTCCACATCTGCACAGAACCTGCAGACACACTGATGTTTAATGTTAGAGGACACACTAACAAATCAATGGGACTCACAAGCATTGTGGAAGCAACCTGAGATAGGGACGAAAAAAACAGCTTAAAGGAATCCTTTAGCAAATGCCCACGAAGCCCAACGGTTTCTACATGGCTTTTGCAGGAGATCAAATACCCTAACAGAAATTCATATTTTTATGCATACCAATTGCTTTATGCATACCAGTGCAGTGCCACATATGCACTGACCATGATAGTTCTCCTTCATGTATGGTCTTATCCTCATTTACATGTGTGAACAGAGACTAAAAATGACTACCAGTGGAATTCACTTTACGTAATTTTAGACACCTAAAATTTACATGTCTCACCTAAAGCTGATTCTGGAAGTACCCTGCTGACCCTTCTTGTTGCCTTGACACAAAACAGAGAGACAGAGCGAGCCAGCAAGCACAAGTTACTTCCAGAATGCTGTCAGGTCCCACTCAAGAGATTTAAACAGTTTAGACTGGTTTAGACTAGACATAACTTTCACATGACTAGAACAGGGATGAATGTCTCCCATCCTACATGACTTAACAAGAAATCATAAAGGAGGAGTTCAAGGAGCCAACATAAGTCTCCAAGCTTAGTGCTCCACTCACAAGCATCTCCTCTCCGAATACTGCAGAATACTATCAAGTCGCTGCTGCCCCACTGGAGCTCTGAAAGACTGCATAAGGGAGAAGAGGAGGGCTAGACACTGTTTCTTATTCAGATCCATCCCCTCTGCTTGCCTGAAATATAACAAGCTTTAAGTGATCATTCTGACTTTTGCCACAAGTTCAGCCAAGGCTTAGAAGGCTTGAGCACTGGAGAACTGTTAATACAAAACCTGCCAAAGTAAAAAGTTATTGTGCAGTCAGTTAGGGTTTGGACCACAAAACACTCGTTGCTACCGTATCTCTTTATATGGGTGCCCATAGCACACGGTAGAAGCTAAACTTTAGCATATCAACTTTGTAATCAAGCTTTAACATCGACTGTATTACATTAGAAACAAGGGAATTCCACCTGCTTCACATAAAGCAATTGTACTCACTGTTGCAATTTACCCTTCATGTGAAATATACCTAGGCGGACCTGAAATAAAGGTAATTTAGAGTTTCTATTACCATAAGTACTTTTAACACACTTAAGGAGGTGACTTTTTTCTCCTCCTTATTAGAGTGGCTGAATTAGCTTTCAGGCAAGTCAAGCAACTCAAACACTAGGGCAACGGTGATATTAATGCCAGGTCTGGAACAACAAGCACTGCACCGAGACCACTGCTTATGCCTCAGAGTGAAAATACTTCTGTGAACTATGAGCCCTGGGTAAGACCATAAGATCAGAATTCAGCTGCACTAATAGAATTGCCAGTGAAATGTTGCACTGATTTCCTAAGTTCAGCTCGTCATCGTTTAGAAGAGAACTTCATTCTGCAGTCACAGCAACCCAGCAGTCTTCCACAGAGACTGTAACATATTTTTGCATTTAAAACTCCAACACGGAATCTTACCTTTCATTAACAATAGCAGTAATGAGACACTAATTAAATTCAGGTACATAAATGCATATTTGAATATGTAAGCAGTTATCTAGAAGATAACTGAATTAGCATATTTTACTTAGGGAAAAAAATTAATCACATGCCATATTTTCCTGAACTACTATTTAAATGGCAAGAGCAGAAGAGAAAAACCTGAGACCAGAAATATTCATCTGAATTACTAGCCTGTTGGGAGAATGCAGCTAAAGCAAGAGTTGCCAACTCTGTCAAATACCTTCCCTCTATAGAAGTGCAAAAATTATTTTTTGGCGTGGTGTTTTACTAAGTATTCTCTGCCCAACAACGAATGTTTCTCAAAAGTTTATGCACAGTCAGTAACTAGTATTTACACAAATCTGATGGCAGAGTGAGGAAGACAGATTCCCTGAGCAATATTCTGTTTTAACACAGCTGAAATTTCATAGTTACTCAACAGATGAAGCATATTAAAATGAACTTACACAACAGCCTTGCTGAAGCAAGAGGATTCCTTTCCACACCATTCTCACTCCCCACAAAGGACTTAAAATTTTTTCAAGATGTTTTAAATGTACAAAGTTAAAAAAATTCCATCACATATACATGTATATGCTTTTTATTTTCCAAGTAGTAGAATCATGAATAGTTTTCCAAAGTATAAGATGAGGACACCTCTGTTAGAAAGAGAAAGCTGAAGAACAATTAGTACTATTACTCAGTAGTAATGAAGCATCATTAGATGTACATAACACAAAATATTTTAAACATAGGACACTGGATATAAAAGTGGATATTCCTGTGGTGAAGACACCACAGGAACTCTGAGCACTGTTAGTACCCTGTTAAAGATTAGTTAGCTACTTACTAATTAATTAGTAATTAAATATTTGGTTATATAAGCCCAAACAGTATACATTCTTTTATATTCTTCTTTTCCATACTATATGGAAAGCAATGGTAAGTTTCTGTTCTTTAACTAGACAGATGTTGAAGCCTACATTAAGGTACCAATGCAAAACAGTGCCTTAAAATAATGTAAAAATGTAAACACTATGGCCTGGCAGAATTCTGAACTTCCTGACAGGCAGAAGGAATACGCCCATCTGAACCCCTGACAGTCCACGTGCTTGCCCTGCTGCACTGGGTCTCACTCAGCATGCCATGCTTCTTCAACTGTGTTGACTTTTGCTATCAAATATCTCCCTCTGATCTGCAACCTGGAAACAGAAGGGACATTTCCTGCACACCCAAACTTTCTGCAAGCTGCACTGTTGGGGTAGGAAATGGGATGGCACACAAGACAGGTACCATCTTCCCCAGGTTACTATTCTACAGCCATACACAGGATGGTATCACAGACAAATTAATGCTTATGCAAAACCCGTAACACACGGGTTTTCTATAGTTAGGAGCTCAATTTCTTCAGCAATGCTTAGACTGTACGTTTGTTATGTTTCTTAAACATAAGGCACACTCTAAGTTGGAAAGTTTATATACATTAAGAAGGAGCATTAAAAAAACACTCAGAAAACACAAAACAAGAGGAGGAATCAGGACAGATGAGGGATGACAAACCTGGATTTACACCAAAAAAATAAATAGTACTTTTCATCACTGGCCTTATGAATTATTTTGACTGGGCTGTCAGATTCACTGTAGAAAATTACCACCACAAAGGCAGAAAAAAAAAGTAATGGGCAATAAAGTGCAGCATTTGAAGTTGCAGACCACGGTCACTCTTCTTTACTAGATACCATTTTCTTCAACCTGAAAGCACTAGTTTTCCCTGTTTTACTTCATGACATTATGATTTTGGGTATTTTTGTTTTAAATTCTCCACGGTCCTGAAAACAACCCTGGAATCTCGGGGTCCAATACCTTCCCTAAGCCATCTCAGGAACTCAGCAGAAGAAACAGTTTTCCAGGGTGGTTACTGAACAAGCCTTTTATTTTCCCTTTTCTTTTTCCTCTTCTTGCCTTTTCTAGGTAAAAGTTTGTCCTATTTCTTCCATTAAAAGTGCTGATTTGTACAGACCATTACCAGGAATCTGAGAACATAAATGGCTTAATATAAAAAGAAAAGTTAGTGTAGGCATTTAATAAAGCCCCAAAACTTAGGAAAAAAAAAAATCATTCTTTGAACAGTAAAAAAAACCTAGGCATTGGAACAGCCTTTCTATAGAACCCGCAACATCGATCAGGTTACAGGACAAACACAGGCACACTAGATATGGCCACGAGAGAAAATGATGGCCTAAGAAAAGTCCTTTCCAGCCCTGCGTGCCTCTTACACTTCATAAATGTGCCCTCCAATGAGGAGGGAATTGTCTAGAGCACTCGGGTTGGATAGTCTCTTTATACAACTGAAGCTAATGCTATTAAAGCACAGTTAGACCAGCCTAGATCACATCAAGAAGTCCTGCTTTCAACCCTCTCCTATGTGCTTCCACGCTAAACATTTCCTATACAGTAAACAATAGCATTCGGAAGTTCTTTTTGCCAACATAAGCTGTGAATTCATAAAGTGATTTTTAAAAGGTCTGACAGTCTACACCCACAGATGTGAGATTACACCTCAAGCCACATCTTTGCAGTGCTTTTTCACCAACTTCATGAGCATCCCGTTACAGGAAAGTATACAGGATGTTTCTGTCACCAAGAAACAAAGCAAGACCTGTACCAAGGCTGGTGTGCTGGTGTAATGATTAATTTACACACATAAGCAGACCTATGATTTAGTGTTTCAAAAAGGACTATTTAAATATCCTCAAAATATGTTCTTGATCTGGAGGGCTTGGAGGGCATATTTAGTTTATATTGAAAAGGGGGAGAAAGAAGACTAGATACTTTCTGGAGAAATTCTGCATCACATACAGGAAGAAAGAAGGCTATAAAGTGCAAGACAATATATGTGACAAAATTCATACAAGGAAATCCTGAATTTGACTATTAGAAGTGAAAAAAAGGGCATTTCAGACTTCAAGAAAACTTTCTTTAAACTCATTTTAGGAAAAAGGTAAGAAGGCAGATCCCTTAATACCATAATTGAAGTCCAAAATACTATTTCAACTCCTTCCCAATACAGTGGCTATCAAGATAAGAATCTGTTCATCCAAGGGAAATTTTCATGCATTGCTCTTTTACACTATCTTCTCCGAAATTCCTAGTGTAGGTCCTTTCCTACTCATTATCCCATCAGAATTATTACCTTCCATCCCTTACAGGATTCCTTTCAAATCCTTTACTAGTATCCCCCTCAAATCTGGAATACAGCAGTGAAATTGTTTTTCTTGTTTCCTGATCATAAATGTAAAGCCTCATCCATACCTCCAAAGCTCTGTACAGCTCTAGCATTCCTTGTCCATCTCCCTTCACATCTTCTGACCAGCTCTGCAGCTCTTGATTACTTATCCAAAATAATTCTCGCCTTCTGTCACATGCCTACACTTCACGTAAAGGTATCTATCCTGATCTTAGGCAGCACGCATTCCAGGCGCTCTTTTCTGCAAAAATGTTAAAAATAAAATTCAGAGGGATGACAACAGAGCACACCTGTTTTACGGCCTTTCACTACTGTAGCCTTTACTCATTCCTTAGGCATCAAACCTTTAAGTGAAACATTCTTCAGAGCACCAACCTCCCTACTCTATGCAGCACCACAGAGACAACTATTGGAAAACAACATAGTAACAAAACTAAATTAGGGGGTGGGAAAGAGGGGGATGATTTTCTGTGGCAGTTACTAAAAGGACCTGAACAATAATGCACAAGAATGTGGTTTTACTCAGCAACAGACAAAACTGTTTCAACTTTTTTTTTTTTTTTTTACGTTCTCATCAGTCCATGTTGCTAGCACAGGATCCACCAATTTCTATAACGAGTCAGTGCTGGAGGGACAACTCACTCTATTTAGCCTAAGCAACTTTTAGAACTACTGTTCCACATGGAAAGAGAAGTTTAAAATTATTTCATCCCAAAACAGGATGAAAATTTGAGATTTCACTAAACACACTGATGTTTCAAGAACACCAAAAAGCATGAAGAATATTTAAACCACCACATCTTGTTGAAAGTGTGTTTATTTGCCAAAATGTATTTCAGCTTTAACTCGCATTCCCCTACTGCCTGATAAAGCCTGTAATTCCTGCCCTTTTTTTTTTTTTTTTGACTGCCTCTGCTGACTCATAATATTCTACACAAAGATATATACACAGGAAATAAAGGAGATCAAAACTACAACTCTCATAATGCACTGCGTCGTAAAATCAAAATATATTAGATCAAACTGCAACTACTATTCTGACTCCCATTTTGCTCAACTGGAATTAATGAAATTAATTTCAATTTTTGTGATTCATATGAGCAATTTTCTTTGGCAAATACACTTGCCCACTTCATGTGCTTTCTAAAGAATGATGGACAGAAGTTTTCCCCTACTACCTTACCATCAATATCATACATTCTTTACAAGGTCAATACACTGCTTGTAGGCTATCTGAAAGCTCACTATTTATTGTATTTCTGAATACACAATAGCTACTTTTTGACCAAGTTAAGTTCTGTTTTCCACTGCTGATCCAAATGGTATCTCCACAAAACATTCTGACTTCAACAGTTGAAAAATAACCTATTTTCTGTGTGAAAGTAACCCCAGGGTAATATTCATAATTCATACACAATATAAATATTCATACACATGCAACGGGAATACAGCATGACCTCCTACAAGTATTAGAATTATTTACACAAAGTGCTAACTGTGTTACTGTTGAATGTAGTATCTAAGAGGGGTTTATAATCCAGAACTGCAAAGCAACTTATATACTTAATACATCATTAAGGATATGCAGTTAAACTAACAGTTACCATAAGTCACACGTGCTGCCATTAATAATGCATTGCTATGTGCAACTATACCACAGTAATACTGTAACAACACATGGCATCTGTAGGTTACCACCATCATCAACGAATGTATACAAAAAAACCCCTATGGAATCCCAAGTATGCCCTCACTTGCTAGTAGTACGAATGACACAGAAGAAACAAAACCTGTCAACTGGGAACGAAAACTATGAGAATCAGCAAATATTGTATGTAACAACTAGGAAAAGATACAAACCTGGTATTAGTAATAGGCTGCAACAGTAACTATCCTAGCCTCCTCTTTTTGTTGGGAGAACAACTTGACCAGGTGTCCCCTGTCCACTGCCTGCTTCCCTATGGATACTCACCTCACAATCAGAAAAAGTGGTTCTCTAAAAACTGGTCTAAATACCACAAAATACCCCAAGTTCAGTAGCTACAGGCAAGCCTGAATTTCTCTATTTTCACAGCTTTCATCAAACCAACCCTACCAGGACTGTAACACATGGAACCAGCTACTCAACCCAACAGTACAGAGTTTACCAGTGGAGAACTGGAAATAATTAAGAGCACATAAAAGGCAACCTTAGCCTCAAAGAGCTAAACACCAGATATAACCCAATCAGATTCAATTCTTCCCAAGTCACAGGATCTATGTTAACATATCCTTGCTGAAAGCAACAAGCTTGAAGAAAGGATGTCAAAGAGACTTTTCACACTTTTCTCATCACTGGTCAAGGAATTTCCAGGTACAGAAGTCACATGAAGAGAGAAGCAATGATCCAGATTTGATGGGAAGTTTGTCAGGGAGCAGTGATATGACTAAACAACTGATGATCTTGGATCTTTATTTCAAGTCCCGCACTTCAAACGATCCAAGAGAAGATACAAAAGGACAAAAGCAATTGTTTTTCTCCTTTCTTTATATACAATTAAAGTACTTCCATTCTGCAGACACAGTCTGAAAGAACAGTTTTCCCCCTGAAACTGGATCACCAAGTTAACACCACAATGTAATACCTGTCTCTCACCATAAAAGCTGGGAAAGAAGCAATCCCATTGTTCCATCCCCAGCAGCTAGCTTGGTCAGTGCTCCTGTCATGGATATTACTACCATGTACTACAGTAACCCAAAATCATGCAGACATTCTCTACTTAAACCAGCATTTGTTAACATCATGTAATTAACCTACGCTATGTTAATACATTGATACTGGACAGGGTAAACAATTTGAAATTCAGGATCTTAACTGGAAACCAATAAAACCTCTAAGTTGAGAAAACCAAACTGAAAGACTAGACAACACACAGGTAACCTCTTGAGGTTGTCATCTACGAGCTCTGAACTACCAATATCACTTTAGTATGTATACACAAAAATCTCTACCAGGTAAGATAATCAAAATTAAGACAGTGCTTGTAGGATATGGCAACCTAGCTGAAATTGATATTCATTAGAGTACTCTTTGCATGAATAGGAGCATTTGGACTCTGTGGTCTTTATCAGAGCCCCAGCTGGTAATGGTTGAAGGTTAATGCCTTACCCCATTCTGTTCAATTTTCTGTCCTAATTAGTCCTCCAAATCTATAGCTGTGAGCACCAAGTGTCTGTGCTCAAAAGAAACTAATTAATGCTAGCAAATTAGATCAAGTCCAAAGATCCAACAGCCAAACTCTTAAATGCTCCTTGTTAATAGGAAGTGTAGCTGTCAATAACTGCTGTTGGTGGCTATAATGAGGCCTCTTTCTTTCATTGAAAGTGATTTCATTTCTCTTTGTCCCTGTAAAAGCTGTTCCATTCCCTAATAAATAAAAAAAAACCCCACACAACTAAGTTGCAGTGGTAAAGCTAGCAGTCTGACCCATTTCTTGTCATCAGCTGGGTTGAAATGACATAGAGAGGGGAAGAAAAAAAAAATCAAATAGGGCAAGTTCCCTCCGCAAACATTTTCTTCAAAGTCCTAACACCAGCTAGAATGCTTAAATTTCCATCGCCAAGCCACGCAATATGCTCTCATATTTCTTTTCTATAAAATCCCCTGAAATAGCTTAGGGTAGTTAATGCTCTAAGTATCGTTAAAAAAAAAAAAAAAAAAAAAAAGAAAAAGGAAAAAAAAGACCATGAGATCTAGCATTTCATCTCTTCAAACTGTAATTTACATATAGCTGTTTCCTCTGCCCAGTTTGTTGAGGCAAAGCTCAATATACCATAATCCCTCTAGAGATTGTATTAATTCACATAGTTGAATGTGATGAGAGTAAATGTTCACTGGAAATATATAAAGCTGAATAATTTTTTTCAAAATAAAAGCTATTGTGTGCAAACAAGAACATCATATAAAAACTCAGCAACTTACCCTTGAGAAACTCTAGCAAGGGAAAAACACATAGTAATTTACTACCAATACTAAACATAGCTGTACACTATCAAAACACCTAAAATAATTTAAGTAACTAACAACTGCACAGCATATTCAACAGTAATCTCAATAGCTTTGTATAGGGTCACAGGGTCACACACAATATGACTATAATGTACTTTAATAGTCAGACAATAAATACAGCAAGAGGACAACATTTTTCTCCACTCCTCCACCTGCATTTTTGTCACTGGATTGAAACTGTTCTCAGATTATACCAACCTTCCTTTCACGAAAATGAAGTTGAAGGCAATAAGGCATCATTCTATGTTATTATTCCTCCCATGTAACCTCTCAGGCTTTCCATCAAACTCTGAACAATATGCATGCAAGCACATGTAAGCAATTTCTGGCCACAGCAAGTGAACTAGAAAAAAGTTACCAGGAGTTGTCGTGTAAATTACTGATTTTTATCAGCTATTTCACAGTTTCGCTTTGGTCAATTAGAGGATTCCTGTATTCCCAAATACTCCTAAAATACGTGAATAAAAAAAAAATAAATTTTAAGGACTATTATTTTACATTGAGGCAAAGCAGATGAGCAAAGTTCAGCTACAGATGGTGATTTGGGGTTTAATTTGCTTCAAGAAAGTAAGATTCATCAAAATTTTCAAATGTGACCATCATGTAACTTCCCACTACTATCAGTTTTAGCATCTTTTTAGTGTAAACCTCAGAACCATGACTGTAGGTACCAACAGATTAATCCTCCTCCAGCATTCAGCAAGGGCTTGCATCAATTAACAGAACTTGGTCTGCAATACAAAGGGAAGTGAGCAATACTCCTGAGGAACATCAAGCTGCAATTTGCTATGTATTTTGCATATTTCATTATCTGCATTTCTGAGAATATATATATAACAAGACTTCTTTTTGAAGAAGGAATATGTAAAGATGTGCATTTAAATGTGCAGCATCACATGTAGTTCAATCAGGAATTTCTTTGGTTTTATGGGCCTTGATGTGTCAGGTGTAAGGGTCATGGTCTAGAGCAGGTGGCCCCTACGGGGACAGAGATAATGTCAGTGACAGGGCTGTTGAGTAACTGCACATTATCAAAACTCTGGTTGACACTGGTCATGCTCAGCTGTAGAGAAGCCTGCAGTAGTGTTGCATCCCATCATTTTCACTAAGTATCAACATTAGCCCTGAGGAGGAGATGGCTAATGGGGAAACTGGAGAATGGGAGGAGGGTGGCTGCTTGGAAATGTCCTTTTCCAGCCACACTTTCCAAACCATTTTTTAAAGCCTTGCGAAGTAGCAAGAGCTTTTTCAGCAATGTGAACCCAGCTGCCTTAATTACACAGTTCCTACGGACAACAGAACCAACCTAACAGTTTTCTCCAGAGAAGGTCCTCAACTCTGCACAAACAGAAACATCCCCCTTTTGTCTCCCTCTCATAAAAAGAAGAAAGAGAACAAAAACAAAAAAAAAACCCCAAAAACTAAAAAAAACCACACAAAACTCACAACCAAGACAGAAAAGAATATCTCCCACAACAAGCTTCAAAAAAGAAATGGCCACATGCTTATTTACAGAGTCACAGGCAGGATCAGGTCTTCACTCATCCAAATTGTTTCCCTTACTTCACCACCTTCCTAACAGCAAGATCAGGCTGATTTGAACTATCTACCCCTGTATTCACCCTGGAAAGTGTGTAGTAGGTTTCCTACTTGAATCCTTGAGACTTACAAATGAGTCACAACTACAGAAGACACCTGCAAGTCACTCTTGGTGACTTTTAAAGGACCAAACCCAGACCACGTATCAGTAGTAGACAACAAAATTTAGAAGAAAAAAGTTTTGAATTAAATCCCCCATCTCTGGAGCAAGATTGCTTTTCTCCCAGCAAAAAAAGACTGAGGTTTTGGAAGGTGGGCAGAATTGCTTTATAATAAAACAAATACACAAAACATATCCAACAAATATAACACAAAATTACGATCTCGTGACTGACTCAGTGATCCAGTAATTTCTTTTTGGGATCTCAAGACAAATCTTTCAAAGTCCAAACACGCAACCTGTCGAAGTCACACAGCTGTTTCTGTTTTTACAAGCCTAGTAACCCAAAAATCAAACTGAACCGAATGTACAAACCTTAAAGTTTGTGTATTTCTGTCCTCAACAGTTCCTCTCTAGCTAAATCCATCAAGTTTCAAAACTGGTAACTCTGAAGAGCAGAATAAGCGCTGTTAAGAAATGGAACAAATATTTCTGTAGATATGATCAAGATCAATCAAAGCTCTTGCAGTTTTTTTCTAGTGAGTGTCTCTAGCTTCAGAGCAGAAAGGAGTCATGGAAAGCACAGTTCAGCTAGATGAAACTACAGAAGTTTTGGTAAGCTAAATGAATAATGACAAATGCTAACTTCAGGTAATTTGCTATGATTTTGCTTTAAAGAAGTGTACTCAAATTTAAATTTTCTAACTAGAAATTAAAGCAAAAAATAACAACTTTAAAGGAAAACAGATTGATTAAAAAATTATTTCACAAAAGCAATAAACGAGGCAATGGCAAATAAACATTTCTTTTAGCACAAAAAAACCTGTTTGAAAGCACAGATTTTTATATGCCAAGGACACACGGATGCAGAAATACATGGATTTAATATTATTTCAGACAAATTCATGCTACAGTTTGTACAAATACAGGGAAAGTTCCTGTATGACAACACTGTTGGGTTTTTTTTTGTTTACTTGCTTTTTACAACACTTTAGATACTCCTACAATAGCCCACAATTTCAAATACATATAGCGCATGGATATTAACACGATAAAGCGTATTTACATAATGGTCATGAAAAAGGGACTAGCATTTCACAGAAAGCATGTTTACTCTCGTAACAAAATTACTAATATATGCATTTTCACTGAAAAAGTGCTTGAAAATCTTAAACACATAGAAATTATTCTGCACCCGAGATGTACTAAATTCCTGAAAAATGTGCAGCACACCCCAAGAACTATATTGGCACAATCTGAAAAAAAGAAGTTCAAAATAAATTTAAATAATCTAAGTAAAAAGAAATATGACCAGACACAATATTTAATTCTTCTTTAAAATTATCAGATGGAAACATTTTCATGGTTATTTCATCCCTAAGCTACTCTGGTATGTTAACAACCAAGCATAGGAATAGGTCACCCATTTAACTGGGCTAGGGCAGCAGGATCATCTCTTGAGTTAACAAAACTTTTGGGTTTTATTTATGTTTTAACCCTTGGGGTTTCTTTTCCCTGGATGGCTCTTGAATACGTGCTGGACAGGCTGTCACTACTTGCATTATTAGCTCTGATAAGCACACAACTCTAGGTGGTATAGCTGCAGGCTAAGGTAACGGACTGTATACAGATGGACCCCCGTGTTCATGCAGAGCACTATTGAATGTATAGGGGCTCCCCATAGGGACGCATATGAACCTAGCACGACCAAGCAAATTGTAAAGGCCCACATTTGCAGAATAGCTTTATTTCCTGTATTACCAATGCATTTACCACAATTTCCTAAAGACAAAATGAAACAAAGGTGTATTAATAGGAGATGTTCAAACAAAATTAACGTGAAGCAGAAAAATCCTAGAGAGCAAGTTAAATGAGTAGCTATGCCACTTAGTGTAAACAGCATGATTTCATACACATGTGTACGCTGTGTAGCAACAAACTGAATTGCAGAAGTTTTCATTACCTAATTACGCAGTTTATGTTCATAGCTTATAATTGTTTACAGCATAGAAAACATAGCCTCTTTACTATGATTAACACATAACCCTGTGTACTAAGATGACAAATTTATTCCAGGAATAATTTCAGGATGGATTTAAGAGACGATAAATTCTCCTGTTCACAAAACTCCTTAAGCTTCATTTCCCGTGGCTTGGTCCCTCCCTGCCCCATCCAGATTAAAAGGTATGCAACAAAATAGCTGAACTTATGCTACCATCTTATTTTAAACAAGGGTATCAGTGCAGATTTTGCTTGTCTATTTGACCATTAAAATTGCATCAGAAATACTCCGTTTCTACCCCTAACTTTCATACAATTTAATCAAAGCGGGCTTAGAGATGACAGAGAAATGAGGGGGAGAGAGATGCATCCATAAACCTTATTTTACTCAAAATACACAACTGTACTCTATTCAGGAAAAAGAAGAAAAACCTTTAGTTCTGCCTCATATGACAGAAGAAAAAAAAAAAAAAAAAAGACAGCACTTTGCTTTAAAATTATGGACGCAAAAACATGGAGAACCTGCAAGGTAATGGTCAACAACTCACAGCTCAAGAATCTCCACTACTGGTTGCTGTCACAAAAAATTAAGGTGCTGAAACCAAAGTTCTCATCCTACACTGAGAAAGTCCAGAGGAGAAACACACACACCCTCTTTGGTCTACCCCCAAACAAAATTACATAAATAGCATACTCTCAAAAAAGTTTTAACTGACATCCTCTTTCAATGACCCGCATTACTACAATTGCTTTTCCTCTTCATTTTTTTTCCACAAAAGTTAGAGAGTTCAAAGTAAAAATGATTTAACTACATTGAAATGAAAAAAACTTGGGTTAAGTCCTTCTGGCAGCACTGGAAGTTACCTGTCATGTGATACCACTTCCCTTCGGCAAATATTCCCACCTTTTTTCCTACTTACTCAGTTTCAGAATTACTTTGTAACACTACTCTTTTATGTCTTTTGGAGAAATCCTAAAAGCAGCTGCTTGAAAACACACTGGTTCACTTCACCTAGACTTGACTCCAAACCTAGTGATAAACATCTAGAAACCTCCCTTGACATTTCTTAAGTAAATAGCGAAAAACAAAAAGCCACATACCACTGAGGAAACAATTGTTCTTCCTGCCATGGTAAAAATCACTGAAATAATACATATAAAAGATATGGCAATAAACTAAAATCCACTCCTTTGTCAGTAAATACTCTTGGAAGATGCCTAGAAGACACTGCTGAAGATTTGAAGAAACAAATGTTGGGACAAGTTAAAGAGTGTGGGAGGTTTGCTATACAGTTAGATGGAAGTACAGGCATTTCTAATTTCTCTCAGCTTAAGATACTTGCATTTCAATAACAAAATGCACAAAGAATTTTTTTTTTTTCTGAGCCACTAAAGGAGAGCTGTACTGGAGAAGACCTATTCTCAACTGAAAACAGCTTCTTTAATAAAAACAAAGTGTTATGGATAAACTGTGCAAGTTTAACCACTGATGGAGCAGCTGCTTTGACTGGAATAAGAAAGGGACCCTAGGGTAAGGTTACAGAGCTAGCACCACATGGGGAACAAACGCATAGGGAGGTACTGCAGCAAATTAATTGGAGTCAAGAGTGCACAAAGTGCTACAGAGTGACATCGCTGTACTTAACTTTTTTATAAAAACAAGCTCTTCAGATAGTAGCATCCAAATTTGCTGACCTTTTCAGTGATGACAGGTGGCTGTGAGTCGTTTGCTGCCTAGCAGGTATTTCCAAAAAATAAATACTCTTAGTAGGTCCCTTCGAGGTGAAGGGGACATTTTAACAGTGAGTGAGAAAGTAACTGCTTTTCAGAAGAAACTCAGGCTATGGAGAGAGCATTTTGAAAACAAGTGTTTGGGTATGTTCCCCTCAGTATGTGATGTTTTGTTTCATTCTTGTTGCTGAACACAATGTGAGTGTGTCACCTATAAAAACCTCTCATATCTGTACAATTCAGAAGGATAGAAACAGATCTAAACCTATTTAAAAATCGTCCAAATGACAGTTTCAGTGGGTTTTGAACCTATCTGTTAAAAACATAAGCATGCAACACCTTCTGATTAGTTTGGAAGAACAACAGGTTGACATCAGGGAAGATGGTCATTCACTAGCCTAACTTCCAAGTAAAACCTTTGCAAAACTTGTGGATGGGTTTAAAAAATTAGCATCATGATGTAGTAAGTGCAGGCAACAATGCACCTCTTCCACTGGGATCTAAACATCTCTGTCAAGTATCTTTTTAGCTGTGACCATTAAAACCAAGCACCGAAATAAACTGAACCTAGATGCTGTTTCACAGTGTTCAACAAGGATTTATTTTTTTAAAAAGCATATTCAATCACATAGCTCTCAATAAAAATAGTTATTAACAGTAATATTTATTTGTACCATTAATAGCATAAAGTTATTTTAAAGTACTGTTTATTTCATTTTTATATCATCCTTTTTTAATTTCTATTTTTATGTGTTATAATGTACATAATGCACTAGTACAGTGGTACACGTATATGATTTAAAATAAATAAACATATATTGGGATTCCATGCTCAGAGGGTTTTACTGATGGAGTGCACAATCAAAAAAGTTTATAGAGAACACAGATCTAGATGACAAGAGGCATGCACACCCTACCAAAAGTGTGCCACTTGTATAGAACAATTCTGTGGCCTGGTTTTTTTTTTTTTTTTTCTTCCTTTCTTATATCCCTCTGAACAGGAGCATTCTTGGCTAACCTGCACATAAGTAGCTCTATCTTTCTCATACTTCAAAAAGTTCCAGATTTCTTCCAGGACTGTATGAACAGCTGTGTCTGAATGTGATACCCAACTTCAAAGAGTTACTGTCCAGTACTCTTCAAAAGAAAATGTAAACATGCAAAAGTGGACTGCATTATCCTGTTTCAACATCTGCCTAATAACACGTTTATGTGCATGTATCATTAAAATACTGGGGCAGGGAAAGGATGCAGTTAGTTGGGAATATTTAAATACATTTATCATAATAAAGGAGACCCCTAACTGAAGGCTCACATGATGCAATTCCATTTATATAAGTATCAAATATTACGTACAGGAATACAGTAAATCTTGTGTTGCTCTGTCATCACATAGTCTAGACTGAGATGTGGGAAGTTTTATATTAATCATACTAAATTCCACAGCCCTCAAGAACAAGTCATTTTCAAAAATAGTCCACATCACCAAGCAGCCAAAGCCAACACCACAGATTTATACACGTTACTACCAGTTTCACAGTGTACAGATAAGATGCAGATCATACGTATTAATTCTATGATTGCTTGGCTTCAAAAACAGGGATTATATTCAGGGACAAAATGGAATACATCTGATCTCCCAATGAATATTTACTCTTACCTTGCACTTTATCTGAACACAGCTCCTTGGCTCGGTCCCTCATTATCATTGGAATCAAAACATCTTTTTCTACATGTCTCAGCTTAGAATTTTCTGCAAGAGTGGAAAAAAAACAGAAAATAAGAAAAACAGGGGGTTTTACCTATACATCAGAGAAAGTCAATCTACAGAAATAAACCCACATTGTTTATATAAGATACACGAGTACACTAAAACTGTCACAAACTAGTAGCATAAAGTACCATGGGAGGACCACACAGATCAAAAGGCAGGAAAGTCCCAAGACTTAAAATTGCTCAGATACAAATGCATGCATTACCCTGAATATTTCTGTTCTGTTCAATGTGTACAATGAACCAAAATTAATGGAGAGAATTCTGGCAACACATTCTAATTTCTGCATTACTAAATAGAAGGTCTGCCTACAGACTGCACAAAGGTTGAGAATTACTTTTATTTCAGAATACTAATATTTTTCTATGTACATTATCTCTACAAACTGGCTTTTTTGCTCACTGTCACAAAGCTGAGAAACACAGCACATATTAGAGCACAACCTGAAATTTGCATTGCTACATGGAAGACTTGAGTTCTTTAAAAAAAAAAGCCTAAGAAGCCTAATAAATGGAGGATCTAGGAGTTTCTTCATTGAGAAATTCAACTTAACATGAACAAATGATGCTGCCTGAATTCTGCAATTAAAGTACAGTTGCAGTTTGCTTTCAGTTGTCTCAAAACAGAATTCAGTACTCTGAGTACAGCTAGTGATCTTGAATAGTTAAACACAGACCATTTAGAAAAAAACAGTGCATTTCCAAATCCACTTTCTTTAAAACAAAGGGATGAGAATTTATCAAGTACAGCTTTTCATTTCTCAGCTTCTCAGTTAAAAACCCTTTAAAGGATATTCGTTCAGAACATTGTATAGTCCAACACAATTATATCAAATACCTGGGTTTCCTCCTCAAACACACTATTTATTCACCCTTTGATGTCGATATGCTTCAGAATAGCATCAGATGTGATGCTCACGTTATGAAAACTCTACTGTCAGACACACTGTTATTTTGAATATTTAAACAAAAATAATTTCATTTAAAAATTGGTTAACAAAAAAAGATAAAGAAATTAAAACTGTGATGTATTCAAATTCAAAAGGAAAGAAGCAGAATTTAAGTTACCTACCGCTTTCAAACACTATCTGTTTTTCAGAGCATCCGCAGTTACTTCTAGATCAAAATGCAACAGAGACAAACATTTCTCACCATGTTTTAAAGTTTATTAACACTATGAGGTTACACAGTATTGAATCTGTGATATTACTAGGGGCATTGGGTAACAAAAGAGAGGATTACAATGAGCGATATTCAGAACCTGAATTAAAGACTTATCTTTCTCAAAAACTTCCAATTCAAAAATTGGAATTTCTACAGCAAAAGATAGGAAAAAAGTGTCTTCTGTAAATACAACAAAAATGCCAAACACAAATAGCTCATGACTTAGATCCACTTCTATGCTCCTGTTTTCATGACTGACATAAAATAATTACAATGAAGTATCTTTCATTTTAACTTTCTGCAGAGTATCAGTACAAATATGTTGTACCAGGCATTTATTATGTTACAGACAACACAAAGCTGCCATAAAATTTTATGTACTTTTTTTTAAAAAGCGGGACAAACCACTTCAGCTGAATGACATGGCAGGAAACAGCACCACCAAGCTTACATGCCTCAGCTCTACTCTGAACAATTTCAACCAAAACAAGCTGACACTGCTGCAGTTCTGCCTCTCCTGATCCCTGTGATGCTATTTTCCCTCTGCCCACACAGATGTGCTCTGCAGCCTTGTGGTGACCCAAAACGGGGAGTTAATTTGGTTTAAAGGTAAATAAACTTCTTTGCAGGCAATTTTTCAGCTAGATAAATTCTCTGATCCAGTTCACTATATAAATGCATAAATAGCCCATGAGAGGGAACAGCATGAGACTAGGACAAGAAGGAAGACTGAACTGTCATGACCACCACTGGCTCAAACTACAGCAGCCTAAGCTTCCTGCCTTTCTTTTTAAATTTAAATTGGTTATATTCACGCTTAGAGTAGGCAGAAACTAAGCTAACCTACCAACGTGAATAGATAGCAAGTGTGTTACTAGCTGTCACCAAAAGGGAAGTTTTAAGTCCCCCACTGCCCTCATTCACCCCATCACATCAGCACTACTACACACTTAACCACACAGTGCCTGACCAGTTCAAGACAGAAAACTAACTCAAGCACATGCAAAAAAGTACGTCTCACCTGGTTTACACTTTGAAGTAAGTAGATCTACTTTCAGAGTTCTAATAATTACTTAATTAAACTTTTATACCCCAGCATAGGTGGAAACGTAGCCGACAGCACAGAAGCCTTTAGGGCCTGGGAAGGGCACCTGGGTTTCCCTGTTGGCAGAGCTGGCTACAAGTACCCACAGCTCCCACAACAACAAAGCACAGGGCTCCAATGCAAGGGTCAGCCACCCACTACTGACAAAGAGCAGAAGCAGATAGGAACCCAACGGAAGACCAGAAAGAAAACAGGACAAGGGCATCCCCTAAAAAAAATTAAAAAGAGAAGGCCTCCCTGTCCCCTCGTTAGCCCAAAACAGTCAAAAACAATTTTCAGGTTTTATCTAAGCTTAAGCACCCACTTTTCTGTTTGATTATTCAAAAAGAAAGGGGCATAAGACTGATAGCAAGAAGTAGCTGTAGTGGTGTTAACACCAGCTCAACCAGAACCATGACAGAGCCGTGCTCCAGGCAATGTTCCTCTTTTTAGTCCCGTGTTGTCAAACCTGCAGAGGCTGAAAATGCAGGAAGGAGAGGGCACATCAGGACACGGGGCAGTGTCCAGTACGAAGAATCAGAAGAGTGCTACAACAGTAATTCAAATGTAACTTAAAAGTTCATCTACAGTTTTTAAAAGAATGTTGGTAAGTATCAGTTTTCGAACCATTACACAAGCAATTCAAATCATCTTCTAATGTCTAGGAGGTAATTTTAGGCAACTGGGTGCCACCATCTCTCCAAATAGCTCAAATGCAGATGTTCAGTTTGGGCAATACTGTATCTACTCATGAGTTTCAACTGTAATGTCTTCAGTTTTTTAATATTCTTCCTTGATCCTAAACTATCCACTGCATTACACTTACAGTGATTTTCCTTCAAGTATCTTAAAACAGGTGACTAAAGTTGGTATTTCTAGCATTTATGCAAAATATTAAAGAAAAATAAAGTACAAATATTAACAGTACCTGATACCAGCTAGAAAAATATGTTTATGTGCAGAATAACTGCATTTCTGATACCAACGCACAAACAGTTGCAAGATCATCATCAATTCAACCTAATCAGCTCTGAAGTAACATATACGGCAAGAACTTTCAAGGAAACAATCTCGCAGAAGCAAGACTTCATCAAAAAACATGAGACAGCCATGATGTGAAACCATTGATTCCTTTTGCCTTGTTTCAACTATATTACAGTTTCTAGAATAAGAGCTTTTTTCCCCTTTTAAAAGTTCACTATTCTGCACTAAGAAAGATAATTCTTATTCTAATATCAGATTTGCTGCAGACTAGTCCCCACAGAAGAATCTGCATTACAACAGACCTACTACTGTTTTTTTTTACCTTCAAAACATCAATACAATTATCCTCAGAGAAGCAAGAAGTAAGTTTTTCTACAGTCTGCCTTCTGCATTTGAAAGCTGATAACCTCTGGTCCCCACCCACATCCTCCACACACTTTGCCTGGTCTTCTGGGTAGGCTCTTTGAGATGATCATGGTGTTTGGCCACAAAGTGAACCAACAAGAACATATTACCTCTCAGCTTCCAGTGGGCCAGACAAATGTTAGCAGCAGCTTTTCCTTTTCCTTCTCCTCCTGCCAGCCAAAACTCTGGCACATCTGTAGAGTAACTTAACACTCTGAGATTCTACCTTTACCTTACATTCTGTTGAAATTCCCAAGTACCATCAAGGTACAAGGGAGAGATAGATGAACACAAGCTTTAACTGAGTAAAGGTTAAAAAAGCAGGCTAAATATAATTAACAGTAAAAACTAAGTATTTTGTAAAAATACATGCAGAAGTTAAGCCAAAATTAAAACCAAATGCAGGCTTGTAGATGTTACAGCATCTAAATCACTAGATTCTTGAAAATGCAAATAAGGCTACAACCAAGGTGTATCATGAAACTACTGAATGTTTCCTAAAGACAGAGGTCAGCACATTCCAGAACGGTGACACTCCTTGTGGGGACAAGGAACCAAGGAGAGGATAAAGAATGGGTATACAGGTTATAAGCTTGCATTTGCCAGGAAAAAAAAAGACAGAATGGCAGAAAACTACAGAAAAGGGAATACCACTGTGAAAGAGAAATTTTCTTCCATACCACCTCAGCCCAGTGTAAAGAATTAAAGGAAGGAGACTAATAAACTAGGAGTTATCTCTATTCAGCAACACACTAACACCACATTGAAGACTTTTTGTTTTGTTTTACAAATAAAATCTGTGGGGTTTGGCAAATCTCAGTGCTTGAAACAGTTCTCTAGTTGCATACAATATACAGGGCACAAGACTACAATTGTAATAGTTCTCTGTGGTTGATCAAAACCTTCAACTGCAAAAGCTATTTATTGCCATTGAAGGCCAAGGACCACAGCCACTTTTTTAAAAGGTTTTAATTATTTTTCTAAAAATCACCAAAAAAACCTCCCAGGAAATAAATGCATCAATAGGAACAAGGGCATCACAACCACTAGAACAGCATAGAATACACATCAAATTCACTCTGTACTGAAGCCGAGAAAACAGATCATGAATACTCTCCTGGCTTCTTAGCCTCTGACCACAGGATCCATGAAGGCCTTGGGAAAAAAAAAAAAGAGAGGACCGCGGTGTAGACCTGTGCTGTAGCCAGCAGACCTTTAAGAGGACAAGAGGAAATTGAAACACAAAGCTGCTTTACAGTCCTAATAATGAAAGGGACCATAGCAGCTTGTCGTATTAATTGGTATCCCCTTTTTGTAATAGTCTAAGACAAAAGCTCTCATAGAATGAGTCCTGAGAAAAGTCATACCATCTCCTCTCTTCCTTCAGCACAGTTGGTAACTGACTTCTTCACCCTTCTGTCACTATGTCCTGCTGGTAGTTTACAGCCCTGCTTTCACCTCACTCATGACTTCAGGTAGCAGGGACACAGATTACTCATACCTTCTACATTCAAGAGGATGCAAGTCGTGATTCCAGCAACAGTTTTTGAAACATGCACTTCTCATTATACAAGCTGTAATTTGGATATTCTTGGTTCAGTTTATGCACATTTTAAAAAAACAGCTCAAAGTAGTACTTTAAATATTATAGCTATTTCAGTAAGAATCACAGTATATAAGAAAAACAGAACAAATTTTATGGAGTTTTTAACATTTTCATTAGCAACTGTTATACCTCATGTTTTCTTTGAAGTCCCAGTTACATAAACTTCTAGCCATCAGCTATGTTATTTACTAACAAAAATGCTGTAGAAAGTTCAGTCAAGGTTCAAGAATCCAAGTCAAAAAATATAACACTCTTCAAAATATAAACATTTTAAAACAATCACTTTAATTATTTTGTGGCTTTGGTTCAGAAATGCAGAGCCATAAAAGGGACTGTGTTTTTTTTTAAATACACCTTACTATTTTTTTCCTACTAGCTGCCATCAAAGATAAGCAGTTGTCAGTGGATAGGTTTCTAAGATGCCTTTCTTTTTTAAGCTAAGAAATAGAACTTCAAAAGTATTAATGAAACTTCAGCAGCAGAAATAATAGTTATTACAGTGAAAGGGGAGAAAAACAAGAATATATATGCAGAATTCCAATTCTCTAATTTACACCACATTTAAAGAAAATCTCATTCTGAAGAAGTGTAATACAGTTCTTTTCCTGGAAGGGAAGGTCTTGCCTTCAACTGTGCTGAGTGTACTAAACTTGAGTTTACCTGCCATCTCTCATTTTTTTCATATGCAGACCTACAGTATAAACCACACAAAGTTAAGATGGGCTGGAGAATGAATAACAAGTTTATTACTAAGTTATGTAAATGCATTAATTTGGGGGATTGAGTTATTTTTCATATCATTTGGAAAAATTATTTCTGTGCTGTAAATAATCTGTGTCATCCCAAAGGTTTTTTTAAAACATTTGCCTATGAGCTAATTATAAAACTACACTGAAAACGTACACTTTTATTTGTCACAGAAGGACCAGCACAATGTTAATTGCATGCTTATTTGCAAACATTCCTTTCATCGTTCAGACTATTGGCTCTAGAGGTTAGACTTTTACAAAAACCATTTCAGATTTAGTATACCTGCAACAGCGTTTTGAATAGGCAAAGATAAATTATAGCTTACTACTCCTCCAGGAAAAGAATGCATTCAATTCAAAATTTTCACCTCCTTTATTCTGCCTAACTTACCCTTTTTGTATTAAATAAGAAGTCACCAATCTTAGGTTAATCCACGCAAATTCATTTGTGCGTACCATCAAACAGTCTGTATAGCTGAGTATGTTACCAACTACTTAAAACCTCTATTCTGAAACACTATGCCACACATCAAACAAATTAATTTAGAGATAAACCCATTAAACTCATGGGAGGAAAAAAAACATGTTTCTACAATCTAAGTTTTTTTTCCTACAATTGTAATTTTATGTATCAATGTAATTAATACTTTAAGTACCCAATCCTGTAGCCTGTGAGGGGGCTCCTATGCCCTTACTGCCAAGAGGTTCACGGGGCCAAAGAGGCAAATCATTTCAGCATACTGCTTTGCAACCTCAGTCGCAAAAAAACGTTCAGGATCCTGTTAAAGATAAAGGATTTTATCAGCCAAAAACATCCACTGTGAACTGACTGATGACGGACCAGGACCAAACAACTTTATGCACATGTGAAATGTCACCGAGTTTGGTAATTTAATTTGCACATAGCGGTTTGCATACAAACTAGGGTCTTCAGTACTTTGCTCTCTATTAAGGTTTTAAAGTATAGAAGGACAACATGAAGTGCCAGAAGTGTTATAATCAAAGTGAAACAACATACATGCTATCCTTAAACCTGATTTAAAACCAAAAGAGGCAGATCAGTGCAGTTTCTTTATGCAGCAACCACATTTTCTTTTTTAAATGTATATAAATTTCTTTTTATTTAAAAAGTTACAGATTTTGAGATCTTTCTATCTAATACTGACATCATTTTAAATTAAGATGGAGTACAGGGATGACAACACCAAGGAAAATTTCCAAAGCTTTAACTTCTCACCATTCTATCATCACCTCAAAGTCAATTTTCACCTTTTTCACTGGCTGAATTTGTTATCTTACATTTTGCTTTGGGGCTCATGTTCTTGCAATATGGCAGTACTGGATTACGAGAACACTGACAAGCCTGTTTGCTAAAAATGAACAATGGCCATATTACAGCAAGTCTGTAATATCTAGAAAGAAAAGGAAAAGCAGACCCAACAAAGCACACTTACTTGTTAATTACATGCAGACTGCAAATATTTGTACATCTAGTGAGTAATAAGTAAAGCCAAACCTGAAGTTGCTTGCCAAGGTTTTTGACACCAGGAGAATTTTTTCACATTCTTGATCACATATGAAAGCCAGTTAATGGCCCAAAAATTAATTATAGATCAGAGCTTAATATTTACTACTGAAAAAAATGCAGGTTCATTAACATCTAGCCTGAACCACCCTGCCAGGTAGGAAAACTTAAGGTGTGAGGCACCTATAAGGGGAACACCCCACCCCACCTCAAATCTCTTCTGACAACTTTAGATGAGGATTCCAGCAAAACACACAAAATACAAAGTCACAAACACAGCTAGGGACACGGACCAGACAAGGACTAAAATGGCACAGGCAGCCTTAATTCTGCCATTGTAAAGCTTCTGAATATTTCACTTGGTAACTGACGGAAAATCCTCAATGCAACTTTCACTTACACAAAGACAACCATGCAGCAATATTTCAGCAACCAAATACACGTTTTGTTTTTTTACTGGGACAGCAAAAATATAGTAAAAGCACAGATACAACTAGATACCTGCATATAGGGTTCCACACTTTTTAAGCAAAGCCCAAACTTTTGAGCACCTCTTGTGTGAAATTGGTCCCAAGTGTACAATCCCTACTTCTTCTATGACCTTTCTAACTAACAGTGGATGTTGGGCAAGAATTTACTGCTTAGTTCCACCTGAGGTAAGAAACAGAGAAAGGTGCTGCAAAAATCACAAGCTATCTAAAGTATATAAACCAAACTGATCACATAAAATACAGCTAAGCAGTGACCACAAGAACAGTGCAATAACTTGCATCAGAAACAAGAGATGAGTAACAGGTAAAACCAACATAGAAAAAAGGAAGTAACCAGCACCTGGATGAAGAAGGCACACAGGAAAAATCTAACAACCAATGAATGCCAATTATTATGGCAGGAAATGTTAACCACCTAAGATTTCCCACCATGTCCAATAACACTAATGGTGGCTTCAGCACTACATATTCCTCTTTACCAATTCTCTGAATTGTGTAATAAGGCATAAAGAAAAAAAATGTAATTCACAAATGGAAGTTTCATTTAAAAAAAAATACCTGCCCAAATTCCTTGAGAGCAGCTTGAGTATTTAGCTCTCTGACTACTCCTTTGAAGATAAAGTTTACACCTTTCATTCCAAGTAACAAACACCACACAAAAATTGAGAGCAAGGCTTTTGAATAACAGGACTGAGTACATTCTTCCTGCTTTTTTTTTTTTTTGACTGCGAGTAAGGATTAAGAGACAAGAAAAAATGCCTACCTTAGATTTCTGTACCCATGTATTTAACAATCAGTACATAACACAAATGAATAAAGATTTAGAAACCAGCATCACAGATATGATCAAAACACATCAGTGTTTTCAAAAGTAGCACAGCATGAGGCATCCTGACACAGAGAGAAGGCTAAAAGCCTTTTGGTTATATTAGCACAAGGACTGCAGATAATATTCTGGATTTTAAACTCTCTTTAAAGAACCCTTTCAAATGTTTCAGTATTATGAAACTCACTGCAGCTTCTCAATACATCTTTCATTTTTTTAGTTCTTTTCCCTGAACAGTTCTTCAAGATGTGGTGTCAAATAACTTCTGGAAATCATAATTATCTTTTCCCTTCATGTTCCCAATCACGTCCCCGGTCAAAGACACCAGGAATATCAAAAAGGTCATTCTCATTCAACTCCCTTCTTGACAATGGTAACTTATGTTTTTAAACATGCATATTATCTAAAGAAGTTTAATTAAAAGCTGGAACTGTTCTTCATTTTATTTAGATATTTTGCCTTTAAATTCAACATCACTTTACCTCCCATTATTTTTTCCTTTCTACCTTTGGAAGCTGTAATTTCATTCCTTTCAATGTATTCTTCCAGCTCCGTCTTAACTGCCCATGCCACTTTGAAACAAGTCACAACCATTTTGCAAGCCCAATTCTCTCCTTCCACTGATATACTGTTGCTGTATTTAACAACTTAGATTTCCACATGACAGTAAGAAACTTAAGTAGCTTAGGAAAATTATGAAATCAGTCTTCGGCCCCTCTGTTTTTAAGACCCCAAAAAATGTCCAGGATAGGTACCAAATCCTGCACTGTGTATCTAAGCTACTGTCAATAACGCTGCTCTTCTCTTTACGTGCTTGTGAATCTTCAACCAGGGATCCAAACATCACTATCCGAAAATAACAGCTACAACCAAGTGCACATTAAAAAGAAAATGAGCTTTCTAATAACCCATGACCTCTACTGCTGAAAACAGCACCCTACAGAGTTTTAGAAGCGCTGCATACAAAAACCAACTTCAACACTGGGCTGCAGCACATTCATGCCGAGGAAGGATAAAACAAAACAGTGTAACTAAAATTTTGTCAACAGATTTATCTACTAATTTATTTACTGAATACAATCACCTAATGATGCAGCCACAGTTCCCTTCCCAAACTGTGGCTGTCAAAAAATCCTCCCATACAAATCACAACATAATTCACAGGTTCCACATTCTGAGCTTCAGAAGGCTCCTTGATATTCACTCCCTACTGCCTGGCAAAGCCATGAGAGTATTTATGTCTTTTGTGACTGTAAAATGAAGCATCAGTCACAGTAACAATTCACTAAACTGTGATTCTTCTTTTTTCTGGTATGGAAGCCAAGAAGCAGTTAACAATGACGACATTAAAAACTACCACATTGGGGTACCTGAGCTAACATCTTACTGATATGAACAGGGCAGCTCACACCTCTTGCAGCTATTGTTCCAGTTTCTCTACAACCTCAGACACCTTGGCTTTTAGGTTGTGTTCTGAGGTTTTCAAGAGAGCCGTAACAGCCAGGGACTGAGGGGGAGAAGGGGGCGGGGCGTAAGCAAAAGATACCAGATAACAAGGTAGCAGATTTAAAGAGGTGTCAATAAGCAATGACACTACTCAACAGATGAATCTCAGTATTGGTGTCGCATAGCACGTACTCAAAGTACATCCTCAGTAGCCCTATCACAGCTAACATACAACTACAACGTGGATTAGGATGGACACATAACGTTGTTATAGACATGAATTTGGAAGCAGAACACTGATGAACTTCCGTGTTTGGAGCCATCGCTTTTGCTATACGGCAAATGCACAATAGCTTGATTTAAGCTAGTGTACTAAGTAGACTTTTTCCAAAGAGCAAACAAGAAGCAAAACTACACTGCAAATGAACAATCCCTTGAAATGCAGCAGTTAAGTTTTACAACATTTTCTTAATTTAATAAGAGATCAATGCTTAGATGGTATGATCAACAAAGCCAGAACTTCATTACTCTATAAATGCCTTGTTTGTAGAGGCCAGAGAGCGAGGCTCAGTACAGGTTACCATCAGAAACTGAGACCTTGGCCAGCACCCTTCAGCTTTTGAAGTAAAGACCAAAGGCTGCTGGGACCGAGGTGTACAGTCACAGCTGCTGCAGTTTGCCACAAACTACTCGTGTCTCAACACCTCACGTTACCTGAAGCATACCGATGCCTGCTGGGTTCGCTGGGTTTGGGGCAAGTGGCCTTTTAACACCAACATAACCAGCCAAAGGCACCAGCCTCAGGGCAGGGCGGATGAGTGAATATTAGGTGGAAGCACATGGGCAAATGTCACTGCTGGGGATATGCGGCTGTAGCTGTCCAGACAAGACCCTGGTAGCACGAACCCGAGGACCACGTAGCCTTGGTATTTTCCCTTTACGTTTATTACACGGCCAGGGAGGCCAGAGCAGGCCGGGCGGCGGCGGCGAGGCCCCGCGGGCACCTCGACGCCCCGGAGCAGCTGCGCCGCTGCTGAGGAGAGGCCGCAGGCCGCGCCCCGTGCCTTGCCGCTGGAGGCCACGGCCGGCGGGAGGACGCGGCGGGGAGGGCGCTGCCCAGCGGGCGCCAGCAGCCCGCGGCAGGGCAGCCCCAGCCACAAGGCTCGCCGAGCGCGGGCCGAGCCCCTGCAGGCGGCCATTCCCAGCCCCCGCCGGCGGTGCCGCCCAACCGGCTCTCCTCGCCCGCGTGTGTGAGGGGGCAGCGGAAAGCGGCGGGGATTTCCCACAGGAAGCCCTGTCGAGGCGGGCGGCGGCGAGCCGAGGCGGCGGGGGGGGGGGTGTGTGCAGAACAGAGGGGGCGCTCCGCCGCTGCCGCCCTCCCCCTCGCTGCACGTGCGAACCGCCGCCCGGCCGCGAGCCAGCCAGCCAGCCCGCACGGGCAGCGGCCGCCCCTACCTGCGGCGCCGGGGGGAGGCTCCATCTGCGACTCCACGCTGCAGCGGCAGCTGCGCACAGACCGCATCCGGGCCCGGGCCCGCCGCGCAGGCGCGGCGCCGCCGAGCCCCGCCCCCTCTTCCTTGTACCGGGCGGGCGCACGGCGAAGGGCGTTGCAAACGAGCGGGCGGGGGAGGCGCCTGTGCCAGCGGTGTGGCGGGAGGGGGGTGCGGGCGCGTGCGGCGGGGTGCACGCGCAGCGTTCGCTGCGGGCGTGAGGGGGGCGGGCAGGTGGCGGGGCGGGCGGTCGCCGTTGCGCGCCGTGCTCCCGCGGCCGAGGGCAAGGTGCGGTGAACGGGGCTGAGGAGGCATGGGTGGGCTCAGTGTCTGGGGGTTAGTGAGGGGTCCCTGCAGGTTCGGGTACAGGGAACGGCGGCTTCCTCGGGAGCCACAAGCAAACAGCTGTGTGAGTGCAGCCCCTGACAGGATTGCGGGCGAGGGGTGGCACAGCCTCCGGCTGAGGGAGCCCTTGGAGTGTCCGCAGCTTCCACAGCAAAGGCGTGAAGTGGAAGATGAGTATTACAACGGTGGTCGCTTTTATTGATGAGTTGGTTTGTGCCCTTTAAAAAGAGCATCCAGCTATGTGGGCAGGAGGCCCTCTGTCCTGGCTCTGTATTGTATGTCTCTGGGACTGCCCTCCTGTGACAGGTGTTCAGGTGGTGGAGGAATCAGAAAATGTAGTGTCCCACCAGAAACTCGGGCAAAATATTGCCATGGAAAGTTCTGCAGGGGTGTTGGTCAGCCTAGCAAAATACAGCAGAAACTATGAAAACCTGAAAACGAGGCATAGCTGAAACTTGGGACTTATTTTAACAAAGACAATACAGAATTTTCGGAGAACCCACCGTCTTTTCCTGTCTTCAACATTTTAGACTGATGGGCGCTATGGAAAATTGGCCATTTTATGCAGTAGCCTCTTATGCAAGGCTGCAAAAATTCTTCCAAATATAGCATTTCCTCTGTTATCCTGCAATGTTAATTCCTGTTCAGTGGAAAGGTAAGCTTTAAACATCATGTTCTCAGGTAAGTGGGAAGCCCAGGAGCCTTCCCCAAGCACCAGACAGACTTTGTATGCTTCTGGAAGGTAACCACAAGCAGTCTAGAAACAAATCAGTGGGAGGAATTTAGATCACAATTACCATGTTATTTATTCTTAAAATGAAATTTCATTAAAGTTTCAGATCCACAGGTTTTCTGCAGATTTACATAATTTTCCCCATGTGAAAATTCAGTCCCTTTATTTGAAAATGGATCGTTTCAACTTGAGGACACACTGCGAGCCAAGTACTTTGTGCTGATATGTTCACAGAAATTAGTAGAGCGTGATGGAGGCAGAATCTTCCACACAAATGCTTTTGGCCTTACTGATCTAGAGCATTTCTGTTATAGAGCATTAAGTGTCTTTGTGGGTTGGGCTTTTTTAATCCACAAGTTCGTTCTTGTTCCTTGGAGTAAAATGTGGCTATTACAGTTGTTTTCTGTAACTTTAAACTGTACCGCTTCAGTTAATGCTTATACTGTGATTTGAGAATTTTAATTGAACAGGGCTGTGAAAACGCAACATATAAATTTATTTGTATTTGTTTTATTAAGGGGTTTTGGACTATGCCACTTCAGCAATGACTGTGAGAGAATGTTAAAACAAAAAGGTAACCAACAAGCTACAAACAGTTGTTATACATATATGCAATGAGACAATACAGAAAAACACGCGGTACAAAGAGAAGCTTTCAGCATAAGAGCCAAAAAGGAGAATGTACATTTACAACAGTAAGTTGAATTTAAGGAAAACAAAGAAACCTCCTTGAAGTTGGTAATTTTGCTGCTCTTAAACTATTGGCTACTGGTGTTTATCTATGCCCTGCAGAATCAGAACTGTGAAAATTTATTTAAGATTAAGAAGTTTGAATGTGCATGTCAGCTCTCTGTATTGTCATGTTAACCTGATAGTTTTCAGGGACAGGATACTAGGCTTTGCAGTAGTATTTTTGTTCTTTGATGAAGACAATAAATAGAAAAAGAAAAGTCCAACAACTTTGTAACTCAGGGAAGTTGTCCTCTCCTGCTGCTTCGTCCAGTAACAGGCCTGGAAAGCAGAAACAAGATTTTTCTGCAATTCTTAATTTCATGTCTGACAGACAAGAATGAAGAATGCTAAGAACTGCAAGTAAGAGGCATCTTGGGGAAATAAAAGCAGATACAAAGGAAAAAAATGGATAGAACAACTTTGTTCTGGAGATTTAAGGGGCAGAAAGAGTATTTGAGCAAGGGTGTAATGCAGATGTGGGTCTGGTATAGTCTCATGCTATTTGGGGCTATTAGAAAGTATTGAAATGAGAAAGTACCAGAGAAAGTGTTATCATGACAGATACATGAGACATTATGCAGAGCAGGTATGGCTTAAGTAAGACAGAAACTGTCCTCAAAGAGCTTTAAATTAAGATTAACAGTTTGTTTCTAACCTGGGGGTCAGTGCAGTGATCCCAGGAGGTGGTATACAGTGGCCAAGTCAATGGTTTTGTTATAGCAATTTGAATGAATATAAGCAGAACAATTTTCACAACCAGAAAAGAGGAGGTTATTGTGTTAAAGACAGGAAGTTTTAAGAGTTATATAAAGAATTTTAGTAGCATGGATTAAAAGAGTTAAACACTTTGTAAATACATGTTCTGTATGCTTTTATATGCAGTCTAGATATTAAGATCATCGACCCGTATAGAGAGAAAAGATGTATTTACTTCCTTCCATAATGCAGAAGTGCCTGTTATGTGAACTCCATCCTGTGGGAGCATTTCAAGGGTATACAGGGTAGTTTCATTAATAAAAGAGGATGGAGCCAGGCTCTTTTCAGCAGTGCCCAGTGACAGGACAAGGGGCAATGGGCACAAACTGCAACATGGGGAAATTCCGTCTGAATATGAGGAAAAACCTCTTTACCGTGAGGGTGGCAGAGCCCTGGCACAGGCTGCCCAGAGAGGCTGCGGAGTCTCCTCTGAAGACATTTAAAACCTGCCTGAACGTGACGCTGTGCACCTGCTGTAGGTGAACCTGCTTTAGCAGGATGTTTGACTAGATGATCTCCAGAGATCCTTTGCAATCCCAACCATTCTGTGATTCTGTGAAAAGTGCAAAGTGGGTCTTCCTTAAACATGAGGTCTAACTTGCGTCTTATCCCAGGAGAGAGTTTTGAAATAGCATCTGGATTACGTAATTTGTGTTTAGTCTTTTTTTTTTATATGAATCTTGTGCAAGCTCTGCAGCCCTATGAAGTTATGCTGAAATTGGTGGGGTTTTGGTATAGCATTTTGATACTAGTACCATATGCTTTGTTTAACTGATATACTTATCCAGCAAAATTGCTTAATTGGGACATCTCCTGGGGCACTGATGTAAGACCAGTGGTACTTAATATATACAACTGTTGCTTATCAGGGCCTTAATGGGATGGTGGCTACAATTTACTAGTATCTGCCCCTGGTTATTCAGTGCTGCTTATGTCATCTGTTGGTTACAGTCTCTTGAAACTTGTCTATACAAGGGAAGTGTTTCCGGCAGTTAATTCCCTGAGAGTAAAATATTGAGTGCTGTAGTGAAAATAGATTGGTGATGGTAGTCACAATTTCTGCACTGATTATTACAGTGGGGAATATCTGGTAACTTCCCTTATAGTCTTGGAGGATGCTTGCCACAATTTTTTTCTGATTAGATGAAAAATAAAATACAGTCATAAGTAGTGTTGGATTGCAGTCATTCCTGAGTTTCTAAGATTCATATTGTCATTTGATTAGTTAATCACCCATTTTCAAGTGTGAACATATTTTCACACTTCAACCAAGACAGTGTTAACAATGAAACTATAGATAGCAATAGAGATTCGTTATCTATTGCACAAGTCTCTGCACCTTGTTCTTAGCAGATAAAGAGAGCCCATGTCTGCACACAGGTGTGATTGATTTTTTTTTTTAACTCCAAACATTGGTCAAATGAGTTCAAAGGAATATTTTCAAACGGCACCTCTTCAGCATGTTTGCTGTTGACATTTTTTATCTTGTTTCATGAAATATAACTTCCAGTAAAAGCCTGTGATTCTTTGCTAAGCTTATGCATGTGAAATACATCGCTCGTAGGTGAGAGATGTGGGGGAGGTTTAAATGAAAATTAACATTTAGAATCAAAGAAGCATTTCTTTCTCTTTTTAAAGGGAGCATACTTTTACTGAAGCCGCTGTAAAGTCATTCAGGGTGCCTTATTTGCAATTGCCATCTGAGATTTTCACTGACTGGAGACATGTCTTCCAGATGAGGAAAACACATGGTGGAGCAGTTTGTAGTGTCTTTTTGTTGTTGCAAGTTGCAACATTTTGTATTTATTCCCTCATATAAAATTAAACCCATCCGTATGTCTTGTTTTCTAAAGGCTGAAGATCAGAAGTCTTTACAGCAGAATCTGCTCTTATAGGAAGAGGAAGCACTAGGCATCCTCAACTATTTCTGTCCAGTCTTACTAATCAATAATTCTGCCTGTTCTAACAAGCGGATACTAGTAGCTTGCCAGCCTCTGAACCTGCAGCCTGTCAAGTCTCACATAACTGATGTGAGACTTCAAGCATTAGTGCTGTGTTGCCTTGGCCCCTCTTGCTCTAGAAGAACTGCAGCTGGTGTGTGGCTAGGTGGCATGCTCTGGAGTGGCAGTGCCTATGTAAAGTCCTGTGCCTTGTCTCTTTCCCCTTCACCAAGAATGAAACCTTTCCCTTCGTAGGCCTGGCCTTTCCGTTCATGTTTCAGGGGAGTTGGAAGCATCCGATCAAGGTGACTACCATAATTTTTTTGTTGTCTTTCTAGCAAGACATCATTGAAGTAGTATCTAGGGAACTGCCATCTGTTGAAGTAGAAAAAATGCATCAAATAATAATTAAGTTTGCCAGTCACTACTGGATGTGATTGAGAGAGTAAAAACCACTTCAGTTCCTTTTCTGAAGTCCATACACAGCAGCACGATCTTTCATTGGCTTTTGTTTCCTTACAAATGAATCTTTTATGTAACAGATTCAGATGTACCCTGAAGTTATAAGCTATACACCAGCTATAGATGACTTGAATGGCACCAAGATTTTGAATAAAAATAATAGCGTTTCAGTAATGTAAAAGGAAGGGAAGGTCCACCACCAAAACAAAGCCAGATATAAACTTTCATAATTTGATTTATCCTCCTTGCAAGAAAATTACTTTTCAGGCTGTGGTCAGAATGTTTTCTTGTCTGAATAAATTTACAACAATTATAGGGTGACTGTCACTTGCACTGAAGGTTTTATTTGGAAACTTATTTCAGACATTACCGAAGCTTTGGATTTTTGTTTTCCTTCCTTGTGGCTCTACATGCAGTCAAAAGTTTTCTTTGTCGTCATGGTTTTCTTTAAAAAGCTACCTAGTCAGTCTCTTGTTTTATCCTTTCCCATTTGTTTAAATGCCATACAGAGAAGAGCTAGTCCCTGATCATAAATGTTGAAGAGGAAATTGTTCAGTATTCAATGTGGCTTTTAGGCCATAGTAACCACTGTGTGGTGCAGTCCTCTGTGTGTGTGAGCTGGCAGTTGAGCCCTCTCTGCTGTCTTTCCATTAATACTAGCCTGGACACTTCCTAATCACTCCCGGGTGTGGTTTTAATTTGTTGGGGTTTTTGTGTCACAGTAGAGAATTACTCTGGAGGCAAGCTCTGAAGTCCTGAAGTACTTTCCAATCCATTCCTTAACGTAGACAGGTGTTAAAGCTCTATCCTTGGTATCAGGAGTTATTACAAGTATAGAAGAAGAAAT
This sequence comes from Falco naumanni, assembly GCF_017639655.2. NCBI lineage: Eukaryota > Metazoa > Chordata > Aves > Falconiformes > Falconidae > Falco > Falco naumanni. Next base: position 5,308,358 of record NC_054057.1, read on the forward strand.
TGAGTAAACCTTTAATAACTGGAACATGCTACATAGTCCTGTTTGAGTGCTAGTCTTGTTTATACATGCTCTTTTTGTGTGGTAAATCCCTGCTTAGAGACACAAATCTTCTTAACTGCTGGTTGATTCTCTTAGGAATTGCTGTTTCTTTAGTTCTGGAAATGTTTGCTTCTTAAAGGGCATGCCACCCTGTAATGTAGGATCACTGTTCTCCCTTGAAGTTCAACTGAAGTGGTTGCTTCTTTCATCTCTAAACCTCAAAAAGCCTTATAGATAGGGAAACAAAAGTACAAAGAACTTAAGCAGTTTGCCTGACATTCTGGAGGAATGCTAGTGGTAGAGTAGAGATCTAAAGATCAAGTCCTCAATTTATAGTCCGTTGAGATGACATGAGATTGTAACAGTACTCATAGTTCAGGAAATTACGCCTAAGTACGCTTTTGCATTTGGATTGTATCATTGGAAATGGTAGGGTCTGAGTCATTGGAGCAGAAGACAAAGGTGATGAAACAAAAGCTACTTATTAATGTATGTAAAGAAGGATGCAGAAATGGATGAGAAAAAAATGTCATTGCTGAATGTGATCCTGTTACTATCTAAAAAAAAACTTTCTTTCAGCAGGTGACTTCTTTTTGCATGCATCATACCCTGAATATTTAGCTTATAGTAGATCCTTATGCCTATCTGTAGCCAAATGTACAGTAGGATAGTGTTATATAATTATCTACAGTGTTATATTTGCATACATCCTTAGTTTACGTTGCTGAGAAGTCTGTTGTTGTCTCTTCCATAAATTATAAAAAACAATCTGAGAAACTGGGATTTATGTTCCTTAAAACTTACAGTAATTAAATAAATTCACTGCACTTGTTTCAAGTTCAGACTTGACACTTAAAGACTGATAAACAGGATGCGAGTAGAGGAAGATGCTTTTCCTACCACAACAGATCAAAACATGTTGGGTTTTTTTATAAAAGCTTTTCCCCTCCCTTTAGTTTTTAGGTGTGTAAGAGTGATGCAACAATAATAATGCTGAACACTTAGCTTCTCTGTATTCACCAGTCTGGAAAATTCAATCTGACTTTAAATTTAACACTACTCTGCTAAGGAGCCTCAACTGACCAGCGCTCATTCTGTGGTTTTACTTACTGAGATATGGATGTTATGGAGAAGCAGTATTGGCAGTCATAAAATTCCATGACCTGATATTCAGTAAGGGGAAAGGAGTCTTACATGCATGAACTTCTTAGTTCCTAGTATCTTATCTATGTTGTGCAGTTAAACACTTGCCTGTTTATAAGTACAGGAGTCTTATTGTTGAAGGCAGTGAAATTATTGTATCCTATATTTTTGAGCTGAGAAAAAAATTCTCATTGTAACTGCAAACAAATGTGATTTATATCCCTGGCTCTCTTTCTTATCTTTTTTTATGTTGCCAAATATGATTTTATAGCCACTGTACTTTCATCTACTGATATTAATTTCAGTGTTCAGGGAGTACTGAATGCAAGGAAGGGAGATCTGATTTGAAAACTCAGCTTTTGACATATATTCCTCCACAATAGTATTCTGGTGTGTTCCTAATTATCTACCTTACAGGGATATTTGCATCCTTAAGTAATACGGGTTTTATGCAACTCCAGTTCTGATGGCTGGTTGGTGGGGGTGCAGCAAGAGTTGGTTGATGTTGATGTGACAAACCACAGTATCATCTGTAGAATCCTGAGATATATTTCAGACTGAGTAATGTGACATATAGTATATAGAATCGAAATGAAAACTCAAAAGCTTTATCCCACTGATTCCATTTGTGTTTAGAAGGTTGTAAGAGCCTGGCAACTTCTACATTCAACTTCTTTGTTGCAAAGCATTCAATTAACCACCTCCATTGCTTTACAAGCAATGTTCAACCTTTGTTCACAACTGAAAAGTATATGAGTATATGTAATGTAATGAAGCTGGATACAAAAATGGATACTCAATGGAAGCCCTTGGCAAAGTTAGTAAATCAAATTGTACAAGGTTTTGGAAGTGCTAGACAGTTTTGAAATTTCAGTGACAATGGTAACAATTTTAAGTTAGGGCAAACTGAAAGTAGGAGCTGAATATAGATACTATGAGTCAGGATTTCATAATTAATCTCTCTGCTGTACAATTAAATGTTTAAGGTGTGTCCTATGTTTCTTGACTTTTCCCAACAAGCTGCAATTGGAGATTATGGATTTTACTGAAATATTTATATTATTTACCTGTTTCCAGCGTGAGTCTGATCATGTGTATGGTTAACATCATTATCAGGGATTGGGGTTTGTTTCTTTGGGCATTATAGAATCATAGAGTCATTTAGGTTGGAAAAGACCTTTGAGATCATCAGGTCCAACCGTTAACCCAGGACTGCCAAGCCTACCACTAAACCATGTCCCTAAGCACCTGTATATCTGTTCCAAAAATCTCGTGGTACAAACAATTGAAATGAGATAACAGGCAGAACTGAATAAGGGCAAAGAGAGCAAGAAGACATTACAAATGTCATATTTTGATATGAACAGATCTACTGCATATCTGTTATCATTATACATGTCATACATATGGAATTTAGTATATGTATTTTATATATATAAGTATTTAATTCTCTTTCCTACCTATCCTATAGAATTAGGAAGAAGCATAACACCAAAGAAGACATAGCTGAACAGTGATATGTAAAAGAAACTGTAACTAATGTTTAACTTTCTGTCATGGTTTTACTTAACTAGGGCGAAATGTTAATCAGCTTAGAAAAGCAGGGATTTTTGGTCAGGCTATTTTGAATTCATTGTTTTGGGGAGGTTTTTTACCCCACTTCTTAGAACACCTTTTATTTAATTTCAGTGACTAATTCACATTTTAGAGAAAAGAATAGTCAGTGCTCTAAACTTTCAATAAGGTTCATAACATCTCTGAGATTTCCCAGAACTTCTACAACAAAATTATGGGAGAGCGAATTTGGTAGTTCTTATAAGTCAAAGGCTTAAAACAAAAAGAAAAAAAAATTAACAATTGTATAAATCAGCATACAGAAGTAGAAAAGCATAGAAAATCAAAACACTCATCCTCCCATTCTTTCTGTGTTTTACTTTTTATGGGAATTTGGAAATGTAACTAAATCTACTGCAGAGTATAGATCAACTTTTTTTTTTCCTGAGCATTGCATTCTACGACACAAACATGTAAATCTCTCTCAGTATCATAATTTGTATTCAGTTAAGTACCAAAAAGTTGATTGCAGAGTGTGATGAATCAATTCCCATGCTGGGATAAGCTGTAGAAAGGGGAAACTGAAGTTTGAATTTCATTATTGTCTGATACAGAACATCAGATTATGACTAACAGCAAGATTTTAACCCCAGTGTTCTAAAAAACATTGCATTTGGAATGCCAGAATAATGCTTTTTAGCTTCACTATGCTATATACTGTTGCTAGCATGTATTGAAGTAAAAAGTTTTGTTTGTTCTGAGGGTCCTTTCTCCCTGTTTAGAAAAGAAGATGTGGAAATTTGCATAGCTTGGTATTTATTTCTTGAACTAGGAAATCTTAGCTAAATGGAGACAGCCAAGTTAGTTGGAGAAATCATAGCACCTTTAGAGAATCGCAATTATTGGGTATTTTTTGATATTTTTATTGGGTTCTTAACAAGTGCTTCTTACACCTTCTTGTTACACTTCTTGATTTTTATTTTCAGAAATATGTATTGTATATACTATAAGTATAGTATCTTAATGTTACGTCTTTTCTTCCATTGCTATAGAAAATACGCATAGAAAAACATTTATTAATCCTTTGTTCTCTATTGCAAGTGTGAGAGCTTGACCCTTTGTAATGCATAAGGATTGCTTTTTGTCAATTTTAGCAGGAGAAGCAGCAGTATGTGGCAAAACTGTATCTACAATCTTTGACAAATTATATTCTTGTTATGGTTCCAATTTCAAAACCATCGGTATGCCAGTTATGCTGTCATCCAGTGTCCTCCAATATCATTCTGGTTTTACCGTAGTTCATCTCCAAATTTGTCATAGTAATTGTCTGTCTTACCATCCATGAAAGTTTTTGTTTACTTTTTTAAATATAAAGATTTGATTGGTGATGGCACCTGACCTGTACCAGTGCTGACAGATATACTAATGCAAATCAGGTGTGTGGCTGAACTGGAGTTTCTGCAGATACGCTTTTACAGTCCCTTGAAATTCATCTGCTTCTTGCTTAGGCATTTACATGTTAACTTGCTTTTTACCATAAAGAATAATCTCTAACCTGGAATTTCAAGTCATTATAAATACTGCATATGCATGGATGCTACCATTTTGAAGTACTGAAATGCATTTGCACTTTTACAAGTAATGGTAGCTATTAATACTGTAACTGAAAGTAAATAAATACGTTTGTAATTCAGCTATAATAGTCTTTGAATTGACTTGAAATTCAGTCTTGTTAATCAGAAAATTAGGGGAAATATTGAATTTAATTTTTTTTAAACTCAGGTATGGGTTACACAAGCAGGAATATATGTTAATTTTTAAAAAAATGACGCAGTTTCCTGTATCTTTAAGATTCTAGAATAGTATGATGTTTAAGAATTTCTCACATTGATTTCAGTTGTAGATTTCATTGTGGAAGACAGAGTTAGTCATATTTAAGAGACTTAGAATATAATCATAACTAGGACCATCCAGTGTAAGTGCAAGCAAAGTACCTCTAGGAGAGTGTAACCAGTTGTGGTGGCAGTTTAAGCTCCAATCATGTTCTTATCGCGTCATCAACAAAGAAATGTAAAGGGCTGTTTCAAAGAAAATATTACAGTACCTTGCTTTGTGCAATTAAAAGATCATTTTGAACAATTTAGCATTAAGCTAAATTGACTGTCTGAATAATGATTAGGACATCCGTCTGTTGAATGCAGTTTGCATTGAATTCTGTCTTACATAGCCCAAGTTCTGCCTGAACTAATGCTCACCTAGAACATGGCAACTGCATAGACATAATTCTTTTGATATCAGAATAACATAGGCTGGTCATTTTATTGACTTTCTGTTCATCAAGCCATGTTGTGCTTTGAATATAAAGAATTCAAAATGTCTAATTCAGCATCCTTTTTTCCTCACAATTTAATTCCATTGGAATAGCAAAAAACCCACAGTGTACCACCATCTGCAAATTCTGAGCACCAACCAGCTTACACCCCTGCAGACTTACAGCTGAGGAGCTCTGGTTCCTTGACGGGTGATACTCAGTCTCCAGGGTCGAGGCCATAGAAGGCACCTTCGGGAGACCTCCTGCTGGTGGTGAACACCAAGAGAGTGGGAAGCAGCTGCAGCAAGAGCTGCTGGCCAGCCTGTCTGCTGGAGGTATGGGGCTATGGCAGCACAGAGCCAAGGCAGGGGAAAGCGGCAGAATCTCAGCAGCGTGGTTCTTGCCAGGTTAGGGAATGTGTAACAGAGCAGCTGTTGGATATGCAGTGACAGTTACCACGACCACCATGGCTTTGCTGGCTGACAGCATGTCTCCCAAAGGGGGGTAAAGCATGGGCTACTCTAATCAGATGTTCATCCAGAGAAAAATGAACTTTCTGTCATTCAAGTCCTTGTGGGTACTGCAAAGAGAACAAAAGCATACAGTCATTAAAAAAAAGTCACTGGCTACTGACCTACCTGTCAATAAGCATTAAAGAAATGTGATGCTACTGCTGAGAAACTATCAAATTTGCTTTAAAGAGCAATGCTAATGTCAAACATGAAGTCAGAATCAGTGTTGATTTGTAACAATCATGCTGGAAACCAGGAGATTCTTTTGGTTTTATTGTGAAAGGAAAACCCTCCACAACAGATACTTGCATGAACAAAGGAGAAAAATTGCTGCTGAAATAGGGAAAGAACAGAGAGGGTAAAAGTAGTTTTTCATTCCAGGCAGTTTGGACATAGTATATTCCGCACAGTTCACAACAGCAATTAGGCTCTGGAAATTGGCAATAAACCCTGAGAAAGGATAAACATATTGTCAGAATAGTTGTTTTTTTGAAGAGGTGCATTCAGTCTGACTCAGGGAGGAGCTGGAGTCTGCAGTGAAGGGAGATTAGCAAGCACTAACATACTTGCAACTCATTGGAGTTACTGTAAAACAACAGTTTTTCTAAAAAACATCTGCATGACCCTCCTCAGAAGACATGCATTCACCAGTTCTACTTCTGCAGACTTAAATTCATATCCTGTTCCAGAAAAGAGAAAGAGCTTTGTGGTCTCACTTCAGCTTTTACTGTGTTTGATGTACATCAGAAATACCCTCCTAGCTTTTTCACATGCTAGTCAGAAGGCTACTGTAATTCTGTAAGTGCTGTGCTATTCTGGCAAGGTGGTTTTGCGTTAAACTCTTCTTAGCACTTTTTCATTCAGTTTCTCTCTCCTCTGTCATTTATTTCATACCACTTCTGACTTCTGCAGTAAAAAAAACCCAACTTGTAATGTATATAAACATGAATGATACTTGCTGAAAACAAAGGGGTTTTTCCTTTCGTCCATTCTGTAGTCATGTATGAAGCTTCTACTTTTTTCTTGTATTTTGGTGGTTAGTCAGAAGGCCATATAGACATTTGGGCCTTTGGGAGAGATTCTTCCTGCTTTTCATTTGAAAGCAGGTCACTGCTTTTATTGATTTCTGGACTACCAGATAGTGTATGTGTCAATGTCAAGTTTTAGGTCTCTTCTTGTGTTGGTATTGGTGATGAAGAATATAGTATTTCAGTTGTATGGGGGCACACCTAGGTCATTTTACCATTAAAATTACCAGAGAACCAGAAATGCTCTCCTGATTTCAACTAAGAAATCTCAACATTGTTGAAATATATTTAGAAAGTTCATTGTATAATTGTCTTGTTTAGGGGGTTGGGTTTTTTTTTTCCTTTTGGCATTTCCAGCAAAAACTCAACAAAGGAATTCTTTTTTCTTTTACTATTGTATAAAAACTAGGCTCATTCTTGGAATGTTAATATTAGTGTTACCTATTTTGGAGAAAAAAACTGAGATTGAGAGGCTGAGTTATTTTCTTGCAAAAATGATGAATGATGACAAAAATATCCGTGGGGAAATATGTAAAATTACTGCGGTATGTAGGAATTAAATGTTATTTTATTAAAGATTTGTATAATCTGTCTGAAATACAGAAAACCTGAAAGAATGTTGCCAGACTTTTAGCTAGAAATGTATGAATTTCTGTCCAGGTCTTATTTTAAATGTTAAAATTAATTCTGACCCACTTTTGAATAGAAAGATCTTATATTTTTCATACTAAAATTGATGATATTTTAATATTACCAGGAAAATTTATTGATAAAGCTTACAAAACTGAATGCCATTTTGGCTGGGAAATCTCACTTCTCCCTGCCAAGTAGCACTGGATATTTTGCAACATCCAGAAGTGCAGACCAACAGCAGTCTCTTTGAGGAGAGGATCTTAGAATTGCTCAGACCTTCCTGTCCTCATTTCAGCTGGGATGGAGTTAACTTTTCTTAGTAGCTAGTACAGTGCTGTGTTTTGGCTCTGATGTGAGAAAAACGTTGCTAACACACTGTTGGTTTTAGTTGTTGCTGGGTAATGTTTATACTAAATCAAGGACTTTTTGGTTTCTTGGGCCCTGCCAGTGAGCGGGCTGGAGGGGCACAAAAAATTGGGAGGGGACACAGCCAGGACAGGTGACCCAAACTAGCCAAAGAGGTATTCCATAGCATATGGCATTATGTTGAGCATATAAGTTGGGGGAAGAAGGAAGGGAGGGATATCTGACATTATGGCGTTTGTCTTCCTGAGTAACTGTTACGCGTGATGGAGCCCGGCTTTCCTGGAGATGGCTGAACACCTGCCTGCCCATGGGAAGCGGTGAATGAATTCCTTGTTTTGCTTTGCTTGCATGCACAGCTTTTGCTTTGCCTATTAAATTGTTCTTGTCTCAACCCTAGAATTTTACATTCCAGTTCTCTTCCCTATCCTTCTGGATGAGGGCTAGTAAGCAAGCAGCTGTATGGTGCTTGGTTGCTGGCCAAGGTTAAACCATGACACTTCCCATGAAACTAGGAATACAAACCACAGAATAAAGTGGTTATATTTATTAATAACACTAATGTTTTGCCACCTTTTCACTTCCACTGTCTGGAGACTGCAGCAGAAACCACGTGGCCAGATAATTATCTTTCAAATAAGTTATTAAATTAATCTTCTGTCCTTGAAAACACAAGCAAAACTAAGAATACATTAAGCAACCCCAAACATTTCCAAATGTGCGCATGCATTTGGTGGGACAGGCACATTCTATTTCTTCTAAGCATAAATTAGTGTATTGCAAAAGGAAAAAAGGAAACCTAATACTTATATGTATAAATTAAAAAAGAAATTCTTCTAAGCAATCTAGGAACTGGTCATTCAGCTGATTCAGTTTTTGTCTGAAGCCTGCATATGAGGTGCAGTGTGTTGTATTTCCAGTCTGAAGTTCCAGGCAGAAGAGAAACTGCTTCAACTGTTCAGGTATTCAGGTATGGAGTGAGAAAGGAACACATTCTACTGTCTTACTGAGCTTAGCTTTGAATTGGCTGGATTTGGACTGTAGAGGCAAACTTTCTCCACTTGGGCTGTACCAATTTTCCTTGGCTCAGAGTTCACTCTTTCCAGTAGAAACAGGATAAAGTTACCAATCAGGTACTCTGCAAGCCATCTTTATGTGGTTGAATTGTTTCTTTTGTCATGTTAAGGTACCTTTCTGGACTGCTTGGGAATGGGAAAGAGCTCTGACAACATCATTGCTTTAAAAAGTTTTAACAGCAGGGTAAATTCTGCCTATCTTTAGCAGCTGTCTTCTTTAGATTCTTTCATTCCCTGTAAGCAGGGTCAGACTTTATTTGTCTCATGCCTGTGACCTACAGTACCCAGTGGTCTACACTTCACAGTCACAGACTTTGAAAAAGTGTCCCTAAATACTCACTGTGCAGCTGTCCTGAGGCAAATGGCTTAAGGGCAGATATGATTATTTCAGAGTTTTCTGAAAATCTGAATTGGAATGTTGCAGGCAGTTTTTTAACATAATTTGCTTTTTTGCTGTATTCTCTTTTAACAATAGCTGCCCTTTTTTTTTTTATGTCATCTTTGTGGTTCACCTGTTTCATATTTGCCAAGGAATAGTCATTCTTCAGCAGGAAATAAAAATGGCCCTATGAAGATGGATTCTGTAATCTCCTTTAAATTGTGATTCTAGAGGACAAGAAGGATAGGAATAGAGGAGGAATGTTCAGCTGAGAGCAAAGAAGAGCAATAAATGACGTATAAGTTCACCAGAATATCACACAGCTCCTGAGATAACTAAAAGGGCTGCTATCAGCCACTTTGCAGAAAGCATGTGGAACCATACCCCAGCAGTAATTACAGTGGCCAGACAGCTCTAGGTTTTGGTGTGGGAGCACAGATTTTTCCACCCATCCCACTCCAGCAAGGCAGTGTATTAGGCCTTCTACTCACCTGGAGGAGAGAACAAAGACAATTGCTGTCCTGATCCAATCGTTAGCATTCAGTTGTTTTCCTAGGCTGTTGAATGAGTCCTGTTTATTGCTGAAGTGATTGTGTATAGTGAATTGTGAAAGCAACGATATGTTTAGTTTCTTTTGCAAAAAAGCCTTCTGAAACCTAAAATCTAATATACCTCACTAGGTTCGTCAAGTTTACCAGCAATTAATCGAAAATCTAGAACATGCCCAAGCCAGTGTATTGATGAAGTTGCAAAAGCTAATATTAAGTGATGTGTTGCTTGACTATAGCATGTTGTAGTGCTTTTAAGACCTCTCCTTCACAGTTCAGCACCTCAGTATGCTCTGCCAGAATGACTAGGCAACTGCTCCATTTGGTCTCACAATGTGTCCCCCTCTAGTGTAGCTTCACAGATGCTCTAAACCCAACGTGCATAAAGAACAGGAGTATTTGTTCTGACTGCAATGTCAGTCCACCAAACAACTATGTAATATGAAATTACAGAACGGAGACAGGTGATTTTAGGACTTACCTACTTCCCTGAAAAGAAGCCTAGTAAACTGCAGTGCTTTGGGAAAACGTTCCAAGAGGCAATGGACTGGCTTGAAGAATACTTAAGATAAGTACTTAGATAAAGGTTCTGGTTTTTGCTCTCAGACCTCTCAGTGTAAATAAGAACATGCTCTATTGGTAAGGAGAGTGAACATTTTGTGCACTCTAGTGAGTTTAGACCATGGCTGGCTGTCACTGATAGTTTTTTTGGTTTAACCCTATTTTGGTGATAGTTTCAGTTTGAGTCATTATTACTCGCTGAAAGACAAAGTGATGGAAACCTTCAGAGTTATAAGAGAGGTTATGTAATCTCATCAATCATTTTGTGTTTGCAATGTATACCATAGCTTTAAATTTTAGTAATTTCAGTTCTTTATAGTCAAATGGCCAAAGTATCTGGGCTTTTTATCAGAGTTTAATTATAAATTGTTACAAAAATGACTAAGTTACATGAAGCTGATTTAGCAAAGCTTGGGGAAGAAGCTTTTGGAAAGAGGGTAGCTTAGGATGTATTTTATTAGCTTGTCCAGAGGTAGCATGTTTTTTGAAAAAAGATAACTAGGAAAACTGTAGGTAAGACAGGCTATTTCTGTAGGGTAGCAGCACAGGAAAAAATAGTGTCTGATGAAAGGTGGCACAGTTTTAATTCTTACTAAGTTTCCTTGGCCAAAGTATCTGGGCTTTTTATCAGAGTTTAATTATAAATTGTTACAAAAATGACTAAGTTACATGAAGCTGATTTAGCAAAGCTTGGGGAAGAAGCTTTTGGAAAGAGGTAGCTTAGGACGTATTTTATTAGCTTGTCCAGAGGTAGCATGTTTTATGAAAAAAGATAACTAGGAAAACTGTAGGTAAGACAGGCTATTTCTGTAGGGTAGCAGCACAGGAAAAAATAGTGTCTGATGAAAGGTGGCACAGTTTTAATTCTTACTAAGTTTCCTTGTAATTGTATGAAACATTTTGAGTTTGTTTTGCCTCAAGACAAAAATGTCGGAGGCTGAGAGATTTTTCTTTTATACAGGAGGAGAGACAGAGAAAGAGGAAGAAAATAATAGTGAAAACAGTGACAGAAAATAATACTTGGGATAATAAAATCAGTAATATATGAACCTCTTAGTTTGCATAAGCACACAATATTTTCATAGGTTTACCATTTCAAATGTTTGCATTTGAGTGAGATTTTTTACATCTATCTGTATATGTCTGGTCTTATTTTTTTACATGAAATACTTGTGTTATATTTGCTATCTGAACTTTGCAAAATAATCCCAAAATACAGTGACAATGGTGGTTCTGTCAGACTTGCTGAAATTACGTAAGCCCCATGCCCTTTGGAGAAGATTGTTTCTTGTCTCATTTTTTGAATATTTGCCTGCTTTCCTAAAATACTGAATGGCCTGTGTCAAATTCTGGTCTTCAGTGCAACAATAGCACCCTGCTTTGGGACCACTGATTAGTCATGCAGTAGGGAGCAGAATTTGTTGCTGTGTGTTTGCTCTTCTGTTGCTGTTCCTTCATATTCTCCATGACTTGTTTGGCAGCACATTAGGAAGAAGTCTTGTCTAGTGGTTCATTTAAAACAACAATGTACTTGAGTTTGTTGACAATATAACTACTACTTCTAATTTGAAGATCTGAGCTGTCCCAAGAATGAGTCCCCAACAGTTATTTGCCTTATACTCTAATGTCCAGTGGAAGAAAAATCTGTGCTACAGATAGTTACCACATCAGAAATAATTCAAAACTGCAAGAAAGAGAAAAATAAAAATAACTGAAGCTCCAGACAAATTGGCAGGCTGGGTTGTGTAAATAAAATGGCCAGCTAATTGTATTCCCTAGTGAATCCAGTCCAAATGGACCAGACGGGTTGAGTGCATAATAGAACACATGCACCACAGTTTGAAAATCTCTGGGAATACTGAGCTGTCTTGTGCCACCCCTGATGGAGCTGAAATTGTAGTGAACAGAATGCTGGAACCATGTTGTATTATCAGAGGACGTGGAACCACTTATTTGAACTAAACACTTAGTGCTGTCATGCTGGTGTGACAGAAAATGGCACTAAAGCACAGCTGAGTGGCTATTTTTGTCTGGATAAATACTCCAGTTTGTCAAGCTCTGTCTTCAAATCTGCTAAAGCACAAAGGTAGAATTCAAAATTAGACGTTAACAACTTTATGTTAGCTCAGGAAGAAGTATCACCTTTTTTTTTTTCTTTTTTTTTCTTTTTTTTTCTTTTTTTCTCCTCCTGTGTGCAGTTTCAAATGTCTAATAAAGTAATAGGTCTCAGGTTATTCAAAGGGGATACTTCAGACTATGCTTCATATTGTATTCCATAAAGGCATATTTTGTATACATTTCCTTGTTACTTTATTTCAGTTCATCAGTTTCTGGCATTGCTGGTGATGTAGTCTCCAGTTCAAAAAGCATCTCTTGTAAGAGATGGTCTTCACTATATAAGTATCACTGTAGCTCCTGCTCATACAATTATCTGTACTGCTCTGGAGCATTTGCTTTTTTGTCCCCAAACTAAGCAAAGTATAAAAAAGATAGAGGTTGCAGATAAAAAGATCAGAGTCTTGCTGGCTGCGCAACCAGGCTTAGGGTATAAGTGGGAGTTCACAGTTTCCATTCTTCAACTAGAAGTCTAAAATTAATACTTGCTTAATAATTCTTTGAGGGCTTTTTGTCATTAAACTTGGCTAAAGTTGGTGTTTAGATGGATCAAGGAAAAATCATAAACTCAAGGTTCATGAGTTCTCAGAAGCATTTTCTGCAAATATGTAAAGTGGACCATTACCCCAAGACATGTTCACGGCACCTTGCAGCTTGGGGATGCTCTGTGGCAAGCTGAAGAGGCTGTTGTTTTGTGTTGGGGTGAAGAGCCAACAAAGAGTAGATCGATGGTAGAGGAGTACTTCAGGCATATCTGAAGGCACCCCAGGGACATAGCTCTCAGGATACAAAACTGAAGAGGGAGCCTCAGTATATAGGCCACCGTACGGAAGGACTGTGCTTCTTTCTATGCAGGAAATCTGGCTTTCTGGCAAGACTGCTGGAGTAGAAATTTTTTGTTTGGTCAATTGTCAGAACTATAATTTTAAACTGAAATAGTACATAGAACTCAGAGAAAGAGTTCAATCATACTGCCTTTAGTATAGCTAATGGGTGTTCTTGCTAGGCTTGCTGATAGTGTTGCCTTGAAGCCAGGAGTGCCATGCCCTGGCAGAGCAATGGGAAAAGATGAAAACAGTAGTTTGCCTCTCTGGTCCCCTAAAGGCAGCGCTCTTGAACTTTCACTACCCTCTTCCTGCAAGGAAAGAGAAAGTGGTTTGGTCAGTGCAGTTCTCTCTTCCTCTTTGTTTTCTTCCTTCTCATTTGAAATTTTCTCTATCTGAAACTGATCTGTGTCATGTAAATAGTGGTATCCAAGATACCAAAATTAAGAGCTGAATATTGCTTTAAACATACAGTATATTCAAAAGCTTTTACCCTTACAATTTTAAGAATTTTTATAACCCATTTTTAAACTCTTCATAATACTCATACTGATTCTCAAGTGTTGTTCCTGAATTTTTAGGTCAAAGCATATTAAGAGGTAGAATATCTTCTAAAAACTTTTGTTTCTGAATGAGGCATACATTGTACAGCCAGATTGTTCAATGAATATATGTGGGGAAATTTTGACTTCTAGTCAGACTTGAGCTGACTTCTGGGATAGCTCCTCCTGCTTGTTGTCTGGTGAAAATATTGCTAGGCAGAAATTAAATAAAATAAAAGTTCAGAATCAATAGATTTAATACATCAACATATTATCAAGGATCTAGGATGGAAAGATTTTCTTCAGTTATATTTTGTTAGTTTCACTGAAAGTAGGATTAATAGCTAAGGCCAAGATCAGCCAAGTATTTTTACATATTTGGTTAAATACTCTACATACTTTATAATTTTAAAACATATTCGCTGGATATCTATCACAATTCTTGAATATAACTATTCAGTGTAACACTGTCGGCCATTCTAGTAGCTGGATAATGTACATACACAGAGAAATACTGAGTTATTACAGGGGTAGCGTTACTGTTGTTCATGGCATTGCTTGTGTCATTGTGAAAAAACCCAGGAAATTAGGTTGAAACTAGGAAGGGACACAAAGAGAAAGTATGATGGAGAATCAAAATAGTTTGTTTGGAGAATCAAAAAAAATTTTTTTCCTTTCCAATTTCAAAATAATTGGAAAGGAATTTCAAAAGTAATGTGTGTATTTGACATTAACAATGCCTGCTTTATGGTGATAGTTATAAATACCTTGATATATTTAGCTTATCAGAAGAAGACAACTAAGATGAAAATTGGTCCTCACCAGCAAGCAATAGAGTATTGGAACAAAATATATGATCATTCCTGCTGTATACAGTCATTAGAGAAATACATTACAAGACATGGAGGCTGGAAATGAAGGCAAGACAAATAAAATGAGCAGCATGGTCCAGTTTTTAACAAGCCAAGTAATGGATTTGGTATCAGTCACTTTTCCCATCAAAATGTTTATTTTCTTGCTGCACGTCCTGTAGCTCAAACAGGAACTATAGTCTCCTTTGCTTAGGAAGTCAGCCACAGTAGTCAGAATGTTGCTTGCAAAATATGTATATAAATACATGAAACAAGTGGAATGTGTGTATAATCTGTAATAGAGTCATTACCCATCTAAGTCGAGACCTCGACAATACTGGTGGAAGCATCAGTGGATCTGCAAGAATGCCTAACTCTAAGAATATCTAATTGTACTCCTATCTCAAATAGGTAATTTTCACTTCTCTGCATTGTGTTAAGGCACAATAGTCTTTCTTTAGTATTTAACAATTATCCAGGTCAATCCAAAAGGTATTTATATTACAGTCATAGCAGAAGTTCCATTGTGCTGTGTGCACTGTTCTTGTCACAGTGAATATATGCTTACGGTTAGGATGGACTGATAAGCCTTTGGCTTTGAGATATAGGAAGCCATACAGTTTGAAATACTTCCTGGCTAGAGTCTGCTTTGACACTAACTTTTTTTTAAAAGTAGCATAACAAATAAAATCCATCTCTCTTTCTGGAAGAAAACTAAGGAAAAATACGTTGTTTTCACTGTGTATTTTTTTGCTTAACTAGTGCTTTGCTGAGAAATTCTGTTGCCTTAATGTTTCCAAACAGCACTTTGTAATTCGCAGAAATTTGCTGTGTGCAAATCTGTTCAAGATTGATGGCATTTTAGTTGGTGAATGCATCTGGGAATGTATACTTTAAACAAATACATCTTACCATTTTACTTTTTCCTGCATGTTCTATTTCCAAGAACCAGAAAGGTACTGAAATAAACTGGGGTCTCTCAGCCTTCGGGGTATATTCACCCCTGGTTATGCACAGAGCTCCATTTGGTGCGTGTCAGAAAACCAAGCGCAATTATTTGAGCAAATCAGAGTACAAGACCCTGATCAATTTAGCTTTGATTGATCCTTATGATCACATCAAAAGGGCGTGGTCTGACACTACAGCACGTGCACACCTAAAAAAGCAGATTGAAAAACACTGATTTAATTATGGATTTTTTGTCCTGACCTGTAGTTTGTTTTTCATTTATTCTGATAATGCAGTTACTTATTTAAGGTGAACCACATGCTAGTATTTTGAGGCAAGTGACTTGTAAATACTTGGTTTTGCCTTTGAACAGGAAATACAATCCTCTGCTGCTAGGCTGCATGTTGTAACTAGTAACACTGACAGATACTATGTCAGAATTGCTGTATGTTCCTCAGGACAAATCCAAAGCAAGTGTAAACTTCATTATGTGTTGTGCTCTGTACACAGTGTCACATAGCTTTTCCACAGGCTAGAAAGACATTTCCAAGTGAATTTGTTGAGATGGTTCACTCCTGAGTTACATGATGCCAACCTAGAAAATTGACAGGAAGCAATTATTTAGATTCTTATAAATTTTTAATTTTTAAAGCACATTGTTATGTATTTCTCTACTAGGTAGGGTAAAGCATATTCCTGGTCATACTGGAATGCCCTGAGGATCCCCAAAAGCCTTTTAAAGAATATTTTATTTACTGTGAGGAGGACTTGAGATAACCCTTTAAGGTGTCTGCAAAATTTGTAAAGTATGGTGAGAACAGATTGGCAGTGGATGCCTTCATCTCAGGCTTCATTGTGTAAGGTTTACTGTGTATGGTTTCAGGCTACTGACAATACTATGAGCATTAAGAGTGTCATTGTGACATTAGTGTTGATGACGTGGGAACTAGTATGCATGGCTGATCCACCCAAAACTCAGGAACAGATTTCTTTCTTTCCTGATGCTATGTGGTTGCCAACAATCTTTTTTTACATACTAAATCCAAAGAAAGAGGTGCTGGGCAAAGCCTTACTGTGGTGCTGCTGGTTTGAAGAGGTGCCATGAATATAATTTGGTTTTGTCTTTCTAATATTTGATGAGACAGAACTTCTGTCAAAGCACTTCTTGTTTATTTGCAAACAAAAGTAAACTTGCTTTCATTTTATATGAAGAAGCAAATTTCTTACCAGTGTCTGACCCTTGGTAGCAGGTAGAAGATCTCTGTGAGGAGAAGTGTGGCAAAAGAGCTGAGTTGGCATAAGAAATGGTATTGAATTTGGACATGCGTACCATTGGAAGTTTGTATTGGATTTGCCTGGCAAGGTTTCAGTACTGGGGGTTTACAGGGGTGGCTTCTGTGAGAAGCTGCTAGAAGCTTCCCCTGTGTCTGATGGAGCCAATGCCAGCTGGTTCTGAGTTGGACCCACTGCTGGCCAAGGCCAAGCCCATCAGTGACAGTGGCAGTGCCTCTGGGGTGCCATATTTAAGAAGGGGGTAAAAAAGCCTGTGTAAAAAATTGCAGTCAAAGAGAGGAGTGAGAATATGTGAGAGAAGGAACTCTGCAGACACCAAGGTCAGTGAAAAAGGAGGCAGGAGGAGGTGCTACAGGCACCATGGCAGAGGTTCCCCTGCAGCCCATGGTGAAGACCATGGTGATGCAGGCTGTTCTTCTGCAGCCCATGGAGTTTAATGATGGAGCAAATATCTACCTGCAGCCTGTGGAGGACCCCACACCAGAGCAGGTGGATGTGCCCAAAGGTGGCTGGGACCTCATGGGAAGCCAGTGCTGGAGCAGGCTCCTTGCAGGACTTGTGGACCCATGGAGAGAGGAGCCCATGTGAGGGAGCCATGCTGGAGCAGTCTGTTCCTAAAGGACTGCACCCCGTGGAAGTGACCCATGCTGGAGCAGTTCATGAAGGAGTGCAGCCCTATAGGAAGGACTCACATTGGAGAAGTTTGTAGATAACTGTCTCCCATGGGAGGGGCCCCATTCTGAAGCAAGGGAAGAGTGTGAAGAGTGTAAGGAGTCCTCCTTCTGTGGAAGAAGGAGCAGCAGAGACAACATGGGATGAGCTGACTACAGCCCTCATTCCTAATCCCCCTGTGCTGATGTGGTGGGAGGAGGCAGAGAAATCGGGAGCGAAGTTAAGCCTGGGAAGCAGTGAGGGGTGGGGGGAAGGTTTTTTTAAGCTTTGGTTTTATTTCTCATTACCCTACTCTGATTTGAATGGTAAATAATTAAACTAATTTCCCCAAGTCGAGTCTGCTTTGCCTGTGATGGTAATTGCTGAGTAATCTCCCTGTCCTTATCTTGACCCGCAAGCTTTTTGTTATATTTTCTCTCCCCTATCCAGTTGAGGAGGGGAGTAATAGAGCTTCTTTAGTGGGCACCTGGTGTCCAGCCAAGGTCTACCCACCACAAAGTTAAAAGGTTTTTAATTTTAAGAGGAGTGAGCTCTGGACAACCTCTTTAAAATACTAATGGAGAGAGTAAGATTGATAGATTTAAAGAGGACGTTTCATTAGTCCATGAACAGGATTACGGGGCCCAGGTGTCTTCAGCAGCAGGAGTCTGACATGAGTCATGAAAAACATAGGAATACACTCTTGAGATTGGTTTGTTACCAGTTATTATACTTCTGATTCTGCCTCATCTGTTTTTCTTCCACATCTTCTGTTTTGGGGATCCCAGTTCAACTGAGCTAACTAAATGGTAGACCCATAACATTTGTGATCCCTATATAAATCCATTTTCACAAAGGAACAAGTACTGCACAGAAGGCCTGGAGCAATTCTGCTGTTCTCAGGTCTGTCAGCACAGAGCAGCTTTCTTTCTCTGCTTAATGTGAAAAGCCATTATCAAGGGGGTAGACTGCTGTTTAAGACTATTTGGCCAGGCAACATAAACATAGTCATTCTGTTTAAATAGCATTCAGAACCATCAGAGATACTTTTCTTCTGGTATTTGAAGAAAGATTTTATGAAAAGTATGGAGTTTCAGTAACAACTTAATATGAATCTCTTTTTTGTTAATGATTAATGAAGTCAGAAGTTGACTATGCCTAATTAAAGTATGGATTAATTCACTTTAATCACAGAATAAAAGAAATGTTGTTTGGAAGGAACCTCTGGAGGTTACCTAGTCCAGCCTTCTGCTCAAAGTGGGATGATTGTCAGCGCTAGAGCAGGTCAGCTGTGGTGTTGTCAAGTTAAGTCTTGAAAACATTCAAGGATGGAAATGCATAGCTTCCTTCAGTAACCTATTCCAGAGCTACACTGCCCTGCTAGTAAAGAAGTGTTTCCTAATGTCTGTCACTAGTATTTTAAATAATACATGCATAGATACAAGTTAAGATTGAGAAAACTGCCTCTCTGGCATTTTATTTCTGTCTGATTACTTTAAAAAGTAGGAAGGAGTAATTTCCTGTGTGAAAGTAAACAATTGCCCTCAAACTGCCTACTGCCAAGGTGAGTTACCACTAATAGGTAAACAAGTTACCTACTTGAAATGACAAGGAAAAAGTTAAAAGTACTTTGTATTCCACTTATTTAATCTATGCAACATACTGGTAAATGAAATTTAATTTAGCAATGTAACTGAATAGATTTTGAAAAAAATTAGTTGAATCCAATTATACCTATTCTATCAGGATGTAGCTAAAATAACTTCATTCTCGCTATGTTCTTCTCAGCACATTAGGTTGAGTTTATTAAGGAAAGAAGGAGATATAAACCCCTTCTATAAATCTCTTCACTGACCCTTAGCCTGAGCAAGAATCAGTTTCTGATTTTCCCATAGATGTTTTCTGCGCCAAACTTCATGCAGGTGAAGCACCAGAAATATTTGTACCTTTATAGATTTTGGAAAGTCTGTGATCTTTGTCTGCCTTTCCTGCAGATACCTAGGCTATAGCTGAGTTCACTGGAGGATCAATTGAAAATGTCAACTTGTAACTGGAAATATGAAAGGAAGCATACAAAATATAAAATAAAATGTAGAAGTACACTTCCCTTTACAAAAAAGAAAGTGCTTTACTTGATAAAATATAGTGCATCTAGGTGTCTTAAGATGCAGTATGGTAAATCACTAACAGAAACAGATGTAATTCTTAAAACAGTGCAGGCCACAAACTCTAAATCTGATCGTTCCATTGTAAGCATGGATTATTTAATGCATTTGCGTTAGCCGAGACAATTTTGTAAATGACCAGAGACCACAGGAAGATATCTGACTAGGTACAGAGATAAAATAGTGAGAGATTTAACCAGTTCAGACTTGCAGTTTGTAGCAATACACAAACTGATGAATTGTCCCCCATTTTGCAAGTGTGAACATACACATCTTGATATACAGAATGTCAGTAGATTGATTGGGTTCTGATATGCAAAATGAGGAAGAGTGATCCTAGTTAGATAACAAATACCTGAACTCCTTGTCCAATTTTCAAACTAAACTTAAATAATTTCTTAAAGTTCAAAAGCTTATAGTGATTCTCAAATGATAGGTACTGTTTTATTTTCACTAGAAGTCTGTATTGAACTAAAAAGAATAAGTGGCAATGATCTGTGTACCCATCAAAATTAGTTTAACTTGGATAACTGTAAAATTATTAAAATTTAGTCATAGAAACAAAAATTAAATAATCAAGTCTTTACATGTGTGTTGCTTCTTTTATAGTATATATTAAATAATTTTATAATGTGGAAATTACTGCTAGTTTTAGCTGAACTTATTTTAGAGTGAACACAAAATGATGACCGTCAAGAGAAGACATAAATTTAGTCATCTTCAAGTATATAAGTTACCTAGCCTACTTTTCAGTGGCAAAGTAAATTTCATTTATGCAGAGTATTAATAATAAAAATACTTATTTAATTCACAAATATTTTTAAAAAAAGAATTTAATGGGTGTAGACTTCTGATAGTAAAAGATGCTCTATTCATCTTCTTAACTGAAATACTAGGGAGTTTTTTTGGAGAAGCATACTCTTTTTTTAAAGTTTCAAATATCCTTTTGTTCCAGATGGTAAATCTTCCTTCATTTAGATATACAGTCTTGCAAGAACTGCACAGCAAGAAGGGAAAAAGGCAAAAAGAGCAAAGAAAACCTAGGAAGTCAAGACAATGTTCAAGGTACAAATACTCTTTTGTTTTTAAAGAAGAGTTTGAAAAAAGTCAGAATACAAATCCATTCACTTTCTTTATAAGGCACTTCCCACCCTCCGCCCCCCCGCCCTTATTGTTCATAGCTCTTCCAAACCATGCACAAGTGAGTTTCAGAATCACTACAGATTCAGATTTCTGTATTTCCACAGGTGTTGGGTATGCTGAAATACCTTCTAGAGCTTTAAGATTTATCAGTACTGCCAGTATGTATTGGGTATTTCTTTCAGTTTGAAAGAGAATACCAAAGAAATTATTCTCCCCTATTTTTTTAATGAAGACTGACACCAGATTTAGCTATGATACAAGTAGTTCTAGACTTTATTCTACAGTAATTCATATTCAAGTTCCATTTTAGTTCAGATGCATTATTTCACTGCTTATTTTTCAAATATGCATATTCATACACTTGCCCGTTACCATCATAAATACATTCTTTCTTATTCACACACTTGCGTATTAATACTATCAATATATTCCTTGTCAGCAGATGATGGCAAATGTATCTTTCCTTTCCAAAGTACTGTTTGCAAAAGGTTTCTTTAATTATAACTTTTAAATAAGCTCTTGTTAATAACAATAGCCAGCTGAATGAAACATTCCTCTTCTTTAGCTTTGAAATTTTCTCTCAGCTGGCTTAGAAGAGAGAGAGAGAAAGATGTGCAAGTTCTTTGACTCAGGCTATACAGCATATGATTGAAGTAAAGAACATCATCTGCTTTGTTCACCAGGGTCTTTTATTATTATTATTTCTCTCTGGTCTTATACTTTTCTGCTCCTCAAATAAGGCTAATTACAAAGGAAAAAAGTTGAAACTGGTGGAGAGAGATCCTTTAAAGCCATTCCTTTTGCAGAATGGAACAAAAGAAAGTACCAAGGGCATGGATAGGCCTTGAAAAAAAGAAAAGAGAAAAACCATCTAATGAGGATGTTGAGATAAGTGCTCGTGAAGAAAACTGGCAAAAAAGGGCTTTTAGTCTAAAATCCATAAATAAGTGGGCATTAGATGGGTACTAGAACATTTTTAACAAGAGAGGCCACCAAACCGTATCATCCTATGCAAGAGCTACAACCCTAAAAACTCTTCTTCTTAACAAGATAAGGGTTTTTCTCTTTGAAATATTAATTTGAAAAAGAAATACTTGAAAATTAAGGAGTATTATTCATCTCTGTGAATCCATTATAGAGGAAGACACCATCAAAGCTGCTTTAGATATAATTATGAATGCTGTAGACTTTCTAAAGGTCAGAGATCCTAAACAGTATGAAGAAATTGTTCACAGTATATGATGGTTCAGACAGGATTTGACCTCCAATCTCTCTTTGGGTCTTCTAGGCTGTGCTAAAGAAGCAGCATGTACAGCGTCAACTAGAGAACAGTTTAAGAATCAAATCATTTGCCCATCCTCCAAACCTATTTCTTAATACTCCTGGGTAATTGGGCACTCAGACATGCTTGATATCCATAGATGTGCAGGTCAGGTGTTTGAGACTCAGTCTAATTACCAGAGAATGACTGCCAGCTAAGCATTGTCCATTTCAGCTCTCAGTACTGCCCTTGTAACACATAAAGGAGAAAAACAAATCTGAAAGGGAGAGAAGATAAAAGGACAGAGAAAAATAAACGATAGGACCTGATCCAAAGACTGTAGAAGTTAATAGAAAGTCCCATTAGCATCAGTGAGGTTTAGATTAATCTCTGTTTTTAACAAGACTGGCAGTTCTTTATCCCATCGTGCATTAGATCTCCTTTCATCCATGTGTACCAGGAAGTTTGCATTTAGTACCAATGTTCTGATTTTTGAATGTGTTCTGCAGATACATGAATCAGGGAATTATTATTTACTTTAAGTTTGGGTTTTTAGAAGTTTCTCTTAATATGAAATTTTAAGGGTTTTGAGAAAAGATTACAACAACGGTAGTCCCCAAATATAATAATAATAATAGCTTGTAAATCCCGTAGGCTATAACTGAAAATCTGTTTTCACTGCCTGTGGTGCATTTTGATTGTGAATAAGTAGTAAAATACTTAGTGCAGATTTATGAACAAAGTGTTTCCTAGACATAAGATACACTTTACACTGCTCCTTTCTTATTAACTTTTAGTGAAACTTCTGGCACATGTTCTGTGCCACAGATGGACCAGCAAAATACACATGTATCTCATGATCAGGTGTTTGAACTTGATTGCCAGTTGGTGTGATAGAGGATTCACCCACAGGTGTCCTACACACAGGAGAGTAATCACTTGGCACTAACTTTTCACAGCAGGCTACCTGATAGCCATTGGCCCTTTTATGTCACTTGCTGCAGCGTTTCCCAAATTCTGCACCGATGATGAACAAATTTAGCAGGATAATGCCAAATGGTTTGATATATCTCCTGCAATAATTCAGGTTTATTTATTGTAGTTTACAATTTGATTTACTGAATACTGAAGCTGAATTAATATGAATGGTGATTTTCTTTGCATCAATGTTTTCCTTGTATCAGGGTTTTTCCTGAACCATCACTCATAAAACTGATGTTTTATGAGGTTTTGATAGCAAAGATATTATAGCTATTATCTTCTGCATAAAGATTAATAAACTGGCAACAACGGCAGAAGAGATGGTTGAGAGTATTTTTGTGCTAGATTCAAGCTAGAGAGATTAATAATGTTCTTTACTTGTGAGACAGTCTTTTATTTTGCTTTATATGGCACACTCAGTATTAGTGAAGCCTCAAAAGCAATTTCATAATTAAATTCTGTTGATACTTGCTTTTAAAGCAAAGTCATAATCCTTCTGTTTCACACATTAAAGATTGAGTTCAGTCTCTGAATAACACAGTAACTCTTCAGAGGACACTTGAATTTTATTTATCACATTTTAAGAAAAATATGTGCTGACTGTAGCAGAGAAAATACGTATAAATGCTCTCTTACTGATATTTGCACATTTTTCTCACATATCTTTGAGTTCAGTTAGCTAAATAACCACAGTTCCCACAAACTACAGACTTCTTGGAATCTAATAATGTCTTAAACATGAGAAGGTTTTGAAATATGAAAACTGTATGCAGAGCTATTTCTTTTATATTTGTTACCTACAGGAGTTTGGCCTAAACTAGACAATGAAGCTACTGAGAAATTACTTGTGTTTTCCACGGGAGGGCAAAACCCCCTGTCTTGGCTTTTTTTTATCAAGATGTTATAGAAGTTATGTAGTGAGATTGAATCCCTTCTCAATGATCTATATGCAGGTTGTGTTGTAAATAGTAGACAACCTAGGTGAATGCTGGTTGTCTGAGACAAAAGGGAAAAATGTGGACTGAGTGGATGATGCTGATTGATGTTGAGGAATAATTAAATGGGGAGACTGATAAATATTGTACCTCTATTAAATGTAACTGGATTAAGAAAGGGACAGAAAGGCATGTTGATAATAAATTAAGTAATTTAGTTCCTCATTTATTTTCCTTTTATAATTTGTGTGGGCCCAATGGTTGGGGTTTTTTTTGAAAATTGTGTTCAGTTCCTCCTTGGTTGAAATACCTTATATGTTGCTGTATTTCTTGACAAAAGGGATTATAAAAGGCTGCACTGAGATCAGTTACTATTTTGGACCCTTTTTAAAATTTTTATTCCTATCTTTCTGCTAGTATGTATTGCTTCTCCTCAGTAAGAATTTATGTCAGTATATTAGTAATGTGACTTTTCTAAAATTTGGAAATGGAGTTGTGAGTTGAGCAATAAAGATATTCTGAAGTACACATGTAGTCAGTTACCTGAGCATTTCTCAGCCAACTTTAAATGAGCTTTTTCGGAAGTTGCACCTGCTAAATGTAATCTGTCCACTGTGCTGTATGTTGTCTTACATGTTTATGTGTATTGCATCATTCACTTCCTTCATGTGAACAAAGTACTAGTACCTGGTGTAAGTCAGGATAACAGCACACGTCAAATAGATAAAAATGCATTGCCTTTTTGCTTAGATGACTGCTGTCATTAAAGGAGAGGAAGCAACTGGAATTATCTACTTAATATTCAAAACTGTTCAGTTTATATGGAAAATTACTTTCTGATGGCTTGCAATTTAAGTTAAAAAGGAAAAAAAATATTTTAGATTTTTTATCTTATTTTCCTAGCTGTGATCATTTAGTTGCCTAAAAATAAACAAACTGGACCGATTGTGGTAGCAGTAGTAGTTTTCTTTCAGTGTAGGCTTTATATAAACTTTGACAGAAATAATTGCACATAATTAATTGCTAATCTCTAATTTTGAAATGTGGGGCAGCTTCTTCATGGTCACATTTACTTTCTTAAAATTACCAAACATAGCTATATTCATCTCTACTTACCTCAGTGAAACTTCCCAGGTGCATGCCCACCTACATAAAGCAGTGTCGTCCATGGTTCAAATTACTAGAATTCAGTGCCTATATTTTTTTGAAAGGAATTCTGCCCTGGATTTCCACTATACTCATTTGGAATTTCACCCAAATAAGGAAAAAAAGGACATTTTGAATTATGATTTATGTTTTTTCTGTACAGAACAGGAAGTAGGAGGAGATGGAGTTGCATATCTTCTGCTTTTGTTTATTAGTCTTTCTGAGTTTGATAATGCTGCCTTATTTGGCCTCTTGCAATAGCTCTTTTTAGGGTCTGTTGGAGTGATTTTGTGCTAAACTAATATAGAATCCAAAACAGTTTCATTAGGCTTTACCTTTCCTCAAATACATGTTGTAGCACTACACTTTTACTTTGGTATTCTGGGAAGCTGATATTTCCTGGACTTGCCTGTGTTGATTTCATTATATTTCAGACCTTCAGCACTCTGAGAAATTTCCTTCAACTGCACAATTTACACATTTTTTGTATGCTCAAGTGAAACAGTCTTTCAGCCTCTACTTGAGGAAAACCAATGCCAAATCACCTCAGACTTGAAGACTCTAAGATTAGTAGAAGTGATTTCAGCAGAAAATACTGTCAAGCTTATGCATATTTGACTACTGTTTCCAATATAATGACCTGGCTCAGTTAAATATATCACTTAATTGGAAATTGTATATGGCAATCTATACACAGTGAATGGACTGTATAGTATAATTTAGTAAGCTAAAGGGTGCATAGGGGAGGTCTGAGAAAAAAAAACACTGACAAATTATGTTTAATAAATAACAAAAATATTAAATGAACTATTCTCAGCTCTGAACTTTTGGTAAGTGAAAGATCTGCTTGTGTTTCAAGTTGGAATATGAATATATCTTAGTGACAGTGTGATCCTATGCATTTCACATGACTCTTAGAAAACAGATTTTGCTACTTAGTATGCCCAAAATCTGCTTTATCTTACTGCTTGCTGAAGACAAACACTGTGATGGTTGGAAAGCTTTCTGATTATTCTTGTTTCTACACCATTTAAGACTGAAAATGTGAAGACCAGAAAACTATTAAGAAGATACATTGAATTGGCTTTAAAGCAATATTTGGCTAGATGCAATAATAAGTATATAGATGGAACATTGTGGCAGCAATCAGTGTATTTATATGTTTGTCACACAGAGAAATTTCAAACTTGTGATGCAGACCTCCATTGTCCCCTATATCTAAATATCGGCTGGAGTTGGCGGAGAATGGTGGTAGCTAGCGTAAGCGGCCTTTTCTCCTAGTTTCTATCAAGAGATAGGCTTTGACATATTCCATTCAATAACTAACACACAGATAATCAACAGTGAAACACTGAGACTCAAGCCATTAATTCAAAACATAATGATACATTGTCATAGGATGTTTATTGCCAGTTGAATGATTTATGAAGTACTATAAAGCAATAAGATACAGTATTTTAATAGGGCAGTCATTTGGGGAAAATGGTATTCATATGAGAAAGTAAATGCCAGGAAGTGATAGGTCTAATATTATCTAATGTTACGAATTTGTGCTACTGGAATGAGCATAGTCTTCTTAAGTACAAGTTTAATGACAGACAAAATGAATTTAAACTTTTTTAGTTGCTACTTTAAATTGTTCCTTCTGCCCCCTGCCCCTCTTCCCCAGTCAGCCACTGGCTGTGTTTTGGCTTTTACAATTCATGTGAGAACTGTAGAAAAATTACATGGACTATGATGCATTTTTAGTGGTAATTCTTATTGTGGAAAATGTGCAGCATATATAATGAAGTGTATGCTGAAGCTGTTGTTTAAACCAGGATGTCTTAACTATTTTTTGAATGTGTCCACAAGGAAAAATTATTATATACAGTTGCATGAATGAGTGACAAAAGTGGCCTTGCTGGAAATTTGGTTTGATTCTTGGCTGTAACCCAGTTAATAGAACCCAGTCGTGGAAATAAGTAGAAGTTCTCTGAAAGTGAGAATTAGACTGCGCTTAGTACTGCACTTTGCACTCTCATGGTAACTCAGATTGCAAGCTCACATATTTGATTACAGATCCCATAAGTACCCACTGTTGGCTCACATTCGGTCTCTTCTTTGGTGCAAAACAACTGGCTTCCAGAAAAGGAAGCTTCAACTGGTAATATAAAATTCAACTGGAGCATATATGATAGTTGCTCAGACCTTTGTGGCACACTTAGAACTTGAAGAGGCAGTTCAGTAAATCTGTTGTAGGCCCTTCGAGCCTGTTGTGGAAGTCTCAGGAATCTATCTAGATCTAGACAAATGCAGAAGTGTCCTTTCAGGGACTGTGCTTAGGCCTAGCGAGGTTAGAGTAAAGAGCAAAGAAATACTGGGTCCTGTAACTCAAGGGATGTCAGCGTCAAGGCAGGGAAGCCAAATCACCCTGATGCCTCCTATTCACATCCCAGACTTCATCAGCTCTGTCATGCAGTTTGCTTGTGCAGGAAGTTCAGTCCTGACTGAGCCAATCAAGATATGACGTGCCAGGGAGATTGTCACCGAGTGTGCTGAGAGGTCATAAGATGTGTGAAACTGCATGTTTAATCCTGGAAAGGCTTGGCATTGCTGAGCGCAAAAGCAGATGAGCCCAACAAGCCTGTTAAAGTGAGTTGAATGCAACAGGCATCAGTTGTGAATGAAAGTAGGATGACAGTGTGGGCACAATTGGCTTTAGCCATTTGGCTTTGGGAGCTTGAACCTGGCAACCAAGAGCACATAGACATGCAAATAAAAAGCACCAGAAAGGTGGGAGATTACTAGCCATCTTTTTCTTAGTGGTGCAACAGATTTACAATGGTACACTGCAACAGGTTCATTATGTACAGCCATAAAGAAAGTCTAAGTATATTGTGTATTACAATTTTAAATTGTATTCAGTGATGAGTCTGCTTCATTCCAGTTTTTCTTACTGAAATGATCTAAGTTGTATAGCCTATATAATATCATTAGCATCTGTCTGGTAAGACAGCTGCAGGTTTGATGAACATCCTTATCTTATGTAAGCAGAATTTTTAGATCTAAGGTTCACATTTTAGGTGATGTTAATGGACAGCAATAAGTACTGCTTCACCTGCATTCTGATTGAAGGCTAAAATAGAAATAAGAAGGCAAAAATGAAGGAACAAAGCTAAAACTGAGATTGGCAAAGCAAAACAAAGAGGAAGGCCATGCAGCTCTCTTTCCACCAGTACTGCAAGGTTTCAGTCATGATTGTGGTAAAGTCTCTGCTTCTGAAAAAAATGGATTGTGATGAGATATTCAGACCTAGGACTGCTTTACTACTTTTAGCTGACTGTGCTGCTAAATCTGCAAGTAATTATGTGAGCAAACATCATTTGTGGAAACAAACTGTATCCGTGCACACATGCTGTTGGACCAAAGGTATAATATGGACAGCTACACAGCATTTGTAGTAAGTGAAACAAGAACAAGAAACTGTTTTCTGAATGGAATTTGGCTTGAAGACTCCAGGAGGCATAGATCTTCGGTGTAGCACTACATAATGAAAATTTATTTTCCAAGTATATAGTGCTGTATTTGTCTACAGATACTAAAAATATTTACAAAACATATAGGCTAGATCTTTTTTTAATTGTTTAGTGCACAAGTTTACAAACATTATAGAGCCAAAAGTATATATGCATTTATATAGTATGTAAGTTGCACTTGCAGTCAGTGAATCACCATGTAAATTAGGCTGAACTTTTATGCTTATGTTTATACAACCAAAGGTTTAAGAATATCATCATCTTGGCATAGGAGATTTTCACTGACTATCCAAATATGGCTACTTTGAAAACAGAATAATCTGCATCAATGTTACACAATACTGTAATATAGGAAGTGGAAGAAATACCCTGTTCAATGGGTCTGAAGAACTTTCTCTTTTAAAATTTACCATGTATTAATTATGTATGACATTTCAGGGAGTGAGAGTTGTTTGTGGCCTATGGCAATGAGTTGGTGAAATGAGACATTACTGAGACAGAAAGTAAAAGTGTGTCAGCATATCGAATTACACAGCCATTGGTAGCCTAGGTGTATTTGCTAGTTTAGAAAGCTATGTTTGATATTGTGAAATTAAAGCTTTGCACACTGGTTTTATATAGCAGTACCACATTTCTTCAAAAATAACAATACTGAAGTAGCTGGGTGAAAAAGGGAATTCTCATCTTGCAGCATCACTGCAAAGAGAAACAATAAATAAAGTATCTTCTCTTACTTAACCTATTCTGTGGCTAATAAAAATGATGATAGAACTACTGAAATGCATTTCAAAGCAAAAAAAAACTTAGCAACCTCCTTCTCATTCAACAAAATAAGCAAAAAGCTTACGGAGGGTTTATATGCTATGTGTAAATATTTTATTTGGTTTTCCCCTTCTTTGGAAGAATATCTTTCTCTAGTAGTGCACTTAGCTACAATATTCAAAAGAACTTTCTTCTTTCAGATATGTGAAGGAAGGATCCCCAACTTTCTGGGGATCAGTTATTGTTTTGATTTAATAATGCTCTATTTTACAGTGTGTTGGTTGTTACATAGTCTATTAGCTGTATTTTTCTAGTATGTTTCCTTGTTCTTTTTATATCTTTTGATCACGTGGAAAAAGAAGCTTTCTTTCTCGCAGCCAAAGACAAGCTGTTGAAATGGCTGCCAGCAGAACTGTAGTGTTAAAAAACAAACAAACAAACACAAAACCCACAAACAAAAACCATCTTGCAAACTGGAAATGGTTGAGCCAGTGAGAGGTCTTTTAACATTCCTCCTACCCTACCCACTTGGGTGCCTGTCACCCTCCTCCTGAAGTGTGAGCTTCATGAGTATTAAAACAGCCACTTTACCAATAGTATCTAAGGAAGATTTCCTTCTAACACCTCTGATATTTTAAGGATATAATGTTTCTCCTGCTCTTTTATGTTGCTACAATCTCCATTGTCTTCTTTAGTGCAGAGGAATTTGGATGGGAATTCCTCAAAGTCTCAAGAGTCACTGCTGCACAGTGCAAGATGATCCATCCTAAAGCCCTCCCCATCTGTGCTGACACATGTTCTTAAGGATCTGCAGTCCTGCAGCCCATCTCAAGGTTAAATCAGTTAGGTACCTGTGATGCCCAATAGACTTAACATTCCATTTTATCAAAATGTAAAAGAAACTCCCTTTATCTTAGCAGGCAAAAATGTCAAGTAGGAATAGCAGTTCCTACAATATGGGCAAACTGTGGCTATCAGCTAGAACATCAGTGTCCATATCCATGCCTCACAGTGCTTTCTTTTCACTGATGCCCCCGTTTGGAGTTTTCTGATTTGTGCTATCCGTGTTCAGTACTGCCATAGTTTCCATAGTCACTGTTCTTACAGGAGGCTTTGAAATTTGTAGGGAAACACTAATAAATTTCATCCTTATTGATTTACTTGTTAGATTTTTTGCATCTTCTAGCTCCTAGTTCTCATTTGTTTTTAAATTTAAATTAAAAAAAAAAAAAAAGTATTTGATGCAGATTTAAATTATTTCAACAGTTTCCGAAGTACTTCACATTTGTTTTGCAAAAGTAGTGTATATTGTACTGTGGTATTTATAGTGGTTCAGTACTGAGACCATGCTTTATGGGAACTATGAGTGCTTTTAATTTCAGTGATTGATAGTACTTTACATTCAGCTAACCTTTACAGAGGCTTCTGTGTTCTTATGCTAAAGCACTTCCAGTCAATTATATCTGTACTGAAATATTTTGTTCTCTTCTTCACAGTTTTTATCATTGTATCCATGTGCCTTGCATCAGTGTGTTAAGCAGTGTGCAGATGGCTAATGTTTATTGTTTGTTCTTGGAGTTCAGAGAGGCAGCACTGTGTTCAGTAAAGTGGTTTTATTTTGAAAAGGTTATATTAGGAAGCTCAAAAGTATATACTCTAACTTCAATAGGCGGACATGAGGTTTGTGATGATCTGTAGTTCCTCAAAAAGCAGTGAAATGAACAAGCATCCAAAATCTGCATCTTCTGTGCAGACAAGATTTTCCTGATTGCTGAAGGCTCCACTGAGCCAAGCAGAAAATTGTTGTCGATCATTATTTTAATCTGTGTGCGTTAGGCCATCTTTCATATTGATACTCTTTGTGTCAGCAAATGAATGCCCTAATTTTTTATACTGGGTGGGTGATAGGTATACAGTTGCTGAGACATTGCAGTGTTTTGTATCAATTGTGTCTCATGCATAGTTTACAGTACTGCTATAGCAGTCTAACAACCACCCAATGGATGGACTTTTGGAGAGCAGATCATGGTTTAGGCAGGATGGAGAAGTGACCTAGTCAACTGAAGATATTGTCCAAAAAACTGCTATGCAAAAAGTTAGTGTTAGCTTTCTAAACTACATACCAAGCTTGTCAACTGTAGAATGCAAGTCATGAATGATGTGGTTGTACAGATAATGGTTTGTTTATGACAGAAATTTTTAAAGAATGTTGCTCTAAAAAATGGATTAACTACAGTATTCCATTTAATCCTTAACTGAATGCCCCAGCTGAATAAGAGGAATTGTGGTAATGGAGGAAGCAGTAGTAAGAATGGCAAACTGCAATAGCTATAAAATCTTAACAAATCTTGATAATTTCTGAGATAAGTTGGGCACATGCTGAAATTAACTGACAGCAAATGGAATTCAGTAAAGTTATTGCTGTTAAAAGTGAAAATCATGGTAAAACATGCTGTTGGTTCTTTAAAACAACGGCAAAAACGTATCTTCCATCTTTAGCCAATATAAAATAAAAGAAAATGTCAATAAAATATGGAAGGAAAAGTGACAAGGCTTTAGGCATTTATACTGCATTCATCTCTGTTGTATGGAACTATTACTGTGTTGTCTATTACATGTAATAAATAAAAAAATGGATCCTGGGTTTGACAAAAGCTAGGATAATATTTGTGAGGATTGTTTCTTGACAGTGAAAAAGGAAAAATGGCTCTTACTTACTTAATCTTCCTAGTCCTTTATGTCTACAAGGACATGCATTACTTCACTCTTGTTACCATGTCGTCTTCCTCTTCAGTCTCTGTTAATGTCTTCTTCTGGTCTTATCCTGCTGTGACTGAGCATTACAAAGTTTTTCACGCCTCCATGCGTAAGTCCATCAACCAATTAGTTTTCAGAGCACATGATACATATAGATAGCATAGCAGTGGGTTCAGACCTAGGTCAGCATACTCCAAGCTTTCAGTCAATACGAAAAAAATATAGGTCTACATTATCAGTTGTATCGATTTAGGGAGTGGATTTTTCATTGTTGCTTCTTTTTCAAACTTACATCCAGCTGTGATCGCTTCTGTTTTTCTGATTTTTGTCTCAACATTCACCACAGAATTTCTCACTATGGTAAACATTGATTTTAAACAAGTACCTGAAAAATATAGGTCTCATATTGACTCTTTATAGGCTTTTGTTGCACACCTTGCATACCCGTGTTTTAGAACGTTCCAGTAATTTATCCAACTTTTAGATCTAATCAGCTTCTGTTTTAATCTGAAAAAGATTGGAGGACTTGTTGGTGAGGACTTCTGTGATAAGTCTGCTCAAAAATATGTCTATCTTGTAAACTAATGTAGAACACAATGGGTAATTTATTTTAGTTGAACCGAAGTGTCAGGTTTTCAGAGTCCAAATTAAAATAACAGGGATCAAGTATTATTGATTGTGTTTAATGTAGACTGAAACAAATGTGAGTAAAACAGTGAGACATCTTAGATTGGAATGAACCCACCTTGGCATTTTGATGGAAGCAATGAATCATTGGACACATATACTGAGGATTTGGGATCAAGTGTATCTCAGTGGAAAAAAGGAAAAGTGCTTTTCTGAAAAATATGCTGTCTAATTTTTTCCTCCATTGCTATCTGCCACTTTACAAGTTAGAAAAAAACTTTTCTGTTGGTTGCTTTGTCTTTTATTTTATAGTAAAGAGGGATATTATACCTTCATAATCTCTTTAATTTTATTTAGTATGCTGAAGCATAAATCTGTTTGGCTGTGATCTACCTCTGTCTGTATTAACCTGATTTTTTTTGTTGTATAATTTCTGTTTTGTCATTATAACTGAAATGAGAAGTAGGCCTAGTAGTTTAAAACAAATACACATTTATATTATTATAAAGTTTTGAGATTAGAAAATGAGATGGTACTAACTATTGTTAAAGCAACATAAAACTGGAAGCAGCTCCGTTCAGCTGCAGTCTGAGTGGAGATGAAGAGGGTTGTCTGCAATTAGAAGGCACTGCTTAGGTGTGAACTGCTGCTGCTTCGTTCTTTCCTTTCATTTCTGCTTTCTCCATTCTTCTGCTCTGAGATAAATGAGATTACAAGCTCCCCTGTAATCAATAAAATTGCAATGAGTTATATTAATTCTGAAAAAAAAAATATCCAGTAGCTGGAATATAGGGATATCAAATCTACTCAGGGTAGGTAAAATATTTATTTATATTATTGTTCTATTTTTATCCTTATAATGATGAAATCCATGTCCCACTACCACACATTTCAGTGGGGACAGAAGTTTAGCTTAGATATAGAAACTTTTTTGGAGATCTGCTTTCTGTTCTCAGTTACATGCCTATTTGTACAATCAATCTGTGGAGATCTATGTAACTATTCTTGTACTGAGACACAGTCCCTCTGAACTGAAATTAAAGACTACAGAGATCTCCTTGGATATGTTAGGTAGTTTAATGGATCATGCATACATATTTAAAGGGTTACATCTTTTATTGTGTAATAAGAAAAATGGTTTCAAAAATGGGAAGCTCACTGAAACATGTAACTTCGAATTCAGAGTATGATAGATAAGAAATCATCAGAGCCTTTCCTTATCCAGAGAATTTCAAAATACCTTTCTAGTCCATAGGTAGAGTTGATCTGAGAAGGAAGGTGAAGCTGCTGTTATGCCTCATGTCATTCTCTTGATAATTCAGAATTTTAAACAAATAAAACATAATTAGGCTTCCACAGATCATTTCAAAATGTCCTCAGGCCTCTGACGTGTCTGTATTTCTACAGCAGATAGTGGTAAAGATGTCTTTAAAAGAAAGAACAAAACAAAAGTCACAATGCCTCCGCCTCCATATCCATCAGAGGCATATCATAACAAAGACTGGATCAGGGGACTGCCTGCCTACATAGAACTAAAAGTGAGCATCCGCTTTCAGATACATAGCCAACAACTCAAGATACTTCTGGAAAGCCTTTTCAACTTCAATCACATTACCTTTGCTACATATTGAACTGCTGGTGTATGAGTAGCTTCAGTTCAAAAAGATAGGAGCTTGAAAAAATTTTAAACTCTAAGTAATAATTGACCCTCAGTACATACCAGGTACGTAGTTTGAGTTAAAAGAAGAGATTTACTAGGAATGTTGAATAAAAATCATCCCATAAATTTTCACATCCCAAAATCAAACTGTCAGAGTCAACAGTTTCCATCTTTTCTAGACAAATAGGCTCTGCTGCTTCTACTTTCTTTGACAGAGGTTGAGCTGTTATAAGTTCATATAGTACACTAAGTGCACTGTAATACAATAAACCTTTTAAAATAGTTCTGGTACTACTAAAAAAAAATGTTTTACATACCTTTATCTATGGGAATGTCAATTATCAATGACTGTGGTAGAAAGAAGCTGGTAAAATATATTCTTTCTCCAACTTAAAAAAAATGGCTGCCAAAGATAAAACTCTCAATCCATATTTAGGTATCTAAAAATTGTTTGATATTTTAGAAGTAATTATTGTAGGCAAGATAAATGGAAGCTTCTGGGTAACCAGCAGTGTTGATTATAAGTCTGCTGGACTGAGTAGTTCAGTATAAAATATAGGTGCTTAACTTCAGACATCAATCAAAAGTAAAAATAAAAGGTCTCATGTTTCCTTCTTTATCATCAGCTCTATCCTGCTTTGCCTTAATTCCCAGATCCACTGAACTGGTTAGTTGTTACCAGTTGTCTTCTGTCTGTGTGAACATAGACAATTTGTTCTTTTTATGACAAAAAGACATGAATTTTGCCCAAGTTGTTACAACAGAAAGTATAGAATTCTGAGCTAGATGGGTACCATTGTGGGAAGGACAGTCTAGAGACAGTCCACTAAAGCCTTTTTTCTTTTTCTGTTTACTTTATTTGAACTATTGACCTTGCAAAAATATTCAGCTTTCTGTGAGGGTTTTTTTTGGAGTGGCTTTTGGTGCCTGAGCTTTGAAACATGTATAATCAGACCCAGCTTATCTCTGAGGCTGCTGGGTTTTCTAACTCGCTGTGCTGGAAAACACACCAATCTTGGGAAATCAAGCTAATGTCTCTCAGCTGTGCAGAAAAAGTGTGAACAGCTCTGTCAAATGAGCTACCCCCATCTCCTTTTTTTCAGGCAGCATCTTATACTCGAGCAGTCACTTCACATTTGCCATTTGAGCAGTTGTGATATAACTGCTGTATTATTGCCTATAGGAGATTTTCTGTGAGGAATCAGAAGCTGGTCTTTCAGCTACCCTGGCCAAAAAAGGTTTAGTCACAGGACTCTCTTACTGGTGAATGAGTAAGGAGTCCTGACAGGATTACAAGAGAATATGAACACATAGCTCTGGCCTAAAGGTTGCTAATTGACCAAGTGGTAATACGAGGGGAAGTATTTTCCAGCCTTGAACCTCTTTACCCCCAGATAAGTATATTAAATGCCATCAGTTAACCCCTTGAGTGCAATGACCCAGTGCTGCCAGGGACATGCCTGGTGTAATAGTCCCTTACGCTTCCTAATCAGCGGTGATGTACAAAGTACAGTATAGGTCTAGATGAGTCATAGGTCTGTTCCTTTGTTGGATGGAAAGACATGTCTGGGCATTTAAAAGGTTAAACACAAAATCTTAAATGTGCAGTTACAGTGCCTTAAAAACACATGAAAAATATAAAGCAAAAGAGAGGTCAGGAAAGAAATTAGAAGAATGTAAAGTGAAAAAGATCTCAGGAATTTTGTTTTGGAATTGAATTGATGCTTTTTTTGGCTTGGTTTGGTTTGGTTTTTTTTTTTTATTTTTACTGTTTTCTCCAGATAGTTCCCTGGAGTGAACGTGCTGAGTTATTTCCAGCTTAGTTCCTTCCCATAGTTATTCTCACATCATGGACGTTAGTAAATTTCACTGAAAAATATCAAAGCTATTATGTCAATTGGGGATAAATTTATGAATAATAAATTAGATTTTGTAAAAAACTTCCAGTCCTATAAGTTGTATTTTCTCTACTTTTTTTTTTTTGCTGTGGCATCTTTCATTTAATTTTCAGGCAGAATATTTCTGTTGTCTTCTAAATCAGTATTTTTCCTGTGGCAAAAAGATGTAAAGGTCTGTATCAATTTGTGCGTGTAGAAAAAAGACATTGACGACTTCACTCTTGTTGTCTTAGAAGATGTTTAAAGTCAAAATTATCTGTTCTGGGAGGTGAGTACTGCCCTCTCAGTTTAGTAAAGCCTAGAACCTTCTTTGTACTTATATTACGCAGGACTTTACCTCTTGTCTAATTTCACTGAAATTACTGGGGTTACTCATATAATATGGTACCAGTCAGAAGATATATCAATGGCAGACTCAGCCATGTGGAAGCTGTAGTTATTTAATAAAGGTTTTCTCTACATTGACATAGAAGTATTTATCTATATTTTACAGTGTGATAGCTAATTCTGTTGTTTACTCTAGGTATCTTACAAATAATGTATATTTGGCCATCAGAAATCATCTCAGTTGCCATGAGGCAGCTAACATTGTTGCATTCATGGATGAAAAATTATTTTTTCCATTTCATAATTTGTTTCAGGTTTTTTCATAGAAAGCAGTAACTCATAAGCTATTTTGTTGACTCCTGGATGTGAGATGTGTTACAGAGGCTTAATCAAAACCAGTGCTCCCCATTGGAACTATTGAAAGAGCCAAGTGCTGGTTCTTCAGGCCAGGCCAGAAAGCAAAGCTAGAAGGCAAGAGTTCTCCTGAGATATGCAGTCATGAGACATTGTAGGCTTTGCGTGGTGCCTTTGAGCATGTACAGTAATGGATATGGCATTGTCTTTTAAAGAGGAACACTGAAAATTGTAGGGAGGAGAGAGAGACTTGAGCTGTGTATTACACAACAGTGCACATCTGTGTTTCTATAGTGTGAAAGGCTTTTTAAGTTTTAATTTAAAAAACTTAAATGAAATGCTTCTTTCAAAGCACCAATCAGTCCCCCTTTGATCATATTAAATGAGGCTGGAATACGCTGTTTCTCAACTTGATTCTATGCACCTACATTGTTTCCAGCATCCACACTGTATGATTGCAGCCTGAGCTGAGGCTTTCCACCAATACTAGTTGCTAGTCTGGCAGGTGATATTCTAGGAGAGGTCCCTCTGTCATGTGCCACCTGCATACACTTCAGTCTTATATGTGCTTCAACCCAAACTAAAAGGCAGCATAAAGGTGAAGTTTTCTCCTGTGTGGACAGTTGACAAGTTTGCACTATGAGTCATTACCCAAACCTGGAGGAGCTGCACTGCCCAGTTTCCTGCCTGTGGTCTTTTTGGTGTCTTATAGCTCCATATACACACCCATAAGTTTTAGCCTGCCTGGAAACAGCCGAGGAGCTTGGCAGCTGAGAATCCAGACATGATTTCTCACCAGCTGTAGGTCAGTTGCCACATAGCATTGCACATGTGTGCCCACCCTCTACAAAATGCAGCACAGGTACAAAATAAAAACTGGGTATCCCATCTACAAGGGAATAATTGTGCTTGTGTTTCACTGTTTTGCTTGCAAGATCCTGCTTTACAAAGGCAGGCTGATGAAATACATGGTTCCCTGCCATACAGCTGTTTGCAGTTGTTGGCTTGAAGAAACACTAGTGATGCAAACTAATGATATCATAATATTAATATCCATGTTAACTGTAACCTCTTAAAAAGGTGCATCTTGTCTTTAGATTGCTAATAATATGCATATTAATCCTGTCTTTAAATTGGATTTTTTCTGATTAGGAAGAAATCACCACTTTAAATGCAACTGATGCACCTGGTATGGTGGGTATTTTCTAGATAAAAGGAATAAAATTATTCTCCTTTTGGAATGTCAGGCTTGAAACAGAACCAATCCTAGGTTTGTCTTGCATACTCTGAACTCCAGAGCTGCCCAAGAGCTGCATTCTTCCCCAGCGTACATGCACTACCAAGGTCTGTTTCTTCCATGAGCCATCAGAGCGGGCCAGTCAGAAGTCATACTTTTTATATTTGTTTTAATTGGTTTTGGTTTCTGCATTATAATAAATTTAATCAGATTATGGCCACTTGACCCCCAGGGGCTCAACTCTAATTTGCTGCTACTGCCTGATCATTGGTTAACTAGATCTAGACATGAACCATTCCTGGCAGGGTTCTCGGCACATTAGCTTAAGAAGCCATGATTTTTCTATCCATCACTCTTGCCTTCATTCAATCACACCTCTAAGGTTTCCCAATTATATGAGATGTAGAAATTCACCATATCAAATTGCCCTTTGCCCTGTATGCCATCTTTATCCCATCACAAACTAGACATCATTCTGAACTCCCCTGTTTCTCCTGGGAGTAGTGAGGTTTGTGCCATTCCATGGGCCAGCAGAATTTGTGTGCATGTACTGTACCTTTCTCTAACTGTAGAGCTCTTTGTCCATCACTTCTTTGAAACTTATTAACACAAACTCCCAACTGTACATCTAGAAATGGGTTAAATGTGCAATCTATAAATATTCAGATCTAGTTTTTACGTATCTCTTTTAGCCTCCTTTACTGAGGAAACAAGACTTCTGAAATTTCCCAGGGAATACGTATATATATCTGTCTCCCCCCAAACTATTGATCAGTTTCAATCAAATCTGACAAAGAGGTCTCAAACTGTAAAGATCATCAAGTTGTCTGAAACAAGGTGTCTGAGCAGTGTGATAGACAATGATCCACAAAACAGAGATTGCAGTGTAAATTCAACTGAGATTAGATTCCAGAGAATCCACACAGGGGAAGCTATTTAGTAAGACACAGAAGAGGCTTTAATTACTGATAAAACACAAACCCAAAACAAACCAGGAGGCATCAGTTGTACTTTTATTGGAATTACCCATTATTTTGTTGTGTAAGTAACATCCTACTATTTCAAATAAAGCTGTGTGGGTGATCAGTAAAGAGTATTATCCCCAGCTTTATGGTAGACTTCATTACACAGGAAGTAGCTTAAAAGATGGCCTAAAATGTGAAAGAGTATTTTGTCTGCTTTTTTATCCTTTCTTACTAAGACCATTGTACTAGAAGGAAATATTTGACTAATGGGTCCAGTCCCTGCTACCCCTGGAGACCACACTGTGTAATCCTTTTCAGTAACTGGCCAAGCTCCACATTCAGAGTAACTGTTTCTTGCCATGCATTTTGCTCTACACTGGGCACACTTGATGCATTACAAGGTCTAGTTGATACAGTGAAAAAACACCATTTAGTAAGGCCCAAAACTGTTTGGTTCATGTTTACTGCTAATGCCTATTTTACCTAAACAATTAAGAGGGAAATTTGCTGTGTAATGCTTTCTGCATTTCATCTTTTCATTTCAGGGCTAAAGCTCAGTCACAGTCACTTAAGACATAATATGATGAAACTATCATTACTTTATTCTTTGCTTGTTCCTCAATCCTTATATCCATAAAAAAGAAGTCCAAAGTTTTTAAAACTATTTTTTACTTCCATCACTTTTATTATATGCTTTTATGTAACACAAGGCAAGTTTAAGTTTTTTTGATATATTTTATTGCTTCCTACACCAAATGTAATAAGCAAGCATAAAGTGCTTTGCCTTTTTATTCTCTTGAGTGAACAGTTGAAGAAAAAAACATTCCTGTTTCTCCTAGAACAGTCTGAGTCCATTGACTTAATTAGTGTTATTCCTACTTCATGAAAATATTATTTGTTTTCTGATAGAGTTTATAATAGATCTTAACCAGTAATTGCCATCCACTGCAATTAATGTCTGATTATGTAGTAATAAGATAACTTTGCTAGTCTGCCACTTCAGTCACTGGGAAACCTTTCTAACTGCTCTCTCTTTCCTTTTTCAGATGTCTCCCATGCTAATTATAGACCTACTAGATTCTTAGATTTCATTACCTGTCTCGTTACTTTGCCCAATTTGTTCCTGATTTTCCAGGTTTCAGTAAACACATTTCCAGGCATATGCAACTGAAAACTATGTGAATTATTATATTCTGGTGATCTTGTATAGTCGTGAGATTGCAGTAGTTATCTGTTCCCTTGAACACGTAAAATAACAAATTCTTACAGCAAAAATCAAGTGATTCCAGAATTACTAGTTGTATGTAGAAGGATGAAATAGCCCACATGAGGAAATATAAAATAGTTAAACACTGAAATCTTGCCCAGAAGCTTTCAGAAGCCTTGTTAGTGAGTTTTATAACATAATAGAATCCCAAAGGCTTCTGTGCTTCTTTTTCCTCTTCCTGTACAGAATGCAGAAGGGATTTCAAAGCAATAAGATCTCTTAAGGTCGGACAGTTTCAAGCATGAAACATGATTGTTGTAACCACCATACCCCTCTAGATTATGAGTCTAAAATCCAGAACTCAAGAAGACGGGAATAGGTTTCAGAGAAACATCTTAGTCCCATCATTGGAACCTTTCCAGTGCATTGTGAGTTTGTTCAGATCTCAACAATGGACATGAAGGCAGGGGGTGGGGAAGAGTCACAGAAAGAACTGGTTCAAGTATTCTTAATTATTAAAACAATACAAATAATAGTATTCATATATTATTCCCATTCAATGACCAACACATGTGGGGAAGTGTATAGAAGATTCCAATACCCTACAAGGTCGAGGAACTCTACAGTTGTTTTGGGCTGCTATTGAAGAATATTTAAAAAGGTTATGAATGCTATTCCAAAACTCTACTTTAACCTTTACTTTCATTTTCAGATTAAAAAAACTATTACTATTAATTTCTGCAGTGAAATCTCTCTTAGCTCTGTAAGGAAATACTGACAATCTAACACTCTTAGGCCTGCTCATTCATTCATTAATACATTCAAAGCCAAATGAACAAAAAATAAACAAATTCCAGGGAAAATCTAGAGGGGGTGAGGAACTTTTTATATTCCAAGGCCTAATCTCGTAACCCCTTGCACATATTTTGATTCTTAAACATTAAGGTAGACCTACAGGGCTATCATTTGTGGGATTCACCAAATAACAGCATTTGTCAAATACATCTTCCTTGTGACTCTCAGTTATTTGAGAGATTAATAAAAGTACATTGGCTGTATTAGCAATGTATTTCTTCCTCTTCCTTGAGCTTTATCAAGAATTGTTGCGCATTATAGTTTGGTGACAGTGCTAGAAAAAAGTGAAGACAGAACTGACCTCTCATAGCATTTTTGTGACCATGGGGCTCACACAAGCAGCTTGGCATCTGCCGGCACATCTTTAGCGAGTTGGCAGCCCCAGCGCCCTTTGCAGGTTGCAATCAAACCTG
The DNA here is from genome assembly GCF_017639655.2 of Falco naumanni. Classification (NCBI taxonomy): domain Eukaryota; kingdom Metazoa; phylum Chordata; class Aves; order Falconiformes; family Falconidae; genus Falco; species Falco naumanni. The sequence goes on from NC_054057.1 coordinate 5,349,940, forward strand.
CCTTCTACAGCAGCCTCTTTCTGGCTGATTAAGTTTAATGTAATTTTAATTAAAAACCACAGTGTCAAAGGGTTTAGCTGCTCGAGAAATGAGCACAGATTGTGGCACAGTGGCAGCAGTCACTTGGAAAATGGAAATGCATCCTGACAATATTGTGTAGGGGCCAGATAAACAAAGCTGCAGCTACTGTACCTTGCAAAAAGCTGGGAGAGACCATCATTGCAAGAAACCATATTCAAAAATAAAGTATAGAGCAGTTCTGATTCTTGTATTTTAGCAATTTTGAAGTCATCTCAGCAACTAAGTAGAGTAATAATTGCCAATAATTAATTTCAACCTTTTCTCCCCATTTTTACATTTGTTCAGTGGGATGTTTAAATGTAAATTTAAGATTTCCATCCCTGTTTATTTTGAACAGCAAAAGATTTGCTTCACACAGTAGACTAATACAACTTTTCTCCTTAGGCTATAAAGAAAAAAATCATTAGAGATTTTACCAGTGCTGAAAGCAGGTTCCATTTTCGGGAGTTTTTGCTTTTATCTGCTTCCAGCTTTTCTTGTCCCTTGAAGCAGATGACAAGGAGATTTTAATACTTTACATACTGCAAGTATTGAGCAACATTTGGAGAATGACCAAAAAAATCACTTCACTGACAAAAGGTTGCATCATATCTACAAGATTTAATTTCAGTAGGTCCCAGTATACACAGGGATATTGTTAATAATGGTTTCCCAAAGAAGTATCTCTGTAATATTTTATTTTCTTAGTTGCCATATTTTTTTGAGTAAAGAGAATTGCTTTGGAGTTATTAAACACCCTTGTCTTGGCAGAAGTTGCTATTTTTCAAACCTGTCCTTTGAACGCATGTATTTGTGAAACAAAGGCTTGATCCAAAGTCCACTGAGATCAGTGGAAAATCCCCAGTGACTTAGGCTTTGGATCAGGTCCTGAGAAGTATACATGCAAATAGGTAGGTATTGTGGTAATATTGTTTGCAGGAATTCCTTTCAGCAAGAAGCCTTTTTATTGTTCATAAATGCTACTGATGCTCCAGGGCCAGAACCCCAGGAGAATTCCACCTAGTGACGTCAATTCTGTAGAGGAGAACTTCCTCTGTCCCCTTTTAGGTTTGTGGGACATTTTCGAACAGATGGAGCCTATATAGGTGGGACGGGTTCCATCTGAACAGAAGGGTCACAAATGCACCGACTGAGAGGATAGACAGAGCTATGGGGGAGAGTTTAAAGGAGTGGACAGGGGGATGGGAAGTCTGTATAGAATCCAGCAGAGAGGAAGAAGCAGCTAAAATAAGCAGATGGGTAGACAAGGGGAAATAATATTAAAGACTGAAATATGTAACACACCTACAGAAAAGGTTAAGAGAGAAAATCAGAAGACAACTTCTGTTGCAATACAGTTAGGAGTCATAGAAAAAGCATGATTAAAAGACACACATAACGGGTCTGACAAAGAGTCCGTTTTTGAAAGTAGTAATATTCCAAGAGAAGGGTTGTCCTGAACATCACATGGTAGATGCAGGAACTAGAATATATTTACAGGCATTGAAAATACTATGCTTCATAAGGGTCAACGTGATAGAAAGTTCAATAAAGACCTGAATTAGGCCTCTATACTAGAATTTACTGACAAGTAAAGCACCTTTCACATGAATACATGAAAGTATAATGGATTCTCTGCCCTGAAGAAAATAGAAGCTGTGAGGGAGGAAAAGGAAGCAGAAACCAAAATAACATCCCATCACAAAGTCTGAAATGGAGTCCACCATGGAAGTAAGAAGCCAGGATATGGGCAGAAAAAGGACTGACTATAACCAAATTACATAGAAGACACCCTGCAAAGTTAAAAAAAGAAATTAGAAAACTGAACTTTAACAATACAAATGTTTCACTTCCAGTTGCACTGACCCTGGATCTAGATGGAAAAAGACACTTGAATGCAGCTCCATTTACCAGTGGTTTTAGATACTGGTTTAGAAAGGACTTTCTCCTACTCTCCACCTACCTCACTATTATCTAAATTAAAATCTAGATAAACATAACCAGCTTTTATTTAGTAATGGTTATGATGTGAAGTTAAGGTTAACTTATTAGCATAATTTGCCAAGTGCAACATTTCTCCCATAAAGCAGCTATGAAACCTCAAGCTGTTTCAAATTAAGAAGCACTGCCACTCATTACACGTACTACTACTACTACTATTATTTTACAAATAAATATTTTGTTTGTTTCTAAATAAATGCTTTGAGTCCAAAGCATTTGTAACTTCTAATTACAGATGATTCTGAATTAGAGAAACATCAATCAAGTCCAAAATTAATATCTGGCTTTTTAACTGATGAGAGCGAAGCCCCAGAGCAGAGCACTGCCAAGCATTTAAGAATAGCAAGGTATCTTCCATTATTCGTAACACATTGTGGTGTAGACAGGAACCTTCTCCTCACGGTTATTATCTCAGAAATCCTTAGGGTGCCAGAACCACTCAGCTTTCCTTCTCAGTTCTCTCTGTATTTGTGAACAAGGTTCTAAGGATATTCCATATGGAAACATGCAAGTGGTGCTTTTATGATCACCAAGGGAAGATGTTTCCCTGAAGCCTTTATGTGTTTTCAGGAAAAATCTGAGCATCTGCCTGGAGCCCATTTGAATCATATATGCAGTTCACTTCTACAACAAAATCTGACTCTGAATATAAAGGAAAATGCCCAAAGGGTTACACTGCACAGCAGCAGGATACATACAGCATTTCACTGGTGTGCATGTAATCCTTTCATTTATGAATCAAGACTAAGACATTTAGCTATAATTGTACTAATAGCTAGTTATATGTGATGAAACAATGAACACCTTAGTAATAACAGGTATTTTAGAACTTCTGAAGTGTCAGAATATTTGATTTTCAAATCATGCTGAAGAAAAATGCTGCTATTACCTTCTTAAGAATGCTAGGATAAAAATTGAGAGTAATCAACATCCTCCTTTATCCGGTTATGATGACAAAACAAATATAAGACATAATTATTAATATAGATTCCAAAAGACTGAGTGGATATACTGGCAAGTCTGTGTATTCCATGAAGTCTCTCAAGTTTTATTAAAAGGATGTACATAGTTTTGTGCATTTCCAAAATGCTGTAGATGTCATATTGCACAATATCATTTTGGGTATGTTCAGTCCTTCCAGTTCTGTTGCATGAATAAAGCAAATACAAATTAAGTGGGTGATCAGCCATTATTTGTTGAATGTATTTAACAACATATAAACGACATAGAATAAGCCTTAATGAGACCAGTAAGTCGCAGTGATGCAGTTCACCTATGAAGATTGGCTGTAGACATGCATGGCAGAATGCAAGGCGGTACACCTCTTCTCAGAATTGCACTTTTCCCAATATGCCAAACAAATTACTTGATCTGCTTTCTGTGTTCATACAAGCATAACTTTTTAGATTTGTGGAAGGTGTGATTGTATAAGCAATAATCTATAGAGTATAAATAAGGCACTTTTTTTTTTTTTGGTGCTGATTCATGCAGAAAGTATTTGCTAAATTGGTTCCAGCTTTCTATAGTCTATGAGGTTTTTTAAATACTCCACTGGCACGGAGATAACATTACAACATTGGTACCAAGTTTAAGTAGCAGACCACTAAAAATGACAAATTTTGACCAAAACATGTGACTTCTACAAATCTTCTTCATTGAGGGGTTTGGTTTTTGGTTTAGTGGTTTTGGGGGTTTTTTTTGTTTATTTTGGGGTTTGGGGTTTTTTGTTAAAGTCTGCAGTTCTGTATTGACTGTTCATTTCCAGTATAGCAAAGTATTTCAAATTTATTTACAATGTTAAATGAAAAGTTATTTTAATATTATTTGTTTCACAGGTACCTCAGTAAGAACAGGCTTGATGATAATGATATCTTCTCTCTTGTGTAAGTAAAAAAATTTATAAGCGAATTCCCTTCTACTGCTAGTGTAGCAGTTTTCTCTGCTATGCTGTTTGCAAGATGGACATTGTATAACTCTGCTCCTGTTTAAATTATTTGAGAGAGGTTTTTTTAGATTAGTTATGCAGCTTCCTTTCTGCCTTTCTACAACAATAACAAAAAGTTCGTAGATTGGAAAAGTGTGTACTATATACTATATTTTCAGTCCTTCTAAATTAAATGAAATCCACTCAACATAGCAAAAGAGCCCTCAGGCATAATTCTACATACTACTTATTTGCAGTATTAAATATTCAGTATTTTTCCTTTTAAAAGCATTTTTTTTACAATTGTAATAAACTTTCATACTAAATCATATTTGCGTTTGCATTTAACCTTGTTTTTTTCCAGGTTGTCAAAACTAAGCTTTTCATACTCATCAGTCTTTCTGATGTATAAAAAACTGAGTTGATACGGAAGGAAATTTTAAAGTAGCATTTTCTTTCTATATTGAGCTTACATGTAAGTGTTCTTTTTACATAATGTAGAGAGGCGAATAAATGGGTACATTAGTCCAAGCAATTTCATTAGTCCAATGATAATCACCTCACACTCATCTGGTTGCTGAGTACAGAATTGATATATTTCATTTATAACTATACTGATATGTTTTCATATATAACTATTGATAGGCTTGTAAAATAACACTTTGAATGTTGTTGTGTAGTACACTTTTTTTTTTTTTCTCCCCAGAAAACAAAAGACTCTGGCATACCATTCTCAAAAGATTGTTGACCTGTGGCCTTCTGCCCCTCTGCAGCAAGGAATGGAAAACAGTAAGTGTCATCCCACTACACAATTAATATGGAGATTCAAATCTTTCTCAGTATTAGCTTACTTTAAGATTATGATAGATTTATTTTCATAATGTAAAATCATTAAGATAAACAGAGACATTAACACTTTTGTAAATATATAAAGCCAAGCTTTCATTCACAAATTCATAACCCTTCTAACTTCCTGACCACAAAGGAAGTCGTAGAGAGAATAAGCTGGTATGTTGTTTTTATTTGGTGAATGTCTTTTTGCTAAATTCTCCCTTTAGAGTAAAATAGCAACATTTGGAAGTGGAAACCTCTTTATGGATATAATTTTATTATAGTGGCAAGTGTTGAACAGTATCAATGCTGTATAAAATAAAATGAACTTCTCTTGAAAGTTCTTATATCAGAATTTCAGTCTGTAGTGTTGGCTCTTAGACTATCCAGTTCAATTCATCCATGTCCTGCCATGATCTTGATGTGCTCTGAAATTGCACCAAAGTATAGCTGGTCACAAATTTCGCACTTACCACTTCAGACAAGTGAAAGGTCAAGGGCTTACAACAGTAGAGCAGCTCCTTATCAGTGCCACAAAGCACAGACAGGCATGGAAGTGACTGCAGGTCAGATCAGCTGTAATTTATACTAACTGTAGAAGTCCATACAGATTCATCCCAGTACTCTCAGACAGCAGAATATGTTTGAACACTGCTCACTTGTCTCACTTCTCATCTGCTCTGTGCAACATTGAAATCAAATATACATGCACACTTACATTATTGCCACCCTTTTGTTTTCAGAATAAACAGACATTAAGTAGCTCTTTCAATGAATAGCTTTTCCATATTTGGAGGGATCAATTTAACTCCTAAGACAGAATTAAGAATTTAAAACAGCCAACTAGCCAAAGGAAAATGGGAGACAGAACTAGAAGTGGTCTACTCTCTTGCTGAGAACTCTGCTAAAGAGAAAATGTAAGATTAGTATAAGCAAGTACATAGTAAAATGTGGAAAATAGGCATTGCTTCTCGTCTCCAATGAGAAATTATACTCAGTGTTGGTTTGTATATTATAATTTGGGGTAAAGAAAACCTAAAAAGCGCTAATTTAATTCCATTGAATCATACTACCAGGCCCCATTACAGCTGGCAACACTGGATTTACATATTTTTGTTTCCAGAAATCTAAGTGTAGGATTACTGTTAATTATTGTATTGTTCATGAGACACAGGACTGAATTTTGGATGTCTCCCAGATGAGGAAAAAAAGCAGACTTAACATTGGTGACTTAGCTTTCATTCCTGAATAAAATAAAAACAGTGACTGAACCTAAAAATATTTGAATATAGAACTTCTGATGTGTAACTACTGTACAGTTTGGTTTTGTTCTACAAAGGCCTCAGTTACAGATTCACAGCCAGTCTTGGCCAAGAAGTAATGAAAACCCCTTTATCCTGCAAAAAAATCCCATTAATCTCTCTCTCTCTGTTTTTTGTTTGTTTGTTGGGTTTTTTAATTAGACACTATAGAATATATAAGCATTTCTTTGGAATAGCTTTTAATCATGTGATATCCCAAAAAGATAATTTGTACATAAACCATGCAAAAAGCACATCAATTATTTGTTAAATCAGAATGATTTAGTCCCCCATATTCAAACTAGCTCTGAGTACAGATAACAATGATACCTTAAACTTTCAATGCCAGGGTCTAGTAAAAAAGGGTTTTGGAGTCAGTTGGAGTTATTGGCTTAGTATGCACGACATCCTGTCTGTCAATTGCATAATGCTTCAAAATTCTGTTTAAGCAGAATATATATATTTTATCTTGGATAAAAAAATAGTTTTGAGTTTTCTTCAAGCATGATGTAGGCATAGGCTGTACCGTAGTATCTTTGAGCTATTGCAATACAAATCAATAACAATTAATTTGGCCTTGTCATTGGACATACCTGATCCATATTTGTATGCATGAATATGTATTTCATGCATAACTGGAATAGTTGCTGGAAATAGATATCAACAGAAGAAAAGCAGAAGCCATTACCAAAAGTAAATCACAATCAGCTACTCATTTGACATTGATCTTTGGAACTCAAGGAGAACTGGATCTTCTGAATATAACTGCCCATCTTTCACATAAAATGGTGGCATAAGTACATGTAGGAAAATGTCTCCTAAGAGATTTGCCTCAGGTTGTTGTTCCATTCATTGTGAACTTAACTAAAATTCAAATTGTGAAATAATACATCTGACAAAACTTTATTCTTTACCTCCCAGTGGGTGCAGTAACTTAAAGCCAAACAACAACAAACAAATTGGCAGCTGGCATTTTAACCTGTGAGGTGTTAGCCATCTGGTCCCACAAAATAAAACATTTATTTGATTTGTCTTAAATATCTAACTAAAGGGATTACCAATACACAAAAGCATTAAGATTTTGCTTTCAGAATGTTGGAACACCTTTTCCTTGGAATTTCATCAGGAGTATCCATACTCATTACTATGTATTTCTCTCTGCTAAGTCAGATGAGGAAGTTCAGAATAAGAGTTGTCTTCAGAAATTCCCATATGATTTTGAATAACAGCTGCGGTAGCACAAACCAAGTGGCACACAGCTTTATATAACGCTGCCTACATTGTACTTTCTGTTACAGGGTTCCTTCCACTCATTCCCTCCTCTACAACAAGTCCCATCAGCAAGAATTTCCAAAGGAATTTCTTTCTTCATGAAACTGTATTGCTGATTGGTTCTGCAGTACTCCTGACATCTCGCAATATTAAAAGCTTATTTGAATAGTCTACTGTTGCTAATTTTGGCTTCAGCAACAAAATAATTTGAAGATACTACAGCTGTATCCATCCTTTATATGACACTGAAATGGCTGAATACCAACTTAATATTGACAAGATAGCTGAAATCTGCCAAGAGCATTTAATCTTGCTCTGTCCTGAATACAGTGTTTGCCTGGGAATGTTTCACCACTAGATGACAAGTGATAAAACTAAAACCAGTCACCCAAAGTGAGACTTAACAAAGCAGAAAATTCTTCTTTGGTAAGATTTGGAAGCACTCTATTTCTGTTTGTCTTGCTCAGGGTTTTAGATATGCGCAGGAGGACATCAGTGGTACCCTTACTTTCTAACACCAGAGGCTTTACCACAGAACAAAGCACGGGATTCTACAGTGCCTTTTCACTTGGATTCTGTCGAAGTTAAAGGCTTAGCTACTCAGGTTCATGCAAGTTATGCCCACAGGCCCTGAAAAGTATTCTGGGACACCGCTGTTCTCTAAGACTCTTATCCTTATTTGCATGAGGTCATCTAATCCTACCCAGGAATATTTCTGCTGATGTGGATTATCAATCAATAAAGTCTTCCCATGGATTTTACACATGCAGAAGAGCACGGTATTTTAAGCTCACAACTGAAATGTGTATATTTCAAAACGTCAAGACAGGGGGAGAATCTAAGAGTAAATCCCAACTCCAGCGTCTTCACAAAGAAATCACATGTAATTTAACAACTACCGATATCCAAAGAACTTAATTTAATGTTTATCCCAAAACACACTGCAGGGCAGAGTTAAGGTTGTTGGTTTCATAAGCTGGCTGGGGTTTTTTTACCTTATGCTAAACCTGGAATCCTTTCAGATGAACTGCAGGTATGGAAGGGGTACACACCATGTTTGGTCTTTGGCACTGAGACACCACAATGTCCTCAGCTCCCCATTGTGCTCACTGGGGAGACAGGACACAGAGTGAATCAAGCTACTTTCAGTTCTGTTGCCAGTACAGAAGTGCCACAAAACTGAAGAATGATGATGGATTGTAATTTACTACACAAAATTTCTTCTCTGGGTTAAGCGAACTATTAACATTTTCCACAAAAGCCACAAGGTGTCCAGGTGTCCCTTTCCAAGAGGGAAACCATTGAGTCTGCCAATACTAAATTAAAGTTCTTCAATTAGTGGACTTATCACAAGAATATGATAGAATATAACAAGGCACTGCAGAGAGGGTATGAGGCAAGAAAACTAGTACTTAAATAGAGGCTTTCAAAGATAATAGATCAGTACCTATTAAGGGTAGTAAGGGGTCTAGAACAGTAGGGAAAATGAAAGGGAAACAGGTGATGTTTTTGAAACATTCTTTTACAGTAAAATTCAAAGTGCAGTCTCTACTGTATTCACAGCAATGCTTAACTACTCAGTGCCATGCATTAACAAATTTTACGGTTTTCATCAGGGAGCAGCAAGGGCCAGAGGGTCGCTAGTGGTCATGGAGCCAAAAGGAATAACCTGGCCAATAGGGCAGGGATCTCGTCACAGCACAGTACCTGAGCAGGGCAGGCCCAGAGGTAGTAGCTAGGTCCAAACAAGAACTGATGTCACCAGGCACATTCACGGTGATGAAACAGGTCTGATGTCAAGCCAGGAGGTCAGTCTGCAGGTCAAAGTCAAGTCCAGCAACTGCCAGACAAACCCCAAGTCAAGCCGGGAAGTCAGTCCACGGAAGCCAGAGTCAACTGGACACATTGCCAGGCACAGGCATAGCTGCAGCTGAGCTGAAGAGCAGTACTCCTCCAGAGTAGCTTAGGAAAGAAACGAAAATGCAGGACTGAGACTCAGTAGAGCTCCTGAACCACACTGTGAGTGTGGGGTAGAGGCCCCAGCTGAGGCAGGGCCATTAAGGCCTATTAGTGCACTCAGGCACCCTGACTAGGTGCTGTGCACCACATAAAACATTGCTACCTGCTGTTTATCACATCTCCCGAATACTGTTGACCCTTGTGCCAGGGTAGGAATAGTTTAGCTGGTTTTCCTACATTTGTGCTGTAGCTTGAGCACTTAGCTAGATTCTGCTGGATGATACTTAACAGAAATGAATTTATTTCATACAGGAAGGCTTCTCCTCAAAAAAAAAAAAAACAACAACCAAACCCAACCCTAAAATCTGCATCTAAAATGCTCTTCCTGTGCATTTATAAAGAACACTTAGGAATATAATGGTCTATTCCTCTGTCTGAATGATTGATAAAATGGTACAGACTGGAAGGATGGGATGAGAAATACACATGACCAGACAGAAGCAGTTGTAAGTCTTGGACTCAGACACTAAAGGCAGGGTTTAACTGTCTAAACGCAAGTACTTTCCATTTGAGGTGCCCTAGAGTATCCAAGATATCCACACATATGATCTTTGCCAACAGGCTTTAAACCAGGTATGTCAGGGGATGGTGATGACAGCTTGCAGATAAGTGAGGGAACAGAAGTCGGGGCAGTAAATGCATGGGACAGGGTGACAGCAGCAAGAGAGCCCTCAGGAATGATAAGACAGGTTAAAAGAAGGTTTGCCTCAAGTGTTTGTGCACAAATGCACACAGTCTGGGAAGCAAACAGGAGGAGCTAGAGCTCCTCCTCTGTGGACACAGAACTAAGACATCATAAGAATAACCGAGATGTGGCAGGAGCTGTGTTGTAAAGATCATATGGGCTCTTTAGGAACAACAGGCAGGGAAGACGGGGACGGGGGCTGCTATCTATGTGAGGGAGCAGCCTGGATGTATGGAGGAGTTCTTTTGTGGAACAGAACATAGGGTGACTGAGGGCTTGTGGGCCATGATCAGAGGAGAGCTGGTAAGAACAACATTGTAGTGAGAATCTGTTACAAATCATGTAGTCAATATTAGGAAATGGATGAAGTCTTCTTTAAGCAACTCAAGGAAGGCACAAGATCACTGGCCTTGGTTCTTATGGGATGCCACCATAGCAGTGGAAGATTCTGCTGAAAAGGACCTGGGGGTCCTGGTGGGCAGTAGACTAAGCATACTGGAGGTATCAACAGGAGTGTGGTCAGTAGATCAAAGAGCAATTTTTCCCCTCTGTTTGCCACTTGTGAGACTGCCTTCAGTTCTGGGCTCCCCAGTACAAGGAAGATGCTGGTGAGCTTGAGCAAGTCTAGCAGAGAGCTACCAAGATAGTCAGGAGGCTAGAGCACATGCCCTGTCAGAAGAACCTGATGGAACTGTGCTTCTTTAGAGAGCAAGATAGTTTAGGGAAGGTGTGGGGCACCTAGTAGCAGATTACTGATACAAGAGGAGGTTTCTAGGAAGACAGAGCCAATTTCTTTACTAAGGAGCACAGTGAGTGAATGAGAGCCATAAATTGAAAGGTAAGATTATAGTTGGAGGTAAGGAAAAAAAAATGTTCCACTAGGAGAATAATTAAGCATTGGAACAGGGGCCCAAAGAAATTATGGAATCTCCATCCTTGGAGGTTTTCAAGACTCAACTGGACAAAGCCCAGTGTTGACCCTTCTTTGAGCAGGTGTTGGACTAGAGACCTCTTGAGGTTCCAGTTGGAAGGATATGCAATTCTATTGTATGTGGGGCATACATGGTGCAAAAACCACGGGAGACTCTAGCCCTTTTGGAATGATGGATGTAGGCTACATGGAAAACCCAAGGGCATGTCAAATGGCTTTAAGAGCTTGTGTTTAGGCAAATGAAAGCCTCCTTGACTTTGCAAAGTGGTCAGGTCACACACTGATCTTCCCATCACAAGTGAAGTATAAGCAGAGGAGTATATGCCTAGCTCTTCTTTTCCTGTGTCTTTTTAGCTGTTTTGTCATTTTAGAATTCATTTTGGGGTGGGTTGGGGGGTGAGGGTATCATTACAGTCTTTTGACCAGATAGAAAGACTTTTCTGGCAATTCCTAACAAGTAAAATTCTCTTTCAAAGATGTCATTCAAACAGAGGACTATGTTTCAAGGTTGAATCAGCGCATTCTTGATGAATTTCAAGTCCATATTATAATAGACACCACTGGAGCTAAAAATAGGGGCAGGAGTAAAACAGACTTTAAAATGTTCAATCAAATAAGTAATAATCCAATGCAAAATCATCCAATTTATTATTGTGGAAAGCTCACGACAAAATCTTTGCTTTAAATGTTGATGGGCTTGTGTTGTAAGTTGCTATATTAAGGATGTGTCTGATACAGCTTCCCTGCCACAGGTCTTGTCAAGGTTGAGATTTCATGTTCACTTATATACCAGTGAGATGACTAATCACTTCCAATTGATTTTTGTTATTTATGAAAATATAAGAGAAATAAAACGCAGAGCAGAGATTTTCTAACTTCAACAACTTAATGCAGCTCAGAGCAGATTCAAGTTTTGTTTTCACTATCTATATATAATGCTGTAGTGTTGCCTATTAAATTCAAGCCGAGCAGAAGAAAAGGACGAATTTGCATATCCATTTCCATTCAAGTTACAGACTTTAAAATCCATGTTGCTTGTGTCTATAGACTAATGAGTGCACCATTATGGAAGAGGCTTAGTGTGTCACTGCACTTGGGATGTCCAGGTTTTTGCTAGGCATATAATATTTTGAGAGCCATTTTTTTCAAGCATAGCGTAATAGGCTTTAACTTTGCTAAGCTTTTCTGCCAGGCCTCCAGTGCCCTGCTGTTCTATTATATTGAACTTGTAAGCAGGACGCTCTGCCAGGCTCACCCAGATTACTGCTGCAATAAGGGCCCTGCTGAGTGACTAGTGTCATGATAAGTGCTAGGGAGGGAGTTCACCATCTTGGCATACTGTTCTCATCTTATTAAATTCAGCTTTGTGGAAGCAGGGAGTCTGCCTCTCAGCCTCACTGGCTCTGGCTCAGTCCAACTGCTACTGTCAGACAATATGAAAATAGGAACCACCACAGCTAATGGCAGGTGCTGCACCACCACAGCTGAGGAAAAAAAGAGCTTTTTCTTTTTTCTTGGGTTTTTTTTTTTCTTTTTTCTTTTTTTACTTTTTTTTTTAATAGGCACTTGACTGGATTGATTTGAAAACATTTAGCTTTTTAACATTATTATAGCTCTCATACCCACAGATACTTGCTGAGCCACTGTTCTTTTTGAACATGTTTATTCTGTCCACTTTATACAGCCTCCTTTGTTCTTGTTTACTTACATTCAGAAAATATAATGTAGCAAACAAGCCCTTGGAACGGTCTGATCTCATTCTGATTTTGCAGATGATGGTCTTGTAAAGATCCAGTCCTGACATCCAAATTCAGGCAGAGCTCCCTACTGCGTGTTGCCTAAGGAAAATTTCCCAAGTTTCAGTCTTGGGTTTCTACTGGGGGTGAAATGAGTTAGCTCGTCAAGCCCCCCTGAACTCAGTGACACCTTCTTACCTAATTCTCACATTTCTTTTAAAAATCTAATCTGTAGTTTTGGGTGGAGGATACAGAGTCTTCCTAGAGCCCTAAAATGACCAGCTGTGATTTGAGTGTAAGCTATGCTGCTGAATGCAGCAGGAAAAGTGCAACATTCACAGAGAGGAGAGTGAGAACAGGGGAATATGTGTTTGCAAGCCATCCCTATGGAGAAGAAAATAAAAATCATTCATTTTGTAGTATGAATTTCCACAGCAGTAAAACATGGATTAGTTCTGAATATCAGTTTCTGAAAGAGTATTTGCCCTTTATTTTTGAGCCTAAAACTCCTTTGAGCTAAGAATGAAAAAGCCCTTCCCAAGGGCTTGTGGAAAGATAGATAAATTACTTCTGTACTTGCTGGTGTCTGAGCACATATAGTCTTCCTTGACATCGGCAAATACATTGTTTCTCACTGTTCAACAATAAATGTTCAAATAACCCCATTATTTTCACTTTAACATGTTGTAAATTGGACATGATCAACACATGCAGTGTAACCTTTCTGACAGAAATATTGATGTGCTACAGCTACAGAAGTCATTGTATAGCAAACCAAGTTGGGATCAATAGAAAATCCACATTTTCAAATGCGTTTATGGCAGGAGTTGCTAAGTCTGGCAGGTTGCAGTTCAGCAGCACACTTGTTGGCCACGTCAGTCTTCATAAGAGTGACAGGTTTGATTAGACTCCTTGAGAGGCTGATTCAAAAATTCAGATGAAATAAGATCTTTCTGTCAATTTGCAATATCACATTCACAATTCCTTCCAGAGTCATCAAAGGTAAGGAATAAAGGACTTAACATTAATCCCCCCTGAGAAAATGAATAAGGAAATTGTTTCCAAAAAGTGTGATTTTTTTTTCTTGAAAAACAAGAGTGGAGAACTATTAGTGAAGCTGACTACCATGAATATTGTGTCAGACCTTTCAAATCCCAGGCAGCTGGCATGCAAGGGAATTCTTGTCAAAATTCAAGGGCAAATGAATGGATAAAACAAATCTGCCTGGTCAAGTTCATTTGTTAGACAGGTCTGGTTTGTTTATACCTGTTCATTTCTGTATCTCATTCATAAAGTTGTCATTTGTCAGGGTTTTTAAATGTTCCTTCTAAGTTACACTTTTTAGTCTTCTTTTTTTTTTCGTTCCTTAGGTCTTATCCTGATTCAATGTGATGGGGGGGGGGGGGGGGGGGGCGAGGGCAGGGGCAGTGGAATGTGGGGTACAGGTGTTGTGGTTTTTCTTGCTCTGGTCACTGTGTGGTCCACAAAGAGCAAGTTGCCAAGAAAAACATGATTTGCTTAGAAGAGGTTTTAACCTAAACTTTTCTCTTTTTATCCACCTCTTTTACTGTAGAATTAAAAATTCAGAACACTGCAGCTAATGAGTTGATTACACTGGAATGATTGCTGGAAATTGTCCAGGAAAAGTGTAACCAAGAGGTAAGCAGAGAAAGCTAACAATCTCAAGTGAAGTTTTTGCATTATATGAAATTGACTTTATTTTGTTTTACTTTGAGAAAACACAAAGACTGCAGGCTTAGATCTTAGCCACTGGATCCAGGCTTGGCATCAATAAATGTGGGGTGATTGTGCATGATTCAGAAAGTATTTTATGAGGAATGCATGGAATCTGCTCCAGTTTAGAGATGACACTAATCTCTGGCCATTGTGCCTATGAACATGAAACAAAGAAGGTGTCTGTTAATGCTACTCAAACAGATTTATCTTTGGTTTTCATGCTGTTAAATGATTCAATGGGGAATTGCCCCTCTGTCAGATTCCGAGGGATTAAATGGCCTTGGGATGTGACCTCTCTTTGTGAGGGGGAACATCAACTCCAGATTCAGTTGTTTCAGATTTTTCTTCATTTTAATATGGAAGGAGAATGCCCCTGAGATATTCCAACTGAGCAGCAAAATTATAACAAGATGGTAGAGCTGGAACCACTCTTCTCTGTGGTAAATCTGGATCTTGAAACCTGATCTTCAGTGATTTTGCAGCTGAAGAGTCTAGTGCTTTTAAATTGTGACAAACGGGTGGGCAAGACATTCTGAATGAAGGTGTGCCTATGAAAAAGTATTCACACTTGTCTTCCATCAAATAAAAAGAATGTAGATTGCATTACCAAAGACAAGTGCACCTTACCATCACACTTCAGGCATCCTTTGTCCTGGATAGCTGACAACCTCTTTTTGCAAAAGACTTTTGTCAAGTACGACAGATAGATATATACACCAGATAGATATATACACCAGCTACATAAGCCCAGGTGTGCCTGTGGTATGTTGGAGACAAACAAAGCAATGGACCAATCATGTAGTCATTTTAATAAAGTCAAGTTATTTGTGTTTGGTTTTATTCCTATGTATATCTTTTTCTGACTATATGAAAACAGCATTTTGGGCTATGGCAGTTTGGAGATAAATATACCCTTGCAGTGTTTGTAGCAGAAACACTGAATCATTATGCTAGCGCACAAGAGTGAAAGAAAAAAACAAATGGATCTATTTTCACTGCCCAAGTTGAATGAAATGTGAAAAATAAACAAACAGCACAGATGGTGAAACAGTTTAATTTTTTAATACTCCTCCAGTGTTAATCATTTCCGATATTTGTAACAGCATGATAGCAACATATATTAAAATATATTATTTTATTCTAAAAGAAATTAAGCCCTTGAGCAATTCACAATTTTTGGCAAAGTCATATTTTAAAAAAATATTTTTGGAACATAATCAGTTTAAATTTTCCTGCATGAGTATTAAACAATCTGTTCAAATGCTGAATCTTTGGCAGGATCTTATTTCTGTCTACTCTGGATAATGTATCTGAAAACGTACAGTTCTGTATGCTCATTTCTTTTTCTTTGTTAATTGACTAAGTCCAAAAATGTAAGTGTAGACAAGTATAACTAGAATTATCAGTAACTCTTTCCATTGTTTTTCAGTATTCTCACAGACAGAACACAAATTTTGGAGGGCATCCCAAATGGCAGGTGCTGACACTAAGTAGAGACAGGAACAGCCTTCTTGTTAACATATTATCTACTCCTCACCTACCCCTGCTCTGTAACAAAACTCATTGACAATGAAAGCTAAATGAACTAACTGAAAACCAATTCAATACTGTTACAAATATATCAGACAGCTAAATAAACCTTTGTGCCGATTAAATGCAAACCAAGCAAAGAACCTCTGAAATCTTCTCTATGCCTAGCCATGTTGGATGACATCCAAGCAACTATTTTTCCTTCCAGAGCAAATTTAAAGCATTCTTTGCAAAAGGTGGTGTCCTGGAGAGATGAACTGGGGAAACAGAAAGACAGATGGAGGAAATCAAATGAATCAGGTATTGCTGCTCACACAAGGAAATGAATGAGGAGGACAAGTAGTTGGTATGACCTTAGTAGATCCGTACTGCTGTGTAACAGACCCATCAATAAATTATATTATGTTATTCTATACATTAACGATTGATCTAGTCTCATCTCAAGTCACAAGAGACTTCATCTCCTTAATCACCATCTCTAATTTCTTTCTTTCGTCTCCCTGAGGGATACTATGACTCCTAACTTGTTAAAGGGAGAGGAGACTAAAAGGAATATGGTAGTTTATACAGTGTTGCAAGTAGTGAATGTAATTATATTTATAATACCTCTCCAAATTACTTTTGCTTTTGATATCAAAATGGCAAATACGTGGAAGCTAACATTTAGGTCCCCTAATTAAGAGGAAAATACGGCTCTCACAGGCCTTGTTCTTGTGTTCAGTAGTTTCCTTCAAACCTGGAGAAACAAGCACACTTTCAGGTCCGTTACTGTCTTGCTGCTCTCCCATTCTAAACATGACCATGGCTGCTTGGTGGGTTTTGACAAGTTTATTAGGGATTTCATGAGGCCAGTTCTGTGGAGGTGAAGTTTTCTTGTCAGAAGCAATGGAATAGTTGACTGTGTCACCATTAAGTGAATGTAATATTTATTGAGAGAACAGCCAATCTAAACTGTTCAGTGGGTTTGGGGGTGGGGAGACATTTCTCACAAAAATGTTAATTTTTATTTTTACCAAAAAAAAAGTAGAAAATTTTTTTGCAGTGACATTTTTTATTTATCACTTCTTCATTCATATTCCTCTTCCTTTCTTTCCCACTTGAAACAAAGAGAAGGAAGAAAAAAAGGGAAAATGGAAACCAGAAGCTCTTTGAACTGAATTTGTACCAATGACAGATAAAATAGGAAAGAAATGAGAAAGGAGAGAAGCTCTGTAAGCTTCCTACAACTATATAAACGTCCCTTTCATTCTTCTTCCCTTTCTTCCCTCAAAGCCTACAGTGTGCCTCTTGTTCTCCTGGTCTGAAAAGCCAGAGAGCTCTTTTGCATAAGATTAGAGACAGGCACGTGGGCAGTGACTATGAAGAATATGTTTTTATTTAGAGATCCCCACGAAGGGTCATTCTGTTAAAGTTACTGACTATGCTTTCAGTTCAAAGAGCCACCTTTTTTATTTTCTGCTTTAACTTGAGGATTGAACTTTCACATTACCTAGCTAGATAGTGATGTTCAATTAATCCTAATAGTGTAGCATTCTGCTATTACGGAGCTGCTATGCCTCCTTAATATGCCTTGCCTTTCTTCTGAGGGAGCTGACATCCCAGTTTTCCATAGCCCTTTTGGAAACTGTAACCCTGTGGTAGATGGTGTCGGCCTTGTAAGTTTTGCTGGGTAAATAGGAAACTGTAGTCTTAGCTTTCTTCTAGGCAACTGATACAGGGAGGAGCAGATGCTTAGTGTGTACCCTCTTACTGGTAGGTACATAGCCCACTGCAAAGATTTTCCAAAATGGTTAGTGGCTGGAGGTGTTTTGGCTGGTGGGTGACCCAGCTGCAATACCGTATAATGAGCCTGACTTTTGGAAAATAGCCTTGGAAACCAGGTCTTTAACAACGAGCACTAGTTACTCTCAGATGCCTGGCAATCTGCTGCCTTGTTTTCCTCCTTGATTTTTGTAGCCCTCACCGTGGACTACCTCTGGTGACTATCACAAAGGCCATCAATATTAAAAGATAATTTGGCTGGTACCTGTGATAGAGTCACATCCTTTACGTATCAGCCACAAGAGGGGGATGTGGAACACGCACTGAATAGTAGGGTTTAGTCCACTGTTGCTGACAGTTGTCACTTCTACCACCAGGGTTATTTTCTTGGAGATCATGGTTTGCAACGGTCTATTTTTAGTTAGGGGCAACCTTTAGAAGGGTTTCATATGGAATTATTCTGTCACCTAAATTTGAGACCCCTTTACTCTTTAATAGAACAGTTGCAGCACTTTCAGAGAGCTATGCAGCTATCTCAACACAGAAAAAGGGATTAATGGTACAACGCAATTTTTTTCCAATAAATAAATTCTAATTGATATATCTATTCTAATAACAGGAAACCTGTTTCACAGCAACTGTTCTGTGATGGACTATTTTAGGGGAAGAGTGGTGCATACTGTAGAAAATCTGCACATGACGGCCAAAAAAATAGGCAATTGCTTTTGGGGACTCTTTAGATTAGTACATCACTGCATACTAACAAAGTGCTAATCACTCCTTTTGACCACGGGCCCAGTTTACAGAGCTTTAGTACAAATGTGCCCTGTGCACTGTATTATAAAACTAGCAATGCATTATTTCTCGGTACAGCTTGCAAATTCTTGTAGGGCAGTATGCATTAACCTTAATTGGATGCAAAGAAAAAGGATGGCATAGAGATACTCACTTGCAATTTAGAAAGAACAGCCCTGGTGCTAATTACCCAGGTTGAAAATGTTGCATTTGCTTTGTGATGATAATAGTAAAAGCAAACAGCATACATGTTTTTAAATAATTTTAAGATTATGTTTTAATATTGTATATAATAACAACACAAGCAATGATTTGTCCCTATTTGGTATGTTAGCTAAAAAAACAGGTGTGGACTACTTTGAACAGGTTGTTGATATTGATCTTAGAAAAATGGTAAAGTAGCAGCTGTTTAGAAGATTTGCTAATTAGTTAATGACCATTTCACAATAACTGGCAAAGTAGAACAGAACCATGTAGAATAATCTCTCTTCTTTATCTCCGTTAGAATTGTACTTAGAAAGGTAGATGTTTTAGTTTGGAACAAAAGCATCTCATCCTTCTGCTCCTTTTCTAAAAGTCCAGAATTATTTTCTCACAGGCTCTTTCCACCCCTCAAAGAGAATAGAAAGACACATCATGACCGGATACATAAAGAGTCAATAAAAGACTTCTCTCATTTGGAGAGGCATAAATCTACAGGTGTCATTCCCATTCTGCTGCACATCGCTTCAACCTTTCCTGCACCAGATTCTTCATTTTGTTGTTCTGCTAACAGGAAAATTTGAACATCAGGTTTCTTTCACATATTTTTTTGGTTCCTTTTTCCTTTTCATACAGGAGTTCTTGTAGGTCTGGCACTTCCTTTAGATGGGCATCCTGGCACCAAGTGAATTTTATTTCTACCATAATTTAATTCTAGCTCTTCAAATTCTTCCTTTGGGATTTGGAGACTCTAGTACTAGAGGCTCAACCTCAGATTTCAGGCATGTGTTGTAGTATTTGAGGTTAGGGCATGTATTACAGTACTTTAGTAAGAGAAAGGTATTTGGAAAGGGAAAAGAAAAGATGCTATAAGGAATCATCCAGTGTCGTGAAAAGAATACACTGAAATATTTTGTGGGTTTTTCTTTCACACATTGTTAAAACAACATGAATACTGAATATCACAAATTCCACTCTCTAATCTGTCTTTTTTAACAAACATGTTGATTAAAAGAAGTATAAAAAGCAACTGAAAAGGACAGGTATGTGTCACCATAAGGGCACTCTGTGTCACAAAGCAAGTATGCCTTAGCGCCAGCCAAAGCAACCACCCACTCAGGGTACTGAAAGGTAGGCATGCTGTTATGACCCAGATTCAAATGGTGAGAGTAGGAGTGAGAAAGTGAAAGTGTTAATAATACTTCAAGCACAAAGCTAATGGGAGGGGAAATTCTGGGATTTCCCTTTCATTCCTATTCTTTCTCAAAAGAAAACTACAGAGTTCCCTCTGGGGTAAAAAAAAATCTCTTTGGCTGATCACCAGATGTTAAATTTTTAGTATGAATGATATGCAGCAGAACTATGTACCTGTTCTGGCTGGAAATACATGTGTAAGTACTGAAGAGGGATAAATGAATTGAGAGGTATAAAAAATCTCAGAGGACTTAAAACTCTGACTAGTACTGTAATATATTTTGAGACTGGAAAAAGATGGGTAATTTATAATACTTACATACTTCTTTGTTTTGCTGCAGCTGACACAAATTTGAAAGACAATAAATCTGTTGCAGTTATCAACACCAAATCCAGCAGCCTGCCCCTCCAAATAGCTTGCACAATGGCTTTTTGGAGAGGATGGAGCATATGCTTACCATACTGCTGCAAAAGCTCCTTTTTCTTACTCCTTCATGTGCCTAACTCAGTTAATTCTTAGTAGAACAAGCATTGTTATGTGGCTGAGGTGTTAAATATTTTATATTTTACAGAAATATTAGGAAGCCTTCTAACGCAGATAGGCTTTGTATCATATTAACACTGAATATGGTTAAACAAGAGTTAACATTAGCAAATTCAACCATATTACAATAGTTGCTTTTCTTAGTTTTTAATTACATTTAATAATTAAAAAAATAAAGCTTGTTTAGACTCTAGCAGCTCCTATGTTGAACAACATTTACAGATACAGATTACTCGATCCATTGCAAGTAGATGACTCATGTAGGTACATTCTGTGTAACACACATAAGGATTGCAGCATCAAGATCTCTGGAAACTTCTATGCCTCATGAAGCCCTGTATTCAATGCATTTTCATACATAAGTGTAGGGCAGTAAAGATAATAATGTTGTTCTCCCTTTAACTTGTTAAAACTAAAGTGGGTTACAGGGCTGCCACTCTCTGTTGTTTTCTTCTTTTGATGTAGGCAGCTTTTTGGTCAGAAAGAATGAGAAATGTCAGTATGTGGTTGCTTGCTTACAATATTTAGAGTGACTTCAAGAAATATGACTTTTTTGCAAAATAGAAATTATTTATTTACCTTATCAGTTGTGCTTGCGGAGAGACTCCCCTAAGGTAGAGCATAAATGTATTAAAAGTGGGTCTCAGGGGTGACTCGTTAGCCTGTTTCCTCTGAAGCTTTCCAGTGTTTGCAGGGGAAGTCGATGGAAGGTTGAGGAGGAGGAAATTATATCTTTTTGTGATAGCTCTTGTCAAGGCTTTTTCTCCCAGTGACTGAGCACAGATATTGAAAGTCTGTTCTATCTCCCAAATGTCTGATGTCAACATCAGATGTCATCCTTAGCAGCAGCAGCAGCAGCCGCTCTGACAGTAAAAGGCAAACAGTGGAAGACATAGCCAAAATGTTGAAGTCCCTGCTTCCCTCCTCAGGGCTAACAAAGCATGCAGAGACCTACATTCTGAACTTGGGACACAGCTGTTAAAAGCACTTTAGTTTTCCAACCTGTGTGTCTGGAAAACTTCGTGATTGCAAGTGATTCGGACAAGTCTGGCTTTTGAAGCAAAGCAAAAACTGGATTCTGAAAGTTTGAAAGCGTAACAACTGAGTAAGAATGGCAGAATTTCACACCTCTTATTTCAAATTTCCAAAAGAGGCAAAGTAATGCGCTGGTTATATTAAGTCAGTTTTGTTTTAATAAAATAAAATATATGACAATATAAAACTGTATGGATGGGATTAAGCAAGCTGTACAATATACCCCAGACACCATAACAAATAGCATCTGCATAGAAGTCTTCATTCTAAGGGGCAGTTTGAAAAGTATTCACTTCACATAAAATCTGTTTATTAGCCTCATCACATTTCCTGGTACAATGGAACTGTTAGTAATACATAGCAGTATTGGAAAACACTTTAAAATTACTGTATCCAAGGTCTGGAGTGAGTTGCCTTACAGTAGGTTGTCATGCTGTTTCTTTTTCTTCTTTTTTTTTTCAACTGCCATCTGTGCTCCAGAATTTAGGTTTTCATTAAAGCAAAAATCAGCTGTAAGGATTTCAGTCACATTCACATTAGAGCCCCTTGGAATAACTGAGAACCTGATCATATATTTACAAAGAAAAACTCTGAAATTCCATACCCTTCTTTTCTAGCTTGTATGTGATCCTCATAAGTTTAAAATCTGGGCAGTTCTAGAGCTGTATGGAGTCATCTGGAGGCACAACCAGAAACTAAGTACCTTTACCCTTCTGCA
Organism: Falco naumanni; assembly: GCF_017639655.2. Taxonomy (NCBI): domain Eukaryota; kingdom Metazoa; phylum Chordata; class Aves; order Falconiformes; family Falconidae; genus Falco; species Falco naumanni. The sequence goes on from NC_054057.1 coordinate 5,372,215, forward strand.
AGCTTGCAATTACATCTTTGAGAGGTCAGAAATATCCCATTAATCTCATTGCAGTGTCAGCTTGAAGATCTAATGCCAGTAACTTAACTGTCAACTTTATTAACCATTTCATTTTTGATCAAAACGTGTGACATTGGATGCATGGAGATTGGCACAGGCTGCCCTATGCAGTAAACATGAGTAACTGGAGAGATAAATTACCAGTGGTCTAAATTGCTAATTGAGACAAAATTTGAAACTTCCTTTGATAACTTTAAAAATATGTTTATTTTGAATCCATTGGGTTGGTTTTGTGGGTGGGGTTTTAGGAACGGGACTGCATTTTCCCCATCATTGTCTTTGTATCATTTTGAATTGTAGAAGAACTCAGGTGGAAAACAAAGCTTAATAATGATTAATATTACTGTTCCCATTGATACCACCATCCAAAATGCTAAGGGAACTCAGCAGTGGTTCAGATGTTGGTTTTGTACTTCACATGAAAAAGGACACCTGGTGGGCTGGTATCAGCATATCTCCAACTTGTTGATGGTGCCAGGAAGTGATGCCGTCATGAATTGTTACAAGAATAACGGTAGACTGAAAAGCAAAATAATTAGTAAAATAAACTTCCTTCCCTCCTCCTCTCTGTGCTGATATTTTGGGGGGAGGTTCATCGTTTTCACACATGTTAATCAAAATTTTTTGTATTTTGTTCAATAATGTTTTGTTGGTTTCCCACATGAAAACATGGTTTCCTTACTGTTTCAAGAAGCTTTTAAAAATGGCAATGACAAAACCAGGCTCGGTGTAACAGTATAAAAATGAGAGCCTTTTTAATCTTCTGGAAGTTTGCATTCTGTAACTGTTTCCACTCTTTCTGGATAGCACCATCCATTGGATCTCTCAAATAATTCCTTTCTCAGCCTGTGGGATTTGGGGGGGCAGGAGGGAAGGTCTCCATTCAGAGTACTGAGCTGGCATGACCTGATTAAAGTTGTAAAAACTGAGATTCATGAAGCCTGAATTAAAGTTTGCACAGCCCTTGAAAAGTATACAGTGCAGTGTAATTGCTGAGTGCAACACCTAATTGTTAATTATTTTGGTGTGGCTTCAGGCAGCATAAAACCAGCAATGTGCTCACATTCTTCATCTGCAGGAGACACCAGAAATCACAGGATTAAAAAAAATACTGTATTGTATAGGCCAGTTAAAAACAGGAAAAAGTGTGTGGGAGAAATCTTGGCATTCTCAAACACAGCTCTGCTAAAACAGTACTTCATGGGAGATTTATGTGATACTTTAAGGTAAAATGTTTATCAGTGAACTCCATATTACCTTGCAAATGGGAAGTACTGGTTCTGCGGGCACTCATTTAATTACTAATAATAAGTAAAAGGAGGGAGGCAGGTTCATGGTCAAAAAACTGTTCAGAAGATTTTTTTTCTTTTACTAATTGCAACACAGAATGAGACAACATTGGTAAAAGGAAAAAGAGCTTTGTGAGCATAAGAGCCAGTGGCTTGACCGAGTGGTGGTGCAGTTCGTGCATTTTCCAAGTAAATTCCTTAGAAACCAGTGCAATTGGCAGTAATGTTTTACTGAATTGGTCTCTTTATTATCATGGAACTGGGTGAGAAACTGTGGTGTGTGAGTGCCTGCTGCATGCTGCAGCTGCAGTCCTTCGTGAGAGTGGGTCTAACTTCTTGCTGAATGAAGTCTGGAGAGATGACAGAGGCTTAAAGCTCCCGACCAACCCTGCTAACCTGCAACACAGAAGATGTCCTGGGGTGAAATGCTGATTCTGTTAAGTCAGTGCCAAAGCTGCAGCTGACTTCAGCAGGAGCTGTGTTTCACCCTGGTTTTTGCCCTTAGAAAAGAAGACACGGTGACTGCACTTAGGCATCTTCGTGAGAGTTGTGCTTTGTTGTGGCTGTGGCTAGGGAACATTTATTTAATCAACACAGAACTGTGCTCTCTACCTGGGATCAACACCCATCTTGTATCAGCTCCATGTGTTGTCTCTGTTTCCTTGCTGTGGAGCTGTGACAGAGCTCACGTGGTGTGAGAAAGTCAGAGCTTGCTCTTCGGTGGGTCCCCTGTGTGGATTCTGATCCATGGAAATGGAAGGGGTTTGCAGACCATACTCACCACTGTGCCACAGGAAGGAGTTGCAGGCTCTGTGCACTGCAGGCATGGACAAATGCAGTTTTGTTACCACAGTTGCCCTTGGCTCCAAAGAGTGGGTTTTTTTGAGGTTTCAGCTCCTAAGCTTGTGCAGGGCAGAAAGAGGTGATATGGAATGATACTCAGAAAACAGTTGGTTCTGCATCCACTCACACCAGTGCAAAATCCAGTAGTAAAGGAAAGGCATTTTCATATAGCTGGTATAACTGAAAGAGTGTATCATTTCACAGTACAAAATCACTGTGGAATTGCCAGGCCTTTTATTAATGTGGTTTGTATCACACAGAGTAGTGTGCACCAGTGAAAAATTGACAGCTGGGTATTTTGAAAGGAATGGTACATCTTACTTACTTGTGGGTTTAATGTTGGGGACCTTTTTTCTGCTATTGGAGGTACTTTCATATGCAAAACTTCACCCACAACAAATGACTCAGACCTAATAAGAAAGCAACCCCAGTAAGAAGACTGCTTGGTAAGCCATGAGCTGGCAGGGACATACTGATTATATAGAAAAAGCGGTTTGAATACATCTCATGTGACTAATGGGATATGCTATCACTCAGTGTCTCTCTACGGAGTTCAGCATGTGTACAATGTAAAAACATGTTATTTGCAAAGCTTTTATGTATCTGGGAGGTATTTAGCCCCACGTTTACAAAGCTGGTGGAAATCTGTTCAGCTAAGTTACCTTTGTTATCTTGTAGCTTGTCCCACTTCAAAGATTAACACAAATCCACTACAACCAAGGATACATGTATTCAGCTGTTTATATGTAAGTTTACATTAGATTGGCTCATCCTTACACTGTTTGTGGAAGCTTTGTGGTGATCTTTTTCTTAGCCACAGTAATTACAGCTACTCCCAACTGTTTTGTGTCATGGTAATACCCTTGCATATTACTGCATTTATTGGAAAAACCGAGGGGGAAAGTAGCTAGAACACTAAATTTCTGATGAGTTTAACAAAGTGTGATTTTCAGGGGAGTTTTAGATCATCTCTGGCTTTTAATGTACAATGGGTCTTAGAATATTCAACTGTTACTGTAGGGATATTTGTTTTTTAAAAAAAAAACCCTTAAACGTGGCTGTGTTTAATATGCAAAATGCTGTGTAGGTGAACTGAGAAATCATTCAGATCAAATAGCTATACAGCTTTAAATAGTGCTGAAGTCAAATATGACTTATATGCCACCTAATAGTCAAGATAGATCAGAAGATACAGAACAAAAATGACTGATTGACCACTGCCATATAAAAGAAAATGGAATTTAAGTGATGATTTAGCAAGAAAACAAAAATAAACTTAACTTTAATTATGCTGATACAGAAAGAGTATAGAGAATTATTTGAGACAAAGAAAATTAAGTGTACAAGAGCAGACGTTCTTTGACATTCCTTTGAGAAATATAGAAAGCAGAGATAATCAAACTCATATCACAGATTTGGAACATACATGTCAACTCCAGAAGATATCCTGCATTTTCAGAGACAAGGGTTTCTAATCGTAGTGATTAGAAAAATCTGAGTTCACTCCAGGCTTAAGTGGATGGTATTACTTATCATTTATATAAAATTTCCTCCGATATTTTAGAAATGTGATGAAAAGAGCTACATCTCCATGTGGAGAAATATGCCAGCCATACCAATATAGCAATCACAATAGCTCTTTTAAATTAAAATAGAAAAAAAACCTTCCTATTTGCATGAAAGAGAAAATGTGTTAAAATAATTAAAAATAGCACAGTAGTTAGAACTCATATTTAAACCATAGCATTTAAGTACTTTTCTAGATATCCAAGTATATAGCTGTTTTTAAAAGAAGTAGACACCAGTGGGTATGTCAGTGCAGTTATTTCTTAAAACATGAAGTTTATGTTACTGTGGAAGAAACAGAAGTCTTACTTTCTACATTGAGTCTTTTACTGGATTCCTTTGGGATGTGATTGATGCAATCCCAGTCACAGGGAAGCAATGCCAGAAATGGCACAGTTCTAAGACAGTTGAATTACAGGCCAAGAAAAAAGAAATGCCACTTGGCCAAACACAGGAAGTATAACTCTGTCAGTTTGTTAGTCATTATGTCTCTGTCACACATGAAAGTAGTATAAAGAAAGGCTGTTGTTTCTAGCTCCTGACTGTACTAAAATATTGCTTCCATATGATAATATTTAAATGGTTATCTCTGCTGTGTTGATGGTGGTATTTTAATTTGATTTTGTTCATATTTCACATGTAAATTCATCATTTTACATTCCAGCTTCAATCACAGAGAGCTAACATCTAAGCATGCCCATCTAGTGGTTAGTTGTCCAGGCCACATTACCTTACCTGACTTACAAAGTTGTCACAGAAAATAGTGGTGGAAAGTAAGTGACATTTAATTATAGCATGGATGCTACATCTGTCCTTGCTAAGAGGCCAGCTACTTGTCATAGATGGAAACTAGGTTGGCCTGACCTGATTTAATCTTAACAAATGTATCCTAGCTGTTGCTTTTATCTTTATTAGATCTTGGGCTTATAAATATCTTACATGATTATTTGTTGAGCTGAGTTAGGCTGGCCGGCTGCTGAGTATGATCATGTGATTATCTTACCAAAATAAGCTTGGGCTGGGCTGTTCTCCTCCTTGTACGTCATTCACTTGTTCCTTTTTCTTCTGTGGCATTGGTGTCTACACAGCCACACAGCAAGTAAAATCAAGGATTTGATCCAGCAGAACTAATGCAGCTGGGAGGAAAGAGGTAGAGAAGGAGCTGGGAAGAGTTTTGAGACAGATCAGTTCCTTGGCCTGGCTTACCGCCCAACTGCAAAAATGCCAGTGCTAACACTAGGGAAACAGCCAGCTGTGTGTGATAAAGTATGACTGCCCTGCCCACTGACTACCTACATATATGTCGGGTTAAAATTATTATCAACTCCTCTTTTTCCTTGTGCAAGCCAGCATGGCGGTTACCCATTTCCAGTCTTTTAGAACTTCTTGTATCCTTGAAGTTTAGAAAAATGCCAGTAGCTTGAAATTACTTTATCCAGTTCCCTATAAGCTTTAGGCCATAGTAAATTTCATCAGGGGTATACGATTTAGGAACCTCTAACTTATCAAAGTAACAAGTATCTAACTTGTTCTCCCTCTTTCCGAGCCTGAGTTCTTGATTTACATGATGTGTTAGTACTGTGATCATTGGTGGCCTCCTGGGGCTGCACTTTCATGATTGTTGACTAAATAGTATTCCTATCCCAGTTGCTCTGGTATTTGTCATGGGACATCACCCTCCAAGTTGTGCTGGTGCAGTGTTTGGGAGTCAGTTTTGTGGATTGAATCAGGGAATTGATCCAAGTTGAAAAAGTCATGTTTTATTAATTGTTTTATTTTAACCCAAATCCCCGAGGGGACAGCATGCCAATGAAAACAATCCAGGGATTGGGAATACCTTAAGCCGCTGACCACTTTCTATTGTGAAAACAAGGCCCTGCAAAGACTTCAGCAAAACAGCTTCAGACTTACATGATTGCAGCTGAGATTAAAATCTGGCCTTGATGCATCAACCATCTGTTTCTATCCCAAGAAAAGAGACTCAGCAGGAATATTTGTAATTCTGAGGACAGAATTCTGGTTTCATTCCTGTAGTTATAGATCACAAATATCTCTGCTAATAGTGTGGGAGTTTTCTTGTTTTTTTCCAGCCTATACTGTTTGGGAACCTACTCTTCAGAAAATTACAGAATGAAAGCCATGCTTTGGGGCAGACCTGGGTTTCGGTCTCTCCAAGTTTACACCAGCTTAACTCCAGTGCAGTGCTCTGGATTCATACCAGTCTAGCTCAGAATATAGCCTTTTAAGTAATATGAAATCCGTATCATTTTGTCTCAATGACTTTGGAGGACTGTACCTCATCACTGCTATCTTAGTAGTACTAATTAAATGTGACATTTTTTCACTCCTTGAATTTTGCCCATATTTGAAGTTACCTGCACAGGGAGCGTATTAAATCTGTGAAGATAAAAACACATGGATGCCTGTATTTTTATTTTCTGCAAATCCAATTAAAAACATGTAAAATAGAAATGAAAATACATATAATGAGATTTATTTCAATTAAAATGATCATCACTTGGGGATCTCATCTTGCTGAATGCTGAGTTTGCTCACAGTTACAGAATAAGTTTTGCTTTTAAAAATACAGATAAGCATTTTGACTAGATTGCTGAATTTTCTTCTTTATCTGTTTCTATTACTTACGTCTGGTGCACAGTGGCACCCACTAATTAATGTTGCCACTGGTGTGATGAACTATGCACTTTGTTTTCTTGAGAAGAATTAAAAGAACTAGGAAACAGTGTTTATAACACATGCTGAAAGAAAAAGTTACCTATCTGTTGACTTAATAGCTAGAAGAATATAGCAAAAGATCAGAGAGATGAAATTCCCTGTTCTTTTGTATACATCTGTGGGCTCATATTTACACAAAAGATGACACACAATTTGGAATGCCTTAAAAAAGTTCTGTCTTCTTGCCTGATTTGCGTAGCTTTTCAAACTTGCACATAGCATAGGATGTATTTGCTCAGTATAAATTTGTTTTAATAGTGTCTTCTTTTTATCAGGCCATTCCCCCTTCCCTGTTATCACAATCTTGACTTTGCCTCCATTTTCATTTTGTACCTTCCTCCTTCTTGCTGTGAAGTAGAATTGCGTATAAAGCCAATTAATAAATGTGTCACAGAAATAACTTTAGGGCTTTGGTCGTCTGTGTTCTGGAACCAGAATGTTGGGGATGTTTGCAGATGTTCTTTATATCTTCTCCTCCTGCAATATCAAGAAGCCTTGCCACCTTCTCCTTCTGCATGACCACACAGGAACCATCTGTCTCCCTTGCAGGCTTAACTTCAGTCTCTCTGCTTCTGCAACTTCAGCAAGCATATCCTTCTTCAGCTTGCAAGTTTACAGGCCTGATTCTCGAGTCTACCTGTAGTGTATTTCCTAAAAGGCACCATTAGCAGAGCTGGCTTCTTCCTTCTTTATGGACCAAGGCAGATGTTACACTAAATCCCTGCACGTCACTCAAGGACTGAAACCGCCTGGATTTCATTGTGAAGGAGGATGCTTCACATGGAAGCACATGTAACATCGCACACTGCTGAAAGAAGATACCACTGGTTAGTCTGTTAATCCACAGCTAATTTGTGGGTGGTTTTTTTTCCTCAGAAATGTCCTAGTATATTGTAAAGCACTACTGTTTTCAGGCACTTTTTTTTCAGAATTTGTCATGAGTCATTATTGTCATTTTTGCAGGTCATCCACTGCAATTCAAAGAGAAAAACTGCAAGTATTATATTTGATATTCATCGGCATGTGTGACGGGTATGTATTTTGCCTGTGCGCTGTAGTTCTTTCTGACCGCTCCAGGGAATTTCTCAGTAGATGTATGCAGGCTAATGGGAAGATCTTGGTGTTCTCACCATGTTATGAGTGCCGAAGTGGTTATATATATAAGTGTTCATATGACATTCTGGTCCTCAACCATGCATCAACAGTGCGCTGATGAAGACTAACCACATGCCACATTAGTAGAACAGTGGGCAGCAAGTTGAGGAAAATGAGCATTCCCCACTATGTGGTACGTGTGAGCTCACTTCTGGAAGTCTATGTCCAGTTTGAGGCACTGTGGTACAAGAAAAATATTGACATATGGAGTGTCAATACTTGGTATGATATGCATCTTACCAATGTATATGGGGGTTCTTACCAAACTATACAAATACCTGAAAGGAAGGTGCAAAGAGAATGGAACCAGGCTCTTTCCAGTAGCACGCAGTGACAGGACAAGAGATAATGGGCACCCATGGGAACACAGGAGGGTTCCTCTGAGCATAAGGGATAATTTTTTACTGTGAGGGTGACTGAGCACTGGTACAGGGTTCCCAGAGAAGCTGTGGTGTCTCCATTGCTGGAAATACTGAAAAGCTGTCTGGACATAGTCCTGGGCAGCCAGCTCTAGGTGGCCCTGCTTAAGCAGGAGCATTGCACCAGATGACCTTTGGAGGTTACTTCAACATCAGCCATGCTATGATTCTGTGACATGCAGGAACAAATCCAGTGAAGAGTCAGAAAGATGATTAGAGAAGCATGTGTTGTAGAAGGCTATCCAGAAGATGATAGAGAAGGTAAGCAAACACTGGAACAGGGGCTGAGGCTGATCATTCAATCTCCATCCTTGGTGATATTTAGAGTATGACTGGTCAAAGCCCTGAGCAACCTGGCCTAACTTACAAGTCAGGTCTGATTTAAGTGTTGATTGTTTAAGCAACCTTTAGGCTGATCCTTAGGCAACCTAAATTATTCCATTAGTATATGTAAAATTTAACCAAGATTTTCTGCTCTTTGCAGGTCTCAATGAATGCAGTGATATTTAAAGCAGGGCACAACTTAAACCCCAAGCTGTTGGCAAAGATTAGTAGTATGAATATATTTTGATATCTCTGTCATTATTACTATTTTGCACTGCATTTGTGGAGCAAGGACCAGAACTGTTGAATGTGCTACATGGCCATATGTGGTACGACCAATATCCATTTATATGGTATTTCACAGAAGAGTGCTCTGAAGATGTGGCTACAAGAAGCTGGGATATAGGATATGCTGTACAACAGGCTCTTTTGGTTAAGTGTTAATACCACAGACTTCAAAGATATGACATGAACACAACTTTTCACGGACAACTTTTCATGGACACTGCTGTAAAAAAGGTTTATGATAGATTCATCCCCTCCTGACATTTCAGCTGATTCTTTTCTGCACTGGCTTATGTCCATACTTCAGTAATGCATGTGAGGAGAGCAAATTCCCCTGCACAGGAGCAAGAAGTTGGTGAACAAAAGTGCCTTTGCACTGCCTCTAATTATAAGCCTCCGCATAAAAATCAAGGCAGGATTGGTTGAATCAATACCATCTCATAAACCTGCGCTAACTCTGTATGCAAACTGTGTACAAACCAAGGAGGAGGAAAGTAAGTGCTGAGAAGGCGGTTAGTGAAAGTTCCCTTAGGAGAAGATCTGGAGGCAGGTAATCATGTTGAATTTGCAAGAACTAATAAACTCAGGACACCTTGAGTCTGCTGAATTGGTACAAGGCTACTTGCACACACTGGCTTCAACAGCAGATTGTAAAACTTGGACCACATCCTGGGAGGCAGTGGCTGCTGTATGAGAAGACTACAGGGTTATCTGCACACCTCATGAAAAAAAGGACTCCCTGAAAGACTTTCTGAAAAACTACCTAGAAGCCATAAGTGCTTCAGCATGATTCTGTGCTTCCAAGTACACAGTGGAATTGGTTCATGTGTGGGTAAGTGAATGTGTTACATAAATAGCTATCTGCTATCGATAACTACAGCTTAACGGTCAAAGAAATGTTCGTTGTGATCTGCATCTCCCCCACACAAAACCCCTATCAGGGAAAAGGGAATATATAACACTTCTACAACAAATTAGAAATATGAGGCAGAAAGGGGTTCTATGCTGCTCGTTTCCTTGCTTTTTACTTCCAATTTAAAATAGGTGGAAACAGATGAAGCAGCAAAGTCTTAAATCATTCAACAAATAGCTTCAATGTCAATATGTACTCTATACAGTGCTAATATTTTTATTCCAGTAATAATCCATAGAAGTGTCCAGAGTAAACCAGATCCAGGGTGTGTTTTCCTACCTTGAACAGTAGCTAGTACTAGGTATGTCAAAGAAAGTGCAAGAAGCCTGGCAGTGTATTGCTAGGGAGTTGGTTGTCTGTGTAGAAAAGTGTGCTTCCAAAAGCTCTAGTTGCTGATTGATACGTCTCCAAAATAATTACCGGGTTTTAATATTTAAAATTATAATTATATATAATTTTGCTTCGTGTGAAATTTTCCTATTGTCGTTTTGAAATTGCCACTAAATTTCCATCTCAGTGGATGCTCCCTTCTTCTTGTACTAAGAGCATATTATTTATTATAGTGATTCTTTCCTTGTGTCCCTACTTACTTCCCTTCTAAGGCAAACACAGGAGAGTCTTTCAGTGTGTTTTTACTAATTTTTGTCTCAGTTAATTCTTCTGTTCCCTTTTTGATAGGGATAATTAAAACTATGCACAGTGTTCCAGATGACAAGCGATCTATTTCGTTAACTAAATTACAATACATAGACATATATTATATTTGTGTTCTATTACCGTTATATTTTGTGTGTAGCCCAGTAACTGCTTACTTTTTCCACCACCGCTTCTTCATGAGCAATGGTCTTTTTTGATCTATGGTACAGTGTTTCTTGAGTCTTTTTCTGAGATACAGTCAGCTTAGAACCCAGGAAAGTGAGCAGTTCCAGTGATTTCCTTTAAAGTGTGCTAAAGAGATTTGCCAGCATTTGGTTTCATCTGCCATCATATTTTCTATTCACTCAACTTGCTTAAGGCCTCCAAAGTTTTTCACAGTTTCTCTGGTCTTGATCAACTTAAATAATTTTGGAATGCAGCAAAACACTTTCCAAATAGTTGATAAATAGCAGATGCCCAAGGATGGAACTTTGTGACACACCACGGATAACCTCATGCCATAGCAACCATTTTTCTTTCTTTTTGTTTCTTATTAATTCACCATTTTTGATTTGTGAAACTACTGTGTCTCCTCCTCCTGCTCCTTCTCTTTGCTTACTCTGCTGCCTTAGTTGCTCTTTATGAAGTGTTTGGACAAAAGCATTTTGAAACCTTCATAAATTGTGACAGCCTTCTCTTTTACCTACTGTACTACTGACTCAAAGAGGTTTTAGCAGATTAGCTCCTTTGCAGAGCTCGTTGTGTATAGATCCCATTATATTGTAAATATTTTATAGTCACCAATGGAAATAATTTACCAGCTATTGAAAGCAAACTAGTGCTCTGCAATTCATTGGGTGACTGCATACACCTTTACCTAGCTGCATGTGCAACACTGACTGTCCTTCGGCCCTCCAAGTATGGTAGTTGATCCTGGCCTCCCAGTCAGGAAAGTGACATACTGTGTGTATAAATATACTGTCTTTCAGTACTGTATGTTTGGGTAAGCGCATGGCACTATCGTATTTAATGCAATGAACACGGCAGACCACCGCGACATTGGGTTATGCTGGTGTGATTGCATGTGTTGGGACTAACCTTTTACTCTTCCCATTTGAATCTCACAGTTTCTTCCCTTTCTTTCCATACTATCTTCATAACAATTTTACCGTCTTGCAAACTACCTATACAAATGGTAACACGTCTTAAATTATGCCAGGCAGAAATTTACACACACCAATTTGCAGCCGAATCTAATACATTGAGCCACTTTCTTTTTCGAAGTTCTTAATTCCAAACAAATCTGTCTGTGATCAGCTTCCTACTCTCTGCTCTTTCTGAGAGCCACGTTGCCAGCTTGTCTCTTACAGCTTGTCAATGTTTGCTCCTCTAGTGCAGATAACATAATGTCCAGTCTCTCCTGACTATGGGGAATAATCTGTCTGTAAGAGAGCCTTATGTACTGTATACCAACCAGGCTGTATTGACTTCAGTGCTGTTAGATTAGTCTATAGCACCAGATGGCCTTCTGTCTTTTTGGCACTCTCACAAAATGGCCAATCTTACTTTGCTGCTCCTGGGATGGTGAGTATTTGCACATGGAGGATGACGGCTGCATTCAGAAGTCTTTTCTTTTCTGCAAGGTTGTTTTGGATTTAGAACAGAAGAGTCCTGGATGCTCAGGTAGTACACAGTGACCCAGTCTGCCCCTTTCAGATCAAACAAGTATCTGTCAGTACTACAGTGGAAGAATCTAACCTGACTTTTCCACTGCATCTGGAAATGAAGCTGTAGAGCTTTCTGTTCCAGGCACATGCCTAGATATACTGGAGTTCAGAATGGGCAAAGATGTCAGGAATATGCGGTAAGCAAAATGAGGAGTAAAACGAAAGAATTTGTTGCAGACAACTGGGGCTTTGCATGTTTTGACCTGATGGTAAATTAGTAGCTGAGCCAAATCTGCTGCCAAAAAGTGACTCTAGAATAAGCGGAAGCATCCTCCTGGAGGATCCTGTCAGAGAGGCACAGCTGTGACAGCCTCCGTGCAACTCTAACTGCAACCTCTGTTTCGGAGCGTAGAAGCATAGCTCATTACATTGTCCCCTGTGGCTGTCCAGCTGCAGCAGCAGCTCTTTGATTTGAAGCTGTAAGCAGTTAGCACAGGTTACAGCAACTCTGAGCTTCTCTGTTTCACTGAGGAAAGTGAAATTAGATCTGAGGAAGACACTGCAATTATATATGACAATTATGGGCAGTAGTGGTGACGTGTTGCACTTACACCTCTGAGCGTAACTGTGTGTTCTTTTGCAAATTTAGCATTTCTCCCTATCCACCAAACTACTGAGAGTTGATCTCTAGCAAGGAAGATAAATGGGCTAAAAAGGTGGGGATTTAAGTCATGACAGGAAATTTGTAAAAATATAGAAATCGGAGTGCAAACTTTATTTTTCCCAGGAGGCAAGATCCTGAACTCTTGCACCTTGCCTCTTCAATGACCTCAGCGGTCCTCCTTTTTCCAAAATGACCTCACACTCGTTGTCTGGTCACCTTCTGTCGAACCAAAGTGAGAAAATAAGATGGCATTAGATCTATTAACACATTTGCTCAAGTGAAATGGAGAGATGAGGAGTCAAGGCCTTGTCATGTTCTGTGCTGAGCTGATGCAACAGGCTGTGCTGGGGCCCTGAGGTTTGGAGCAGTACCTGGCTAGAAACAGTTAAAATTTGTTGTCCCTATTTTTGTGCACTGCAGCTAATACAGATCATTTTGTGGCTTCCACCGTATATGACAAGACAAATTATTTGCAGTGAGCTTGTCCTGTACAAGTGGTCAACACACATTTCATTACAGAGCCAGCAACTAGCATATCAAAAGTAAAGATCTGGTACTTCGTTAATTCACTTTCCTTCTTGTTTTTTCCAGCTCTTCTCTTATCAATTTTTAGTCAAATATTTAGTTAAAAAAAAAAAATAAATCTTTTCTGACTTTATGGAGAGGTGACTAACAAGGTATTCTTGGTCTGAGTGCATGATAAATTAGCAGATGGCTCATCCTTGGTCTAAGTGTGTTAGTGGATGACTCTCCTCGTGAGCTTTCCCTCTCCATTTTTGAAAGTTCTTGAGGAATTTATCACAGAAAAGGCTTTCCCAACCTAACTTCTGGGTTTCCTTCTTTAAGCTTTTGAGAGAAAAGACTTTAAAAGAAAGTCACATTTTCAGAAACATTTTCTTCTTCTGTGGTACAGGAGGCAGTGGTTGATTTCTCAGCTGAGTTATCTGAGATAACTCAAATACTTTTGGATGCAAAACACTTAATCCTGAGGACTGTATAGGCAAATTCATCCATCATCATGCGCGGGAATTCCAAAGTGCCCATAGACTATTCCACACCCAAGTACAGGGAAGTAGCTGTTTAAGTCACTCTTAAGACTTTCTTAAAAAATGCAGTCTACATGCAGCCAATGTCATCAGAACATTTTTTCCTTGAGGGAAAGAGAGACTGTGGTTTTCCAATGTTCTGAAAAGTTCACTGAGTTATTTTCCCTCTAAAGGAACAAAGGTGCTGAAATAACTATTTTAACATCAGTGTTACCTAGTTCATTTGAACATTATTCCATGGTGATTTTCTGCAAACATTGCTGTTAACCTGCTCTTTCTTTTTTGCCTTTTTTTGTTTGTTTGTTTGTTTGTGTTTTGGTTTGGGGTTTTTTTTAATGCATGGTAGATATCAATTCAGTACAAGCTGGGAATTCTTCTCTTTCTAATGTGCAAAAGCAGATGTTTGAAGCTCATTATTACATGGCCTCAGCTTTTGTAGTTTTCCTGAAGAACACACAAAAAGAATTTGGAGTGTTCTTCTGACAATGTAATCTTCAAAAATGGCCAAAATCCCCTCAAGCTATGAAGGACAACTGCTCATCCACAAGTGGAACTCTAGGCTACACAGAAGGGTAATCCTAATTCTCCGGATTATATGTTTGAATGTGGTTTAAACTGTTCTACAACTGTGTGTAGAAATAAAAAGAGTTTTTTACAGCTACAGCAATCTCAAACCAAAAAAACTTACAAAAATAATACCCATACTTTGCAAAGATTATTTCCATTTAGCACACTTCAGCATATTCTTAGTCCAAGTGCGGAAGGCAGCTTCCCTGGCTGTAAGCAAATGAGGACGTTTGTGTTTACTAGAGATTTTCATAGTGAGAGAGAAGGGTTGGTACTGTGAAGCAGAGATACTACGTGAAACTGATGTCCTGCATTATTACCATGAAAATTGACTTCCAGCAACTGGGGAGCTACACAAGAAATTAAATAAGGACTTAGAAAAGTTTACACTAAAAAGCCATGGAATAAAGAAATAATTTATTCTTCTGTCAGTCAAATTCTTCCTAATAAAGGCTCCTTTTGACTGACTGAAAGAAAAAGGGATCATGTTACCATTGCCTTCAAATCCCTGTTGCTTAGCTAAAGCAGAGCACTGAATTGAGAAGACAATGTTTGCATGTTGTAAGATTATGGAAACTGTGTGCAGTGGAAGGCTGGATGTTAACTGGGTGAATGAGTAGATTCTGAACAATAAAGCATTAGTGTATGACAGTAGAACACAACAATGGGAATCTTATCACATGGGCTTCTCTAGACCAGAAAGGCAATGTAGGTTAGGTAAAGTCAAACAGACAATGTTCTTTGCTTCTCGTAGCCTCAGAGGGAAGTGCTGGTAGAAGAGATTTTTCTGAAATACTCGCAAGCTGACTTATTGATTAATGCTAGATATTCACCTCTTCTGGGAAAAAATATTAGGTAGTAAGCAAAAATTAAATAAAAAGTCATTTTACTCAAATCTAGCTAAATAAATATTTTTAAAACAAAATTAATAGTGTTCCTATGCCAAGATTTTTCCCTTTTTTTGAGCATTATGGCCAGCCAAGGATCACCATCAATAAGATGACTATCCCTATTTAGATCAACTGGCAAACATAAAACCCATCTGTGTGTTGCTTAACAGGTGCCATTTTAGATCCACGGGGAGCAAAGCAAGCTTTGTACAGATGGACGGTCATTCATTGGACCCTTGCTAGCAGTAGAATATTTATTCAGCCACTGCCTGCCTACAGACTCAATATTTGAAAGAGCCAGTGAAAAATGTTTCTGGTGGAATATTTTCATGAGAGGCAAATAGGAGGAGGAGGAAGCAGAGGAAATTCCATTAAAATTTGTTGACTTACAGTCACTAGGAGTCCCATTTTGATCAAGAACTGCAGGTTCTGGAGTGTTCTGGGGACTCACTTGATGCTACCCAAAGGCTTGAATTATTAATAGAAACACTATTAAGCTCTATGCTCTTCACGGAAGGGAGGGGAGTTTCTTCTGCTGACAGTAGTTGAACAAATTAGAATGGAAACTGACAACTCCCATCCACTATGCCAGGTAGTGAAGGACCCTTTTCTCCACTTAGGTCATCACTTCCTTTTGTTTATTTTACAGATTACCTAGAGAATGGAGAGGAGGGTATATGAAAGTTTTAATTTATGTAAATAATATATATTTTTTATATATATATGTTTATTCTACATTTATATGGATAATGAAACTTTATGTGAAAAATTTCAAAGTGTACTTTGCTTTTCTGTAGTGAGAAACAGTCAGCCAGGCTGACTTGGTAGAGAAGAGGAATGCCTTTTGCTGTGGAAAATGCTGCAGAAATTCTGTGAGTTACTGTGAGTGTACTGTGCAAGTACTGAAGCGATCCTCTTGTCTGCAGACTCACAGAAATGGCTAAGTGAGTAATGTAGTTTGTAATAGCAGCCTGCTAGTTTTTCCGTAACCATTGCAGCAGCATGGGCATACATACATTTCACGCTGCTTGAACTTAGTAAAGGTGTCTCCATGTAAATGGCAATAAGTCTCCAGTATGGCAAGGCAAGCAGCACATTCTTGGAGTGAGACCGCTGAAGCGCTGAAGGTAAAGCTGTGATTAGCCCTGCCTGCAGTTAGGTGAATAGCAATTCAACCAGTAAGGAACAGCTATTGTGATTTGTATATTGAAGACAGCACCCTTGATGTGGATGTGAGTATAGACTCACAAAACCTAACATCATTTGTTGCAAGATACACTTGCAGACCTGCCAACTCTCAAGGACTGTGCTAAGCCTCCTGACCATGGCTGCTACCTTTTCTCCCACCACCACTTATAACTCATGTGAAAAAAGGGGTGCAAGATATAAGCACTGTATGTTTGATGTTCAAAAGTGGCTTATGAGAACTAGGTCAGGTGCCAGGCCTTGCTGAACAGGGGACACATAGTAAGATACTTCTGTTACCTATTATTGCTCTCAAAAGAGTCATAATTGCTTCAGGTTGCCCCTCAGTACTTACAGTCTGAATTTTAAGATGTGGCAAAGAAACCCATGATGACAGCAATTAAACTTTAACAAAAAGGCAGTTGTGGTGGACAAAATTACAATTTCTGTTACTACTATGATTAAAGTAAAAATATTACCAACAAAAATTAATTTTTTTTAAGCTCTGAGGTAAAACAAAGGGACCAACCTTGCCAATTTTACATTATTTCTCTAGATTCACAGAATCATGGAATGGTTTGGGTTGGAACATCTCCCTTGTCAGGAAAGGCTGAGAGAGCTGGGCCTGTTTAGCCTGGAGAAGACTGAGAGGGGATCTTATCAATTCATACAAATATCAAGGATGAGTGTCAGGAGGAGGGAGCCAGGCTCTTTTCAGTGGTGCCCAGTGACAGGACCAGGGGCAACAGGCACAAACTGCAACACGGGAAGTTCCAGCTGAATATGAGGAAAAAGCTCTTTACTTGGAGGGTGGCGGAGCCCTGGCACAGGCTGCCCAGGGAGGCTGTGGGGTCTCCTTCTCTGGAGACATTCAAACTCCTCCTGCATGCGATCCTGTGCAGCCTGCTCTGGGTGAGCCTGCTTTAGCCAGGGTTGGACTAGATGATCTCCAGAGGTTCCTTTCCAACCCTGACCAACCTGTGATTCCATGTCTGTCATGTTTCTGAAACTACCCTGCTGAGCTTTTCTAAACCATATGCCTTCACTGGTCAGAGATAGAGAGAAGGAAGTTGAAATCAGCACTAAATCAACATTGTAGGTGCTATTCAATTCAGGTTTTATGGTGATAATCATTATTTTTACTTACGGGCTTTTCTGTGGCATTCTGACCTGCCAAGGATCATGCCTACAATACAGGTAAAAGATAAAGATGAATATGCACAGAAAGATATTTTCAGATAGTTCTGTCTTCCTTATTACAAGAAAGATTGTTGCTTCAGGTCAGCATTAGGAAAAACATGAACTCAAGAGGCTGCTGGTTGGCCCCAGCAGGTCATTGCAGAATGTCCTTTGACATCAGCAACAGACAGTTTGGCCTCCAGACAGCTCTGCCCTCATCCTGCTTTTAGTCACTGCCTCTCCTGCTCAGGTTCCTCATGTCCTGGTAAATATCATCCATGCTGTCCTGTCTTCCTATTTCTTTGCTGCTTGGCAGTCAGCCATATCCCACTGTGCACGCGTTGGGGGAGGCCTTTCTCCTGCTCCCCTCCTGGCAGGTGTGGAGGAGCCCTGATTTGCTAAATGCTCATCTGAACCACCCACTTCTTTTTTCCAGGGCCTACCCTGCTTTCTTTTCCACTGGAGGCTATACAAGGCTTTCTTAATATGCTCCATTGTATTTTATATGTAAGTTCACTTCTTATTTGTATTATGAATTCATTTGTTTTCTTTGGTTTTGCTAAGTGCAGCTAGTCTGTGCATGGCTCATTAAGTTATTTCTAAACAGCTACAGCCAAACCTCAGCCAGAAACCCCTGTTGAAGAAGTGGTGTTTTTCTTGCTTGTTCTCTCTGCTGAAGGAAAGTAATCATGTTTGTATAATTCATGCTTTAAGTTCATCCAATAAAAAAGGAGATTATTCAACCTGGGGTTTTTTCTACTCTCCAAGTGTGAAAATTAGATTTATCAGTTATTAACTTGTTTATTTTTTTTTAAGGTATCTAGCTTTGTGTCACTGTTGATTTCACTATTTGCAAACTGGCTTTGTCATTTTATTGATAGCACTTGAGTGAAGAACTCTCTGATAATATATGCAAACTCACAGCTCTCAACAAGCTTTACAGCTCTGTTAATGAGGGGATTAACAAGAGCACTGCAATGTATTTAACCTGCGGCACTAGCTCTGTTTCAATAAGACTTCAACAGCCTATTAAATGGAGTGGGGGCTCAATTAACCCAGACAAAGGCCACTCTACAGAACATGGCAGGGAGGACCACAGTTAGCATCTGCCTAAGCAGCTTGTTCAGAGCTGGAAATAAAGAGGGTGACATGTTCTCGCCCCGAGCTATGATATAACTGAAATGGTGATTCTAGTTCATCTGGGCTGACTGAATAGGTGACGGCATTGAAACCCACCACTATCTCGCCATATGACAGTTTGTAAAATCAGAGTGCACTCAACGGTCACCCCAGAGCCTCCTGCCTGATAGGATGGAGGTATTGTTCTGAGGGTGGTTGGTGGTAGCTTTTGCTAGCACAAGGCTGCAGTGCCGGCATGGTGTTACGTTTGGACAGTCAGGGAACATCATGTCAGTAGATCTTTCAGGGAATGTTTTAACAGTCTCCTGCTGGAGAGGGATTGGGCATCGAGGTGTTACTGGTCTTTGTGTAATCTGATATTTCATTGGAGGTTAATATAAGAAGTGAAAAATGACACGTAAGCAGGGTGGGAGAAAACTATGGGTTTTTTTAAAATGCATGTTGTATAATAGCAATATACATTTCTTACTATGTTCTTGGCTAAACTTCAAAAGTTTGTTTTAAAAGGTGCTACTCATGCTTATGGTTAAACGTGCTGAAAATACTTTACTGGCTAAAGATCTAATTCTTCCCTTGTTTTGGGGATGTGAAGAAAGGATTTTTGCTGTTTCAGGGGGAAAAGTCTGCAGAAATTAGCTAGTTTGTGAATTATGGTTATTTATTAAGTCTAGGTTTAGGTTTCTTAATAGATTTTGTTACAAGCCACAGGTCTTTATCATGAAATGGTCACTGATGAAAGAATGGCATGAAAGTAATATTATGGCACCCTGATGTAAGAATCTAGAGGCCATATTGCAATTATCTGCAAGAGAATTGAAAATAATAGAAAACAGCATTTTTTCCATAGGAAATTATAGAAAATAACAAAAATTTCTAGCTAACAACCAATCAAAAATGCAACAAGCTTGTAGTTATCTACTGCAGACTATGCTACAGAGACAAAAATCAGATGGGGCACATCCATTTGTTCTTGGATTAAAAGTAAACTCTTTCAGAAAACACAACCTTTTTTTTTTTTTTTTTTTTTTTTAAAACATGTGATGCTACTATAGCACAGCTCTGCCTTGAAGGGTGAGATAGTTTTAATTTCCTCCTTTCATTGAGGAATGCTGTGTGTTCATTAAAAAACACATGCTCGTGAACGTACATCAAGCAGCAAGCCTTCTAGTGGCACATGCCATAATTTGGTGACAAGGCCAATAAAAATACATGCATTATTAAGAGAATTAATTTGAGGAACCAGGTCTACAAAGTTTGGAAAAATTGTATGGACTCTGTAGAGTGCATAGGTGAGTGGTAAGACCATGGCTTACCTGAGGATAAATGTATATAAATGTACTTCACCCTTTTCTAGGTTTAACAATCCAAAAATGCTTGTTACTTATAGATGTCAAGCATGTGAATTTAACTACTTTGTATACAGTGAAAAGCTTGCATGCTGCTTTTCCCCATGACTCTTTCTTCCAGTGTTCTGTGTATTTGGTTTAATGTGAGATTCAAGGGCAAAGCAACTAAGAATCCTTCCCTTTTCTGCAAGTCACTTCCAAGTTTTTGACTCTTGTGAAGTTTTAGGTATCAAGTCTTCCAAGGCAGAAAATATCTGCATTTCTAATGCAGAAAACAAACAAAAGACATTTTTTTTGTATCCCCTCCAGAGATAATTAAGAGACAAAAAACAGCAGAGACCCAATTACTTTCGCTTTGAGGTCAACTTTAAGTACTTCTGATTATCAGAGTAAGGACACGTGCTGCTAATTGTATACCTTTATATAGAGGGTAATTTTCTTTCCTTGGATCTGTATGTTATTATGGTTTGAGGATAAAATAAATGAATTACCATAGCAATATATTGATTTCCAGCCGAGAAAAATAAAGGGAAGTTATTAAATGAGCACTGGTTTTCTGTTGAGATGTATTTGCTTTACCTTTTCAAGTCTAACCTGAGGTTAATAGGGCATTATCACCTCTAATCACATCTAACTAGACATGCCTTATTGGTAGGATACATGCAGTTCTAGATGCAATGTTGTGTTTTTTTTAAAAGGGGGGTGGGGGAGGGAATCGGAACAAATTGTGTTGTCAATTATTAGGAACTACGTCATGCCTTCATAAGTATATTGTGTAGTTTCTGTAAACCTGTATGTACCTTCTTAATGTTTATTTTGATTCGTTGCATCTTTGGCACAGAGAGATCCCTATTGTGCTGTGAATGGTACAACCATATAGGATGAGCATATAGGATGTGATGATGGTGTTAGTGATGGTCTAACCCAACATGGCAATTTTGGATCTCCTTTTCCTATCCAATGTATTGTCCCCCACAGGGACAACAGCAGATGCTATTTGGGAATAGCATGCAACCCTAGCTACAATCTGTGGTCCTTTTCCTCTTCTATTTCCCCACCACTGGCAACTGCTGGATAAGGGATGTTAGAGAATGCATCCCTGCCTATTTATTTTAGTGTCTGTTTATGGACCTGTTGTCCATGAACTTATCCAGTCCTCTTTGAATCTGTTGATACTTTGTGCCTCCACAACCTCCTACCTCTGCAGCCTCCTATGGCAATAGATTCCAGAAGTTCATTCCTGTTGTTTAAAAAAAAGAAATACTTAAAACACCCTTTTTAGATGGGTTTCCTGTTTTTGTGTGCCCCTAGTTCAAACAGTTTGAGACTTGCTGAATAACCACTCACCTTGTCCACTGACATCATGAGCTTCCAAACCCATCCCTCAGTCCTCACCCGTCTGCTGTCCAACTTGAGGAGTCCCAGCCCATTCAGTCTCTCATACTTTAACTGCTTTTAGATGTGAAACTGCAAATAGTACTTAAAGAAGTTCCACAGCTACAATGAAGTCTTGCCTAGTATGTACATCCTTTTCTACTCATTCTTCCCTTTTAAATTATGGTCATTGAACAATAATACTGTGTAATCATAAGATAATAAAGTTTTAGGCAAAGTGTTATAATAGGAGAAAAAAATGCTTAGCACACACCGCCACCGCTCCTATTCCAAACCATTTTACGTCATTTTGTCAGGAAAAAAAAAAAAAAAAGAAGAAAAAAAAAAAAAGCAGTGCATAGCTCTTTGCTCCTTGTCAGTGCCATGCTAGATATGCTGGCTTCCAGCCAGGCCAAGTTAACTGGAACTCAGTTAGCATCTTTAACACTTTTAAGCAGTTATTTTCTCTGCTTTTGTTGGCAACTGATTCCCTGCGAGTTGAACTGTACAAGAATGAAGATGTCTGTTAATTTTTCAGCTTAATACATGCTTTCAGGATAGGACAAAAATCAGTGTGGTATCGGAGATTGATGTGTGAACAGAAAATGGATGAGTGTGTATATGACCAATAGTAATATTTCAGGAAGTCAGTAATATGCACATTGAATAAAGTATAAATCATAGGAATAGCCATTAGGAAATTCATCAGATTCACTGCTAAAGAAGACTATAAACAGTGTTGAGCCTAAATTCTTATCAAGTGTCAGACAACAGGGACACATCACAGCATGGGCATTCAAATGAGGGGAAAAAAGAAAGAGGATGAAAGCAAAATGAAGAATGGTATTTGAAAGCAAGTACACTAAAAAAAAGTCCATGAAGATATATCTCACAACCAATTTATTCCCACAATTAAGAATTATGTTTTGTGGAATCAAAACAATATCCACTTATTTCTGGCCCTTCAGATGAAAATTGTTTTCTACCAAGGACCACCAAACCTGGTGAGAGGTTAGATGGTGCAGCTTTCAGCTGTCACAATAAACCAGGAGTTCAGGAAGAGACTGGGAAGCATCTGAGCAAAGAAAATGAACCTCTTTCTGGGATACTTGGACAGCTGCCAGCTCACACATTAAGCTCTGTTTTCCAAACCAATTGTTCTGTTGTTTCAAGTGCAAACAGTTTTCATCCTCTGCCTGAACAACTTCTTTTTCACAAAATGAAATTTCCAGCCTAAACATGTGGGGTTTTTTCCTATAAACTCCTGATGTATCAGCATTTACCATGGTATGTAACTTTATAATTTATATAAATAGGAGAAAATTATTATAAGTAAGCATTACGGAGATACTCAAAGATACTCTCTTTGATTATGTTTTTTGGTTGGTTTGGTTTGGTTTGGTTTTTTGGGGGGGTGGTATATTAAACAATGTAGTTTACAGTGAACAGCTATTAATTATTAGCTAATACTTATAACGCTGCAGTCTGTTCCAAAGCTAAATACCGCTAAATGCTGCTAAATCTACAATATTAATGTCTGCTCAGAATTAAACCTATTAGCCAATATGAAAGCTGTAATTATACCATTAATTATTCATATCCTGAAAAATATTTGCAACGGATGCCAGATGTGCTGTTAGGTATGTGCCAGTAAAGCCTGACTTATGTATGGTTTTCAAATATTACAAATTACTTTATGATTATCAAAAGGATACGCATATTAGAAAATGTGTGAATAGCTTGAATCTTTCAGTCAAATGAGAAATACAGAAATTGCTTTACTAGATCATACCTACGGTTAAAGCACAACATCCAGTATCTGACAGTGAATGACACTAAGGCATATCTTACCCTCTGATCATTAAGTTCTGGTACACCAGGTTTACTATCCCTTCAAGATTTTTTTAATTAGTTATGATACATGTGAATTCTTTTGGTATCTGTATAGTAAAGTCCAAACCCCTATTGCATCTTCTTGTGCTCTTGCTTCCTTGGCTTCCTGTGACAGTTCTACAGTCCAGCCAGACCTTGTGTGGAAAAAAAATTCCCTTAAATGTTTTTAATTTTTAATGTCTTCTCATGTAAATGAGTGTTCATCTTTTCCTTGTACAGTGGAACTTTCCTGTACCATGCATTTTTTTAATATACTTCCACTTTTATTTTTATCTTTTCCTGGTTTCTCCAGTCGCAAGGACCTGAATGTCAACTAGATAGTTCCCTGTACTTCTGCGTATCATCTCTCTGCAGGTAAGGAGGACGAATGGATTACGTGAGTGTGTTGTGGGGTTTTCTGTGATTCTAATCAGATACTTTAGTTAGGATTTTATCAATTAACTTTGTAGTTATAGAGAGTTTATGTCAATAGGACCTAGAATCATGATCATTGACCTTTGCTTCTGTGCTTTTATTTGAGTTGAAAGAACTGAAATGGGTGAGGACCAAGAAATATGTTCTTCCTCTCAGCTTCATTGAACTATTTATGATGTTTTGTCCTCTCATTGAACCTCTATCCATTTTTTGTTCAGAAAGTTTTCAGTGTTTGAAAACATGCAAGTTCTGAATGTTTACGAAGAGAGACATGAGGTCTGTTGTACTTATGATCACATAATGATTTTAATTCTTTTAGCCACTTATCTATTGAATGTGAGAATAGATGCTAGCCTGTGTACATTCAAATTAATACCTTAATTAGGCTTTGGAGCATTGAGCATAGTAACAGTAAAAATTAATAGCTTACAGCTAACTTATCTCAGGTAATCTGATGGAAGCGATAGTAAATTGATCCACTGGTTTATAATGTTTTCCACACATGTATAGAGAGGTACACTGCAGATTTCTGTGTTTAGTAAAACTCTAGGTGGTAATGTTTATTCTGTGTCAGTTATTGTGCAAAGCACCAAAACAGGCCCATGTCTCTTGGTCTCCTCTTGTGAGGATCTGTCACTGCCTTCTCACGGCCCAATTACATATAAGCATTACTTGCTGAAACCAACCCTGATTCCGTTAGGCTGAATCGAAGTCCTGCACTGTTTTTAGGTTCACCCACATAACTGCAATTTGACATTAGGGGAAAAAGGAGCTGAGACAAGTAACAGCAGTAGGAAAAATGAGAGAAGGAAACATCTGTGATGAAACCTCCAGGTTCAGACTGTTTGTAGAGGGCAAGTTGTTCAAATTTGGTGAGTTTTACTGTATTTTGGCTTAACTGATTTGTACTGTTACTATGTATACTGCTGCACTCTGGCTTTCTGTGTTGCATGCATCACTGGTGAGAAGTGGAATTTTGCTTTTCCAAACTCTCCTACAGGTCAGATCTCTGCATGGGCTTTTAGGAGCAAAAGCTTAGCACTTGCTTTCAAACTGAGAAAATACAGCTGGTACATCTTTAATTTTAGATAAATTTCCTTGACTCCTGCAACAAGATTTTGTGGTAAGTGTTATAAAGGTAGTTTGCATGCATAATGCTGTCTCCAATTATTTCTTTCTGGGGAAGATTAGTTTGTCCATCCATGCTAGCCTCAGAGTCCCTGCTCAGCCCATCTGGAGCTGCTAACTGAGTGTAAGTTTGAGTGAAATGTCAGAAGGTTAGTTTGCAAGCTCTTGAGTTTGAGCAGTCCTAGGTTTTCTTTTGTTTTGTTTCTCTTTTTTGCTTATATCTTCACCTCTTTTTACCCAGGAACATCTGCCCTTATGAACATCTCAGCAAAGTAGGGGTATCCGGTGGAAAGACCAGTAGTAGGTTTAATAGAGTTTGGTTAAAGATCTGTGTGGAGAAGTTTGTATTAGGCTTCAGCTCATGTTAATATAGGGTTTTTTTCTTTTTTGTAAGACATTAAATTTGTCCCTGTGGACAACACTTTAGAACGTGATACAATAGAGAAGGCTTATACTGGAGATAACCTCTACTTCATGCCCAGCTATTAGCTGAACACAGATCTCTGAAGATTAAATGCTGCTTTGCTCTGTCTGTCTTTTGCTAACCTCAGTCCTTTCAGTCAGTTGTAAACAAAGGAAGAAAGGACTTTTCTAGATACTCTTTTAATCAAGTGTTAACTGTATTGCCATTTCTAAGGGGAAATTGTAATATCAATTTAGCCTAACAGGGAAAGATAGCAATTATAAACTGAACAGGGTTGGGTTTTTTTCTTTTGTATTTATGACAACAGCAGTGACTGAACCAGGATGATCCCAAAAACACTGAAATACTGACCATAACAGTAGTTTTCATACCCTTTTAGCCTTATAGGGTGGGGAAATGCAGATGTTATTTCTTTGTCATCAAGGGAAAAGAGACTGACACTTCATAATGTTAGGACAAGACTGTCAGACTCCACTGGAAATAATGAAATTTGACAGTTCCTGGGTTAATACTGCAAGTACCAATCCTGTAAATTTCAATTAGCCCTGACAGCAGTAGGGTTTAACGTGATGTTTATGTGAAGTGGTATGTTGGTAGCTTTCCTTCACACTTACAAAGAAAAGGATCTCTTTCTCTCTGTCCTCACTCTCTCTCTCACACACACACACAGATACACATGGAGTAGGGTTCAGCTTTCATCCTGTTTATTTCTTGAGTTGTCATGAAGATACTTGAAGTGTCTCAGACTGTCTCTGTGGACAAACGTAGGACTCCAGCTATTAAGAACATATTTATCAAGCTTGGGTGCTTGAAACTTGCCATAAAATATACAAATTTTAGCATCTAAAATTTTCACAAATGCTCAACTACCTGAGCACTGTGAGTTCTGGTGATGCCAAGACACCAACCTGAGGCTCCCTTCCCTGGTTCTGGTGTAGTTCTACTGCTGCCTTACCCCATGGGAGATGCAGCTTTTACCAGGAGTAGCTTTGCCAGTGGGACTAACAGTCCCTCCAGTCCCTTCCCCTGTGGTATGAACCAGTCCAAGATGTGTGCCTGTGTGATGTGATCACAGCTGTGTATCCGCTTGGTTTAGGTCACTACTGATGTCCACCTTAACTTCTATCAGCAAAACACCTTTTTTTGCTACATTTTCTATCAGTTCCCAGAATTAAACCAGCTTTTACAGGCAAAAGTACTTTAACTGTGTCTGTGCTAGCACTCTTGCTGACATTAGCAGTGCTGCACTAAAATCACACCTCTAACCAACTCTGTGCTACACGCTGCTTTACCAGCAAAAGTTTCTAGTGCGGTCCTGCTGTCATGTAGTCCTCCATGTCAATTTGGTGCTAAATATAGGTGTTATGTGTGAAAATTTTGGCCTACCTGCCGTGCTTAAGAGAAGTCAATGATAAGCCTCAGTTGGGCTAAGGTTCCTCTAAAGTACAAACATGTTAAAACAAAACCAAATCATATCTACGCTTGAGATGAGCACGGATATTATTGTTTTAAACAACAAGCAAATTTGACACACATTAAAGCGTATGACAAATAACACGTACATGGGCTCAGAAGGCACTGAGCCTGCTTCTGTCAGTGGCTTCCGTGTTAGCTGTCAGGACAGACATTTTGTATATGTGATCGTGGAGAGGTCAGCCTTGCCAAGACTGACTTCCCTTTGCTCCCACTGAGACTAGCGGGAGGTGAAGGTGTTGAGTACATTGAATAAAAGAGAAATAGCTCTAGGGCTGAGCTCTCTTTTAACAATTTAAGATAATAAAAATACATATTAAAGACTTATTAAAGATAGCAAGATTCTGAAAAGGGCACCTAATTTTTAAGTTATGTAATACCACTGAAGCTGACCTATTGGCACCCTTTCCACCCTGCACCAGCTCTGGTGGTCTTCTGATACCATGCTACAGTGGCTTAACTTGCTGAACCAAGAGAATATTATGCAGCAAAAGTATCAATAGTTTAGTGCTGAATTTTTGAATCAAATTAGCTTCATAGCTGCTGCCACAGAGTTAGGGTGTAAGACTGGAATAGCTGATACGGGGATTGAACATACTGGTAATGGTAGAGCAAGGAGGAAGCAGATCTCTCCTTTTCAGTGATGGTAGGTTATTAAAGCATCTCTAATGTGAGTTTTGCCCATATTTTCAGCAATCTTGTATGTAATTCTGCTAAAATCTTATTTCAACATGTGATCTTACTAGTCACAAATCAGGGAGGTATGCATAAAATGTTATAATACAGTAAACCTAGGCTATATGATGGGTGTTCTTACTTTTCCATAGGTCTTGGGAATCAAATGCAGCTGTCAGTGGAAAGATATTTGAGTTGTTCAACAAGTTGAATTTTTATTTAACTGAAAAGCTTGCCATTTTAGAATGACTCCTGCATGGATATAAGATAACCAGATTGAGATACTGAAATTTAAGGAACAAATTCTGAAAAGTCACAAATGTGAAAAAGTGGGAAATGCAAACATTTTGGATTTGAAGTGATCTGATGTTAAAACAGAAACTAAAGGCTGCATAGAGCATTTTCTCATTTCAATTGAGTTGCAAAGGTGGGAAGATTAATCAAAATCATCACTTGCCTGTGGAAACTCTGAAAGAAGTACATACTTCTAACAGGAAAAAAAAATTCAAATAGCTTAAATATTGACATATTTATTATGGCATTCTCTGTATGCTTTAATTTGTCCTGCAGTCTGTCTGTCTTGCATCCTTCCTTTCTTCCTCTTCCCACCTCTCATGTTACTTGTTAGGTGATTTACTTAATACTTTGCAAGTGCCTCTCCTGTGCTATGCATATTCAATTTATCAGGGCTTCTCAGAACAGGTGTCCTCGGGAGAGGAAGTCTTTTTCTTCCTAGCCACACTTTCTCTATACAAACAGCAAACTGCAGTAATTGTCTCAAGAATTTAGAGTCAGATAGCAAAGGCGAAGGTCCTCTTTTTTTCCCTTGTCTAGCAAATGTGCTGATTCACTGCCATTACTTTAGAGCATTCGTTCCTCCTCAGAAGCACGAAAAAGAAAGTTCCTTACTGTCAATAAGAAATGAGGGTGTTTTTTCTTGCTGTTTCACTGGGGACTCCCACTTCTCTGGAAGTCTCTAAGTTGAATTTCTTTTAAGAAATCAAATGTTCACAAGTACGCAGTCCTGTTACAGCTTTGCTCTGCTGAATTAATGAAGGTTTTATAATGAGCTTCAGTGGGACAAAGTTGAACCAACAATTGGGTACACTGCAAAATCCAATCCCGTATCTTTTCTATTTTCACTGTTGGTTTTCTGTGTCTCCCCTCCCGCCTCCATTTCTGCAGACTGCTCCCAGGAAGAGACAAACATCAGACAGTGAAGTCTTGTTACAGTGTGAGGGGATTGTTCAGCTCAGAAAGAAATTTCCTTGTCTCTGCTTTCACCAGTTTGAATATATTTTGATTTTCCAGCCTCTCTTGCACCAGCACTGTACTGCCTTGCAATGCCAGTGTTTTTGCATTATTCTTCCGTGTTTGTGCATTAGCCTCTGTCTATGGCATGGCATAACACGTGGTAAAATAACTCGTGTAGGTTCCTCACTCAGAGAACCTTAATCTTCTACCTTTGATTCTAAAGAGCTCAGTGAGGCATCTCAGGGGAAAGCAAAAAGCTCTGTTGCTTTCTCAGGAGTTTTTGGCATGTTTTAACTTCAGATTCTACTGTAGTGTCACCCTATTCAAAACTTTGGTACTTGTAGATATTTGCATGGTATGGGAGTTAACTGTTTCTCTCCCTTTTGTTTTTTCTTCTGTAATTCCTTTTCATCTTTTTTTTTTTGCACATTGAAGACAAAGGAATAAAGGTAAATGAAAAGTTAGCATGATAGAAATCACTCACAGGTTTCACACTGCAACATTGATTTGCTTTTAATACAAGAATATTTTTGTACAAATTAAATGAGAGCTCACAGGAGGAAGACAAGCCTGGAATTTCTTATACTGAATCATTTTAAATGAAGTCTCTGGTAGCTCACAAACCCCATGTACCCTTTTCCCAAATTATTTCACATACTTTATAGTATGCCTGTAGTCAGCCATGAGCTGTCCTTTTGTTTGTGTGACTCACAGTTAGAGGGTCCTCTCAGCTTATGCACAGGAAAAGCAGACACTTAACAGTGCTGCTCTGAGAATTCACTGTAGTGCAAAATATGCATGCACGTGCTTAGCTTGGCACAGTGTGAGTTTGATTCTGCAAAACAATGAACACTGCTTCTGATCCAAGAAGCCCCGTCCTTAAACATGTGTATTAATAACATACTTACACAGATGGAGGCTGAGGGCTTCATTCTGGGTGAATGTCTGGACTGCAAGTGGGACGTGCCAGACTACAGGATTTGTGTAACTCATGGTTCTTCTCAGAGCTACAGTGCATGAGCAGCTTTGACAAACCAGTCAATTTCCATATCTGGGCATGCAAAAATTTAGGCATCAAAAATTGGAGATCACTTGTGAACATGTGAACCTTGACAATGCGGTGTTTTTCAGTGTGCTATCAGAGCCAACTGGAAAAACACATTTTACATACTGAAAAAGAAATCAGGCATTTGCAAAGTCACAGAAACTACTAAAGGGATTTGCTTATGATAACCAGACAAACATTTAAAATAAAAATTGGTTGCATTTTCTGTTAGTGATGGCCTTTCCTAAGAAACAAAAATTGAAAGTAGGATAACTTGAAGGCAGTGAAGCTGTTAAGAAAAGAGAAGATATAAGGAAGGCTTAAGACCTTTTGGGAGGTGGCCTCTAATAGATTTATTTAAGATGATTTCAGACACTATTGACCCGATTGCCTATTCCTTTCTTTGGTTGGAGTTGTATTTCCATTTGTAGGTGACAGAAAGGAGCTCTCCTGGGCCTCATTTCAGCATATGAGTGCCAGCCTACCTCTTCTGGTAAGAGAGTAAATGGGAAAGAATAGGGAAAATTGAGAGATAGGGGAGAGGTATAAAGGGAAGTAATTTAAATCAGTACTTCCCTACATTTGTTAGAAAAGAAACAGAACAATTTTGTGCTGTGAAGATGAAGAAGAATGTGTACTTAGTAATTTTCTTTCAGCATCTAGGTTCAATATTCTTCAAAGTGTAAACAAGCAGTTTAACAGAGAGAATTAAATGAAAGGCCAAGTCCTGTTCATAGCATTGTTCTTTTGCTTCAGCACAATCTGATTTTAAAGGTAGCTGAGTCAGTCCCACACAGATCTACTGGAGTGTTACTAACCTCCACTGGTAAGTAAACAACTGGGTGGTAATTTCTATTGCATTCAGTAACTGGCAACCTTATAGCAAGGAGAAACTGGTGTGATTGGGAAGCAGGGCCGTTGCTGCAGTGACTGTCAGCCCTGGTTCTGGCCCTCAAAGCCATAGAAGCATGGCAAGAGTCTCACCAGGACTGTGAATTGTCACAGAAATGGTTCAGCAAGAGAAGCACCCGAGACCAAGTAGAGTGGCATGAGCTTTATTCTCCTCCTGAAACAGATGGTTCGTTGTGTGTTCACTGAGTTTTGGTGGAAGTTTTACTAGAGTTGGGAAGGTGGAAACAGGCTTCTTGAGCCCAGTCCTGGTTTGGAGAACATATCTAGCTTCACACCATTGCAAAAAACCCAGTATGCTTTAATTGACTCTGGTGATATTTGTCATATGGGAATCTTGCATAATTAAGGACAGTAATTTTTTTTATTAAGGCTTGTCTATCTTTACCTTGAGTTCTGTTTTTACTGCAACGCAAGCCATGATGAAGTGGCAGGGCTGTGCAGCTTTCACCTTTATTTCACAGCTGGGGAGAAGAGCAGAGAAAGAGGTAAAGAGGGCACCTGAAGCAGGAGACGTTGTGTGGGAGAGAGAACTGTGCTAAGTGAGGTTTCCCTAGTTACGTATTTGCTCAGCGTGGAATATCTTCCATTACAGATTTTTCTCATTTGTCTGAGCTTACAAAATGTGTTCATAATTGAAGCTACCTTTTTTTTTTTTTTTAATTAGTACATGTTTGGTAGAAAGATGACAAGACAGTCCTTTCTACAGCCTTCTGTATTGTTACTTCAAAGTATATTATTTTGGTTTGAACTGGTCATCTCCTGCCACATATTCATTGTGGTACTTTTCAGTATGATGCTGAAGCCATAGACAACTGCTGTGACAGCGTAGCTAGACTTCCCCTGCTCTTCCCTCACTACTTCTCTTGGACCATGCCCCTTCCCTTATTTCAGCTGTAGCAGTCGTCGGGCTCTCCCATGAACCAATGTAATTCACTGAAACAATAGAAAACTGCCATGGGTTTTTTTTCTGTATTTTTTTTTCCATTTTGGGGAATTAGACTGGTTCACATCAGACTGGATCTGATGTGCAGAACAGCTGCCTTGTAAAACCAAGCCCTAGGAGTGTCTCCTTCTATAGATATAATTTAAATTATGTGGATTATTTTAAAGGTGGATGTGTCCAAGTGTCTGAGAGTCAATCTTTCTTTCATCTCTGGAAGAAAGAGTTAATTATATTGTGTCAGCCTTGCTACCTATGCCTCAAGAGATTCCAAACAAATACCTGTTCTGTACTCCTTAGGTCTCCTGACTTTAGAGAGACTTAGTGCTAAGACAAAAAGAAGGTAAAGGGACTTACAATGATGCTTCTAACGTCTAAATGGCAACATTAACCATCTTGTAGAGAGGTCAGTGCCCACTTTTGGCAGTAATCAATTGCCAGTTGGCCAGACAAGTGATCACTGCATACATGCAGAGAAGCATCTGTGGCTTTTCAACATGTCCCAGACACTGGGGGTTCACAGCACATGTGGAGTAGAGTAATCTGAGCATGAAGAGCATGTGTGAGAGTGTCAGAGTCCATGCATACATGCAGCAAGGCTGATTCATGGAAAGCTAAGTGAATCCAGATAGTTAGTCTTCATGAGCTAATCAACAGAGCTTGCCTAGTGGGCATCACTGGATGTGGTCAGATTCTCACCACTTTGCTCACAATAGATTTTGGCAGGTATAAGTGAGTTTGTTCAGTCAATGCAAGCTCCGGTTTGACTATATTTATCTGTACCAGTCATCAATATCCAGGATTAGGGTTGCTCTTGGTTATAGACAAAGTCTTAGTTATCCTCTTACCTCAAGAGATGGTTAGGATGCAGTTAGCGAGCAAGTTGGGGGAATTAGATGGAACATGTTTTTCTGGCATTGGGACAGCTAGATGATTTGGTTTGTTGGTAATAATGATGAAATGTTCTTTAAAAAATATTTTTAAAGAAGTGAATGGGAGTTCCCAGGGAAGGAACACATCTAGCTATTTATTTGTTGAGGAACAATAAGATGCAGTAGGGTACATATTTATTTATACAACTGCTGACCACAACAAAAATTTAGGAATTATTCCTCTGCCAGTAGTCTGTAGAGACAGACTGAAGGAGGAAGAGCTGAGAATGGGTGGGAAAGTGAGTGACCTGGAATTTCACATTGCCATGAAAGCCAAGCTTCACTCTATCCTGTACAAAAGAGGAACAGAGGAACAAGAGCACTGAGATCAATTTAGCTAATCATCCAGAACAGATGAGAAGGGCTCATAACCCCTTCTCTGAGCCACTGTCTCAAAACCCAGTAGCTAAAACCTTGTAAGCCTTGAAAACAGTTGAACCTTGGTCCTTTCTAAGTCTGAGATTTTTTAAAAACTTCTTTATATAAAAGTTGTGCAAGTTTCACTGAATTTCAGAAGTAGGTAACTCTAGGAAAATTGTTTATGCAAGTAAAATAAAAATGCCTGTTGTTTGGCAGTAAGTTTGCCCCATCCACAAATGCCTGTCAGTTTATGTCCTAATCTGTGAGTCCTGTTTCCTCACTGCAAACACACTGATGCAAAAGTTCCTCCTGATGCTATTCAGTCCTGCTTGTTCCAATCTGTGCTGCATGAAAGAGACATTTTCCGGCACCTGTGTTCTCACTGGTGCCTTCAGCAAAGCCCTGCAGATGAACCATTAGAAATACATGCTGACCTTAACAAAGAAGGAGCCGACATACTTCACTCACAAAACTCAGAGAGCAATCAGATGGCATCCCAGTGACATTCATCACAGCTGCTGGCAACAGCCTTTAATTCATCTGGTATTTAACCAGGGTGAAATGCCCTGCAGCTATATCATGTTTGTTGGTGTTAGATGAACCCAGCTCATCGCCTGCTCACTAAAGTTCAGGATTTAACACCAATCCGTGGTTTACAGGCGGTTCATCTCCTGCACAAAATACTTGTCTCCTCTTTGTCCTTTATTATATTTTCTGTTCTCCGCAGCTTGCTTACTAAACTCTCTTCTGCTCACCTTCAACATGTAATTGAATACCTTTGCCTGGATTTGAGAGCTATGTTACATTCTGGCACAAGTTAGGGATGCAGCCCATTCAGTGGCATAATTAAGCCTGGTGATTACAGGGAAATTTTCCAGCTTTCATCATTAAAAGTTAAGAACATTCAAGATGTGAAAAATGCAAGTGTGTTTTCAAGTTTGAATACTTAAGTGATGTGGCTGTAGCATCCTTCTAAAATGGTGGATGGGTATGGGAACTAATTAAGAACAATGGCTCAAATAATGAATAGTTTTATGTCACATACTCATTGACTGCTGAGTCTTTAAAGAAATTAATTGGGCTTGTTTCAGTGTGATTCTGTTCCAGAGAAGTCTATGAAAGCTAATGCAGTCATTGAGAGGTAAAGCAAATCTAGTGGGTGTTAAACATGGCCCGTCACAACCCTATAGGATTACCTCCCCTGATTTTTTGAGACTTATGTCATGTCCTACTGCATATAGGATGCATTCTAACTAAATGCTCTAAAGCTGTAAAGTTGGAGAAGTAAAACTTTCTGGATTAAATCCTGGTTCTGTTGAAGTCCAAAAGCTCCTACTGAACTTAATGAGACTGGCTTCATGTCCTATTTAACTGTACATACAAACCACACCAGTGTTTGGGATAAATTTTGGAAAGAAAAAAAAAAGCATGTAGCCCACCTGTATCCACTTCACTTATATGGCTTCATCTGCTTTGGATCTAATTTAAATATTTTTTTCTTAAAATTAACCATCTGTGTTAAAAAAATTCTTTCTGAAGACTCCTCCTTCCTCCAAAGGCCAGCTTCATCACCTTCATTAGGTTAACTGGGAGCCCTAAAAAAGTAATCTTCTTGACCCAGGAAACAAGAATAGGGACACAACAATGGTATAGAAAACACAAGGAGGAAGTTATGCATCTTCTGTGAATGATGCTAGAGGCAGAAGAGAATCCACATCACTCAGAGATGGATCAGTTATTCTAGGTAATCTAAAAAATTAAAAATAGTAAAGTACATTTTTATGGTTCCCAGCACTCAAAAAAGCATGAGTGAAGGTCCCCAAATCATTAGATTTTAAGTAATAGTAGATCTTGAGTACTTTTTAGGGCAATGGCAAGACTTGGTTTCTGTTTCAGACTTTTTTTATCAGAGTGCTGAAGGGTGGAAATACCCTCTATTTTTTCCCCCAGTTAAAAGATATGGAGGTTCCCAGACGATCCCTTGACACTGGGAATTTGATATATAGACAGAACACCAGGTACAGTGAGATTTGTGTTAAATCTCTAACAGGTAGCACAGATGAACATTGTTAAAATAGTAGAATTCACTTTGGTAAGGTGCCAAGGGAACACAAAATGGAAGATACAGAAGAGAAGAATCAAACATATCTTTGAATTGACAGTGATGCTCAACTTAAAATTATTGAATGATTTGTACTTCATAGAATGAGCTTTTTGAAGAACATGCTTAACGTATTATTCCTAATAATTTACTGTCATAAATCTAGCCCTTTTACCTTTTATGAATTGACAGCAAATTTGATTTTCCCAGTTCTGTTTATTTTTAGTAAGTATTTGCTGTGCTGTCCAGATAAGTACATTCCTTCTGATGATGGAGTCTTAAACCAAACTCCACCATGACATTTCAAATATATCTTGTGGCTGATTCAGTGTGAAAGTGTTTGGGGGATTCTGAAAGTCTTGATTGTTAAAGGAAGCATTCACAATTGCAAGTTGTGGTCCTTAAATATCTTAACGAAAGGTGCCCGACTTCCAGGACATCTTAGAAGCATTTACTTGGATGTGGAAGCGGAGAGCTCTGTGTTTAAAACCTGAAGGAATGATTTAGGTTCTTCTTGCTCACTAAGCAAAATGTCCACAAAGCAAATAGAGATGTGATGGCAGAATGAGTTAGTATATACATCGTGCTAGCTTCAGTCTCATTTGCCCAGGAATGCTCAAAGAGGAGACGTGTCTGCTTCAGCACAGATTGTCAGCTTCACTGCTGCTAGGTACTCTGCTGTTCAGCGTAGCTCTGTCTGTTTGTGGTGCAGTTACTTTAACAGCCTTGGTGCAAAGGATCTATTTCTGTGTTCATCAGTGCTGAGTGATCACCTGACAGTGCTGAATCGGGCACTCTCATTCTTGGGTTGCATTAACTGAGTGCAAGATGTGGACTTTATGATATTCATGGACGTGCAGGACACAGTTACTGCTGGGTGCCCTAGGAACCCGTGTATTGCTTTGTGGCCTTTTGCTTGGACTGCGTTGGGGCTAGGGGAACTCCAGTGATTAGTTGATCTCTGTATACAGCAATATAACTGAGGCCAGCACAAGCAGTTTATAAACAGCTACACCAGGTGAGATACCTGAACAGACTGTCATTATCAGTAAAACTCCTGTGGTGTAAATGGTCCCTCATATAGTGCTAAAGGCCCTGATTGACACCCCCAAGGTGAGTCAGTTGTCATGAGTGAAAGTGTTGTTACCTTTGCCTTCCTATCCATGTGCTGGAGATTATGGCCTAGAGCAGGAATAGCACAACAGGGCTTGCTCATCAGCCTAATTCGCAGCCTGGTTTGTTAACCGAAAGCAAAACCAAGGGTGGATTACATAAATATTACAGCACCTGTTCTTAACTGGCAGTGCAAACTGCTGGTACCCGTGCAAAGGGGGCTGTGGGGTGTGATAACTGCTGTAGCTGATCCACAGGAGGTGGAGACAAAACCCTTTGGACCTCTGCCCTTTAGATGGAGCGCTCTCTCTCCCCCCACACTCTGCAAACACAGAACATTCAATGCACCCATAAATGATACTGTTGTAGGCAAGCTCTCTGCATCTGTGGATGGGTGTATTCAAATAGTCCTGTGTGTGACACCCACACAAAGTTCAAGCTGATTTGAGTCATTAAGTATGACTATTTAACATAGTAAGCATAGAACAGATAAAGCAGCTTCTTTGCTATTATCAGTCCTCTACTGGCTGTGTGTTGACACTTCCCACACTCCAGGACTGACGTTTTATTACTGTGATTTCTTCTCAGTCTTGCTGTTCTGAAATGACCCTTTTAAACCTGATTGGTGCTGCATATGACAGGCAAACCCAGGATGAGAGAGAGACCTTCTTCAAATATCTTTAATTGCACGTGTAAAAAGTATGCACAGGACATGTATCTAGGTCCTATGGTGTTTCCTATACTTTTGATAGCATGTATGAATACTATGAAAGCATCACATAAATGAAGGGGATGTGAATGCATTTTTCATGGAGATTTACACTAGGTAAAGTGATGAGTGAAACAAGAAAAAGCCCTAAATGTCAGAGCACCTATCTGGAGTTTTTGAAGCTGCATTTGACATTTAAAGCAGAATTGGTGATGGAGTTTCATTTTTAAGAACCAGGACAAAGCATGTTAGAAGGAGTTTGTGTAGGTGGTTCATTGGACGTTCATGCTGAGATCAACTTCACAACAGTCCTGCTTCATATTTATGTGGAGAGATAAATTGTGTAGTTTTGCAATACCAAGAGTTCTGGAGGATCTATTATTTTGAAGGATGTTACAAAGGATATCAACAGAAAAGATAATGATTACCTTTGTCATTATTGTTGTGATTACAGTCATAAAAATGATCCTGTGTTAAGATGGATTGACACGTAATATTTGCCAGTAATTCCTTCTGTTTCACCATTTTTCAGCTTGACTGTTGTAGTTCCTTTGAGTGTTCTTGGGTTTGCTTTTTAAAGCTCTCATTATTTTATATCAAATGATCTTTTTTCTGTAGTCAAGAGGGCAGCTCTGTCATCTCTTAGTTTCCTAATTCTTTAGGTAAACAATTTGATTAATGTTTTTGAATCTATAGAAAAGAGAATTATTTTGTGAATGTATCTGAAAAGTATAAAATAGCTACATTTACACAGAATAATAGTCTCAACAATTAACTCCATGAGCAATTACTCTAAATAATACAACATAACTAAAAAGAAACATGAATCATAGTAGGGTATTTATATCATTATACACCTTCTAACGGCAACAAAAAATTCATCTATCACTGAATGCCCTTTTCATTTTCTATTCTAAACTTGCACTGGAATTTTTTCTTCATGCAGCTTCCCTATCTTTTTTGCTGATCCTAGGTTCATATGCTATTTGTCTTGTCTTCAGTAACAGATTATAACAGTGGGGACAATGACACTGCCAGTTTTGTCTAATGTTTAAAATGACAGGTATGCCACCATGTTTACAATTAATTGTTGCCATTAGAAATGTGGGCAAAGATTTGCTTCTTTGTCTACGCAGAGGGCCAAATGGTCATGGGCATTTCTACATGACAGCCTTCATAGAGAAATCTCCTGTGCGCAGATGTCTGTACACGGAGGGGGGTGGAGTGTGTAACCTTCTCTACGTTCTCATGACACGAAGTGGCACCATGGCTTGAGCTTATGAGTAAAGCTACGCTCCAACTCTGGCTCAGAGAAATTCAGTGCTAAGCCTTTTATTCTTTTCTCCTAGGCAGTTGCACACACCCCAGAGGCCTTCAGAATATGGAACCCCAGGACTCTCAGGGAAATGGCTGGAAAAATTAAAACCAACATGATAAATGCTTCCAAAAAGCAAGATGAGCAAAACCCAGTCAGTCTATTAGGAATATGAGCTGTCTCATAGATACTGGTCTGTGTGTCTAGTCATTGTTATGGTCTAGAAAAGCTGATCGTCCCACTCCCTTCAAGCACACCCACAAATGTCGTTAAATTCAGTGGTGGTCAGGGAAGTTTCCCTTCTGACCGTCTGCTCAGGTGCAAAACATTCAACCATGCCAGCCCCCATTTCAGTGTGCAGCCACACAGTCCAGCTTGGCAGCATGCATCCCGCTGCAGCTGGCCCTGGGAAGTCAGCTCCAGGAGTCACTGAGCAGGCAGCGCTGTCGCTGCTGCCACATCAGCTCTGATTTAGTCTGATTCAGCCTGCTGCTACAGAGTCTCTTGAGGGGATCCTTGTGGGGATACCAAAGCAAAAGCACGTTCTGCTTCTAGGATGAATATTTCTATTTTGGACACAAGGATCTCTCCTTTCTTCTTGTGGGATTTGGAGCAAAGACCACTGCCAGTTGTACCACCTGCTGGATGGAGCAGCTGGAGGGTATCATCTCCCCAGATCCCCTTTTGTGCAGTTCTACTTGCAGTCTGGATTAATACGTATACACAGATGTGTTCCCACAAAGCAACAAAATACTAGGTGTAATTATGGGAAAGCAACATTTTACTTCATGCAAAGGAGGTTGACCAGGTGGTTCCATTATTGAGGAAGCATTCTTTTTAACCCAGGTGTAGCACATGAATAAATTTTGCCCAAATGCCAGACATGAGCTCTCCTGCATTCTTGCAAGGTATTTTGCATTTCTTCCCACTGTGCTGGAATGCTGAGCCACAGCAGCAGCAGCAGCGCAAAGCTACCAAGGCAAAAATGACCCAACAGAGCTGAAACCAATACGTTGCAGCTGCTTCCCAATATCGAACCTTAGATATCTGTAGACTAAATTGTCAGTGGCCTAAATTTCCTAAAATTTTATGGAGATTTCATCCTGGGAGTGCATCAGGTGATATGCATTTTACAATGGCAGATAGAAAAGACTGTGGGGACATGCATGTTCAAAAATGAGTTATTCATAAGGTCAAACTTTCAAGCTCTCTTCTTTCAGCTGTCATCCTGTTAAAATATCAGGGCAAGGGAACCAGAGTTGGTCATTCTGTTATGTTTTTATTTGGTGGTAAACAAGTTGGCATTTTTTATTTGATTGTTCAAAGTTTGTTTTTCATGGATGGATATGCCTCCAAGGATGGATGTTGCCTTTGAGTTAGATTTTGCAATTGTCGTTGGCTGTGTTCTTGATTACCAAAATCAAGAGTGGCTCAGACTCTTATCTAAGAAGTGCAGGGCGGAGAGCTAGGTAAATGTGTCTTTTCTTGGCCTATCTCCATTGCAGGACAGGGAGGGGTTTGTTTGCCTAATCAGCCTGTGATCTGAGGGTTTGTTTTGCAAAGGAGCATGCGGGGCTGATTTCCGTGGGTGCCCAAGCCTGAGGCAATAGTGCTGGGAAACATGTAATCGGGGCCCATTCTTAATATCCATAAAGAGGACATAGGCTTTTGATTTTCTTTTTATGAGCAAAGCCAGTCATGCAGCAAAGCAAAAGCATGTCAGAAATAGGTGTTTTATTTATAACTCTGTGTGTTAAAAAAACAACTAAACAAAACCAAATACAGTCCAGTTCAGCCTATTTTTTTTACGTCACCATGTTGTGCTTTCTCTTCTTCTCAAGATGACAGTCCTGGGATCTTGATGCTGACCTGTGGAAGAGTGATTCCCAGACAGAGCATCTGGCTCCTTGTATGAGTCCTGAGGCGGTTGGTTGTATTGGTGGCCATGGAGTTGCCTCTGACTCTGACATGTGGTTGCATTACTTGCTTGATGGGGCTCTGTGGTGGCTTTGCCCTTCTGAATGCTGCCTTATTCTGACTCTTCTGTCTGAGTCAGTTTGTACTTAATTATTTTTGCAGTGACCATTGCCTTTAGGAGGTATTGCACTTCCCTCCCAAGCTTTGCTATTCCTACACCTGGGTGCAGTAAGAGCAACAGACTCAGCCTGCTGAGGGGCACAGCCTCACAGCCTTTCCCAGTGTTGTGTTCCTGAGCTGGTCTGAATTACTTTGTTTTTTCCTTCACTTTGTAACTTAAAGCACAATCTTATGGCTCCTCCTTGTCTGAGGAACTTTGAGCAGCTACACAGGGGAGTAAGGATATGGATGTTAAAAGCGGGGGGGTGGGGGGTGGGGGTGGTGTGTAAGTAAAGCAAGAAAATTTTAAGGATTTGACTCCTGAGGAGGGTTTAATTGCTAGCAAGGCCAGAGGAAGAAAACGCTTGGTGAGCGCTGTGTGCCCTGACTTCTGCTGATCCAGTGTGGGAGTGGTACACAGCACTGTGCACAACTAAATCCCTCTGGTCTCAGGGCTGGATCCTGCAGGTAGATCAACACTGGGACAGAATTAAATGCAGACCTTCCCTTTAGTAACTGACATACAACAGCTTTACTTGCTAATTAATGTTGATGATTTATCTCTCCCTTATTGGCAGTCCCTAACTGCCCCATGAACACAAATTTTAATCCCCTTCTCCATCCAGCCTGAGCCTTTACTGTAGATCAGAGCCATTAAAGTTGCAAGTGCACAAGGAGGGTATGTAACTCAATTACAGGAGAGAAGGCTGTACCCAGCTGCAGCTGATGTGGAAATTGGGTATGGCTACTGCAAATCACTGTGGAATTATACAAGCTGGCGTTAAACAAGCAGCAGGGCAAATTAGCCCTGCACTGAGCTGCATGCTGCTGCGCTTACATAGCTACTGGTGCCTGAGTTAACGTGTTTAAATGCAGCACAGCTCTCTCTACATAACTCTGCATTTTGCTGATAGCTATATCCAGTGGGAGACCAAATAACAGGAATTGCTTGAAATAACTTGTCTGCATTTCTGCAAGTTTAGTGTCTACTCTTGTCTCAAAGCCCAAGAGCCTATTCTGAAGCAGGGGAAAATCGTATTTCCTATTAACCAGCCCTGACTTGTGTCCCCCAAGGCCACTTTTCTGCAGACTGCTCCCTTGGAGCTAGAGCCAAACAGTGCTGCATTTGTGCTTCAAGATAGGGCACACCATGGTTGCAAATCCTGTATTTTTATTTATTAGAGGGTATGCAACACTGCCCCATGAACAGTCACATGGGACCCAGGAAGAAGCAAGAATTTCTTGGCCTGGATTCAGTTCCATTCAGTGGGGCTGGTACATACAGAAAGAGCACAAATGGTGTGTGAGAGGTAGCCAGAGAAAATCTGGTTAGGGGTGCAGAGGAGAAAAAAAGGTTTACAGGCAAAAGCACCTTTATAAAACTGAGCAAAATACCAAAATGAAGCATTGTAGTAGGTACTTTAACACCAAGTAGGTAGATGACCAGGACACCCATTTTCCCCAAGAGAATGCTCATCCTTTTGCATAATGCATAGCATTGATGTCTCTTTTTGGCAGTGAGACAGAGATGTACTGATTTTTTTTTTTTTAATTATACACCAAACACTGAAATTTGGATCTTCCAATTAGTCATACACCAGCACAACCTGTTTGGTAGAAGTCACAACTAATGTTAGAAATCTGTTAATAGCAAAGCTTCTTGCACTGCTATAATTAGTTAACACTGTGTGGTTTTCCATTTGTTCCTTTCTCAAAAATAGGTTACTTCAGAAACAGTTGTAAAAGGCAAAATATAAAATAAAAACTAATGACCTTTCTAGATGATAGTATTTGCTGTCAAGTGGCTTGAAGTTTAGATACACAAAGACTCTATCAAGCAGCTACTTTGGGTTGGGCTTGTAAAATGTGTTTTGCAAATACACACAGAATCTTTGTCAAATGCTTCATTTTCATACCATTTTTGACTGAGCAAAGAAATACCATCTTTAAGGGGCTGTGTTGCCCATCTGGGGTCAGTGCAAAAGAATGGAACAGATTTTTTAATAATTATTTATAAGATGTCTGCTTTCATAATGCTTTTCCTTGAGTGTCAGACAACCTCGGGGGCCCTTGGCCATCCCCCTCCGTGTGCTGGTCATCAGTAATGATTCATTCCTTGAAAGACATGGAGCAACTCTTAAATCCATGTAGGTTCCCCTCTCTCCCCAAGTTATCCATCTTCTTTTGATATGCTCCAACCAAGTTGCCAAGGATGTGGAATTTACAGCTTGAGGAGCACAGCATTTCTTCAGGTTTCATTAGGACTTGGATGCTGTTTTCAATGGAAATACTGTTTGCAATGTATTTTTATTATTT
Organism: Falco naumanni; assembly: GCF_017639655.2. NCBI lineage: Eukaryota > Metazoa > Chordata > Aves > Falconiformes > Falconidae > Falco > Falco naumanni. The sequence goes on from NC_054057.1 coordinate 5,414,579, forward strand.
ATTTTGATCCTACAGCCCCCACCCTGCCAGAAAGCTCCTCAGAGGTGCACTCTGAGCATTGATACTGCCTTACATACAGTTTCCTGACTGCTCCCTTCTGCTATAATTCTTATTCATAGTTTGATAACTCTAGTGGCCCTAATCATTGTGCTAGACACTGCACACAATTTAGGGTTTATCTAGAAAAGATTTTACATTCCTAGTTTAAATGGCTTTGGCTGATCAACTGATAATGTAACAATATGCTAGACTGGACAGACCACTGATTGTCATTCCAGGATTCCAGTGTTATTGGCTCCCTTTACATTTACTGTAAGTGCTCCAGAAATGACGGCACTTGTTCTGGGAGAAAAAAAGTGCAGTCTCTAGCTCTTTCAAACATACTGGGAACAACCAACCTCAGGTAAAAATGTAATCTAAACTGCCAATCTAGCTGTGTCTTCCAAGACTTGATAAGATTTATAGTCTAAGACCCTAGTTAAGGGTCTTCTTGTAAGGCTAGCTAATGTAGTACAAGGCATCGCCACCCCATCTCTTCATTAAAACCCCGTGCAGAATTTGAATAAGCAACTACACTAATACTCCTGTTTCACAGTGCCAGCTGAGTCAGGTTCATCTGAAGAGCCTTTCATCCACAGTAACTTCTTAAACTGCTACAGCTATACTTGCAAGAGAACATCTCACTATGGTTGGGATAAACAAGACAGGATCAGAAACAGCCACAGAAAGACTGGTGTTTTTCTTGGGTTTTGGCCGCCATTGCTAAAAAAAGTAATTAATTTGCTCCAAGAGTCTAAAGTAGTCCCACTGTAAGGGGAGGAAAAGCTGCTTCCTGAACATGTCCTGGTGAGTGGCACCTGCCTGCAGTAGGTGAAGTGAGGAGGGTGGGATTTTTGGCCTCTTATCTACTATCATGAAGTGGTAACAAGTTAAAACACTGGGTGAACATCACATTGATCTGTATGTGCCTCTGTGGCTAGAACTGTAAACACAGTAAACTACAGTCTGCTCTACACTGCTTGGAGCAAATAAATACACTGCCTATACTTAGCTTTGGTTATACCATTTTTCAGCTGCTCTACAAGAAAACAAGGCCAGGCAATAATTGCACCCAGGGGCTGACCTGTTGAAAATTTTCCATGAAGCTCCCCTCCTTTTCATTGATGGTGTTTTGACTGGTTGGCACTGAAGATCTCTCAAGCCTGTCTTTTTAACAGGGCAGACTGGCTTCTTCCCAATTCTTGGCAGAGTCAGCACACTTTGGCAGCTAATTGTTGATTGCTTCTTCTGGAGAACCTGTCTGGAGAAAGAGGTCAATGTTGGAAGGGAATGGGTAGGCAAAGAGGGCAAATGTTTGTCAAGGAAGACTGACAGGGAAGTGCATCCTTTTCTGAGATCTGTAGATGATGTTGCATTTGATCAAGTTGAGGTGCTTTTTATATCATGAGGCCTACCGGTTTGAAAGGTCAGCAAGTCTGGAACAAGGCTGTCTTATTCACTGTCCTGCCTCAACCTGGCTTTGCACAGAGCATAAGTTATATTTGCTGTCCTCTTTCTTTTCCAGCTGCACTGTGATTTGGCTTCCTTATGCAGAGTGCTGCAGAGGAGGACACATGGTCTTCCATGTGGGAGCATCTTTTGGGCACAGCAGCAGCGATTTAGCAGAAATATACCACTAGAGGGCATCTACACATTCTCACAGCTGTAACGTAAACCTCTTCACAACTGCAAAAAAGTCACTGAAGCGTTTACCGCTGAAGTTACAAGGTACTGGAGCTCAGAACCTGTTGCATATGTTTTATTTTCTTTTTACTGAACACATTCCTCTGCTTTGTGTCCTCAAAAGAAGACCACACTGAGATGCATTACATCAGCAAAGCTTAAGGTGGTATATCAAGCCCTGAAGGTTACCCAAGGTATAAGGTTTGAGAAAAATCATATTGCATGAAGAAAAAAAGATATTTGTTTCTTTTCATTGTGAAGCAAATGGGTTGAGAGAGAAAAGATGTCCTGAGAGAGAGAGAGGGAGGAACTAGGCTTGCCCATGTCCCCCATGAATACACCTGGAATTCATCTATACAGAGATGCTGAGGGAAATCAGGAGAGTATTGTCACTTTCTAATACAGTGGCCTTTTCTGCTATGCTTTAATCCCTCCTGAGAACTGAAAATTACATCATTTACATATTTTAGTTTAGGTGTGCTCACTTCACAGGTTTTGTTGATTTACCTTTCTTTTCCAAGTACTGCACATTGCTGTGCCTTGAGCATGATAGATTTTGTGAACCCTGGGGAACTCAGCTGGTAGCTGCAGAGCAGTGTCTGAGCCACACCGCAGCAGGAAGACCTTGACACAGCTGGCTGGAGGTTGGTTGGACGCAGTCCACAACATGTCAGTGCAGCTGTAGATTCACCCACGTTGAGTTGTTTTCCCTTGTGTGGAGACCTTGTCTTCACCTCTCCAAGAGAGGGCTCTGCGCAGGGCACCTCAGTCCTCCTCTTCAAAGCTGCCATCTCCAGAGAGGAGGGAAAGGATTTGATTTCAAGTGCAAAATAAAACCTAAAGGTCTCACTTGGCAGATTCCAGGTTAAAGATGATCCAACCCTTCCTGTCCAGACCTCCCCAGACTTGCTTTCTGCACAAATGCAGGCTGAGCCTCCTCCATCCCTCCACCCTTTCTGAGCAGAGATCCTCAGACATGCCATACTGTGCCAAATCCTTTACAGCGGTGTCGCGATGTGAGCTAGTATCTGCTGGAGATGCTGAGCTGAGACATGAACTCGTTTCACAGAGGGCTCGACCTGAATTCCCTGAAGTCAGAGTCTAGTCCTTTTTACTCACTGAGCTCCCTCTTTTTGTGCTTAATCAAATCCTAAATCCTCTGAAGTGAAAAAATGCACATTTTGTTTTCAATGACTTGCTGAAGCTGAATGCTTCTCACAACCAGCAAGGCCTATGAAACTAGTATTTATTAAGGATGAGTGATTTCTCACACTTATTCTGTTTCTATCCAAGACTGCCAACTTGGTCCACCTGGGTTTCAGAACTGAGATATCACATTTCCCACGTCTCATGCCTTCTCTATACTTGCCCTGCATTATTTATTACAGCATTGAGTGCTCCTGGGGTTCGCTGTCAGGCAGGGTCAGGCTCCTTTGGACTCCCCTCTGCCGCAGCAGTGTTGGAGGGCTGCTGCACCAGCCAGTTTATTGAGCAGGCTGGTCCTGCAGCTGGTGCTGCAATGGGAACTAAAAAGCCATTCAGTGGAGAAACTCAGAGGAAACCCGGAGTCAAAGCAGCATGAGAACCTGGAACTTCTGACTCCTCAGGGTGATAAGAGGGAGTTTAATTGTCATCTCCCTTAGAGCCGTTTTGGTTATCAGTGCTTTCAGGGCAGGTGAGGGTGCAATATCTCTGCTGGCAGTAACACCCTTAATGACCGAGTTGATCAAATCAGTGTCGTCCATTTGGGCCTTTCTAGCCAGCTTGGGAGCACTGCTCATAAAAGGGTTTCAGCAACTTTTCACTCCAGGGGCTTCCCAAACTGGCTCAGAGGGGGAAAAAAGGCTATTTAGTCCTACCGATAACTTGCCATTTCTAAACTGCTAATTGGATGCCCCCTCCAAATGGTTCAGATCAAATATGTATGTGGTTAACTAAGGCTCTAGTTTGGAAATCTGTTGTACCATTTTTTGTCCCAGTGAAAAAAAGAGTTGTAATGGCAAGGCCTGCACAGACACTTTGTCTTCCCTGCACCTGTGATATTTTTGTAGCTTGGGAGGAACAGTGGCTGCAATAGAAGAAAAAGGTAAACAGACATTTATGACTTGGGAAAATAAGCTCTAGAAAAGATGACAGAGCTGTTAATTTTCACAGTGTTTATTTCAGAAAAATTCTAAGAGATATGCAATGTAGCCCAAATCTCCCTGCAACAGTGAGGAGTGAGAGCTGCCCCATGAAAGACGCTGTTTGGATGAGATCTTAAACTACTGCTAGCAACAAAAGAAGATGGGGACATGTGGTTCATCCTTGGACTGCAGAAGACGGGCAGACACTTCCCAGATCTTGCAAGGGAAGTTTTGTATTGTAAAATTGTAGGTCACTTCTTTAATTAAAAAGTTATGCTTTTAAAAATGTTTCAAGTCAAATGCACTGCAGCACTGGGAGCTGGAGTATTTTTTTGTCTGAAGCCTGTATCATCTATCAAAATGTGCTGCATGAAAACAGCTGGATCTCGTGTTTGAGTCTTCAGAACTGAACTGAACATTTAGACTGTCTTTTTCCATCAAATGTGTGTGTGATTTAACAGTACAGTAGTGAATGAATCTAGGACAATGTCTGATTTGCAGATTTCTGTACTACCCATCTGCAAAGTAGGAAGAAAAAGAAATGGCAGGCTACTGGCAGAAAAATACGATGATACTACAATAACCATACACCACAGTTTGTGTGATGGACAGCAGTGCCTACTGCTATAGAAAATGGCTGGGATTCATGTGGGTTAGTTCCTCGCGAAATGTGTGCAGAAATCCAAATATTCTCTTCTCAAACATGTTGGTTGCTGTTCTGCTTTCTTCTGGTCACTTGCTAATATTGGAAGTGACAAACTGTGAAACCGAAGTTGCAGGAAAAGCATTCTGTGTTTTCAAAAATTTTAAGCTTGCACAGGTCCATCCTGCAGTCTTTCCTCCCGCAAAGCTTCCCATAGCCCTGCATGTGTCTGTGTGCATGCCCACGCACGTGGGCTCCCGGTTGCTACAAATGGCTCTGTCCCTGTTCTTCAGGATCTGTCAGAATGGGAGTCTGTACAATGTTCGGCTCTGTGCTTGACTGAGAGCTGGAGAAGTTAAAAGCTTTTAGAAGAGTCTCAAAAAACCAGCAACATACACACATAACTGAAAACACATGAGAGAGGAGAAAGAGAGAAATAATGCAGCATGCAGCAACATTTGGAAGCTTTCTCTTTTTTTAGCAGTATCAGAGAGGCTCAGCAAGAGAAGGACCACTGTAATCCACAGGGCCTCTCTCAGAAACACAGCAACAGCTGAACAGTGCATGAGAGCTGAGGCTTCAGGGAAAACCTCCATGAAAAATAAAAGGAAGGGAAAGAAAAAGAAAAAAAAACCCACTTTTTTTTTAAAGCTCTGTACAGATGTGATGACAATTTGATGAGTCCTTCTGCTTTTTTTGCTTTCATGCAAATTGATAGCCTGCTCTTGGGAAAGGTCTACAGTGCTTGTGAGCATCTTATTGTCTGCTTGAAGTTACAAGCTGGCTGGAAAAGCTAAGAAAAGCAGCATTGTGGAAAAAGGGAAAGGTGTTGGGCAATGTCAGGAATTATATGTTGCTGGTGGTGCACACACACTCAGAAGTAAGGACCGCAGGCAAGTTCACAGTATTAAGCCAAATTGCAGTGGAACCAGTGTAGTGCCAGTGCCAAGCACTCAAAGACACTAAGTTTTGCCTTCCAAAGTCATGAGACTGTTATAATATTGCCTGGCTTTTTCAGACAGCGATGTGATGTTGTGATTTGCTTTCTGTTTTTTCAACTGCTGTGGGTTGTGTTCTCACGGTTTGCCCTGCAACGACAGGGATAACTTTTGTATTTATTTTTTATACAAAAGCTGTTCCTTCAACTTCTTCAAGAAGAAAATGGAGAGTGTGGCCTTTAAGAAAATGATCACATGTGACAAGTGTGGCAGTAAAGTCACAAACACTGAAACCATTTTTGTTACGAAGATTTGGCTTCTTAAGGATAAGAAGACTCTGTTGCACTTTTGCTTTGCTTGATCTCTAAGACCTTGCTTATATAACATTTCTTTCCGCTGTCTTACCAGCTCTTCTCTGACCCCAGAGAGGGCAGCTAGGCTAGCCAGGCATGGCGTAGCGAGCGTTGCCTCCGTTGCCTGACTGCCTGTCAATATGGGAATAGATCCGCTGCAGCATTAATGTGGATGAACATCTGAGCTTAAGCTGTCGCGGGGGGGTGAGCAGTCGCAGCACAAAACCACGCGCAGGCACTGTATGTATTGCAAGGGCTTCTGAGGGCTTGTCCCCTGAAATTTATGAGTGTGGTAAACTGAAGTGCTCTCTGATCCTTTCCTAGTCTGTTGTGAAAGGATGTATCTTTTCTTCCTATCTCATCGCAGACAGCTATGTCAGAGGGCTACTGACCACACTGAACAGTTTTGTGTTCACAGCCATTGCCGAGTGAGGGTGTTAAGAGGCCGTTCGCTGAAGGTTTCACTTGGGAGTTTGCACCCTAAGGCTGGCCAGGGAGGTTGGACAGAACTACCCTAGGTGTAACGTGGCAGTAGTTTTCTTGGCAGGGGAACACACCAAATTAGAGAGCTTGAGTTAATTTCTGCAGCTAAGATCATGCCTGGGAAAAATTACACTATTTTTAATGCAGTTTCTCTGTTGGGGGATTACTGTGTAAGTAGCAGAATGGTGGGGAATTTATAGAGAAAAACTTTGACCAGATTTGAAAGAGTACTTTGAATGTGGCTGTACAATGAAGTACCCTCATCTGTGTGTTTTGGTCCAGAGGGTGTTGCCTCTTGAACCTCTATTGTCCTGAAACAAATACGATTATTTACACCTATGACAAGTAAGTGAGGGAGGGTGTAAGACGGAACTGCTCTCATGTGATAGCATTTCACACCCACAGATGTAACAGGTGTAAGTGACTGTACAAGATGCAGGACAAGGGAAAACCAAGCTGGTTGTTATTAGGTCCAAGCCACAACCTTTCTCAAGACTCTGAGCTTGTCTACCCTTGATAACATTATTGCTAGAAGTGTACAATAAAGCTCTCCGTGGAAACTCAGCTTATATTAGCAAGAGTTCCTTTACCAACCAGCCTTTTTGTAAGACTTTGGTCTTACATATAGAACAGTAAGAATGAGTTTGGTCCAGAAATGTGAGTGATGACCCATCCTGATCAAATAAACTAGTTTGAGGCCATGAATTAATCTGCTATAGGTTTCTCCAGTAAGCACACTAGGGGTTGGGAGTGCGGGGTATAACTGGCACTCTTCTAAGATAGAAGATAGATAAGTGTAGATGATGTAGTTGCCCACTAAATTAATTTTAATAACGTTATTAATAATTAGTAATTATTTAAAGCTTATTTATAAGATTTTATCAATATTTTATTAATTATTGACTTATTACATTTAATATTCATATTCATTTAATATAGACTATCTTTGTATTTGATTAGTATATAAATATTTTATTAACAATGTTAATATATTATTACTAATTAAATAATCATTAAGTGTTTTTTTTAAAAAAAGATGCCCATTAAATTAAATAAGCTATGATGGCAAAAGGTTGGGAGTTCTGCCCTTTTATTTTTTCTACCTTTTTACCAGCATGTGTTTTTCAGCCCTGAGCCAGCACAGCTACACCAGCAAAGCCTTTCAGTGGAACCCAAACACAGTCGCTTAGCCTCTGTGGACAAGACATCAGAGAAAGGCTTGCAATTTTTTGATCAGCAGTACAGCAGTCTGAAAGTTCACAAGGTGAGGAGCACTTCTCACCAAGAATATCCACTGCAAACTGTATTTAGAAATAACATTTTTAATTAAAAACAGCATTTCTGATCCTGTTGGCAGTAGCTATGGGGCATAAGTGAGGATATCTTTTCTGACAGGAGATGTTTGGGATCTTGATGCAAGAGACTGCAAACCAGTCTCAAGCCTGCTTGAATAATCAAATTAAGAACTTCCTTCTTAGGCATACATTTCTGAAGTGGCACGTGCAGGTCTGGCACAGAGCACTCATTATTGCCGATAACAGAGCTGACATCAAGGGCTTTCCTATGTTATGGAAATTTGTAAAGATGCAAATACAGACCCTTTGTGTCGATCCTGGCTGTGGTTTCACAAGATACTATTTTTGGTGACACAACCAGCCTTGAAAGTTCCAATTCTTTCTAGTTGCCAGAGCCTGTTCCTGTCTTTGTACTTTAGTTATCCCTCTGCTGTGCTGCCACACTCTTTTAGGATCCAGGTGAAAAACAAACCAAACACTTTTATTTTCAGTTGGGATTATTTTACTGATCTACTTTGCAGTGCAGCCCCCTAAACAGTGATAATGCATGTGTGATAGGTGGTGAACCGTGGCACGAAGGTGGCAATACGTCATTAGGAGTGGCGTTGGATGTGAGTGGGATCATCTTCCACCAGCTTTGCACCAGAGGCAAGGTCTTGTGAGACTGCACAGCATTAGGGAAAGCCTGTCATTGCAAACCTCACCACGACCTCCTTGACTCCGGGGCTTGTAACCCCAGCCCTGGAAACTACTTCGTAGGAGTGCCTTGCTTGGCTGCCCCCCTCTGCAAGCCCATCTTACCCAATCTGAGAAACTGGACCTTGGATCCATTGCTCCTTTATGTGAATTCTGTGAATTCAAGGACCCTTGGGCTGCCAGACCTTTCCCAGTATAGCTCCTGCTTCTGCTGGGCTCACAGTGTCACCTCCAGTGGAAGCAGTGGTGCCTCTGCTACAGCCACCGCAGGGCCACCGCTGCCTCGTAGGGCTGTAGCCCAGCTTCAGGCATTGTCTGGGCTGAAGTTACTATGCATAGCCTCACACTGTGAAAAACAGAGAACCTGTGTGGGATCTGTAACAGAGACTTAGGCATGTAGGAGCAGATGGGCCCATGGCCAACAGGCTTGTCTCTGGTGGGGACCAGTGGAGGGTAAGGGACCAGGGCAGGCATCTCTACCCAGGCTGCTGATGCATGTGGCTCAGCATCTTCCTATGCTCCAGAGAGGTTGGTATAGGAGGCAGAGGAGTATCTCTCTGGTACGATGCAACACCAGAGGAGGGACACTTCTGGGGAAGAGAGGTCATCCTAGACTGCGTCACTCACCCCACATGGCTCCCCACGTGCCCCAGTTGGTGCTGGGGAGCAGGGAAGCAGCATCAGGGTCAGGCTGCTCCACCGGCACCGCCGAGCAAACACACATGCTACAGTCTCGCCAGGCCTCAGCCCTTGCTCACCCCCACAGCCCCTGTTTGATGGGGGAAGCTTTGTTTGCTCACCTTCCCTAACACTTGGGTGCTCACTTGGTGGCTTCACTGACCTGGCAGCTGGCATGGCCTCTCTGTCCTGCTCCCCGAGTAAGGGCCACCCAGACCTCCCCTTGCATCAGGCAGGCAGCGCTGGAAGGAAAGGCAGTATACATCCTTGCCAGTGAGGCTGCAGCTTATTTTATGCCGCTGGTTTGTCTCATCACTTGTGGTGCCGCATAGCACAGTGAAAACTAGAAAGCAGACTGAGCACTGGGTGAAGCAGGATTTTGCACATTGCACTTGCTTCCTCATTGATCTTAGTGCATCTTGTCTTGTCAAACCATAGCAAAACCCGATGCTGAATGGCTCTGAACAAGCTGACGTAGAGATTTTAATTTCTAATGGGACCTGCAGCATTAGGAGAGGGTAATGGAAATGCCCCCCATTTTAAAGAAAGACATTTCTCGTTCTTTTTTCATCTCTCACTCCAGCACAGCCACTAGTGGAACAACTAGGTCTGCTGCTCTCTTTCAGTGCCACCATCTTTATTGAGATTTCATCTCACTTCTGTCATTGTAAATTAGAGACGGGTTTATTTCATTCAGCTTCCTGTGCCCAATTCAGAAAAGCTACAATAGCCACAGAGAAACCTGAAGCTCTCTTTGCTCCTTTGGAATGTGTCACCATAAATCATTCCAGCTAAAAGGCCATATGCCACTTTGTGCTACATTCTCTCGGTTAATAAAATGCATTAGATCTTAATGCCTCAGGGCAAAAAGAGGAGTCTTATGGATCATGCCTTATTTCAATACACCAGGTAAATGGTTAGTTCCGCATAAATGATGATTGCTTTAACTTAGTTCACACTAAGGAGCCACTAAAGAAACAGTAAAAAATATTTTTGATTGCTCTTCAATACTTTGAGCCGCTGGTTCAATAATAATCAACAAAGGAGGATATCCAGTTAAAAATCACTACATTTTTTCTGATGTGTAAGCAGACATATTCCACACACACATAAACACAAATATTTACAAACCTAGGAAGAGTGTTCCCCTGGGGTTTTTTTAAGTCTTTCACATTCACCGTTTCTAGCTATCCTTGCAAAAGGCAGAAAAGTTATTTCATTGAAAAGAGCAAAAGAAGACCAAAATCTCCATTAAATCACAAGACTTGAAAAATTGGTACTTAACAAATAACTTTGAAAATCAGCCAATAATACTAGAGCTATGATTAAATTGCAAGGTTTGGCAAAGCTGATAACACAAAGATTTTTTATGTTTTCATTTTGAAAGGCAATCGGGGCAGACCTCATTTGTGTTGGATGCTATAGAGATACAGAAGACAGCTATTGCTGCTTTGAAAGATTCTCCTAAAGGAGGAAGAAAATGTTGTCTTTGGCATCATTTAAGGAAAACATTGGAGCTCCCTATTAGCTCAAGTAAAGCAGTCCAGGGTACAGGAGTGTTCACAGGTAAGATTTCTCTTTCAGTTATGCACTAGCACATAAGTCAAAGTGAAAACCAATGTAGGTTCTCCTGACAGGATTAAACAAATAGCTTTCTTATAGCAGTAGGCTCATTTTATCCCTGAACTATTAACCAAAATAAGTGACAGAGAACAATTAAACCATTCATCTCAATTTAGGATCCTAATGCACGCCCATGGTCAGCAGTGCTCCTAAGTTCTTCATTTTCATCAACATTCATTTTTAAGTGGTTTAATGCTGCCTCTGATTGCCAAGTGCTAAAATATGAATCTTCACACTTCTGAGTCACTGATGTAACTAAACTGTGACTTCAGCATCAGAGAGTTTCCTGGGAGTAATTCAAGCTGGGGCCACGAAAACATCTGAGTCACGATTTCCAGGGTAATTCAAGCCCACCTTTGTCAAGACTGAACAAACTCCCACGTTCTCCTCCTTTGCCTCACCAGCACCCCTGGCAGCTCCCTGCGGTGGTAGCTGGGCAGTTGATACCTTGATCTTGGGCTTTTTGTCAGCCTGAAAATTACCGGCTCCTGCCTCTTCTGACAGCATCAACACTGGCTTCCATAAAGGTGTTAAAATACATGTTTTCATTAGATAAGCATATTCCTCTTGACTGAACATCCTCAACCAATGGATGTACAGGTGAGTGGGAATAGGAGCAAGTACAGTTCTGCTTCAGGTCTTGGTCTTGCTAGCTGAGAACACCTTGTGTCTCACACTCCCCCAGGTAGATGTATGATGTAAAAGGCCATAGCTACATCCTCAGCTAGATCTTTTTAGAAGCAAGCGTCTCTAAATAAGAAAAGATGGAAGCTATAAATCAGTAGACCAAAAATATTGTCTCTGGTGTCAGTGTAATGAGCTAGCCAATAATTTTCTTCAGTAATAGAGAGAAAAAATCAGGACATATCTTGTCACATTGAAACAAACAAGCAAAATATCCTGCATCTTTCTTCCATGCTCTTCAGATTTAGCCAAAAAGAAAAAAAGAAAAACTTTACAAAGTTGAAGGAAATGGCTTTCCTTTCTTTTTTTTTTTAATCTTCTCAAGTCTCAGCTTCTGGAGTCTTCTAGGATTGCCTGGGCTAGATAGATGGCTACCTAGTTGACTTTGTGATAGGTTTTTCTTTGCCTTAGAGATCTGGAAAACCACAAGGAGGAAGGCGATAGGAAGTGGAGGTGCAAGGAGGTGGATGTTGTCCTCCCAAGGGCCTGCCAAACCTCACAGCTAGGACGCAATATGTCCTTAGCTGTGTACACAGTCTCCGGCAAACCCTTCTGCTGGAACAGCTGCTGTTAGCAACTGGGACTGTAGCTCCAGTGTCCTGCCTGGCAGCAGAGCAAACTGCAGTGCAGAACTGCCACACGCAAGCACAGCGCTTCTGCCCCAGGAGGCATGAGCAAGGGTAGACAACAGCACTCAATTTCTCCTCTCCTTCCAGTCAATCGCAACAAGTTGCTGGAGGAGGTGCTCACCCAGATGGCTTCACCAGCTCTCACTGGAGGTTCTCCTTCGGGAAAGCGGACTTGAAGTGTTCACCCTCTGACTGGCATCCTTGTGTTCAGCCTCTGTTTCTTGGCAGGGCTGTGGCTGCAGCCCAGTAAACTGACATTCCTATGAGGTAGGAAAACTGGGGAGGAAAGTGCTTTTGAAATACTTTCTCTCCTCAACCAGATATATAATTGTAATTGTAAAACTATTCACTTCTACATTACATCAGTTATCCTTAGTTTTTCCATTTTTCCACACTTACCATGTTAAATATTATCTGCTTATAAAAACATAATAAACCTAATCTCTCCCACTTTCTGTCCTGTGAGTCAGGCACAGTACGATTATATTAGTACCAAACCTATGCAAATTATACAGTTCTGGTTATTAGTATTTTCACTAGAGCCTGAAAATTAATTGTGCTGTTTTCAGGAATTAACCAATACTCCAACTCTGCTGGGGGCCTTTCTCAGGGATTTAGCCCCAGTACTATTGGTTTTGTTTGAGTTTTGCAGAACAGGTGACTGTAGAGAGAAATCTAAAATTAGGGTCAGATGAGAGAGGAGATTCTTCATGCTGAAAATAGATCACAGTCATCTGTGTCTGGCCAGGGATTGTGTACAGCCTTTAATGACTTAAGTTAGACCATGTATGGTCAAGGAGTATGGAGATCTGGTTTCATAATATTAAACACAAGATAAGGACCAAAGGGTTCCACAAAGCTTCTCCCAGGAGCAGTTTCTAAAGGATACAGGTAAGCCTGTGAATCAGCTGGGCTCTTGCTTGCACAAAGCAAGAGGTCTTTTACTGAGACTTTCAGTGGTCTAAATAAATCAGTATAACCTCCTTTACTTCTTTTGTAAGGACAGCACTTAAACACTTCTTTGGGCTTGCTTGCTTTAAAACAGTCAATTAATTAAAAAAAACCAAAGAAACCCCCAAACAACAGCACACATAAAGGGAACAATTATTCTTGGAGACACCTGTAACATTTTCCCATGGTCTGACACCTACACACTGGCTGGGCAAAAGACATCAGTAAATATTTTTTACTAATGCTGAAAGAAAATTCTGCCTAGCATCAAAGCATGTATTTCTCAGCGAGGGCTAGCCATACACCAGAATTGTCTTTTGTGATTTGATTGATGGTAGATTGTACAACAAATAGATGAATAGCACAATTAATTTGATTGCATAACTAAAAGAAGGGCAAATATCAGTTCTACTTGGGCTGTAAATGAAGTTATTCAGAATCTTCTGTGGACTTCAGGTAGGGCCCCAAATTTGCTAGACAGTTAAAAGTCTTTGGGTGGAGATGCTGGCCTTTGGCTACAGTCAAAAGTGATGCAGAACACCTGGAGAACAGTGGGCCCAGCTGTACCTTAAACGGGGCTGAGCATTTGCCTTTCAGAGTAGGATGAGGTGATCTCATGGAAGGAAAGGAGTTTTCATTCTTCTGACACTTGCGTTGTGTTTAGCGCTGTGGAACTGCATGAGGAGGTATGTCTGCTTTCAGCGCTGTTTGTGGAAAAATAGCTTATGCAGTGTGTTTTGGCTGATGCTTGTATACAGCAGCCCTTCGTGCGAGACCATACCATAGCTTCCTGCTCAGCCTCCTGCTCCTTTTAGAGTTACTTGCATTTAAATGGTCCTAACTTGGCTTTGAAGTTAGTATTTCTTTGAGGGGAATGAAGTGATGTACTTATGACTTCAATTGTTTGTTTAGCGGCAGTTGTTTGCAAGACTGGCTTAGTGAGCAAGTGGAATTTGGGGGCTTTTACATTGGCAGTAATAACCTGCAGCACTTCTGCAGCCTTCTCTGTCTTCAAAGTCCTGTGCAAATACGAGCTGATTAATCACACTGATGAGTGCCTGATAGGGTATCGTTTGAAAAGAAAGCGTTTTGTTCTGTACAAAAAAAACCCAAAAACACCAGTAATGAGGAGCTATTAAAAACATGCTATCCACTTACTTCCCCCAGTGTCTAAATAGACTGAAGCTTCAATCAACTTATAGGTAAAACCAAGGGTGTATAAATTAGTGATTTAAGGAGTATTTTCCCCTCTCCCAGTACCTCCAGCATCAGAGTATTTTTCTCATTGTCTTTACATTTCCTAGCATATGAAAATTAAGAGGGTGTAAAGAGAAAAAAAAAACCAGCCCAGGAATTCAACTTCTTATCCACCTGGCTGTTAAGGTAATCACTGGTAAAATGCACTGTTGTTTCCAGAGGAGAGCCAGACGGGCTGGAACAATAGCAGTGTGTATAAACTTTCCCCATTCACCTCAAAGGGCTTCGGTTCTAACACCTCATTAAGATGGTTCAAATGCTAAAGCTGCTGTTTGGTTGTTGATTATCATATCAGAAACGTTCACCTAACATATTTAATTAGTACAGCTACAAGCCCTGGCAAGTCCTCATGGAGGAGCAGGTTTCAAATTTAAGCTATCTAAATACTGGAATCACAAGTCAAGTGCCCCTTAAGGCTGATGGTCCACAGCTGGCTTTGTTAGTGCTTGCAGCCTGACTCTCTTTTCTACTTTTTTGAGGTTTTTTTTGTTCATATTCCATAGACCTAATTTTGTTTTATCCCATGTTGAATTTGTACCCACATAATGTTTGTCATTAGGTTCACAGCTGTATCCCTGCAAGAAGTAGTAGTTAACATTTTCATGCAATTAGGTGTAATGTATAATTTTGAAGAGTGGATTTCTTCTCTCTGTCTTTCCTTCTGAAGATTCACTGCTATAGGTACCGTTAACTTCTTTCTCTACATCTTGTTAGTGCGATTTCAGCTCAGTTCAAATGAGGCTTTATTGGCACGACAAGCTACACAAGTGTGACCAAAGTGTTAGGGAGAAGAGAATCATGCTGCTCTGAGCATGAACCGATAGTGAGCAGCATGAGGCTGGGGAGATGAGCCCTACTTGGTCCCCAGCTCTGTGGATTTTCTGGGGTCCAACCTAAGACAGCTCCTTTTGAGTGCTGAACTGCGCCCAGCAGTACTGGGATCTAAGGTAGGGGCGGGGGGAAAGATGTGTTGAGAAAGGAAAATGCCAGGCCTGTAACACCTGCACTGTAGTTTGTGAATTCCCTGAATTGCAGTCAGATACCATCAATGTTAGTGTGTTACAAATGCCTAGGTAGACAGTTTAGGAGACTGAAATTCATTAGTTGCCTTTAAATAAGCAGATGGACAGATAAGATCTCTGCCCGCTTACCTTGCCCATCCCATAAGTGCTCTCCTTCTGGTTAGCCTGCCCACCTGCATTTCTACAGCACATCTAAGCTAGCATCTGGATGCTGTCTGAGGGAAACTATATATGATAATACTAGATTTTTACCACAATAGCTTACCTTTTTTTTGCTGCTTGCTTCCCCAAATTGTTTAGTTTGCAATCAAATACATGTAGTGCATTACCTCTACCCGCAAATGGCACTTGACTTGAACTCAGAGATACCCCCTCTGGCTCAGAGAGTCCCTGCACTGCACGTTGCTGGAGAATAGATGGCTGCTTTGTGATGCTTATACACGGCCTTAGATAACCACCACCGCCACTGTTGAAGGGAGGACAGTGGGCTTAGTGGACTTAGGTCTGAGCTGGTAAGACCATTTGTATAATTTGTGTCAGGTGACACAGGTCAGCACAGGTGAACAGTCATATCCCGCTGCTGCTGGGGTTAGTCGTGTTTGGCTATTGCCAATTTGACCGTGCCAGCTCCTGCCCAGGCTGCACGTTTGAGACAATGGGGGTTAGCACAGCTTCTCGGGGTTGTGCTCCAGCACAAGCTTTTCCCCATCTACAGGTACTGCGGCCACCTGTTGATAGCACTAGCTAGTTTATCTAGAGTAAACAGAAAGTAATTCTATTCAATCTAATTGTTAGCTTGTCTGTTGACTGTGCTAACACAGAAACCAAATAGTGTCAGTTACCAAAAATATTTTTAGGGGGGAGAAGTGTAAGGGGGAGGAATGAAGCAGATATGCCAGGTTCTATACAGGGACCACTAATCCCTCTGACACTGTATTCAAACCAAGCTTCAAATACAAATGATCTTGTACGTACCTGGTTTCTTACAATGGCAGATTACTTCTTGACTGCGTTATCCCATCTTCCTCTTCCCATAGGCACAATTTCAACCAAACCCAAAAGAAAACCTCTTAATAGGGTAGCTGTTGTCATGGTCTTATATTTTGCATTTTTCCAGCTCACAGTGGCTGACTGCGAGCTGGAGTTTAAGCAGTCAAGCACACACGCATCCACAAGCATGGCTGTGAAAGCATGTAGCACATGCCACTGACATGACTCTCCTTTGAACTGAATAATGTGCTAGTTGCTCTGCTGAAGTGAACTCTTATTTTCCTGCTTGAAAATGTTCATGGAAGCTCACCTCCATCTACAGTGCAGTTTCCTCTGCACCGTAAGATATATTTTTGCCTATCAGACTTAAGAAGTAAAGCGATTTTGTGACAGCAGCTTACCACAAGCATAAAGTAAATGGAAAAAAAGGCCCAGACAAGTAAAGAAACTTGTTTTCTTTAGCCATCTGCTGTTATATAGGTTGGACTTCACCTATTACGGCAGTTGTTGAGGAATAACCCAAGAGGATTTTTCTTATTACCATATACGTTTTCACTTAAGCCCCACAGACCTTGAAAGTAAGTTAGTTAAAAAGAACAAGCACTTTGAAATAAGAATGTAATACATGAAGGGTTTTAGGACTGATCCGAAGTCTGGTAAAGCCATGCTTAGACTAGTTCCTAGCCATTAACACTTAGGGTACAAATTTCCAGTCTTTACTCATGTTGAGCATCTGTGTGAGTAATACCTTGTTTAACTAGAAGGGGTCCTTGGGTGACTCAGTATTTATCAGTATGACTAACAGCTACAGGCAGGTCTCCAAATGCTAAGGGTAGAATCCAGTACTCTATATTTCACTTTTGTGCACAACTTTCATTGAATTAAAGATGACCCATTGCTAGTCCTGCAACAACAGTCTCATGAGGAATTGCCATTCCCTGTGCCCTAACATATGGGTTTCTTAGACTAATCTGGGAAGAAAAGCTGTTCGGGGAATGTTCGGACAGCCACATTAGTTTATAACCTAAGAACAAAGCAGGAAGAACAGGGAAGTATAAAGTAGAGAAAAGGGATTTAAGTTATATCTTGTATGGTATAGAATGTAGTTAAGAAGTAGTCAATTGCGTAGATATGGTTTGTCAAGGGCAGGAGTACAGTCAGGGGAGGAGAAACATCTTTACACCTCACCTTTCTTAAAATAATGACTTCTTGTAAAAGAGAGGGAAAGACTAAATTTGCAAAGAAACAAAAGAGAAACTAGACTGAGCAATAAGATGGGGAGGAAGAAGAGCTTTGTGGTTATAAGACTCAACAAGCATCAGCTCAGAAGATCTGGGCTCACTTTCTAGATCTCCCAGAGGTTTCTTGTCTTTGGGCAGGTCACATCTTTGTATTTCAGTTCTCTCTTTATGCAAAAGAGTGAAACACTTCATTTGGACTGAAATCTTTTCTGGACTGGGCTTGCCTCTTCACCTATGTGTACCTGTTACACGTAGCACAGCTATTAAACAATACCCTAATATTGTAGTACGCTAATATCCTTAGAGAGATTTGATGAACTTGTATGTGCTTTTGTAGAATTCTGGCTACAGGTCTGCTTTTGATCATCCGGTAACAGCCTGATGATGTCATTTCTCCCAAACCCTCAGTACAAAGCCTCTCATGAAAATGGAGACCTTCCACAGAAAGGGATCCATCCTGAAACATATGGGGAAACACAGGAGGCAGTGTAATTACAAACCAATCAGCAAATAAATCCATTTTTTGCAAGGGACGGCTGACTTAGGCTTCTCCTGCATTCCCTGGAGCAGTTTTTTGTAGGTACCAGTACAAGCCTTATCACTGTAATAGCTAGGCTTAGCCTTACAACACTTGTCAAGGTGTAGAAAGGGAAAGCAACATCTTCCCTTAATGAACAGGTGGAACTGAAGCACAGGCCACATGGCATAAAGCCAGGAACAGAGCCTAACTCTCTTCAGTCTGTGCATTACTTTGTTCAAAGTAGACTTCAACTAATTTTAGCCAAAAGACTAAAGACCTTAGTTGCACTAGGGACCCCTTGCCAATGATGGAAGGAGTAATTTCCCTGAATATCTAATTTGCCAGCACTAGAGGAGCATGTATCCCTCCACTGAATACATACAGAACCTCAATGAGATGCTTGAAGCTATGTAAGTACTTTGCTATACAGTTTCAATTTTCATTGCATAATTTTTTTGCCTCAGAAACGTTCTTTGGCACAGAGCGGTGGTGTTAAATGCCACAATCTTGCCTTAGACATTGATAGTATTATTTCCTTTTTGAACTGTTTAAATCATTGTTGTACTTCAATAATTTGTCAAATCCCAACCAAGAGACATTCTGAACTCAGGATTGTGGGCAAGTGAAGGAAAAGACCTTTAAATATTTGATTTCTCCCCCCCCCCCCCCCCCCCCCCCCCCAATCCTAAATTATTCTGTTACAGGTTGGGAATTATAAACACATTGTTGATTGTGTGAAGCTGCTTTAAAATTCATTAATCATTAACAAAAATAGGGTGGCAGGAAAAACATAACAGTAAGAGAGAAGATTTGACCTGACATTATGGAGAGGGGGAAGAATGAAACAAAGCTCTGTGCTATGCACTGTCTCATGCCTTCACTGTGTTCTGTAGAACTTTCTTGCCTAGTGTCGATAATTCCCATTTCTTGATTTGTTTGTTTTTCTTACAATGGTTTTAGCTGAGCTACAGTCCATCTGCTATCAAAAGCATTTGATTTCATTTTCACTTTGTGACATTTTGAACTAGGCGTTAAAAATGGCTCTGAATCACTGTGGGTACCCATGGATTGCTTTCAGTAGTGTGTCGGCTGTATTGAAAGGGAAAAAAAAAAGCTATTACAGTATTATATCTTGCTGTAGCTCTTGATGTAATTCTCATCAGACTGATTTTATTGCTGCGTGAGATCCCTAAGCAAAATAAAAGAAGAAATTAAGTCACTGTGGAAATAATGCCATTAATTAGGAAAGCTCCTTGTAAACGGACAAAAGTCATGATGGGGAGACCTAAAATATTTTAAGATTGTTTCTCGGAAAGGTGAACTGATTATACAAAAAATGTCAGGAAAAGCTGAAAACGAATAACGGGGGGTGGGGGGGGGGTGGGGGGTGGGAAAGAAGAGTGAAAATTAGGCAGTACTCAGTATACTTACACATATAATGTATTTCCAATGACAGTAACTTTAGGTGTTACCTAAGGTGAGTTAGTCAAATAGCACAATTCCATTTAATGTTCAAGACACAGAATTTTATTTTATTAAACAGAGATTTTCCTAGCAAATGCTGATGATCAGAATAATAGCTAATAAGACAGCAAACTCGTATCTATATTGATATTACAAAACAAGAGGCAGGCTAAAACTTCTTGGCTTCAATGACTTTTCACTACCCTTTAGGCAGCAGCACTTCATGCAGTCTGTATTTTTGTTTCAGCACAAGCTGAAAAGAAATAGCTCTTTGAATGCATCTTTGACAGTGCATCTTCAAGTGCAGCATTCTTAATGGAAGTAATGCACAGCATTACTTACACAGTACTACCTGAAAACCCTTTTCCAGATTCTAGATAATGTTTATAAACAATATCTTTTCCTTTATATATGAACAATCTCCTGGTTGTCCCAAGTGTAACTTTATAGTGGAGCTAACTGTGGGCAGCTGTGACCTTAATCTGGGCACTGGGCTCAACATTGCTTATATATGAGCAATCACACCAAGAAACCCAGACAAACAATTTGCTTCTCCCTGCTGTTGCAAAGGACCTGCTTGGTCCTGCGGGGCTTGTCCCATGCTTCGTGGACCTGCAAGAACATGGTCTGCTCTGGGAGACTTTGCTAAAAACTACTGTAAAACATGCCTGGTGTTGACACATGGGGAAGGTTGTGGGATAGTGGTGGAGGACTGTTAGCATTCCAGTGGGTTAGCAGCAGCTTTACTGTGACGTGAGCAGGTTACTAACTCATGTGAGGAAAATAAAAGCAAGCTTTAAGTTCTTGAGCATCATCGCTAGCGGGAAACGCCAAAAACACAGCTAAGCTGAGGTCAGAGGTTTTTGGTGGGTTGATGGGGCTGCATGAGGGCCAAAAATGGAGCACTAGCCTTGTTTAGTTCTGCAACCAAAAGAGGTGGATAACACCCAGCAAAACCCCTGAATTGTGTCCTTAATGACCTAAAGCATCTTCTGCCACCAGGATAGTACAACAACAAAAAGGGCAAATCCAAATGGTTATACTAAAGACATGAGAAACATAAAAGGGAAAACAAAATTACTTTTCAAACATTGCCACTATTCATCTAGTGAAAACACTGTCATGTCAGTGCTTTGCTCAGTTTGACGGAAAAGACCCAGAGGAAAACCTTTGGTCTCTGAATGGTGTAATCCAACTCCTTGTGGTCCTCTGTTGGTAAAGCTGATTTATCTTGGTTTATGTTATATCTAAATATGCTTCTGATGTGATTTCTCTGACAAGTGTGAACTGGATTTGGGGGGTATTTTTTTGAGAACTTTGTTAATCAAAGCCTATTAATGAGCCTGTCTTTATTAGACTTAGATTCCAAAGCACAGTAAATCTAGTCACAGGTCTCCTAGTATGAGATCCATGTGTTGTGCTCACTCTGCAAGGTGTAATTCATTCAAAAAAGTGGTAAAGGTAACTTTATCCTGGCAGGCTTTACACCAGATCAGGTATTGTCTGTCCTGGGTGGAATCACAGCCAGCACTTGCATCAACATACCACATGGCCCATCATCCTTTGAATTCACCATGGGGTAAGCGTGTGGATGTATACAGTTGGTGGGGACTAGCTGATGAGCTTTATCGCCACACTATAGTGTGGGCTAACTATTTTCTATGTCCATGTCCTGTATATCATGACATGTTATTTATGTCATGTCAAAGGTTTGTATTCAGTGGGAATTATTCTGTTTTAACTCAAGATATGAATTTTAACAGATGTAGTTAAAAAGATGTGAAAGGCTGTACAGACCCTGCCTTAAGGGCTGTTTTAGGCTGATGGAAGTTGATGAGAAGCAACTTTCCAAACAGAGATGAGCGTACCCCACACTAGAACACCATACATCGTTCTACTGCCTACATGGGGAGAATACACAGGGGACGGGAGAAAGCACCTTCCAGTGAAACACCTTTAATATTTTTAACAAAAGAAAAATCAAGAGATGCTTTGTTATAGTGTGTATGTGTAGTCTTTAACAATCATATAATCTTTAACAAATAATAAGTCTTTAACAATCAAAGTGATTCAGTGACTGAAAAGGAAAGCCAAGTACATTCACTCTAGAAATAAGATTTGTTGGTTGTTTGAACTGTGAAAAGGATAAATGATTGGTGGAAACTGTCAGCAGCCGTTGTGGACTTTCAGTTCCTGATGCCCTCATACGAAGGCCAAATGTCTCTTTAGAAGATTTGTTTAGTTAATTGCACTTTCCTGGGCTCAACTTAGGTGTAACGCTGTGAGACTCAGAGCAGTGTTATACAGAAAGTCAGTTTGTGTGATATGATAGCCTTAACATCTATAAATTATCTATAGCAAATACTTGTCAGCTGGACAAATAGCTTCATAGTATCTTTTGCACAGTGTAGGATTGTGTGCAGACAGGCATAAGCCAGCGTGGCTACATGTGTGTGAAAAACCTCGTGAGTACATTTACTTCAGAGTAGGATTTGGCCCATGCCCCTCTGCAGTTCTGCCACAACTGAGTCTAAATTCTTATCTACTGCATGAAAACTTCAGCTGCTGGATCAGCTCTGGCTGGCAAAAGACAGAAATTTAGTATGGTCCGGCTTGTGTAGCTGTGACCATTTGAAGACCCGATGAATATTATGGTAGATGTGGGAATCGACATTTAATCTATTTGATTGGCAGGTGTATTACAATTTGCTGTGACGGTGTACAGACCCATTCCTAGTCATTTTTCTCACAGTGGTGCCTGGGAATTGCCTTCTGCTCAGATGGGAATGTGCCATTATAACCTGCAGCATCACAGTGTACATAGCTTACGTGGACCTGCATCCCCATAGGCACTGTATTGCTCAGGATGCTAATTGTGTATCAAATGTTTGGCCTCTGCCACCATTTTAGGCAGATTAAGAACTATAGTCTACCTCTGAGACAGGAATTTTAGTGGTCAAAATACTTTGGCTTCATCTGTACCGTGGTCTTATCTGCCGCTGGTGGTGTGTTGATCAACACAAAAGGTGTGTAATGATGAATTAGAGTTGGGTGTTTGAGCTCAGCAGTGAGAAATGGGCAAATTTTGTTTCCAGGGAGTA
Organism: Falco naumanni; assembly: GCF_017639655.2. Taxonomy (NCBI): domain Eukaryota; kingdom Metazoa; phylum Chordata; class Aves; order Falconiformes; family Falconidae; genus Falco; species Falco naumanni. The sequence continues at coordinate 5,436,995 of NC_054057.1, forward strand.
GCTCAAAATAGAAGTGAGAGTACACTGCTTACCTTGGCTGCAGCACTGCCCACTGCTGTGCCTGGGGGAGCTGACAGTATGAGCCCTTAATGCAAGCTGAGGACTTGTGTCCATAACTTCTTAATCATCTTATTTTTCCTGTTTTGTACAACACAGTGTGAGCTGTTCTTATTTTATGATCCTTCTTGTGCCTTCTGAAGAAAGCAAACTCCTGGCAAAGGCCATGGAGATGGAAAATTACAATAATCAAGCCTGAAGAAGACAAAAGTGTGAATAAGACTTTCAGCAGAAGTGTGACTGAGACAGTGTTGAATATAAGGCAATATAGTGAAAGTGTTAATAAGCAGATTTACAAAGACAGGAAATGTGAGAAACAAAGGTAAGCTCAGGATCAAAAAGAGCAGATGGATTTCTTTATTCAGACACAAAATGGCATCAAAGACTTAAAATCGCCAACACAAAAGTTAATGACTTTTCCACAATGGCCACCACTAGGGTGAAATGGAAATGTAAGTTAGAATAATAGTAAGATTGATCCTTGCAACAAGGTAAGCTGAATCTGCTTAACTGGAATTAATTTACAGCTAACAGATATGTACCTGCTTGTAATAGAAATCACCCAAGATTTCTGAGCAGTGAAAGAGTGGAAAGTTTCGCCAGTCCAGAAGATGTCCGTGAAACATTTAGTGTACACAAACTGGCATCCTGTGATAAGAGACATTTTCTAAAAAAGTTCCTAACTGGCTCTTTTTTTTTTTTTTCTGGATTTTAGAATGTTGTATTTTCTGATCTGTGTGTATTCCTTCAGGTCACAGTGAAGCTGCTGCAATGTCTAGTGGTGTTGCCAAGGGCAGACTGTAATTTCATAACAGGGACATCAAAGCTGTTCCCACCTCCAACACCTCGCTGCCTTTCCTGTGCTGTGCTTGGGATTGTGCTGGTATGGCTTCATGTGTAGGAATGCTGTTACCTGGATAAGGTCACGATAAGGCATTTTTTTCTATGGGAACAGTTTCCCAGTCTGGTTCATCACATTGGCTTATAAACAGTACATCAGTTCAAGTGGTTGAGAAGAGTTACGGACCAGTGTTTCTGAGTTTCTAGCCTTTGACTAAAGCAATTACTTTTCCCATCCACATACCTCACAGTTCTAGTGGATGTTTGTTTTAAGGCCTCTGACAGAGTTCCCCACAACATCCTCTCAAAACTGGAGAGATACAGATTTGGTGGGCGGACTGTTCAGTGGATGAGGAATTGGTTGGATAGTCACGTCTAGAAGGTAGTGGTCAACAGCTCAGTGTCCAGATGGAGATGGGTGACAAGTGGTGTTTTTCAGGGGTCTATATCGGGACCAGTACTGTTTAATATCTTCATCGGTGACATAGGCAGTGGGATTGAGTGCATGCTCAGCAAGTTTGCGGACAACACTAAGCTGTGTGGTGCGGTTGACACACCTGAGGGAAAGGATGCCATCCAGAGGGACCTGGACAAGCTCAGGAAGTGGGCCTGTGTGAACCTCATGAGGTTCAACCAGGCAAAGTGTAGGGTCCTGCACCTGGGTCAGGGCAACTTGTGGTATCGATGTAAGCCGGGGGATGAAAGGATTGAGAGCAGCCCTGCCAAGAAGGACTTGGGCGTACCGGTGGTTGAAAAGCTGAACATGAGCTAACCATGTGCACTTGCAGCCCAGAAAGCCAACTGTGTCTTGGGCTACATCAAAAGAAGTGTGGCCAGCAAATCAGGGGAGGTGATCCCCCTCTCTACTCCACTCTCATGAAACCCCCAACCTGGGGTACTGTGTCCAGCTCTGGAGCCCTCAGAGCAGGAAAGACATGGATCTGTTGGATCAGGTCCAGAGGAGGGCCAAAAAAATGATCAAAGGGCTGGAGAACCTCTCCTATGAAGACAGGCTGAGATTTGGGGTTGTTCAGCCTGGAGAAGAGAAGGCTCTAGGGACACCTTATTGCAGCCTTTAAGTACTTAAAGGGGGCTTATAAGAAAGATGAGGACAAAGTTTTTAGCAGGGCCTGTTGCAATAGGACAAGGGGTAATGGTTTTAAATTAAAGGAGGGTACATTTAGACTAGATATAAGGAAGAAATTTTTTACAATGAGGGTGGAAAAACACTGGAACAGGCTGCCCAAAGAGGTGGTAGATGTTCCATCCCTGAAAACATTCAAAGTCAGGCTGGATGGGGCTCTGAGCAACCTGATCTAGTTGAAGATGTCCCTGCTCATTGCAGGGGGGTTGGTCTAGATGACTTTTAAAGGTCCTTTCCAACCTGAACTGTTCCATGATTTGATGTTTCTGCCTCTACCCAGGAATATCTGGTTTTTCTCATCCAGCAGCAGTGCCACTCAGTATATTCAAGCCAACCAAAGCTGATGTGCAGCTACTTTAATAGGCCAAAATGGTGTTTCAGGTGCTAGCACGTAAGTGGATCGGCTGTCTTGTGTTTTGAGATCAGCAAACGCTGGTGTAGAGTGGACTATTGTGCACAAAACCAGCCCTGGCTATCCAAGTTAAATTTGCTGCCCAATGTCTGTTATCATTCTCAGCTAGGAATCTGTTCCTGGGGGGTCATTTTAACTGTGGTCATGATGTGGCTATCAAATCACACTGCTAGGTTAGGATGTGAAACACTCCGGGGATAGCCCAGGTTTCCTTGAACAGAGCAATTGTATGTGGAAAGGGAAGATTTAGAAGACAGTCAGTGCAAAACTGAGTTATATGTGGTCTTGGAGATTGCTTTACCCTCTGAGTTTCACCGACAGTCACATTTTCCTATTTTTAATAATTTTTCTCTCCCCTGTTGCTGTGTGAAGCCACACGAATGGTGGGCAAAGCTGACGGAGTGGCCGGGGTGGAGGAACTTGAAATTGACAGTGCACCAAGTGCTGCCAGATGCACGGCATGCACAAATGGAAACCTTGCTTCTAACAGTCCTCCCCCTGCTGAGGCTAATATTCAGTATTGCCTTTTATTGCTATAAATAAAGACTTGACTGATAAAAAGTGAGCTTCAAGTTTTCACAGCAGTTTTTTTTCAAGCATCTCAGGTGGACGTCACAGAGGAAGTATGTGGCCCAGGCAAGTCCTTTGTCCTTGTCAACACAAGGTATCAATCCAGTCAAAACCTAAAAAGGGCTGCACAGAGCCTCCCAAGATCCTCATACTGAACAAGACTTCCAAATTCTGGAAAGAGAGTTTCAGCTCAGAAAGGGACAAACTGGGAACATTACTCGCTGCAGCCCCAGGTGCCCCCTGCACGCCCTACCTACCTGAGCAAGGAGGGACAGGCAGTTCCTGAGGTCTCAGAACTGTAGTGTATTGGAGGAAGAATGAGTGAATCGTGGTTGAAGAGGATAAGAATGAGGTAAACCTCCAAGGGTGTTGTGTCAGATTATATTTGTCTTTGAGTTTAATCATGATGCTAGAGTCCATAGAGGACAAACTCAAAGAAACATTCTTTTTTTAAAAGAGGCAAGACGAGGCCAGTACTTCACTGAGGTCACAGCTCATGCAAGGTGGGCAGCACGATTTTTCAGAGATTCCCCTCAAAATGTTGCAGCTTGAAACCCAGCTCCATACCCACACAAACCATAGCTATTTTTCAGTATCTTTGCCACAATCTCCTGATTTGAGGGACAGAAGGGACCTATGGTTTTACCTGAAGTCTTCTGTGCTTTCCAACTTCTGAGCCGCAGCAGTCCCACAGGTGTCTTGTACTAAACGTTGCTGTGTGTGGACATGTGAGGTTTTTCCAGAAAACAAATAAATGTATGATTGGGTACTTTGACTACCTACCTTTGATTCTTCTCCCCATGGATTTCCAGCAACTATGTCTTAATATTAGAATGACTACGACAAAAAAAGTATTGGCTGTGACAGTTACTTGAGAAGAAAAAAATGAGAGGGCAAGCTCTAAGCTTTCTCGCTTCTGAAGCCTCCCTCCTTGAACATAAAAACACCCCCAGTCTGGTAACCAAGACTTTGTAGCTGGTCCTGACTTAATACAAATGTCTGAGTGCAAAGCCACAGTGTATTGTCTTGGTGTGGTTTATATCTGGACTACCTGCACATCACTTGCCAGTTCCTTTGTCTAAATTGGCCTTCATTTGTTTCCCATCAGTTTATCAGTTATTTCTACACTGTAGTTGTGGGATATGCACTGTGAGCCAACAGGCAAATATAAATGCCATTTCCTGTTGAGTTTAGCTCAGCTATGATCAGTATGACCACAAAAATGTCTCTATTCTGCATCAAAATAGTAACATTGAGTTTCCTATCTAACCCACAGAAGCCAGGAAATTCATGACCTGTTCTAGGTTACAGGGTAAAAACATAAAAAGGGGATTAAAAAAAAAAAAAAAGAAGAAAAATAAAGAGGCACCACAAGTACCAGTATCTGGATGTCAGGACAGAATTTTAGTCAAATTGTATTAATAATAAAGCAGGGGGGAAGGCGTAGGGTGGGAGGAAGGATTCCCAGTAGCCATCCTAAAATACCACTCAGCATCTGATACCTTAGTTTCTGAAGTCAGTCGCAGTTTTGCTAGTGGGTAGATTGCAGGAGCAAACTCCCTGAAAGCCACAGGATAGTCCCGGGGCTGGACTGGGGCAGCCCAGGGGAAGGCTGGGACTGCTTTGGTCGCCAAACTCTTAACGAGGCACAGTCAACACTTAGCTCCCACTTCTGTCTGTTATTTGTTTGTTTTTGAAATTTTGTTGTTACAAGAGCTTAAAGAATTTTTTCCTGTCTTTCCAATTCTTTCTGTTGGGCTGTTGACAGCACACACAATGCATACACATTTCCATTGTTTTCTCTGCTTAACCAGTTAGTCAGATTTGCCCATTTGTTTGTGGGTTCTTCAACTGGCAACAAAAGAGATCATTCTAATACTTTTTTTTTTTTTTTTTTTTTTTAACGTAGGAAAATGTGATGCAATGCAAAACCACAAACATTATTGGGGGGATTCAGGGACAGGTGTAATAACTCAGGCTGCTCTTTAATTTGTTTTTGAAATGGCCTAGATTTCAGCTGTTCCTCCATTCTTTAAGTGTTGCTTTAGAGTATGAACAACTGGGAGGAGCAGTAAGTGCTTTCCACTTCCTAATAATAAGTAGGGAATGAGCAAAAATCACTAGAGCTGAGCAGGAAAAGTATGAGGAAGGAGAGAAAAGGAAAGGACAGCCACTGCCCCTTCTTTCCAACAGAAATGGAGATTTCCAATGGGGCAGCCCTTCCAGCTCAGTGCCTCCCACAGGTTTCTCTGGGAGTTTTGGCCACTGCCTGGGCTGGTCCTGTGTAGACATCACTGCTCACGTGTTTTGGGGTTAGTGCCTAGAGACACCTTCCAGTACTGGTCAGAGATAGTGCTGGGTGGATATGTCACATGATCCTGGAATAAAACCATTCTTCCAACCTATACAAGTTGGTTGACCCTGCTGTGAGAGACAGCCTTGACTTGGATCTCCTCCCTTGGCTTATGCAGCTTCAGACACCATCTGATGTATCTGGTAGAGAGGAGGAACTCACCATCACATGGAGCCCCTTCATGCAAAGGCTCTGAAGAAAGCACTGAATTCAGATCGTAGTGTCCCCAGTAACATATGGAGTATCTTCAGTGACTGGCACTGAGGCTGCGGGAGGGTGATGAGTGTCTTGCCCAGAGATTCTCTGCAAAAGTGAGACAAGGGCTTTGGGACGGTGGCTGAGGCACGCAGCAGATTGAAAACTGTGATCATTTTATTGTGCAAAGATGACAGAACTGGCAGGATGACTTTGAGTGTGCCCTGAATTGCCTCGCTTTTGTTCTGCTGGTTCTCAGACTGTGCAGAGCTCAGACAGACTGGGGTGTTAAGTCTCTGGTGTCAGCATGATTTCTCAGCCATGCAGAGCTCTCTGTACCGATACTGTTCGGGGGAGAACACGGAGGGAAGATCCATCTCTTTAATATGGGTATATGAGTGTCTTTGCCTCTGTGCATGCATATTAGGCATTAATGATTTCAACACAAAATTAGGGGAATCTTTAGTAACGGACATCCTATTATATAGCTAAGCACGCTAAATAAGCATTGTGGGGAAAATACAGGCATGGGCCAAATTTTATGTTGTATTGGACTCACACATGCTGAAGCAAAACCACGTGCATAACCACATCCATTAGCTAAAACATGCAAAAGAATTTGCTACCTAAGAAGCTGATCTTTGGGTGACAGTGCCAGCTGTGTGTCTACCAGCATAAGAAGCAAAGCAAAGAGGGAGTAACAGCGGAGGTACCACAGGCGTATACAGTCATATGTTCCTCTTTTTAACCTCAGTAACCTCTTTTCTCCCACTCGTAGCTCACATACCTCCACCCTCACTCTGAACAGCCAATTGAGAATAAGAAGTGAAAACCGTGTTGGTTCATGATGACTAATGGAGACTTGGTTGAATAAACTAGTGAGCGCTTTTTTTTTTTTAATCGGTGGTAGAAGTAAATTAAGGATTACTTGCGAGGTGCAGACAGGGACTGTTTGAACTTAATATTGCAGGAATTAAATTTATGTGAATGGATGAGCCAAAATAAAAATGATCATTTGGGATCAGTTTTAATAAGCAGAATTTAAATCTGAATGGCTGTAAACCAGGTTACGTTAAATGAGCTATCAGGTGTAATGTGGGTGACTAGCTCTCGGAATGAGAGTAGGCAGGGAGAAATGGAAAATTGGGGAAAAAAAGAATTCAACATAAAAAAGAATTAATTACAAAAATTAAAAAAAATAATAATTAAATTCATTTAAGAAAAAGAACTTACACAGAAAATACAGTGCTTTTTAAGGAACTTTATCTTCATGTAAAAGACACCATGCCTTTTCTTTGTACATATCACAATCTTTTTTTAGGTAAATAATAAGCACTATTTCTCATTGTGAAATGAAAGCCTGTTTTCACAATATTTCCTGCCTCTCCTGCGGCAACAGCTCACAGAAAGTGTTCTTTTCTTTGGTCTTCATGTGTTGCTTAGAAGCTGTGAGAGATTGGGGTAGCCCAAGTGCCCCAGCACTCAGCCAGACCAACCTTAACCTCCTAATCCTGTCAGTCCTGGCCATCACATCTTCGGAGTTAGGTGAGAGAAGAGCAAATGTTTTTGCTAGTAAGTCAAAAACTTAGTGTCCTTGTGCTTCTTGTTTCTTAAAGAGATGCAGGTAGGGAAAGGAGATAGGATGGGGACTGCAAGCCTCAGAAGCAAATGAGAAACTCAGAAACAGTGAGGTTTGCGTTGCCCTTTTTGGTATGTTTATGGTAATGGTTTATAGTGAATGAGTATCATTTGTTGCACAGACATGATAGTATTCAACTGAAGACTTTTGGCTGTCAAATTGTTGGACAGAAAGTGATCTCAGGTTCCATCATACCCCTCTGAGGTGCTGGTCTGGGGAGTGCCGTGCTGGCTTTTAGCTGTGTGCTTTTCCACTTTTGAGGTTCGGAGTCATGTGTTTGATGTGTTCATCAGACGCTGGGGTGATCTGGAAATGGTCAACGTTTCTGGAAACCAGGCAGCGACTGTGGGGGCAAGGAACTTGCTGACTCATTTCTGGGTACCGACTGTTAACCCCTGTGTCACATCCAGCTCAGGCAGGCGCTGCCGCTCCCTGGGAAGGAGGTGGAGGAGGTGCATGGGCAGGAGCTGGCACCAGTGGTGGCGGGGGGAGTTGAGATTGCGGTGGGGAGAGGCGCTGAACTCTTGGCAAGGAGACCAGTGGTAGACGCAGCTTTGGCATAGCCAGAGCGGTCTGCAAGCGAGGATGGGCTCCATACGTGCTAGACAAAGGAGCTGGCGGGCAGCCAGGGGCTCTGCAAGACAGCAGCATGCTTGTCCTTGGGGGTGAGTGTCCTTGGCACAGGGCCAGAGGGGCCCTGCCATTGTCAGCCTCCTCTTGATTGCCCTGCAGGCCTGGAGGGGGATCTGTTGTGTGTTTTATTTGTCATCTTTGTTTGCAACTTGAAGCAATCCTGCAGAGGGTAATTGCGCTGTTTGTTTCGAGGGCTCTAGCAGAGCATCCTCTGTTGTTCGTCAGGCCTAGCTAGTGTGCGTGGGAACCTGTGGAGGGAGGCCAAGCTGCCTCGGGTCCCTTTGCCCAGCGCATCCCAAGCCCGGCGGCACGCCTGGGCCGAGGGGAGCTGGGGCAATGGCTGGCCCTGGCTGCGCCATCTGCCAAAATGCTGCTCTGCAGCCAGGGCTGGCTCTTACCCCCAGACCACCTTGCTGGGTGGTCGCTGGGGAAGGGCAGGGGAGGACCCTGCCAGCTGGGTGTGGAAGAGCCTGAGCTGCCCCAGGAGCTGCAAGGGCAGCAAAGCAGCAGCAGCCCAGGTAGGCTGCAGCTCACTACCCTGGTGTTGCCACCAAACACATCGTACCATGAAATCACAGCTGTGGGAGGAGGTGAAGCTGAGACCCAGCTCCAGGTCATCTATCAGGGCTGAGCCTTCGTAGTGGCTCTGCCCATTCCTGGCTTTATGCCCAGAAAAAGGACACACTCCTGCTGGGAGTAACTTTTGGGGAAGATAAGGGGCACCATGGGAAAAGCCAACACTTCCATATAGCCCAAACAGCACACACTGGCTCCCTGGGCCTACCGTGGGACTGCATCATCACACTGCATGCCTTCGGGGCACTCCAGCCCTGCCTGAAACGTGAGGAGAGCTGAGGTCACCATGCACAACCCAAAAAATCCGTCTCCTGACCATCACCTCGTTGCTGGCAAGGAGGACAGCCACCACGCTGCTGGGCACCACGTGGCTGAAAGCTCGCGCCGGATTGCTGCGTGTCACTGCAGACCCCATTGCACCCAGGCAGCCACAGGGGCTGGTCCTGGCTGTACCAGCTGGCAAAGACCCTTAGCTTGGGCTTGTGTCAGAAGTGTGTTGACACGCCAGAGGGTCGAAATCAGTTATGTCCTGAGAAGTACGAGCTGCTTTCCAGTTTGCAAGCAGCAGGGTCCCCTCGGTGGTTTGCACCTCTCCAATTATTTTTAAAACCGTTTTGATATGCTGCCACTTTAAAAAATGGCATCAGCCCTCTGCTCTCTTTAACACCGGGATTTTTAACGTAATGGTGTATAAATGGTTTGCGTTTTGATTTAATGACTTTTTTCTGGCCCCGCCCCCCGCGTTGGTTTTGCCTTGCCTGTTTGGCACAGAACAGTACAGCTCTGCCACGCACCCAGCCCCTGCGGCTCTTACCCTGAAAGGCATGAGGAGCATTGCTGCCTTGCCACTCACAGGGGCTCTCAGGTACCACTTTGTTAATGCAGGGACTCTGTGTGCCTGGTCCTGTTCACATCACCTGGTTGCAAAGACCAAACCTAATTCAAAAGGATTGGGAAGTAACACGTGCGATACCCATTATCCGCAGCACTTGGAAATCCCTTTTGAACTTAATTTTCCTAACATAGACCTTGCTACTTTGTTGGTTTTGTTCTGATTTCCAGCCTGTAAAAATTAACTGTGAAGATCTGAGCTACGTGGTCTTTCTGTGTCACTGCTGTGTGATACGCTACGATGACTTGCAGTTTTCTCCTTTTTCTCTGGAGAAAGGCTGAGGATGCTCTGTTGTTACTTACCTCTCTCACCTTAAAGTGTTAAGACTGGTGCATTTCTAAGAAACATACCTCTTCTCTGAAGTGCTAATCTAGCATTAAAACTATATAAGTATTAAAAATATAAACATGCGAGGCTGTAGACTTTCTAATTAAAGTCCCATCCACAGGAGGCAGGTGTCTCCTCCTTCTGATCCTCCTGTGATGAACGTTAGCAATTTTCTAGCCTCATGAACTAGAACAATATACTTCGAATGCAGAAAACAATCAGAAGCCTTACTGCCTACCTTTATGTATATATTTTCTAGATGTAAAAACCCTCCAGTGACTCTCTACAGATAAAGAGAAGCTACATCTTTCATATAATATGTTAATGAATTAGCCAATCACAGCTAACACTAGGTTTGTAATTTAACTCTGTTTATTTTTAACAGACTCAGAAAGAAAAATGAAAGGTAAAAGAAGAATAGCAACTGTAGTGAATGCATGGAATGATATGGTTTTAAAACAATTAGAATATATGTGAGAGATTAACTATGAGATCAAACCATATTCAGGGGTTTTCTTTCACACTGTTTTGCACTCATTTTGAATATAAGTCATTTTGAAGCTGTTAACCTGCACTACAATATTGCACGCTATTTTGTCGTAACTCGATGAAGCTGTTGTGCAAACACAGTAAGCATGTGTTTACGTTACTGATACAGTTTATTGGATACAAACCCAGGAAGGTGTTCTTTTTCACATGAGTTTGAAAGGGGAATAAGCAAATTCATAGCGTATAAACTCAGTTGGGGCTGTTAACCAGAAAGCCTCATCTTCTGGCTTACAAATTCCCTGAACTTCAGATTGTTGGGAGAATAGTCTCAGGAAATATCACTACATACTTCTCCTCTTCTTATGCACTTCCCTAACTGTCTCCGTGATATCAGCTAAATACAATCTAACCCAGGACAGGACAGGCTTTATAATGTTCTTATGACATTTCTTATACACAAAAAGATCATTAAGCCTTTTGGCTCATGTGTGTACTTGCTTCCATTCATTTCCCAGTGATCCTGTAGCTGGAAAGGATGAAAGACACGTGAAGCCAAATAGCCTTTTTTCTTTTTTCCTTTTTTTTTCTTCTTTTCCTACATACAAGAAGCCAAAATATGTATAAGTGGTGACAAAGCAAAAGGGATTTGTAAAAAAAAAAACATATATGATATTATTACTGATAATCTTATATTCTAGATGATACAACACAGTCTAATTACTTTAAAGTTATTTACAAATCTGTGGAGGTTTTTATGTTTCTAATTTTGTTGTGGAAAAAAACTTTTGGCATGGTCTGTATTTTAGCTGGACAGAGACAAAATGAGAACTAGTGCTCTGAACTTTTTCAGATTTTGAAGCATTGTCTCTATGAGAAAGTGGCAAACTAGTTTGGAAACCTTCAAACAGTTTAGGAATATTAAGAATCCACTTTGGATTAGAATCCTTTAGGGAAGGGATCAGTTTAAATTGAAATGACTGACAATGGGGTTTTTTACTGGTTTAGTTCTGTTTCCACATCTGTTTGGGTCATGTTTTGAAGCTTCTGGGAGCTGAAAACACTTTCAAACTACTTTTTTTTCACTGTGGTTTAAATGCAGATTAACCGCCCCCCCCCCCCCCCCCCCCGAAAAAATACCAAAAAAACCCAAACCATAAACCAATAGTTTTGTAAATTTCCCTCGAGATATAGGCTTCATCTTGACTGAAGTTGTTTTGATGTTGTGTTTCTGTGTTCCAAGGCAACTACTTCACAAGTTTCACTGCCTTTTGAGTCTGAAAGCTTGTGGGAACAGCTAATTCCTAGTCCTGATTTTTCAATCCAGATTCTAGTTTAATGTTAGTCCTGCTATCCTTTCAGTCTGTCGTCATGTTTCATTTTGCCTGGATGTGCTTTCTGAGCATACTTGTATCTTTGAGGAGGGACTGGTGATTGAAGACATCCATAGGTCTGAAGAGCTTTTGCAATGCCATTAAAACTTTGTTTTCTTTTGATGAAAACTTTGCTTTGGTACAAACACAACTTTTTGAGACACAACTGAGGAAACTTCTACTAAGCATCTCAGTGAGGAGAAGTCATGGGACCTGGAAAGATAGCTTTTGAAATAACTAAGTTCTTGCTATTGTAGAAATTCATCACTGTGCTTGATGCCATCACAAAGTACTTTATTTTGTGAGGGAGCTCAGAGGTTGCAAGAGCAGAAGATGAGGAGGAGCAAAGGAAAATGGTTGGGAGCAACCCAGAGAAGTGAGCCAGAGCAGAGCCCAATGCAAGTTATCTGAAAGAGAAAGGAGAGCTGAAATCTGTCCTTTTGTTTCACCTCCACTTTATTGCTCGTCTTTTTCCATTACTACTCTTTTACAGATTTAAAGTTCTTACAAGTTTCAGAATCTTCTGTAAAGAAATATATTCCTACTGGTTATTGCTAGCCTGAATAATGAAAGAAAAGGAAAAAGACAAACTTTCTTAAACCTAAGTTTGACACCCACTTGTAACCTTTTGACTGAAGCCAATAACGTAACCAGTGAAAAATCCTGCTGTATGAATATCCCTCCATGCCACCCCACGTGCATTGCTGGAGTTGTTCAGTTCCTAAACTCTGCAGATAATCTTGTCCCGTCTTCAAACGCACTTCAGCTTTGTGCTGAGCTCTGGGTTAGAAGGCAAGGTCAGAAATTAACCTGGTGGGGCTGAGAGGGACCTAAAGTGGGGAAAGTTGCACTTCATCTGTCCAGTTTATTCTGAAGGGGCAAGTTAAGGCAGTGTTAGGCCCATTGCACTTCATGTTTGCTGCTGGGGATGTAGGGTGGACCTCCTCAGTCGTTACCATCACCATTCCTTTTCTCAAGACTTCTTCAACAAGCATATTTTCAATGTTGCAGTAACTGGTCTAGCACCAGAGTAGTACCATTTCCCCATACCTGCCAGTTCCCCTTAGATTAATAGATGTTACATCAGAAAGACATTAATTTGAGGAGGCTTCCTAGTTCTGTTTGAACTAGAACATATTTTTTCAGGTATGTTCTTGATTTAAAGCTTCGAGGAGAAAAACTGAGCACATTTTCACTTCATTACCTTCCCTATTGCAAGAGGCATATGTCTACCCTGAATTAAAGCTACTAATTATACCTATTGCCAGGAAAAAATAAAAACGAAACCAAAACTTAAGCGTCCCCTCCTCTCCCAGTCTTTCACTAGTGACTTCTACCTCCTCGGTTAACACGTGGCCGCACAATGTGTTGAAGCAGGATTTGGCACAACCGAGGAAGCAGAAAATTCTGCTGCAGCAGTGGGGTCTGCCTCCAGCAGACCAGCTGGGGCTGGAGTAGAAACCTCCTCTGTGGGCAGCAGATCTGATTTACACCCCATACTCCACCTCCAACTCTAGCTGGGGGAGAGAGGGGACCACATGGCCAGAGGGCTCTTAAAACTATGATGAATTAACAGATGAAGTATACTGTAAAAGTGGACATTGGTAATCCAGTCTTGTTTAGTGGGTATTATCCGAAAGCAGCTTTCCTCAGCTCTTAGCCATAGCACTGTGTCATGCTTTTGCAAACTAAATTAAGAGCCCTCTGCTGCTAAAAATCTAGTTGACAAGGTGCTTAAGCTGCTGCAGTGTATTGAGTACAATAAGGTCAATTTGTCTAGCTAAAGTAATACACCTCCCTACTGCGACTCAGGTCAGAATGAAGGCTGTAGAAATTTTGTAGTGACTCTGGTTGAGGAGGGGAAATAACATTTACAGTGCAAGGTGTGTTTATATCACTGTGGCTGCATTTGCATACGAGATCTTCCTGAAATACCTGTCTGAAAAACAAGACTCCTCTTCAGCGTGGTTACCGCTTCCAAGTTTAGACCAGGCTTCAGAGGAACTGGGAGAAGACCTGGCTGCATGGACAGCTGTGTGGGAGCCAGCTGCTGATCTACGTGTCACCATCTGTCTCTAGACCCTGGTCATTTTTCTATTGGGTTTTGCTTGCTTTTTCCCTAGATTGTGCATCCTTGTAACAGAATGGCTTCAAACAACTGTGAAATAACTTCTGTTAAAACTATGCAAGAGCATAGCACAGGGTCAGTTTCAGGATGTATTTTCTTAAATGAGAACCACCTAAAGTAGTACCATCAGTCTAGAGTTTGGTGCTGCTGTGGTCTTACTCCAGCTTGCCAGTGCTGGCGGGCACTGAATTTGCCTTTTGTAGTCGCTTCATTTGCTTAGGGCCAGGCTGCTGCACCTCTTGTGCTGTAGCTATGCCACAAGTATTCAAAAGCAGGGTCATGACAAAACAGACTAAACTAGCGTTGTTGTGGTGACTCACACCACCAATCCACTGCCTCCAAAACCTAGTGGTTGGCATCCTCACCTGAGGCAAAATAAAGGGAAACCTGCCTCTTGCCACCATGGATGCCTAAGGCAAAGGGTTAAAGTTGAAGTAGGGATAAAAGCAAAAAACATTCCCAGTCTCCTGGGAGAAGTTGTTTCTGTGCTTGTTGAGGCTCAGGGGCTACTGTTGTCAGGCAGAGACCAAAGAAAGCAGCGGAGACAGAGGATCCAGGCTGCTTCATGTCTGCTAGGGGCTGTCAGACTGCTCTAGCTGTGTTAGTAACACATTATAGTCTAAAGCTTCTCGCTTGTGCTTTTTAAATGTTGTACCTGAAATCCTCTGCACACTCACTGGAAGCAACCCCTGTGGTTTCAAAAGACAATAGTTATGCCAGATTTCAAGATGGCCATGTTTTATCTCCATATCTGCATTTCTGCTATAGTCATTGCTGCTATTCTTCAGTGCCTCTTGGCCTGTACAGAAAAGAGATGGAGAGGAGCATCTGACAGCAGTATTTCACCAGGACATGTGAAAACAGTTAAATACATCTCAAGAAATAGTCTTCTTTTATCCAAGACAATGTGAGAGTTGTGTACAAAGTTAAGTCCATGGAAATAGTGTTTAGTACCAAATCCCTAAAAATATAACTGGCATCAGTAAAAATGAGGCATGGATGACAGAGCTGTATGCAGGCTGTATCTGATAGATGTGAACCGAGCTATGCAGGGCGGGAGGTTATAGGTAGGTAATCCAAAGGATACGTCTTGACATCACTCGCAAGCCCAGTACAGTAGTGTCCTGAATAGTGTCATTCTTCACATCTCTCTTTTATCTCTTTTTCATGAGAAGTTAAATTGTTACAATGGCACAAAAGTCACATCTGTGGTTCTGCAATGGATTTGAAGAAATAGCCCAAGGAGGGATGTTTTCAGGTATGCCATCCCAGTGGTGATTTCTCCTCCTCAGTGTGGCTGGGTGGTGATGCAGTCTGCATCATCCACTCCAAATGTTAATAAAAGATGAAAGAGCACTGCAAAATCAATAAAGTACAGAAGCAAAAGGAAACCCAAGAATAGAAGCAAAAGGAAACCCAAGAATACCTTAAACTGGGCTCAGGTTTTTTTGTTATTAAGTCTAACTGATTATTCTTAGCACACAAATGTGGATGTGCCCTTGCATTTAAAACTCAGTTAAATCTATGGTTGTGACTGTGGGTTTCCAAGAACACAGAGAAACATCTTGTTCCATGCAGTTAACTCTTCAAACAATGGAAGAGAGGCACCCCTCAAAAGAAGAGAAGTCTCAGCATCAACATGGCCTAATTCTCTTGATTCCTGTAAGAAATCTGTAAAAATCAATAGTAGTTAGGAAGCTGATTGGATCTGATGTGCCTCAGGATAAACCTGAGGCCACTGATGACTTGATTGAATGGCTCCATCACTGTACATCAGTGGTGTTTGGAGAATTTATTTTGGTTTTGCCTTTTAAGTCATGCCTAAGTTGATTTTGTGATACCCTTTCACAATGTATATGATGGGGATCCTGAGAAACTTTGGAGGCCTTACAGCCTTGTCCTTCATTCCACTTTTCTGCAGACATGTCTAATGGCCACCTACCCTAGTACAAGCAATAGTTTGTGAATGAATCTTGAAGCCGTTCCCTATTTCACTCTGGAAAAACTTTAGGGGGATGAGGATCTATGGAAAACACAAGAATGAAACTATTATATGTGTATATATGGCAATTAAAACTTTCCAGCTGTGTACATATATAAAGCAGATTTCCTTGAGAAAGCTCAGTGTTCCTACTTGCGCTAATGGGAAGAAATGTGTCCCATTTGCTATTTCCCTCAACTCTTCATTGAATGTTTCTGTGCAAAAAACAGAAGAGGCATGTGGCATTTCCCCTCACATGCACAGAGGGAAGTGAGAGCCTCCAGCCCAGCAGAGAACCTAAGGTGTCTGGACTCAAGCCCTTATTTCAGTAGAAAAAAATGAGGGCAAGAGGGGGCTGAGGAATCTGTTATCTAATAATTAAGAACTCAGCACTTAGTCTGTGCAGTGATAAACATAGGGGAAGTTAACTGTTGTTCACTGGTGCATTCAGACTTTTAGGATATGCAAAAATTGTCTAACAACCTTCAGAACAGAAACGTAGCAGCTATTTCAGGTTGGGAACATTATGCTGCTGTTGGTTTTGTATGGTGCAATCAGGTAACCAGACCCTAAGAGAGGAATCATTGTGTTCAGAAGGTATTTATTTTTTACTGTGAGAATCTTTAAACATGCAGTGTTTATTTATCCTTTAACCTGCAAGTGCATCTCTCCATCCCAGCTAAAAATTGTCCATGTGACATTGTCATTTAGCACTTCCAACCGTGTTGGTAATACAGTACATCTGTCATGAACAGGATTACAATTTGGTTTCACACCTCAGTCATCTCTTAAATCTTTAACAGTAACAAAATCACAAATTGTGGGCAGAAAACAAATGTATTTATGTTTTTCTAACCATTCAAGATGTTTCAGGGCTTCCTAAAAGCCCAACATGAGAGCAAGACCCCTATCAAGAGATAATAAGGCACCCATCTTGAATTAATTCTGATCTAATCAAATCTGATTTGATCTGATCTAATCTAATCTCATGTCTGTCCAACCAGTAGGACTTTGTTATGCTATCTGCAGACATACTGCTTGCACAATGGCTTGGGAAGTTACTCCCTGCTTTAGCCATGCATCTTTTGATAGTTGTGCTGGTTAGTCCTAAATTTGTGGCTGCAGCAATTATGCCATGGAAAGAGAAGCAGATTGCTCCGACACCGGTATGAAGAAGTTGTGTCGTGTCTAGAAGCAGCAAGTTTAGTTCTTTTAGGTGATCCACTCCTCTGCAGAGAACAAGAGTGATTTTAACAGTAACAGCTGGCCCGGTCTAAGGAAAATAGCAAGGGGAAGGCAATAGCTGTTACTAGCTCAAATGATAGTCAGAAAAAAAGAATAAACTTTTAGAGACATTGATTTCTTCTTTTCTTTTTCTTTTTTTTTTAAAGTCTATTATTGCCAGCTGTCTTAATTTGTCTAGTAAAAATCATGAGTTTTCCCTGCAGAGCTTGTACAGCTCACAGTAGCTGTGGCTGTTGCATTCTTCTGTGGTTTCTCCATTTCCTTGTCTCTGAAGAGTTGTCAAGTCACTGGGACATATGTCAAGTCACTGTGGGGGTATAACAGACCTGCAGAGCCACCATCTTCGTGGTCGAAGTGGGGCAGGTTCTGGTTATATGCTGTGTGGACACCATGACATGTACCATGTATATGCTGCAAGGCTGCTAGAGGCATCCAGAGGACCTGCATTTCCTACTGGTCTTCCATTTGGCTATGGCAAAGCACAGAAACAGGGCTTATTTATCACAGATTTCAGCTGAGTTATAGCTAAGCGTATGTGTAAACACTTTGCTGAACTGTTCTTTGTGAAGACTGTTTGCTGACCCAAGCCTATAGAGCCCTAACCCCTCTGTGCAATAACCTAGGCAAAGATCTTCAGCGCAATTTGCAGTCTGTGCAGACACCTTGTCTGCGTCCATCTGAGTCAAAAAACAGTGGCAGGGAAAATCCCTGGAACGGGAACTCGGTCATCTGTGCTGGTACCCGGTCCAAGCAGGCAGCAGCCCTCCCAGCAGGTTGCAGGCAGTGCTTGGGGGCCAGCGTGGGCCGTTCCCAGTGACCAGATCGGAGGCAGCCACATGGTTTTGGAAGAGAAGAGCGGCCGGTAGCATAGATGCAGCCATACTGTGCTGGCTGGCCTCGGTGGCCAGGAGCAGTCCCCGGCAGGTTTCATTTAAAGCTGTACAGGTGCAGGTTTCATTTAAAGCTGTACAGGTAGAGCTTTAAGGCTGAAATGGCTTTGGGTGGCAGTGGGATGGCGTATAGTTCCTCATGCCAAATATTGATGGGTATTTAATATACACTTTGGGCACACGCTGTGTGACCAGGGAAGGCTGCCGACTGATGTTGTGTGAGTGCTCCCGATTCCTGCAGCGCTGTGCTGGGTATGAGCACGACAGAGGAGAATCACAAGTGTAAAGTGCTTTAAGATCACACTCTGGCAACTCTTACCAGAAAAATACTCTTGATTAGAAGTGTGATCTTTCTGTAACAGCATTTCTATACTACCAAAAGCCCTTTGTGGATGTGGTTACACTAAGGGAAAACTAAAAGCTTTGACTAGTATAACTTACTTAGTTTGGGGTATCTGTGTAAGCCGCACTGTCAAAAGCATGTTGCTGTAGGCAGAAGCAGCTCTTCATGTGGAGAGCATAGGTATATCAGCCAGTGTTGTCTGGTGTTCTTTTTCCAGCACAGGTTTATCCATTCTTCGCAGCACTACTGAATTTTCCATTATAAGCCATTTTCGCATTGATTTCCACAGGTGGTTTTAAGTAGTTGTCTGTTCCGAAACAGGTGTCAATTCCAGTGACCCTCCGTGCCAACAGCGTTGGTGGGTCTGGTGGGAGGACAGGTCGGTGTTGAGGACTGCTGCCTGCCTCTCCATACCTCAGCTCCTGACCACTGCTGCTCCGCTGCGTGGCTGTATCCCTCTCGGGTGGGTAGGATCAAATCCCCCCCTAAGCCTGCCCCAGGGCGTCAGTTACTCGGAGTTTGCCTTGCAGCAAAATTGCAGTGCTTGATTTTTCACTCTAAACTCAGGTATGATTGTTTTTCTGAGATCTGGCTGGAGTGAAAACAAAGTAAACAAAGCTAAGAGTACTCCACCAGACAAATAAGGGCCTACTACGTGATTCCTGAGTATTGATATTCAAATACATGAGTTAATTCAGATACATGAATTAAAAGAATGGTGTGAATTCCTGACTTATCAGGTCATTTCATTCAGCGCATGCCCATGCAGCCTTAGCTGCAAAGGCTGGCAAAACTCTCATGATGCTGAATTTTCAGTTCTTTTACCAAAGAAAAACTTTTTCACTCATGGTAGATGCTGATGGAGATGCTTGTATAGGTGTTTCTGGGGAGTGCTGATAACTCCACATTCTGGGTCAGACCAAAGTTCCATCCAAGCCAGTTTCCCATCTCCCTGGGGAAAGGATGTGAGACCAGGGAAAGCCTGTATGGATCCTTTGCCAGAGGACTTCCTCAACCTCAAGAAATTGTGTCTCAGCTGCACCCCTAAGACCAAGGCAGGGCCTTGGTATTTGTTTTTGGACAGGTGTAGTGGTGTTCCGGAATAGTCCAAAAATGGATCAAAGTCTCCTTTTATAATATTCAAATTAGAAAGAGTTTTACAAGTTCAAACAATTTTTCAAAAAATCCCAGCAGGATAGTTTTCTACTTTCACCCATAGCATAGCTACGCCTTCTGATTTAGTTAAATACTAGTTGGACTTAAGAGTTCAACATAGGTAAAAGTTAGAGACTTTGGCTGTGAGCCCATTTCCAGGGACATGTGTGGTTGTGTTAACGGCTGGGCCCCATCCAGCGTGCAGGAATGTTTTATCTGTCTGTCTTTCTCATACATTACTGTACGTTAAGCAGAGGGAAGAAAAACTGCAGCAAGGGCATGGGGAGGGGAGGGGAAATAAAGGAATATGATAGAGACATGAGAAGAAAACTGAGAGAAGAGGCAGATCTTGAAGAAATTTAAAAATAATTAATAGAATAGGAAGGTAGAAGTAAAAGTAAAATTCCTTTCATCCGAGTGCAGGGGCACGGTTTGTCCTTACCTCTCTACCTGTGGGGTGCTGCTGAAAGGGAAGGCCCCTTTCTACAGCCCATCCCATCTGAGTGCACTGGCCGGGGTCCCCAGCAGCCACAGGGCTGCTAGATCCCCTGCGCAGGCATTGGGGGGGCGTGTGGGCAGGGGTTTTGGCAGCTCTTGGATCAGCATAGCTGCAGCATCAAGCTGCATCGTAGACATTCAGAGGCAGGTGAAAGCCAAATACCTCAGAGTGTCTTTGGAGACAGTGGAACAGAAATCGTGCCTCTCAGGGTGGAGTGAAACCTCGCCTCTGCCATGGCTATCAGGAACGCTTGGGGCAGGCAGCTTAGAAGTCTCAATAAGAGGCCAAACACTAAGTAGATGCGTCCTCGTCCTCCTCCTTCTCCAAGGAAATCTTGTGTGCAATGGAAGAACTCCTTTTGGAAGTGCACTGTATGTAGAATAAGGAAAGAAAAAGACAAATCAAAAGAGACACAATGCCTGATACCATATTCTGTTAAGGATTACATAGGGTTCATTGTGCAAGCATCATGAGTCTGTACACATGAACGCTCACTTATGCCTCTGGTATTAGCAATAGAAACTCACACGCTCATACATACCTAGTACAAATCACATGTAGCATAAGAGGAAAACTCTTCTGTAAGCAAATTTGTCAGTGTTTGGATCATGCATTAACAGTTCTGTAGGACTACCAACAGGTAGGTGGTCCCGGGAAGAAAAATAACATGACAGTTATAGTCCTTGTTTCTGAAAGGCTGAATCGATACCCCAGTACCAGTACACCAGTGCCTATAAGCAGCCGAATGTTTACTGCGCATGCAGGAGATAGGGCACAGCAGGGAACCGTGATGCTGGCACTTAGCAGATTGCGTGTCAGCCTCTTCTCAGTGGGCTTTGCAAGCCCATCAAGGACAGAGATAGAAGAGAGGGGATTCTGCCTCCTACTGAGAGGCTTCGAGAGCAAAATACAGGAACACAAGTGCTTTTCTCCTCTGCAGCAGACATGTTGCATGAAAAAAATCTCGAGAGCAAAGGGTAATGGGAACAGTTACCTGCCCCATGTGAAATGTTCACCCTGTAGTGTAAGAAAACACTTCAGAGAAGTGAGTAGTTGAAAGGATTTGAGCAGAATTCTTTTTTTTTTCTACATGCTGTCTGTATGAGAGATGAAAGATTGGTCTGTGTCCTGCTCACACATCAGGACTCTGCTATACAAGCAGATGGGCAGATTCCCAACAGAAAGACACTCCTCGCTTTGGAGAACTTATGGTCTGACAAGCAGACAAAAAGCTCCAGAGACCCAGGTACGCAAAGCAGTCAGAAATGGTGGGGCACTTCTGCTCAGTGCTCTGGCTGCCTACTCACCTGATAAACAAGTGTGGGTGGGAAATGAAGTTGTTGCTCTTTGCTGTAGCTTTGTGGAAATGTGTCTCATCAGAGCACAGTTAAGAATTGTAGGGGTGAATGCTGGAGAATTAATTAACCTGGTCACACTCACATGGGGCAAAAGGCATGAATCTCAGCAGCAAGAGGGTTACAAGCTCCAGGGCAGGTGGAGACATGTCTGTCATATGATGGTCTCAAATCTGGGCTGGATGTGTCTCTGGCATTTAATGTGGCTTAAATGTGCCGTTGTGTTGGGCATGGGGCGGGAAGATGACTCTTGAATAAGAGCCATCACCTTTGACTTAAAATCCTGGCCATAAAACCTGTCAATGAAATTGCAAATTAGAGAATGCACAACTACAGCCTTAGTCCAAAGAAGGCTGCATGTCTGCATGGCTACAAGCAGGTCATGGAGGGCACTAAATGAGCTGCTCAAGCACCTGTGCAGCAAGGCTGCAGTGCTACAAGTCCAGTGAGCTGCATTTGCTCCCACCACTCCTTGCCAGAAACCCCTAAGGTCTGATTCTTCTGGCTTTGCACTCTGCGTAATCATTAACGCTGCTTCCAAGAGTTTGGTTAGTGGGTGTAAAATACTACCAATTAGTAAGGCATCATTTTACCACCACTTCACACTGCTGTAAAATAAGAATGTAGGCTATGGAGCAACAAAGAACTGAGCCCTCAGTATTCACTTCATTAGAGAATCAGTTGCCATATGAATGGGAAATAACAAGGGCAAATCCATCCATGCTGGAATTACACAGACTGCCTGAGCTTGGGCTAGATGGTTTAATAGAAAAGGAGAGCCATAGAATAGAAGAAAAGTAAACGAATATGCAGCACCAGTGGATTTGGAGCAGGGAGTGAATTTTACTTCCCATTTTCCTGCTCCTACGTGAAACTTCAAGCAACACCCTGCTCTAATGTGTGTAAAATAATTTGTATAAATATATAATATATGAACATACAAACGTGTGTATGTAGGTAGTGTAAATAGCTATTTGGAGATCACACTGTTCTCAGTATGTTTTCCAGGATAAATCTGTTTGGAAGAAAAATTATGTTGCCCTTCATGTGGATTCTCACGCTCTTTGCATGTGTCTTGCCTGTGGAAGGTAGGTACTTAATTTTTTATTTCTTTTTCCTAGTTTAATTTGGTTTTGGGTGCTCATTTTTTTTAAGTCTGCTTTGCCGTAGGCCCTGCAAACAATAATAAAAAAATACTGTGGCAGTTGCTTCCATGTGGCTTGCCAAAGGGGTGTTAAGAAATTTTCCTCGTTGTTCTGTATGTGTGAGCTGCAAAGAGGTGATAAATTGCTGAAGGAAATTAAAGCAGGGTGTTGAAGCTAAAGTTTTGTACTCTTCTGATTTGGGCAGTCTTGGATTACAAGCTGCTGTTGTGTTGGAAATCAAAAGATTAGTTGCTCTCTCTGACTTACCCAGGAATGCTGCAAAGAACGATTAATAGATAAAAACATTATGCAGCCTCTGATGCTCTCTGCGCTTGGCTTGCTCAGGTGATGGAAGAAACCACGGTCTATCAGAGAGGAGCACCTGAAGTGGTAATTGTAGTACTTTGGACGAGCAGTCATTTCTAATCGTGGAGATTCCCACAGCCCAGGGCTCTGCACTGCCCTCCCCTTGCTGCAGTGCGGAGGCACCCAGCACCTGCGCTCCTGGGACATCGGCTGTCCTGTGGGGCGGGCTGGCTGGCAGCGAAGGCAGTTCTGTATCAGCTCAAAAGTTTTGTGAATTCTTCCAAGGCCGTTTAGCAACCAGCATCTCCCAGTGAGCAATGCTTTGCTGCAAGTGGGGAAGTCGTGGCTGCCAGAGTGCCAGTCACAGCTGGGTTATTTTGCTTTGTCTTACGATGGCCTCAGTGCACTCACCCTTTCCAAAATGAAGATCTTTTTCATTTATGCCTTCATCTGTGGTGCTCTTTTGTGGGTCCACATGAAGAGTTTTTCTTTGCCTCTCTCCTTCCCCCAGGTCCTGGGTAGTTTTGCCTTCAGCATCATTGGCTGAACACCAGTAAGGCCGGCTCAAGCTTGGGGTCCAAAAGTTTTGCAATGCCTCAAGAGGGAAGGGAAGTCTTGTGGGCTCTGTGTTGCAGATGGGGACACCAAGGCGTGGGTCTGCAGCAGGGGTAACTCCACGTTATTCAGCAACAGGCAAGGAAGCCCGGCCAGGCTGGGTGATGGCTCAGAGCAATCTGTGCTTGCACTGCTAGCCAGGACCTTCAGTCTTTGCTACACTTGCTTGAAACTTGCTGCAAACCCAGCTCTGACACTGGGCTGAGAGGCAGGCACTTGGAAAGCTGCCCACAGCCATGTGCAAGGTCACACAGGCTGCTGCCGCCCCACTCCGCTGCTCGGGGTGGCTCCTTGGCCACAGCAGCGCTAAGTCGAGACCAGCACCTGCAGCCACAGTTCACAGTCCGACCCCCTTCTGCAAGCGGCTTTTCTCTGCCCTTGGTGGCTGTAACCTGGGAGCCAGTGAGGTAACAAGCCAGCGTTCTGCTGCCTGGTTCTGGGATGGGGGCAGGCAGGCAGGGGCAGTAACACTTACAACCCCCTGTGTGCCTCGGATGGCCGTAACTCCCAGCAGTCCAGTTTACACGTGTTTTCCTGGCCTTGCTGCAGTGGGCAGGACCGAGGAGAGCGGGATGTGCCTGCTGAGATCAGCTGGATGCAGAGATGCAAAGGAGCAGGGGGTTTCCAGGCCAGTAGTCAGACTGGAGCTGCAGTGGTGATGTCCCAAGTCTACCACTTTCTTGTGAGACTGTCAGTGCTTGAAAGAACCAAACTTCGTGTTCGTTTGCAAGGCTGTGAAAACACACATACGCACAAACACATATCCGGGCTGAGGCTGAAGTGAGGCACTAATGCTCACTTTCTTACAGGCGTGTGTGAGGCTTAGGCACTGGCTCACCCATGCGCAGCCTGGCATGCTGTATGGCAGCGCTGCCACCAAACACTGCTGGGCAAGGGGGTCCCAGCTGCTTTGGGTCAGCTGTAGCATGCAGCCATGCAAAAGCAGATACTGCCCAGCTGCAGAAGAAGGTGCGTGAGGGAGGAAGAGGATTGTATCTGTCCTTTTTCTCTCATATGCCTCAGCCCCATGAAACACCCTGCAGTGTTGCTGCCTGCCAAGGAATGGGCTGAAGACCCTGTGCAGCAGGTTGTGATGTCCAGCAGGTTCGGAATGACCCATGCAGAGGTTAGGCACCAACACAGAAGCAGGCATCTCAGTCCTTCCAGGAAACAGGGATTAAAAGTGGGAGAATCACCCTTTAACCTATCATCTGCCCCCAACCCCTTTGTTAAAATAAACGCTGCCATTTGACAAAGAAAAGCACTCTAGTACGGCAAGCTTACAAAACTATTCAAAGCAGCAATGACAAAACATTAAAACTGAAAGTAACAGCATGCTGCCCTCAAATCATATAATTTGCTGTTCGCTCATGCATCATGGGGCCATGTGAAACACCAGCTGCATGGGGGGAAACTGGTGGGGAAGGGTGGGAAATTTCTGTGAGCACAGACATGGCATGCTGCCGCATCCACTGCACTAGCACTGAGCATGATTGTGGACCATCTCAAAGGGTCTGTGAAGACGTGTCCAGTTGTGGAACATGAAAAAAACAGGAGTGAAAAAACATGATGATGTCCAACTGGATGTCAGGTCAGCCAGCATGAGTTGTAAGTACAGGTAGTAACCAGCCCACCGACAAGCCAGAGCTCACATTTTGCTCACAACATAATTTATCTAACAGCCGCAAGTAGCAAACCAATATAGTCAAAATTAAGTTGTTCCTTCATAGAAAGAAGGAAGGGAAGGTTTTATTAATAACGTATCACAAATATTGTCCTCTGCCCTTGCCCAATGCAGTGTAAACTCGCTTGTAATTTGTGCTGGAGAGGCGGAAGTCAGCTCCATGTCTCTGCTTCATTGTAAACTTAAACTTGAAATCCTTTTCTTGCACTGATCCCAGCTTTGATATGCATTAGTAAACACTCATGCCACCAAAGTTAATCTGGAGTGATCTTATGATGATTTGTTATATTAGACACTAAAAAACAGTCATGAGACCATGATTTGATAGTGTTATCTCAACACCTTGCATAGAGATGCAAGGATGATTTGGTGACATATCATCCTTGACACATGACACATAGAGACCATGCTTCAATCAACACACCATGCCTCTGGGCAGCATGGTGTTACAGCTTCTGCGGGGGAACGCCACTGCCTGCGAAACCGCCTCTCCTGCAACTAGTGGTGATGGCAGGGCTATGGAGACTGGGAAGCAAGAAACTAAGCCTGGTACTGGAAAATCAAATACACCAAAATATAACAAATTTCCTGCATGATTAATGAAATTTTATTATTTACAGGCATGTCTAAGCAAGACAGAACCTGCTTTTCTTTTAATTATTCATTCTGCAAATAAATGCAGGAGTAATAATCTTAGCAGCTCCACTGGCACTAAGTTGGGGCACAAACCCATCATAACTTCTGTCATTTCATTTTAATTCTGCCTTAAATCACTCTGTTTAATTAAATTGTAGTTACCCTGATTTATTTGAGCATGGTGTGTGCATGCACTGTACCTCAAAATGTGTGATGGTAATGAGCAAACACCAATGGGGTGATGTTGTGATCAATAAAATTATGCCAGGTATGAAGAGAGCTTTGTTTAAAAGTGGAGTCAGGATGTGTTTTCATAAGCAGTAGTTCAATCTGGTTTTGCTGCAAGCAGGGCCTGGCCTTAACTGTCCATAGGCAAAGAAACAGCAGGTTTCATCACTGCTCCACACCGATGTCTTTCTTCCAACAGGAAGGAGAGGCTGACAAACCTTCCCCGGTAGTAACTGTGACTGGTTGCAACGTCAGCTGAGCAGAAGATACTGGTGGAGGTGCTTCTTCACACAAATGAGACTGCACACCCAAGCTCCTTTTCAATCTGTTGAGAAGATCATGTGTTTCAGTGATGTGGATGTGCCTGTTGTGTGAGGTAAGCACTGACTTTTGGCTATACCAATGGTAACGAAGGGTTACAGAAATGATGAAACTCAAAAATACAAATGGAAATATCAGGCCTCCAGCCTACCCACTGGGCATTTCTTATTGTCAGGTGAATGGATGAGAACTGTTGTGATAAATGTCATGTATCTTGTGGGTTGTTACACAACACTGATGAGGAAAAAGGGAAGATGCAGAAAGGAGAAAGCCAGGGCTGCCTGTCTCTGCTTGGGAAAATAACAAGCCTTTCATTAGAAATGCCTTTTAAAATGTTATCTGGAATTTATAAGAAGGCATTGTTGGTCCTGAAAATACTAGTTTTTGTTGTAGCACTGGTGAATATCAGGTTGCTACCAGGGCTTTGCACACACTGACACTCAGGCTCAGTGGCAAACAGGCAAGAATGTAGGTAAAGGCTGGGCAGGCAGCAAGATGCTCCCTTGCTTGGCCCACACAGGTCACTGCTGGCAAAACGGCTTTCTGTCCTCGCAGGCAGCTGTGGGCTTCGATTCACAGTCCCTGATGTTTAATTGCCAAAATGAAAACTCTGTGTGTGTGCATATATATATATATGTATATATATCATTACTGGATTACTGAAAATACCATTGCCTATGGGCAGGAATATTAACATAAGGTGGGATCAATAGCAATTTAATTTTCCAAGTTGCAAATTGTGGTGACAAGGGCTAGTACACAATTTGCGGTGCAGCATGCAGACACTACAGTTTGCAGAAGCACCGTTGATCCTGTTAGAAGAGTTAAATCAGGACTTTGGTCCTACCTCATTATTTACTTTAGCAAGAAAACTTGTGCACGTGGTGTAATTTGTATACCTTTGTGGCTATTTTCACGTGACCGTTTTGAGGGAGTCTCTTCTCATGTCTTTTGCCAACTCAGGCTGGCAAAAACCACCCCACAGCACAGCGTAAGCATCAGGTATGGTGACTGCGGTAAATTACAGCAATTTTGCTAACACTGCACTACTGTGTACATGGCATGGGAGCTACTGTGGACTAGTGCTGAAATTTGCAGTGTCACGGGTAGTAAGTACACACTCTTCAAAGCCTTGTGTACTCAGGGAACTTTCAATGGTTTAAGTTTCATACTGGGGAAAACTGTACAAGTACTTGGTTTCAGTTTAAACACAATTTATTTTAATGTCATCTGTTGGGGGGGTGGGGGGGGTGGGTTGGTTTTTTTTTTTTTACCAAAATAAGTGAAACTAAATGAAAGATGTGTCTACAAGCAATGTGCTGGATGCCCGGCATGGGTGTCAGGGCCCTTGATTTGCATAGAGACATTGTTTTTCATTACAGACTCACAGTTGGGCTGGTTGGAGGTGAGTCCCAGACACACTGTAACATCACAGTGTGAGGAATTTGTCCTCGGGAGCCAGAGCTGTGGCCACTGAGAGAGGAACAGCCGCACCTAACTCCTGAGGATGTGCAAAAGCTTTTGGTCAAACACTCTGACTGTCTGTCTCCAGCTTGGGCATCTTAAATTAAATCTTCCCGTTTTTTTATCTGATCTGTTCATCTCCCTTTTGTGTAGCTCTCAGCCATGAAGCTTTGGTGGCTCCGCAATACGGTATTGCTGAGCTGCTGCGTGAAGAATAAACCACACTTAGAGGCTGTACACACTTGTGAGGAAAGCCACAAATACTTTCCTCATATGTGATGATATTTTCATCGCTTCTCACGTAAGAAGATAAATTAGTGGATGTGCAAAACATCACAGAGTGACGTAGGGCCAACAGCTGAGGTAAGGACTTCTACCCTGAGCAGAGATCTGTCCCTCCAAACTTTGACCCTGTGTCAGAGCCAGTGTTCTTGTAATGTACGTTTTAAAAATGTATGCTGTAGCATCTTATGACTCATTTTACAATATACACAGTAATTGCTTTTCAGTGAGGTCCTAGATACATGAAAGATTAAAAAAAATGTAAGATTTTTCATTGATGGCAAGTTTTAAAAAATAAAAGCTGACTTATTACTTGAAGGAAAGAAACAGGTATTTTTAGTCAGCAAAAGAGAATATTTTTAGCTTCTAAATATGCAGAGACACTATATCAACTATCACAAATGTGTGCTGGTGATGCAGCCAACAACACTTAATTATCAGTTCTACAGGAAAATTAGGTGAGAAAATTACTTGTCTTTTTATATTTATTTTATTTATAAAAGAACCCAAAGATGATGACAATTCTCTCACTACAGCATGTCTGTCTTATTCTTCTCCATTGGTGATGCAGATTGACACATTCCTGCAGTGTACACAATTTGATTTGTGTTTACAAAGTTTTCTTCTGTAGTTTTGAAGGCAGCTGTTTCAGTAGTGAAGCACTCTCATCTTTTATAATGTCTTAGATTAGAAACATTTGAAATATGGGAGCAAGAAAGCTACTTGGTCTAATGCATTGGCCTTCTTCGCAATGTACGGGTCATTGGTTTTGTGTGTTGATATTATTTGTGTATGCATCTTCTTTCTTCCTTCAGAAATCATCTGGGGCATTAAGCAATATCTAGGCATGAAGATGCTGGACATACTAGTGTGGCTTGGTGTGTCTTCAGTAGCTTGGTTTGTGGTATTTTGGCCCCAATGATAAAGTGAACCAGTCTGGTCCGTGCTTATAATTCTTCTCATTTACACTAAGCAAACAGCAGATGTGCTTTTGGGTTATGGTTTTACCACACAGTATTTGTTAGCATCCCTACTGAGTTATTCCTGGGTTATACCCAGCCTGATTATTTCTTCCCACTGCAGGGGCAGAGTTAAGCAGCCACAGCTAGAGGGAAGAGGAGGGCAGAGCGTGGAAGGGACCCCAGCAGCACTACAAGCCTGTTTTGCTGCCAGACATTTTCTGTGGTGAAACTGCAGCCCCGTGGAGCATGGGAACAACAGGAGATGCTCACCATTTTCAGGGCTAGATCTGAATCTGATCAATGATTTGATTTTGACTACGCTAACCCCGGAGCCTGCAAGAAAAATTTCACTCTCTGAAAATGCCTTAATATATTATTAGTTTCATGTCCCAGATCAGGCTTCAGTTCCTTCACACCCAGGTGTATAGCAGAACAGGAGACTGCCCAGACCCGCAGTCCAGTCTGTGTTTGGTCCTGACTACTTCTTCTGGAGATGTCCTCTCTTCCCAGATGGGTAGGGATCGGCTAAACTGCACTGAAAACTTTTGTGCTAGCAAATCTGGTTTGCTCCTAAAGGAACTCTAGAGAAGAGGACTTAACTTATTTTATGTTTGAAAAGGTAACTTAAATGGATATGGAAGAAGTTTCTCAGCCTGAAAATGTACTGAAGCAGCCAGGGATGATTCCATGGGTCGTTTTTTCCCCCATAGCAAAGTGGGCTGAAGCAGCGCTTTCTTCTCTCTGACTGCTTGTTCCTGCCCTGGCGCAGCTCTCTTGGTTATGACGGAGCAGTGCCTTGTCCAGCCATGCAGTGAGAGGCACCCAGGAGTCCATCACTCTTAAGGGTAATGTTTGCCTTATTTTTTCTTAGTTATATTTAAGCTGACTTGGTTTCTCCAGCCACAAACTGATGAAGAAACAGATGGGGCCGTACACAAACAGGGAGATGGTGTGGCACAGGAGATGCTGAAGTAGATGTTGCCAATGAAAGAAATGTTCTTCAAATGCCAGCCTCTGTCCAATGCTGGGAGAGAGTATCTGAGAGAGCAGCAACAGATACCGTGATGTTTTATTTTCCTCATCCTGGGGGGTCCTGAGGGACTCTGCTGCATGAAGCAAAAAATAAGTCAAGGGAAGGTGGGGAAGCAGGAAAGTAAATCAGTCTTTGAATATCAGGATAAGAAATAAACCTTATTTCTAAGGACTAAAGTGGTTTGAATTTTGTCTCTGGTCATGTAGCACTCCGGTGCACATCTGTTACCATGACCCAACATAGCTGCTGCACGGGAACATGACAAGAAAAATCTTGGCTCAAAAGATCGTACTGCACATGTATGACAGAAGATGAAGGAGAAGCGAAAGGTGGTAGTGAGAGGGAACAGGCACCTAGGTGTCAGCAGTCTGCAAGCTTCCATCCAGTGTACCATCCTACACCGGCAGTGGTAGGGGAAGAGTGCCCCTGGGAGTGCGTGGCATTTCAAGGCAAGCAGATCATAGACAACATCCTTTTAAGAGTGGGTTTGGTTGCTTCTTGTGTAAAATAGGAATAGTAATGCCTGAGCAGGAGTATCACGTTCCCAGGGTGGAGAGTAAGGGAAGTTGTTTAGAAAACGCTGGTACCTCAATTAGAAGGAACACGTTAATTTGCCCTTCATTTCCATCAGGTGCCAAACCATTACGAACGTATCTGGTGGATTAAAACTGGAAAAGGTGAGAGAAGGAGGGAGAGGGGCAAAGGAGGAAATATAAAACTGCAGCAGGTTTCCTTTCCAGCAGCCTTCCCTCCGGCATGCTCGGGTGGGCTCAGTGGTGAGGAGAGCTGTTGTTATTCCTTCTACTAATACCTGATGACCCAGCCAGCAGCATCCTTTTGAGCCTGCCTGGCCCACAAGAGCGGGAGCATTTCTCCTTCGTGTGCTCTGCAGCTTACCTGCTCTGGCAGCAGTGTGGTGTGGACTCCCCCTTCTCCAGCTCGGGGCCACGCCAGGTCTCCCTCAGCTCACAGGGGCATTTTTGAGTGGTCAGTAAATGTGCTGAGAGGTTGGGGTGGGCAAGGGAGGGAAAAGTGGCAGCTTGGGTCTGTCCCCACCGTGGCACTGGAGCCAACCCCGCCTGGGCAGCGAGCTGCTGCTTCCTGTGCAGCATCCCAACATGTGGAGTCAACCATGGCCAGGAAAGCAAGGGGCTGGTGGGCGGTGGGCAGCCGGGAAGGGCAGGCTTGTGGCAGAGCAAGG
Source organism: Falco naumanni (assembly GCF_017639655.2). Lineage (NCBI taxonomy): Eukaryota > Metazoa > Chordata > Aves > Falconiformes > Falconidae > Falco > Falco naumanni. The sequence goes on from NC_054057.1 coordinate 5,467,965, forward strand.
TTGTTCCAGGTGCAGCTATATTCTTTTTTTTTAATTATTTTTATTTCTCCTGATCATTTGTTAATAAATATGCAAGACGGGATCTAGCTGGCTGTTGGAATTGGTACCAGTTCTGGTACTGGTGTGCCCAGCCAATTTCTATATTTTCTAGGAGTACACGTGCCATTGCAGCTAAGGAAATCGTGCTGTCCTGGGACTCAGATCTAGCAGTGTCTAATAAAAGGGTTGATGAAGAGAAATTTCTGCAAGATTTATTTTCCCCTGGGAAATTAAACATTGTATATCAGAGCACGCATGGCATATGGCTGCTTATCCATGGGCACTGAATTCATATTCAACACTGAATCCAGCCCCTGACTCAGCAAAGTGCTGTAAGTGGTGTTTAGTTGTGATAAACAGGACTTAACCGCAGGTCTAAAGCTGGGCATGCACTTAACTGAATCGAAGCCATTTGCATTTATGCATAGTAATGTGCAATGTAAACCACTGAGATTTGTATTGTGACCCCAAAGCTAGTTTTTTCTTAGGCAAGTACTGGATCAAAAAATGGAAGTGAGCCTATTTTCTGGACTAATTCCATCTATTTTAGATATGTTACTTTGTCTCTTCACCTTCCAGATATCGCCTGCAAAGGAGACAAGATACACATAAATTGATTTGCAAGACCAAGTGCACAATCCACATAGTGCAATGAGTCTTCTGTCTGTTATCTTTATTATTGCTATTGTATCACCCTGCTCTGCAGCAGCAGGAGACAACAGCCGTATACTTTGCAGTGGACGGTTAAGGAACTGTCAGACAATTGACCAGATTTGTTTTCTTGGCTGATCATTTACAGATTTGTTTATGCTCTAATGCTGAAGTGTTTCTACCCTGGTATGGCTTGCTGTCTAGGAAAGAAAGTACTCATGCTGCCTGGCACCATGTAAGTGTCTACTGTTTTTTAAAAATCTTAGTGGTAGGTTGTGGCAGAGAACCCTAGAATAACATGTTAACTTCTAAAAAGCTAGTCTCCTTGGTGTTCTTAAATTATTTTCTCTTAATTACTTCGAAAGTTTCCTTGCCCTTGCATTTAAAAAAAAAAAAAAGGATTTGATATGTCATTTTTCTAAACAGTGATACTTCGAAACCAGACATCTGCTGCTGGGTGTCATTCTACGCTTTCAGACATCACTAGGTTTCTTTTGGAGGTTCAGAAATTGCTATGCAAATACCCAACACCCTTTTGCATTAGTCTCATTAAGGCAAATAAACATTTCACTTCAAACAGCAGTGCTCCCAAATGGGAGAGTTGAAAGTCCAGCCTACTAATCTCTTTTCAAACAGGTGAATCCTTATCACCCTCTGAAAAACTGGAATATAGATCAGTCTCTCATCTGTAGCTGTTACAGCCTGTGACACAGTGAGGTCAGGGTTCACTTGTTCTCTCTCTCTTCCTTTGTGGCCAGTTGGCCACCAAATTCAAGCACACTCTCAAACATTCATGCAATCACACTGGTCTCCACTATTTGCACTAATTTCCTTGTTCTCCACTTTGCACTCAGTCTAGAAAACCCTGCAGAGGCGCGGTGAGTCTGGGGGACAAAGCAGCGGCAGTGGCAGCTGGACAGACGCCCTGTCCGCGTACAGCTGTGCTGCAGCTGGGTCCCCGCCGGCCCCTCGGACAGCAGGTTTGGCAGAGGCACGAACAGTGTGCAGGGACATGCGGCTACAGTGGGGGTGAATGAAGGACATGCTGCAAGGAAGAGCAAAGGCATATAGTGCTAGAATTACAACAGTAAATAGAGGGTTTGTGATAAGTTTAAAAAGCAACATTTCTCTCTGCATCCCAGGATGAAGCATGGCTTGTTGGGCAGAGCAGGAAGCAGAGTCAGGACAGACTTCTGGATGTTTTTCCTGACTTTGTTACTGGCTGTGGTGAGACTATATATGCTCCCATTTCCTATCTTTAACATGAGGCTTGTACTTGCTAAGGTGGTAAAAAGCCATGGCTCTGCAGGAGCTTTGGCTGATAGACACAGAAACTACTTGGAATCTCTTCTGTAATTCATGGCAAGTTGTAACTAGGCTGCTTTAAAGTCACTCAGCTAAAGATGTAAATGCCTGAATTTAAAAAAAATTAACACATTTTAAGCTAGTTTTTAAGATGACAGCCTTTAAAAACATTGGGACCTACCCCAGTATTTTTTCTTCTTCCAGAACTCTTTTTCTTGCTAAAATAAAATATGCAAAAAGTGTAAGTAGGAAGGAGAGAGACTGTTCCCCCTCTCTCCTTCCTCGCACTTGGATCCAGCAGCTGAGATTCAAATGCAAATGCCAGTACTCTCTAACTCTCCAGGAACTTTTGAGTCTTGGTGTCTTACACCTATGTGACAACTTTAGGCTAAATTAAAAATCAAAGAGATTTCCCCTGGAGTAAGGTGTTGCTTGTTACGAGTGAGGATATCATAATTGGAGCTGCCAGGAGGTTTATGAACTCCACTTGCTGAAGGAGGCTTTGGGACTGAAAAGCACCGGAATCTGTATTTTCTGTCTGGAGTCATCCCAGCTACTGCCCTCCCTCAGCCAGACGTGTAAAACCAACAAACACGCTTCAGATCCCATTTAAATGCCAATACACCTTTCTCTTCTGTGTGATCCTATCGGATTTGGGAGGCTGAGATTGTGCCCCAGCTCTCGCCCTGCTGCTGTGGTGGCTCCTAGGCAGAGAGAGGGGCAGGTCCTGGGTGCAAGTGCCTGCTGTGAGGGTGCTGTGCAGTCTCCTTGTCACATCTCCTCTGACTGGGGCTGTGTGGTGTGACAGGTCAAGGTCTCAACTGTAGCTGCCAGTCTGTGCGCTTTAAAGCTGTGATTCCACCCCTGCTTTTCCTTCCCTTGCCATCCCCTCAGCACGCCCATCCATCCTAGCCAAGATGGTCAATGGGGGGAAAAAAACCTTTGGTAGTTTTATTTTAGCAAATCTAGGACGGGACATTCAAAGTCAGTAGCAACATCACTAGAAACACAGAGGGGGGTTAATGGCTGCGGAAAGATTTTCTTTGATCTCTTTATATCTGCTCTTCATCTTTGCCTTTCCTCAGTAACTCAAATGACGGACTATTCTTGAAGAATACATCATAGCTGGGGTTCACATTCAGGTTTTTTCTATAAGTGAAACTTCAGAACCACATTTTAAATCTAAATTATGGTATAAAACATGTACTGTACCTCTGCTGACATGATTTAGTCACAGGAATCATGTGTGTATGTAAGACAGAGCGAGAGGGAGACAGAAAAAAGACTGATGCTGTTTGTGAAAAAGCATAGCTATGAAAACTTGAAGGGAAAAGCTCCAACAAGTTTGCTAACTTCTGTAAAGTAGTAAATTTTCAGCTTTACTTGGCCTATGATACATTAATTATTTTTCATTACAAGGAAAGGTGGTTGAGGAGGAAATAATTCTCTGTGCAGACAGAATGTTTTTTCCATGTTTCACAAGAATTGAAAATTAGCCATTTGACAGGGAAATAGTAATTTTAAACATAGAGAAGAATTGTTTTGTTGTTGAGTCTTTTTTTTTTTTTTTAAGGGGAATTCACAGAAGAAATAAACCTCCAAAGAACAGAGAGATATTGGTTAGGACCGCAGTAATGAATTTGCAAAAAGAGAAACATGATTTTGTATATGATATTTCACAGGCAGAATTAGTTAAGTTGTATGGGGCTTTCTCCAATTTACAGTCACTGGGAAAACTTTCTGTGGAGTCAATTCACTATTGACTAGCACCTTGCAACAGACATTTCTGATAGCAAATAACAAGTGTCAAGTGCTGGCATTTTGCAGCTGGCGTTCACTTTCCCTCAGTGCAAATGCGACTACCCAAGACGGTACACAAGAGAATCCAACCTGTGGGCGCTGAAGCCCAGTAAGGGTAGCCATAATGCCTCACTGGTGCTGTTTGGTTCTGGCCCAAACTAGAGAGCAACAAAGACACATGACTTGGGGAATTCAAACCTCAGGTAAAAAACTTTTATATGTGTAAGTGTGTGTACACCTTGCTGGATCAGTGCAGAGCTCCATCCATCCTCTCTTTGGCCGTGGTGTATATGCCCCACTGCAAGCAAGGAGCACTTCAAGGGCTCCCTGCGTTGCAGGAATGTGCTTGGCAGCCCCATCTGGGTGTCTTTTACCTGGGCTGTTCCAGGCCATTTCCCATCTCCCCAGCAATTTGTCACAGTGCATTATCACCATTTTTGCCATTATCACAGTTATCATTGTCTTTCTGCAAGTGAACAGCAAGGCAGCTGAATTTTTTAGACAATGTGAAATATTTTACCATAAATACTTTTTTTCTTTGTACTGTCAAATCTTGTGCCTGCTTCTCTTCCATTTTCTTCCAAGCTCTCTCTGTTACAACTCCAGCACCCCCGCATCGTTACTCATGAATTTCAGGAGTGCCTGTGCAGGAAGGCTCCATGTACAAACACACATCCCTTTTCTATTTCCACATGGTAACTTCTCTATTAGCAACTGGTTACAAATTTTTTTCTATTACTGCTGAAATAATTTTTGGAATTGGAGAGCTTGTACGTCTGTTTTGAAAACAGAAAGCAAGCTTTAGAAATGTGTGCTTTGTGCAAGAGTTTACTCTCAATCCACACCGCAAGGTTTATTTTTCAGATCTCACAGGAAAAGGATATTGGTGCTGGGGTTGTCGGATTCCATGCTATGAGAACATCCTCATTTAAAAGGACATCATGGATTGCCTGTTAATCCACAGGCTAAAACTTAAGTAAGCAGAGGCTAATGTCTCTTTACTGGTTTAATTAACAACAATTACTTGTCTAAAGATAAGGTATTTCCAGTTAAAAGCCATCTCCTTCAACTCCAGATCAGCTGAGAATAGTTCAAATTAGTTTTAGGGTAGGGTCAAAGACCAGAATTTTAGGAGTTTGAAGTTTTTTAACTGAGCAGATCAACACTTATATGCAGGGGGAGAATCCACATCTCAGTGAAAAGAGGGAGGCTGGGATTTTCCATCTGCATGGCAGTGGATTCTTTGGGGGCTTTAAACAAACCAGTTAATGAGGTGGCACTGACATATGTGAAGTCCGATGCATGGTCCATTTTAGTGTCACTGGCAAAGTCATGAAACTGGAATAAATCAAACTAAAGTGTAGCACTTCATAGGCTTTGAGGTGATTTGGCGTTTTACAAATCTGTGCAACCAGAGGAAGAAGCAACATTTAGAAAACAATTGGAAATGTGCAGGAAAAAGAATAAAGAGTAAGGCAAAACTGAAAGCTTTGTGCTGCTCGGAGCAAAGTTTCGGTGCAAGTTTTCTGCTGGGCAGCAGTGAGGTCCTCCTGCAGACGCTGATGCTGGCAGCGCTGGTGGGGGGAACTGCCTGGGTCAGTCTTTTGAAAATCTCCAGTGGGCAGCAATGCTGGGGCAGAGGGTGTGTGCTCATTTCAAAACAGTGTAAATCCCCACTCTGATTTGAATTTTCTCTGTTGCCAACAGGAGCCAGCTCCCGCAGCACCCCTCCATCCGCAGGACGTGGCGCGTGAGAAGTGACTGCGGGCATTGCGCTGCAGCCTGCGGGCTGAAGGCCTCCCGCCAGGCAGCCTGGCCTTGTCTGCCAGCAGGGCAACTGAGCTGCACGGGCTGCGAAGGGTTTGGATGGACAAAGACTCTGTAGCTCTGTGCTTCAGCTGTACCAAGAAGCTCACAAGCTGCCTGAAGGACTGTAGGAACTAAATCCTGTGGCTGTATCTGTAACTCTCCTTGCCTCACAGGGCAAGGAGATGGGAACTTGGGCTTCCCCAAGGTGCTACCCAGCCCCCACATCCTGCTCTGGTGTTGATCTCAAGGCCCAGGGTCCACAAATGTTTGTACCTCCTGCAGCAGATGTTTCTTCAAGAGGTGATTTTGAACCCACGGCAAAGCTCCTGCTGACCTGCCTAACTATGGAATAAGCAGAGCAGGGACAAGGACTATGACTCTTCTACCCCACACTTGTTCTGGTTTGGTGTATTGTCTTGCAAAGAGCCCGAAGTGATGGCTGAGGGCTCACCCCACTTTTCTGTAGGTCCAGAGCTCTGAAAGTCCTGAGGCACTTAGCTCCCACCACCTTAGGATTTGGATAAAATAATTTTTGAAGTTTGGTGCTGGATCGCTTTGTGGATTTACGTGCTCTGTTATCCTGCTGTCCCCCCACTCTCCTCGGTAGCGCTGCTCATGGTGTGTTTGCTGCCTGGCAGGTCAGGGAAGAGGCTATGCCATGACACAGCCCCCTCATGATGCCAAGGTGAGGGCTTGAAGGACCACAGGCTCCTTTTTGTGTGTTGTAGAGGTGAGGGGAGTGCACAAGCTGATACTGGTAAACTGGAGTCTTTAATGGCCTGTCCATAAATTCAGCTGGCCAGCCACTGGTCTAAAGTACTCCTTGTTCAAGTGGGGGGGAAAAAGTCTGCTCCTGTTTCATTCACCCTGGTGCAGGGATGGGTAGTTTGCTTCGGCTGCTTGAGTCCAGCAAGCGCAACCACACGAGGGCCTGGATTCTGAATTTTTCAATGCAGCATCTTTGGCTTAGACCACTGCAGAGTGTCTGTACCCCTCATCCTGGAGAAACCCACCCCCCAGGGTGGCTCTGCTTTGTGTGTGTGGCCCTGAGGAGTCATTTTGGGAGTCAAAGGCCTAAGGACCTTTCCTGGACATACTTTTTTTACACTGTAAGAACTACAGAAAATGGCACCCCAGAAGTTTCTTGGCCTTTTGTCCACCTCTGCTTAGAAAAACACCTACAAGGTTTTGCCTTCTTTTCCCCTAGCTGTATTAGGCAAAGCCACAGACCAAATAACCAGGAGTAAAAAGGGGCAAGATACAGCTATGTGGCCACTTCTTCCCCTCACCACTGGTCCAGACTCTGGAGCGACCTCAGATTGAATTTACTCCCCGAGTGCAAACCCTGGGGGTTGTGCCAGGGATGCTGGAGGTTCGGTGGCCTGTTTGCATGTGTGGAGCTGAGCTTGTGGGCAGAGGGGCATTCAACGCGTGCGTACGGCAGGAGGAAAGGAGCCCTCTCTCTGTCTCTAGTTTCAAGTTTAGCTTGACCCTTGTCTGATGCTGTTTAATGAAAGCTGGGTGCTGGGCAGGGAAGCAGCAGCCCAGCCGAATACTCTAACAAGTGGCTTGTTAGTGAGGAATGTCCTGCAGTAAGCAGGAGCAGCCTTGTCACTTCTCAGCCAATCCTCTGAGGACAATAAGGAAGGAGGACAAAATGAGTGCAGCCCTCCTGGGCCTCCCCTTAAGAGTTTAAAAGCAAAATATTGATTTTGAGTTACCCTGCTTCAACTCAGCTTCACTCTCCTGATATTTTTATTCCCTTGTAGATTTCTGACTCCATTCGTTTTTTAAAGAAATCACTGGTGAAATTGTGGTGTGTCCATGTTACATTCCTGCGCCTAAAAATATGGTCAATTGACACCTTGAAGGTTTCCAGGCAACTCTAACCATTTGTGACATCTTTAGCTGCATCCCCAGTATGTTCAAAACAGATGAAGTGAATGAATTGATTTTAGCTGTATAAAACCCTTGACAAAAATCTCTTTGTGGCCATCCAGTTAGTCTCTTGATGATTTGTAGAGTATTTGCTTATGCCATGAACTTGATCCTTCCCACCTCTCCGGCTGTTTTTCAGCTAGCTCTGCCGTGGGTTCCGTGCTCCCGAATGAACTGCAGTTACCTTCCCCAGCGCTGGAGCAAGAGCCAGAGTCAAACAATGCTGTACCTACAGCCACGATGCTGTCAGGTCGGACCTGAGCATTATGCCGTAATGTACCATATGAACAGCACTCGATGCTAGCAAGACAAGAAGAAGCAACTTTGTTAGGTGTTTTAAATTATTGCAACACCCAATTTGCCCAATAAAATCAGCAGATTCATCAAACCCGATTTAAAGCCCCAGCAAAGTTAAAATGATTCTTCAGCTTGCTTAGGGAGATAGGGGCTAGAACAACACAGAAAAAAACTTTCCCTTTGTCCCCAGAAAACAACTGAACATTTGCACGTGATGAAACATGCAGTAGGCCAGGAATAAATTAAGTGCAGAATCTCAACTCCTTTAATCAAATAATCTGTTAAACTGACATTTATGTGTGTGGTCCAAAGGAAATTCTTTTGAAGACATATGGTCTTTTCACTGTACCCTATTTTGGATCAAGTTCCATTGTATTAACAAACATATAGATAAAGTGTTGATAAGCCTGATTGTTTTGTGTTTTTTTTTAAAGGTGCCTCTGAGTGTTTCTAACCCCAGGGATTCAGGCTTCTGGAAGGACAAAGCACAGTAACCACACATGATAAACAGTAATTTCAGTGCTCAACATTTGGTGTCTCAGCTCAGGAAGACTGCATCAGAGAGAGAAGCCTGCTGGATACAATGCTGACAGGGCTGGAGTGCTGATAATAACGCATCCTTCAAGAAGTGCAAGATATTCTTGATTAATTGGAGAAAGGCTTATCTGAATCCAAGAAAATCAGCAAATGCTTCTGCTGTTGCAGCGTGTGCTGCAGTGTGCAGCAGGGTGTGAGCAGGACACCAAGGTCTGGCTTTGGCAAAGTGTTTAACACATACAGAAGAGTTATTCCCATCCCTGGTGCCCTTGGCTGGCTAAACTGGTAATAACCAGCTAATGCCTCTAACCTGGCCTCTCTGCAACACAAGTCATAGGGTTTCTGTAGTCTCTCCTGCATCAAGCCCAGCCTTTCTGGTTGAGCAAGAGCATTTTCTGAAGGAAAGCATCACATCTGAAGTAAAGAGTGATGAAGTGTGTGGTAAGCTGATCTTCTAATGTTAAAAAAAAAAAGGCAACAAAGCTGCTTCTCTAAAATACCTTTTATTAGAGGAAGTGATACAACTGAGCTGATATCTGCCATCAACAGGAAGATGTCCTGCTCCCTTCCCCTCATCCCTTCTCTTTTCCACATGCTGTCTGCTCCTCAGACCCTGCTATGATTCAACTCAATGGAATATTAATACAGGGTAAATCATGATTTTCATGGGAATGGCCACAGGAAAATCACGTGGATGATTCTCCATCAGCTGAGTGAATTAAAGTGAAGGGCCACATGAACGCCATCAGCTTGAAGTGGGAAGGAGGGCTGTGAGCCAAAAGCAGGGAAAGGGAAAAGCAGAGGATGGGAGGACCAGGCATCACCACTTGAGACAAAAACTGATCAGCTTCAGCTTCTTTGGGGAAATCATTTTTGAGGGGAAAAAAAGCTACTTGCATAATGTATGGAAACACACTGGAACTTATATTGTCCTACAGGTAGCGATACCAATATGAAAAGGCTGCCTCCTCTGCCACTGGATGTGGCATCCATATTACTGTTTCCTAATTGCACACGAGCAGACAAGACCTTGGGGTCTGCATGCTGCAGGTGTGCAGCTGCAGCTGGGACCCAGCGGGAGGCAAGAGCTGCTGCAGAGCATTTGCTCTACTCACGGTGATACCACACTGTCCTCCCGCATGCATGGCCATCTCTGGGCATATGGGGACATGTGGGCTGCATGACAGTGATATGTGACAGTCCGACCAGTGAGGGACAGCTGAAGGAGCCTTTCCAGATGCATTGGGAGTGAGAGGAACAGCAGCCATCCATAGATGCAGCGTCTGATTTATTCTGCATTGTGGAGGTGAAACCACATTCCCACTGGTGTAATGGCACCAGCTCAGGTCAGGGAGGACCTGGCACCAGTTCTGGTCAGGGGAGAGCTTTAGCTGAGAGCAAGGAACAGCACCGCAGCGTCAAGTGAGGTGTGCAGGGCTGCTGCAGGTAGGGATGGATGAAGGGATAGTCCTTGAAAGCCTGCGGGGTCACTCTGCCGCCTGCCGCGTCACCTGCAGCTTTGCCTGGAGAGCTGAGGGCTGCAGCACCATGCCCTGGGTTTCTGACTGCTCTGGTGCCTGTGTGGCTTCCTGTGGAGCTGCTCTGAATTGCACTTGTTGGGAGCCGCCGCACCAGCCAGCAGCTTGCTGAAAAGCGTCATCTGAGATGTCTCGGCTTTTGCAGCATAAGCTCGTTTTAAAAAGCTGTGATCGTGTCAGCAAACAGCCCGGCACATTCCCCCTATCGTCCTGCTGGAACCGCCGCGTGCCCCATGCTGACCACCCGGCACAAGCAGCAACATTTCCTCCAGCTGCTCGTGTCCACGTTTCAGGACAGTCCTGAGAAGCTCAGCTCTCCCCTCAGCCTGGGGTGGGCAGCCCGGGGGGGCACCATGGGGCCACCAGAGACTGAAGTCGAGGGCAAGCAACCTCAGCTTAATGCTGCAGGCCTTGCTGGGTTTGGAAACAGGCGTTGGAGTCTGGAGGGCTGCTGGGGTGGGCGGAGGGGTGGGATTTGCTTTCAAGCTGTGCCAATTGACTTCTGAGGCTTTTCTTCCTCTGAGCCAGCTCAGCTGAGGCAGATTTGCTGAGTGACTGCTGCTTCCTGCCCCTTGTGCTGGCCCCGGGTCGGAAAGGGACAGGGACAGGGACGGGGGAGCTGGAGCCCAGGGGATTCTTCCTCCCTGCTTGCCCGTGCAGAGGAGCCTCCTCAACACACCCGCAAGGTGTGTTTGCGTGTCCTTCTCTGTGTTGGTGGGTTTCTGGCAGAGCGTCTGCTCAGGAATGGCGGCGCAGAGTTCCTTTTGGATTCCTGCCCTGCTGCAGGGGCAGGATGAGTTGGGGGAAGCTGCAAACAAAAGTGGGGCAGAGAGAAACGGGCTGGTGCTGCCTACTGACGCTTTTGGTTTTGAGGGCTTCACAGCCATAGACCTTCTGCAGCTGATGGCAGCACGTGCAGGCAGATCACAGGCTTAGTCCTATCTGCTGGGGTGAAGGGGGCAGGTGGAGGTGCCAGCTCTCACAAGGACATCTGCTACACAACACAGCATGGGCCCTGGGTGATGCTCTCCTCTATCCAGTTATGGATGCAATGGGTGTCCTGGGAGGTTTCTTCTTGGGGGTTTGTTTTTTCCCTTCAGCCCTGAGGCAGCCGTGCCTTTGTACCCACCCCTGCCCTCCTGCCTCATGGAGGAGATTTGAGCAAGGAGCAACTGGAGCAGCTACTGCGCTTCCCCATGGGTCGGGGCACCCCAGAGATAGGAGGTAAAGCTGCTGGCAGATGGCAGTGCCCAGCTGCACAGGAGGCTGGAAGAAAAAGTGCAAAGGTAGAGTTAGGAGGTCATGGCTATGGTAAAAACGAGGACTTGACAAAGTTGCAGAAAACCTTTATCAGCTAACATGCCCTGCCTACAAAGATACCAATCTCTCCTCAAGCTATAAAGTCTAAACATGAAAAAAAACTTGACAAAGTAATTTCAGAGCTGGCTGTGGTTTTCCTAGTCAAGCACTAGCATGGTCAGCCATCCAGCCCATTGCTCTTCAAACATGGTAGTTTCTCAAAAGCATTTATTCTAAAAAGAAAAATGTTATTCCAAGTCTCCAATTTAAATATATGGAAATCCAGATGGGAGAAGTGTTAATTTGAATTTACACATATGATATCACAGCCTGTAGGGGTTAAGGAGAAGGTAGGAAAATAAAACCTGTACTTTTTTTCTTCTAAGTGAATTCTATGATCAAGTGGGGATTTTTTTTTTAAAAAGGCTGTATTCCAACTGCCACCACTTGTACCACTTCTGGAAAACATATTTAGCTATAAGTGGAGTGTTTAGTAAGATCTGTCCCTATTCCAGTGATAAGAAGGACAAATGATTTTTGGTATCCAAGCTAGGTAGCCAAGCTCAGCCTAAGGCTGTTTCTGCACTTGTCCACTGGGATGTAACATAATCGAGCTTTAATATGACACATTCAACTCTGGAGTGACAGCACTGGTGGCAGAACCTTCCTGATATGGCTGGTGCAAGAAGAGCCAGCAGGCAAGAACAGACACGTAGCTACTCAGGTTATTTAGTACAGCCGGTGTCCTTTGGCCAGGCTGCACTTTCTGAAGATGGCAAAGGTGAGTTGCTCCCAGCCCAGGCACCATCTGCTCTGCTTTTTCTTCCAGTGGAACTTTACAGTGTTGAGACCATAACAAGCTGTTGTATACCCTGGAGTATTCCAGTGCTGGCTACAGCAAACCCAACTGGACGTGGAGCACCATCAGATAAACCAGCACCTGGTAGCTCCCTGGATGCAGAGCGCTGAGAGGCTGATGGGGCAATTCACGGGCACCAGCAGTTGCAGGATGACATTAGGGCCTGTTTCAGCATGATGCCACCCTTGCTGTCCCTGCACAGGGGTCACACATGTACAGTGCAGCACACAGAGCCACGGGACACAGATCCAGAGCGCTCCTGGGAAAGTGGGAAGTAGGTTTGAGCTTGGGTGCTGGGAAGGGCCGGCGCTGCTGCGAGACTGCTCAAGTCCATAGTAAGGATGCCTACACCACAGACTTGCCCAGGCTGAAAAATAAGAATGGAGAAAGGTGTAGCTGGGGTGCTGGGGGGGAGACAATCCCCAGGGCTGCTGAGCCATCGTCGGATGGAGGTGTCGGGAAGGGCTCTGTGGGGAAACACAGGGGCTAAACTTCCAGACAACATTTTAGCCCTGGTGAATCTCTGCCGACTTCATGTGAATCACGGCCAGGAAGAGCTGATCTCATTGCTATTCAGGAATATGATGGGGGAGAATCTTGTCATAATTTTTTTCTGTTTAGTCACTGGTTTGTTTTCCTGTGAATGGTAGTAACAGTTCAGCCTACAAAGTTGATGTAATTGTGAAACTTTTTTTCAGCTGTCACAGCTCAAATGCCCCTGCGTGTATGCTTTAAAGCGGACTGCCTTAACAGCAGTTTGGCTGTACCTAATACTTTTACGTAATCTTTTTCTTTAACTTGTTTTTTTATAATGGTATTACACTAAGAATTTTTTTAGAGCTTCTTGTTACAGACATCATTTCCACCTCTTATTTTTTATAACTGTTTGAAAGCCCTATAAAGTCAGAATTTCCAAAAGCAACAAGCTATGGCAAGTCAAGTATTCAATCGGGATTTAAGAGTGCCCCTCTTTCATTAGGAGGTGGTTCAGCTGTACCTTCCAAGGATTCACTACAGCAGAGGTGGGCACATTTGCTAATTCACAAACCTTTAAACATTTTCTATGGAAACTGCAACCTCCTTTAAAAAAAGTAAATGTTACTGGGGCTCCTGCAGTTTTACAGAAGATACTATGTAGTTGAATGTACCTTTCATAATCAATTTTTGGGGGGGTGTTAGATGAATCAGTTGAAAACTACTGATGTTTATTAAGATAGGCTCTGCATTAAGTTAAAGTCTTTCACATAGACCTGTCACTAGCCGAATAGACTGAGGCAAATTTCAGCTGAGTAGCACTGTACAGAGTCCACATCTTTGCAGAGAAATAAGAAGTCTCTGGCAGATTCATGTGTATTTGGAAGGAGAGGATGGGTAGTGGGGAGCAGATTAAAAGGCAACCCTGGCAAAGCCTTTGCTCGGATAATGGGCACGCAGTCCAGCTACAGAGGTCTGCAAGGCTGTGGTTTCAGTTAGGTGTGCTTTAGCAGTCGTATGGGTTTATGGAGTCACCTCACTCCTCTCCCGTGGGTTCTGGCCCCCGCAGCACAGCATATGACATTGGGCACAACCATGTGGGGAGCTGGGCTATGAGCGTGGATTTTGAGAGCTGATTTAGGTTTCTGGCTGACAGGAAGATCCCACCAGTGGTTGGATCAGCCTAGCTGAACTGGCCACAGCTGGGAGTTGGAGTGATGAAAATGGCATGCCCCAAAGCAAAATGCTGTGAACCTGCAGCAGCCTGGGCTGCTTTATGTTAACCAGCCATAGTAAATCATCATTCTAGCTCTTAGCCATGTCAGATGCCACCAGATTACACTTTGGTGAGAGAGACGGAAAGTGCAACCTGGCTTGATCTGCCACTGCCTGTTCTGATTCTGAACTGGCAGATTTTTAACTCTGGGTTTTATGCAAGTGAGTATAGGGGCAGACAGACAGTGGAGGGTTGGTTCAGGGAGGTGTAACTGCCTCTGTCCCAGGTGTTTGAGATCAGACCTGGAGAAAGAAGCCAGTACTGGCTGCTTTAAGTCTCTAATTGCTGCTCTGCTTGGAGCTGGGAGGTCTGATGGTGTTACTGCCCCAGCCCCTGCTGTACATACAGCTGTGCTGTGGCCAGACCAGCTGCCAAACTGCCAGAGCTGAGGGTGCAGCGCTTTCAGGGAAATCATAATTTATGCCCATATACCTTAAAATGCCACAGTGGGTCAAGAGCTGTAAGCAGATCAGGTCATAACTCAACAAATCTGGTTTTATGATTCTTAGTACTAAATCAGAAGTCCTGGAGCCACGTGCCTCAGATCGACGATTGGTAGACCCGTGCCTGGGCTCAGATTCTTCAAAGCAGGGCAACAGGCTGGCTGTGCACCAGCAGCCTTTACGCTGAACCCGGTGCTGCCTACTTGTTTGCAGCTGGCTAAACCTCTCTTGGGCGTGTGGACTGATTTGACAGAAATGTGACCACATGCCTGAGCCTAAACTGGGTCAGATGAGCACTGCTGGGTGCTCCAGCAGTGCACGGGTCTGTCTCTGCTGAGCGCAGAGCCCCAGCCCTGGGTGCTGCAGGCAGGCAGCAGGCGGCAACCTGGCCAGCCTAGCCCGGCTCATCTGCTGGGGAGGGTTCAACACGGTGCCTGTGAAACCAACAGAGGAAGTTTCTACCCCACAGCTCTCTGGTTGTGTTCCTGTAGTGCTGCTTGTCGCCTTCGTTGTGCTGATGCAGCTGCTAGTTAAGAGTGCATGCCGAACCCGATCACTGCAGTAAGCAGAGTTAAAACATGCTCTTTTGGGAGCGGGTAGTTATCCAGCAGAACTACCCCCAAGGCTTGATTTACAGTACAGTCTTTCAAATGTTCACACAGACTGACCTGAGGGGTGAAGACCTGAGCCGCGGGAGTGGGCAGGCAACTGCCAAGGAACTGGAGACTTGATGGTCTGGTTTTGTCAATAAAGGCAATGCCTAGTGGAACTGCAGCCGGAGTCCTTGCACTGCTTCTTGCAATATATATATCCTCTGCCTGGCACGCTGCACTTGGGCTGCGGGCCCTTCACGTGATGCGGGACCATGCTCTTGCATGTACTTCATATTCTTCATCTGTGCTACATAAACCACCCTGAGTCCTTCCTCCCATGGGAACAGGATTTTATTGGCTTGCAGATTGCATTCTCTGACACAGATTTCTTGCATGCAAATCAAGAAGTTGAGAGGTAATGAATATGCTAAGCATGGAAAAGCGGTGTAGCGTTATGGTTACATTACAGTGCATTTAAAGCAGAAAACAAATAGGAACATTGCAGAACCAAAACCCAACAGTTCTCCATTGAAACATATGGGCACAAAGATGCACCATTACAGGATTTAAAGTTCTACTGAAGACAAGTGATTGTGGCTTAAAATCTTTACTGAAAACAAGTGGCTATAATCTGTAAAATTTTTAGGAAAAGAATAAATTATTTTCCATATTTTGAGCGTTTCTGCCTTGCTGCAGATTCCTTCTTTAGAATGCTGAGAAAGGTGTTGTTATATGGTCAGGTGAGATCATTTCTGTTTCTGTGAAGCTAAATGTCGTCTTACATTTGGGTTTTTTCCTAGGTGATTCCTATCACATCAAAACTGACAGTAAAACTGGACTTCAGTGTGAGTCCTGACAAGTAGGGACTTAAAGGATTTTGGCCACCCTGCGTTGAAAGACAGCCTGTAGATTTGTGCATGTGTGCGTGTGTGTCTGAATGTACACATACATATATATATGTACACATACATATATATATGTATATATAAAAATCTGTGAAAGTGCATAATTTCTTGGCTCTCATCCTAACCTTTGTGCAACTGGGTGCTGGGATCTGGATATTCAGTGTGCTTAGCAGCACTTTTTAATGAAGAGGTGTTTTCTCCCTTGGAGCTGTCATTCTCTGCCACATCACAGACTCTTTCAGACAGAAAAATAATTGGCCACTTTCTCTGAGGGTGGAATCAGAGAGCCCCAGGGGCTGGTGGAGTGCTCAGCAAAGTGGGACAGCAGCTCCCCGTGGCACCCACTAGTGTCCCCATAGCCTGTGCTGGGAGGACCCACACAGGACCTGCCCTCTGGGGCACCACCCACCCTTAAGCACTTGAATGAGGTCTGGTGGATGGTGTCACAAAATGTGACAGGCAAGACCCAGAACCCCGGGAGGAGAAAGGTGAAGCAAAATGGACAATTACTTCCAGAGCTGTTCTGCTACCACATGGAAAAGCAGGCTTGCTTTGCTTTCTTTTTTCTAAAACCTGGGTAATTGCTGCCTGGTGGGATGGTTTTCCACATTTGCAGTAGGCTTTTTTTATTATTTTGCTTCCAAGGTGGATTTTTAGCAGCATTTATTCTACTCAGGGGCTCCTAAGATCCACCTTTCATCAGATATTTCCCAGAGTTGTTAACATTCAGAAATAGGCAATGCAGTAAAAATTCATCCCTTAGAACCTCACACCTACTACACCACATGTAGGAAAGTGATGAAATAAATGGTCAAGGTGGTCCTTGAGCCTCGAGCGGGCATCAAGGGCACTTGCCTGGCAGGAGTGTGCCAGCATCCCATACCAACCAAATGCTCAAATGCAAATACTACGCAACTTACGCTGTCTTGCAAAGTAAGTTACTCTGGGTCCAGCTCTGCCACTTGCAAATCACTGTTCACTGCCATGACGACTCTGATCACGACAGCATGGACCATGACCCTGCGACATCCCGCCCCTTCTCCCAAGGACTGGTGACTGAGGGAAAGCTGGCCCATGCCCTGCTCAGGTGCTGGTTGCCATCTTCCCCATGTGTGGAAGGCTCCTGCTCTCGTAGCTGCCTCCACCAAAGCAAAAGCATGTCCTTCACCTTCTGTGATACCTCACAGGCTTACACTTAGCTCTGAGTCACTCTCGTGTCATTTAGGAGAAAAGGCTGGACAGTAAGCTGGAGCAGCAGAAGCAGGAATTCCTGCCAGGAGCCATCCTGCAGGTCCCAGGCTGTCCCCTGCAACCAGGCTGGCACTGGGAGATGGGCTTAGGAAGACAGGCAACGAGGTGAAGGGCACGGCCCCCTGGGCTCTATCATCATGCTGGGGCTCTGTATTTTACCCATCCCGTTGTTCCACAGCTGTCAAACCCTACACCTCAGGCTATATATAAGGGAAATTGAAAGGTGGGATTTTAGCTTGAGTAGGGCTGAATAAGGTGTAAACAAGGCAGAAATACTGCTATGATAGTATTATGTTTGTCAAGGCCTCACCACCCTGTGGACATCAGGGCCTGACTGCTCACACCAAGCCCCTTGCTACTTTTTAATGTGTCATACTAAAGGAGGTTGTATTTTAATTTAGATCAACACCTAAAACAAAAGATCAGAAGACTTTTTTTTTCCCACATCCTTTTCATATTCATTACATCCATTCCTTTTCTGCCTTTCAGTCCATAGCTGTGGGCAACAGGAAAACCAGTAACTGCCTGAAACATGAATAGTGGAGAAAGGGAAGAATATAGTAAAAAACCCGGAAAGAATATGCATTTGTGAGATGGCTTAATGTTCTGTGATGTTGCTCATTTGTCTGTTCTCATCTGTATAACTAAAACTCTTCAAGCTAATTTTTTCCCTCACTAATGTGCTAGGAATCAACACAGTCATCTCTGCTAGAAAAAAAGGGTGCTCAGACTTCACTAAATTGGAGAGAAGTGGTGCAGGGAGCCTTACACATTGTCCTTGTGTCACCGAGAAGCAAATGATGGTGGCAAAGCAGCTACCGGTTCTGTCGCGAGGGGTGGGTGGCTGTTTTGGGGCGTAGAGACGTAGGTGACATCTTTTTTATTTCTTTATAATGTAACTTAATTCTGCTGCGTATGTCCTAAATCTCTGCTGCTTAAAAAAAAAAAAAAAAAAAAAAAAAAAAAAAAAAAAAAAAAAAAAAAAAAAAAAAAAACAAACAAAACCCACACAAAAAAAAGAGAGAGACACGATTCTGCAGGGCTGGTAGCAATGGCAAAAACTCTCCCTGCCCCAGTGCGACGGCATCTCCCCAGGGTGTCCGCGGCCGTGCCCCCCCCAGCTCTGCCGTCCTGCGGAGCGCTTTGCTCGCTTTTTCGCTTTCGGGCCGTTTGCGCAGCCCGGGCTCCGCAGCCCGGCGGGCGCAGCTCCGCAGGTGCGTGCAGGCACCTTTGAAATTGCCGCTCCTGCACGCGGGTGTCCCGGCCGAAATTCACCGGCAAAGAAAGTGCCTGGTTGCTTCGATTATTTCCTAACGACTCCGCTCGCCTTTGGTCTGGCCGGTGCCCAGATGGGTAATTTTGGAGCCATTTGCGTGCATAACCTTGTTTTGAAGGCGCGGAGGTCTGCGAGCTCAGGTACTTAAAAACGCTTAATGGGAATTAACAGCTGAATGGGGAGCCCTAAGTACCCTGACGCGAGGTCACATGCGACACCGGCACTTCAAAGCGCCCGGTGTTAATCCGGCCGGATCGCCCGCCACCGCCCTGCGCCCGGGCTGGGGCCGGGGCCGAGCCGACCTGCCGCCGGCCCCCCCGCGCCTGGCCCGGGGCTGGGGGCGGCTTCTACCGGCCCTGCCCGCGGCTGCTGCGGCAGGCCAGGCCCGCCCGGTCCGCCCGCAGTCCGGCACCGACGTGTCGCCAACGGCTGGAGCAGCCGGGACGGAGGCGGCGGCCCGCCCCTCCGCGCCCCTCCCCGCCCCACCCCGGCACCGCCTGCGGGGCGGCGGGCGAGGCCCGGCCCGGGGACCGCGCTCCGGCCGCTCCCGCCACCGTCCGCCCCGTCCGCCCGGGGAGGGCCGGGGCCGCCCCCGCCCGCCTGCAGGGCGCTGTCGTGGCGCGGTGCCCCCGCTCCGCCGCGCTCCCTCCCGCCCCGAGGGGCCTGGCCCGGCTGCGGGGGGCAGATGCCGGCCCCGTCCCGCCCCCGGTAGCAACGGGCTGCCTGTGGAAACCGGGGCGAGCAGCTAGCAAACCCGAGCCCTCCGCGGGAGGGGAACCCCACGGCTATCTTCTCACCTTCCCTGAGACTGCATATGTCGTCCCCGTTCTGCTTTCCGCTGATGTTCGTAGCGGGCTCGCCCAACACGGCAGTTATTTAATATGGGGTTCCCTGCTAGGCCGTGCTGTTTGATTGCTGTCACAAATGGCATCGGGTGAAATTCCTCATTGTTTCTGCAATTACACGGCAGCCCACCGCTACTCGCTTTTCCAGCCCCCGGAGCTAATCGTTTTCCCACTGTAAGCCTCATACTGCACACACATAGAGCGAACAAAACCCCAAACCCTCCAAAACTCATATTTCTCAGCTATTATGTTATCAGCAGGAAATATTTCATAGCTCTGACATCATAAGCCCTGAGCAGCATGAAGTTTATCAGGGCCTTCACATGATGAAATTGTACTTTTTAAAGTGTTGGAACAAAAAGCGGAACACCTTTGTATGGGATTTGAGCTGCTAGTTTTAATTGCTGCCATTTAAACAGTGCAGCTGAATCCAGGTTCTTTCAGTAGCCGCTTCTGATACAAAGCAGGGCAAGGAAGCCAAAATTAGCTGTTTAAAACTGCCTGCAATAGATCTGTAAATACAGATAGGATCTGTGGCCATCGTACCCATGTCACCGATCCTGCTAGGTTCTCACAGCTCTATCGCATGACTGTCAGGCGGGCAGTGGGCACAGATCTATAAGCCAGTAATTGATCTTTAAACCCAGGGAAAAGGTGCTAGGCATCCCTCATTGAACTTACTGCAGGGTGAAAAGGCAAGCATTTAAGAAAAGCTGTTTGGATATCCCTTGCATGAATAATCATAGAATCAGAATTTAGGTTGGAAAATAACTTTAAGATCATAGAGTCCAACTGTTAATCTAGCACTGCCAAGTCCACTGCTAAACCATGTCCCTAAGCGCCACATCTACATGTCTTTTAGATACCTCCAGGGGTGGTGACTCAGCCACTCCCCTGGGCAGCCTCTTCCAGTGCTTGACAACCCAGTCGGTGAAGAAAATTTTACTAATATTCAATCCAAACCTCCCCTGACTTGAGCCCGTTTCCTCTTGTTCTACTGCTTGTTATTTGCGAGAAGGGACTAACACCCACCTCGCTACAGCCTCCTGTCAGGTAGCTGTGGAGAACAACATCTCCCCTCAGCCTCCTTTTTCTCCAGGCTAAACAACCCCAGTTCCCTCAGCTGCTCCTCACAAGACCTGTGCTCCAGACCCTTCACCAGCTCCGTTGCCCATCTCTGGACACGCTCCAGCACCTCAGTGTCTCTCTTGAAGTGAAGGGCCCAAAACTGCACACAGGATTCGAGGTGCGGCCTCACCAGTGCCGAGTACAGGGAGACAGTCACTGCCCTTGTCCTGCTGGCCACATTGTTTCTGATACAAGCCAGGGTGATGCCGGCCTTCTTGGCCACCTGGGCACTCTGCTGGCTCATGTTCAGCCAGCTGTCAACCAGCACCCCCAGGTCCTTCTCCACTGGGCAGCTTTCCAGCCACCCTTCCCCAAGCCTGTAGCACTGCCTGGGGTTGTTGTGACCCGAGTGCAGGACCCAGCACTGAGCCTTGGTGAGCCTCATACAATTGGCCTTGGCCTATCGGTCCATATCCCTCTGCAGAGCCTTCCTGCCCTCCAGCAGATCAACAGTCCCACCTGCAAACTTACTGAGGGTGCAGTTAATGCCCTCGTCCAGACCATTGATAGAGATACTGAACAGGACTGGCCCCAGCGCTGAGCCCTGGGGAACACCACTTGTGTCGGGCTGCCACCTGGATGTAACTCCACTCACCACCACTCCTTGGGCTCAGCTGTCCAGCCAGCTTTTTACCCAGTGAACAGTACACCCATAGAAGCCATGAGCCATATTTCAAAACATGAAATGTTGCTTGTAGTTATGGTTGAGTTTGTGATCCTAATTTCAGTCTCTTCTTTTCCCTAAGTTTCTACAATTCCATTTGGAGCAAGGAAAGTTGCCTGGAAGCTAAAGCCAATTTAATACATTTCCCATCTCCCTTGTTGTAGTTTCCCCAAATATTTGTCAAAATGACAAAGACTTACACTTTCCTGAACACACTTTTTTTTTTCTTTCTTTAGCCAATAGGGTACCATGGGCCCAGTAACAAAAAGCTGTTGTGGTCTTACCTAGCAAAACTATCCATTGGCAAGAATTCACTCCAAGCACTGAATATGTTATGTTAATATCCTTGTCTGTGGTTACACTGCCATATGTTACCAATTAGGATTGGACTTCGACTAGTTTTGACTAACCACTGCATTTCCCTTTAATTTAAAATCACACGTAAAGATAAAGATTTTTTTAGGTGTTATTTTTCTTTGAAGGAGCACAAAGGAAGTGACCAATAAGGCTGCTTTGAATACCACTTTCTTTTCAGATATTGAGTTGTTTCTTCCAGCTCCTGATTCACTGACTTTGTCTGTTCTTTCTCTTTCATATACCTCAGCTAGAAAACTTAATTCTTTACTTTCTCTTTTTTTTTAAATTAGCCCCATACTTATTATAAGGCTTCTGCATACTTATGTCCATTTTTTTTAACAGGTATGTCTGTATGCTGCCTTTTTTAAGAAAGTGGCAGCTAAATCGAACTAATTAGCAAAGGGTAAAAGTGCTGTTAAGGTGACACCATCCCCAATTAATATTAAAGATAACAGTTCTTTGGTTTTGTAGGACTATTGATTTCTTCTCTTTAAAGTCCGTATGTATCTGCTTCAGCAAGGGTTGACTCTACTTTTTAACCCATTTGGGTTCAAATTTTCACAACTTCAAAGTAGATTTTAAGCTACACTTGTATCTTCAGGACTGTATACATCTGCACACTGAACACCCCACTTGGCATAAACTAAAATGGATTGATGGTCTTTGCAGCTATAGCAGAACTTCCTTTAATTAGAAAATACAGAACATCTTCAGTTAATTTAGTCTTCTAACATTCCCACAAAAGAGACGGCTGTTGTCTGCATTCGACAGATGAAACAACCTGAGATAAAACCCTGAAAGGGTGTAGCTGGTTCTTCGTAAAAATAGCCCCTGAAGTTAAGCGGCAAGCTGAAATGCCAAGCCTTGCACAGGCATATTAATACCTCCTCGATTTTTCTGAGCACTGTAAGCACTCAGCAGCCCTGAAAAGAAAGGTATCAAGATTTAAAAAAAGGAAGCACTCACATTTGACTGGCATATGTGAAAAATCTCTGATGCAGTGATTTAAAAAATTACATTATAAGATGGTGAAAGAGTGGAAGTCCCATGAAAGCATTTAGAGGTATTCTCCTTCATTTGCCTAGCCAGATACTCAATGTGCAGTCAGAGAGGAAAAAAGAGCCAGAATGGATGACTGGAAGAATAGAAAATCTGCAAAATCCCAGCACAAACTTGACATAAAGGTGAAAGTACTGTAGCCCTTTGGGAATCGGATGCTAGCAAATTTAAGAGGTCATCCAGCCACTGACAGCTCCTTTTTAAGCAAAATCAGACAAGGAAGAAAATTACTTCACAGAAACTATTCAAATGTAGCATGTAGAAAATACCTGTCGGTCCTGCTGTGGCAGCAGCAGGACTTCAGGGAAAGAATACAGTAAGGGAACAGCATGACAGGTGATTCTGATAACCAAAAATTTCAAGGTGTCCATATAGACGCAGTGGTGTCTGTGTATACCTATCCATACTTTTAAGCATAACAGACATATATGACTATATATAGCGATATACGAATTTCCATATATGTATAAATACACATATATAGGTGTACGACAGCCTGATGTAATAGATTTTATGGTTCCCAATTTCTTTTCCCCTCTTAGGCCCTATGAGCTGAACCGTTTCAGTCGCACAAGTCCAGGCAATCTGTTGAAGCAGGGCGCTGGTTCCCGATACCCTGACCTCCCACGGAAGAGGAAAGGCTCCGTCCCAGCCCGACAGCGAGGGATGAAATACTTCAGCACAGGGTGACTCCACCGTAACTTCGGCTGCAGAAAATGAGCTCTTCTGGAGCAGCTTTTTCAGAGTCAGAGACGCTCCTAATTTGAATAAACCCCAGAGGCACATTGGAATAAAGCCCAACAAAGCAAGATAACCTGTAACCCTTCAAAGACCTAAGTTTTCTTTCAACGTTCTCTTTGTGGTTTGCAAGTTATTCTAGCAGATTTACAAACCTAACATGCGCATTCTGTTTCGTCAGACTGCTGTTGCTGCAGTGTTTTATCTCTAAGATAACATCTCAAGGGTTGCGGGACCCATTCACAAATCTCCGGTCCCACACATGACTGAAACATCCCGCAGCTTCACACGGCGATGTTCCCCGGCCGGACCCCGGAGAGGTCCGGGACAGGGAGCGAGGATGGAGCCGGCTGGCAGGGGGCCGGGGCCGGGGGTGCAACCCCCCGCTTGCCACCCCGACCCCCAGGGAGGGGACATTTACAGGCTAAGGGAATGACAAATGCCGGGTCCCTAGTATGTGGCTGGTGACTGCGGTGGTAATATTAACTTGCGGGGTGCGGGGCGGAATTACAGCCCTTACTGTACCGTACAGAGTGAATGAACAAAACCCCGAGTTCCAGGCGGCGCCCCCAGACCCTCGCACGCCGCGGTGCAGCCGCCGGGCTCCGGGAAGCGCGGCGAGGTCCGGGGGAGCGCCCCGGCCCCGGCCTCCCCTGCCACGGCCGCCGGGGCCCTGGCTCGGCCGGAGCTGTGGGGTGCGAGGCGCGGATCGAGGCCAGGCTGCTGCTTTTCCGAGCTGGGCTGAAAAGAGTCTGGAATCCAGCAGAAAAGAGCTGGATGAATCCGTCGTTCGTTAGGGAGAGCCGCGCACCGGGTGCATTTCGAACCAAAATGGGAAGCTCTTCCTTTCCCAGGGCGGCCACGGTTCTCCCGCCCGGCCTACCCCACCCCCCCCCACCCCCAACCCCCCCCGAGACGGCGCAATCCGCAGGAAACCTGAGCAACATCGAAAGGTTTTGTGCCTTTCTCTGTTATACTCGAGGTTAGTCGAGTTTTGAAGGAAAAATCCCGCGGCACCCTTGAACTAAGAGGCACCTGTCCTGCGGGGATGTTTTAACTCATGGGACCCTTTCACTCTATAGTATCGCAAAACTAACTTAAATCCTACGCAGCAGCTTCGTACACTCCCCCTTCCGTCTCTGCCCTAGCCCAGGAGGGGCAGCGCCCGAGGGAGCGGTGCCGGAGCGGAGCGCCTGCCGGGGCCGCCGAGAGCCGCACCGGGGCCGGCGGGCGGCGGGGAGCGCTGCCGAGGCTCAGCCTCTGCGAGATGCTCCCGTTTTGTTTTGCCTTCGAAGCAGCGCAGCCCGCCCGGGGACCCCGCCGTCAGTGCGAGCACCTTGGCGAGCAGCAGCCCGGGAAGGGCAGCAGCGCTCAGCGGCCGGCCCGCTTCGCGTCGCAGCGTCGGGCTCCTTCCGCACGTTTTCGTTGTCTTCCTCGGTCGGACGAGATCGACGCGAAAACGGGGCCAAATGTTATCCCGGAGGGAACGGGGGTTAGGGCTGGGGGGGGGGGGGGGCGGTGGTACTTCAGTGCCGGCCGCGATCAGCCCGTCCTCCTCTCCCGCTGTGCTGCCGCAAGCCGGCGGTGGGCACAGCGGGAGCCGCTTCCCCCGACTCTCGGCTGCGACCGGGGGCAGGGACTGAGCCCCGCCTGGCCTCCGAGCCGCCGGTGCCCGTCCCCTGCCCCGGCGGGCACGGCCACCCGCCGCCCTACGGGCGCCCGACCTGCGCCAGAGCCGCATCCCAGCAGCGTTCCGCCCGCGCCCCTGTCCCGGGGCTCGGCGCCGCGACCGCAACCGTTCGCCGTTCGTTCCGGTTGCCCCGGTGCGGAGCGGCGAGGCGCGGCCCGGCGGGAGAGCGGGGCGAGGCGGGCGGCAGAGCGCGGCCGCTCCGGCCCGGCCGGGTCCTTCCGTCAGGCAACGAAATCGGCGCCGCTCGGCGGGTCTGGTCTAAAATTCAGCCGTGAGGAGGCGGCGGGTTCCCGCAGCGCTCGCTGGCGGGCTGGCTGGCGGCGGGCAGGGGGCGAGGGGCTGCGGATCTGGACCTGCAAATCGTTCGCGCGGGCTCTGGCCGCTCCGCAAAATCACGCCTTCCCGAGTCACCTACCCCTTCCCCAGGGCTGTCCCTCACCCTTTGGGGCAAAAGGCTCCGATTTTTTGCGCTGAAAGAAAGCGCCAGATCGACCTGGCACCCGCCTGAATTATAGATCTGCCTTCCCCGTGGGAGACGCTGAAGGGGAACGAGCGTCGAGTTCCTGCAAACTGGAATTGCTGACCAAGCCCGCCGCTCCCCACACAGACGTCCCAGAAAAGGTGAAACGCGTCACCCCCATGCTAACGACTGTGCCCGGGGAGCCGAGAGGGGGGAAGGCGGCTGCTGGGCTCAGCTGAGGCACAAGCCGAATCGTGTGAACGGCGCGGCGGCCGGCGGGGGGTGGCGGGGCCAGTGCGGCCCGCCCCGTCTCAGCGGCCCGGCGATCGCCGCCCGCCCTCCCGGCTGGGTGCCGGTACTGGGAACGGCTCTCCCCCCGCGTTTTCCTTCCCGTCCCCATCCCTCGCTCCCCGCCGTGCCCGAGAAGCTGTGCGCCCGGGAGGACGGTGCCACCGCGGCAAAAGATCTTTTTTCGGGGGGAGGGGAGTCGGGCCACCGCGGGGTGATGCGGGCGCTCCCCGTGCTCCGAGCGGCGCGGGGGCACGGGCCGAGCCGAAGCCCCTCCGGTAGCCGGCCGGGGGAAGGGGGGCCGGGGAGGGGGGGCACACACCAGAGTCACAGGTGACTTGTTCCAATTAGTAGCTGTCTAATTAAATTAGTGTCACGCAGCCCAGCCAATGGGCCGGCGGGGGTGGAGGGCGGCGATGAGACAGCCCGGCGCAAGCCCCTCCCCGGCGGCCCGGCGAGCCCGGCGCGTCGGTATAAATCGCCTCGGCGGAGCCCCGCCGCAGCGCTGCGCGGCCGCGGGTCGGGGTGGGCGCCGGACTGTGGGGGCGCTCCGCCACACCGCCCGCCGAGGATGCAACTGGGAGAGCCGCTGCTGGCGGCAGCGGGGACCCTGCCGGGCGCCCCCTTCTACCCGCTGGAGGGCGGCGGCCGCGGCGCGGGCACTGGCGGCGGGTCCCGCGGGCCGCCCCGTCCGGGCTCCCCGCAGCGCCTCGACCTGGACAAGACGCCCAAGAAGTTCGGGGCGGCCCCCGCCATGCTGGGCGAAGCGGAGGCGGGCGAGCCGCCCTTCGCCCCCCCGAAGCCGGACGGCCGCAAGGCCACCCCCTGCGGGGAGGAGGAGCTGCCCCCGGCCGCCGCCGCCCGCTACTCCATGGACAGCCTCAGCCCCGAGCGCTACTACCTGCAGTCCCCCGGGCCGCCCGGGGCCGAGCTGGGGGGGCCCTGCGCCCTCTTCCCCTACCCGCCGGCGGCGCAGCACGGCGCCGTCTACCAGCCGCCCGGCGGGCCGCGCTACCCCTACGGCTCGGTCCTGTCGCCGGGCGGCTTCGCGGGCGCCGTCTGCCCGCCCGGCGGCCGGGCGCAGTTCGGCGGCGGCGGCGGGTACCAGTACGGGCAGGCGGCGGCCGGCGGGCCCCTCTATGGCCCTTACCCGGCGGCGTCGGGCTCCTGCAGCGGGCTGGGGGGGCTGGGGGTGCCGGCCGCCGGCCCGGGACTGCGGGCACAGGTCTTCCTCTGCAACCGGCCCCTCTGGCTGAAGTTCCACCGGCACCAGACGGAGATGATCATCACCAAACAGGGCCGGTAAGCGGGCAGGGGCTGGGCCGGAACGGAGGGAGATGGAGGGGGCGCCCGGGGCCGCTCCCCCGGGAAGGATGTGCGCGCCCCCCTGTCGGTGGCGCTTCTGGCTCGGGAGCGCTTTCTCTAAAAGCGGCTCTCCCCGTTTCGCCACAGCAGGCGGTCGGGAGGTGCGGTGGGGGTCGGCTGGGGCTTGCCCTTGCCTTCTCGGTGTCATCGGCGCCAGGATAGTCGGAGCACCCCGCTGCCCCGGAGCCGTGCCCCGTTCCCCGGCCCGCCTCGAATGCCGTGTGCTTTTTCCTCTCCTCCCCAGGAGGATGTTTCCCTTCCTGAGCTTTAACATCACCGGTCTCAACCCCACGGCCCACTACAACGTCTTCGTAGAGGTGGTGTTGGCGGACCCCAACCACTGGCGTTTCCAGGGAGGCAAGTGGGTGACCTGCGGCAAAGCTGACAACAACATGCAAGGTAGGCGCGGGTTCCGCGGGCTCCCCCGCGGCTCGGCTTCCCAGAAAGGGCTCCCGCTTCGCTCCCCTCCGCAGGGTCTTCCCCACCCCCGGCATCCCGCTGCGCGGAGTAGTGCAGGGCTTTTAAGGGCGTCTTGCAACTGTTTGGGGTTTTTTTCCACGCCGCGGTGCGTGGGGCTGTGCGGGAGAGGGGACATCGGGGGACCCGAGGTGCTGCCCGGGCGCGGCCCCGCCGCCCGAGCTGCCGGTGCTGGAACAAAGCGGCTGTGCCCGGCGGGCGCTTTACTGGTGTGTCTTCTACAGGCAACAAAGTGTACGTCCACCCCGAGTCGCCCAACACTGGGGCTCACTGGATGAGGCAGGAGATCTCTTTCGGGAAGCTGAAGCTAACGAACAATAAAGGTGCTAACAACAACAACGCGCAGGTAAATGGCGGGGGGGGGGGGAGGGCAGGCATGAGGGGGGCTCTTGGTGGCTCAGCCGGGGGCGCCCTGGGCTTTCAAGGCTTTACAGAATTCAATTGAGCAACTTAGATCACTGCTTGTGTGACTTGTTTCCTTGAACTGGATCATGATCTTGTTTTCTTTGCTTCTCCTTATGAAGAGAGTTAGAAATGTCAGAAATAAATGTGTGATTTTCTTTGGTTTTAGCCAATATGTCCATCTCTGGAGTTGCTCAAAAGTGGGAGTATAGCTTATCTTGATTTCCTGCACTTACAGGTTTTGACGTATTGGTAACGTAGTGAAACAGGGCTACAAGCTGTGAATCATCTCCTGCTAGCAGTTAAAATTGCTCTGTTCCTGAGTCAAAAGATTACAATTTACAGGAAAAATGTTGGACTATCAAATGGATCTTTTAATGTTAGATGCAGTCTGTCTAAAGATACTGT
This sequence comes from Falco naumanni, assembly GCF_017639655.2. Lineage (NCBI taxonomy): Eukaryota > Metazoa > Chordata > Aves > Falconiformes > Falconidae > Falco > Falco naumanni. Next base: position 5,496,136 of record NC_054057.1, read on the forward strand.
CTTTTCTGTGGTCCCTTATAGATGATAGTACTGCAATCTCTACACAAGTACCAACCCCGGCTTCACATTGTGGAAGTGACTGAAGATGGTGTTGAAGATCTGAATGATTCCTCAAAGACTCAAACATTTATTTTCCCTGAAACACAGTTCATAGCAGTCACAGCATATCAAAACACTGATGTAAGTAAGCATGGATTTATAAAATGACAAGAGTGAAATTGTCTTGTGGGTTCAACTTCTCATCTCATTATATTCTGCTTTCACTTTTAGATTACCCAGCTCAAAATCGACCATAATCCTTTTGCAAAAGGCTTCAGAGACAACTATGACTCGTAAGTACACTTCTGTTTTCTCTTGCAGTTGTCTCTGTCTAGGAGAAATAATTCTGGCCTGAAATGTGTGTGGAGGAGTTTGTCTTTAGACACTACATAGTTATGCAGAAATAGTAATACTTCTACTGGCAGCTTTACTAGCTGATGTGCATATTTCAAACAAATTAAATGTCCCTCTAGAAACAACAGATGTCTGTTTGGACAGTTACTATATTGTCTTGACGACCTGTCATGCAGCAGGCTTGTGAATTTTGGTAGAAAGCTTATACTGACAGAACCTAGCTGGCCTGCAGATGGGCAGTAGTGTAACTCCTAAATCGGATAGAAATGAACAGCCATCCAGGTAAACCTAGCTGTGATTCTAATTAAGAAATAATGTGAGCTTCTTCCCATTTGTGTTTTTGTGTTGTCATACTAGAAATATAAATTTCTCTTTTATGTTTTAGCATGTACACAGCTTCAGAAAATGACAGATTAACTCCATCTCCCACGGATTCTCCTAGATCCCACCAGATCGTCCCTGGTACCCGATACAGTGTGCAACCATTCTTCCAAGAACAGTTTGTCAACAACCTGCCCCCAGCCAGGTTTTACAATGGTGAGAGAACTGTCCCTCAGACAAATGGCTTGCTCTCCCCTCAGCAGAACGAAGAGGTGGCCAGCCCTCCTCAGCGGTGGTTTGTTACACCTGTACAGCAGCCCAGTGCCAACAAATTGGACATGAACTCCTATGAGACGGAGTATTCTCCTAGCACCTTGCTCCCTTACAGCATTAAATCCCTTCCCCTTCAGACGTCCCATGCTCTGGGATACTACCCTGACCCAACATTTCCATCCATGGCAGGCTGGGGGAGCAGGGGCTCTTACCAGCGAAAAATGACAACAGGATTACCTTGGACCTCCAGAACGAGTCCTCCGGGTTTCTCTGAAGACCAGCTTTCCAAGGAGAAGGTGAAAGAAGAAATGGGCTCATCCTGGATAGAGACTCCACCTTCCATAAAGTCTCTAGATTCAAATGATTCTGGGGTCTACACAGGTGCTTGCAAGAGAAGACGGCTCTCCCCTAGCACTTCCAGCAATGAAAATTCCCCAACTATGAAATGCGAGGACATTAATGCTGAGGACTATAGCAAAGACAATTCAAAAGGCATGGGCTACTATGCGTTCTATACTAGTTCTTAAAGCATCCTTTCATTCCAATTGGCTAATTTTTTCAGGGTGGCCTTGGTTTTTTTTGCATTACAATTGCCAAAAAGACTCTTGCCTTCCACCTTGAATTGTGTGTGCAATTCTAAAGAAGGTGCCAAAGCTTTTTGACTGTTGCAGGTAATGAAGTAGGGAAAGAGCAAACTATAGTGGAATTCTTCCCCTCTTTTAGAAGGAACCACATGCAGAAGCTATAAGCAGGAGCCTAGATTATTACATTGTGGCTTATTTATTGGAGACACTAAAGTGTACAGTTTGGCTTGGCTCAGAGGCCTGATGAAATCTATGTACTCCTGAGCAAGGAAATAAGGGGGTAGGATCTGAAATTTAATTTTCTCCCCTGCCTGCCCCTCTGGGAAAAGGGGGCTGGGTTGCAGGGAGCTGCACAAATGCCATGTTCTGCTTTAGACTAAACTGGCTTCTTCAACCCTTGTCTGCAGCACAGTTAGCAGAGTTGGGTGTCACTCAGCTGAGGCTTTCTTTGGCAGAAGATGGCCAAAATAAGGCCTGCTTGCCAGGCAGGATTTTGACTTGAGATAGTCTTGCTGATGATGGGGTTACATGACCAAATCTGACTTTCTGTAGTTTAGAATTTGCATTAAAGAAAACATGCCTCCATCCCAAAAGCCTAACCTTTATTGAGGTGGCCAAAAAAAGTGTACAGTTGTGTTTTGTCTAGGTACACTGTAGAATATTGTGGAATAATGTATAAATAGTTGACCTATAGCTCTTCAGTCAGAAGGACCTCTGGTGGTGCTTTGAAGTTCAAAAGGCATTTTTTTTTGGTTAATCAAACTTAGCATCTGGAGCGTTGCAGAAAACCATTTAGAGACTTCTATTTACGTGTATGTAAAGTGAGTTTTTCAGCTGCCCTGTGCAAAACTGGAAGTGATGTAAATTACCCACTCTTCTTGCCTATAGTTTCAGCTATTTTAAACTGATCAGTCCTAGAGCACTGGCACACAAACTTCTCCCAATGAAACTTGGTTCTGTTTGCTTTTTCTATGTACATAGTAGTAATTTTTAATAAATGTGGTGGTGCCAGGGACAAGAGCGGGGGTGGCTTTCTGCCTCTTCTTTGCCTTTATTGGGTGTCCTAGCTGGGGGGAGAAGGAGGGAACAGAAACCTTGAGGGCTGAGTTGTCTCAAAATCTAGCCATCCCTTGTGAAGTCTTTCCTTGCTGCTTTATCCCTCACGCTGTGATCTTTTGGATGCTGTTCGCCGTGAGAGTTGTTTGTTTTGGTTTTTTTAAATGTTTTTGTGGTTTGCCACAGTTCTGTACATTCCCCTCCATGCTCTGAGCCCCCGGCTTGGTCCAACGTCTGACAGTGCCTCTTTTCCCTTGCCACCCACCCCTGTGTGGGGCTGCGGGAGGCGAGATGCGAGCTCAGTCCTTGTCCCCGGGAGCGACTTTTGAACTCGGCTCGTCTTCCCCCAGCAGCAGCGGGGCCGCCCCCTCCCTTTCCCGGCACACGGTAAGACATTCCCCTGCCCACTTATCTGGGGAGGAAGCCCCTCCTGGCAGAGCAATTGAAGCCCGGCTCCCTCGGCAGCAGGACCTTTCCTGAGGATATGCAGGCAGTAATGGGATTAAACTGTCAGCGATGCCCGGCTGCAAACAAAATAAACCAGGGGCTCAGGCCGGGGCCCTCCCCGGAGGAGGCAGCGCGATCGGGGGGCACTGGCAGAAGCCCCCGGGTGGCTCCCGAGTGGGGAGCGGCAGATTCCCGAGGAGATTTCGATCGGCTCTTCGCTCCTGGGTGCGAGGCTCCGGCTCTGCGCGTTGGCGAGTGAAATGAACCGGGGGTCCCTGTAGCTCTGCCCCTGCACAGGGAGCCATCATTCCATTTGGGACAGAAGGGGACTCGAGGTAATTTTTAAGCGGCTAGGGATGGAATAGATTTTTTTAATTTTTATTTTCCGTGTTTTTTCTTTTAAGTGGCTGATACTCCCTCCCAGAAAAGCCCCCTGGGGAAGGCCGGCTGCCCCCCGTTTCCAGCCGTGGGGTGAGCTGGCACACCGGCCGCCTCTCGCCCGCCCTTCCCCGGCTGCAAACGCCCATTATACAGCGCTGAGGAGCACGATTCCGCCGCGGTGTGCTATTAAGAGCCGTATATTTTTGCACCGCGCGGTAAAAAAAGGACTTAATACTTGTGAAAAGTCCTCACACTGTTTAATAGAAACGTAAGTGCCTGGCTGGCCCCAATTAACACCTTGTGATTATAATGCATTCCTAAAATGGGGTGTCAGACGCCAAATTGTGAATAAAGGCATCTAATTAATCTTCATAGGATGACACTGATAAACAACTCTATATTTAAATAAAGATCAAGGAACTGAATGCTTCTTATTTGTTTACATTAACAGGAGATAAAGTTAACTACCCCTTGCACTTTGCTTCGTAATGTGATTTACTGGCACAAACAGCAAGCTCCGGGGGGAGAGCCCCGCCTCGCCTCGCCTCGCCGGGCTTTCTATCACGGGTTTGGAGAGCGGGGGCGACCCCGGGGGATGGCTGCCCCTTCCTCCGCGGCCCGGCCCCGCGGGCAGGGCGGCCGTGTGCCGGGAAGCGCGGCGCGGCTTGCGGGCAGAAGGCGCCGTAAGGGAACGTGCCCGTCGGCGCCGTCCCTGCGATTTCGGTAGCTCTCGCATGAAAACTGCGCGTGACTTAGAAACGGCAGGTGGACGGGGATGGCGGGCAAAGCAGTGTCTAGAGGAAAGAAATAAAACTCGTTATTCACACCACTGCGATGGTGTGCAGTGAGAGGTGAGCAGCAAGCCTGCCCGGTGGTGCTGCAGAACCTAGTTCTCGGTTAACGAAAATGCGGAGCTCCTCGGCTGCTGGCCGGAGCCTGCCCGCTCCTGCCTCGCTCCGTGCGGGCACAGACACAGGCTCTGCCCGCCCCGGGGGCTCCGCTCCTTCCCCCCGCGCCTCGCCCGGCCCGTGAAACGGGGATGCCCCGGTGTAACCGTTTGAGGCCGTTCGCCGCGAATGAGCAATTCGCAGGGTTATCTCCCCACCGAGGCGAGGGAGCGGCTCGGTCCTCTGCCCGCGTAGCCCCTATTTGTTTTTAAAACATGGGTGCGCGGCGGGGCAATAGAGGCAGCGGAGACGGGCTCTTCCGAAGGATTAAGGCCATCACTCACTGAAGACCCTGGGTTTGGGGTTTTTTTCGTTGAAGCAGACCTGACAGCTCATCGCCTCTCCCACTTGTGCGCTTTGCAGCGGCACATCGGGAGCAACCGTCTGATATTGTTTTTCCAACGAAACTTCGTCGCTCGCTGCTCGCCCCGGACTGTGCCGCCGGTGCTTCACACCCGGGCGGGGAAACGAAACGACCCCCGAATGGCTCCTGCTTCCGACGGCGTCTCCATGACCCCCTCGGGAGTCAAGGGCTCCTTCCCCGGGGCGGCGGTCCCAGCGCTCCGGGGAGGAAGGAGCATGTCTTTTTCGGTGTGTTTTCTCTTCGACTAATGCGATGGGGGTTTTACTTTCGGTCTGAATTTCTGCTCCCACCTCCCTCAAGGCCGCCTTTCCACCAGCTGCCCGTTTGTTTCCACCTCCTCCTCGCTGAGGGGAGAGCGCGGCGTTAGCGGAGGGGGGTTTCCCGGGAACGGTTGTTTTTAGAGCCCCCTCAGCCGCCGCCGAGGCGGGAACAGGATCCCGGTGGCTCCTGCGGTACCTTTACCCCTCAGAAATGTCCCTTCCCACGGGGACCACCGGCCCCGGGTGCCAGTGGAGCCTGCCGACGGTAGGCAGCCGGTGGCCCTCGGGAGAAAATGGCGGCGAGGGGACTGAGGTGAGGGAGACGGGGCTCCCCGGCGTCTCCCTCAAGCCCATCCATTCCATAAAATCGGGGTTTGTCGCCATCGGTGCTGTTATTACTACTTTGCTACTGTTTGCCCCGCATTTTTTTGTATATCCAAGCCCAATTCCCCAGCCCACTGAGGTATCCATAGCCTGTTCCTCCCCTTCCAAATTCTCCGTGGCCCTGTTCATAATAATATGAGTATGGCTAATATAAATATTAATCTAATCCTTATTGGAAGGATTTTAGTGCTTGCTAGATATCACAAATATGTAATCCAGGGGAGAATGACATTAGGCTGGAGGTGCGGAGTGCAAAATATGATTTGAATAGAATGATAGGGTGGTATCTAATATTTCCTTTAGGGAGTACTATACTCTGAGCTGTCACAACCGATTGTGTAAATAGACGAGACTGAGGGATGTGATCCTAATCATATTGATGAAACATTCATCTGAAAGACCGAGCACAACCAGAAGGGACTCACTAGGAATACAATTAAATCCTAACCTGGGGAGGCGGAATCCTCTGCAGGCTTTCCTGTAACCTGCCACCTTCTCCCCTGTTGTCATTTTAGAGTCAAATAAAATGCAGAAGAGGAAATAAAGGAGAGATGAAGCCCTGGGTGGTTTAGCCTGCCTGAAGGATGACATTAACACAGAGAGCACCGGGTGGGAAAGAGGTAAATCTGCAGTCCTGACTCCGCAGATAGTAAAAAAAAACATAAAGGCAGGCCTAACTTTATTTACGGGGTAGCTACCTGCCTGCAGAGGGTTTCCACCTGTGAGTGGTGTTAATCAGGCACAGAAGGCCTCTGTGTCTGGAGGAAGAGTCCCTCTCCCATCTGGGCTTTGACCACCAGCTCAGTCCCAGGCATGTAGTGCAAAATTTAGTCTTCTGTCTGTTGTACGCCATTTAGTTTCCATCTGCAGCAGTGAACTGATTTCTTGCTGAAAGTATTTATTAGCAAAGGGGTTATTTTGCAAATCCCCCTCCCCACTCCCCGCAGCTGGTTCCTGTCTGGCCCTCATTGCCTTGGTCTCAGATTGCCTTTCAGTAGTGTAGTGCATCAGGTGAAATGGCATCAGGCGGTTTGTCTTCTCTGCACGTGGTGATAATTCCCTCTGATCATGAACGAAATCGGTTAGCTACTGCTATAAGGGGATCAACGTATTTTGACCACTGTCTCTCAGAAGATGGTTGGGGAACATGGATGGAACAAAGCTCCAGCTGTGGTTCCTGTAACAGTACTAAACCCTGAATTCACATAACTATGTTTAAAGCTTGAAAAGCAGCCTGTCTTCTTCATCCTGCCACTGTTGAAAGTCCAGCTTCCCTTGAGTGTCCAAGACCAAAGTCTGATCTGATGTTTTTAAGAGCTTTTTCAAATTAGTCAGGCTTTTTACCAGCAAGCTCGAGCAAAGAGCGAGGTTAGTTCCTTCTGCCTGGAGTGTTTTCCATGGAAAGAAAGGCCCCAAAGACAATGTTCAGTTCTCTTTCAGTGGTGTGCAATGATGTCTGTAAATGAGGGAAGAATGAGTGGAATGGGATGTCAGTTAACAAATGTGTAGCAGGAACTCTGTGTAAATCCATATTCTCTTCTGAAGTATGAGCTCTGCAATTTTATGGTCTGTGGGAGGACTCTTATGGTTGAAGTAGGCACTATTAAAGTGGCTGTAACAGAAAGTAGTATCATTTTAGCAGGTCTGGGAATAAAACTTCATGTTAGGGTTCTTCTGTACTATGATTGTATATACAGGGGACAAAGGAGTCAGTTCTGTTATGATCCTTGGTTTTCTTACAGCAGTTAGGTTTTTGTAGTGTAGATAGGGTACTAATTGTTAAACTTCACGGAACAGTTATAATCCCATTTGTCCATAAAGCAATACAATCTTCACAAATTGCTTGGCATAGTTGCAAATTTCCTTTGAGTAAGAAAACAATCTTTCTTTGGAGACTAACTGGTTTTTAATGTATCAGTACTTGCTTGTTCTTAGTAATAAGTTCTCAATAGCAGAAGTGTTACTACTTTCTTCTCCTTACTTCCTATGCCAAATAAGAATAAAAGAACATTATATTCCCTCCAAGGTATAATTTGAGCAAGGCGAGCTTTTAAACTGATGCTTCAGAGGACATGTCAATGTGAAAAAGTCTTTTCAGGAGCTTTCATAATAGCAGGTAAATTTTATCCTATCTCTTACTCCAGGTAGGACAGACAAAGCCTCACCTGTGTAGCTTCATCTCCACTGATACATCCAGTAGCTTATTTTCCAGTAGCTTTGTGATTTATGTCTCAAGGTTATTTTTAACTCAGCTGTTCTGTTACTTCTTTCAGCAAAGGCAGGGTTCTTCTCAGCTACCCTTACATTGTAACTCCTTTGCAAGATCATTTGAAAGGAAAGATTAGGTGAATTTCTTGTTTTGGGTGGAAATGTCTTTGATCCAGAGGCAACATTGTGGTAAAATCTGTGACATTTGAATGATTATAGTTTTACTCACAGAAAGAGGAAAGTTCCCAAAGTTTGTGCCAGCAATGATCTGAAGATCAGATACATCTGCATTGTATAGCTCCCTTTCAAATCTGCAATGTATTTCTCTACTTGATCTGTTTAAATTATATGTACATAATATTCCTCTGGAAATGCCTGCTGTCAGGACGGGCCAGTGAGTAAGGGTTGTGGATTGGAAGTGAAGAAATCAGGTTATTTTTCAGTCAGATCAGTTCTTTAATTCAGTTCACTGTGCAGAAATGCTTGTGCTGGCACTGAGCAGAAAGAAGAAACAGAGCAGAATGTAAGAATGAAAACCACATATTCCTGCCGGGGTTGCTGGTGACTGCTTTCATCAGTTTAAGCAGCAGTACTCATGATTTCTTTTTCTTTTCCTTTTTTTTCCCCTTCACAATATCACATGATAGCTAATGCCTGGATGGTGAAGTCAGTACCCAAAGTCGTGGCCAGGTTAAGATACCAGTCTTCAGAAGCATTAAAGGAGCTTGACATAAACGGTCTGTCTGGAAAATGCTGAGAGGACTTTCTGATCAGGTAGACATACCACAGTGGTACAATCACGGCATTTAAGTAGCTGTGGGAGTACGATGAAGCACAGGTTTACAGCACCTCTCATAGTCCACAACAGCTGTCTACATGAGCATGTGCTTGCTCCATAGTTTACTTCGTAGTCCCCTGCCTATGGTTAGGTCTAGCGCTTTCCTGATTTCAGCCACTGGAAGAGAAAGCCATTCCCATAGGTATTAGAAAACACAAGCTCCCTGGTTTTGCTGTGCTACAAAAGTCTTACTCATTGTACAGTATATTGGAACATTTGTAATAGCCTGAATGTGGTTTCTGCTTCCAAAAACTGTGATTATGATGTGTCTTCAGTTCTTGTTTCTGACATTCCCATTGAGTGAGAATCCTTAGGGGGCTGTAACTCCCTTGGAAATGGCCTGAAATATTACGAGTTCCAGGGCAGTGTCTTTGGCCAGCAGCTGCAGGAGGGGTAGTGCTCTTGTGGCAGGCTGCTTTCCATTTCACATTTGGAGAGATTATCTAGAACAACAAGGGGTGTTTGTGTGTAGTAAACTACACAAGAAAGAAGCAAGCAAACAAAAAGTACTGGGGTATTTCACCAGAGAATTAAAAAAACAAACTCCGCAACCATTGATGGGATTGCTCTGAACTGTGGGGTGATGACTGATTTCTGTTATACTGGATTGTGGGGTTTTTTTTGATAAGTGGTAGTTGCCAGTGTCTCCACCAGCTCTGAGTTGTACTGAGTCTCTGTAGGGAAGCATGGAGAATAGAAGAGGAGAGGCTATGCCCTTCTGGTGTTTTCTCAATCTACTCAGGGACTGGAGATTAAAATGAAAAACAACAAACACACAGATCCCTTGTTTTGTTAGTGGGTATTCTCCAAACTAGGAGTGGTGGGGAGAGCCAAAGGAGCAGCAAACAAGGCAAATTGTGTTCCTCCACCCTTTTCAAGCAGATACATCTGCATAATTCTCCATGCTGGTATTAATGTTGTTATGCTGAGAAGTGTTAATGGCTGTCCATAATGTTTAAAGGTCACTGACATATAAAGTGAAAACAATCTATAGAAAGACTTAAAGATTGGCTATAACCACACCTGAAAAAGTCCTGATGGACACTAACTCTCTCTTTTGTCTAACAGCTAAAGCTTTCAGTCTTTATTACAACAGCTACAGAGGTTAATAGCTAGGCCAAAGCATCCCAAGTCTTATCTTTATTGAAGGGGAAGGAGGAGCATGTGGGAGGAGGGTTGAGCTGTTTTAAGGTTCCACTTGCTGTTGATAAAAAAAAGAGTTCTTATCTCTCCTTAGTCTTTCCTTTTTATGCTTGGCTTGTGGGTTCACTTCTTACCTTGTACCAGCTGTGGGGCTCATCAAACCCCTCTGTGAGTCCATTCATTTTTAAATAATTGGCAGAAAATCCAGGAGAAAAGGATAATTGCATTCTGTTGGGTCATGAATTGAATCTACTCAACTAAGACCCGATACCAATCAGAGACAGTGCAAAGGGGAGGGCAGAATTACATGGCCAGAAGTGGTGAAGGGAGTTGCAAACAACCTCCCAGGGACTGTAGGAAGAGAGGGCAGGATTTGGCTTTGGCGTAACTTTGTTAACTTAATTTGTGAAATTGTGAATTGTGAAATTGAAGCTTTATCATTCAAAGAGACAAAACTGTCTTCCTCAGATCTAAATGGTGTTTCCCCAGACTGCTGGGATAAATGCTTCCTTACTGTCTTTCTGTTTATCCTGAGTTCCCAGAAAGGCCAAGGTCCCCGGGAAGGAATTGCAAAGTCACTCACTGTGTCAGGGCTTTAGGAAATGTGGGGTGATCAGGTAGGAAGAGGTGGTTGAGAGCACAGTAATGCAGACATCAGTTGAGGTGTGTGACCTTTCTTGTGGAGGCTGATGACTTTGCCATATAGTCACAAATTCTGGAATTTTGAAAACATGAAAACCACTGAAATTGCTTTATGATATTAACAAATTATTATTTAAGTTCCATTTTACTAACGCTCTAGCTACTTCTGTTAGTGGGAAAGAATTACCTCTGACGCAGATATTTCTACTATTTTAGAGAGACCTTCTCTATTTCTTCCTGTTCTCATTATGATTTCTTTTTTCTGAGACCTATATATACATAGCTAGGACTAATGTAATGGAAAACAAATTGACTGTTAAAATATATCCTGTGAATAAATGTCTCTTTTGTTGGGGGGAGGAAGCTACAACTGGAGAAAGCTAAAATCCGGTGTGTGAGTAGCAGGTTATGCTATGAAGAGTAATTTGAGAAACTAGAAGGTCATTGTTAGAGACTGGCTGATTGAGACACGGTACATGATGAGCTGCATAGGCAACATCATGTTTGTTCACTGTCGTCTTGCAGGACACTTGGAAACTCCAGCCAAGAGTAACTGAGCAGCAAGAGATGAGTGCAGAGTCGTGTGGTGGTCATGTAGCCAGCTTAAGTCACTTGCGAAAATCTTTGTCTCCCTTCAGAAAGATGATGAGTGCATTCAGGATCAGGGGACCATAATTCTTCAGTCTTAAAAGAAGAAATGCAGTAATGATCCTTTGTTCTTGAACCAGTCTTGCAAAACTCTTGGTTCAGGAAGTGACACAGCTGTGGCTGGATCTGGATGTTTACAGAGATCTGTCACTACAGATGTATCAGTAACTACAGAAGTGTTCCATAGATACAGGTGAAAGTTATACTTGTGTTGCATTTCTGATGCATGCTCTGAAGAAGATCTGGATGGATCAGGACAGACAGCAGTCAGGACAGATGTTCCTGCTAAGATGGGGTGAGGGTTATAACCTGTTGTTATCAAACTCAGCACTGGAATCAGGGCCAGTAACTGCTAAATTCTGGGCTAAACACAGAAGTTTCAAATGAGGATTTTGGTAAGCCAAACAGTTATAAACTGTCATGAGCTAGAGGCAAAATTATACCTGGTTTAAGTTCCTTAGAGTTCATGCAAAAGTTCTTTTTGGAGGAAAGGGAAGGAAGCTCACTGTCTGCATGTTAGTGCCTGCAGAAATCTGCAAAACTTTAAAGCCTCTGACATAACTGGAGACATGAGCTGAGCCTAAAAGACTAAGCCCTCTCTTGCTTATACCTTTGATATGCTTCCTTCTTGTATTTGCATATGGGAACTAGGAGCATTCTGGTCATCCATGCTGGCCTTCCACCATGCTTGCTTGCATACAGGAATGGCCTGTCTTGTGCTTTGAGGAGGTTATCCTTGAAGATCAGCCAGCTCTCACAGGCTTTCCCTTCACCTTCCACAGCAGTCTTCCATGAGATTCTACCAAGAAGATCTGTGAATAAACTTGAATTCTCCTCTCCTGAAGTGCCAGCTTGTAATTGTACTATTCGTCTTTCTTACTTCTCTCAGATATTTAATCTCCACGATCTTTTGGCTGCCCAATACATCCCATACTTACTCTCTGTAAGAAGTCCAGAAGATTCATCAGTCACCTACATCAAGAAATTACCACCAACACAGATCAGAAATCTGCATTGCTTGTGCCCAGCTGTATTACCCTGTCTGCAGATATCAGTATGGCTGTCGCCCCTAGTGAGTACCAGTGGGGGCTAGACCTGGAGTACCAGCTTTTGGAGCTTCCTCTAGCTTTCAAATGAAGCTTTCAAATGAAGGCTTCTTCTACCTCCCCTTCTTGATCAGGAGGTCTGTGGCAAGCACTTAGTACTAAGTCACCCGTGTTGTTCTGTTCTCTGATCCTTGCTCATAAGGTCTTAACTACCTCATCACTTGTTGCAAGCAAAGCAGTGTGTGTTGCAGCCAGACCTTTGAATAGGTTGAAACTCGTCCATATTCCTCACCTTTCCAGCCTGTTCTTTACAAAGAGCCTGTATCCATTCCTTGCAACAATCCAGCTGTGTGGGCTGTGCCACTGCAATTCTGTAATCCCTGTGAGATGCCACCAAGCAATCTCTTTTCTACAGCTGTTTTCAGGCCCCAGGTACTTTCTTTAGGTTCCAGAGGGATTTAGAGCACTGCTTGATGGAGCTGCTGCCTTCTTAGTCCTTCTTTCCCTCCCTGAGTGCCCACCCCTCTTTCAGCAGTATGTTCCTTATTGTTGTCTCCTTCATCAAGTAAATGGTAGCACTGAATGCACTTTAGATCTCATTGCACTAGTTATGATGTAGTATAGGAGCTGGATACTGTAGCAGCCCTTGAGCACACTACTTTCTTGAGCCTTCAGGGTGGCCTGCCCGAGGTGGCTAAACCTTAGCACTGCACCACTTCAAGTTCCCATGCTGTGGTGCTTACTTTCTGGAGGCAGGGGTAGATGGAACTGATCCTCGCATTGCCTGGATGCACTCTAGCCTGGGGTGCTGGTATTGCCAAGGATGCTTTTGCAATCATGACCGACTGGTATGGGGACCTAGTTCCATCTGCTCAGCAGCAGCCTGCTCAAGGATGCAGGCAGAATTGACAGATTTGAAGTTGCTGGAACACTTCAGTAGCAGAAAAAGGAAGGCCTGACTCTGGTGGATGTACAAGAGAAAAAGGAAACTTGGAGGCCTGGATCGGCATTGAAGGGCACATTAGGTGCACATTACTGAGTACTGAGAGCAGAAAAGGAGCAGGAGGATACAGAGTAAAGGTCTGAGCTGACTGAGGAAGGCCAGTTGCAGAGCAGCGTGAAGATTTGACACCCATCAAACAACGCCTGCTGAGAGAATGTACGTTTCAAGACTTAACAGAAGAGCTTTGATCAAGTAAAATTATTTCATGGAAACTTAGCGGTTTATGTCATGTGCTTCTATCACCTTTTTTTAAATCTGATGTTAAGTGCCCTAAAACCAGACTTGCCTTTTTATGGAACGATGTCTAAACATTGTGTTTCTGTTTTAAAGGAGAAGTGCTGGTAAATGCCAGGAAGTCATGCCTAATTCTCAATCACAGAATTATCAGCATCACCACATGTGTTTGATATGGTATGAATTTTGAATGCTATTATCATTATTAATATTAATAAGTAAAATGTGCCTTCCATTTATATTTTGTAACCGCATGGAGTACTCATGGAATGCTGCAAGGTTTATAAATTATTACAGCCTCATAATCAGTATTATGCTATAGTACTGAAAAACTAATACCAAGCCTTTTCTTGAACCAATACTTTAATTTGCTGAAAAAAAGTAAAACTAAAAAAAAAAAAAAAAAGAAAAAAAAGAAAAAAGGTGCTGGTCTATCTGGGAAATAAGTGTATTGCCCATACTGAAAATCTTAGTGAAGTTTCTATAGAAATGCAGAAAGATCCTACAGCAGTTGGTCCAAAATCATGTGTAATATAATGAATAAGGCAGGAGTTCTGCTTTCTTTTAAACTGAAACATTCTGGTATCATGTCTGAATAGAATAACATTGCTTATGGAATTAAATGGGCTGAACTCTGAGCAAAAGGTTTTCATTCTGTATTTTTTCCAAAAGGGTCTGAAGTCGTTCAGATCAAATGACTTTGAATGTTATGTATGACTGTAGATTTCTGTGGGTCTCTTTTTATAACCTCAGCCTACAAATGCAAAAGCGTATTTAGCTTGGTGCCATGTGAGCAAATAGTATCTTGGTTTCACTGTTATTTATTAAGAGCAGAGTTATATGTGACAGCAAAACTTTCACTAAAGAGGATCAGTAGGAGCTGGCTCAGTGATTCCTGTGTCTGCTTTCCCCTGTGCTTTCTGTGTAATATTCTGACACTTTTGAATGTTTCCATTCCAAACAAGCTCTAATAATTTCTAGTACAATCCTGAAAGTCTGTTGCATTTTCTGTAGATCAGACAAAATCATTGAGTTGTCAAACTCTGAAGGTAGTTCTTGCTTTTCTCAGGGACGGTTCTGAGTAGGTCAGGTACCTTCCCTGCCTAAGCTCCTGATGAAAATCATAGAATCATAGAATGTTTGACTTAAATCCATAAGGCAAGGTCTGGATCTGCAGAGGGCATTCAGTAGAGGTTGTTGAAAAAGAAGAACTGACTGAAGCAAAAATCAAGCAGTCAGCACTTCTCAGTGACAAGCCCCTGAGCTGTGGCCTTTAAATACTGAAGCAGAGCTTTTCTTTTGTTTCTGCAAAAGGAGGTCCAATGCTGCACTATGAAGCCCAATACTGAGTCATGTCAGAAGAAAGTGTGAAGGAGTTGCGTATGGATTTTCTTTGCTAATGCAGGGTCTTGGTCCCTGTTACATAACTTTTGTGTGTCTGCTCTGAACTTGACTTCCCTTCAGTGCTTCAGCTGAAAGCTTCCAGACCCATCAGGAGCTGCTTCATCTGTACATAGTGTTTCTCACTGCTGAAGGTGTTCTAGCTTGCTTCACATTAAATTCTATTCTGTACCATGTTGATAATAATCTCCAAACTGTGTAGCTGTAGCTGTTCCTAATTTGTAAGAATTACTATGTCACTTAACACAGGACATGCTCATGAGGAAGGTCTCCTCAGTGTGGAAAATTTCAGGTCACAGCCTTGAGGGATATGCCTGACATTTGTAAGCATGTAGCCTCAGTTTATAGCTTCAATGCAACAACTCTGACAGTGTTTGCAGACTTGTTTTCTGAGCTTGCAACTCTAGCACATCTGATTGCAAACATAACACTTAAAACATACCCCATTTGATGTAGTAATGGTTATGGACCATCTAGCATGCTCCTAAAAATGCAAAGGGTATGTATATACATGAAGCATAATGACCTACCATGCGATCTTTCAGATGTGATCTCTAAAAGGCAAACAAAGGAGTGAGGATAGGAGAAAGATACAGATACTCTGGAGATACAAGTAGGAAAACTTTTCCTGTTAAAGTAGGATACTGTCTGGAATCAGAGACTTTCCAAAGCCAGAGAGCTTTCCGGCTAGGTAAGAGAGACACTGTCACAAAGGCACAGATTTAACAGTCTGCACACTGACTGGCACTTACCAGTGACTCCAAGGAGTCTCACTGCATCCTATTTATTCATGCATCCCTATTGAAGTTAATATGAGTAGAATATGTTGATTTTGGCCCCAGGTTAGTAACATAAAAGTGTAGCTCTTTAAAATGGATCTGAACAGAGAGGTATGGTCCAATGCTGCACTGGCCCTGAGAGCTTGTTGGTTTGAAAGGATTTGGGATTTTTGTTTTGGCAGTGGTTTTTTAGGTGTGGGGGATGACTGGGGGGAGAACAACACGATTATTTTTCTTACAGATCTAATAGGAAAAGAATTACCCTAGAAGATGGGAAAAAGGATCTGCTCCCTTAGATGTTATCTAAGATGCTGCCTTATTCCTCTAAGAAATAGAGCTTTCATGTGTTATATTACATAGTAGCCCCCCAAAAAGATGCATATCTCTTGCCTGGGGTGAGCAACTCCTGAGATTTCTGAAGTCAGGCTAGTACATTAACACCTTAGATTTCGGTAGCGCAAGGCTACAAGCAAATGTCTTTGGATGATAGAAGCAAATCAGACACTGCTTTTGTATGTCACAAGGGATTATTCTATTTTAGTGTTATGCCCTTTGGCTTTACAAATGCACCTGTAGTGCTCCTGTGGTTAGTGCAAAGAATCTGGGTAGAATTAATTTACTATAGTTTTTTTGTCTTTGTAAATAGCAAATGTTAGAACTGGCTATACACAAACAGCTTTTCAAACCTTACATGTATTGTTTGCAGCAGTTTATCGATAGGGAAGACTTCTGTTCTTTAATGCTAGCCCTGAGTTCAGCAATGTACTTTCCCAATCAGAAAAGGTGATCTTTGTGGAAGCAGGAGGAATGTATGGCTGTATCTGGGCATACAGAAGATGGGAGCTGAATTCTAGGAAATCTAAAGGTGGATCACTAGATAACAGGTTTCAGTTGTGCCTTTGTTAATCTGAAAATTTCATGTCATTTGCCATGTTTTTTTTCTATCGGAATAAATGGCTGAGAGCTCATGGTGTTTATGTGGCACTATCATCATACAGTAGCAAGCTATTAACCAGTATCTGGCATTTTGGGAACAGAGATATTGGTCTATCAAATACTGTGGCAAATAATTGTCACTTTGAATCTTTTGAAGAGATGGAGAAAGCTAAATGTTTCCTATATCAAGAAAGTTTTAATTTTATCGGCATCCCCCCCCCAACCCGGAAAAACAAATAAAATCCCACATTTTGATGGTTTTGTGGTTGGGGTTTTTCTTTGTTAGTTAGTAAGTTTGTCGTTTTTCGTTTTTTTACATGGCATAAAGATGGTATCATCTGTCCTGATATTAGATGAAGTGTGCTGGAACACTCGCCATGCTTGTTGTAGCCCAAATTTGCTTCACAGCAACAGAAGACAAAAATGTAAAAGCGAAGAAAAAAAGAACAGGAAAGAGAGAGGCTGTGACTTGTAATAAGACTATGTGGCTTTCTAATAATCTTGCTATTATAGAAATGCAAGTTCAGCATGTGAATTTATTAGATGTTCTAAGACCTGGCAAATTTTAATCAATATCAGCTAGTGAAGTCATAGGTTTTTAGCTGCTTTTAATCTGAGTCTTCCAGGAGAAGACTGCATAAAGTAGCCATACCTAAGCAAGGCTGTTGGGTTGGGTTTTTTCCAGTAGTATAGGGGTTGGGAAAAGTGGGGCAAAGAAAGAAAAGGAGATACAAGAAGGATGTTAAGAGCAGGAAAATAATTGGAAGTTTTGTGCTTCGGATATGTTAGCTTTTAGGTGAAGGTGGTAGGGAGGTAGGGGAGGTAGGCTGAAGGCCCAGCCTGGTTTGTTAAGTCATCTCTCAGGACCAGTATGGTATGGGTTCCTGTGTGTCAAGGTGGATTATAGGAACAGTAGTTATATGGCATTGGGCCCAAACTCTGTCTTGTCCAGTACATTGTCTCTAGCGCAGCTAACAGCAGAATATAAGAATAAGATATGTTACAGATTGATAATTCTTCTGAGAGCTTCCAGCAATTAGCTTTAAGGAATTCCTGAGCTATTTTTGGACTGTCATGCTTAACTCTTCCTTGATGTGGCTTAACCCTTTAAGCGAACCTCATTCTCCATAGGAACCTCTTAATTTCTGGAGTCTGACATTGCCATGGGTTTGGCTGCAGACTTCCCCGCCAGAAATCTCAACCCATGTTGTTCTTTTCAAACCATGTCTATTAATCATCAGTGCCAAATGAAAAGCACTCCAAAAGTGCAAGTGTGATTTCCTTATTCTCGTATTGGTTTAGCAGGAATGGCCCCTTCTGTAGCTGATTTTAGATATGATTTTCATCTTCTGATTTTTCCCATCCTAAACTTCTTTTTGCTAAATAGTCTTCATGTCCACCCAGTGCTTGAATTGAATTAGCACATGAACATAAATATAATTGTATTTTAACAGACTTCTCTTACCTTGTTTCTAGAGCTGCAAACCTCAGGTACTTTGGGGTACTGAGCTAGGACA
The DNA here is from genome assembly GCF_017639655.2 of Falco naumanni. Lineage (NCBI taxonomy): Eukaryota > Metazoa > Chordata > Aves > Falconiformes > Falconidae > Falco > Falco naumanni. Next base: position 5,513,941 of record NC_054057.1, read on the forward strand.
TAAGTATTTCACCTTTTTGCTGTTTGTTATGCATTATTATAAATGTAATTGAAAATATTAAGTGGGGAGCCTAAAGTTAGGTAACTCCAACAGCTATCTTGTGTTAGTGGTAGCCTAATTTGAGGGGGGTATATTGTACTTTTTACTTGTATCTGAATTAATGGGAATTGTAGAAGGCTCCTCTGATCCTGAAGAAAGGCCATTTATTTGGAAGTATAAACACACCTGAAGATTTACAAGCAGACAGACATGCTAGTAAGTTTTCAATACCCTTCATTTTAAACTGCTATGAACTTTCTTCCAGTTGTCCGGTGAATATCTAGAGGTTTCTGTAATCTAAACATTCACATTATCACAAGCGCAGAGGTTTTCATTTTCAACAGCATGAACTGGGATTAACTTTTTTTTTTTAAAAAAAAAAGGCTTACGATAGTTTCCCTGACTTCAACTCCCTGGGCAAGCAGGTAAACCATAATTGCCAAATTTTGTTCAATTTTGGAACTATGGTAAACTCTGCGAAGTGTATTTCATCCCAGAGCAATCCGTCAGTGCAAGGTGTACCAGTGCAACACGTGCTGCTGTGTTTGCTGCCAGCCCGAATGAGAAGACAAGGGCGCTTAACTCAGTACAAGAGCCGTTTAAAGCCTGTTTCTGCAGAGGTTGCAGGGCTGAGGCACTCCGCCCTGATGTGTGTGGCTACAGTGCCCTCTTGTGCGAGTGAGCGCTGGTAAACTGCGGCTGGTTCAAAAGGTCTCTCCGAAACACCTGGCTGCCAGGGAAGGTAGGAAGCTGAAGACAAAACCCTCTGCTGCTGTGGCTTTTTGCAACTGTGTCTAAGTCACCAGCGGTTTGTTTGGTTCTGCGATATGATGCAAATGTAAGGACACCGTTCGGGCTTTTACAGATTTAAAATGTGCTTTGTATTCTGCTAATATTTTGGCATTAGCTGGAAAATGAGCATTTGCTATTTCTGCTGTGGTGATACCCACAGGACCTGTTATGGAGAGGAGCTCCTGGCTGGGCTAGGTGCTGTCTCCACACTCAGAGGCAGGGCCCTTGCTGTGCTGTGGAGCTTTAATTGTGTAGGAAAAATAAGTAACTAAACCTGTTTATTCTTTTGCAAGACTAAAGACAAAAATTTCCTCCTCTTCCCACTCCAAATTTGTCAGCTACACTTCATCTGCCTCTGAAATTAGACAGGTTGAATTAAGATGTCTTGATTGGAAAAAAAGAAAAGTTCAAGGGAAGAAAGGGCACAGTGATCAGAACTAAGTGAGCAGGACAGACCCAGGAGGGTGTTGACACATTATAATTTGAAAATGGCAAAGCAAAAATCTGTGGTGACCAGTGTTTCAAGATTACTGTAAGCCAAGAAAAATACCTGCCTCTGCAAATAAGTTTAACCATGACATAGGAATTGTCCCCTATGACATAGGGGTTGTCCCCTACTCATTTGATCAAATGCCTTTTGATCATTCTAAAATTATAGCTACCCTTTTGAGGGTATAATACATAACAGAACTGTGAGGAGTGTAAGTGACAACTAAGCAAGAAAATTGTCATTGTATTACCAAGGCTTAAAGTGTGTAAGCAAGAATATCATAACATTAAAAAAAGAAAAATCCAAACCTAGCTCCTCAATACAGGCCACTGAGCTGTATAAACCTAGAAAAAGAAGAGTTTGGCAAAGGTTTTTCCAAGTTTTAGGTACTTGGACTTCAGTTGACATCTGCAGTCAATGAAAAAGCAGATGGTTTGGTTTGGTTGTTTCTATCACCCCACCCGAACATGCTTTTCTCTGATTAGCATGTAGATTCAGAAACCTTTTTTTTGTGTCTTGTTTTAAACATTCTATTCTAAACATTTGCTCTTGATGCAATACACTGTGGGAATTTCACCCTGACTTCACTTGATTGAGAGTCCACAGAGTAGATGCTGGAGAGAAAGATATAAAAATGAGGGGAGAGCTGGTAAGGTGAAATGCAAAGCTAAACTGAGCTGCACAGAAAGGAGCAGAGAAACCAGGAAGGAGCAAAAGGGTTGCATCCTGACTAGAAAATAGGTGCAGTGTGCCAGAAGACCTGTAGGAAAGTAACTGGGGATATAATTTAGCTATTAAAATGCTGTCATCCTGCACCTGTCTTAGAGTCCTATTGGTGTGTCCCATCACATTCTCCAGCCTGTCCTTAGCGCTTCTTATTGGTCTTTACTGGGCACTAGGCTTGCAGCTGCAAGTTCCATTACCAGCCCTGAAGACAGGGCAATGTGAGGTTCAGCTGGAGTTGTGGAAACGCCGTGTCTTCTCGCTTACTGAAGCAGACAGTTCTTATAGGTTAGGGCCTTGCGGCAGAAAGGAAGTGGGTGCACCATAAAACTAGTTCATTCACTGCCTTTCTTTGGTTTAATAAAGATAGGCTTCGTTTACTAGCCAAATGCAAGACATTAACCCAGTTAATAATTACCTCCAATATCATAAATTTGTCTTCAGTTAGTCTTTTCTCATCCAAGGATCCTATTAATTAAATGCCAATGATGCCCAGCAACATGAAAATATAAAAATGTGTTTGTTATGTTCCATACTCACTGGATCGTATTTCTTCCACCTTAAGTACACTGTTTATATAAACGCAAGATATTTGCAAAGCCTCTGCCTGCTGAGGGTTGTCCTGAAGACCAGGCTTACTTATTTGTGCAGTACAAAACAGTAAGGGGTAACTTGAGTTCTGATTCTCCTGGGATAATGCTTAGGCTGCAACACTTCCCTACAGAGTACATGGCCAGGAGGTTTAACTCTTCAGTAAGTATTTTCCTTTTTTTTTTTTTTTTTTTTTTTTTTTTGTAGATGAATGAGGCACTTCCATGTATTTCCAGTGGCAGTCCTTTCTCCAAGCATGTGGTTGTAAACTTACTTGTAAGGATTTTTCGGGAGTTTTATGATTTCTGAAGTATTTGCCACTTAGCAGGTGAACTTTCATATGTCTGAGAAGTTTCCAGATTTCAGATATAGAATCATCAGTGCCTACATGGACACACTGATTCAACTGCTGGCTGTTGAAATCAGAGCACAGTTGAGTGCAGAAGCTAGAAGCCTTTGCTTTTCACAAAAGCAAAGTGATCAGCCAGGCTGTCTGTTTTGCTCTTCATGATGGACACTGGCTCCAGCTGACACAGGAAGGAGTTCAGCAGAATCCAGGAGCTCCTGTCCCACTCAGGAGAAAAACACAGAGGATCTGTGGCTCCCAGCAAGGCAATGGCTCCATACTTTTACCTAGCTGCCAGGGATAGCATGGACTAAGCTGTCTCTCTGAGCCCTTTGCAGCTCTGTGAGAATGAAGCTTGTAGAGCAGTCAGCTCCAGAGGAGCCCAGCCCTAGCAAGGAGTGAGTGGACACCTTTGCTTACAAGGAAGGCTCATGCCAGCTGATAATCAGCATGGCTGAGTAACAGCACAGCTGCAGGTACTGCTAAGAGAAGAGAGCTATCAGTCCTCAGGAAGTTGCAGAGTCTGAATATATGCACCCTGTGAAACTATGAAGGTGGCTAAAAGCATGTTTGATTGCCTTAGAGCCACTGATATTTCAAGTCCCACTTACCCCATTGGAGTACCATGTTGGGTGACCACATTTACAGGAAAGCTGTCTCCAAACATGGTTAAACAGTTTTGCACGTTCTGGGACATGTGCAGTGACTGTGGCTGCAGTCTTTCAACTTTGTTTGTGTCCGAGCATTGGGGTACAACAATTTAGTGGCATAAAGTCCACCAGAAAAGCAGCTGCTATAATGTAAATGGGCCATCTCTTGTCAGTTCATCTCCTAGCACAAATGTTTTTCGAGTCCATGACATTGGTAGCTTCTATTAGCAACAAGCCCAGGTTGGACAAGCTCCAATACCCAAAGGTAATAAACTAGAGGACTGAACAGTGAGCCATAAGTTAGCTCTAAGCTGAGAGTGGGTGGCTGCTGAAAGAAGCAGGGGTTTTCTCTTACAATAATTGAATGGTACCTCCAAACCGTTATTTACAAGATGCTCAACATCTGCAGCTTTGCTTGATTTCAGGAAGTCAAGGGAGCAAACGCTGGTCACATTTATTTGGACTCGGTAGACCTTTGTTTGCAAGGAGACTCAGTTTTAATAAGGTTATTCTATTTAGATGAAAAATGATGGTTTCATATTCAGGCTGAAGGACTTTAAGGGCCTATTTAATACGCATTGATCTTTGTGTATGTGAATACAGGATACATGTGGAGGTGTTTTTTGTTGTTTTTTTTGGTTTAAGGCAAACAATAATTGAGAATAGGCAGAAGTGGGACAAGACAGCAACAGTACATGTGACTTTCACGGTCTTTGGAGGGTGAAAATATTAGAGGAAGATTAATATTCCCAGAGGTGTTATGCACATGTGCAGCTAGTGGGAAATTTAATGAGGAAATGAAGACATATTTTTATCAGGTCAGTGCTTCCTGCAGACTCTTGACTGTACCAGCATTTGCCTTCTTGCATAGACTTAGGGCTGTGCAGGATCGGTAATGTTCTGTTGGCAGATCAGATATATGGACATTGTTCTGTAGCAATGAATAAAATGGATTATTCAGAGCTTGAAAATTAGTTCATTGTCATTCAAAGAGAGAAAACATACAGTGTGAAGAAGCGCTGTTTGTGTACAAAAAATATCAAAGTTATCCCTTTGAAATTATATCGGGGTTCTTTTGTAGTTACCATTTTCTTGTACTTCCAGCAGAGGGCAGGTTTGTGTCACGAAATCTATTTGCTCATGGTTTTTGAGAATCCAATGTGATCACCGCTCATTCAGTTCTAGCCAGAAACAAAAGGTCTATTCTGCGGCAATTTTCCTTGAAAATTACATCAGATTTTCTAAAAAACCAAAACAAAACAAAATAAAAAACCTAGATAGAATCCTACTGGTAACTTTGAAGCTTTCTAAAGATCTACCCCCAAACACATTTCCATCAGGAAATTGCTATTGGTTCATTTCTTCCAGTGCATTTCTTCCCTGCTTCTATCATACTGGAATATCTACCATGTTTTAAGCATCGGCTTCATGTGAATACAGCCAAGTGATGCACTTACTGTTGCAGAGCCATGAAAAGGTAATGTTCCCTTTTAAGTTAGGTAGCATAAAATACTGTTGTACCAGAAAAATGCAAATATAATTAAGGCCTGGAGGCTAAAAATGGTAAAAATTTTATAATCCTGGCGTTCAAAACACTGAGGAAAAAACCCAGGTGGTTACATCATGGTAACAAGCCCTAGCAGGGTTAACCACATGCCCATGTTTGTGTAATTCTTCTCAATGCCATTTTGGTTTTAAAGTGACATGTTGTGGCAGTGCCAGAACGGGACGTTCTGAAGCAAAGGAGGCGAATGCTTTTCTAATTCATGTGTCATGCCAAGGAATCCTGCTCTTTCTGCTGCAACTACTTCACCTCACGTTGCTTATGCGTAAATCAACAGGACGGTTTGAACTCATCGGTGGATATGCCAGCTTTTGCTTCTGCTTCCTTAGAGTTTTATCACTGCTTAATTTGTCTTCCATGCAGTTTTGAGCCTTGGATTTTCCCTTTTTTTCAATTGTCACTTTATATCCTGTGCCCCTAAATGACACTGTAATGAAAATACACGTATTTTGCAGGCATTTATACCCATTAGTGTTGCTGTTCACTTTGCTATCTGCTATACAAATGCACACTAATGCTCTTAAAAAAAATTTGCGTTGCTTTTCATGCACTGTTTTAGATTTTGTGATTTTGAAAAGTATGGACTAACACAATAGTACTGTGCTCATAATCTAATGTTTTGACAATCACTGTGAAATATCACAGGTATAGTCTACTGCCAACAAACTGTGCACTGCTGTGCTAGAAACTTTCATTTGAAGTTTTTCCAGGATGGTGCCTTTTCCTCACCTTCAAGCTGGTTTTGTAGTTTCACATTTTCTTAAGGGGATGGCAGCATTTTCTTTTGCATTTGGAAATCAGCTCTCACTCCCCCCAGTCCAGACATTATTAAGTTTACTGTCTGGATGATTCAGTAGTATCTAAAGAGAGAGTGAACTTCTTCAAGTCAGGAAGCATAGCTTTCAGTTAACTGGTGAAATGTTAATGAGGACTCAGCCTCCAGCGTATAACTGGTGCGGCCAATATTGAGCCCAGATCTCCAGAGGTGGAAGACTAGAAAATCTGGCCCTGGGGACAGATACCTCTTCTAGCTCCCATCACATTTCTAATAGTTACTAGGGCAGAATAATGTTTCATGACCTTTGGGTTGTCCCATTACCACAACATAATCTAGCTGTGCAAGCTTTGCAAAGGTCACTGTAAAAATAAAAATATTTCCTGCTGTGATCCATACCCTCAAACGCAAAGGAAAAGAAATATCTTTAATAAATGTGGTGACATTTGCACTATAGGGCGCAGTGCAAAGATCATGAACCATTATTCTGCACTAGTAATAATGTCACAATCTTATTCTTGCCCAGTGGTTACTGTATGACATTTGTGCTCACAGGGAAATTCCTGTGAATATCAATAACTTAAAATACATTGCCTCAAGGACTTATTGTTCTCTCATTGAAGTAAATGGAAGCTTTGCCATTTGCTTACCAGTAACTGGGAATCAGATTGACCCAGCATTTCTCATGACCAAAACTGAGATGGTTTTAAAGTGGGTTCGGTGTTTGGGTTTTTTTTCCCCCAGAAAAAGTATTTGCTTGTTGGACCGCCGATGAAACACATTTCTTAAAAGATCGTAACAGGTCATTTTATTATATCCATGAGAATTGCTGCAACTGTATTTGTAGAAGACACTATATTGACGTGCGGAATTAGACTCTATAACTCGAAAGTTATAAAGTAGGTATGTTTATTGCGCGCAGATGCACGGGGGATCGCTCCTCCACAAGCGTGCATACCCGAAGTGACGAACCATCCCACATTTATACAATGAAACAAATGAATATTCAATTAGCGCCTATACATATTTGTTACCTAAACCCCGCTTCGTATGTTAATTAGCTTATCAGTCCGTTTCCTGGAATGTGGTGGTCTTGCAGGTTTGTAGGTGAGTCATGTTCTTGTGACCATCCCATCTTCTCCAGCAAGGAGACTTAGCACTCCCTCCCTCTAGATAGCATTTGAATGTCTCTCATCTTCTCTCATTCTCTTTTAAATAGCCCCTTTGTTAGAGAAAGAAGGGCAGGCGTCTCCCGTCTCCCCTTTGTTAGAGGAGAGGGGCAGGCGTCTCCTCAAAAACTGTAGTTGTCTCCTCAGAGCTGTGTGCCTGTGTGACCAGACACCGCACCCATGACTAGTCACCATACCCACATTCCTTGAGCAGACATATACAATCACAGTCGGTGTTAAGCGTCCCCATTTCACACTATTTCTCCATATCAATATGATGAGTCTTTTTTTGAAAAAGCTGTAAGTTCTAATACTCCTTGGTACTTGTGCAATGAGTTATGACTTGAACAAATAGTATTTCTTCACTACCTTCTTATGTGAGTGGTAAATAATTGTTCCCTCTATTTCTCAAATAGAGAAATAGATGAATCCAGAATTTTCTGACTGAGATGGCTGGAATGAGATGACTGAGTCTACAGCATTCTTAACAATAATAATAATAATGAAGGCCTGAGTGTCACAGGTGTGGCAGTTCCTGGTTCTAATAGACTCCAGTTCTTATGCTAGTTATTTGCAAATGCCCTGGAGCCATTTTTTTTTTTTTTTTTAATCTAAAGTATGTCAATCTCTATGAGATTATGACTGAGCTCTTGGAAGAGAGAGGTGGAGGGTTTGCATGCAACTGCAATTCATGTTGTCATCGGCCCCTGTCTAGAAACACACCTTAGCAATCAATATGTTTAAAGTACCTCTGATAATATTTACAAGTCTATGAAGAACTCCACTCCTCCCTGTATGTTAAGGAGAAGCCTATCTGATAGAAAGGAAGTATTTGAAAGCTTAGTCAATAGTAGGATTGTTTTATTCATTGTTTTGGGTAAGATGGTGCCTGCCTGTAGTCTGGCTCCACTGTAGAGGAGATAAGTATTTCCTTCCCTGGCTTCAGTATGTGTCTGTATCAGAGCAAAATACAACACCAGTTCTGAGGGAAGTGCATAGGCTGTTATTTCTCAAGAGCTTGTGGTGACTAAAATTGTCCCCAGCTGCAGGGAACGGTTCATGTTTACAGCTTGAGGAAGAAGGCAGCATTGTATCACCCCATGTGCCGCCTGCTGATTCATTCTGAAACATGTGCTGCAGCCAGGCGTGTGATGGTGGAAGGTTTCCTGTGCAGGGGATTGTGTGGGTAGAAGAGGGGCCTGTGTTGATCAGGTGCATCTACAGAACTTTGTTGAACATGGGAACTCAGTAGGTGGGATCTGGTGGCAAAAGAGCCCAGCCTTTTTGGCCCTGTGATCCAGTAAGCTCACCTCAGCTGTCAAGCCAGCCTGTGGCTCTGTCTTGAACGTGAAGTTTAACCTTGACTTCTGACAAACGTGAAGCGGGAGCCACTCATGTGAACAAATGTGTACAGTGCATGAGACTGAGCAAATTCACTAGTACAGGGCTAACACTCAAGGTGTACTCCAGAGAGCTGGGGGGAAGACAGGATCTGCTTCTCAAAGGGCTAGCCACTAAACAGCATCGTCTGATCCTATCCTTATTTTCCGGCTCTTTGTCCAGACCAGGAGAGCTGAGAGGCTTGCATAGTCTGTAACCAGCTGAGTACAATTTTTCCTGTGGGTGGTAGTATTTAGAAAGTGTCCTGCCTTGCTGCTTTCAGATTGCTATCACCCTCCCCTGATGGGATTAGGAGTCTGGCTTCACAGGCATTGCCTGATCCAGCCGGCTTTCGTAGGGATGAGGTGGGTAGTGGTGAGAAAACAGGATGGGTGATGACTTTGTAGCTGTGCTAGTAATCTTTGCTTGGAGGAGGGGAGAGAGAGGAAAGCATCGGGACAGAGTAAGAAGTTGTAGTTCTCACCTATAACAGGAATTTCTTTAAACATTTGATGGAAACGATCACGGAGCAGACATCAGTCATGCTTTTCTGACTCATTCTGATGTTTTCCGACAGCATTACCCCTCCAGTCTCCTGCTGCCTGTAGCACTGCTGTCCCAATTTATTTCTGCAGAAAGTTATCACAAGAATTTTCCTCTTTAAATATATAATTAAAGTTAATGTTGTAATACATGAAGTTTTGAAATGTACTGAGATCACTGAGAAAATTAACTCTTCTTTTTAAAAAAATAAAAAGCAACAACACTCAAGTTATTTATGACCTGGATGATTTGAGGTGCTCCCATCATCCCTTTACTTTAAGAAGTCTGCCCTTCTCCCCCAAATGATCTTATTACAGGATGCCTACAGAGGGGGATAACGTACAGTTTGATCTGATAATGAATGCTTAACTGGCTCGCTCTTCTCTCTAGCTTTGGAAGAAGACCTGCAGAGGAGAAATGCTCTAAACATCAGTGGGACCCACAAAAGAGCAGAAATAAATGGAAGAGGGGTCTGCGAGGTACCAAGATGTGTGTGCTTTCTTCTGAATCTACTTGCTAACTTTAATACTAGCATGCTGTTTGAGAGTACTGAGGGGCAGGCAGCTGTCTCTTTCCAAGCTTCTTTTATACAGTAGAGCCTGGAAGTGAAAGCCTGGTATAACTTTGCAGTATCCTCATGAAAGTCACTGTGAAGACCAATTCTGCCACAGGTACTTTTGAAAGCTTGACTTAGCATGTCTTCAGCAGCAGCCACAAATGCTTTCAGTTCTGGGTCCAGAGTTTTAAGGATCAGCTTAGTCAGCAAGGGAAATTCAGTCTTCTCATTTGATAGCCTTTAATTAGACCTGTATACATATATAAATGCATAGATTATCTACTACCTCCTACTGTAAATGTCTCGCTGAAATTAATGAGGTTATTCAAAGAGTAAACTATGAGTAATAATGAATAATATTAATACTAATCATGACTAACCATGGTAGGAGGGAGAGTCTTAATGACTTAGACAAGGAGGGTCTGCTGGGAGCCAGCATCTGATTTGCATGAACAATTCCTTTTTGGAGTGGTGAAGCTATTTTTCGCCTGGTACCAATCATTAATTAGAGCCCCCATTTTATCAAAGACTTCTTGATCTCTGTCTTTATGTCTTTCTCAAGGCATAGCTTACATGTGTGGCCGACAATGAGTCATGCCCAGGCAGTTGGTCTTCTGATTCCTTTTCTGTTTAGTTTTAGTGTAGTCTACATCTTTGCAGCAGCTTTTTATTTAGAGATCATGTTTCAAAAAGCCTGTGACAAAGCTCCTCACAAGAGGGTTTTTTTTTCATTTAACGTGGGAGAGCAAGCGTGAGATGAGGAACTGGTTAAGCAACAAGAAAAAAGCAGCATGAGATCATGTTTCAAAACACTTAACGGTTCCTGATGCGGTTCCTGATGCAGTGCCTCGGAGTCTGAGGCTAAGCCGTGTTGTTACATATTGCTGTGTATGAAGGATCTGGAAGAGTGGACAAACGCATGTTAAATTAACAGAGAAAAGCAACATTAATGGAAGTTTTTAGAAGAACAAAACATGGAATTGTTTTCCCTGATAGTGGGTGTTAGATGGCCAGCTCTCCATAGATGTTACTGAATTTTTGAAGTCATTAAAACAAATGTATATGTGTATTACTGTAGAGTGATATACAGTAAAATAAAATCCGCTGCCATTCTATTCATTCTTACTGTAATTGCAAGTTTCTAGGGAAAGACCTGCAGTGTTGACATGGAGAAAGAGGAAATTAATACTCCTCCTCAAATACAAAGTGATCTGAATTCCTTCAGAATGAATACTGAAGGGGTGAATTTTTTTTTGTCAGTCCCAAAACTCAAATCAGTTCCTTTCTAGTTCTTATTTCCAGTTCTTGCCACTACCTCCCCATCTGTGGTAGTCTCTACTTTTCTCCTGACAGATTTTTCAGTAGTTTCATGCTGCTAATAAAAAAATGTCTGCAAATATTAACAGTTCAATAACCTAGAGAAATCCTTGGTATTGCTGGCTTTAGGAAAATGAGGTCAAGAGGTCTGGGAAAGAGGCAAGGCTATATAATTCCAGGGTTTGTTCTAATGTATAATTTAGATTCTGATATGGCACCTAATTTTAACAAGCTCCATGACCAGAATAATAAGTTAAACCAAATAGATGTATCACATCATGGACATTGAAAAACAAGTCATTTCAGGCTGTCTTAATTGAAAATGTTGTCTCAGGGATTTATGATGCAGGTCTGGACCAGAGTAATATTTAATAGTCTAATCTATTAAATGTCTCCTCTTGGTTAAGGAAAAATATATGAGTCAAGGTGTGAAAGGATTAGTTCCATCAGAGAATCTCAGATGCTATTAATGTATAATTAAAGCTCAGATCAGAGTAGTCTCTCTCTATTATGGTTACATCAAAAGCTAGAGTCAATCTTCTCTCAGCAGCAGTTTTGCAATGTGAATAAATGCTCACCAGAGACTTACCTGAAGTCACTCAATCTATTTTAATTCTACTTCTATATCCTACCTGACTCCATATTTTCAGATGCTGTAGGCTAGTGTAAAATAAACCCTATGCTGCCTATCCTGAAGGAGGTTACTGTAAATGTTCTTGAGAACCTGGATCGTAAGCAGCATAAGGGCTATAATTTAAAAATTATTCTTGCTTGTACTCTTCTTGTTAAAACATTGGCCTAAAGATAATCAGGCCTAATCTGTTTAAATGCAGTTGCCAGCTGCCTGTTTGTCTGGTTACTGCAATATTGCCTGTTGTGTGCTAGAAGGTAAGAGTTTTAAGGTGTTGTGGATCCCAGGGTTCAGTTAGTTACCCCAGCATGCCGTTTCCATGAATTTGACCAACACAACTACTTTTCTGTTTGATGGATTAGACGAATAGGCTACTGAGACGTGTTCTTTACAGAGGACAGCTCAGCAGGTTGCTTGTTACATGAAGTGATGAGGGTCACGCTGAATGGCATTACAAAGCTGATTAATGATTTTGGGTGATGGAACTTTTATTCCCAGGCCTGGAAGAATGGAAACCTATTGTCTGAGACCTAACAGAAGGCATGCCAAAATAACAAGAATGTTCTTGTTGATGTATCTGCAAATGGTATTAGGTCTCTGGTGTTGATTAAATAAGTAACAGCTCACAAAGCCAGCAGTTCCATCAAGGGTTTGAAAATGTGAGCTAGGTCAACAGCTTTCAACAATGCATCAGAACTGAATCCAGATCCCTGGAATATAAACTTTATATAGGCTGTGCATTTTCATGTATGACAGAAATTCACTATGAATACTCTCTGGTCTTATCATTGCTATGGTGAATACACTGTGACTTTCAAGAAGAGTGTAGTTTACCTGTGGCAAGTTACAGTTTGGTGTTTCTTCTGGAGTCTTCTCTCAGTTTTACATCCAAGCCTTAAAGTGAGCAAAGCTTGTGTGTGTGGTTATTTATAAACCATCTGCACGTCAGTAAGCAGCAAACTAAGTTATCTTTTAAAGAATGTTTAAACATTTGAATAAATTATGGGGGGAGTTGTTTGGGTTTGATCTTGTTTTGTTTACCTTGTTTTATCTTGATAAACTATTGAAATGGATTCAGGAATCTCCATTGCAAAAGAATAGTATGTAATTAACTTTTGTATGTGACAGCTGTTAATTGCATCCTTCCCCCTTGCAAAGGAGATCCTTCTGGTGGTATAGCTTTGTTGGGATCTCTTAAGTTAGCTCTTTGTTGCATCCTCTAAATATAGCAGAAGAGAGCAATACTGCAACCAGAATTGATTTTCAATACCTTTTGAATTACTCATCTGCTGTGTTGGAAACTGTGGATAAATGTTTCTTGGTGATTATGTTCAAAGAAAGAAGCTGCCATCAGTCACCCAGAATCACCACTGAAGTCTTCAATAAGCGGCTGTTAGGAGTTTGGCTTTGAAATGAGACAGAAAAAAGAAGAGGGAAAAAAATCTGCTGAAAGCAGGTGGGAAGAAAAAAGAGCTCTTAGGAGGCAGAATTTCTGCTTTCCCTTTTTGCAAGTACATTATTTTATAAAATGGCTTTGTTTTTCAGGAGGGTAGTACTGCTAGTGAAGCAGTTACGAGTGAACCATTCCGTCAAGGTATCTTGTTAGGGCCTGGACACGTGTTTCAGATCTGCTTTCATTTTATGTTGATGCTGATTCTCATGCCAGTAAATTTTTGCTGTTGACTTAATTGTGAACAGGCAATTTTCTGTCTCCTTAATGGTTTACAAAGCTGTATGTGAGAGTTAAGGTCTTCCAGTTCCTCTCTAGGGAATGTGCTCTTTATAAAAGACTGTCCATCTGATCCTGAGGTATTCAGCTTCATTTTTATTTTGTCAGTAGAGTTATTTGAACATTTTGCAGATTTAGTATTCTGTAATTCCAGTAGTCTACACAAGTGTGTAGAGTGTAACAACTGGATAAGCAAATTTTTGAGAAACGACCATGTTCACTCACAACAGTTTTCTCATCATTTCAGTGCTTGCACAATGTTAACTGTTACACATCTTTCTTGCACTGACTGTCATCACATTCTTCAAACTAGAAAGAAAAACAAATCATTGCGAATAGTGGAGAAGCTGGGATGTACAAAATAACTCAGAAGAAGACTATTGAAGTGTTTGCTGACTGCTGGTTGTTCACTAACAATGGACAGATTGGTTCAGGCAAACACATCGTCCAGGGTTAAAGCTAGACAAGACTGGAAACAAACCCATTTTAATTTGAGGCTCAAACGTATTTATTGTTTGTCCATTTTCTTTTTCATTTTTTGTCCACTTTTTGGCTTGTTGTCCATTTCTCTGTGTGTTCTCATCAGTTTCTGAGTTCTCACTTAAGACAAAAGTGACGTACCAAAATAATCTGACAAGACGTGATATTTCAAACATGAATTAGTCACCCCAACCAGTTAACAATATTTACTGCTGCCTGGCATAGCTATACTGGGATGGCTCTGTGTGCTGGAGAGACACAATATGAGGGTGGTTACTTACCCATTGCTGCAAGTGAGAGAAAAATCTTCAAAATAGGGCTTAATAAGCTTAGGCTTATGGATTTCTTGGTAGCAGGGGTTGATGGAGGAGAGGGAGTATGCTGAGAGTTCAGGAAGTCAGATGTATTAAATCTTTGAGAATGGTTTTTAAACTAATTACTTACCAAGTTACTTTGGCAATGGGGATGGCCTGAGTAGCTCCTGGTTTCAGTCTGTCTTCCTGTGCTGGTTCCTTTTTCCACCCTCCCCACGTGCCCCTGCAATCTGTGCTGCTATAGCTACATGTGGGACGGGGTCATGGGTAGGATCAGAAGACTGATCTGTCTGAAAAATAACCTGGCTGAAAATACTGAGGTGTAACTTGGGTCAGGTCCTGGCGTGGTTCACTGTGTGGCCCTGGTGCAATTGTCCTAAAGGGTGTGACATAAAGGTATGGTCAGGTAGGAGCAGGCAAGGACCAAACATATGGGAAGCAATGTAAACTGCTGCTACCAAATTTCTGTGTTATAATGCCCTGAAGGACACAGCCCCCAGGTAGATGTTTGGCAGAACTTTGCCTGGGGGCTTTGCAACAGGCTGCCTGTGTGCAGTATGGGAGTGCTGTGAAGAAATGGGCTTGTGTGTGTTTGCTAGACAGCTGCCTACATGATGTGTATCTCGTCTCCACAGCCCTGATTTCACTTCACAGGAGGAGGGAGGTCTGGAAGCACCTCAAACTTGCAGCCACTTGGCAAGGGCAAAGGTATTACATGAGAGTTTGCTTTTGTGCTGTTCTTATCTTTGACCATTTGGAGCAGGAATGACTACATTTGTCTCCTGAATGGGCATGTGCTGAGGTAAGTACATGTGATACTGGTGGTAACTGAGCAGCAGATCTCTGTAGCAGAGACAGTCGGTTCTTAAGATGGTTACTGTGGTCTTTTTAAGGTAAAATCTTTCTGGACATTGTGACTAAGAGAAATGCAAACAATCATTAAGTGTGGCTTGAGAGAAATACCTGTCTAGACTTCTCTGAATCCCTCCATCCTTTACATTTTGATTTTAAGTAGAATTTTAAAATCCCAGAACACTTTCTTCACAAAGATTAGACTGTTTTCCATATTTTGCCTTTTTTCCCCCCTCTCATAACTCCAAAAGGAAAAACAGTACTTTTTTTTCCTTTGGTCTTCACTTCTTTTGCAAATTATTCCTCTTCCCCTCTTGTATTTCAAGAATGGGGATAGTTTGAACAAGGAATTTTAAGAACCTGGATTTATTTTCTAGGTATGGGAACTTTCTTTGTGATGTTAGGAAACTATCTAAGGAGATTGCCTGCCATAGCATGGAATTGGATTGATAAATCCAATTATATATGTAAATTAATTACAAACATATACATTCACATTGGAATTTGTTTCGCTTTTTTATCAATCTAGATGTCCTATGCATTAAATATGTATACATATTGAACAACTATTTCCTTAGTGGTGATCAATTGTCTGGAATTTGACTTCATAGAGTGAAAATGTTTATTTAGTGATACTTTTTATAATGCTCTTTGCTTACTCTAAAATTAACAAAAATACGAAAAAACCCAAACCATACCTTCTGAAAATATACAACTTCCTCTGATAATATGAGGAAAGACAAAATGTTAGGTGATGCCTGAGACACATACCTATAGCTTTTAGGCAGCACTGTTGATCTTTCTAGAGAGATCACTGTTTTTGAAGACTAGCAGTCAGGTGACAGCCACCAGTCTGCTTGCTCATTTTGCCTTTTGCTCATGGAAGCATGCTGTCCAGAATCATTATTTGCATTACAAATATATTTGTAGTAATTATGTCTCTGCAGGCCAGATAAGCCGTTACCTTTTAATTGTGGCATAAAAATGTTTTTTATATCTCCATACCAAAGTAATTAGCAAAAATAAAGGAGGCGATCACAGGGGGTGAAATTTTTTATTCCACTAAAGCTGTATTTGCTATAGCAAGTCAGAGAAAGCTGATGTTTCATTTTGACTTCATTGATGCTGTAGGTACAGGAACAACCATGAACACTGTGCAATTGACTAATGGGTTTACTTGGGTGATTAATGCCTATTGTCTACTTTACTTCAGAGTTTGATACTTACTAAACTGATTTTAATACCTTGAAATATGCTGAAATCACCTCAATTTCTTGCAAAATTACTTCCCATGAAAAGGGTGGTGCTTAACTGCAGGCTGGAACATGCAGTGGGTGATAGCATTAGGGAATGGGCCTGCAGAGAAAATAAAACCAATTTTGAAAGCTACAGTACATTTAAGGCACAGCATGAGTTTGGAGCTAGCAGCTCCCAGATACAGAATGATGCTGTGTCTTTTTCCCCTGTACCTTGCATCCTCTGTTGGACTGAAACACTGTCCCAGCCAATGGCCTTATCTGTACAGGCTCATGGGACATGCACAGAGGTAGAAAGTTACCAAATCCGAGCTAGATGCATAACTCATGTTAAAGCTAATGGAAACAAGATGCCTAAATGTATTGGACATTAGTGTGTATACCTGGCCTGATGCTATCAAGCGTCAAGATTTGCGATGCTGTAGGGGTTTTGCAATTCAAAGTATGTGTTATATTAAAGATTATTTATACAAATACTAACATGTTTGGCTGTTATATTATGCTTCTTCTCTAATACCGTACTCCTCCTTCCCCTGTCCCACCCGCCATGTTTCTCTTCTCAACCATGACCTGTGTGACTTGTACAGCCTCTGTTCTCCAAGGAAGCCACACTCCTTTTCTTACCCTCTCCTCAATTCCACATGGCAACATTGTCCTCTTTCTCTAGAGAAGTCTTAGAACAGAGTTGCTGAGTTCTCAGTGAGAGAAATGGAGTTATGTTTTGCCAGAGGGATCATTCCCCAAGACATTTGAGGAGCACCAGCATTATCTTTGCCTTATGACCCTGTGCCGGGGACATTTGCCAGCTTCTTACTTCTCTCAAGGGTCTTGAGGTTAGTGGTAGAAAGAAAAAGATCCCCAGCTGGCGTCCTACAGGACAGATCCTGCTTCTCATCAGGGCTAACTGACCCAAGCTACTGTTAATGTGACTGTCTTCCACTCTCTTAAGTTAATCTCTGAGCTAGTTCAGATATTTCAGTCATTCATACACAACACAGTGTACGTGTAACCTTAGAGCCTAGCTCTGCAGACCAGTAAAAAGTGCCTTTGGGAGAAAGGCTGCACTGTTTCCCTGTTACGCGTTGGTTGTTGAGACAAAGAGAGTACCTTACTTGGTCTCACTACGGAAATTGATTGCTGAGCTGTGAATTGAACTGAATCTGAGTCCCAGCTTCTGCAAGAGTATCCTTCCTGATGGTTGTTTGCACCAAGGCAATTTTTATAGAAGCAATAGGGACTTTGCAGCAGGTGTCTGCCAGGCTCTTCTTTCAACACTCGGCCTGAGTGGTTTAAGCAGGTTCATTTAGAAGGAAGGAGAGTGTAGGCACCACTGGGAAAAGTCAAGTGTTGCGGGCACGCTGTCCAGACAGTGCTGTGCAATCTCTTCTTGCCCTTGGGGCTACAGGCCTTGGTTTCATTCTTTTTCCCATGCCTCTTTAGCCACAGTAGATTTCCAATGTGTGCTTGGTAACCTGGAGAACAATGAACTTTTTTCCTCACAGCAGAGGACGGCAAAACTGCAGGCTAGGCTACCCTGCTCTGGAGGTTTATGGCCAGTGAAATGAATGATCTGAGTGTAATGGCTGCTTCTTGTCAGGGGTGTCAGGGAGAAGGGAGGAATGCATATGGCAAAGTGCCCTTGATGACAGGGCCTCAGAAGTGGACTGAATTAGCTGTGTGTGTGCTCAGGTGCTTAACAACTGTCTGTATGAACTTGGTGACCTTGAGTCCTGTGGTCTTTGCTAGGAGTCAGAGCCAAGTACAGTTCAAGCAACTTGAGGAATATGTCTCTGCAAATTCTGGCATGTCTTGGCCTTTCTTCTCATGCCAAGCTGAGACTCCAATCATCTACATGGTGCTCCCAGCACAAATTCACCCTTTTAACCTCTTAACACACCTTGTATATGTGCGTGCACATCCTCACGCTCTAAGGTGAAAGGGAGCCAGGGATGGCAAGCACCTTTGGAGAAGATAAGTAGGTACAAGTTGGGTGAATCTCTAGGGCTGGTAGGTCTGTAGTTCAAGCAGGCAAGCTGAGTAACTGGAGAAGGAGGAATACTTTAATACTCTATGAGTAATCTATGCAGGGAGGTTCCTATAACCTGCAGAACAGAAGGTAAAATCAGCTCACAAAACTTTTTCTGCAGCAGGTTTCTAAGTTTGTAACCAAATAACTATGTATATGCCTTGGCCTTATTTCTGAGAGAGGGGGAATGGGAAGAAAAAACTTGGGACAGCCCCCAAAATCTTAATTTTGTCTCTGATGTTAATCTGCTATTGTTGTCAGCAAGTTTTTAGCTCTTCTTTTTCTTCCCTCTTCTTTTTCTCCTCTCCCTCTTTACTCTGCTGTTTTTCCCATTGAAAACTCAAGCCTTGCCCAGGCCTCTTGCAAGGATTAGGGTTAGAATAACTACACTGCCTCATGTATTTTTGATCAGGGGTCTCTTGTTGAGAGTCTGATCCATGTGGATGCAATAATAACATGAAAACTGCTACTGTGGGACAAGAAGTTTGGCATGTTTTGTGAGAGCCCCACACCTTTAACCATCAGGTGACTGAGGCATCTCCTCATATAATACAGAAAGATCTGTTTATTTATTTGTTACATACCCATTGCAGTTCTGGGTCAGGGCTAAAGTCTAGGATTTTTTGTCCCTCTTCCCACAGCCTACCCTGGCCCACAGGTCATGTACTTGCTGTCACTAGTCAGCTATTCACAGCAAGGTTGACATTTCAGAGTGGCTAACATAGATGTGTTGCTTTTTCTCTTTTTATCTGCATTACTCTGCTCACAAAAATACTACTGCAAGTGCAGTTATACCACAGAAATGCACTCTAGCTGCCATTTTCTTCTCTTCCAGCCATACATTGCAAGCGTATGCATCTGTGGCAAGTGGCAGAGTAAAACAGACATCATCTGGGTACGAGTGCATCTGTGTAGGGAGGGCTGTTGGAGCAACGCTTATATCCCAGCGGCATGTTCCCTGTGTACCCTAAGTTCAGGTCACTTTACAGTCTGAAGTCTTCCCTAGTTAGAAGGTGAGTCGGAAGTTTCTACCAGAGAGCAGAGTATTGCACTGATAGTCATAGCCTCCTGCTGAGTGTCTGCTCTGTGACTTAGCTTGAACTTTCAGAAGCTGCCTGGGTGTTTGCAATTGGCAAAGTGCTGTTCTTCCATGTACTTATGCAGGACTAAAAGTAATTAAGTTCTGTCAGAAATGTCTGTCTACTGCTGGCTGTGATAACTGCTGTCCCTTGAGTAACAAAGGAAATGTAGCAGGGTTGGGCACAAATAGTTTTAAAAAAGCCCATTTAGAATTGGATAATTTCCTTAGAAAATGTCACTCTTATCTTTTGGCTTTAGGAGTTCTATAGAATGGGCTATACAATGCAAAGCTTCCTAAAGACTTCCATAAAGGGAGAGTTAGCCAAGTCCTATACATAGAATCTTATGTCTGTGCTGAAAAGTAGCAAGAGTCCATTCTGCAGTGAGCTCTCCCACAACAGCTAGGAGTTACTAAGCCTTTCAAAGGCCATAATGCTTTCAGGCTTTGTGTACCTCCTATCCCCATAAAAGACCGTATAGCTTGCTTGGGTACTTAGAAGAAAGTGTTTCAAATAGCCCATTTTCCTGAGCTAGCAGAGCGCTAATAGTTTCCGTGACAACTTGGCTATAGTAATTTCTCCTGCTTTTTTTCTATGCCAATTTCCCAAGAACTGGTAATTTCAGTTAATTGCCTCCAGGGAATATGGGAGTGAGATATTATGTTTGTTTTCCTGTGATGAATTCTGCACACAGGATGCAGTGAAGGGAAATTTGGAAAAAGCTTATGAAACAAAGGAAGAAGGGAAATAAAAGGGAAAGAATGGTGAATTTAAAAGGCTTTTAAAAGATAGAGAACAATGAAAAGGATGTAATTCTTTTGCTATGAATAACTTCTGATTTTTAAAGTTATTTACCTTATTTACAATTGTGTGATTTATGATAGAAAACAGCATTTAAGTTATTTATTGAACTTGACAATCTTGTAGCAGGAAAAATACTAGTGTCTGTAGCCTATAGATCAAGGACCTCTGAATCTGCAGTGAAGGCAGCATTTCAGAAGGGTTGGTGTGAAGTGGATTCTCCATTTTTAATGGAATGGATCACCTTTTCTATTTTTCTTGTCCACAGGAGATCCATATGGCCAACTCTGATAGCAGCTTACAAAAGAGCAGGTTAATTTTAGAATGTCTTTATCTCAGCTTAATGCTGTTTAGTGTTGGGATATATGGGAATTGTACCCTCCTAGTTTAGCTTAAAGGCTCTATAATGACCATTAATTGCCCAGGATATGAGAGAGCATGGCATGCAGTGCTGGAAACTGAAGATGTGTGTAGGTGCTATGTGTAGTGGAATTGTCCTGACAGAAGTAGCCCAGCTCCGCCTTGCCATCTGGAGTGTATTCATAGGCTAATTTTCTCATTCTCCAAACCTATCAAGATCATTTTTCATCAATTCCATCAGTTATTGAGCATTTACAAAGAATACAGATCGGATCAGATACAAAAATGCTGTTAGTGTGGAGAGTCCACAATGACACTGAGTTATGGCTTTAGTGGTCTTCAGAGAGTAAAGACCAGATTTGGTAAAACACTCATATTTAACCACTGGACTCTGGTTTTACTGAAAAGACTTCAGGTTCACCATTAGGATCTTAGTTTTCGAAATCACTTAATGAGGGTATTGCTAAATCAGATGCTGCTCTGGAGTCCAAGATAGAAGGTTCTGCAAAGCAACTGTCCCCTTTAATCCTGGGTTCCCCAGAACAAGCCCATTGCACTTGCTCAGCGTCACCTTGTCTTCAGAGGATTTCACTGAGGACTTTAGCATCAAGGAATAGTTTTAGGTGAATTGTGCCCAGCTCATCATCACCTGCTCCATCACACAGACTATGTCTGCTTTAGGGTTACAGAGGGAGATTACAAATGTGTGTGAACACGAGAGATTGGGAGGTGACCTCATCTCACGATTCTCAGTCCGGAGAAAACCTTCCTGCTAGGGAATGTAAGTATTCCCAGGGCGTTAGCCAGTAGAGGGAGATGTTACACGTGCGTAAATCACATACTCTGCGTGAAGTAGCTGTGCCCTTCTTAAACGGGGACACTACACCCAGCCCAGCACACATAAACGGAGGGGTCTCTATTTCCCTCCTGTATGCCATGGTTGTTTTAGTATTTTTTCCAGTGCTGCTTTTTTCTAGAAGAAGCTGCAAACTTGGTGCAGAAACTTCTGTAAAAACTAAGTTTTTCTAAGCATACACTGAAAGAAGCGAGAGTTTATTCATTTATCCAAGTAAATAAGCTCTCAGGCAAAACAGATGTCAGCGTATACCATTTGCAATGGCACACGAATGTTTTGATGTGCCAGTTATATGAACTTTAAGAGCTGTTCTGATAGCACTGTAGTTAGTATTACGAAGTAACGATCAATAATGGTAGCAGTGAGCTGCACAGAGTGTATGGAACAGCTACTAAGCTTTATAATATTAGTGCTGTATAGTAATGTCAGAGCTAGTTTTGTGAAACTCCAGCAGTCTGCTCCCTTGCACAGATGTACCACCTGGGCACACAGAAAAGCAAAGGCTTTACTATAGTTTATTATTTTGTTTTGTTTTGGTTTTTTTTATTGTAGGTGAATGTCATTAGTCATTGCAAAAGGGAAAAGGGAAGTGAGAGAACAGTGGAAAAACACTGCAGACCTAATAGTTCTTGTCTTTCTTTATAATGGGCTTGAGCTGAGGAAACGTGGAAGGGGAGTTGATACGGATGGTGGCTGCTTTCCTCTCAGACACCTGCGTATATGGGGACACAAGGGTGTTATTTAAAATACACTGTTTGTGGAAGAAAGAGTTGTTCTCTATCATGACACTTCCTGGGAAATCTTGTATTTCTCCATGTGTTGAGCAACAGAATTCCAGGTCAGAGGTATGAGTTGGGTATTGAACGGATGCAGTCACAGACTACACCTCTCTTCTCTCTTTATCCTAAGCAAGATTTCTTGGGAGATTTCAGAGTTGCTTCAGTGCGTGTTACCTGTATTAGTTCACTTTTTGCCACAAAATTAATTTGACAGGTTGGGAGGATGTCTAACCTCCATGGGAGTTGCTGTGTTCACTTCAAACATGGCTGATGTAATGACTGATTAATTAAAACCCATTTGCTTTGTTTAAAGCAAGACTAGTTTATTTTTATATTAAAAGATGGTAGTCCCAAGTATCTTTTGTCTCTGCTACTCAGAGCTTCTTTGGGACCATACTTTGAAACATAGACACTATTCAGTTGCAAATATGTGTTTGAGTTTGGTATGTTCTATAGTTCTGCTCTTGGGCAGTGTCTCGTAACCTTCTTATCCAAAGGAAAAAAAAAAAAAAAAAGAAAAAGGTCAGATACTGCCTCAGGCTTTACTTTAACAACCCCCGCCTATTGATGTGCCTAAATAAAGGCTGCAGGATATGACCTTGATATCTTCTACTTTAAATGTCTGTATTGAATGTATGAAGTGTTCTTTGTGTGTAATTTTTTTCCTCCTTGCTATTTTAGAGGCTTTGCTTTTGTTCTTTAGATTACTTTGGATGCTGACTTAGTACTGTAACATTCTCGTGGCAGGAAATGTCTGTATATGGAAATCTTGCAGCTAGACTTCAGTAATTCCCACACAGACTGTCAGTCCTATGCAGTGACTATGTATACTCTGTCCTCATGTTGGCAAGAGACTTCAATTGTGTTCCTACAATGGGATAGGATTTAAAGCTTTTAGTTTCTTTTGTTTCTTGTGGAAACGATGGCTTCTGGCCATTCGAGTGGAGAGTGACATGGCCTCTTACACAGGACTTTTACTCATGTTAGGGAACTGATCAAGCTTAATTTTAAACAAAAATTCCAGCTTGATACAAAAGAGGCTATAGGGCCTGATCTTCTCCGCTCCCTTCCCTCTCAGCAGCTCAAACTAATGTACACTTACAGAAATTAAAGGACTTGGTGAACACTGAGCAAAATGTCAGCACAGCCAGACAGATTTAATTGCTTTCTGACTCTGTCCCTGCCTCCCTGGCAGACAATGACCAAATACCCATGCAAGCCAACCTCTTAATATCATGATAGCACAGTTCCAAAGGGGATTACTGCTTCTAGTATTGATTATAAAACTCTAGGTCAATAAGAGGTGAAGGTACTTGGGACAACTGGAATTTAGACTTTTCTAAGGGAATAACAGTCAATACCTTTTACATCGCCCATGATTTTATTAAAAGGAAAGCTGCAAAGTTAAGTGAGTGATCATCTTTTTGGCTGTGACAATCAGTTCACTACTTTATTTGTGAAGTTCAAGCTTATCCTGACATAGTTGTATTTCCAGCCTGGTCTGCCCTTATCCTTTGTATCCTTTATCCACTGCTTACTCTTTACAGGCCTTTTTGCTGACTGCTGCCTTTGGTCATATTTGGCCTGTGGAGTCTTACTAACATCAGTGAAACTGGAATAGACCCTTCTCATTTTTCATCTTGTATCAAACCTCTTTTTCCTTATTCTATATATCTGTGAAGAACACTGCTAGTTCTCATGCTAAAGTGGCATTTCTGTCTTTTTTTAAAATTCTCTTGAAAATTATTTCAAAGTTTTAGGTTTTTATTCAGAAAAACTGCCTACAATTATCTCATCAGCTACAGATGCCAGAAATGCTTCAAGAATTTTTTTTCTGCTTTTATTGTGTTTGGTGTTTAGGTGTGTTTGTTTATTAGATTCTTGGAACAGTGATGACATCTTTTCTTGTGACCCGTGTAAAACTTACGATAATCTATAAATAACGTATCTGAAAAAAACAACTCTGAAATCAGCAGAGCAGAGATTTTCTTTGTTTACAGCTCAAGTCCTAAGATAACAGCATTCAGCATGTGGAAGGACATAATTGTGCTAAATTGCGGAGTTACCTCATTTAAAACAAAACAAAACAATCTATCATGTACTTTGACAACCTTGCCTGTATTTTCACCTTTAATCATTCTTTGTTAGGGGTACTGCTTGCACAGATCCAGTTTTAGATATGTGTTGTATTTGCCTTAACAATGGCATCTAGATACAGCTAAACTATTCTACATAATCTTAACAGATTATAAAGGACTGAGGAGATAGTCCTCTCTTTCCCAGAATTGTATTGTCTGGACCCTTGGTAACTAATGGAGCCTGGATACAAATTAGCTAGAAAATAGCCCTAATATATAGCAGATATTAACAGACAAAACAACCCTCTCAACCTCAGGTTTCAATGTTTCCAAAATGGCTTGATGCAACATTATCCCATTTCTTTTGGCCATGTGTAATGCCTGTTTCTTAAAGCTGTGGACTGTTTCATTGCCTCTCATTGTATAATGGTAAACCTGTGGGCAATTGACCTACTCTCTGCAGGTTATTAGCAGGACCAGCAGCAGAATTTAGGTCTGCCTGCTCTTCCCACTCCAACGCTTCCATCCTTCAGAGCAGATGCTGATATTATTAATAAAAGTTGCTGAATATTTATTTTTGGGAGTAATTTGAGAGGCTGCATTTGAGTTGGTTTTAGAAAAATAGTTTAGCAGCTGGGAAGCATTTTTTTTTTTCCAGAAGTTGTCAGGGCGTTGAGGACGCTAAGGGCCATGCACAGCCTCCCCAAGGGAGGCACTCCCTCCACCCTGCCCATGGCCCAGGACCCCATTTCAGCCCAGCCTAGGGCTGTGAGTCCCTGCTGCGGTGACGCTGCAGCAGAGTTGGTCTCCAGCTTCCCACAGCCCTTCCCTGCCCAGCCACAGACCTTATGGCACCTTGACATGTGACTTATCATGGGAGTTGATGCATTTTCAGGTCTGCTTCAGCATGACAATTCCTCTTCTCCAGCAGTGATCAGTAGGGGTGCTGTAGGGGAAGGCACAGCATGCCTTTAATTAGTATGTGTGAGATAATCTGTTCCTCAAAGAAGCCTCCTTGTTGCAATGTGATCTCTAAATACTAAGCCCGGGAGCATGTAGTTGGATGTCCTTCCCCTTTGAAAAAGTGATTACTATAACTCTGCTTTATAAACATGTGAACCTGAACATGTCTTGCCTAATTTATAGCTTCGGTGACACTGTCTGGCTGTTGGGGTTGGCTGAAATCTTACATTCTATATAACAACTTTCTTATCCGCTCTGAATTTAACATCCCTCAGTTTGCTTCAACATTTTCTTGGTTCTTTAGTTATCAGGTAATGGAAGTTGCCACTTTACCTATTTATTTTTTTAAACCAACTACATACTTGTATCAATTTGTACCATTCATCTTTTCCCTAAAATCAACTCTAACAAGGGAGCCAAGATCCTGTCTAACTCAGGTCTGGGAAACAAGGCAGTAAGATGTGAAAGCCTAGAACTAGCCCAGTGTAGAGGGATGAAGCTGGGTTAATTAACATTGACAATATACAGCTGTGGGCTGGTTTCAGGGGCGGGGGAGTTGGCTGATGTAGATGAAGTGCAGGTGTGGCTGCTTCTGTTAAGAGGTTGGGCAGCCAATGAAGAGGGAGCAGCCAAGGAAGAGAGGGGAAAGAAGCAGAATGAACTTGTGCTCTGGGTGAGGAGAGACAAGGAGAAGGCAGCAGAGGGACTGGCATGAAGAGTATGTTGGTATGAGATGGTAAAAGACCTTGTTGCAGCTTGAGAGGTTGGAGAGTGCTGCGACAGCCCAGCTCCTCTGTGGCAGTGGAATTACAGGCTGAAATATCTCGTATTGAAGCCTGGCATTGAGCAGGCCTTTAAATGTGTTTAGTCCTTTAAACCAGTCGTAATACTTGGTGCTCCTGATCCTGTGAGGCAGCTGGAAGCCTGTGGGGTCCATCACCTTGCATTCCACTGGGACCTCTTGATACAGAGTGGCTGTTTTCCTGCTATTTAACTAGTTGCCAGCTGTTTGCTGAGCTGCAATAACTGACCATGTCATGCACCTGTCCCAATTTCAAAGAAATCGTGTTGGCTTAGACCCGTAACAAATAGATTTTAGCAGAGTAATGCCCAGTCCTTGCTTTCTTAAATAAGCATGTAAATGCCCCAGGGTTAATGTTTCCTGGCATTTTAGTGTATTTGAAAAGTAAGCTTGACTTTCCTTTCCACACACATTGTGGAGTCATGAACATGCTGTCAAAGGATGTGGGAGATGCCAAAATGCCAGTCTGCTGGGTGCTATCAAAGGGAGCTTGAGGGGATAGATGAAGATGATTCTTCAGGTAACAGCTGGGCCAGGTGAAGTTGTAACTCCTCACTGGTAGTTTCAGGTATACTGTTACACGCAAGCACTAATAATGCCTTGTACTCAATTTCTCTGGTTCCCTTCTATTATTGTATACAAAAGTAACCAAGAATTATACACCACACCTTCCTGTTCTTGCAGCTGGAATTATTCTTCTGGTATCTTTGATGTTAGCTCACTTTTCTGTTCTTTAGATCTTTGTTTTCTGGTTTCCTTTTTCAGTCCCCTCTGCTTGTTTTTTTTTTTGTTCTTTGCCCTTTTTGATTTCTGTTTCCTTGGGCCAGACACTCTAAGAGCTCAAGATAAACATTTGAAGGTATTGCTATCTGGGCAAGGCAAACCTTTTGTGGCCAGGAAAAACAGTTCAGCTGTATGAAACTACTGTGGCTGAAACCATAGAACTAGCAGGTGACATTGCAGTGAAGAAATCACACGTATATTCTGTACAAATACTAAATAGCAGGAAATGTAGATGAGTTGTCTTTGTTGCAAGGTTAACTCAGATTCTTGCTTATGTGGCACCTCTGCTCTGCACTGATGGACTAGAGAGACTTTTCAACAGCTCCAGGACTTCAGACTGCCTTGCGTGGTCATTCTGGGATTCCTGTATGTTACCCTAAGCTTTCTTGGCAAAGCAGTCCCTGCTGCTTTGTGTTTGGTATCCAGTTCAAAGCTGCTGGCTCAAGGGTGTTTCACACCTATCAAAGCCCTGGAGCTGCCTCTGCTTAGCAAAGCAGCCAGTGTCATTTCTAGGGTAAAACCATGGCCATTATAAACTATTGTGTTGGGTAACCTCTACTTTCTCGTCCCTCCTCCTGTGCTGAGGGGTTATATTGATCTCAGCAGCTGAAACAAGTCCCCTTTCTGAGCCGGGCCCTTGACACTGACAGAAAGGAAGCCCACAGCCAGAAACCAAGTATGTGTCATGCTGGAAGCAGTTCATTTCAGTGAACCTGTGGTCTACGACCACCTCTACTTGCGTTCAGGCAAGTTCTCCAACAACAGTTTTTAGATAAATTCAGCTCAGTGCAGCTGTACCAAGAATGGCAGGATGTAACCCACTTCTCTGCTGTTGGATAGGGCATGGATGTGGCTGCTTCCACTTGCCTGAGGCCAACTGGTGGGATCTGTGGAGTGAAAGCAAAGGAACTGCTTTTATATCCTTATCTCTATTCTTATGAAAAGACCAAATTCCATTAGCTGCGCACCTCAGTATTATTCCATGTCTTCTGTCTGTCCACTTGCTTAAATAGGCCCATCGGTATCTTCTCTCTGATAAGTTTCCACCCATGAAATAGAAGTCCAGATTGCTGGAGCATGTTCTCTGTTCAAGAGAAGCCTGTGATACAAATGGGTTTGTTGTCATATGACAGTGTAATCTTACCAAACAGTCCACTGACAGGATATAATAAGGATGTGTACGTGTTTGTTCACATAAAGACTCTTCTTACTATCTTTTTTTTTAATAAAGAAGGGTGATGAGAATTAAACCCACTTTCTAGTTCAGAATAATCCTGATGAATATTTACTGATCATCCATTCTCAAAAATACGCTTCTTTTTCAGACAACTTTGAAAATACATAGAAACAGTAAGGACCTTCTAGCATTATTTTCATCAGAGTAAAAATCAAAAAACACTTTGAAGGCAGCAGGAGTTACCACTGGCAAAATCACTGGTGAAAATAATTCACCAGGTCTATGCTGTCTAACACCTCTGAATTTCTTTAGGTGGAAAAAGCAGGAGGAAATGAGAACCACATAACCTAACAACAGCTTGTCTGCACACAGGTTCTGTCTCTCTGGAGGGGGTGCTACCCCGTGTGCTGTGCCATTAAGGTTCAGAACAGTTGCCTGTTGTGGCCACAGTTCGTGACAGCAGATCTGTTTCAGCTTGCACAGCTTATTCTAGCCCACCTCAGCAAAACAGCTCTAGATGCAAAACTGAACTTCTGCCACTGACGTCTGTATAGCGTATGGCTATGCCAGGCAGGACTAATTGTAATTACGCCATATGTGATCTTAGATCATTCCTCCTCTGTTGTGCTGCTGCCTTGCAGTCAGTTCTGCATCGGTGCCCTGCTACTTGCAAAGGAGGAGGTGGCGGCAGTGGTGTACCTGAGGCACTGCTGCCGTCACCTCAGCCCTGCCTGCTGTGTCCTGCTGCCTTACTGTGCAGGGTGGGTAGTGAACCTGGATAGCAGCTTTTTGGCTCATGCTTTGTACTCTGCTGTGCCTCCACTTTAGAGGAACTGATGTAGTAGATGACTACTGTGACAGCTGTACATGCCACTTCTGTTATATAATGCAGAAGTATTAACCTAGAAGTGGTTGTTGGTATTATTTTCCCATGCCAAAGTCAAAGGTATTCTGCTGTATAGCACTTTCCTGGTCAGGCCATTTCAGTCATTCTATAACTACAAAGCCTTTAGGTTGATCCTACAGGGGCTAGGATGTAAATGTGTTTTTTGGAGCAAGCAAACTCCAGAGAGGAAAATGTAAGAAAGAACACATGGTGTCCAGAACACTTTCCTGTCAGTTGTTTTCATTAATTAATTAAGCCTTAGGGTTTGAATTTCAGCCCAAGTTTACAGCTTGAACCCTATGAATTCTGAACTGATTTTTTTATTTTCCTCCACTTTGAAAATGTCTGTTATGGGGTAGGCAGCATATAAGGTATTTAAAAGGAACTCTGCTAGGTTTCTAGAATGCAAAGTGTAAGGTCTCCAGTTATCAGGCTTGAAGGCTCTGCTTGGATATTGATATTGTGAATCACTGATGGAGATTCAGCCAAATAATTTGAATAATGTGCTAAGAATCACAGAGCGTATTTGTAACAGTCAGTGATAAAGGCCACGTCTCTTATGTGTCAATACTATGCTTTGACTGGGGCATCACCCCTTGTCTGTTGCAGTGATTGAATCATAAAACATTACAGCACACTGAATTCAGGCTTATTTTAAATCCTCCATAGATAATTTTTGTGTGTGTGTGTGTGGTGTGGCTTAGGTACCCTTTAGGATCCAGTGAATTGCTTTATGCTCTAAAAAAAACATTAAAAACCATTACGAAAACCAAAATCAAATCTGAATGACTTTTTACAGAGAGAGTGAAGAGGGGAGGCATCACAGTATGGGGGCTGGTCCTTCAAAGGCTGCGGACATATGTATTTGTTTGGCTGAGAGTTTGGAAAATACCAGTGTGGTGAGGGTGAGGACAGTCCGTAAAAGCCTGTGTGATTTTATTCTTGGCTAGTATGTTTTCCCTGTCAATGAAAATACAGCATGTGATTCAGTTTCTCTGAACTGAGTGAAAAGGCCATAGGTGCCAAATCTGAGGGTGCTTTTTATTGCCACCTTAGACGCAGAAGCGCTATGGAGGAGGTTGTGTGGGTGCTAGGGTAGGAACAGCAGTGCGTCTGAGACAGGGGAGCTCCACCTCATCTGCTTGCCAGGGAGACTTCACAGTGGGTGTTTACAGAAGGGAAAGTTCCAGGCATGGGCAAATGGGTCTGAGGAGATCTGCTGGACTGAAACTTCTCCGTAGCACAGGAAATGTCTGGTTTCATCCTCCTTTTTCTTATGCCTTGTGCTAAACCCCAAATCTGTGAGTGCTTATGCACGTACTTCACTACTGTAAATAATTCCATTGAACTCAATAGGGTTATTCATAGTCAAGCTGAGCATGTGTGTTCAATGTTTGCAGGATCAGACACTGCAGAAGCTGGCTGCTGCACCATTTAGGGCTGGTAATTCCATCCCTTAGGCCCTGGTGTCCTTGTATGGAATGATTTCATTTTATACAGACTTTGCTTCATTTTCCACGTGTCAGCCCTCAGTACGTGTGCTATTCGTACATACCAATGCTGAATATTCTTGCCTTAGGTATTGCATGAAAAGAAAGCAACTTAAAAGCGAATATAAAAATTTAAATCCCATTTTTGTCCAGCATGCTGTCCTGTACTAAAACATTCAGAATACTTTAATGCTGAAAATGAAAGTAATGACTTTTGACAAAGAAGAGGCCTGCCTTTTTTGTGTTGGATTTTTTCTCCTTTTCTCTTTTCTCTTCTCTTCTCTTCTCTTCTCTTCTCTTCTCTTCTCTTCTCTTCTTTTCTCTTTTCTTCTCTTCCCTTTTCTTCCCTTTTCTTCCCTTTTCTTCCCTTCTCTTTTCTTTTCTCTTTTCTTTTCTTTTCTCTTTTCTTTTCTTTTCTTTTCTTTTCTTTTCTTTTCTTTTCTTTTCTTTTCTTTTCTTTTCTTTTCTTTTCTTTTCTTTTCTTTTCTTTTCTTTTCTTTTCTTTTCTTTTCTTTTCTTTTCTTTTCTTTTCTCTTTTCTTTTCTTTTCTTTTCTTTTCTTTTCTTTTCTTTTCTTTTCTTTTCTTTTCTTTTCTTTTCTTTTCTTTTCTTTTCTTTTCTTTTCTTTTCTTTTCTTTTCTTTTCTTTTCTTTTCTTTTCTTTTCTTTTCTTTTCTTTTCTTTTCTTTTCTTTTCTTTTCTTTTCTTTTCTTTTCACTGATTTGCAACACGTAAACTGCTAGAAACCACAGCAAAGGTTTGGGATGTGCAAATATAGTGAAAAGCAGCCCCCTTCCAAAGGAACTTGAAGTCAAACAGCAAGTTGTGACACACTTGAGAGTGTCCTCTCAAGCACATTATTGTCTGGATTTGGCCAAAAGGAATTTAATGAAAGCACAACATGTATAAGGGGAAGCTTTAGGAAGTGTCAGATCAGGGGGTTAAAGCTTGTACTTTGCAGAAGGGTTAGATATGAAGAAAAATACAGTCATAGAAAACAGGGCTGGAAGGGACCCAGAGCAGTTACTCACTGGTCTTCCAATTCTTTCCAGAGTGCTCACAGCTCCTCCAGTTTGCAGATGTAGTCTCTACCAGCTTCCAAATCACAAATGCAGATATATTGACTAGCGGGGGCCTTAGAGCAGTGTTCTGCATAGCACAGGCTGGTATAATTTCCAGTTGAAAAATTCCTCATTAATAACTTATCATTTTGAATACATTTTTTCCATGTTGTTTTGAATCTGTCTTATGATGTTGTCGTGGCTTACCTGTGAGACTATTACATGGTACAGTGTCAAAGCCTTAACAAAGCAACAATTGCTTACATCTCCACTGGGTTTTAGGTTTGCTGCTTGCCTTAAAGGAAAACTAACTTGGACTGAAGTGACTTGTTACCGGCAAACCCCTGCTGATGTGTCCTTATCTTTGGGGTGCTTACATAGGAGTTGACTGATTTGTTCTGGTGTCTTTCCAAGAACTGAAGTGTTAGACTAAGTGCTCTGTCATTTCTAGGATCCTCCTTTCTCTGTATTTTTAAAGATAAGCACTGTATTCACCCTTTGCTGTTTATCAAAAGCCTCGTCCTTCCGCCACAAGTTCTCAAAGATAATTGCTAATGGCTCTGAAATAGCTTCAGGCAGTTCCTAAGAATATTCTGGGGCAAACTTCACCTGGCTGAAGTCAAACCTCTAGTCTGTTCTCTTTCTCTCCTTGCTCGAATTATGTCGGCTTTGTTGGTTTTATTCTGTCTAATCCCAAATGATTGAAAGTGTCTGCTAAACAGTGGCCTATAGTGCTGATGTTGCTGAGTAAGTCAATAAATAATATGCTGAACTAATAAAGAGGCCAAGAAATTGTGGCAGAGCTTAGAAACCAGAACAAGCAAAGAGTACTGAATAGAACAGAAGTGATAGTGGAAGAATTCAAAGGTGGGGGATGTCACGAAGAAAGTGTTTTGCCAAGGTTATTCTGACAGTGGAGCAAACCTACAGTCCCGAAGACTACAGAAAGGAAGATTACAGCATCTGTAGTATGTAAACACTGATGTCTCTGAACGCAACAGTGTCTTAGAGAGTTGATTTGCTTTGGAAAAAAGATGGAGACTTCAGTGTAGCCTGGATATAAGGATCGACAGAGAGGGCGGCTGCACCACTAATGCCTGTTATGGGCTTGAGATGCTGGGGCCAGTTCACAAGTAACAGACTGGCTCCCACATGTGTCTCATGTGATCCAAGGGTTAGCTCTGACCAGCTTAGGTATTTTGAAAGAAGTGAAGCGCTGGCTATGCTGACATTTTAATACATTTTTGTTGAAATGTACTGGCTGTCACTCAGTCTGAGTGGAGATAGGAAGAGACAAATATAAAAGGGGACAACACATGACAGTGTATACAATTCTGTATGGAATTTTTCATGTTCCATCCCCTGCTTTCCATAAAGGGAAGCATAAAGCTCAGTGCTACAGCTCTTCTCTATGAATATTCTTACCTGAGTGAGAACCGTTGAGAGACAAGGTTTTGAAGGATCGGGTCTCCAACTCAAGACCACTTATTTTTGAACATTTTTCTTAGTTACAGAATCTGCTTAGTTATATGAAGCCTTATTTATTATTTTTTTTTCTCTTGGTCAAGATGAAATACAAAAAGTAGTGTCTTTGTCTTTCAAGAGTTTTAGTTACAGCTTAATTAAAATGTCTGTATCTAACCCACTAAACAAGAACATTTAGCCTGTTCTCTGTGATCAGTTCTTGTGAAGAGGGCTTGGAAAGCTTCACCCTTCAACAAAAGATACTTAGACATCACCCCCTCATTTCAGCTAACTTGGATTATTTACAGTACTAGCTCTGTAACAGTTAATTACAGTGCATGATCTTGTTACCAAGGATGATGAAACCAATTCATCTGTCTGCTAAACAAAGAGCTTTGTGGGTGGCTTTTTATACTTGCTTTGTTCCAGCATTGCTTTACACTGTCAGTGTGTAATTTGTTCTGATTTATTCCATTATTAATTGCTCATGCAGGATGCATTGTAGTGGTCATTTTAAATGATGGACATCTGAAGTATTCCACACAGCACCTTTTACTGCAGGATACCAAAGTCTAAGCATCACAGATACTCAGTAATTTGCAAAACAGTACACCTTCATATTTACTATTAAAAAGTCAGAAATGACTTATTGACTGGAGTCATAAAGTTAATTAATGACCAGAGTAATTTTCTTGTCTGTGCACACTTCCTGAACAGATGTAGTTTTCCTTTCTAACTGCGGTGGTTTATCAGTTGTTGGTATGGAGAAAGCATATGGGTGAACTATCTAATTAAAACATTGATTAACACCAGATGCTGAAAAAATTGAAGAATGTGTTTGTGAAAAGGGAGGAGAAATAATTTTCTATTTCTTAATTTTGCTACTAGTTGAACTACTTTGACTATGGCCATTGTCAGCAGGTAAAAGCATAGCTGGTTAGAACAGCATATTCTTCTCATGTATTACAGAAAAAACTTATAGTACCTAGGTGGTTGTTGTAGTCAGGTGAGCTGCAGAATTTAAAAGAAGTTCTTTGTATTTGCAAATTATTTATTTTCATAGCACAGTGAAATAATACATTTCAGTGGTAAACAAAAGTAATAAATTTACCAGTGAAGAGACAAAATGCCTGTTTATATATGGTATAATCATAATGACTTTTGAAATCCATGACAATTAAGTACATTTTCAAAAGACAGAGTTCTTCAGCCACACAAGAAAGTTGTTGGTATGGCAATCAATCCGATGCTGTGCCATCCTCCTGCTGGTAGGTAATTTGAGGTAACAGTTAAGATCTACAAGATAAGACTGAAAAGATGTCAATCCTTAGTTTAAGAAAGAGAAATCAGAAGAAATATTTTAAAAGTCATCAAATAAGATAGCTGCAAAATGGAAAGGAATGAATGATTCTGCATGTTATCTGTGCAAAGTACTTGAATTGCAGTGAGTAATGTTTAGAGTGGATGCTGGCAAGGCCTCATTTAATAGTTAAGTTTGCACTCAGAATGATTCTGCAACAAGGGATAAAACTGCACAAACACTGTGTCAAGAATCATATAGGTACTGCTGGTCCTGTCTTAGGGCAGAAGAGAGAGACTTTAGATGAGCTTCCTTCTGGATCTGTATTCTATGATTTCCTCTAAATGGGGCTCAACAAAACAAAACAAAAATTGCCCTTTCAGGCAATTAAAACAGCAAGGGCTTGCTGAAATGCAGTAGCATGCTGTGTCTCTGAGCAAGGTCCATATGTGTAGGGAATCTCCAATTAAGTGTGTTAAGACTTGTCTGATTGTCTTGAGTCTCAGGGATAAATATCACAAGCCATGTCTTTGTGGATGAGGAAATAGGTGTCCTCTAAGAATCTCTTTGAAACCTGGGGTGGGGGTGGGCACAAAAAACCCAAACAAACAAACAAGTCTTAATTGCAGTTTCCCCAGATAAGCATATTTTTAGGACTCCTGCTGAAATTTGTTGGGGCACTGTGAAGCTACTGTAAGGAAGGAACTAATAGGATGAACTGGAACCAGCTAACCTTACACACGTGAGTGTTGTGAAAGGTGCTGCCCATATTCTTCAGCACTAACTGTTTTGGTACCCAGGTTCTGTTCACATAGAGTCTTCCTCCTTCACTAAAGAATCTCTTTCAGGCAGGAACATAGCCGGTTGAGCTGCCTGATGTCTGAACTTGTTTTCTGAGGCCTGAGCTCACAGCTTGAGTCCTTTTGTTTGTGAAATCTGTAGGACGATATTGTATGCTCTCTGTGTTTGGCTCCAGCAGACAGAGGTGTGGAACAACCACAGAAAAAGAAACATACATGCTGATCTCTGTAGGTAATGGACAATGCAAAATATGTAACCTATGTATGGCAGATTTCTTATTTTTTTACATTTTAGATCCAAATGTTATGAACACTGACATGTACATCATAAAACTGAAGAAGACGTTTTCTGGTGAGTAGTGATGATTTGCTTGATTTAGAGTATTTTCTGAAATCAGCATTTGGCCCTTTGTAGAGAAAGATTCTCTGTCTTCTTCATGTGGTATCTTGTATGTTAGGCTAATTCATAAAGCTTTCAAATTGATTTTAATTCCTTCAAAAGGAATAAAGGGTTAAAATTAAATGAATAGCAGCTGATATACAGCACTCAGTATGCAAGATGCTGCGTTGACCAGCTATAATAAGAAGTCCAATAACTCTTCTCATCTCTCCTACTTTGTAATTTCATTAGAAGCAGACATAAGATAGAATCATAGAAACATTTAGGTTGGAACAGACCCCTAAGATCAAGTCCAACTGTAAACCTAACACTGCCAAGTCCGCCATGTCCCTAAGTGCCACATCTACACATCTTTTAATGCCTCTAGGGATGGTGACTCAACCACTTCCCTGTTCCAGTGTTTGACAACCCTTTCAGAGATGAAAGATCGTAATGGGCAAAATATTTCCTCCTCAGGGTTCATAGATGTGAATAAACAGTGGTGCAGTTCAGTGCATAAAGGCCATTTACTGGCCTTTCTGTGTAGCATTGTCTCCTGGGACTCCTGAAGTGTACCTGAGAATTGGCAGCGGTACTATTAAACTGGCTTCCTACTATATGCTACAACAGGTAGTGGGGAAGTGCTGCCAATGCCTCAGCTGTGCATGCAGCAAGTTGCACTCATGTAGTGAAGCCTCAGACATTTTCCACCACCTCACCTGCTATCCAGTAAGGAGCCACTTGTGTTATGAATTGCCACCTTCAACCTGTTTAGAAGTGCCAGCTTTTTGAAAGTGTAAGTAGTTTAATTGTTTGCTACAGGAGATTTTTGGATGTGGACTGCAGAGGGCAAAGTGAATAATCCAAATCTGGTATTGGTACTTGGTAAGGATGTGTTCTTGACAGGGTATGTTTTTCAAATATGTGTTTAATGACTCAGGTTGAATCACCTGATATTCAGTGAAGCTTAGGTTTGGATTCTCAAAGATACACAGCTGCCCAAATTCCTCAGATTAGGAATTACACACCTTTAAAAGATATAGGGGTAAAGTAGTATCGACAAGTACTGATAATTAATTTTCTGAGCTGTTCTGCATGGCTGGTAGGCATGCAGGTGAAAGTTCATTGGGAGGCTGGAATATGAGTGAATGTGTTTGCTGCATGTATTTGAATGAGCTGTTCTTGGCACAGCTCTAAGCAGAGCATGTTTTTACCTGCTCTCACTTATTTTAAAAGTATCGCTGGACTCAGCTCTTTTTTTATTATTATTATTTAGTTTTATTTTCCTGTGGGATCATAAATACGTGACATGGTGAAAGCATGATAACTCTGCAGTGTCTGCTCTGAATGCAGCTGTCTGCAGAGGGATTCTGCTTAAGTTATGCCAACCTGAGGCAGCTCTGTTTATGCCAACAATGACACCCTGTGCCAGGATTTTAATACAGAAATACAACTTTTTTCTTGCTTAAAGGCAAGAAGGCACTTTAAGTGGGATGTAAAAATATTGTGGCAGTACCTCTGTGTGTGTTGGAGGGAGGAAGGTTTCTTTTAAGGCTTATCAAATATGTTTAGAGGGAAAGACCAAATAATTCCTTCTGCAAGTAGGACTAATGGGGAGAAAATTTTGCTGAGCATAGTTCCCAGTCCTGATTTAACTTATTTGTGCTTATATAAATCTGAAATATCTGCATTGAAGTCACTGGAGCTGCACTGAATCAAGCGACAGCAGAATTTACATCAAATGGTCCCCAGAGCTGTTTGTGCTGCTGTAAGCAGTTACAATTCATAACAGTAAATGAGCTAATATGTGTATGGGACATTCTTTTTGGACAGTGTGAGATACAGAGGCTGTCAATCTAATTCTCATGAATGGAATTTTCTACAGCAACACTGAAAAAATCTCATTTCCTCTTAGTGGAACTTAGGAAACTTAGAGATATAGGAAAATCACTTGTAGCTAAATAAAAAAATTTTCTTCATTGGTATCTGGGTGATATCTTGTGATCTTTATACAGTCCTCAATTAAGGCACAAAGCTGACACTCTTTCAAGCCAAAATAGGCCTGATGTTAAGAGGCCCTGTTACTGCAAAACTAGCCTTTTCTCTTTCTGGTCCAAGGAGCAGAAACAATATTTTATTTGGATTGCCCTATCTCTGGGGAAATAATAACTTGCACATACACCCTTTGAACTAGTTAGGGATTTGATGCAGCTTTTTGGTAAACTAGCAGTGTTCCATGCAAAGCATTAGATTTACCTTATCTAACATTAGATGTGATGTGTTCAATCAGAGAGTTTTCCTTAGGCAACAGCTAACTACAAAGCTAAAGGAAATCAAAGCTAACATTTTAGCTTTTAGGATCGAAACATTTTATGGAAAGCCATCAGTCTCTTTTCTCCCTTGCATCCTCTCTCCCTTTCTCTGATTAATAGATATTATTCATTTATTATTGTAGTGAGTCTTCAGTCACCTATCCTTCAGCTGAAAACAGCATCACCACATTGTCAAATGTATGTTTCTAGAAAAAAGCTAATGCTGGAAGTCTGAGCCTGCTATTTGTTTTTCTTACTCCTTCATTAAAATAGTACAATGTGTGTCTAATACTGGTTCTTCAAGAGTGTTAAGCTCATAAAAAGTGTTGTAGTTGCCTGCACTTATGAGAACCAAAATGTATACTTAGCATATCCAATATGTATAGCAATTAGTGTGTGAAGATGCCATATAAATCATACATTATATTAAAGACAATGATACTGACATTTAACCATGAGATAGGAGGCATATCCAGGTACAAACTTACCTACTGGCTAAGCTGGAAAATAGTTAAACTTGACTGACTACTTACAGGAAAAGAAATCTAGTGTAAATGCTTTCATGGGTGTAGAAATAAACAAAAAGTTCGTGATTGGTCAGATTCATTTTTCACAAATAATATCCTTCACAAGCACAGCAGAAAGATAAAACCTGGACTGAAGTTTTGATAAGGAGTTATTAAGTTACTTCTGTTTCTACAAAGCTGTTCCAATAACTTAAGATGCAAACATTATATGCACCGTAGTCAATAAACAGAAGGCTGGTTTCAACCTGGCAGCAGTAGTTTGTGACACAAGCTCAGGCTGCCAGCATGAAGCCATGTGCTTCGGTACAACACAGAACAGTGAATGGAAATCAGCCTCTGCTGGCAGAAGCAAAGAGTGAGGCTACGGTGCTTAGGCTAATTCCAGATAGTCCAACTCATACCAACTGTTCGATTTCTTTATGCCTGTCACCAGTCTTGGTCAATGTGACTGGAGCCAGACTTGACACTAAAAACTGGAGTGGTTAATGACCTTTGGTTGCTTGGCTGTAATGTTTCTGCTCAGAGTCTTCGTGCCATGTCATTTTTGTGAGACAAATACAAAATACACAAGGCACTGTGAAGAGCATCCTACCAATGTCCAAAGTACTCTTCTGTAGGACCTTTTTGCAGTGCTCCATGTCCTACACATGCTGCGCTCAAGGTCAATTTTTCATGTTTTTCATTGTAATAACACTTTTTTTATTCCATAAATTTATTAGCATTTTAAAATAATCTGTCATTGCTTCTCAAATTTGTCACCTTGCTACCTTTCCATTAAAATGGAAATAGTGCAGTTGTATGTCTCTTAGGATGGCCTTTATTAGAGGGACAGTTAAGGGGGTGGACTAGTGCTTTTGGGACTGTGTGTCAAATGAGTACATGCTGCTGGGAAGTAGTACAGGTGTCTATTAGGAATGATCAGGGGTAGCAGCAGAACTTAAGGCTTGAAAGAGCCTTCTCTGATTTTCTCTGATGCAAGAAAAATTGATTTGTAATCATACTCTGGAAGCTTGAAATCCTGGAATGCTCTTAATTAGTGAGTCATTGCTTTTTCTATGAATATCCTACAAATACATACTATGAATATGAATATGGGACATTACTCAGGTGTGAAGTATGATCTTCCATTGAAGGTGATTATTCTAGATTTTGTGCCAGAAGTAAGAGGGCTTTCTGAAATAATGTTTTTCCTGGTGGGCAGCAGAACCCAGTCCTGTCTTCCTTGGCTGCATGTGACTTCACCTCAGAGCCCAGTGAAGAGAGCACTTCGCTGATGTGGGATGGCTTTCTAGGGACTTTTTCCTTAGCAACAAAGGATCACAGAAGCACATCTTTAGAAGTGCAGATCCTTTAAAAAAGCTGCAAGCAGGGGCTTCTTCCTCAGACCCATATGCTTAAACTGATACCATTACGGTGTGAGTAACAACTGCAAAGGCTTTGGCCTCACAGCCTTCCTTGACCCATACATTGGATAAGAACAAAGATGGATTTCATTAACTATCTAACCAGGCACAGGATGCTGAGTTTGGTAGCTTGACAGGCCTCCAATAGGTCTAGATTTTATATTCTTGTTGTACATTTTCTTACTGTATTTTGCAGATGTATGGGGAAATGTAGCAATAAGTGGAAGGGTCAGAATATCAGGCTATTTATTGGTAATACTTAAACACCCTTTGTAGTTGCAAGAACACATTCAGTACTTTAAAACTGGGTGAGGCATGAAACGATAGCTTAAACTATGTCAGATAAGATTGTACTATGCTGCTGTTTGTGCACTAGCTCAAATATTTGTCAAAGTCTATGTAAATATGGTGGTAAGATGCTAACCTGACCTGTGACATTTTGCTTTATTTGATGGTATCTTGATTTAAAAAGAAAAAAACCCTTGAGTATAACAAATCAGAAGAAATTTAATACATTTCAAAACATATCAAAACTTAAATATTAATTTGTCTTAAAATAAATGTATTTGAAAAACAGAGAAAACTTCCCAGATATTGACTTCCTCTGTATCAGTCAGTTTGGTTTAGATACAGTACAGACGGATAACAAGGCAAGCGAAGTGGTCCCATGAGCACCAAGTTACCTATGGACTGAGCAGTCATTGGTTTTCCAAGTCTGGAAAATTTCATCTTGCATTCTGCAAGATCATTTAATGCCACCCAGTGAGTACCCTGTCCAAATTCATTGACTGAGAAACATATTTGCATGTGGGCACTTGCAAAGGTGTGTTAGCAAGTGCCTGTCAGCTGCACTGTGGGAACTGGCCGCATGTGTGGTCTCTGCTTGCCACAGTTGTGAGGTGAAAGTTGTGAGTTTAAACCATTTACTTGGGTGCAGTGGGCATGCACATAACTACATATTGCACATGGGCCAGCGGGTTGTCACACACTACTTTCCAGTGTCAGGATCACTTTCAGTGCTCTACTAGCCTCCTGGTGTGCTTCTCAGTGCAACTTCTTGGCCCTTTCCTTCAGTCTGCTTTGTTGCAGCATGCCTCTGGAAGAAGTTGGTCTTAAAAAGTCAAGTTATTTATTCTCTAGCTACCTGTATATCTCTCACACCTTGAAAAGGAGGGGGAATGTAGGCTGAAGACTTCCTGAGCAAGAAAAGCGTCTGCTACAAAGTCACTTGAACTATCTTACCTTGCTCTTATTGTGTCTCCTTCAGTCTAGGCTTAACCTGACCAAGGATGAAGTTATTCCTTTTGTACGTGAAGTCTGTATCCCCTCCTCAATGTATATTTGCTATCAGGGAAAATCCCTCAAATCCATTCTTGGTGAGCACTGCCAACAGTTCCCCTCCTGGGTCTTAGGAACACAAGTGACAACACTGAAATGGCATCGTTGCCAAGTTTGCTAAGGACTTTTCTATTCTGGAGGAGAGCATTCTGGACTGTGTTCTCCTCACTTCTCAGTCAGGCTCTTGCTCTACCTTTGCCTAGTGTGTTTCTCAGCACAGCCTCCTTTTGCTTTTCATGCTGCAGCAGCCTTGTAAATGTGTCCTGCAGTGGGATCTAAGAGGCAATACAAGCCCACAGCCCTTAGGGATCCAAAAGTCCGTTCCCAGGCAGCAATACAGTTCTGAGCAGGAGAGTTTGCGTGACAAGTTGGGCTAGGAAATGGGCTTGGCAGAAAAGAGTGGTGGCTCTGGTGTCTGGGTTCCTGGGTAGTGGAGTTCTAGCAACTGAAGTTGATACTACCTGAAGAACAAACACACTGTGGGGTAATTGCTGGAAGATTGTTATCAGGACCATCATGCAGCATCTGTGCTGGCAATCTAAGTGTCCAAGTATGTCCAAAAAGTGCTTAGTTTCTGCTGTCTTATTTTAGTAACACAGTCTAGACTCAGTTACCAGGAATCGTGTTTGGGCCTGTTAACAAAAGTAATTTGGGCTGCCAAAGATTTATAGTATGCATCTTGCTTGAGGACTGTAGGAAGGATAGAAGGAACAGCTTTTGATTTGTCTGTACCTTATTGCCTGAAAGAAACACGCTGGTAGTGCTGAGTCACCTCCTTTTCATTCTGCAAGCTTGGTATTCTTGAGGAATCTCTAAGTTTGAAATAGCATGAGAGGCAGTGAGGCATCTTGTGTCAGCAGCATGCAGGTGATACACAGGGCTCTTTCACCAAAGCCAAAAGGTGTGGACTGACTTTGCTGGAACAGGGCTGAAATTGGGCTCAAGGTTAGAATGTGTCTCTGAAGACAGAGTGGAAGAGACTCTCTGTGGTGATTAGACGGTATGATAGGAAAAGCACAATCCCTCCTCCCTTTTATAGTGAGGTCTGCTGGCTTGGGGTCACTGTGCTGCTCCTGAAGACACCTGCAGCTGGAGTGGCTTTTCATCACACAACCCTATTTCTCTCTGCTGAGCCCCACAATAATCTATATGTTTCCCTCCTTCAGACTAGACTATGGAAGTGCAGGCACAGCGAGCATGCATAATAGCTAGTTTATTCAGTAATGTCCACCCCAGCAGTAGCACCAGTGCTCCTTACCTCAGTTGCAGCAATGGCAATAGCAACAGGTATCACCACGGGAAGTATTGCTACAGCTACACATCACATAGTCTGGGAATGGATGTTCTATTGGATCTAGAATATGTAATTTTTATTGCCTTGGGTCTCCAGTTGAATTTTTTATTCTGTAATCTAGCACAGACATAGCCAGTACCTCAAAGTATACAGTCACATAAATGAGTCTTGCAAATGAGCAGGGTAAGTAAACGGGAGGGATATTTTTCATCTGTGTTTATAGGAAGTTGTCAGTGTGGGTCAGCAATTTCACCCGTGTTAAGTGCGTGGGGACTGGAAGGGGAAGAATAAGATAGCTTGGGAGATGCTTACGGAGAGCTTCTGCTAACTGTGAGAAGCTGCAAGAGGAAAGCACAAGGCTCTGGTTTGAAAATCTAATGGAGAAGACAGAAGAGTCTGATGTGATGGGGAAACTGGAGACGAGAATAAAGGTCCAGTATTGCAGCAACTGTAGCTGAACTACTGGAGGCTGCCATGGTCCTCTCTCCTTTGAGGGCTGAGCCAGCCAAAAATTCATCCCTTTTTTAGGATTGGTTTTCAGCTTGCTCACCTTCTTCTCACAACTGCAGAAGCAGTGGTGCTAGCACAAGAGAAGTAAATGGTAGTGTGCAGAGAGCAGGACTGCAGCAGCCGGGATCCAGAATAAATTGGACAGCTATGGGACCACATGTCCACCTTCT
Source organism: Falco naumanni (assembly GCF_017639655.2). NCBI lineage: Eukaryota > Metazoa > Chordata > Aves > Falconiformes > Falconidae > Falco > Falco naumanni. The sequence continues at coordinate 5,556,774 of NC_054057.1, forward strand.
GCCACTGAGTGAGAAATAGCAAGTACAAGGGAAGGAGTCTCACTAGCTATGAGCTGGTTTTTCCTTACTGCCATGAGCTCTGCAAACAGCTAATATAATCTTACTCTCAGGGACTAGGTCTGAACAGAGTGTTTCAGAAATAAATTGTGGGACATACTACCTTGTACGGAACAATGTGCAAAACTCAAAACTTGGTAGTAGCAATAAGCACTAGGATTGTAATTTGTCTCTGGCCTAGACATCTTGAGGGGGCAGTGATATAATAAAACACTTGAGGTATTTTGGGTGTAGCTTCTCAGAAGGGAAAACCCTTTCCCTCCGTAGCCAGAGGGCATGTGTAGTAGCCAGCAATGTCTGATTACTGTTGCTCCAGCTCTGAGACGTAATGGAATTTATCATCCCTGTCACAAAGCTGTCCTCTTTTAATGCAACCATTTTTATCCACTCTGGGTCTTCTCCAAAAATACTATTGGCAAAAGAATTTTATTTTAACTAAGAACTGAGAGGAGGGAAAGCCAGATGTGTTCTTGAAAGATAATAATTCTGACTCTAGAAGGAATTGTTTTCTAAATAATGTAAGTCCTTGCAGTCAGTTCCTGCTAGTGCCGGTGTTCTTTGGGGAGTTATTCTAAACTCTAGGCCTCAGCAAAGTAAGCTTTCCTGCAGCCAAATGTTAGAGTTAACCTCCAAGCTTTATTTTTATCTACAGTTTTCTTGGCAAATGATGAAGCTTATGTGTGGCATTTTATTTCCCTCTACAACCTCCTGTCTTTGGTTTGTATTGCACTTTGCAGAGCTTAGAGTTTATACAGGGTTTTGGGTGAGTGATATAAATTCTAGTAAGTTTCTATAGAACCTCATTTAGAAGCTTAAACAAAGCAAGTCATATTCTGTATTGGAAGATTTGTGCAGAGCTTTGCTGAACTGATGTGAATGTTGAATGAACAACTATTTCAGTAGTGTTTTGTTTTTCTTTCAAATGAAACTGTAATGGAGAAGAAGGTGGAGAGCAGATTTCTTACTGAAATGCAATACAACAGTAACGCTTAAGTATCTTGGAGGATCTGAGACTAGAGGCCAAACGAGGGGCCCTAATGTTGTCATTATTACGTATATTTTCTTTGAGAAATAAAATCCTAGCAACTTTGGTTTTACAGACAATTTTGGTATGCTGGATTTCTGGAATGTGTTTGTCAGCAGCTACCATAATAATTTTATATTACATAGAGCAAAAAGTAAGTGTGTATAATGATTGCAAGACTATGTTCTTACTGTACCTTGCAATTCAGGAACGAAAAGTATGTTACAATCATTGGTACTATTAAGTCAGAACTGATTGTAAACCAGATTTCTGTATCTTCTGGTGTAAACGGATTTTCTACTCACAGCTTAAGCAGAACTGATTATAAATGAAATCACCAAAAGCACTCCAAACCACACCACACAGCTGAAGATAAAAGGAGTTGTCTCTATCTTTTTACTTTGATAGAATAAGAGAAATAAAAGCTTAAAACAAAAGCTGATGGGGAGATAAGGTGGAATGCCAAACCATTGACCATGCCTGTTGCCTTCAAAGTTCAGCAGGGTGGTGGCAGTTTTAAACTGGGAAGTCTCATATGGGTTTGTTAAACAAACTTCTAGTACTGGTTTAGATCCAGAAATCGGGAAGGCATAAAATAAGAAGCATTTCTTGGCTATAAATGGCAGCTCCCATAAAAGGCAAAGGAGAGTCATAAAATGTCAGCAACTGTCTGAGGGTATGTCTATATGGACTATTTCTCACCAGGGTGATTAGCTCCAGCAGATTGCCATGCTAATGTGCTAACTTGGTTCTCAGTTCAGAATGGCCTTATGTCTGGCCAGCTTTTTTTCCTCTGTCTCTTCCTGCACACTTTTGAGATTACACACTGGTATTGCTTAGGCTGTACATGGACTGCTTGACCTGGATGCAGTCAAGCCAGGGTAGCCGAAATGGTTTACACAAGCTGCAAATCTTCAGTAAGGAAGACTTTTTGCTCAGAGTGTATCTTGTCCAGTGAAGAATGAAACAGCAGAGACCGTATTTGGCTTTTTCTACCCCTTCGACATCCAGGTCAAGATGTTTTTTTTCTGTTAGACATATTTAGTTAGGGTCTTTATAATCAAATAGCATTGGAGTATTAGAACTATAAATATGGAAGGAAAAAAAATAATTTCTGAGCTCATATAAAACAGAAACAGGCTGCAGGAGAGTTAAGTGCTGTAAATGGGATCTTCAAAGTGGGTATATGTTAATTACGAGTGCAAACATGCATTTAGGTCACTGGTAGAAATGTTTAAAGCCAACGTCCTAAAAATCAGCTTAGCGTAGAACTTTTTTTTAGGTAATGCTGCTGTTGTCTTATGATACTTTGTAGTTGTGGCAACATTCTTCCTTTGGTGCCATAGGAAATTCCATTGTCCTAGAGGTGGTGGTAACATTTGTTTCAAAAATCCTCTTACATCCATGGTTAAAATTCTTAAACCAGGATAGTGAAAATTTTTTATTTTTTTTAAGAAGAATGAATCTTAGAATTTGTATCAAAACTAGAGGTGAACAGAAATTCGGTGCAGCTCTTCACAAAGTACTAGAGAGTCTGCTGATGCGTCTCAGAGCCACTGGTTTTAATTAATATTACTACTAGGGATATAATACTGATGTAACTTTGGATAATCATAGAATCATGGAATGGTTTGGGTTGGAAGGGACCTTAAAGATCACCCAGTTCCATCCCTCCTGCCATGGGCAGGGACACCTTCCACTAGACCAGGTTGCTCAAAGCCCCATCCAGCCTGGCCTGGAACACTTCCAGGGATGGGGCATCCACAGCTTCTCTGGGCAACCTGTTCCAGTGCCTCACTACCCTCACAGTGAAGAATTTCTTCCTAATCTAAGTCTACCCTCTTTCAGTTTAAAGCCATTGCCCCTTGTCCTGTCACTACATGACCTTGTAAAAAGTCCCTCCCAGCTTCCTCGTAGGCCCCCTTTTGGTACCGGAAGGCTGCTGTAACTTGTCCCCAGAGTCTTCGCTTCTCCAGGCTGAACAACTCCAACTGCCTCAGCTTGTCTTCACAGGAGAGGTGCTCCAGCCCTCTGATCATCTTTGTGGCCCTTCCCTGGACTTGCTCGAACAGGTCCATGATCTTCTTATGCTGGGGGCCCCAGAGCTGAACAAAGTACTCCAGGTGGGGTCTCGCAAGAGCAGAGTAGTCTGGTCCTGGTCATGACCTGCTGGCTATGCTTCTTTTGATGCAGCCCAGGGCACAGTTGGCTTTCTGGGCTGCAAACACATTGCCAGGTCATGTTGAGCTCCTCATCAACCGACACCCCCAAGTCTTTCTCCTCAAGGATGCTCTCAATGCATTCTCCACCCAGTCTGTATTTGTGGTTGGGATTGCCCCGATACACATGCAGGACCTTGCACTTGGCCTTGTTGAACATCATGAGATTTGCACAGGCCCACCTCTCCGGCCTGTCAAGGCCCCTCTGGATGGAATCTCCTTCCTCAAGCGAATCAACTGCATCACTCAGCTTGGTGTCACCTGCATACTTGATGAGGATGCACTCAAATCCCACCATCCACGTTGCTGAAAAAGATGTTGAATAGTGTTGGTCCCAATACCAACCCCTGAGGAATGCCAGGCCTGTGAAAAATGAGCTCAATGTTCAGTGGTGGGCAAACGAAGCAGCAGAATGTTAGAAATTATTAGGGCAGGAATAGCAAATAAAAAGAAGATACTGTTATGTTAGTATTAGAAACCTGCAGTTTCAATACTGTACACAGCTGTGCTTCAAAGTACAGCAGAGCTAGAGATGGGGACAAAGGTTCAGTGGTACAACCTGGGTTTTATGCAAAGGAGGGACCATAGTGTCTCACTGATCAACCCTGTCCTCAGGAAAAGATAGCCCCCTCCTCAGAGACATAAAATTACAGGTGTTTACAAAACCACATGTGACGTGGGGAAAATTAGCAAGAAATGGATATCGGCTTTTTCTTGTAAGTTAAATGGGAACTCTTCTTCAGCTAAAAGGCAGTTTAAACACAAAAGGCAGCTGTTTTCTCAGCAAAAATATAAATTAATTCAAATGTATGTTGGAGAAAGTCATGGCCGATTTGTCTGTTGTCAGCTCTTGAACATGGTGGTCTGGAGACAGCTTTCAGACTAAGAGATCCCTATGCTGGTTGCTGAGAACTGGGAGGATGTACCAGGGGAAAGATCATACTAAAATTGTTCTAAATTGTTCTTTTTTTTTTTTTTTTTTTTTCTTTTCGCTAAGCCTCTGCTGTGGGCCAGTGTCAGAAATGGAATATGGAACATGAAGAGCTATAATTTGATCCAATACAGCAGTTCACATTTCTTTTTTACAGGTAACCTGAACAATGAGCCTGAACGAGGTGTGTCCCCTGCATGATACCATGTCTGAGGGAGTGACGCATTGATTTTTGCTTTGTTTGTACTTTAGACTGGATGCCACAGTCACCAAACTAAGCAAGAGTTTTGTAACTGGAAGCTGACTTGAAATGAGAGTCACTACTTAGGTTCAAGATTTATGCCTATGTTCTTAATTTTTTTCCATGTCTGACTATTTGAAATTTAAATTTTTACAGGTACACTAAGTAAAGAAAGTAGATTTTCTTAAATTTTAGGGTAACCCATTTGGCAAATGTGACAGTCTAGTCACTAATACAGACATCTGGTTACAGACGTAAAGCATTTCAGGTTAGGTAGCCTGGTTTAAAAGGTGTAAGTAATTTTTTGTGTCTTGTAAATCACTTTCCCAAATAATCTACTTCCTTATTCTGTTTCCACATATTTTCTCTTTCCTTATTATACATTTAAACTTAATTTCTTTAGATATTGATTCTACTTTAAGTTTTTAAGAGGAAATCTAACATACTGAACCACATTTGCAGATTGCAAGTTGCCAGAAAAATCGTTGGTAAATAGTATTCAACAAATAGCAATTCCAATGCATTTCATAAATGATCTAATATCTGATTCCACTAAAGTCACTTTGGATGAATTCCTGAGCGAATGTCATGTATGCAGCTTTCTGCTGTGGTAGGTGAGCTTCATGGTCACAAAGATAAAAGTTTTATCTTTCAAGAAATCTATCTTTTCTGTTATCGGACAGGATTTTGAGACTGTCTAACTGTGTTGCACCTTTAAAATAGAGCATGGTAAAGAAGTAGCATTGTTAAGAGTATAAAGAACATTTTAGCAGCACGAAGATAGTATGGTCTATCCCATGTACTTGTAGAGCTGTGCAGAACAACTTTGTACAATAAGAAAAAAACAAGAAAAAGAAACTCATAGTACAAAGGAATTTTGAAGGCACCAGCATGGAAGCTGAATGTGTCAGCACAGCCAGATGATTTTTGAAGATGGGAAGACAGGCTAAAAAATTAATTTTGCAAATTCAGAGGAAGAAAACCCAAGAAACTATCTTTTCTGTCTACATTTTCATATGGGTAGACTTCAACTTGCCTTCTCACCTCATCCCCCCCTAATACCAATCAATCAGAAAAAAAAAATACACAGACACTTTTGAGATAAAATACTGACATTTTACTAAAACTGAAAGTCCATGTGGTCAGGCTACAGGCATTTTAATCCTTTGCAAGACAAATGCAAGTACATCAGCAAACTTTTGCTGAACTTCTGTAATTTTTCCCCTCACATTGGCTTGTAACTTGACAGGCAAATTGTTTTGCAATAGCTGCTGAATTAAGGTGAGGTCCATAATTCAGATCTGAAACTCTTAAATGCAACTTCTCCATAATTGGCAATGCAGTGCCTAGACGTCTGTCAGGGACATTGCTATTTGTATCTTGCCAAAAACAACTTGGTGGTTCACAATCACAAGGGAAAACTTAGCTTCCCAGCTGGCTGATGGGATGTAATCTGACTCCTGCTCAGTTACCAGAGTGCTGCAGAAACATGTGTTCCATTTGTTGACAGAACAATTGTCCTGGATAGCATTTACTTACAATTCAGTACTTTCATAAATATTATAAGAACTTACATTGTATAGCACAGAAAGTGCAGGTAGCAGTTTCCATTTTCACTGTGATGGCCTAGGGCCATCGCTTCGAAGCACACTGCCAGCTCACTCAGTAAATCCTCTAGACTGGAGTACAGGCAATTTAGGAATTGAGACAGATCATGCTGTACCTTGCTTTCCTTAGCTGGCCATTCTCATTTCTGGCTGCTTTCTTCTTGCTCTAACCCTCATGGCTTCTTTGCCCAAAATTGCCTAATGGGTGGGATTTGTGCCATGGAGATTTCCAGACTGGAAATAGAGCAAGTCATTAGAACAGAAAAGTACATGTGTGGAAGAGACCTGAACGACAAGAACAAGAGTGCACTTTGACAGTGGCTCAGGAAAACACTCAGCTGTGATCTGATTTTTCTAGACTCTTTTGCAGACATCCCGCCTCTTAGAACAACCTGATGAATGCTTCTTCATTAGGAAAATGATACACGAATAGATCAGATTACAAGGACCTGGAAAGTGTTGCTTTGTTTTGTGTTATCTATTGGTTATTTGTGAGGAGCTGTCTTTGTTAAGAAAAGTATTCAGAGACATAGTAATCTCTGGATTTGTGTTGTAATCGCTTTATCCCCTGAACAATGCAGCCAAATTTGCCATAGATTCTTCTTCATTTCAGTTGAGAATCTTAATGTGGTACATTGTTATGTTATTTATTCATTTAGAAGTGTCAGGTAGGAGATTTGAACTTTCTAGATGTCACATTCACACAAGGGCCTTTGACAACAGTCCCCTCATGACGAGGTTATAACATCAGTAATTCCTAATCTGATTTGCATTAGGGAATACATACATACAGCTTATTAGCAGCACTGTCATCTTAAAGTTAATTACAGCATAACAAAATGTGGGACGTGAATTTGACTTGTAAATAAATGTTCCTTATATCCATGCTCCTCTATCAGTGCTAGAAAACCAGAGATAGTGGAGATGATGATCCATGCAGTAAGTATTTCTCTTTAAGTGAGGGAGGAAGCAAAGTAGGCCACCCACTTCCTCCCCTAAAATATCACAAAGCTGCACCTAGTAACCTCATTTGCATCAGTCACATCCTTCATCAGCAAACACATTTTTCACTATCCTGTCCATGCTGTGTTAGAAACAACATTCAAATCTGTTCTCTCTTAGGAAGCCAGGAGTGAGAGAGTTGCCTCCCTGTCTTGTTGGCATATTCTTGCCAACTCCAATCTTATTGCTTAATTCCCTTTTTAAATTAAAGGTTTCCTAACTCTTGGGGAGAAAACAGAAATATATAGGGATATCCTTGAGCATAAGAGATGGAAGAGGCAATGTTGAATGAATTCGGTAATATTCAGTAAAACGTTTAAGTTGCAACCTGTAATTAAATAATATTTTATTTTAATTTGATTAAGTATAATGATTTCTTTAAATATTAAAGGACTATGACTTTGGTATGTTGCTGTTTTCTGTCCCTAAGTACCTTACTTCTCAAGAACTGGAACTTCTCAAATATAGAAGAAAAGTGTCTGAAGTTAGATGTGCTTTTTGACTATGTCGGTCAGAAAGCAAAGACCAAAACAGTGAATTGAAAACTTAGTACATAGTAAAGATACTTCATTTGGAAAGGTAGCAACTGCATAAATAGAGTGTCTATTATTGTTGTTATTTTTTTAGCTCAGTTACATAGTTTTGTAAACAAAAATTAAGCTACTGATAGCGTACTGAGTAAAGAACGGTTCTACTGATAAAAAGGTAACACACACACACAAACACACCCCCCTTTTATTTTCAAACTGATTATTGGAGGAAAGGAAAATTATGTTAATGCAGATTATGTTACAACTGTTTTTAAAGGTACAGTCACCAGATCACGGGTGAAGACCTTGTGGTATGCCATTGCGAAATAGAAAAGCCAGCTCTGAAGGCATTTTGTGTGTAGATAATTGGCATGTAGTTAATTGGGTGTTTTGGAACTGAGTCCAGAGGTTGTCCAAACTCATTTAGAAGTTGGCTTTTCATCACAACGGCTATGATTAAACTCCCTGGGGTGATGGAAGAGAAATTGTGTGGGAAGAATATGATCATCTAAAGAGCCTTATGGGAAAAAAGATTTGGTGTCCCATATTGCACAATTTACCTCAGCTACCTGGAACCCAGGATAATTGAATGTCTTTGGTCTTTATTTGCTGTCTTCCTTCTGTGCATGTGAAAATTTTTTACAGAAGTTGACTAACCTTTAATATTCTTTCTTGACTGAGGAATGGGTTAAAAGTTAAATTCAGGACTTCGGGCTAAGTAGTGGTATAAAAATGGGTGCTAATTGTTGATGTGAAGGCCGGCATGGGTGAGGTTAAGATATTCCCTGAGAGCCTATAGATAACAAGTGCAGCTGTGAAATGTGTGTGAGACCACAGCATTGGAAAGAACCTCTTGGAAGGTTTTGTTGGAAGCCTCCTCTCTTACTGCAGGCATTTACATGCTAAAATCCTTAATGACTGCTTCAAGGTCTGTCTCAAACTCAGTAGTTTTTTGCTTTCTCAAGGTTGCCCTAAGACCTGTCTTAAAACAGTTCTTCTTCCAGCCTAAGTTGTGCTAATGTTGTCCTTTAAGTCAAAAACCTGCTCCTTTCTTTGTCGTAGGGAAAAACTAAATGTCATGGCTACCGTAGAGCTAAACAATGTGAAAATGGGATGCCAGGAAGGCCTCTTCTTGTAGTAAGCCAGCCATGGTGTTGCTAAGTTGGTGGCCTGATCCAGTGAGCTTTAAACATATGATTAAGTCTGAGGATGGGTTTCACTGCTTTTCTATATAGAGGGATGAAATTTCTTGCATTTTAGATATAGCACACAAGCTGGATGGTAGAAGAAATATAAATTTGTGTTAAAAACCAGCTGAATATATTTTCACTTGTACAGAAATTCAACGGAAAATTTTCTTTGCAGTCTGCTACTGCTACTGTTGATTGCCAAATTCCTTATTTGTGTTACTGTACTTGGACAAGGTGGGTACTGTGTATGAGTAACATGGGTATTAAAGAGAGATAAACAGCAATAGATAGACACACAGTCAAGACATTTGGCAGTTTGTAGAGAGCTTTCATACTATCTGACTATGTCTTCTAAAATGGCCAGGCTCCACATACTGAAGCTACTAAATCTTTTCTTTCTGTCAGAGGCCTGTACAGATTTCATTATGGTGACATATTAGAAAATGATTACAGCAGTAGATTTTTCTTTTCTGTTTTTAAAGAAAAACTGAAATTTCTTTAGACGAAAACTTCTTTTTGAACTATATAACAGCTGAAACACATATCTGTTTTAAAATGTGTTTTTTTCCTTGTCTTTATGTGGAAGAAAAAAGAAACATAAACCCAATTGCTCTTCTAAAAGACAGGAGAATTGAGGAGAGAAAATGAAGTGGAAGTAATTTTATTTCCTAAGTAACCTGTCTTGACTTGCTATATACCTTTCAAATCTACTTTACTCATCTGAACCTGTACTCATTCAAGATAGTGACTGTAAGGATGGTGACATCACTGTTTTGTTTACACCAAAATCTCTTTTGAGGGCAATCACAACAGAGTGGTTTTAGGAGAGGTATTGATTATGCTTCTGCTTTGGAATTTGGTAATTTTGGTATACCTCAAACATGCTGCACTTGTCCTCTAGTCTGCTTTTTTTCTTAGCTTTAGATTATGAACTCCTTAGGCCTGTGGTTATTTCTTCACAAGCATTTTAAAACCACATAGAACAATAAATCTTCTGGGAAGAAACAAGAATAACTTTGATCTTTGACCATATTAATAGGCAATAATTATTTAGTCTGAATTTTGCATTTAATATTACACCCACAAACTGTGTGGAGATGAGCAATCAACACTTGTAAATCTTAGTTTAGGATCTGCCAAAATGCAGGTTGTTATTAGTTTTGATTTGACCCTGTTGTTCATGCGCCTTATGAGATGGTCTTCATCTACACAGCTGCTTCATTTTGTTGGGTTTTTTTACAAGACCATTCTTACTGCATCTGGCATACAAAATATGACAGCATTTACTTAATGAACAACTTCTCGGTGTTTTATCTTAGTTGTTCAGACTTAGGATCTATGTATTACTTGATTATTTACTGTTCGGGGGGTGAAATTATTATATTTCTTTTCACTGTTTAGTAAAAAAAAAAACATTTTTAGTGCTTTTTACTAGTATCCAGCTTATATGTCTGTGTGTTTCATAACCAATGACTTTTATAACAGCTTTTACAAGTATGGGAGGGGGTATTTGTCCTTTTGCAGATGTTTAGCTAAACAATGTCAAGAGATTCAACTAATCTTCAGTATATGATTTTGGACACCTGCAATGGGTAATTTTTTTAAGTGTTAAGTATTGTATGAAACTCATCTTCAAAATGGAACATCTTCTGGCTTTGTTTGTCCTTGGCTTTTTTGCAGTCTGAACCTGGCAAACAGGTACCTAGAAAGCACAGTTTAGTGTTCCACCTAGGAGAAAGTTTCATTTTTTAAATTGTGAGGTAGGAAATATATTGGCAGGGGTCCTGAGACTCCTCAGTTTTTCTGCTCTACTCTGCTTCCTAGCAGAGAACTCTTCCCTCCCTAGATCCTTTTCTTTGTCTTTAAGAGCATTAGGTAAGAACACCTCTTTCTCTTGTTGCAGCTTTAGTTTATGCGTTTCTTTCCTCACCTGTTCTCCCCACCCCCGACCCCTTAACATCTGATACTTACCCTTCTGATCCCCAAGAGGTCGGTCAGCATCTTTCTCCCCAGGCTTACTCCACTTCTTTGCCTAAAGCCAGTCTTCTCACCTACCCAGGTGCTTCTGTTGGCTGTTTCCTTCTGTACCTGTGATTGTTCGCACTAGTATTGGTGTCTCTTTGCCCTTATCCCTTTTGTTTAACTTTTGTTGACTATTACTTTGTTCTTTACCACCCTAGTGCAGTTGTAGAAACCAGTTGTTTGCATACTGTATCCCTCTCCTCCTCACACAGTAATTTAATTTCTTGAATTTCTGTTTGCTTCTGCCAGCGTCAGATGTTTTAATGAGAAAGAAGTGCAAGTCCCTTATCTTCTTTCCCCCTCATCTCCTCTCTTCCTTTTCTCTTTCCCTAGGTGTTTCCTCAGTCCGAGACTCTGTCATAGCCATGGAAATGATTTTTGCTTTCTCTGGGGAGAAAAGGCAACAAAGACTATGGAATACTGACTCCCAGCATTTTCTTCCTTCACCATTCTTAGGGCTTTTCTTAGGGACACTACTGCTGCCAAAATAATCTCATGTGATTGCCTGCACCAGGTACTCCCCACCATTAAAACTGCCAATATTTTCATTAATTATATAGTGTCATCCTGTAAGAACAGCCAATATTAACAGTCAAAAACCTTGAGAAAGAACCTACTTTGATAGAGGTAATGGCTGTTGCAGTTATTCCATCAAACACAGTCTTTTTATCCTGTTCATGAGGTCTGTGGTGACTTCTCGCCAGAGGTCATACTTGCAAGAGCAGCTGATGACTGGGGTGGATCAGATGCTGGTGTCAGGCTGGATGGAAGGTGCTCTTATCAGCCTCTAACTTCCTTCCTTTGACCCCTGTAAGTGCCTGATTGCTGGCAAGAAATTAAACAGCAGGAGAGTGAAGTGTAAAGCTGTCACTGATGGCTCTGCCTTAAGGAAACAGGCAATTTCCTGATCAGAGATCTGTTTTATCCAAAAATTTCTGCCTTTTCCATCCATGTCCAAGAAAGGGGGGTGGGGTGGGGGAGGAAAGGGAGGAAAGGGAGTGGAGGAAAAGCACCATGAGGTTGCTCTTGGTGGACCAAGAGATACATTAACTTATTAAAAATACTGATGATCCGCTTCTTCAGTGCCACACAAGCCCGATCCCACCTCCTTTCGTATGTCATCTGCTGTGTCTGTGACAATTGCACTTGCACTCATACGCACAAAGTTGGCTTGTTTCAATAATGGCTTTTGGAAAAGGTAGGTTTTGAACATTATGAAGTTCTGGTCAACTTGATCTTGCCATCACTTTCTTTTCACTAGGCAACATGGCATGGGGAAACTAGGTTGGCCTTTTCTGCTATAGTTATACATACAGTGACCAGATGGAATGCAGTGAGCAAACAAGTTTTTCAGCTCAGCAAATGACTGGGTGTTCACCTGGAGATATTGTTCTCAGTATAGCATGCCAAAGGAAGTATGATGAATGAATGCTGGGCCCTGCTGCACCTTGGTTTGTCTATTGGGTATTCTCTGATGCCAGGGAAAAAAGTGCTAGAGCATCTCGTCAGAGATCCCTCTTCAGAAGCTCTCTTCAGAGATCTAGAGGACAGTAGAAAAGGAACATCCTTTAATGCCAAAACCTAACTGGTATTCATGTCAGTAGGCTCCTTTTTGATGGACTAAACGGTCTTCTCACTCTGGCTGAGTTTTTAGAAACACTCTGCCTGCTGTTCCCTGAGGAACCCTACCAAATACTGTAGTTTACTGCACATTACAGGAAGTCCTTACTTTAGGTACTACCATTCTCTGGGCTGAGTCCCCACAGAATGGAGAAGTTCTGTGCTCATGAAGATGGGTTGTATTCATCCCAGTATCAAAGCAGGACCTCTGTGATCTGCCTTTCAAGAGACCTTTTTAGCACTACTTACATGGGACCTAAAGTTACAATCCATCCCCATTATACCCTTGCTGTCTAGTGCAAGATCATTTTCAATGGTTTATCTGAATTGAAACTCTGCCAGTACTGTTCCTGGAAGAGGAAAGGACAGAATAGGTCACAGTTATACTGCACGTGTATCAAGACACTTTATATCAAGGTTATTCTTTTTGTGGTGGTTGTGCACAGTGCTTTATTTCTGTTTATTATGTGGTCAAACTCAGCTGAGACCTGATCCAGGTCACAATCTTTGATTGAAGAGTGTGTTAAGATTGCTCCCTGTTCAATCCGTTCCACACAGCTTGCCTTTCTTATCTCCTCAGTACAACTAGGCAGGTGTAGCTTACACTAATGGTATGTTCCTCAAAGCGCCGGTTATAGTGACCTGGTGCAGACCCATGCTAAGTCATTCGTATGAAAGCTTCCTCCGAGCTGTATAGGTCAGGAGTTCTGGCCTTATGGCCAGGGTTGCATCTGTGCCCAGGGCCATCCAGCACCTGCTGTTCCTCCCAGGATATCTGCTTCTGTTCAGAGAAGCAGTGAGCTATTTTCATCTGCGGACTGATCTGCCTCTGTCGTGCCTTTCCTGAAAAGCACGGAGGGAACTACTGGTCACCAACCAGCTCTTCTTGCCCATGCTCAGGCAAAGGTTCAGAGCCTTTTGCTATCCCGCCGCCAGCCTCCAAAGCAAGCCGGGCCCTCAAGCTGCGCTAAGCCTCCTCCTGGTAGGCAGCAGGAGAGGCCTGGTGAGCCTCTACGTTTTTGTTTTTGTCCGCGGTCCTTTTATAGTGTTCTTAGGCTGGCGGGTGTTTGCTGATGCACGCATGCCTTTCACTTGCTGCTCCTAACCCTACTGATAAGACCAGCAGTGTTCTCATCTCCATTTCAGAGGGCTTGTTCGAGACCCAGTCCAGTTCTGACCCCCTTGCCTTGATCTGCCTTGCCCGTGTTGCATCTGCGCCAGTCAGCCCGCCTTTCCTTTCACACTGCATCTCCTGGGATCCCAGCCTGATCCTCAAATCTCTGTGCCTCTCTCCAAGTGACCTGTCTGGACTTCGTCACCTTCAGAAGACAAGCTGGGCCTGGGCCTGCAGTGAAGTCACTGGTGTTTTCTTTCCGAGCACTTCCGAGCCCTTCAGGGTTCACGTGCTGTACGCAACAAACATGCATGAAGCCCAAAGCATCCCGAAAGTGGTGCAGGGGGTGGGCTGCACCGCACATGCTGTGGAGCTGCGTGGCATCTCTGCCCTGCTGGTGCACGTCAGCCGGTCGCATTTAGGGTGTTAGAGCTTCACTGGCAACTTGGTGCAGAAGTGCTGGGCAAATAAAGGCTGCCTTCCAGTCCGGCCGGGCAGGGTTTCAGGGTGGAAAAAGGGGCCGCAGCCTGCGGCTCCCCCCCAGCCCCGGGCGCGGTCAGAAGCCGCAGGGCGGTTGATGTAGGGTGCTATCAAGCATAGGAGGCACGAAGGGGTGGTTCAGGCCGCGCACGTTCTGTTCTGTCCCATCAGTGCAAGGCGTTTGAGAGTTGAATGTGCCCAAGGAGGGTGTAATCTCTGCAGGGGCAGGCGAGCTGGAAGTTATCTCTACCAGGCCAGCGTGAGCAGCTGTTCCTTCCTAAAAACTCTTGACTGGAGTGAAGCTTTACCCAGGCAGCCAAACGCACAACCTTGACACGCCCCCCCCCCCCGTCCCCCGCCTTCTGAGTAAAGGATTGTTGGAATATTTATACAAGGGCAAATAATATTATTTTTGGAAATGGCTGTATTATTTTGGTTACTTTTTTCCAAAAAAAATCAGCCCGGGGCATGCACCTGGCATGGAAAATTTCGGCTTGCGCGGTAGAAGCTTGGCAGACGGCACCAGCAAGTGCCGAGGGGCGCCGCGCGCGGCCAGCGCCCGGCACCCGCCGTCACCGGCAGCGCCGCCGCGCTGCGTCCGCCGGCGCCGGGAGCGCGCAGCCCCCGCGCAGCCCTCGCGCAGCCCCCGCGCAGCCCCCGCGCTGCTGCCGGTCCCAGGCCCGCCACGCGCCACCGCGTGTGACCGCGCTGCCCGCCGCCCCCGCCCGCGCCGCAGCGCCGCGCCGGCCCCCGCGGGGCAGCGCCGGGCGGGGCGGGGCCGGGCGGGCGCCGCGCCCCCTCCCATTGGCTGGCGGCGCTGCCGGTCGCGCGTGGGGCGGGGGGAGCGGGCGCGCCGAGGCGGTCTGGGCTCGGCCCCCGGCGCGGCGGAGCAGTCGCGGCCGCCCCGTCCCGAGGGCACCAGCGCCGCCCGCCTCCGCTAGGCAGCCAGCCGCGCAGCCCCGGCCCCCGCTCGCCGCTCGTTCCGGTCCTGCGCCCGGGCCGTATCGGCGGGAGCCGCGATGGAAGAGGAGCGGGCGGGCGAGCAGATGAGACCGTTGCTCACCACGGTAACGCGGGGTGGGGTGCGGGGTGTGTGTGGGGCGCACAAAGGGCCGCTGCGGGACAGCGCCGCCCGCGTCGTGCGCGGGGCCGTCCCGCCTCGCTTTTGTCCGGGGATGGGGTCGCGGCGGGGGCCCTCCTCCGGCTCCGCTCCCCTCCCTTCGGCGGCGGCGGCGGGACGCGGAAGCAGCGCCGCAGGTAGCTGCGCGCCCCGGGCTCCCGGTCCCCCCCGCACCGCGGGGCGGGAGGGCGCAGGTGTGCCCGCGTGCCGGCCTCGTGCGCCCCCCCCCCCCCCCCCCCCCCCAACACCGGCGCGGCGGGAGCCTTTGTTCCGCAGGCGGCCCCGGGCGCCGTGGCGGTGCGCGCTGGGCGGCTGCCCCGTCCCCCCCCTTCCTTTGTGAGGATCCCCGCGGGGCTGGTGCCGCCGGC